>NC_141673.1:10818598-12082527 GCF_028749965.1 Puma concolor
AGTTTGGGGTTATTTCCTTAATCTGCCTGTGTGTTTATGGTCGGTCTCTGCTGGGCTGTGAGCTCCATGAGAGCAGGGATCCAGCCGTCTCATTCTCTGCCGGGTCCCCGGTGCTGGCCCTTGCCCTGCACCGCTCACCTCCTCCCTCCCCCTTCTGTTGCCAGGCTTGTGCCTCTTCCCATTCCCTGTGCTCCAACCTGAGCAGCACCTGGAGCCTCAGCGAGTTCCCCCCGCTGCTGGGAGGCCCGGAAGCAGCTGGGGAAGCAGCCGTCATGGGGGGATCTGAGCCCCACACCTCGGTAAGACACCTGCCCTCCCTGAGCGTGTCGGGGGTGGGGTGCGGATGCTGACAGCATTCGTGTAATGTCATTACCGACCTGTGGGTGCTTTCCAGTTCGCCGACAGTCCCATTTCTCATGTGAGGACACCGAGGCCCATGAAGGCCAAGTCCCCTACTTAAGCTCGCCCAGAGCCAGCTCCGCGCTAGGCCTGGGTGCCAGGAGCCACGGGATCCCCACTGTACTCGTGCAGAGCCCACGCCTCCACCCCGGGCCCTACTTGTCATCTGGGGAATGGACACAAAGTAGGTGCGTTGAGGTGGGGGAGGCAGATCGGAGGTGACCCAGGCCCTGTCGTGGCGTTGGCAGGAGGAGGCCACAGATAGCGAGAAGGAGATCAATCGGCTCTCCATCCTGCCCTTCCCCCCGAGCGCCGGTTCCATCCTCCGCCGGCAGCGTGAGGAGGACCCCGCACCCCCTAAGAGGTAAGCAGGATGGGGAGACAGCAGTAGAGGCTCAGGGAGATGCTGTTGCCGTTTCTGAAAACAGCCACGTCCCAGAATCCCTAGCGCCAGCACCAGCATCGGAGCTAGGTGGGCACCTCCCCTTACCGCCTTTAAATGGCCGGGGCTCCGGGGACCCGGGTCCGCAGAGTCACGGCCATGACCCAGGTCGGGGGCGGGGGGGGGCGGTGATGAAGTCATAGTCTGGTATGGGAGCAGACGTGGGAGCCACGAATGACAGAGGCAGAAAGCAGGGGTGAGTTGAGGGGTGAGAAGTCCAGGGAGGCTTCCAGGAGGGGGTGGCGTTCAGGGACAGGCCAGGGCATTCTAGGGGGAGGGGCGTGGGGCAGAGGTTGGACCGTTAGCTTCTCGCCCTGTGAGTTTAGGGGAGCTGGTTGGCCCAAGTGCCTAGTGCCTGGGACCCCTGCCTTGGCTGTAGCCTACCTGTGCTTGGGGGCAGCAGGACCTCTTGGTGGCCAGGCGGCAGGGGAGGAGGGACGGGGGCAGAATGCCCCCTGTGCCTCAGCTCCTGCCTCCCCTGCCCTCCTCCCCCCAGGTCCTTCAGCAGTATGTCGGACATCACAGGTAACGGCCCTCAGGGACTCCGTGGGGAGGGCTCATTGCCGGGGTGGCTTTTTAGCCCACCTGAGGTCTGTGCTGCCTGCTCTGCCCTTGCCTGCGCCCCCCCTTCCTGAAGCCCCCCCACCCCGTGCCCTGACCGGGCAGGGCGGCTGTGCCCCGGAGGCCCCTGGGGAGTTGGGCCACGCAGCTCACCCGTTGCCCCGGCCTGCTCCTCTCTCCTGGGCCTGGCTTCACTGTACCGGCTCCTCAGTCCCAGCCCTCCCTCCAACCCCTCCCAGGGAACCGAAGGGTCACCTTGGCCCCGGCCCAGCCCCGAGCCCCGTGGGTGCAGTGTGTTCCTGGGGTGTCAAACCTGCCAAGGTCCTGGGAAGGCCCTGGGCTCGAGCACCTCGCCCCCTTCTCACGGGCCCCAGCTTGGCCTGGTTGCTTGGTCTGGAGCCCCGGAACCACCTCCTTTCTCCCCACCCAGGGAGTGTGACGCTTAAGCCCTGGTCTCCTGGTCTCTCCTCGTCCTCGTCCTCTGATAGCGTGTGGCCTTTTGGGAAGTCGGATGGCCTCCTGGCCAGAGGCTGTGGTCTGGATCTCCTCAACAGGTACTGCGGCTGCCTGGGGTGGTAGAGATGGGCCAGGCGGGGCTGGGTGGGGGTGGTGTCAGACCCCTGGAGCAGGGCGAGGGGGTGGGAGGGAACAGTAGCTCAGCTTTAGCCTCAGGCACCCGTAGAATATTCGGGCTTTTAGACACCTGGCATTCAAATCCTGTCACTGCTGCTTATCGTCTGGGTGACGGGCTGGTCACTTCCCCTCTCGGCGCCTCCGTGTTTCCTCATCTGTTGAAGGTGGTCAGCGATCTCTTCTGCGTGGGGGTGTTTGGGGGTTCAGGACTCGTGTCAGTAAGGCACCCTGCTTTGCTAGCTGTTAAGTAGGTGCTCAGTAAATGGTCGTCGTTACTCGTACCCCCCTCTGCTTGCCGTCCTCCCGGCGCTGAGCCCCCAGCAGGACCGAGCCTCCCTGCAAGGCTTCGCGCTGTGGGTGGGGTGGGAGCCCCGCCGCCGGGCTGGCCACAAGCCCGTGACAGGAGTCGTGAAGCAGACGGGCCCAGCATGCGTTGAGGTTCTGTCAGTGTTGGTTGACGAGTCACCTCCCCAGTCGGGCTCGCGGGTGGGTCCCAGGAGGGCGGGCGATAGATGAGTTGAGAATGTGCACTTCGAACTCCAGATAGGGAGGGCAGCTGGGCGAGTGGGGAAGAGCAGAGGGCAGAGGCTGTCCAGGGATGGCCCGGAGCGTGGCGGTGACTGGAGCCGGAGGGGGAGGGGGCCAGGGCGGGCTTCATGAGTCAGGCTGGCCGTGTGAGTCAGGCGGGAGAGTGTGGACTTCGGCTTGTGCCCGCTGGGAAACATAGCAAGATGTGGCTATGGCTAAACGCGAGGCCGGCTGCTGGCTGCCTCACAGCGTTCTCTCTGTCCTGGGAGGTGGGTGTTATGATCATATCCCTGTTTTATAGAGGAGAAAGCTGAGGCTCAGAGAGGTTGAGCGACTTGCCTGAGGTCACACAGCTGGAAAGTGCCGGGGCTAAGACCCACAGTGACCTCAGCAGGTTTGCGTTTGGGGAAGGGGCCTGGGGAGCACTGAATGTCGACAGCCGCAACGCGGGGGTGCTGGATACAGAGGGCAGGTCACCCGAGAAATAGGGGCAGAGCAGGACCAGGGGCCTGAAGCAGCTTGACCAGGCCCAGGTCCAGGCCCCTGCCCCCACTCTAGCCCTCCGGCAGCGGGGCCAGCACGACATTGTTTCTCCCTGTGCAGGACGTGCTTCTAGGGGAAGGGGTGGAGGCACCTCCCTTCCTGCCTGCCTTGGCCCTTCCTCCAGCTCGGTTCAGCCTGCAGCAGGGGTCCTGGCTGCTGTCCAGGGGGCACCGGAGCAGGAGGTTCTGGCCCAGTCCCTGCCCCCCCCCATGTGATCATGGGGCCACCTCTGCAGTTCCTGGGCAGGAGGGAGCTGGAGGGAGGACACACACTGGGGCGGGGGCAGGGATGGGGGACTGAGACAGCAAGATGTGGACAGATGCCGGGGGGTGGGGGGGGGTGGTAGGGAGAGCCTGGCTGGTGCGTGGGGTGGTGCCTGCGTGCGTCCTGGGGCAGTGTCCCCGCACAGAGCACAGTGGGAAAGAACAAGACACTGGAGCCCTGTCACTTGCTACAGAGGGGCTTGGGGCAGGTCACTAAATTCCCCAGGGCCTCGGTTTCCTGCTCTGTAAAATGGGGTTGTCACGGACTTCCGGTGTTCCCCTTAGGGGGTTTTGAACAGTGCCCGGCTCAGAGTGAGCGGTAGTGTTAGCCCTTTGCTGTTTTTATCGCTGCTGTTGCTTAGGTTCCCCGAGTAGCCCGGCAAGGCTGGTGTTTTTAGCCTCATGATGCAGATGACCAGAAGGAGGCCCAGGGAGAGTCGGGAATTTGTCCCAAGGCCACTGGGCAGTGGAGTTGGGGATTCCGATGGACCTTCCTTCTGGCTAAGCTGCTTTCAGCTCCCGCTCGTGGTTCGACCTCACCGTGCGCTGGGCCTTTGCAGCGGTCTGGCCTCCCCTGCCCTTCTGGGCTCCTAGGGCCTTGGGGCAGGGCAGGGGTTGCTGGGGCGGGCTGAGGGCTGGACGGACAGACGGACAGGTGGGAGAGAGAGTGAGGAAGGGCCAGAGAATGCAAGTGGGGCGCTGAGGGGCGAGTGCTGGGTGAGGGTCACTAGGGGAGGGTCCGTGTGAGTCTCCCTGGCAGGGCCTGCCCCCCGGTCACTCAGACTGTGTTGCTAGAGACCCAGGAGTCCAGAGATTGGACTGCCCCCCCTCCCCCCCCGGCCTTGTGTTCCTCTCTTTTCCCTCATCCACTTGTCTGCCGAGGCCTGGTGCTGAGAGGGACCCAACTGGACCTGGCCCCAACTGGACCTGGGAGCTGCCAGGCGGACTCTCCCCCCTTCCCCAGGGGGACTCTGGAGGCCCAGAGAAGCCACTGGGTTCCTCAGGAAGGTGGGCAAGGGTGTCCTGAAGGAGGCGGTGCCTGAGCTAGGTTGGCAGGGAGAGCCTGAAAACTTGGGGTGAATGGCGGGGCTGGGGGTGGGGCTGGTGTGCCAGGGCAGGGGGTAGGGGGCAGGGGGCCGATCAGCTGGTACCAGGAAGGGCTGAGTGCAGGCTGCCTGCTGGGCTGCCTCCTGGGGGAGCCCTGATGCTCGGTTGTCTGTGGCTTCGAAACAGGTGGGGGAACTGCCGGCCACGGAGAGGTGACTTTTCCGAGTCACCCCTGGTAACAGTAGCTGTGTAATCTCTCTTGGGCACCTAGTTAACGTGGCACGGTTCTAAGAGCGTCCCACGCTTAATTCCCTGAGTCGTACGTACGATGAGGGAGGCGGAGGCCGATGGGGCTCTTGAGGACCACAGGCTACGCAGCCAGGCCGTCTGGCCCCGGAGTCCCCACAAGTGCCACTTTTCTCAGAGTCCCCCAACCGTACCCCACCTGACAGAAACTCAGGACACGCACCCGGAACAAAAGGATCACGAGACGATAGTTGGGTTTACTTGAGGGGAGGCTGGTGTGCGTTTTCTAAATTTTTTTTTTTTCAACGTTTATTTATTTTTGGGACAGAGAGAGAGACAGAGCATGAACGGGGGAGGGTCAGAGAGAGAGGGAGACACAGAATCGGAAACAGGCTCCAGGCTCTGAGCCATCAGCCCAGAGCCTGACGCGGGGCTCGAACTCACGGACCGCGAGATCGTGACCTGGCCGAAGTCGGACGCTTAACCGACTGCGCCACCCAGGCGCCCCTGGTGTGCGTTTTCTATTCTGTTCCGATAAAACACTGCGCTGGCCGTGACCTTGTGAATTTCACAACCCTCTTAGGGGCCAGGCCTGCAGTTGGAGGTTTCCTGGAGGCCTCTGGTCTTCACCTCCACCTGCATCATCTTTGCGTTGGTCCGACCGTCACACCCACGGTGGGAGACAGTGTCCTCATTGTCCTGGCTTTATGGATGTGGTGACAGAATCAAGCGGCCAGCTCGCTTGTCCACATCTAGGGCACAGTTAAGGCTGGGGTCTGGAGTGGGACTGTGTTTCTCCAGCCACGGGGCAGCATGGCCAGGCCCAGCTTTGGGCCTCCCATCTCTGCTCTGGCCCATCAACGCAGCCCGGACATTCCTGGGGCTGGGGGAGCCTACAAAGGTAGGCTGGCACCCGTGTCCTGTCACAGCCCCGTGGGCGTGGCTGTTTGTTTTGACTGAGAGGGTGGAAGCCGAGAAAGGCTCCTGGGGCCAAAGATTCCCCCCCTCCACATGCACGCAGACGGTGTTGAAGTCCTTATAGCCTTGCCCACCCTGGGCGGACAGCAGGGGGCAGTGTGGCTGCGTGGGCAGCAGTTGCCAGGGTGGGTGGGGAGGCGGGCGATGGTGGGGGACGCTTGGGCTTCTCCCCTGCGGACTCTGGCCTCCCCTCTTCCCTAATCCTCCGGCCAGGGGGGCTCACAGAAGGGAATTTCAGGCGGCTGTGTCTGCGCCGGCTGCAGGGCCTCACAGGTTCTCATCCAGGGACAGGAAGAACCCCGCCACGATGGGGATCTGGGTGACTCTTTGTCTTAACTGTCAGTGGTTTCCACTGCCCACAAGAGGAAGGCCAGACGCCTTCCTTGTGTGCCCTCCACAGGCTGGCTCCAGCTTGCCTTTTCTGGGAGCCGTTTCCCATGATGTTCAATTAGCTAATTAGGGCAAAGTGCTTAGCATGGTTTCTGGCACATGGGGAGCACTCGGTAAGCATTTGCTGCCGCTGTTATTACTGTTGTTATTAAATCCTTCCGCACATCCTGTATTCTGTCCTCCACACCTCTGCCCCTGCCAGCCCTTCAGCCTGGAGCACCACCTTCCTCTCTGTCTATTCCTGAAGCGCCTCTATTCGTCACCGCCGGGTAGCCCCGCTGCCTCTTCCTCTGGGAAGCCGCTCCCCTCGGTGCTCCCACGGCCGCCTGTAGCCACCTCTGGTCTGTGTTGTGTCCTAACGGTGACCTCCCCCGCTAAACTGTGAGCATAACGAGCTTTTATTTGTCATCTGCCATGTGCCGGACGCTGTGTTTGGGGCTGGGGACCCAGAGCTGAGCCCGATGGTGGGCTGGTCCTGAGGGTGTTCTTTCTGGGCAAGCGCAGAGGGTGCGATCCTGCAGGAAGCTTCGCCTCAACCTCGTGCCGGGGTCGGGGAGGGAGAGGTTGCTTTGGAACTGAGCTTTGAAGGATGAGCAGAATCTGCCAGGCAGAAGAGAGGGGGAAGGGCATTCCGGGCAGCAGGCACAGCGGGTGCAATGGCCCTGGGGTGTGTTGGTGGGCGGGGGGGGTTGGTGAGAGTCATGGCTCGGTTGGGGAATTGCTGTGGTTCTCCTGAGAATGTCGCACTGAGTCGAAATACTGACTGAACTCTAATTCCTGGTTCCCTTCTCTTTTCCCAGGTCTCTGGCCATCCGAGTGTCTTGCCGGAGCCCCCCGGGGGGGCCTGAGCCCCAGGACAAGGGCCCAGACGGCCTGTCATTCCTTGGGGACAGCTGGTCTGGGGCCGTGGTGCGGAGGGTGCTCTCTGGGCCAGGGTCTGCCAGGGGGGAGCCGAGAGAGGTGAGACCCCCGTCCCTCTGAGTTGGGGGTGGAGCCAATGCATTAGCTGGGGCTGGATGCTCTCTGATTGGCGGGTCTAGGTCACTGGGCGGAGTTTCTGGGGGTTGACCCAAAGCAGAGGCAGGCTCAGAGATGACACCCAGGTCGGCCTGCCTCAGCCAGCAGTAAATTAAATCTGACTGGGCAAGGGGCTGGACAGATCCCCACCCTTAAGCATGGAAAAGAACAGACACCCTGGGTGAGGACGATGCCTGTTGATGGGGGAAGGATCTGATTGGCTAGGTGCCCTGTGAGGTGGGGTATGTGAATTACCGGGATATGTCACCACCACCCCAGTCTCCCTTTAGCCCCAGGGCTGCGGTGGCCTGGGAAGCTCACTTCCTTCCTTCCCTGCCTGCCTGGGTTTCTCTCCCAGCCAAGGGCAGAGGCTGCTGGCCTGGAGGGGGCAGGCCTGGAAGGTGAGGCCCAGCAGAGAACCCTGCTCTGGAGCCAGGCGTCCACACTCCCCTTCCTGATGGACTTCAAGGGTAAGTCTGGCCGAGGGCCGAGGAACTGGGGACTTCCGGGTCCCAGAAGGTCAGAGCTGAGAGCCCACAAGAGGGCTTGTCCAGCCCGTGGTGCGGGTGGGGCAACCGAGGCCTGGCTGCGGCCTGGCTGTCAGCAGTGCCCTTCCCTCGCCCACTGTTCGCCCTTGCTGGCTGTCCTTTGTCTCCTCCGTAAGGAGCTTACCATGACAGGAGTCCAGAGACCCGGGTTCAAGGCCTGGTTCTGTTCCTAGTGGGCTTGGTAGCCTCGGGCAGGTCCCTGTCCTCTCTGGGCCTCAGACTCTCACTTTAAGAGGGGGGAGGTAGGGTTCTGGCAGCTCAGGCCTTGAAAGGGGAGTGATGGAGCCTGAGGCCGATCCCTGACTTACTTAATCCTCCTCTTGCCCTCCCTCCTGCCCCCGCCCTGCCCACATCCAGCCTGTCAGTCCTTCCACGAGGCCCTAGATGCCTGGACAAAGGGGCTGAGCACTGAGCCCTTCTATATTCGAGCCAACCTCACCCTGCCCGAGCGTGCAGACCCTCATGCCCTGTGTGTGAAAGCCCAGGAGATCCTGCGGCTGGTGGACCCGGCATACAAGCGGCGGCAGGAGTGGTTCTGCACACGGGTCGACCCCCTTACGCTGCGGGACCTGGACCGGGGCACTGTGCCCAATTACCAGAGGTGACGCAGAACCGGGAGCCTGGGTCCCGCAGGGAGCCAGGACCAGGATAGGAGGCTTTTCCCCTCCCCCTGCAGTCCCTCACTATGCTCCGGGACAGGATAAGGGGGCTGGAGGAGAGGAGGTGAGGGGCTCCCTTTCTCCCTACAGATGCACCATGTGACCCCACCCCACCCCCATCCCTACCCCGCAGAGCCCAGCAGCTCCTAGAAGTTCAGGAGAAAGGGCTGCTCTCCAGCCGGCACCGAGGGCCCCGAAGTAATGTAAGCAATGCTGGGCAGGCTGGCAAGGGTCCGGGGAGAGGGCCTGCCAAGGGTGGGGTCCAAAGGGGGAGAGGCCAGGTTCCGTTGTCTGACAGGCCCTGGGGGAGGAGAGGAGGGAGGCTCGCATCCCGCTCCTTCACCCGGACACGGTTGATCATCTCCTACGTGCCCAGCATACAGGACAACGGCAGGGCTCACGGTCCAGGGTAGTTGAGAGGATTAAACGAGGCAGCTCAGGAGCAGGCCTGGCCACGGCCAGCACTTGACAGAATGGCAGTCACACCCCCTTTTCCAATCCCTGGGTAGGGGCTGGGCCGGGTGAGCCTCCCCCGGCCGCCCTACACACGGGCAAAGTGAGGCTCAGAGAAGTGAAATCACTCAGAAGGCCAGAGGGGCTGAGAACTTGGGCTCTGGAGCCAGACTGCCTGGGGTGGAATCCCAGCTCTGCCACGAGCCAGCCAGCCCGCCGCGCCGCCTTGGACAAGCACCTGACCCTCCCTTGAGGCTCTGTTTCCTCATCTGTAAAACTGGGGAAGTTACGTTGCCTGCCTCGTGGGTAGAAGGCTTCAGTGAGTTCGTGACATCTGGGGCTCAGTGTCTGTCACGTTCCCTGCTGGCCGCTGGTGTCATCGGTGCTGTCATTTGTCGGTGCTGTTTTTTTTTTTTTTCGTACCCAGGGTCATGTTGCTAATTCATTGGAAGAGGTTCCAAAGGTTACCTCTCAGGCGACATTAGGTCGCTCTGGTCTCTGGGCCTCAGGTTCCCCATCTGTAGACCTAAGGCCCCTCTAGCTCTAACTGGCTCCCACAGGCTCGCTTCCCTGGGCCCATAGGGATGGTTACCCTCAGCTGCCGGGGGAGAGAGGGGCTGTGCTGGGCCGGGTGGGGGCAGGAGAAAGCCTGGCAGGGAGGGGGCCTCTCGGGCTGACCCAGGGGGCAGCCGGGCCCCCTCTGCCGGGGTGGGGGGGGTCCCATTCATCTCCTCCCCGCTGAGGGTGGGATGCAGGCTGGGCCCTCAGGTGTTCCTCTCTCCGTGCCCCCCTCTCCCCCCCCAGCTGAAGAAGCGAGCCCTGGACCAACTCCGGCTGGTGAAGCCCAAGCACGTGGGAGGTTCTGCCGGAGATTGTCCGGAGCAGCTGCTGATGGAACCCTGCTCAGGTGAGCACACAGCTGCAGAGGCACGTCCTATGCTGGTGTCTGGGAGGGTGCACGTCTGGGTGTCCTTTGGCCCTGGCGGTCCATTCTGCCTGCAAGAGCCTGTTGAAGGGCTTCCGGTGGGGAGCAGGGCATCCGGGGCCTGAGACACGGGCTCCCCCTGGTGGGAGATGGGCCACCGGGATTGAGGGAGCCAGTTGGGGGGAGGCACCGGTGTGAGAGTGTGACCGTGGGGGTGTAGGACCCCGGGGCTCACGCGGGCCCGGGTCTGTTCTTGTCTGGCGGAGCAGTTGTAGTGGTGTTTCTCACGTGTGTGTGCCGGCCGGTGCCAGCGAGATCCCCGAGCGGGTGTCTGGAAGGCAGTAGGGGGGAGGCCTTGGGTCAGATCGGGGAGGAGGAGTTGGCAGAGCCCGGAGGAGGGAGTCGCAGGTCCGAGGGGCAAGAAGGCGGTGGTGAGGGAAGACTTCCCGGAAGGGAAGTTGCCCGAGGTGGGGTTTTCGGGGATGAAGAGGAGTTCGTTCCCGGCACAAGGCGCAGCTGTGCAAAGGCACAGAGGTATGGCTGTGTGTGACGCGCGTGCAGAACACTGAGTACAGCAAGTGCGAGCCAGACGCCAGGTCTGTCACAGAGTGTGCTTGGTCCAGGGAACACAGTGGTACCTCCCCTTGGAGCATATGGCCCCGGGGGGGGGGGGTCAGGGGGAGGCAGCTGTCCGCCAGTCAGATCATTGTACCCGTAAACATAATTTTGAAGCGTGACACGTGTAATAGAGGAGAGCTGGGTGCCTTGGAGCGCACGCCAGAGGCCCTGCACGTCTGGGAACCAGGGAAGGTGTAACCTGGGCTCTGAGGGGAGCGTGGGGTCTAACTGGGCCAGAGCTGCCGGGCTGGGGCTCTGGCTTCCCCGAGTCACACAGAGGCCCTGTGGTTGGAGGCATTCGGTCCGTGTGCTGGGGCACGTGACTCGCTGCCCCTCTAGGCTCTGGCAGGGCTGGGTCACCCACGTGGGGGATGCGCCCTCTTTCCTGAGGGTCGCGGGAGGTCACTGGCACGTTGAAAGCAGGGGACTTCCGGGATCTGACTGTAGGTTTAAAGCCTCTGTCTGGCTGTTGAGAGGAGAAGGACCTGGAGTTGGTTGGGCAAAGGTGAGGCGGGCAGGGGATTGGGGCCAAGGCTCCTGCAGGGGGCTGCTCTGTGTGTGTGTGTGTGTGTGTGTGTGTGTGTGTGTGTGTGTGTGTGTACATGCATGCATGTGCACAAAGGAACAGCAGCAGGTCTTAGGGGAAAAAAAAGGGGGGGACTTGAGAAGAGCGGATGGGGTTTTGAGGCTCGAGGGGCTGGCCACCCTAGGACGGAGGAGCTGGGGCCCTGCCTGCACCCTCACCTCCTCTGCCCCCCACCCTGCCGTCGTAGAGCCAGAGCGGAGCCTCAAACCCTACAGCCTGGTGCGGCCGCTGCTGGTGTCCGCCCTGCGGCCTGTGGTGCTCTTGCCTGAGTGCCTGGCGCCCCGGCTCATCCGCAACCTGCTAGACCTGCCCAGCTCCCGGCTGGACTTCCAAGTGTGCCCGGCGGGTGAGCCTGGGTGCCCGGGGAGGGGAGGGCCGGGTGGCACCCATGGGCGGCCAGGCCCACGGGGCCCTTCACCCCTGCCTCTCGCCGCTCTGCAGAAAGCCTCTCTGGGGAGGAACAGTGCTCGTCCTCAGCACCGGGAGCCCCCAAGGCCCAGCCTGCCGCCCCTGGGCTGGGCAGCAGGATCCGCACCATCCAGGAGTCTGTCGGGAAGGTAGGTGCTGGGGCAGCGGGGAGCTGCCCCTCTGGGGTAGAGAGCTGGTCTGAGTGTGGGCCTGAGCCGCGCTCTCACAGAGCCGCCGGGCGAGTCCCGTCCCTTCCACGGGCCTGTCTCCTCCCCTGCGGATGGGGGGGCCGGGGCGGTGGAACGCGGGTCCCCTTTGAGGTGTTGGGCTGGTACACCTCACCTGTCCGTCCCATCCCAGACTCGCTGCTACCTTGGGGGCCGGCTGGGGGCTGTCAGACATGGGAGCGCCGGTGGGGTCCGCTCCATCCCGTCGATGGCGAGGCTGAGGTCCAGAGCGGGCACGTGACTTGTGTCCCCAGGTCTCCCACCTTCCCCTGGGGTACTTTCCTTGTTGCCGGGGCCCTTCTGGTGGGGGACACGGGACTCTGTAGGGGGCTGTGCCTGGAGGGCCTAGTGGGGGCAGGGAGGTCAGCGTCTCTGGGCTGAGAGTGAAATGTCGCCTCCGTGTCCTGAGAAGAAGCACTGCCTGTTGGAGCTGGGCGCACGGGGCGTGCGGGAGCTGGTCCAGAACGAGATCTACCCCATTGTCATCCACGTGGAGGTGACGGAGAAGAACGTCCGGGACGTCAGGTGAGGGAGGGTGAGGCCAGCGTTTCCTCCCCCTTGAGGAGGTCCCTGTCTCTCCGCCTCCGTCCGCCTCGGTGTCTGTCCCCTCCTCTGACCGCCGCCTGTCCCCTCTGCCGGCAGGGGTCTGCTGGGCCGGCCGGGCACCCGGGACTCGGAGCTGCTTCGGCAGTGCCGCAGCTCGGAGCAGGCGCTCTGGGAGCTGCCCTGCTCCTGGGTGCGGGTGCCGGCCCACGCGTGGGGCCACTCGGAGGAGCTAGCCAAGGTCGTGCGCGGCCGCATCCTGCAGGAGCAGGCCCGCCTCGTGTGGGTGGAGCAGGGCAGCGGCAGCAGCATCGGCGGGAGCAGCGAGGCCTGAGGGGCCCCTCCGGATGCCCGCTGCCTCCTGGCCCGCTTCAGAAGCCGTCGGCGGCGGGGACCCCGGTGTCCGCGGTGGAGCTGGGGCCCTGGCCCATCCCGAGCCCTCCTAGACCCTCGGACCCTCGCATGTGGGCTCTCACCCGAGTGGATCTGTGGAAGCCCTCAAGGCGGAGCCCCCACACCCCCCCCCCCCCCCCGTACTCGCTGCTCTGGGCCTCCCGAGTGCCCCCGTGTCCCCGCGATTCCACTCGCGGGCCCCACGCGCGCGTCCGCGTCCTCAGCCTATCGCTCACCCGGAGCTTCCGAGCTCTCACTCCTTCGCACAGGTTTACACGCCCAGGTTCTCAACGCAGGCACCTGAGGACTCCTGGGTTCTCAGCCAGTTCTGCTCAAGGAGCCCCGAGCTCGTCCCGCGTGCCCCCGCCTGCCACCGGCCCCCCCCCCCCCGCCCCTCTCGCGTTTCTGCTGTGTACTTCCACGTGTGGGCGCTGCGGCGTCCCCGGCCCTCCGTGCCCCTCGCGTCTTCCCGTCACACGTGTGTCTGTGGTTCTCTCCCGTGTAAATGCCCCACCCCACCCCACCCCGTGACACTTGGGCACTGACACTCCTGTGCTCCTGGGGAGCACACCGAGGACCGTGTTCTCACAGCGCCAGCTCCCTGCGGTGACTCACCTCTCAGAGGCACGGGTGGGGAGAAGGGCCGCTGCTCCGTCACCAGAATGTATGGCTCGTTGAGTTCTGAACGGGCCTTTTTCACTCAGAAGCTGCACGTGACGTAACATTAAACGGTTTGTCATAGAAGCTGGTGGCCTCTTGCTTGCTTGCCTCCCTGGCCCCGGGGCCCCCTCTCCACGCTCCCGACTTGTCCCCACCCCCGATCAGGCTGATAACCACCTCTCAGGCCCCTGCTTGCCCACGGGGAGGGTCAGATTTCGTTCCTGACTCATCCCAGAGCCGCCCGCCATCTGTGCTGGCATCACCTTACCTGCCCCCGAATGACTGGAGAAGGGCCCCACAGACGGGCCATCTCCATGCTCAGCCCTGCCCGTGTCTGATCATCAAAGGAGGGTCCCCTGGAGAGGGGACACCAAGGCTAGCAGGGTCCGGTCTTGGCTTAAGGGGCCCAGCTGCTGAGTGCAGGGGGCCAAGCGCAAACCCCCCCACGTGCACAGTCAGGTCCCTGAGACAGTTGGACCAGAGAGGATGGTCTAAGCAGGATCACCACGGGGGCTGCCGCTTACGCCTAGGGTCTGGGATTCCTTTCTTCAAGAAGTACTTACTGGACCTGTGTGCCAAAGTGCTGTCCTTGGTCATCCTATGACCGTCCTCTGTCACAGTGATGAACTTGGGTCGGCCCCTGGCGATTTCGGGGAATGTTTACTAGGTGGAAGGAGCCTCCAGAGCAGAGTCTCAGAGGCCGAAAATGCATTGAGTGTGGCCCCCTGGGGAGTGGTAGGAAAGGAGGCTGGGAAGTCCCAAGTTCAGAGGTAGGGGCTGCCTAAATCGTAGTGTCCTTTGAGGTCTGGCTCACACACCGTCTCCATGAAGGCTGCTTGATTCTCCCAGGCCTTGGGACTTCTCTGTCATGCCGTGTTCTCTGCCTTGTGGCAGGACGGTGGGTGCCTGTGGCCCCCTGGGTGTGGAGACTGGGTAATGATGCTCATCTGGGTCAAGGAACCTCCCCACTTCCTTGCTGTGTGTCTGGCCCAGTGCTTGGTCTATGGACATAGGAATCTGGGTGACGTTGCAGGACCTCGGTAAGGCAGCTGCCTTTGCCTGGTCTCATGTTAGGTGTCCTTCCACTGGGGTGGAGGAGCCCACTAACCCCTTAATCCTCACCGGGTCTTATTTTTGTCCCCACCTTATAAATGATGAAATTAAAGTTCAGAGAGGTGAAGCAACTTGACCGAAGTCACATGGCTAGTAAATAGCCCCGTCAGGATTTGAACCTTGGTCTGTGTGGCCCAAAGCCTGGGATCATCCCCCGGAGATGCTGTTCTGGGAAGATGGGCCGCGAAAGGGGCTTGGCATGGGGCCAGCCCACAGGAGGGTGATTCCCAAGGGTTGATTTTCTTTTCCTCTCCCTCAACAGCCACGGTGCAGGGGTGGGTCACAGCAGGCCCAGGCTAATTCACCAACCATCTGGTACTTTCTTGTGTTTGACGAATATTTCTTGAGCTCCTACTATGTGCCAGGCACTATTCTAGGCAGTGAGGATTCAGTGAAGAAAAAAGAACTCCCTGTATACACTCAGCAGAAAGACAGACAATAGAGAAGTAGAATATACAGGGTGTTGGGAGATGAAAAGTGCTGTGGAGAGAACATAGCAAAACAGGATAGGTCTGGGGGGCTATGAACGAGGGGAGAGAAAATATTGCAATTAAAAAATTTTTTTTTAACATTCATTTTTTTTTTTTTTTTGAGAGAGAGCGTGAGCAGGGGAGGGGCAGAGAGAGAGGCAGACACAGATTCCGAAGCAGGCTCCAGGCTCTGAGCCGTCAGCACAGAGCCCGACACGGGGCTTGAACCCATGAACTGTGAAACCATGACCTAAGCCTAAGGTGGACACTTAACTGACTGAGCCACCCAGGTGCCCCAAACATTGCAATATTTTTTTTTAGTTTTTTTTTTTAAACATTTATTTATTTTTGAGACAGAGAGAGACAGAGCATGAACGGGGGAAGGTCAGAGAGAGAGGGAGACACAGAATCGGAAGCAGGCTCCAGGCTCCGAGCCATCAGCCCAGAGCCCGACGCGGGGCTCGAACTCCCGGACCGGGAGATCGTGACCTGAGCTGAAGTCGGACGCTTAGCCGACTGAGCCACCCAGGCACCCCATTGCAATATTTTTTAGTGTTTATTTATTTTTGAGAGAGAAAGAACATGACTAGGAGGGGGCAGAGAGAAAGGGAGACACAAAATCCGAAGCAGGCTCCAGGCTCTGAGCTGTCAGCCCAGAGCCTGATGTGGGGCTTGAACTCACAAGCCGTGAGATCATGACCCAAGCTGAAGTTGGACGCTTAACCGACTGAGCCACCCAGATGCCCCCTCAAACATTGCAATTTTTAAAAAAATGTTTATTATTTTGAGAGAGAAAACACATATGTGTGCAAACAGAGGAGGGGTAGAGAGAGAAAGAGGGAGAGAGAATCCCAAGCAGGCTCCACACTCTCAGCACAGAGCCTGACACAGGGCTAGAACTCACGAACCGTGAGATCATGAGGTCATGATCTGAAATCAAGGGACGCTTAAGTGACTGAGCCACTCAGGTGCCCTGACATCGCAGTTTTTAAAAAGTGGCCTGGGAATGCCTCATAGAGAACATGACATTTGTGTCAAGAAATGAAGGAGGTGAGGGAGCGAGACATGCAGACCTCTAGGGAAAGGTCCAGGCAGGAACAGCACGTGCAAAGGTCCTGAGGTAGGTGTGCATCTGGACTGGCCAGAAGCCCAGTGGGTCTGGAGCGGAGGGAACAAGGGGAGAGTAGTAGGAGGTGGGGTTGGGGCCTGCAGGTTGCTGTATGTATGATCTTTGGCTTGTGTTCTGAGGGAGATGGGGACTCCGTCAGAGGAAGGATGAGACGTGAGTGGCCTTGTGTCCAGCATGATGGAAGCGGTGGCTGGAGAAGGCCCTCTGTCCACAGCGGGCCGGGAGAAGGGCGGCAATACAGACTGCTGAGTGAGATGGGGTGCGGTGGGCTACAGCAGGAGAGATACGCTTCGAGGCCTCCTGTGGCCCAGACGAGGCCCAGAGACCTGGGTTCCACTGGCTCTGTGGCTGTGCCGCTAGATCCTTCCATGCCTTTTGTGCTCAGCGATCAACTGGGAATAACTATCCTAGCGCCGGCGTGAGGAGCAAAGGAACTGAGCCACCTACGGTAGGTGCCCCAGAGACAGGGAGGGGGGCAGCAGGGAAGGCTTTGTGGCGGAGGGGACCCTTCCTTGAGCTGAGCCTTGACGTCCAAACGGCATGAAGCTTGGCCAGAGGAACCTGGGTGACAACGGGGAGGATGGGGGAGAGCACGCAGGAGGAGGTGCATACAGCGAGAGGACTCGCCGGGAGGCTGGCGAGCGGGAGCCCCGAAAATAACGGGTGTTGAAGGGGCTCAGCCGACAGTCTCCGGGGAGTGGGGAGGCTGGGACGGCCCCTCCCTTCCACGGGGCGTGGAGGGTTTGTTGTCGCCCCCACCCCCGCTAGAGCAGCTGGCCGGGGCCGGGGGCTGTCCCTTCCGCGGTGCCTGTGTCGTTTCCAGCCGCCTCGGGGGCTCCCCAGGGCGGGCCCCGCCCCTCGGGCTGAGCTGGAGGCAGGGGCGGGGCCTGGCCCGAGCGCCGGGGCGGGAGCGCGGCGGGAGCAGGTGGAGTGGCCGCGGCGGCGCGGCGCTGCCATGGCTCCGCGTCCCGGCCCAGAGCACCAGCCCCCACCTCGGCCCTCCTCGCCTGCCCCTGGGGCCCACCAGACTTTGGCCTTTGCCGGCGCCCCAGCCTAACCAGCCTCCCCTCGCTGTCCGGTTTGGGATTTGGGGGCTGAGCCGTCTGGGGTCCCGGGGCCAATGCAGTGCCGCCTCCTCCGGGGCCTGGCGGGAGCCTTCCTCACCCTTCTGTGCACGGGGCTCCTCTCCCTGCGGTACCACTCGAGCCTGTCCCCCGACGGCGCGCGGGAGGCTCCCGCGCTGGGCCCGCCAAGCCCTCTGTCCCCTGAGCTGCAGTTGCGCGATGTCTTCATCACGGTCAAGACGACCCGAGCCTTCCACCACTCGCGCCTGGAGCTGCTGCTGGACACGTGGGTCTCCAGGACCAGGGAACAGGTGACAAGTGGGCAACTGTAGGCCCCCAGAGTGGCCCCTGACCTGAGGGACTCGTGGAAGCCTTTCCATTGGGCTGGGGTCCCTGGCAGCCTCCAGGGAGAAGCTGCCTGCCCACCTGCCCTGTCTGGACTCCACTCCCGGCTCCTCCTTCCTCCCAGGATCAAGGGCTCCTGCGGCCCCTGCCTGTGCCCCTCACTGGCTCTGGAACCAGGTGGTCCTCATGCCCACTCCTCAGTCCCTCCTGGGGCGGGGGCGGGGGGGTGTCCCTCTGTTCCCTGGCTGTTCTCCAACAGGCTTTCCTCCTGCCCACCTTGGCCCAGACCCGCGATGGGGACAATGCGGGGGTGGGGGTGGGGGTGGGGTGTTGGGCGGCTGGGGTAGAGGCCTCTGAGAGTCCTGACTTCTGACATGTGCCCAGGCCAGGCTGCACCCAGTCCAGGCCCCGGGTGCTGTCCTACCACCCTGGCTGGGAGAGTGGAGGACAGGGGCTGAGCTGCCGAGGACACGGGAAGGTCTAGGTGGGGCCTGTTTGGGAGGGAGAGGGGCGGGGGGCATCCTTTCAGAATTGCTGATGATCCCTGTCCCCTTGCCTCTGCTGCCCAGGGTGTGTCCAGGGCAGCGGGCCCTCATCTCCTGTGCTCCTTTCCTGTGGGGCAGTTTCTGAGGGAGGGAGGGAGGGAGGGAGGGAGGGAGGTGTGCTGTGGGGGTGGTGGTTGAGGCTGCTGTGGGGGAGAGATCAGAGTGGGGGCCAGCTGTGGGATCGTGTGTGTGTGTGTGTGTGTGTGTGTGTGTGTGTGTGTGTGACGGGGGCATGTGGCTTATGTCTTTCCGGGCACAAGCTGAGTCCCTTCTGGCTCTTGCCCTCCCCAGACCCGGTGCCCTCCCCAAGCAAGGTCAGTGATTTGGGGTTGTTGGGGAACCATCTCTGGGAGAGGTGGAGGGGCACGTTTACACACACACACACACACACACACACACACACACACACACACACTGTCCCTACAGCTCAGTGGGAGGAAGTGACTGAGCCTTGGGAGGGGGTTGGGGGCTCCCGGGACACTGAAGAGCCGGGAAGGTGATGTCTGCAAGAGCCCAGGGCCTTCTGGGGAGAGGGCACCCCCACCCCTGACTTCCTGGCCGTGATGTCCTGGCACCCTATTTAAACCTTTCTCCACTGGGACCCCAGCACCCAGGTTCTTCCCTGGGGCGCCCCCACACACAGCTTCTCCTCTTGGGGAGAGTCTGGTTCCTCCTGCGGAAGCCGCTGAGCCTGGCCCTCCCCGCAGACCTTCCTGTTTATGGTGCTGTGTCTGTGTGTACCCGGGAGCGTGCCTCACGTGGTCTGAGGCCCTTTCCTGCCTTGTCTTGATCGCCATGGTGGTGCCCTTGCCCCGGATGAGGAAACTGAGGCCAGAGGGAGGAAGTGCTTGTCCGCAGCACCCTGAAGGCCTGGGGGCGCAGAGCCCTGGTCCCACCTCCCGGTTGGGACCCTTCCTTCTCTGTTGAGACCCGGGATCTCAGGGCTGCCTGGTCACTGGGCCCCAGGAGAGGGTCCTTGGGTGCCCAGCCTGGGTGGCTGGCCCTGGCAGGACCAGGTCTGCAAAGAGAGGAAACAGCTGCCCACTCCCTGCCTCGAGCTCAGTCCCAGATGCCAACTAGGCAGCCAGAGGGAGTACCTGCCGGGTAGCTCGGCAGCCAAGGGGCCGCACATGCCTCACTCCGTTTAACCCTCACAACAGCCCCCGAGGGGCAGGCACTGAGGGTCCTGTTTTATAGGCCAGGAAACTGAGCACAGTTAAACAGAGGTAGGAGATGAGTTCACTCAGTTGCACACTCTCACCTTCTGCCCCCAGCACGAGGGGCAGAGGCTAGAAACCTCGTCCTTTGAGGCAGAGTTGAGAAAAGGCAGGATGCTCAAATTGAGGAAGAGGAAGGGAGACCGGGGGACACCCTGCCATCCCGCTGCCTCTGGGTCCTCTTTGTCTCCACCCTTTGAGCCCTTTGGCTTACCCGTCTCTGTGATCTTGGCCAAGGCTCTCTCCCTCTCAGGCCTCAGTTTCCCCGTCTGCACAGGAACAGGAGGGTCTCGGAGCCTCTCTCAGCTCTGCCAGCAGGAGCAGGCCTGAGCTGGTTAACTCTCCAGGGCTGGGCGCCCGCCCCAGCTGGTTAAGGGCGGCCGGGTGGCAGGTGGGCCTTTGTGGCAGCTCGCGTGCGGCCTTTGTCCCGGGGAGAGGGGGTGGGCTGGGGGAGGCCCTTTTTTGTGATCCATGGGGAGCCTTTCCCTTCCCCACAGTCCCCTCGAGGGCGGTGGGTAGGGGTGGGGGGAGCGCTGTGGGCCCCACATCTCCCCTCCCCTGCAGCAGATGGCCCCCAGCCGCCCCCTCCCCTGACCCCAGCAGGCTGACTGTCCTTTTGTTTTCCTGTGAGGTTTTAACCATTGTCAGAGTCTCCTCCTTAAACAAATTAAATGCAACCCTTGGCCCAGAGGAAACTCTGCCCACTGCTCTGTGCCAATCTCCGGGTTCCCAGGGACGGGAACACGGGCCTCATGCGCCCCGCCCAGCCCCCCGGCCCTGCTGCGGGACCCTCTCCTTCCCCCTCCCCCCACCGATTCCGGCTTATTCATCCATCGGCAAACATCCCTGACCCATTTGGCCCACGCTCCCAACTCGAGAGGGTTCCACTATCTGGTGGAAAGTTTGCCAAGGAGCAGGGCAAGAAAAGCCTGATTTATTTTACTGGCTCTCTGGGGGCAGTGTGGAAAACAGGCTCCCGGTGGGGGCAGGACCGAGCAGGGAGACCAGGGGAAAGGTGACTGCAGCCAAGCAGGCAGGAGTGGGCTGGGCCGCTGGGTGGCCGTGGAGGCCGGTGAGGAGAGGTCGCATCCTGGGTAATTTGTAGGTTGGGTGAGCAGAATTTGCTGACACGACTGGATGTGGGGTGTGAAGGAAAGAGAGGAGGCATGGTGACCCCAAGGTGCTGGGTCCCAGCCAGATGGGGAGGGCCCAGAGGAACACAGGTGGGCGGGGGGGGGGGGCGGTTCCGGCACTGAGTGTGAGGCACCTGCTAGCCTCCCCCCCCACCCCCCGGAGAGGTCTTGGATGAGGTGGGATTTCATGGTTTCTTGATGGCGTTTAAAGCCAAGAGGCTCGATAGCATCCCCGAGGCAGCGGATGGGATAGAGAAGGGGACCGACACTTTCTGCGAGGATATCCAGGGACCTGCAGTGTCAGCTAAATCTGAAAAGGTGGGGGGCAGACCCGAGGGAGAGGGGCTCAGAAGGTGGATGCCACCCAGGCCTCCCGGAGGTGAGCCAGTGCCGGGACAGGGGGGCGTAAATCAGACCAGGCCCGTGCCCTTCAGCGTGTCACTGTCTGGAGGGAGAGACCAAAGGGTAGATTTCCATAACCGAGGGGCTGCTGTTACCATAAAGAGGGACAGGAGGCTGAGGGGCACATGGGAGGGGGGTCGGGCAAGAAGAGGGCACAGAATATGCAAAGGCTCAGAAGGGTGTGCGTGTATGTGGCACATTTGGGGAACTGAAAGGCCTTTGAATTTAAGAGAAGAGGTGGGGCAGGAAGTGATGAGATAGGCTGCATTAGGCACAGGGACTGGGTGGCCCCTCATGGCCGCACTTAGGACGCTGGCCTTTGTCCCAGGGGCAGTAGGGAGCCACAGAAGGTACCAGGTAGGGTGGTGGGTAGGGGGTATTATCTGGTTTTGGTCCTGACAGGAAAAGAGATCTGAAGGTCTTGCAATAATCCATTGAAAGATAATAGTGGCTCAGAGCAAGGGCCATGGGTCTTGGGGAGATAGGACTGGTTCCCTCCTGCCCCTTCCTGTGCCCAACCCCTGGCTTCTGGCCTCCTGTGCCTCAGTTCCCCCCTGAGATAAGAAGCTGAGCCTGACTTCACTGCCAACTCTTTCTCGTTCTTTCTCACGCTATTTCACTTTGCCCTCACAGCTACCACTAGTCCCCATTTTCCGGCTGGGTAAACTGAGGCTCAGAGCAGGCGCTGATCTGATCTGAAGGGCTGGTTCCTGGAAAGCAGGGAGGTGTTTGTGGCTGAGCGGGGAGGGGCGTTGCGGTCAGAGGCCCTAAGTCTGGAGGGAGGGCAGGGCTAGCGTGGCCAGAGTGACAGATGGGGGAGTCGAGGCCCTTTAAACGGGTGAGATGCTTTCTCCTTGGTCCTCACTTGGAAAGAGTTCAAAGTTGTCAGGACCCTGGGCAGGGCCACCTAAGCGTCAGAGGAGGCCCTCGCTGTGCTGGGCAGGTGAGGGGACCTGCTGGAGCAGGGAGAGGCGCTCGTGCTCTGCTCGGTGTGGAATGGGGGTCAGACCAGTCCCCGGCCGCCGGTCTCTGTCTTGCCATCAGCTGCCCGTGGAGGGTTTGTCTCTGCAGCTCATTCGGTTTGTGTTCAGTTTCTTTGGGGGTTGAGCGGCTTCTACCTGCCTGGGAGGTGGGGAGGAGAGGTCCAAGGCCTGTGGGCTCGAATCCCAGCTCAGCAGTCGCCAACTGTCCGACCTTAGTCTGTCACTTAGCCTCAGTTTCGCCATCTGCGAGGGAGACAGATCACGACACCTGTCTTGAGGTTAAGTGAGGTCCTCAGGGACCAGGAGCGTGCAAGCTGCTGGTGGGGCGCCTCTCCAGTCTGGGAGAGAGCTGGACTGGATCACGATGTAAAATTTCCGAGCTGCACAAGGGCCCTGTGCCCGCCCAGAGAGCTTCCGTGGCCCTGAAAGCCGCGACTGTCTCCCCAAGCAGTGCGGTGTCCCCGTGCGTGGGTCTGTCTCCTGTCAAAGCGTCTAGGGTTGTGTACGTGTGGTTAGGGAGGGGCCACGTGGGACTGCAGTGTGTGCATGTGTGTGAGATAGAAGACGGTGCGACTCCGGTAGGGTCCCCGTGGGTGCTGGTGTGCACCATGAAGTCGTGTGGCTTTGACAGCTGGGTTGTGTGTGTTGGGGGGGGGGGGGGGCGTAGCCGAGAAAGTCATGTTGTCTTAAAGGCGCGTGTGACGGTGGGAGGGGGTGTGTCTGTCACTGATGGAGGACAGAGGTGTGGACAGGTGTTTTAGCAGGGGCTTGGCTGTGAGCGACCCCCGGGGCCTGCCCTTGGCTGACTCTAGTCCTGACTCCCCTTTCTCCTTCTTAGACCTTTGTCTTCACCGACAGCCCAGATGAAGGCCTCCAGGAGAGACTGGGTAATTCTGGGTGGGGTGGGGGCCCCTCAGCTGTTACCAGGGAAAGGTGGGGTGGCTGTCCCCTGGCCCGGGGCCCTCAGGAAACAGGGCTGCCCACCCTTGGCATGTGGGGATCCCCCTTTGCCCAGGATGAGGGGCAGGCTTCTTTGCTGGAGACAGGTATGGGTTTGGGGAGGGTCAGCTCTCCCGGGCCTCAGTTTCCCCGTGTGTAGAATGAGAATGCTCCAGGCTGTCTGAGGTCTTGCTCTGTATTCTCACAGTGTGCGGGGCTGTGGGAAGGACCTGGGCAGGGTCCTCTGACTCGTCCCCACTTCTCCAGGGTCCCACCTCGTGGTCACCAACTGCTCCGCTGAGCACAGCCACCCCGCCCTGTCCTGCAAGATGGCTGCTGAGTTCGACACCTTCTTGGCCAGCGGGCTGAGGTGAGTGTGCCTGGGTCTCTGGGGACAGCTGTGGCCTGTGCCTCAGGCTGGTTCCTGAATAGGGTTTTGTGTCAAGAAAGTGAAGTTTGGCTGGGTCTTGTGAATCTCATCACGTAGGGCCTCCTGGGGTCTGTCTCTGGGCAGACTGTCTGGGTTCAAGTCATGCCATTTACCAGCTGTGGGATCTTGGGCAAGTGTCTTAACCTTGCTGAGTCTTGGTCCCCACGCGTTAAGTGGGCACACTGTTCTCGGGAGCTCACACGAGATGCTGTCTGGCTCAGACCGTGTGCCTTAAATGTCAGCTACTCTCCCTGATTTTGTTGACTTATTATGGGGGGGGGGGGCTCAAGGGGAGCCTGGTTGGCCAGCAGCCCTTGGGAACCCTCCTCCAAGCTTAGCATCCCCCCCTTGGATCCCCACAGGTGGTTCTGCCACGTGGATGACGACAACTATGTGAACCCAAGGGCACTGCTGAAGCTGCTAAAAACCTTCCCACAGACCCGCGACGTCTACCTAGGCCGGCCCAGCCTGAACCGGCCTATCCGCGCTTCGGAGCCCAGGCCGCACAACCGCACGGTGGGTCCCTCCCTTCCTCCTTGTGCAGCGGAGGCCACGGGTGTGGGCTGTGGCCAGGCCGGGGGGGCGGGGGGATGGGGCAGGCAGGGGCAGGGCTCGGAGCCCCTGGTATCGTCATGTAGTTGTATATCAGCCGTTCAAGTGCCCAGCGCTGCTGGGCCAGCTGGCCGATTGCGCTGCCCGCAGCCCCTGAGCCCCTCCCCTGCGCACCCCTCCTGTCTACAGACTAAAGAGGTGACACCTGGCCCAACAGGGTCCCCAGCTTCAGCTCCAGACCTAGATGGGCACTAACGAGGACTGTCAGATTTAGGGAAAAAACCAAGCCCCGAACCAGGATGAAAGTTGCATTCGACTTTCAGATAAATAGGGAGGCATTTTTTTAGTAGAAGTGCGTAGCATGGTTCTCTCCGGGTCCCCAGGCCCCGCCAGGCCCCTAGGGGGCTCCCTTGGCCCCAGGGAAAAGGCTAGTGAGGGGGTCCCCCTCCCTGGAGGCAGCGTATGGAGCAGGAGCCCCAGGCTGTAGGGCTCTCTGCCTCCCCGGCTCACCATCTGCTTCATCAGGGAAACCAAGAGCAGGAAACACAAAACCTTAATTATCAGCGGCTAATGGGGCCTCTGAGCCCTAATTAAATCCTCCCGGGCCCTGGGTGTGTGTGTGTGTGTGTGTGTGTGTGAGAGTCGGCTCCAGGTGAGCCGAGGGGTGCCCCAGGAGGCCCCCGCACCACCACACGCTTGGATGGAGGGGTTGAGAACCCTGCTCTGGAGCCCGACTCCCTGGGTTCACGGGCCACCTGTGCCGCCTCCTGGTTTCGTGACCTTCGCTGAAGTCATCCCGCCTTTCTGTGCCTCAGTTTCCTCACCGGTGAAATGGGCGATCAGCGTCCCCACCTGACGGGGCGGTTGTGAGCAAGATAAGAAACAATTTAGCGAGGTCACCTATCCAAGTGCTTGGGATGGGACCTGACACGTGATGACACTAGTAAGTGTTGGCGATCGGTACCCAAGCCAGCTCGGCCTTCCTCTCTGAGCCTCATGCTTCCTGAGCAGGTTCAGTACTGCTGGGCCCACCCAGGCCCCGACTCCAGGACGTGCACGAATATTCTTCTTGCACAGACTCCTAGGCGGGATTCCCTAGACTCCTCCCCAAAGTGTCCTAGCCTGTTCGGATTCTGGGGTACCGTCTGGGTTGTGGGGGGGGAGGGCAGCAGAATCGGGCAAGAGCTCCGGCTTGGGCTCAGTCCCAGCTCTGGGACCTCGGTTCTCTGCACCTCACTTCTCTGTACCTCGTCAGCTCATCTGCAGCACAGGACCCCATATATCCGTGCGCAGGGTTAAGGCACGTATACTTTACTTTAATTGTTGTTGTTACTTTAATTATCTGGGAGCAGAAGCCCTGAGCCCACAGTTCACTAAACAAGCATCAATTGGACACCTACTGTATGCCAGGTCCTTAAGAACCTGTTTACCCTGCTTTATCTAAGAGAGCGGCATTTCCAGAAGTAGCTCATGGAGGTGGTCAGGAGGAGGACACAGGGCCAGGAGAACCCTTGGGTTTCACAACCGGGGCAGATGCACTCACAGGTGACAAATCTGCGATCCAGAGGGGAGCAGTGACTTTCTCAAGGTTACACGGCTGTGCGGTGGAGGAGGCCGAGGCCCCAGACGCAGGCTTCCTGACTTCCTGCCCAGGGTTCTCACTGCTGCATCAGGAGGGATAACCCCCACCCAATGCCGCATGCATCAATTAAGCACCAACTGTGTACCCGGGAGAGGGTAACCTCAGGGAACTTGTTAGTCACGAGCGGGTGTAGCCGAGAGGGTATGGTGTTTGCCGAAAGCCTTAGAGAAGCTCAGGAGTTCTGGCTTCACAAATCCCCACGGAGGAGGGGGGGCAGAGAGTGGTTTACACCCCAAAGGTACACTCATGATTCCTGAGATGGCGATGTCAAGGGGTTTGCTGGCCTCGGGGGCTCGCGGGCCCGTCTGTCCTTCTCTCTTTCCTCCATGGGAGGCCCCCTTCTCTCCTCGTGCAGAAAAGCTTTCTCCCTCCCAGGAGCTGTAAGTGGCGAGGCCAGTGCCCCTGGCCGGTGATCGTGGTGTCGGGACTATCGCTCCCAAGCCTGGAGCCATGCTGGTTGGGGGTGAGGGGTGGTCTGGCCGTTGCCCCCACCCCCCAGGCTCACCCTGAACCTTGGCCCTCCCCTACCTCTCCCCGCAGAGGCTGGTACAGTTCTGGTTTGCCACTGGGGGCGCTGGCTTTTGCATCAACCGCAAACTGGCTTTGAAGATGGCCCCGTGGGCCAGGTAAGCAAAGCCCCAAGGTGGGGTGGGGGGGGAGGGGGCAGGGGGAGGGGAGGGCCTGGTGCGGGCGGCCTTCGCAGCAGGAAGGGCTCGGGAGTGAGCCCCTGAGGAACTGTCTGGCATTCATGCTGTGTCACAGAGTTACACAGTTAGTGGTGAGCAAGCCACCTGCCTTCCTGCCCTCAGGGATACACTGCCTAGGGCACTGTGCCACTCACAGGCGAGTTGTGTCATCTCTGGGAGCCTCCGTGCCCCCCCTCTGTTAAAACCTAATAATATAATAGCTAAGGGCTGTTGTGGGGGCTAAATGGGGAAATGTTTGGGTCGGCACCTGGTCTGAGCCAGGCAAATATTAAGTCCCACGTGCAGCCCTGTTCTTCCGGGTAAACGTCACAGGGGAGGTGAAGGCCAAGTTTAGGGGCATTCAGAGGAAGGAAGATGTAGGGCCTTCTGCCTGGAGATGGGAGGAGGGCTTCCTGGAAGAGGTGGTGTTTGGACTGGGATAGCCCTAGGGGCCCCCAGAGTGGGGTGGGAGTACTGGTTTTCTGGAAAGCAAGCGGCAAAGGCCTGGCCTCTCGAGGTCTGCTTGGAGAGGCTGCTGAGAGAGGCTCTGAGCCAGGCCTGTGCTTCCCCAAGAGTAATCACAGCCCCTGGGAGGAAGGTGTGTTAGCCTCCTTTCCACAGCTGAGGAGACTGAGGCTGTGAGAGGCCGAATAAGTGACTAGTCCAAGGTCACTCAGCTGCTGGCTCTGGCTCCAAGGTCTGCACAACCCTGGCCTGCTCTGATCTGGATGGGCGGGGTCAGAGCGGTCCTCCAAGTGCGGGGGGGGGGGTGGTGGGGGGAACTCAGGTCCCGGTTAGAGGTGGTAATGCTGTCCTCGGGCATGCCGACGGCAGATATGTACTCGTGACCAGGGGACATCCCTGTGCCTGGTGCCCCCATCTGGGCTTCTGCCCACCTTTACGGGGTATTTGTGTGAATTGGGAAAGGTAACCCCTCCGGGCAGGTGCAACCCTCGGGCACGGGCTGGGATGGGGAGGGAAGGCGGGCCTTCTGCACCCACTGGGCCCCCTGTGCAGTGGGGCAGGCTGGCCCCCGGGGGAGCTCGTGGGGTATGCAGTCAGGTGGTGCCCTTAACCTGGGACACTGCTCCTCCCCTCCTCGACATCTGGCTGACTCCAGAACACCCTGTGCGACTCCGTTTAAAGACTGCCACTGTCAGGGTGACATAAAAAGCAGAGCAAAAGACTGCCACCTCCTCTGGGAAGCCCACCTTACCCTCCCGGTGTCTCCCAGGCCTCATGCTTCCCTCTTAGTGCCAGTCTTAGTCTGAAACGACCTGTCCCTCCGTCTCCCTTCAGAAGAGGGCAGCAAGCATTTCTTTCTCATCTCTGTATCCGCAGCCCTAGCATGGCACCTGGCACCAGCTAGATCCTTAAGCTCAACAAAGAATGAATGAATGAGTGAATGCATATAAAGAAAAGAAGGGATACATTTAGAAGGGGGCTGCTTCTTACCACTCTTCCTCTTAATCTACACAATGGCCCAGTGAGGGCAGGGCCGTTATCACGCCCATCTCACAGAAGAGGACACTGAGGCTCCCCAGGTTGGTGGCTTGCCCGAGGTCACCCAGTGCACAGGAGGCAGCTGGCCCTGGTGGAGGGAGGGCCTTCTGGGAGGCAGGGAGAGCTCTAGGTGCCGAGGGCCTGGGCCGGTGGCCACAGCACGGCTCTGTCTCTCAGCGGCTCCCGCTTCGTGGAAACAGCCGCGCTCATCCGGTTGCCCGACGACTGCACCGTGGGCTACATTGTCGAGTGCAAGCTGGGTGGCCACCTGCAGCCCAGCCCCCTCTTCCACTCCCACCTGGAGACCCTGCAGCTGCTGGGGGCCGCCCAGCTCCCAGAGCAGGTGAGCTGGCCTCGGGGCAGTGGGGGAAGGGTGCGGGTGGGGCTGTCCCCTACTGATGGGGAAACCGAGGCCCACGGTGGCAAAGGACCCTCAGAAGGGCACACAGCGACTCAGCCCTGCCCACCTCCAACCCTCAAGGCAGGCTCGCCCCTCATGCTGGCGGGGTGGCAGCCCCAGGGTTCCACCGCACCCACCAGAGGAGAGCTCCCCCTTCCGCCCAGTCCCGGGGCTGGTGCTCGTCGGTTGGAAGGCCTGCTTGGGTCACACCTGTCTCCTACCAGGGCCAAGACTTAGTGTTGATTCTGCCGGCAGGGTTGGTCCCAATGGGACTGCAGGGCCTGAAGCCAGGAAGAGGGGGACAGATTTGGGACAACCGAAACCAGGTACCCTAACGGTTGGGATTTCCAGAATCCTCACTGTGCCAGGCACCAGGCCGGTGGCTTTATCTGCTGTACTCTCTGGTTCCTTACAACGTTCACGTGAGGAATGTTCACTGACATTCCCATTCTGTAGGTAGGGAAACTGAGGCCAGAGAGCTGAACTAACCATGGCACGGGGCATGAAGGGGATTTGAGCCCTGCCTGGATGGCCCCTAAGCCTACAGTCTTTAACCGCTGCGCTCTGCTGTCCCTCGACAAGGGGCATCATCTCATGTCCTCACTGCGAGTAGAGTGACCTGAAGCTCCTGGAGGAGAGGGAGGGCCATGGCCCCGCCGTGAGTCTCAGGAAACCTCTGTCCAGGCATGGAATTTGCTGGAACTCACTTCCCTTTTCGCGACTCAGTTTCCTAGTCTGTAGGCAAGGGACTCATTCCAGCGTCACAGGTAGGGTGGACTGTTGGGCACCCAAATGGAATCCGGGCATGGCCGTGCCCTACAAGCTTGAAGAGCCTTGTGGAGTGGGGTGGGCTCCTCAGCGAAGCTGTCAGGGCTAAGGGTGGGGTTTCAGGTACAGAGGCAGGCTCTGCGTGCCCCTCATGATGTCTTATGTGCCTTCCCTGCTTCTGCGCAAACACTGCCCCCTTGTGGGGTCCCCTGAGGGACACCTGGCCAACCTGAACTTCCTGGCTCGCTTTTCTCTGCCCAGGTCACCCTCAGCTATGGCGTCTTTGAGGGGAAGCTCAATGTCATTAAGCTAGAAGGCCCCTTCTCCCCTGAGGAGGACCCTTCCAGGTGAGTCCGGGGGCCCAAAGTGTAGGATTGGATGACAGGGAGCTGAATCCAGGCGTCCAAAGATGGGAGAGCCCGAAGGGAAGGAGGGCCCTGGCGGCTGAGAGCAGAGAACCGGGAGCCGAGGGAATGCATTTCAGTCCCTGCTCTGCCCCAGGATTGCTGTGTGACCTTGGGCAAATACCTTGCTTTCTCTGGGCCTCGGTCTCCCCATTTGTAACACAGGGAGGCAGCGTGTTGTGGATCTGAAGGGCTCTCCCCGTCCTGATCCTCTGGGATTCTTCAGGAGCCCCTGGAAGACTGAAATGTCTTCGCTGAGCAGAGGAGATGCTCTAATGGAAGAACTTCAGGCCCCGATGGGAAATTTTTATTTGAGCTTTTGTAGGCTCTGTGTTTCCTTGATACTCTTCCGTGGTTCTCTTCAGTGGGTAGATGGTTGGAAAGAAGGCTAAAATGCCCCCGAGGCACCTTCCGGTTCTGCTCTCAAACAGGCCACAGGAACATTAGGCCTGTGAGAACACAGCCTGTGACTCGATGTGCTGGGAGGGCGGGCCTGCTCAAGGAAGCCGGTGTGGCTGACACGCAGAAGAAAGGGGAGAGAGTTGCCCAATGTGGTTGGTTGGAGATGGGGCAGAGGACTCCCCAAGGCCTTGTAGGCTCGGTCTGGACTTTGGCTTGACCTGAAATGGAACCCCTGGGGGAACCAGGCTGCCTGGCTCTGAACTCGTGCAGAGCGGTCTGCGTGGAGCAGAGGGCTCACAACCGTTCAAGGGCCCTGGGCCCAGGGCTGCATCGAACAAGTTGGCCATTACAAAGAGGCAGAGTTTGGCTCAACATAGGGAAAAAATTCAGATTTCTAAGATGAAGGGAGCAGCTGCCTTCTAATGGGGGTGGGCTCCTCATCAGTGAGGGTGTACGTGCTGTGGCTATATCTCTCTAAGCCTGAAGATTCTAGAATCCAAAGGTTCCTGCCTAAAAGAGCTGGAGCTGACTGCGGGCTCAGGTACATGTGATCGGATAGTCTAGCCTCGGCTGGGGTCTCCTCATGGCATCTCTGGCCCTTGAAGTCTCTCTAAACGGTTGGTTTTCAGTAGGGGCTGCCGCCCCAGGGACATCTGGCAATGTCTGGAGACATTACAAAAAACATTTTTTTAATGTTTATTTATTTTTGAGAGAGAGAGAGCAAGCATGAGCAGGGGAGGGGCAGAGAGAGAGAGGGAGACACGGAATCCGAAGCAGGCTCCAGGCTCTGAGCTGTCAGCATGGAGCCTGATGAGGGGCGTGAACTCACGAGTCTTGAGAGCATGACCTGAGCTGTAGTCGGACGCTTAACCGTCTGAGCCACCCAGGCGCCCCAAGGAGACATTAAAAAAAATTGTTTTCAATGTTTATTTATTTTTGAGAGAGACAGAGAGAGAGAGAGAACGGGGGAGGGGCAGAGAGAGAGAGGGAGACACGGAATCCGAAGTAGGTTCCAGGCTCTGAGCTGTCAATGCAGAGCCTGATGTGGGGCTCAAACCCACAGACCGCGAGATCATGACCTGAGCCGAAGTCGGACGCTCAACCGACCGAGACACCCAGGCGCCCCTCCAAGGAGACAGTTTTGATTGTTATGAGTCAGGGGGATTCTACTGGCTTCTAGCGGGTAGAGCCCAGGGGTGCTGCAAAACATCCTACCATGCATAGACCACCCCACAACAAAGAATTATCTGGCCCTAAATTTTAATAGTGCCGTGGTGGAGAAGTTCCTCTCCAAACCATCTCTGAGACATGTACCCCCCCCCCCCCCCCCGCCCAGGAGCCCGTGGACTGAGCCTGGGGGTCAGGGTGACCATCTTGCCCATTTCTGGTCTCTCCACAGGTTTCGTTCCCTCCACTGTCTCCTCTACCCAGATACTCCTTGGTGCCCACAGCTGGTGGCCAGATGAACCCTGAACTGCTGGGCAAAGATTGGGCTGAGGCCTCTGGTTATCCTTCGCCTCCCCAGGCAGCCCTGGGGACCTGTGGCAAGTGCCCTTTGGTGGACAGTCCCTGGCATGGCCTCTGAGCGGTGGGCCAGCCCAGGGTTGGATGGTGGCTGGCAGTGAAGGCATGCTAGGCCCCCGGGAAGTGGATTGGACAGCCCGGGGAACAGGTGCACCAGGTGAGGGCCAGAGAGGCCCCAGGGACTGGGCTTCTGTGGGTCTTGAGTGGCTGGATTGAATAAGCATGGGGGAGGTGGGGGGCCCTTGAGCCGGGCTGGGGCTCAGGGGTCCTAACCCTCTAGAGAATTACCTGGGCCCCTGGTGGGGTCTGGCCTTCCACCCCCAGCTCTGGTCTCTGTCGTTCCCCCTGGGGCCAAGCACTGGGCCGGCCTACTCCCGGCTCCCTCGGCTGGAGTCCCAGCCACGGAGGGGACCCAGGTGGAATAGTGGCAGAATCCAGGGTCTGTGGCAGATACGGGTGTTGCCGACCAGTCTCCAGCTCCTTGCTCCCACCCCTTGCTAACAGATCCCATTTTGTCTGGAGAATCAGCCTGCCCAGACTCAGATCCTGGTTCATGAGGGACCCCCGCCGGTCGTGATGATCTTTTTGGTCATTTTCCCAGCCTCCCTTGCTCAGTCTATTAGTATGAACTAAACGAAGCCAATAGGGAGGCTTCTGGAGAGGCTTCTGGGGAAGACCAGGCCCGTATCCCCTCTTCCTGCTGTGAATGTGGGTGCGATGTCTAGATCCGGAGTGGCTGCCTTGTTATCACGAAGGAAAGGCCATGACAATCATGCACGCTTGTCCCTTTTGGCATCTGGCTCTGTAAGAAAATTAAACCCTTATTTGTTTAAACCTCTCTTGGTCTAGTTTCCTGTTAGATGTGCAGCCACTCTGTTCCTGGCTGGGGCGGGGTCTTTGCTCTGCCTGTCACAGTGGGGATGGTGGTGTTGGTTTGGGCCCTGAGCTACATGTCTCTGCTCTGCCTTTGCCGGCTGTGTGACCTTGAGGAGCCCACTTGGTCTCTCTGGCCTGTTTGCCCATTTTATAGATAAGAAAAGGAATACCTTCTTCGTGGATTGATACCTGCGTGAAATGCACAGAGCCGGGCGCAGGGAAGAAAGGGCTCAGTGAACAGTGAACGGTGACCGTTACTAGTGTGTGCTTGGGTCACGGTCAGCCGGGGCGTGTGAGGGTGTGCATGGGTGTGCGAGGGTGTGTGTGCGGCACGTCCCCTCTCTACACAGGTCTGCGCAGAAGGACACGTGTGTGCCATGAGGTGCTGGTGTGCGGGGGGCTGCCCCTTCTCTCTGCCCTCAGAGCCTGGGTTGGGGGTAGCCAGAGAATTGGGAGAGGCCGAGAGGAGACTCAGCTGAGGGAGTCAGCCTCTGGTGTCAGATAAAGGGACAGTTTGACAGCCACGGTAGGAGATAAATCAATGCGAGGACCCTTAGGATTGCAGGTCCCAAAGAGGTTGCATGAATGAACGAAAGTGATCATGGTGAAATTTCAGGAATGCCAGCGCAAAGGTTGGGGAGGCTTAAGGATGCGAGGCCTCTTCTCCCCACGCATCCTTCCCGGTGATATCGGGCCACCATGGGGCTCTGGGCTGGGGGCAGGCGGGAAGACAGAGGAGAGATCCTGAGGCATGGAGGGGCCTTGAGCCAGACAGCCAGGGCTGGGGGCTCCTTGGAGCACACCCTCCAGCCCTTGAAGAACCTTGTCCCTGATGCCACTCCGTCTGGGGTCTTGGGAACCACTGAACGCCAGTTCAGTGCCTCAGCCCTGGTTTCCGCAGAGGAGCTTGAGGCCCAGAGAGGGACTGCCGTGTGCTTGTGGTCACACAGCAGGTCAAGTGCAGAGTCGGGCTGCTTGGGCCCTTCCAAGGCCTCCTTTCTTTCTGGGCTAACCCAATGCTGGGTTTGTGGGACGTGAACCGAGTAGGGGTGGGCCTGGCCCTGCAGCCCTGGTGGGGGATGGAGGGATGTGCTCCACAGCTGTTGTCCCCTCCACCCTGTATGTGGAAGGCTGCCGGCCGGCCTGCTTTTAGAAGCAGCAGCAGATTTGCGGGTTGTTCCCAGATCCTGGGGGTCGGTGGAGGGAACAGGGCTCGGGCCATCTGCTGCCTCCATTGTCCCAGAATAGCTGTGCTAGGGAGGGGGAGCAGAGTCAGCAAGGATCAGAATTGGGATGGAGGAAGGGGGTGGGTGTCTGGATTTAACCCTTTGTATGTTTGTGTGGGAGAGTATAAAGCTGCCCGCACTCTGGACTAAGGTGGCCCGTGTGGGCCCCACGGGCAGGATGGGCAGGATGGGGGAGAGGGGCAAGGTTGGGCCACCCTGTACTGGTCTTGGGCAAGTATCATTCCCATTTTGTAGATTAGGAAACTGAGGCCCAGAGAGGAAGAAGGCCGTGGGTCCGGGTCCCAGGGCTTAGAGGTGCCAGAAGCAAGGTTTGGAGCAAAGTGCGGGACAACTCCGGAGACTCCTCTCCTCTCCGTCTCTGGCTCTGTGCCTTGGGCAGGTGACTTCGCTATTCACTGGCCCCACCGGTGGGGTAGACACAGTGACTTTCACATTGAGTGCGGAGCGGTTTCGAGAGGCTGCAGAGAAAGCTCCTCGCTCAAGTAATGCCTGCTCAAGAAACAACAGCTCCCCGCCCTGAGTTCAGTTGTTCTCGGCTGTGAAAGGGGACGGCAGGGGTGCTGGAGCGGCCATCACCTCCACTCCGCCATCCGGGTCCGGGCCACTGTCAGTCTCGCCTGTGTTACCGCGGTGGCCTCCTCGTCTCCCCTGGTGGATGCCCAGGTGGTTTCACCCAGGTGGGTGATCAGCCTGGTGACGCTCATCATTTTTAGTATCACCCCAAGGGGGGAAATCTGACCTTCAGTGCTCCTGATAATGATGCCATAGGAAAGGAACAACACCACCCAGGAAGTCGGCTGGCCCAAATAGTTGACCCTACACCAGCCAACCTTCTGGATCTAAATACCAGTTTGCAGGAAATGGGGGGACAGTGGAACGTGTTAAATGACACCATGAGGGTTCAGCCCACCACAAAGGGGATTCTTCTCCAGGATGGACTTTGTTTCTTCAAGTAAAGATAGCATCAAAGGCAGAAGGAAGGACTGTTACGGATGATAAGAGATTGAAAAGGCATAGGAACCAAATGCAACGCATAGACTTTGTTAAGATCGTGGTTCAAATAAATGGACACTAAAAGGGTGTTTTTTTAAAAAAAAATTTTTTTTAACGTTCATCTTTGAGAGAGAGGCAGACAGACAGTGAGCCGGGGAGGGGCAGAGAAAGAGGGAGATACAGAATCCGAAGCAGGCTCCGGGCTCTGAGCTGTCAGCACAGAGCCTGAGGCGGGGCTCGAACTCACGGACTGTGTGTGAGATCATGACCTGAGCCGAAGTCGGCTGTTTAACTGACTGAGCCACCCAGGTGCCCCTAAAAAGGTGTTTTTGCGAAAAGTGAGGAAACTTGGACATGGGCTTTGTCGTAGATGGTATTAAGAAATTGTTAATTTTATTAGGTATGATCATGATATTGAGGCTCTTTTTTTTTTTTAAGTTTATTTAAGTGATCTCTACACCCAACGTGGGGCTTGAACTCATGACCCCAAGATCAAGAGTTGCATGCTCTTCCAACTGAGCCAGCCAGGTGCCCTGAGGTTCTTTTTTTTTTTTTTTTAAATAAGAAATGTTCTAATATGTAAGAGATACATTCTGAAATATTTTTGTGTGAAATGATACAACGCTGGGAATTTTCTTTAAATTTTTTTTAACATTTATTTATTTCTGATACAGAGAGAGAGACAGAGCATGAACAGGGGAGGGGCAGAGAGAGAGGGAGACACAGAATCGGAAGCAGGCTCCAGACTCTGAGCCATCAGCCCAGAGCCCGACGCGGGGCTCAAACTCACGGACCGTGAGATTGTGACCTGAGCTGAAGTCGGACGCTCAACCGACTGAGCCACCCAGGCGCCCCGGGAATTTTCTTTAAAAAGAGCTTGAGGGGAGGAATGAAATAAGAATGGCTAAATAGGGGTGGTCTTTGAAGTTGTGTGATGGGAACGTGGGGGTTCGTTATGCTATTCTTTTGACTTTGGGGTGTGTTTGAAACTTTCCATAATAGAAAGTAAAATAAAGTGGGTCTGTGGATGTTCCATTTGTTGGCTCTGGATCTCCCCCTTCTCTTTCCCCCTTCCTTTCCCCCTCCCCCATGTCCCACATTCAGGGCCAGATAACATCTGTTCTCATCAGACACAGCCGTCCTGGTTCCACTTCCTGTTCTCCCCAAACACCCAGAGAAAGGAGAGGCAGACCTTGACCGGAAGCTGGCCCTGCCTGAATGGCATTTGGCCCATTGCCTGGTTTCCCCAAGGCCGACCCTGATTTCTTTTGGTTCTGAGCACTTGTTCCAGCTGCTTCGTAACCCAGTGGCTTTCTCCCTGAGCACAGCCATTGGGCACATTCCCCCACCCACTTACCCCTCCTCCTAGCCACCCATCCAATAAGAATTTACTGCTCACCTCCTCTAGGTGAGTAGGGGGAGGCATCCCTGTGTTAGAAGTTACACAGGGGAATCAGGTGCAAGCCCAACCCTTGAGAGGGAGCTCAGATCCTAGTTGGGACATATTGAAACCATGGCACATCATGTAACGATGAGGAAACAAGACCGCGGAGCACAAGGAGGAAGGACTCGGATTTGGGGGGCCTACAGGGCAACAGGGGTCAAGCAGACTTGATGTGCGAGGTGATGGTGGATCTGGGTCTCGAGCCATGAGGAGATCAGAAGGAGGAGAATGTATCACACATCGCCTTTGCAGATAAGGCTGGGGAGACCCCAAGGAAGGACACAAATGTTGGTTATGGTTATGGGTACTACTGTTTTCAGGTGACTCCTTATCACACCTTGCAGGCTAAAGGTGAGGTATGGACCTACCCCAGTGTCCACATAAAACAGAGGGAGTACTTTCCATCCTCGCCTCCATCATCTCCTCCGGAATGCTTGGTAAGTTTCTCCCAGAGCAGAGACTCTGCTGGGTGCATTTCTGTGCCTCACAGTATCTAGTGCAGCGCTGGGCACATAGCAGGTACTTCATCAGGACCAACGACCATTTCAGCGAGTCAACTTTAGCCGGTATCAGAACGGCTGCATTAGAATCATGGGTACTTGGTACAATGGGATTCCAGGGCCCCATCTAAGATCCTCAGAATCCCAGTCTCCAAAGAAGGGGCTCGGGAATCTGTACGTTCACCTGGTTCCCCAGGAGGCTGTAAGTTGCCGCTGGGCTAAAGAACGAGATGGGACCCGAGGTGGGTTCAGCACCATGGACAGAAACCTCGCTGTCCCCTCCGTCTATTCTTCCTGGGACTAGCTGGGGCAGAGCATTCTACGTGTGTATGTGTGGGGGCTCACGGTCTAACCCAGACGCGGAAGAGGCGACACCTGTGGCCTTGGCCTCCTTGTCACGCAACCCTCATATGTGCTTCAGCAGTGAGTTTCAGGGCAAGCGCTGGTCCTGCTGTCAGAGACAGCTCTGACTGCGCAGAGAGGGGTCATAGAATACATATCCCCTCCATTTCTTGTATAAGATGTAAATGACCCCCATACTGTGCAAGCAGCAAAGCATGGAGCCTGAGCCCATGGTTTGAGTGCCTACTGTGTTCAAGGGCTGTGCTGGTAGCCAAGGGGCACGTAGGGATGAGCAAGATGTAGCTGCCACCCCAAGGAACCCACAGCTTGTCAAACACGGTTCATTGATTGTTAGAAAGGAGAGTGGCCTTGAAGATAACCTTGAAGATAACCCCCTGATAACAAGTCAGCAAGTGTGTGTACTGAGAGGCAGCCAGGGGAGTGGAAAGGACAGACATCTAGTGGCAGAGGCTTTCTGGGTCTAAGACCTGCCCCTGGCACAGACTAGCTGCGTGGTCTTGTGCATGCTGCCTAGCTACCAGAGCCTCAGTTTCCCAATCTGAGAAATGGGAGTGACGACACCTCCCCCTCCCCCATCCCAGGGCATTTACAAGGAAAGTGCTCACTCAGTCCAAGGCCCATGACACAGCTCAAGCACCACTGATTTGCTGACAGACTCCAAATTTATGCCAAGCATGATGTCACATACCATGAGCTGGGTGGATGCGAGCTGGCATCCAAGGATCTTATACTGGGGGTGTAGGGCAGAGGGGGTACTTCTTATCTTTCTGGCCCCAAGATGGACTCCATTTCCAGCCTCCCTTGCAGTGAGAGCAGCCATGTGACTGACTTGGGCTGATGGATGTCCTCTACTTGTAACACCCTCCCACACAAGAGGTCTCTGTTCTCACTGCTGGCTGGCTAGGGAGGACCATGGGTTAGGGGAGGGCAGAACATGGAGATGGGAGGAACCCAGGTCCCAGGATCTCCCCATGGAGGCCTGTCCACCAAAGGGCTGCACTGAATTGTCAGAAGAACCAGAAATGAACTTGTGTCGAGTCGAGCTCTTGGGTTTGGGATGCTTATTACAGTGCTTAGCGGACCCTGACTAATACAGGGAGATAAAATAAACAGGTCAGCAAACAAGCAAGAGTTCCAGAACACGATGGTGTGATGAGGGACATACACAGGGATGGAAGAGTGGGGCACACACTATCCCTTTGTTTTTAACTTCTTCTAAGTTTACCTAATAAACCTTTTGCCCTTCAATGGTCCTGATTAGAAATTCTCTTGCTTTGGCCGTATAACTTCCATCTCAAGCTTCTCGAAACCCCCCCTTGTGTGATACGTACATCACTCATATAACTTCTCCACCTTCTGTATTTTATTTCAAGGACCTGCTGGCCGGGTTTGTCTTTGTTTAATGTTTTATTTTATGAGAGAGAGAGAGAGCGCAAGTTGGGGAAAGGGGCAGAGGGAGAGAGAATCTTAAGTAGGTTCCACACTCAGCACGGAGCCCGACGCGGGGCTCAATCTTGTGACCCTGGGATCACGACCTGAGCTGAAATCAAGAGTCGGACGCTCAACCAACTGAGCCATCCAGGTGCCCTGACCAAGTTTATTTTGAGTTTGGCCCTACTGAGTTGGAAACATGTCCCTTCATACTACGTAGTTCCAGCAAACTTTGTCTTTCCCACCCATATCCTCGCCTTCTGGGGTAAAGATCCCAGCCCGAGTGTGTTCCTAGTCGGCTATGTCTCTGCAGCCCATCGACTTCCCCGACTTCGTTCAGTATTCAGGTGAAAGTATCCTTGCACCTTTAATGGCTTTATAGATGCGGCATACAGACCACGAGAGAGAAAATACCCAATTTACCGGCTGGTTGGCATGAGACATTTTATGCAGTCTAAATCTGTCGTATTTGTATCTGATTATTTTTAAATTAAATCGAAATAAACTCTAATACATAAGGAATATGTTTACTGTTCCATTTACTCAGCGCTGCATAACAAAGTACCCCCAGCACCTAGTGGCTTAAAACAGCGACAGCACTTACTTCGCTCACGGATCTGCAGTTTGAACAGGATTCGCGGGACAGCTTGTCTCCGCTCCACTTGGTGCCAAGCGGGGCGGCTCAGGGCTGAGGCTAGGGTCATCTGAAGGCTCTCTCACGTGGCTGACACCTGCTGGCCTTGTCCTCTAGTTCTGTCGAGGTCTCTCTGGCCTGACCTCACTGCGTAGTTGGGCTTCGTACAGGTTGGCTCAGGGCTCCCAGACAGGACCGCTAGGTAGATGCTGCTTTGCCTCTTACGACCCGGCCTAGGAAGTCGGGCAACATCACTTCATTAGAAGCCAGTAACCAAGGCTGACCTCTAATCAAAGAGGAGGAGTTAGGTCCCTGCACCCCTTTACAAAAATGCCATCATTAACTGAAAAAATTGTGTTAAAACCTACGTGACATAAAATTTGGCCTTTTAACCATTTTATTTTCTTATTTTTTTTACATTTTGTTTTAGGGAGAGGGTGGGGGAGAGGGGCAGAGGGAAAGAGAGAGAGCAGAGCCCACGACGGCGGGATCGTGGACCCGAGTGGAAATCGAGAGTCGGGGGCTCAGCTGACGAAGTCCCCCAGGTGCCCGTTAACCAGTTCAAATGTACGATTTAGTGACGTTCATCACGTTCACAACGTCGCACGACCGTCACCAAAATTTTTTCATAATGTTTAAGTATAATGTGTTCAAGGCTCATCCGTGCCGCAGCGTGTATCAGACCGCCTTCCCTTTTACGGCTCCAGACTATTCTACTGTCGGTGTGTGTCATTTTGTTTATGCATCCGTCCACCGACGCTTGGGACTCTTTTCATCTTTTGGCTGCTGTGAATACAGGTGATGTTTGAACACAGGTGTCCAAATATCTGTTTGCATCCCTGCCTTTAATTCTTTTGGGAATATGCTCGGGGTGGAATGGCTGGATCATATGGTAATTCTACATTTAATCTTCTGGAGGAACTGCCATACTGTTTCCACGGTAGCTGTGGAATTTTCCATTCCCACTTGCAATTCACAAGTGTTTCATTCTCTCCACACCCTCGTCAACACTTGTTATTTTCTTCCTTCCTTCCTTCCTTCCTTCCTTCCTTCCTTCCTTCCTCCCTCTCTCCCTTCTTCCTTCCTTCTTCTTTCTTTCTTTTTTTCTCTCTCTTCTTTCTCTCTCTCTTCTTTCTTTCTCTCTTCTTTCTTTCTTTCTTTCTTTCTCTTTTCTTTCTTTCTTTGTCTTTTCTTTGTCTCTCTCTTTTCTTTCTCTCTCTTCTTTCTTTCTCTCTTTTCTTTCTTTCTTTGTCTTTCTCTTCTTTCTTTCTCTTTTCTTTCTTTCTTTCTTTCTTTCTTTCTTTCTTTCTTTCTTCTCTCTCTTCTCTTTCTTTTTCTTTCTTTCTCTCTCTTCTTTCTGTCTCTTTTTTCTTTCTTTCTTTGTCTTTTCTATCTTTCTCTCCTTTCTTTCTCTCTTCTTTCTTTCTCTCTCTCCTTTCTCTCTTCTTTCTTTCTCTCTCTTTTCTTTCTTTCTTTCTTTCTTTCTTTCTTTCTTTCTTTCTTTCTTTCACTAATAGTCCTCCAAATGGGTGGGAGGTGGTAGCTCATTGTGGTTTTGATCTACATTTCCCTAACGGTTAGTGATGCTGAGCATCTTTTCATGTGTTTATTGGCCATTTGTACATCTTCTTTGGAGAAATGTCTTCTCAAGTCCTTTGCCCCATTTTTAATTGGGTTATTTTTTGTTGCTGACGAGTCTTCATTCTTTTTTACAGCCACGTGGTGTTTCAAAGCTCGGCTATCCAGGTTTTTATTAACTGGCCCTCTGTTGATGGATATTCAGGTTGTCTCCAGTCACGTGCTCTGCAAATGACTGCTACAGTGAATTATCTTGTACACATGTTATTATGTTCAGGTGTTGAGGATTTTGGAGGATAATTTCCTAGCAGCAGGACTGGTGAATTAGAGAGAAGGTGCATTTATCATTTAGATAGATACTCTCCAATTGTCCTTGAGAGAGGATGTACCGATTTATATTCCCTGTAGCCATGTAAGAGAGCAAGGCACAGCTTTAAAACTAACACGTATGTTTTCAGCCTCGTGCCAAAGATTTCTTCTTCCTTGGGGATGCTAATCTGACATTTCCTAATACCGATTAAAACATTGGCCCAACACCGCACTCTGTTAAGGGATTTGCAACTTAATTGCATTCGTTCATAAAACGGAATTAATATCGAATAACTTGCCATCAACAGGACTAATTTTTGACCCCGTGCTATGACAAATCTATTCACATTTTATGTTTTACAAATCCGTTCAAAGTTCAAAAAAAAGATAGGGGGTATCTGAATACCATTAAACTGATATAAAAAATTAGACTCAAATCTCAATGTGTATGTCAATCTTTGCAAATAATACAGAATTTATTTCTATCAATTCTTTCCCAGAGGAATAGCCATGAAAATTCACGACTGGAAACTCTTTTTTCTTATTAATAGTATCTAACAGGGGCGCCTGGGTGGCTCAGTCGGTTAAGCGTCCGACTTCAGCTCAGGTCACGATCTCGCGGTCCGTGAGTTCGAGCCCCACGTCGGGCTCTGGGCTGATGGCTCAGAGCTTGGAGCCTGCTTCCTATTCTGTGTCTCCCTCTCTCTCTGCCCCTCCCCCGTTCATGCTCTCTCTCTGTCTCAAAAATAAATAAAAACGTTAAAAAAATTAAAAAAAATAGTATCTAACAAGATAACAACTCACACATCAAATATGAACTCAACCTGCGCTTTCTAGACTATGTGTAGCTTTGGAAGCAAACAGCACCTCTTTACAAAGCCCACCCCAAACCTCTCACTCCTTCAACTTCTACTCAACAAAGTAACTGAAAATTGTTATGAGGAAACCAGGATCCAGTTAAAACAGATAAACAGATTATAACTACATTAACTACCTTACGTTGATAATTAACTAGTCACAGTTTTCAATAAGGGGGGGGGGGTTCTGTTTAAGGGGAGAAACTTCCAATAAATGAAAATTTCAATAAGTGAAGAGCTAACGTGTCAATAAACTTAGGACAGAAAATTCTCTGTGTTCTGAACAGCAATTAATGTAATACTGACAGATAGTAAAGACACATGCTAAATAAAATATGATATGCAGGGTGAATAAATGAGAAATAATTAGCCATTATGTTACAGTCATAGTAAATGCACAACAACTTTTCACATTGTGTTAGTTTGAAGTACTTTACATAAATATAAGCTCACTTCTCTTCCCTTGAGTGATAGCGTCAAGTTCGTCGGGGCCGACCGTTCACCCATCGAGTGGATCCCAGGTCGCCAAATGTGGCTTGCTTCCTCTGATGGTGGCAGTTTCACCGTCTCCAATGGCAGTGAGGTCAGGCTGCTCCTTATATGGTGCCCAAACTGAGTGCCCAAGCACACGGCTCCCTCCTCAGCCACCTGATCGTCAGAGACACATACCTGCCCAGAGATGCTTTTTAAAGCAGGTGATTCCAACATACAGCCGAGTTTGGGACCCATATACTGCTCTATAAGACCATCCACAGTCTGCCTGGCCGTGTCTCCATTCATTAATTTATTACACTAGCATTAATCAAACACCTCTTTGCTGGGTCCTGAGGATACCCACATGTTTTTTACCTAAAGTTCTTTTTTTTTTTTTTTTTTTTTTTTTTTTTGCATTGGCCCCTTTTGTACCTAAAGACATCTGTTTTATATTTGTTTGTTTATGGTTTTTTAGAGAGAGAGCACGGCTGGGGAGAGGGGTAGAGAGAGAGAGAGAGAGGGAGACAATCTTAAGCAGGCTCCATGCTGCATGGAGCCCAGTGCGGGGTTTGATCTCGCGACCCCAGGATCGTGACCTGAACTGAAATCAGAGGTTGGACGCTCAACCGACTGACCACCCAGGCGCTCCGACGCGTCTGGTTTAAAAATACACTTGATACAATTAATCGGATGGGCCAGATACATTATAAGTAACACACGTAAAAAGAAGTACATTGCTTTTAAATGAGTTAATCAATATTATCTAAACATCAGCCTGCTTACTGATAGTGATATTCGCACCACCTTTTAGGAAACAACGAATTCATTTATTCACTCATCCGCTTATTCTTTTTTTCATCCATCCCACATCTCCCGAGCGCCTCTGATGGGCCACGCTGGTGCTGAACATCTTTCCTGCCCTCTTTCTTGACTGTGCTTGGTGTCCACCTGCCACCCAGGGGCCTTCGTGCTGCCAGCTGCTGGAACAGGGATGGAGCCATTCGCAACTTCCTCAGGCCTCGGGTCTTTGTGCTTCTTCCACAGATTCCCGGTCTTCCCTTCGCCCCGACAGGCGGGCAGTCGGGGAGGTGTGTGTGGGGAGTGAGGCTCGCTAGACCCCTGGCTGGAGTCCCAGTGGGCGGAACAGGCCATCACCACCAGGGGGCACTCCTGCATCACTTGCTGGCTTCTTGCCCAGGCCAGGCTCAGGGCAAGGTGGGCCGGGCAGGAAGGTTAAGACGCTTGGGTGGGGGGAGCTGCCATGGGGGGACCAGGCCAGGCTTGGGAAAGGCCTAATAAGGGGGCATGAAAATGGACCACCCGCGCTCAGATGCTGAGAACACCCGCACCGCTCCCTGCCAGGGAGGAAAAGCACACGGCACATTGAACGGGCTCGGCAAACCGTGACCAGCTGGGGACAGCAGCCATCGATGAAATAATCTTGTCGTTTGCTGCAGGGCAAGGTCACCCCCGTGCAGATGCCAAGCCCACCGCGAGCCCCAGACAGCATGCCCGTGTACCTCAACCCTTTGCCGATTATTTTCAGGGAGAGGAGAAGAGCAGCGAACGGGACGGAAAGCCATCGGGGACCTCTCCCGGGGACTGGGGCCACCCTGATCCCCGCCTTCAGCCGGGAAGATCCGGCCTGTGGACTGGACGCGCTCTGAAACCGTTCTTCCCCATCCCCTGGGCCGCAGTCGCTTCTTCTATAAAATGGGACTGAAATCACCTCCGCCCCGTCTGCCTCTCTTGGGCGCACTGATGTGAAAGCTGCCGCAAACTCCTGCCCCTCCCTGGCTTTGGAATTTGTGCCAATCTGTCATCTGTGTGAGTGAGTTTGTGCTTCACCCGTGTCTTGCCGGCCCTGGTAATTGGGTGTCGTGGTGGCTCCTGCCTTGCCCTCTGATGACTTTTCTCTAATTGATCTAATCTCTGTTGTCACACGCTGGCTGGGAACGAGAGGAGCCACCAGTGGCTCCCCAAGGGGGGGAGATGAGGGGGTGAGCCCTAGGCAGGGGGAGGGGAAGGTTGGGGCCCTGTACCTCCGTGCGTAGCCCTGTGGCGCAGGCGGGGGAGACGAGGGCAGACGTGGTTCTTATGCCTGGGTTCTTACAGTCCCAGGGCTAGGAGGGGGCGTTAATGGGGGAAGTAGGGGGGGGTGAAAAGATTCCTGGGGGGCCTTGAGTGCTGGGAAAGGGGATGAGTGGGAAGGAGGACCCTGATTGGGCTTGGCTCCCGGGGAGAGGATATGGGGCTCCTGTGGAGGAGGGGAGCTGAGAACTTCTGGGGGTGCAATGCCTGACTAGGAGCAGGGATGAGGGGGCACCAGAGGTGGGGGGCGGGGAAAGATCTGGGTGGGAGCGGTCCTGTCTGTGCAGCTGCCTTGTTTCTGGGAGCACACAGACCAGAGCCTCCTCCCGGACGGGACGGTTGTGTGTGGCCTGTCCCCCTTTGTCACACCTTTGGGAGGACAGTTCGGTGCGCCCGTGTCTCGCGTGTTGCCTCCGACTGTGCGTCTGGGCATGACTGCGTGTGCGTGAGAGACAGAGACAGAGAGAGGCTGTGTGTTACTGGCAGCTGACTGGCTCTGTTGAAACCCCATCAGCCGCCAGCCCTGAAGATGTCCCTTGCTGAGCCTCTGGGAACCGAGCGCCTCGGGACAGAGGTGACTGGTGCAGCTGGGGGGGGGGGGTGCTAGCCTACATAGCCGCTTAAGCCCCTACTGCTGGGGTAAAGCGATTATCAGTGTGTGTGTGTGTGTGTGTGTGCGCGCGCGCGCGTGCGCGTGCCATGTGTAGGTGGGTGAGACTGAGCTCACAGCCTCTAGAGGCTGCAGTCTTCTCGCACTGCCCCGGGAAGATCCAAAAATTCGCCTGCGGCGTTGCCCTCCCTTTCCCTGCCGAGACTGCCTCCCCGACGCTGACCTGAGTACGTGCATTTACTCCAAGATGCTGTGCTTCTAAATGGCTTCTCCTCCCAGGGGTCCTCTGGCTCTAGCGTGGAATTTCAGTCAGTGTCGGAGGGGAGATCGTTTGGGACGGAGGGAGCTTCCTGACGCTGCCTCAGTGGCACGGACGCGTTGAAGTTTCTGCCCTGGCGCTTGGCAAGCGAATCGCCTACAATCACGCTTGGGTTTTGCTCGCGTAAACCCAAGCAAGAGGAAAAGGTCTGGGGTCCACCTCCTGGGCCAGGAGGCTCTTCCCGGGGTTGATTCCAATAAGGGCAGTGAGTATGAAGCGGGGGGGGGGAAGGAATGTTCCAAAACTGGAGAGTAAGTTCAGTTTCGTGTTACAAGCAGACGCAAAGAGAGTTCTCGGGGCGCCTGGGTGGGCGTCCGACTTCGGCTCAGGTCACGATCTCGCGGTCCGTGGGTTCGAGCCCCGCGTCGGGCTCTGCGCTGATAGCTCGGAGCCTGGAGCCTGCTTCGGATTCTGGGTCTCCCTCTCTCTCTCTCTGCCCCTCCCCGACTTGTGTTCTGTTTCTGTCTCTCAAAAACAAATACATGTTAAAAAAAAAAAAAGACAAAAAAAAGAAAGAAAGAAAGAAAGAAAGTTCTCAGCACGAACGTGACAACCGTGGCTGACAGTCTCGAGCCCCTCCTTTGCACCAGGCACCGCTCCAAGCTCTTCCCAGGTCGGGCTCTGTATTCCTCACCCTAGGGCGCCCATTTTACAGGCGAAGAAACCGAGGCACAAAGAGGGCCGCAGTTCGTGGAGCAGGGATCTGAACTCAGGCTGTCTGCTGCCCTTGCTGAGTTCCCAGCCCCCGGGCCCTGCAGCGCAGGACGGTCATGTAGGGAGGTCACAGCGTGGCTGAACAGTGCCCCTTCTTGTGGGAGAACCGCAAGCCTCGGTTTCACCGGGGAGCTTCTTGCCAACTACTCTGCTTCACGTGGCAAAGCCAGAGGAAGACCATTTGAAAGGAGGATCTTACCCCATCCGGCGAGCGTTTCATTTGTTGGTGTGTTTGCTTTTTGGGATGTGCAAACGTTCCTGCGCTCCAGGCCAGGAATCGCAACCTTGCAGGGCTTTTGTGTATCAGTTCAGGGTTGCTTCCTGTTGCGGATAACAGAGAGTGGAAGTCATGGTGGCTTGAACCAGACTGAGGCTTACTTCTGTTTCACGCAGAGGACGTCGGGAGGTAGGAGAGTCCAGAGGTGGTGGGGGACCCAGCAGTGTCGTCAGGGACCCAGGCTCCTTCTTTCTCTTAGTTTCACCAACTTTGGCACGCGGCTTCCGCCCTCAAAGTCCCCTCATACTACAAAGTGGCTGCTGGACCTCCATCGTCACATCTGCTCTCTGGGGTGGTGGGTATAGACCGGCTGAGCGTTTCCCTCGGTCCCGCCTGACAACACATGTTTCCCTCACTGGCCTCGCCTCACCGCAGGGGAGGCTGGGAAGTGGAACCTCTCGGCCGGGCACATTGCCACGTGAGTTCATTACTAACGTAAATGGGAGACAGGACACGAGAAGGACACTTTGCCACCTCGGCCCCAGAGCACAGTAGTGTCCTATACACCCCAAAGTGGAGCCTGTGGCTTTTTTCAGGTGCTGTGACTGTTTCAGGCAAGACAGCTGGACAGGGTGAGGGGAAGGAGCCCTGCCTGCGAATGCCGGGACCCAGGCCCTTCGGGGCCTTGCTAGTTTGGGGGTTTTATCTCCCCCTCAGTGTCCTATGGTAGTTCCAGCTTTGGGGGAGGGGTTCGGCCAGGCAACAATGGCAGGGCAAGGGGGAGAGAGGAGAAGGCCGTCAAGCAGGGGCTCTGTGCCTTGCAGGTATGTTCTGGAAGGAACCATGATGACAACAGTGATGGTATCGTTTAGCACTGGGCTGGAGGTCTGGATGGTCTACCTGGGAGGGCAGGATAGGAGTAGCCTGGAGTCTTGAGGATGTGGGTGGCCAGCAAATTGTAGCCTGTCTGGGAAGACCTCTTCACACTCCTTCAGGCCCATCCCCAGGCAGCCCAGGTCCAGGGACCAACTTCATGCACCCTACCCCACCAATTTCTGCCAGGCCCTGAGAGGGGGTCACAAGGGTTGTGACAATCCAAGATAACATTTCGCCTCTATTTTCACACGGATCCTCCCCACAGACTGGGGAGGTTATTGGAGATTCTTTCCTTTTTATGGATGGGGAAACTGAGGCTGAGTCAAAGCCACGCTGTGGCAGAGCTGGGCTGGGTCCTGGGTCCTTTGAGCGCCAAAGGGGAGGGGGATGGTCTGAGTACATGTTTCAAATATAGTGTCTTTTCATTTCTTTTTTACTGTTGTTGAAAAAATATTGAGGTATAATTTGCATCTAGGAAAGCAAAGTGCGGGTTTTACGTGTACAGTTCAGTGAATTTTTACCTATGTTTGTGGAACATTCCTGGCACCCCCAGAAGGCTTCTTACGCCCTTTCTAGTCACTAACCTTTCCTCTCTCAAAGGGCAACCACGATCCTGACCTGTATCCCCAGAGACTGGCTTTGCCTGTCCTTATATTTCATCTAAACAGAGTCATGCAGATGTTCTCTTGCTTTTGACTTCTTGGACTTAGTGTGATACTTGTGAGATTCGTCCAGATTGTGGTATGCATATCTATAGTTGATTTTTTAAAAATTTTTTGACGTTTATTTATTTTTGAGACAGAGAGAGACAGAGCATGAATGGGGGAGGGTCAGAGAGAGGGAGACACAGAATCCGAAGCAGGCTCCAGGTCCTGAGCTGTCAGCACAGAGCCTGAAGCGGGGCTTGAACTCACGGACCATGAGATCATGACCTGAGCTGAAGTCGGATGCTTAACCAACTGAGCCACCCAGGAGCCCTGATTTTTTTTTTTTTTTTTTTTTTTTTTAGTGCTAGGTAATATTCCACTGTGGGCTATGCCATCATTTGTCTATTCATTTATTCTGTTGATGGACAGTTGGGTGGTTTCCTGTCTGGAGCTATGAGTAGAGCTGCAGAAAGTATTCGTGTTCAAGTCTTTGTGTAGACATATACGTTCACTTCTTTTGGGCAGATACCCAGTTGTGGAATGGCTGGGTCATAGAATAGATATATGCACAACTTTGTAAGAAACTGTCAGGTTGAAGCATTGCTACTCCCACTAGTCGCATATGAGAGTTGATCCTCGTCTCTCCTATATTTGATATTTTCAGTTTTCAATTGTGGTTGTTCCTGTGGGTGTGAATGATAGCTTGTGGTGGTTTTAGTCTGCATATCGCTCATGGTTGATAACATTGAGTGTCTTTTCATGTGGGTATGGGTGATTCTGAGATTTTCGTTTGTGAAATCCCACTTCATATCTTTTGCCTATTAAAAAAAATGTTTTTTCTTATTAATTTGTAGGAGTTCTTTATATATGCTGTGTACTAGTCCTTTGTCAGATATATGTATTGAAATAGCTTTTCTGCATCTGTGAGTTGGCTCTTCTTTCTCTTAGTGGTGTCTTTTGATGACTATTACTCTTAATGGCAATGAACCACAACATATCATTTCTCTTTTATGTTGTTTTGCAATGAAAGCTTGGCTTCTCCAAGTGGAGTCTTTTTAACACGTGATTCCAACCTAGCCTTACCCCATCCGTTTGCTCTCTCTGCCTCCTCATCTCCTATGAGGAGTGCCTCTCAGGAGCCAGGGGTGAGGAAGGCAGAGATGGGATAAAAGATCCGTGATGAAATGCAGGGTTAAAAGCCTGGATTACTCTCCTCGCCAGGACAGGAGATTTGTGTCCCTCCCTCCCCCTTCCTTCCACCCCCACCCCCCCCCCACCCGTGCGGATTTGGGTTTATGCTGGGCTGCAAGATTAAAGCCAAAGAGATTAAAAGATTACCTCTGGCAGGGAAGGCAAATTCTGCCTCTTTGCTCCTGGAGTCAGTGGGGAAGGTTGGGGAGGAGGTCGCACACACTCCCCTCCCCGGGCCTTAGTTCCCAAGTGGTAAAGGGGGTGGGGCAGCTGAGCTGGGCAGTGAGCACTGACATGGGCTTCAGTTGTTCTCACCAGACTAGCAGTCCCAGCCTTGGCTGGTGATGTGTTAGACATGCAAACTCCTGGCCCCTCCCAGACCTACCGAGGAAGAAACCAGAAACCCTAGGGAGTGGGGATGAGAGGGCAGCAGTGTGGGTTTTAAAAGCCCTCCAGGGCATTCTGATGCACACTTGGGTCTGTGTACCAGCATCTTTAATTACGGTAGCAGTTGCTAAGGTTTAGAGCATTTGACTGTGGTCCTCGGTGACTCTTCTTTTAAAAAAAATTTTTTTAATTTATTTATTTTGAGAGAGAGAGAGGTGGGGAGGGGCAGAGAGAGAAGGGGAGAGAGAGAGAGAATCCCAAGCAGGCTCTGCACTGTCGGCGCGGAGCCCGGTGTGGGGCTCGAACTCACGAACCGTGAGATCGTGACCTGAGCTGAAACCCAGAGTCTGACTGACTAAGCCACCAGGCGCCCTCACCAGTGACTCTTCTAAAGGGTACGTGCCCACTCACCTATGATGGAGGTACTATTCCTCACTCCACTTTACCCAGAAGGAAACTGAGGCACAGAGAGGTGAAGCAGCTTGCCCAGGATCACACAGCTACTCGGAGAGGCTGGCTCCAGAGGCTGAGCGGCTAACCACTGTTCGTGTGGTTTTGAATTCCCAGCGCTGTGCGCCCTGGACCTTTTCCGAAGTCCAGTGTCTTTATCAGCTGTTCCGAGGAGTGATAGCTCCAAAGGCCTGACCACCCTGGGGGGCCCCTGGCTCTCAAGGTTCTTTCCCGGGCTGCCCCCAGGGCCCGCTGAGTCTGCTTCGACCACGCAGGGGTACCTTCCCGCTTCCTCTTCCTGCGTCCTGGGGAGGTGGTGGCAGCTGGGAACCCCCTGGGCTGAGACCGAGGGAAGTGGGTGCTGTGAGCTGACCCCAGGTGCACTGTCCGCCGGACCCAGAGACAGAGGGCCCACGGCGCGCTCGGTGAAACTCATTCATGTCTCGGGTCATTTCCTCATTTGGTATTTAGTGATCCCAACCGGAGAGAAGCAGAGGCCAGCGGAAAGCCAGGCGCAGAGAGAAAGGGGAAGACGGGAGGAGGAAGCCCGTCCATTAATTTTACGAGTCCTCCTGTGAGTCCCCTCCTGCACGGGGGATGGTTGAAAATAACAACGCCGGAGCTGGCTGGCGAGGGATCAAGGAACAGCCAAGGCCCAGATGGGGAGGCTGATTTATGGGGGCAGCACTGGGGGGGGGGGTGAGCATGCCGGGTGGAGAGAGCAATCTATCACTGCTCCCTAGGAGAGCGGAAAGGCCCCCCACCGGCCTGGCCCTTACCGGGGTGCGGGGTGAGGGGTGCTGCAGGCCCGCCCTGCTCTCTGCCGGGTCATCAAGGCCCCTGCTCTCAGGGGGAGGCTTGGGGGCCCTCCTGCTCCCTCTCCCACTCCCCCCCCCAACTTTCTTGGGTCTAGAGCCCTTCAAACCTTTGCGTGGGTGGGGGCAAGTGTGGCTGCGAGGAGGAGGAAAGACGGCCGGATGTAACCTCGGACAAGTCCCTTCTGTGAGACTCAGCTTGTCTGTAAAACGGGGGGGCCTCGGCCCAGCCGGGCCAGCCTCGCAGGGCTGCTGTGGGGGTCAAGCGGTGTGGGCCGTGAGCTGCAAAGCTCCGTCCCACCCGAGACGAGTGTGAGGTTGGAATGAGGACCTTGCCTCCTAACCGCTGTGCTCCCGGGCGCGCACTGGGCTCTGCGGGGGGGGGGGGGGGGGGGAGATACGTGCGGGGCACGCGCACACAGGGGCCGCGACAGCCCAGAGTCTGTGTGTGCAGGCACATCCACCTGTGCGCATGTATGAGGCTTCCAAAGCTATAGCTATATGCGTGGTGCCTGTGCGTGTGTGTGTGTGTGTGTGCGTGTGCTACACTGATGGCCTGAGCTGCCCGTAATCCCTTCACTCCTGCCAGCTTGGGAGGACCCCTCGGGGGTACTGGTGGGGGTGTGGCCGGGTGCTTCTGCCCAGGCCCCATCCAGCTGGTTATTTATTGATTAATTCTGCTGCCAGCTGATGGATGCCAAGCCTGTGCCGGGCGCAGGCCCTGGGCTGATTTACATAATTAAAAACCATCAGTAACGGAGCCAGGCCTCACCCGCCAACTGCTTCCTCTAGCGTGACAACAGGCTGAGCCTCCCTCCTCCCACCCCCACCCCGTCCTCTGCACCCCCAGGCTTCCTCGCCTCCCTGACCGCCCCCCCCCCCCCCCCCCCGCTCTCCTGGCCTGCCCTGTGTCAGCCCGCCAGCCTGGGCCGCTCCGCGACAGCAGCCACTGCCCGGTCCGTGATGGAGGGATGGTGGCGTGCCGGGAGTCTCGAGTCACTGACTCCGAGGTTCTCTTAGTCGATGGTCGTCAGGCGCTTTGATGGAGAGTCTCAGGTTATAAGATTCAGCTGTGATCCTCCAAGTATGTGATTTTTCAAGAGTCTATTACTCTATGTGACAAAGGGGAAAAAAATGTTTGCTCTCGGCAGTCCTGCCTGCCCTCGAGGAGGTGGGGCCGCTCGGGGGAGAGCCGCCAGGCTTTCCGGGGAGGCCGCCGTGGGGGGTGGGGGGTGTCAGCCACTGCTTTCCAGAAGGAGCGGTTCATCACCGCCAAAGGCTCCGGGCAGGGGTGGGTGTTGAGGAGTCTGGGCAGAAGGACGGAGGACCCAGGGACACCTGGGGAAGGGTCGGGAAGCTATCCCCGGTAGACTCCGGCCCTCTGAGAGGGGCTTCGGAAAATACCGGATTCTGTGCCGTGTGTGACGTCAACCTCCTTGCCGGTGTTGCTTTCGGTGTCTTCGGGGAAGGCTCTCGGATTTAGAGAGGCCGTTTGGGGCGACCGGCGTGGGCTCTTCCAGCTCTCAGCTGTGTGACGTTGGGCAGTGACACAGCCTCTCTGAGCTACAGTTACCTTCTCACCTGTAAAACGGGGGTTGTCGTCAGGATTGGGTGTGAATCCGTCTGACGTGCTTAGTAGGCCCGTGCTGAACTCTTCATGGACGGTGGCTCTTACTGCGTGGAGGTGCGTGTTTTGGGGGAGACCTTCAGCAGGCTGGTCGCACCTGGCGAGAGCAGAGACTCGTGGCAGGGCTGGGGACTCAACACAGGAGGGCTGGGTCTGCCTGTGTCTGCAGGCCGGCTCGCGGTGAGGCAGGTGTTCAGAGGACGTTTGTTGAATGAATGCCTGATTTTCTCTTCTCTCGGCCCGTCCCAGGCACGGTGCTGGCCGTCTGTCAGTTTAGGCAGGGTACGCGGGATGCGTGGCTTCTCACAGGTGGGTCCCCGGGCCTTGCTCTCTCCTGTTCCACTTGTCCTCATGCTGTTCCACCTGCCCCCACGCTGTTCCACCAATCTCCACCTCTTCTCCACGCCCACGGCCCGGCCCCAGCCACTTCGCCTCCAGCTGCCCTTCCTCCGGAGCAGTTTGGGGGAGACACAGCAGACTGACCCCACGCCCAACACCGTGGCCTGGACGTGCGCCCACAGACCCTCTCACACAGCGCCACACATCTTAGTCTGAGCACGACAGGACCTTAGAAGCTCAGGTTTCTTTTTCTCTCTTTTCTTTCTTCACATTTTTTTAATGTTTATTTATTTTTGAGACAGAGAGAGAGAGAGAGAAAGAGACAGGGCGTGAGCTGGGGAGGAGCAGAGAGAGAGAGAGAGAGAGGGAGACACGGAATCCAAAGCCGATTCCAGGCTCCGAGCTGTTGGCACAGAGCCGGACGCGGGGCTCGAACCCATGGACTGTGAGATCACGACCTGAGCCGAAATCAAGAGTCAGATGCTGACCCGACTGAGCCACCCAGGCGCCACCAGCAGCTGGGTTTTCTGATCCAGACCCACAAAACTGAACACCCGCAGGGCAGTCTCGCTCCCCAGACTCCATAATGGCACAGGTGAACCACCAATCTTCGGTAATTAGGAAAAGATCTGTCGTAAATAAACAAAGCTAAATAAAATATGTGTATAGTTAACGGTAGAACGTAAGATCGGGCACCGGCTGTGGAAAACAGTTTGGCGATGCCTCCGAAAGGTAAATGTAGAATTACCATGGGATCTGGTGGTTCCGGTCCTGGGTATAGACCCAAAGGAATTTGAAAGAACTCTGAAGGCCGAGACTCACATGTGTAAACGTATCAAAAGTATAAGATAAAAGGGTACCTGGGTGGCTCAGTCCGTTAAGCGTCCGACTTCGGCTCAGGTCGTGATCTCGCGGTTCGTGGATTCGAGCCCCCACTTTGGGGTCTGTGCTGATGGCTCGGAGCCCGGAGCCTGCTTCGGATTCTGTGTCCTCCCCCTCTCTCTGTTTCTCCCCTGCTTGCTCCCTGCCTCTGTCTCTCTCTCAGAACTAAACATTAAAAAAAAAAATTTTTTTTAAGTATAAGACGAACACATACAATGGAATATTATTCAGCCTTAAAAAAGGAATAAAGTTCGGATCCGTATTATCACAGGGATGAACCCGGAAGACATGATGTTAAGTGAAAAAGAAGCCAGACCCCAAATGACAAATTCTGGAGGATTCCCCTTACGTGAGGCACCTAGAAAAGGGCCTTCATGTCACTGGAAGGGATAAGTATGTTTGTAATTCTCCGTCTTTTATTGTTTTTATTTTTTAATTTTTAAAGAGAGAGAGAGAGAGAGGGAGGGAGAGAATCCCATACGATGCAAAACTCGAACCCACAAAGCATGAGATCATGACCTGAGCTGTTCCCATCCAGGCAGCTGTTGTCTCGACTTCACCATCGCTCGGCCACGGGTTGCGGGGCGGACGGGCACAAGCGCCTGGTGGCGGTCAGGTGGTCCCGGACCTGTGAGGATTGGACACAGCCCCTGAGCGGATGAAGAAGTGATGTCACAGGGCAGCCTCTTCCCGGCACCGTCAGAAGAGAAGGCGCCGCGTTCAGCACACTCGAGGGCTGGGATGTTGTCGGGCCAGCCGCCCGGGCCCCGCTTTGGTTACATTTCACACCGGAAAGCATTCCTTCTTGTGTGGTGACAGCTCTCGGATGGGGATTTTAATATGCTTGTTGCCGTGTCATCGATTTCTCCCCCTGAGCAGTGGAGAAAATCGCCCAGTGCTGGGACAGACTCAGGCCGTGGGGGAATCAAGAAATTTGTCCCACAGTCGGTCTTTCAAAACCCTGGTATCTTTTTATCAGATGTGAAAATGGGAATTTAGCCCCAAGGCGACAGAATCCGATTATCCCAGGCGCTGACTTGTATGGCCAACTCATGTTTCTTAAAATCAAAGGGATGGGTTACATTGGTTTTGTCGTGTCCACGGAGGAAGACTTTGAATCTTGTCCCCCATTTTAGTTTATTATCATTATTGAAAATACTAGTTATAAGATTATAAAAATATTGTACGATATAGAATTATAAAATTTTTTTCACGTTTATTTATTTTTTAGAGACAGGGACAGAGCACCAGTGGGGGAGGGGCAGAGAGAGAAGGAGACCGAACTCGAAACAGGCTCCGGGCTCTGAGCTGTCAGCACAGAGCCCGACGCGGGGTTCGAACCCACGGACCGTGAGATCATGACCTGAGCTGAAGTCGGACGCTTAACCGACTGAGCCACCCAGGCGCCCCATATTTTTATTATTTTTTAATGTTTATTTTTGAGAGAGAGAACATGCGCATGAGCAGGGGGGTGGGGAGCAGAGAGAGAGGGAGACGGAGGATCCAAAGCAGGCTCTGCATTGACAGCACGGAGCCCGACGCGGGGCTCGAACCCACGAACTGCGAGATCATGACCTGAGCCAAAGTCGGACGCTTAACCGACTGAGCCCCCCAGGTCCCCCCTCTTGTCCCTCATTAAAAAAAAAAACTTGACGTGCCCCTTCATTCGACAGTGAGAGTTGCTCAGGTTGGCAAGGCAGACTTTTGTTCGGCCCATCTCTGCTGACAGCTGGCTCAAAAGACGTCCACTCGGTGGCCTTGGCTTGATCGCACTTGTAATTTTCTCAGTTTCTCTCGGCACCAAATGAAGAGCAGGAAGCACATTGTCGCCTGCCAGCCGCTCGGTGTGAATACGCTGTGAGAGCTGGCATTCCCCAGCAGGCACCTCCATCCACGTAGGTTGCACCCTTCCTTGCAGCCTACGTGGTGGCCGAGAGTCAGTCCTGATCTCAGCGGCCCCTTCCAGTCTGCGCCGTGGCTTGCGAAGTTATCATCGACGTAACCAAAAAAACGCCCTCCTCTGCAGCACCCGTGTTGAGTAATTTATTTGGGGCCCAAAGACATTATGGAGGACATTTCCCTCACATAGGGGCAGATCAGGCTGCGGGTGTTGGAAAAACTCGAGCCACAGATGCTTTCGTAAATTAAAGATGCGTTCCTGAGGACACAGGTGTGCTATAACAAGAGCCTGAAAAACCGTGACTGAGATAAGATAGAAAGGTACTTTTCTCCGAGACAACAGTCTGAGCACGATGGGACCCACGCTGATAGGCTGCAGCTTTTTATTGTATTACCTGCCTTCCTCAACCTGCCGGTGGCTCGCCTGCCTGGTTTAAGATGGCTGCTGCAGCTCCTGCCATTGCAACCACATTCCAGCCCCGGGGAAAAGGGCAGGAAAACAAAAGGAGAGGCACGCAGGAATAGGAAATGGCACCGCTTGTCTCTGCTCTCATTTCCTTGGCTAGAATCCCGTCACATGGCCACGCCCGTCTGCACGGTCAACTGGGGGTCAACTGGGAAATAAAATGTAGCCTTTATCTGGGCATGTATCCAGGAAAGTTTCTATCTCTGCAGAAGAAAAAGAGAGAAGGGGGAATAACTACCAGCACGTATGTGCGAGAACTACCCATCTTCTCCATCGTTGGCCACTAACTGTCCCGACCACGCCCGCACTCCCTAGAGTGTCACTGGATGAAAGATAACGTCATTGAACCTGCTCTCTCTGACTTGTCATTCACCGTGTGGCTAGGTCTGTAAATTTCCCGACAAAAGAATGGCTTCTACCTGGCTTTTCCACGAGGCGAGCGTCTTTGAATAACGCCTCTGTGCTCTTGGTCCCTTCTCTGCCTTTAGTGACGGAAGTCATCAATTTCGTGCCGGAAAGCTTTATTTTGGGCTTACTCCGGAAACACTCCCGTGGGTTCCCAGAGCGACGCCTTGATTGCTTTGTGGGGAAAAAGATGTGCAAACTTCAGAGGCTCGCCCCCGGGCACCTGGCCGGACAATGTGACATAAGAGACCCCACACTGGCCCGGGGTATGACGCAATCCCACGTGCAGGTATTTAAGGGCTGTATTTCCCGTTTTTACTTTTCCTCTTTCCTTGTGCGAAATCCTACGCCTCCACACCAGCACATTCCACAGGCGTAATCAAATTCCTGTTCACAATCGATGGTTACGCCTTATTCTGAAGTGGAGAATTTTTGTTAATACCTTCACCCCTACTTTAGTGTTTCAACAGACCATTTTGTATGACCGGCCCATTTTCGTCATGTGGGGCTATGATCCAACAGCAAACGCGTTTAAGTTCTTCCTGGGTGCCCAGCGCTGTTCCAAGTGCTTTGTGTGTATTGTGACAGGGTTTGTTTGTTTTTTTTTAACGTTTATTTATTTTTGAGACAGAGAGAGACAGAGCATGAACGGGGGAGGGGCAGAGAGAGAGGGAGACACAGAATCAGAAGCAGGCTCCAGGCTCTGAGCCATCAGCCCAGAGCCCGAGGCAGGGCTCGAACTCACGGACCGCGAGATCGTGACCTGAGCTGAAGTCGGACGCTTAACCGACTGTGCCACCCAGGCGCCCCTGTGACAGGGTTTTTAAAAAATGTTTATTTATTTTCGAGAGAGAGAGCATGCGTCAGGGCAGGGCAGAGAGAGAGGGAGACACAGAATCGGAAGCGGGCTCCAGGCTCCGAGCCGTCAGCACCGAGCCCGACGTGGGGGCTCGAACTCACGCACCGCGAGATCGTGACCTGAGCCGAAGCGGGACGCTTCACCGAGCGAGCCACCCAGGTGCCCCGTATTGTGACGGTTTTGAAACCCGCTCCCAAGTTTCTGGACACTTTTATTTAAGGAGCAGCATCTGTGTCTTTTCCCCTTCAATCTGGGCCAGAGTGAAGTGACGCGCTTATCACCAACGGAAAGCCGTGGAAGCGATGGGCTGTGATTTCTAAGGCCAGGTACGAAAAGGCCGCGGAGCTGCTGGTTCCCGGGACACTCGTTCTGGAAAAAGCCCAGCTGCCGCGATGGCGGTAAGCGCATCGGTCACCGGCTCTAGCACGGCCGCCAAACTACGGCAGGCACCAGAGGCCAGCCGTGTGAGCCAGCCGCCCCGGACACGCCACACAGCCCCGCTGTGACGGCGACGGCCACCCCAGATGGCATCTGACTGCACCCACATCAAAACCCCAAGCGAGAGTTGCCCGGCTGAGCCCTTCCGGGCTTCCTGCCCCACAAAACTGGGAGCAGAGTCAGACAGTGGTGGGTTTTTTTCCCCACCGCTAGAAGTTTTAAGCCAGAGTAGTAACCAAAGACACGGGGCCAATTCAGTCTCGAATGTTCGGATGAGGAAACTGAGCCCCAGAGAGATGCCGTGAGCTCCACGTGTTTTCCTGACAGAGGTAAGAGATGTGTGCAGGCCGGCTGACGACTCTAATGTCCTGCCTCTTGACCACAAAGGGGTTGGGGAAGCAAAGTTAACAAGTGAGCAGGAATGGCGGCGCCTGGGGGGCTGAGTCAGTTGGGCGTCCGACTTCGGCTCGGGTCAGGATCTCGCGGTCCGTGAGTTCGAGCCCCGCGTCAGGTTCTGTCCTGAGCGCTCAGGAGCCTGGAGCCCGCTTCAGATTCTGGGTCTCCCTCTCTCTCTCTCTGCCCCTGCCCCGCTCACGCTGTCTCTCTCGCTCTCAAAAATAAACATTAAAAAAAATAATAATAATAAAATAAATAAAATGACACCAAAGGAGGAATAAGGTGCGAAATGTAAAACTGGGCCAGCCAGGCTGATGAGCACCCGGTGGAGGGAAGGTTGGGACCCTTCGGACCCACCGTCACAGACCGACGGGCTTTGGGAGACACGTGGCACTTTTGAAGAACCCAGCGATTTCCACAAAGACCCACAGTTAATTTCACGTTTCAAATTTGCAAAACCACAAGTGACTGAAATCCTTGCCACAGTTACTTTCTCCTCTAACGCCTGCGCCCTGCCTGGGGACGGCAGGGATTTCGACACCACATGAGGGAAGCCCTGACCCCATGACTCGTGGCATCTTAGACACGGGAGCTCGGAAGCTTCCCGACAGAAGATATTAAAGCCATAAAATTAAAGGACATCAGATCGAACGGTCGGGAGCACCTCGGAGTTCACCTCACCCAGCCTTCCGCCCAGGGCGCGACAAGGACAAATCACGTGAGGGCAGAACAGCCACGACGGCCCCAGCGGTGCCAGGGATTAATGGCCAAAAGACCGAAGAGAAAATACGGCCATCAGATCGCCGGGTCAGGGTGGTCACGGAGGGCTGGGAACCGGCTCAACTTCCTGGGCATGTGAGCTGTGCCGTCACCCCCCACCTTGAAGGACCCCGCGCGTGGTGTCGGGTCCTGCCTCACCGTCCTGAAAGTCTTAATCGTTTTTGAACACGGGAAGGGGTTCCAGATTTTCGCTTGTCGCTGGGCCCTGCGAAGAATGTGGCTGGTCCAGCATGGAGTGGTCCGACGGCAGGTGCCGGAATGAGCATTTCGGGGGAGCAGGGCAGGCAGAGCCCGGGAGACAGAAAGCCCCAAAGCAGCTTGGGAGGTGGCCACTTGCCCAAGACCCCTCTTCAGGCGGCCGTATGCAAGAGACCGAACCCAGTCTTGTTGGAGGCTACCGCCCACGGTTTTGTAAACACTTTGCTCTCCCCGTCTCGCGCGACAACCCTCGCACTTAAGCTGCCTTCACTGTCCTCAGCCTTCTCTTCCCGGGAGCCTTCCCGGATCGCTGTGGCCTGGTCATACTTACCATTCCCTCCCCCCTTCATTTTTCCTACCTGGCTGAGCCCCTGTCTTTGTGCCAGCCTGTCTCCTTTCTCTGCCCCTGCTGGCTAGAGTCTCCGGGGGCCTCCTAGGCCCGTCCCCACAGGGCCTCACACCTGCAAGAAGAATTTTTTGTTTTTGTTTTGAGTGAGAGAGAGAGTGCAAGTGGGGGAGAGGGGCAAAGGAGGGAGAGAGAGAGAGAGAGAGAGGGAGAGAGAGAATCTCAAGCAGGCTCCATGCTGAGCAGGGCTCGATCCCACGACCCTGAGATTGCAACCTGAGGCGAAATCAGGGGTCAGATGCTCAACCGACTGAGCTACCCAGGTGCCCCGCAAGGAGAATTCTTGGTCTCTGTCTTCTTGCTCCGAGCCTCAAGAAGATTCCGCGGTGAGCCCTTCTCACCTTCCCACGCCTGGAGCTGGGCTCCTGCCTCAGTTTCCCTGTCTAAAACTCCTGGGAACTGTGGGATAGTGGGAGCCAGACAGGACTGGTTGACAGTCTGTCTCACCACTCATTCTAAAGCAAGCAAGCCGCTTAGCCCTTCCAAGCCTCAGTTTCCCCCTCCGTAAAATGGAGGTAAGGCCCCACCTTACCCAAGTGATCAAGGTTGGCATCGCCAGTCATGTGGATGTCACGGACCCCCCAATAGACAGCGGGTGACAAGGGCGTCACAGCTCTGTGCTCTTCTCCCCGCCCCATGACCCACGGTGTGAGAAAACATCAGCTAAGCCCCAGTTGAGGGACCTGCGACAGAACACCTGATCGGCACCCTTCACAACTGCCAAGGTCATGAAAAGCAAGGGAAGAACGGGAACCCGCCGGGAGAGCAGAGAAGACTCCGGGGACGTGAGGACTGAATGCAATGTGGTCTTGGGGTCGGGATGCTGGAACAGAAGAAGGACGTCAGCGGACAGACGGGCGAATCTACGTGAAGTCCGGAGTTGGGGCCGCAGCAACCTACCAGGGCTAATTTCTTAATTTTGACAAACGTGCTGTGGTTACGTAAGACGTTAACGTCAGGAGAAGCGGGGGGGGGGGGGGGGGGGGGAGGGGGGAGGGGGAAGGTATACAGCAAAGCCCTCTGTTCTCCTTTTGCATTTTCCCCCCTCCAACTCTAAAATTATTCCCCAATAAGATGTTTATTAAACACACACAAAACCGGCCCTGCTGCTCTCGCTTGTGTCCGCCCAGTGTCCCTCCCTCCTCCAATTCTTCTGCTGACGGGCCCTCCCCTGGTGACAAGGGTGCGGATGCCTGACCCAGGCTGGGCCATTAACTTGCCCTCCTCGTCCTGGCCACAGCGATTGGTCCAGGGGGTAAGCAGGTGACCCACGCTGGGCCAATCAGAGTCCTCCCCTAGGATTGCTCAGTTTGGAAGGGGAAGCGAGGCTCTCCCTGTCTCCCCGTGAATCTGGGAGGCTGTCAGCCCGGGGCTGGGGGGACTCCGTCCCGAAAGAACTAAACGAGAGAGAGAGAGAGAGAGAGAGAGAGAGAGAGAGAGAGAGGGAGAGAGAGGTGGAGAGAATGCTGATGGCATTCAAGATGGCCTCTCCCAGTCCTCCCCAGGCCGAGCCTCCCCAGCCCGCCCTCTTATGGGAGCCCATGTATCGCTCCTTTCCAGTTTAAGCCAGTGCAGCCTGGGCCCGGGGTTGGGTTTCTGTCACTGGCAACCAATGAGTCCTGACTAATCCCTTCGCTTCATAGTCGCTTTATAGCAGCCGTGCTATAAATGGTGGGGGGGGGGGGGTGTTGGTACCCTCCCCAGGGATCCGGGGCCTGCCCGGAACGCAGCCCGCTTGGCTGTGGCCTTGACACGTGCCTTGCTCCCTTCCCGGCTCCCACACGGCCCCCTGACTTCACACATACCTTCCCACCCCCAGGCCCTGCGCAGGGGGGCCTCTTTCTCTGGGTGCTGGGGGCCGAAGGGCAGAAGATGCTCTTTTATCTGAGGTCTGGGCTGTGGTCCAGGAAGGGAGAGACACCACCAGGGAAATCCGGGGCGCGCGCAGAGCTTATGCTGCCCGGGCGCCTGGACCTGGGCTGGGAAGGACCTTGCAGAGTCCCAGGAGGGACGAGACAGGGTCCTGGGTGGCCTTCCCGCGTCCCAGTTGTCCCCTGCCGTCCTGGCCATGTCACGCCTCTGTATCTTGTCCCTTCCAGGTGTCCTGCTTGCATGCCCCTGTGCCCCCGTCAGGCTGGCAGGGAGCGGGGACAGCTCTTCCTGTGTGCCAGTTTCCCCTAGCCCAGTGCCCCGCCCCTGGGCCCCAGGGCAGAAGTGAATTCACTCACCTTCCTGCCCTCCCAGACAGCCGCTTTCCTCCTCTGATGACGCTTCCTTCCCACCCTCATTTGTGCCCTCAGCCATGAACTTGATCATTTTCTTTCCCAAACGTTTTGTGACGTGCCTCCCGCATGAGAGCTTCTGGGTGAACAGAGAGGAGGGACCCTCCCCTTGCTGTGTGGCAATGGTGGGGAGGGAAGGGGCTGGGTGTAGGATACACTTGGGAGGCAGAGCTGACAGGAGTTGTTGAAGGATCCGGTTTGCGGGGAGCCCAGGCACCATCAAGGTGGCATCTGGGTTTGGGTCTGAGAAACTTGGTACGTCCCGTTTCCCACAGAGCCTTGGGGCCACACAGCTACTCTCTCGCCCACAGGGACCTCGAGACACCCAGATTTTAGGCTGAGAGAACATCAAGTATAAAGTCTAAGAATGGGACTACCAGCCTAAAATCCGCCCCCCCCCCCCAATCCTGTGGCTGCAACACGGTTCCATCAGCAGGAAAACCTGGGTGAATTGTGGTGTTGCTTTTCCTTCTCCGTGAAATCTTGGTCAAACCGCTCAGCATCTCTGAGCCTCATCAGTAAAATGGGCGTAATAACCGTAAGCACCTCGTAGGATTGTTGTCGCTGCTCACTGAGACTTCAAACTCAAAAAAAAAAAAGTTTATTTATTTTGAGAGAGGGGGAGGGAGAGAGAGAGCGTGTGCACAAGTTGGGGAGGGGCAGAGAGAGAGAGAGAGAGAGAGAGAGAGAATCCCAAGCAGGGGCCACACTGTCGCTGCCGGCCTGATGCGGGGCTTGAACTCACGAACCGTGAGATTATGACCTGAGCCCAAGTCAGCCGCTTAACTGATTGAGCCCCCCCAGCTGCCCCCACGGAGACTTGAATTCATGGGGAACACTTGGCATCGAACCTGAAAGAGTAAATTTCCTCCCCCCCCTCCCCTCCCATTTTGAGCCACGATTCTGATTCTAGGTAGAATGTGGCCAGGTTGCGGAAAACTCCAGACGCTAGTGTAAGGAGTTGGCACTCTACCCCGCGGAATCAGAGCCGGGAAGCTGTCGAGCAGGGAAAGAACGCGAAGAAAGCGGCCAGTCAGCGCCTCTCTGGTCCCTGCAGCCTCCCGCGCCTTGGAGCCCGGTGGCAGGTCAGTAGTGAGAAGCCTGGCCGCGAGGCCGGTGGCCTCCAGATCCCAGGGGCCTCCGGCTGCCCCAGTTCCGGACCCAGGCATTGCCAGTGAGTCTGCCCCCACCCCCAGCATCCCTCTGGGCAGAGCCAGATAGATGGCTTAATAATGCAGGCTGCCTGGCTGACCTGGTGGCCGCTGAGCCAGCTGAGACTCACATCCCTGCCCCCCACCCCCCTGCTCTGGCTGCAGGGCCCCGGCCTGAGGCTCCAGCAGAGTCCCTGGATGGCAGAATTCTGAAGCCCCATATAAGGGTGCTGGGACCCAAATAGCACACACCTTGACAGTGTGGGGCTCCGCAGCCTCTGGCTAATGGGCAGCAGAAATCAGAGGCACAGAGCCTGAACCTCCCCTCATCCCCTTCCGGCTCTTCCTGGGGGCGGGGGGTGGTGGTGGTGTCTCAGAAATGACTCCTGGCACAGAAGGCTGGGGGGAGGTGATCTGTCACATGCAAGCAGACCCTACCTGGGGTGGAGCAGGCTGCCTGTCTGACCCTTGCACCACTGGGTGGGCCAGCTCAGGAGGGCCCTCCCAGAGCACTCTCCCTGTGCCTGGTGAGTGGCTGGGCACCCAGGGCACGGACCAGATGGGACACGGCTGAGCCAACCTCACTACCCAGGAATCTCAGCTCCAAGGCAGGCAGGCAGGGTGCCACCAGCACCCTTAGTGAACTTCCCTGAGAGACCTCCCATAATTGGATCGCTGGGTCAAAGGGTCTCCCCGTGAACGCTTCAAAATATCCCGTGGAGTGTGGCCTTGGCCCTCACAGGCCCCCTCTCAAGGGGCCCACACATCCAGCCGGCCTCTAGTCTAGACTCATCGGGAACTGTGTGTACATTCTTCATGCCCCATTAGCTTTGAGCTGCCCTTGATTCGTGGATATGAGGACTCCAGACTCTCAGAATCATAGAATCCTATGGAATGCGGTCCCCCAGCTCTGATATCCACCTGCCAAATTCTGTTTTCACCTTTGCTAGTCTGGATGCAGAACTCTCTCCCTTTCCCCAAATATGGCTGATTGATCTCAACCCCACTGGCCGCCAAGATGGCTGCCGCTGGTACCTTCCTCCTGACATTCATACCCTGTGTGGTTCTCTCCCACAACGACCAAGGCAGACCCGTGTAACCGACAGGACATTGCAAACATTGAGAACGCGTAACTTCTGAGTTTAGGTCATACAAGACATTGTGGCTTCCTCTTTGTTCTCGCTCTGGGGGGAAGCAGCCGCCATGCTGGGAGGATGCTTGAGCAGTCCTGGCGAGAGGTCCATGGGACACAAACTGAGGCCTCCCGCCAACCGCCAGCACCAACTCGTCAGCCACGGGGATGACCCACCTTAGCCGCAGATCCCCCAGCCCCAGTCCAGCCTTCAGATGAGTGCAGCCCCAGCAATGATTCAATCTTCCGAGATTTCTCAAGCAAGAATCGCCCGGTCCCAAGTTCCTGACCACGGCCGCCGTGTGATAATAGCCGTTTCTTTTTTTCTTTTTTTTTTTTGCTGATGTAAGCCACTGAATTTTGAGCCACTGAGTTGCACAGTAACAGATGACTATTATGATAAGCATGTAGACTTTTTAAAAAAAGTTTTTATTTATTTGAGAGAGAGAGACAGAGTGTGAGCGAGGGAGGGGGAGAGAGAGAGGGAGAGGGAATCCCGCAGAGCTGGACGAGGGGCTCAAACCCACAAACCGTGAGATCATGACCTGAGCTGAGACCAAGAGTCAGTCGCTCAACTGACTGAGCCACCCAGGTGCCCCAAGCATGTAGACTTTTCTAAAGCAAGTATGGAATGTGGTTAGGGAGGCTGAAGCGGGGAAAGGAGGATTATATTGCACACTCCACAGAGAAATGACTTAAAAATCCCTTTGGGAAATGTGTGTGTTCTCCCAAATTCCTTCACAACGAAGGCTTCTCTGGGGGCTCCCCTGTATCTCACCTCCTGACCTGCGATTCCCAACTCCCGCCCCCCCCCCCCCCCCCCAGCTCCTGACCTGTCACAGCAAAAAGAAACATCTCTATGTAAAGGACTCCCCCGGGGTGCCTGGGTGACTCCCTCGGTTAAGCATCCGTCTTCGGCTCAGGTCATGATCTCACGTTTCGTGAGTTCGAGTCCCACATCGGGCCCTGTGCTGACAGCTCAGAGCCTGGAGCCTGCTTCTGATTCTGTGTCTCCCTCTCTCTCTGCCCTTCCCCTGGTCTCTCTCTCTTTCTCAAACATAAAGAAACATTGAAAAAAATTAAAAAAAAAAAAAGACTCTCCTTTCTGAGAAGCTCGGTCTTCTTGTCTTCATAGCCATTGGGATGGCTCCATGGTGGGCAAGGGGCAGAGGTTTTAGCAGGGGGGAAGCTTCAGTTTTTCCCTCCTGGGTTCTGTCTCTCATCACTGGTTCTTGTCTCTCATGATGGTAGCCTCCGTTCTCGCATCGGAGGCACAGCAGAAAATCTGAATTTTGGTCTGGATCCAAACCAGGAATGTGACACCCCATACACACTCTGGTGTCTGCGTGTTTCTCTAAAAGAATTGCTTAACCTAATTTTCTTAATCAACTCAAAATGCCATGTGGACGGAGCGGAAAGCAATTCATCTAAGTCCAAAGGGGTAGATCTTGCCGTTCAACCTGAAACAGCGCAGGAAGCTTTTAGCCCGCGTGGGCTCCTCTTACTGCTCTCTTCTCTAAGCCCTGCAATAAGGGAAGAGCGTCCGGAAGACACGTCCTCGCGGTGACGCGGCCCGGGCGTTGGGCTCATTTGGCCGTGAACCACATCTGGTCAACTCGGGGGGGAAAGGGGGCACTCGTTGGGGTGCGGTTAGAGGGCGCTTCCGACCACCTCTGGAAGATTCCAGAACAGGCATTCAGGGATTCAGGACAGGGGTCCAGGCAGCCGGAAGTACCTGCCTCTCATCTGGCACTGAGGCTTCCGGGATGGGTCTGCTTCGCTCGTTTTCCCCGTCCACGTATCACTCCGCCGATGACTCAACTAGCCCTTGGGAGGCTGTCCGTGGCGGTAGGGAGGGAGGAAATTTCGGTGTGGGTGGGAGGGGAGAGTGAGAAGGCTTAGTAGTACGACGTGACGCGTGCTGTCATTCAGACCTACACGCAGCTGGTTCCGGGAACCAGTGGAGGAAGAAGTAGCTTGGCCAGCTCCGCTTAGGGGTGGTCAGGGGAGGCTTCATAGAGGTGGTGGTCTTTGAGCAGCACCTGGTTAAAGACTGGAAGCAGACAGGTGGGGAGGCCATAGGAGAGGAGGAAAGGCTTCCAGGCTGAGGGAGGAACAGCATCAAAAGCACAAATGGCGTGGAAAGCATGGGGTGAGAGTTTCATGGAATGTTCTGGAAAGGGCGGGTATTGGTGTTGCCGGGACCCGGAGCGCGTGTGGGGTGATACGGGAAGATGCTGGAGGGGGTCGGGAAAGGCCTGACTGCGGAGGGCTTTCTTTGGGCAAGTTAAGGAGTTTGGGTTTCAGTCCCTAGCAGGGAGGGCGCACGGCTCGTCCTGTGGCTGCCCCCGAGGCAGACATCACCAGTTGATCATGACACTTCCTGCAGAGGGAGGACCCAGGCAGCTGCTGCCAATCATTGGCACTGTCCTGAGACGGGACACGCATGGCATCATTGCATGAGAGCTACTGGAGGGTGAGGAGGAGGGTTGTTGCAGGTGTCCAGGTGAAAGATGGCAAGGCCTAAGCTAGGACAGTGACCATGGGCACAGGTGGGCATGTTGCTGCCCACATTTGTCTCAACCTTACCTGCCCACTTAGATTCTAGGCAGTCTCCTTATCATAACCCTGGCCAGGGGGCTCAGGGTGGGGTGTGTGGGGGGGGGGCGGGGAGAGAGAGAGAGGGAGAGAGAGCTCTCTATGGGCTCTATTTTAGCGAGGAGGTTGCTGTCTTTCTGGACCTGCACTATCCAACATGGGTAGCCACTAACCACATACGGCTATTCAAATCTAACTTAATAAAACAAAAATTAAAAAGGCGGTTCTTCAGCCACAGCAGCCACAACCGCGAGCACTCAATAGCCACATGTGGTTAGTGACCACTCTTTTGGACAGTGCAGATAGAACACTCCCACCATCACAGAAAATTCTACCAGACAGCGCTGGTCCGGAGAAGGCCCAATCGGGTGTCCAGAGAGCGTGATCCGCCCCGACCCTCGCTTAGCCCAGGCCAACTCCGTCTTCTATTTAGTGGCAGTGACTCAGTTAAGAGTTTGAAAGGCTTTCCGGTTTATGTCTGCCTAGTGAGGGCAATCCCCAGGGGGGAGAGTCTTAGAACATTTTGGAGCTCAAAAGCACCAGAGCTAAACCAGGCAGACCTGGAGGTCCCCAGGGGAAAGGGGGTGCTCATGTGGTGAGCCCAGCATCGTGCTGGGGACGGGGGGGGGGCTTTTGTCGTTCTCATTTCATCGAAGGGAAGCTGAGGCCCAGAGGGGGCTGTGACCTGCGCCTGGGCAAATGGCTGGGAAAGTCACAAAAGCAGAGCCGGAAGAGGCCGTGTGGCCGCCCGCTGCCTGGTATTCCTTGAGATCATGGCTCAGTCCCTTGAGCCCGAGCGGATTAGGTGGCCCTCGCCAGTGCCCACCTCTTGGGAAGTTTCTGCGCGTGAGAGCCGCGGTCACAGAGGGAGCTCTCTGCAGTTTCGCGCTCTATCCGCCAGAGGGCGCAAGGGCCATTGTGTCTGCTCCCGAGGTGGGCGGGGCGGCGGGGAAAGATTCTTCCCCGGAGGACTTTGGGCTGGGACCCTGCTTGGTGGCCAGCCCTGTGCGGAGAACCTACGACGCGGTCCGTACAGCCCTTGCCCTCCAGGAGGGCTCAGTTTAGAGGGCACACAGACAGCATAATGACTTGTTTGGATCTGCAGTGAGGGGCCTTGAAGGGTGGATAGGAGTGTGCTAGGCGGCCTGGAGTGCAGTCGCAGAGGGCAGTGGTGGCGGAACACGGTGTTATCTGGGAGATTACAGTGGCCTGCGTCCCAGCTCTGGTCCCCTCCTGGACCTGCTCTTGTGTTCTCAGTTGACAGGAGGGAGGAATTTCTGAACAGACGTTCTTTCTGCTCCAGTAGTACCCAACTCCGTGGAGTTCCCTGCACATGCACACACACACACACACACACACACACACACACACACCACTGTTTCATGCCTCTGTGCCTTTGCACATGCTGTTCCCACGGCCTCTCTACCTTCTTCAGCTGACCAGCTACTACTCATGCGTCAAGATGCAGCGGAGGCAGTGGCTCCTTCCAGGGAGGTGCTGCCATTGCTGGCCTGGATGAGATGCTCCTGCTGCGCCTTCCTGCGGCCTGAACTTGACGTTCTGCTGTGCACCACCTGAGGACAGGCACTGGCGCATGCGGCCCCATAAAAGTGAGGGCGACGCAGAGCACCTGCTCCAGGCAGGGCTCCCGCGTGTGGGTTTGTGGCTCCTGGGGGTCGAGAGAAGGCGCCTGCGTTTTCGTGTACGCGGGCCACGAGCCGAGTCTCCCCACCAGATGCCTGCGTGCCCAAGTGCAGGGGTACAGGCCCCGATGCCAGAGCTTGCTTTCTGCATCCGCCACCTCCTCCCTCTAGCTTCTACCCCCTGGCGGGTGGCACAGGTGTGCGGGGACGTTGGCCGGGAAGGGGCCGGGGCCTAAGAAGCGTCTGGGGGGTGGGGGGTGGGGTGAAGGGTAGTGAGCGGCCGCCAAAACCCTTGCACAAGGGTAGAGATCTGGAGTCTAACCTAACACCGTCTCTGGGGTCAAGCTCGCCGTGTGACCTTGGGCGAGTCGCTCCTCTCCCCGAGCCTCAGTTGGCCCGCCCGTAAAATGGGAACGCGGCAGCGTCTCGGGTTGCCAGCCGTGGAGCACGGGGACGCGGCGGCCAGGACGAGGTGAGGAGGGGGGTCCGCCGGCGGAGGGGGAGTCGGGGCCGCGGGCGCCCTCGGGCTGGCGCTGGGGGGCGCTGCGCACCTCGGGCGGCCCGCCCCGCGGCAAGTTTGCCTCCAGCTGTTGCATGCGCTGGCGAAGGCGGCGGCGGGACCCGGCGCCGGCGGGGTGAGCGGGGCCCGGGGGCCCGGGGCGGGGCCGGGGGCCGGGGGCGCGCCGGTCAGGGGCCGGGAGCGGGGGGGGTGGGGGGGCTCCGTGGTCCGCGCGGCCGCCGCCGCCTCCCGGGGCGCTGCAGCTGCGGCGTTGGAGCCGGGCGCGGCCCCCGCCCCGCGGCCGTGTGTCTGTGCGTGTGCGTGTGTCCGTGGAAGGATCCAGCCGGGAGAGGGGGCGGGCGGGGTCTCGCTGCGGAAAGGCCTGCGGAGGGCGCCGGGCGCCGGGGCGGGCCAGGGCGGACGGACAGACAGCCGGCCGCGGCCCCTGACGCACGCTGCGCCCCGGCCCCCTCCCGGGCGGCGGGCCCCGCCGAGGCAGAGGCGCGGCGACGGGGAGGCGGGGGTGGCGGTGTCTGCGCGCACACGCCGGCTCGCAGACACACACACAGACACACACACACGCACACGCACACGCGGGCCACGCCACAGACACACGACACGCACCGAGCCCCGGCCGGGCGCCGCGCACACTCGCACCCGCGCGCAGGCCCCGCAGCCGCCGCCGCCGCCGCCGGAAGCGGCGCTCGGCCCGGATCCCGGCTGGGCTGGAGGTGAGTGAATCCCTCCGGATCCGAGCGCCCGCGGCCGCCGGAGGCGGTGGGAGTGAGGGCTGGGACCGGAGGGCACCCTTCCTCCGCCGGTGGGGGTGGGGCTTGCTGGGGGGGGGGAACCACAGCAGGGGGAGGATGAGACCGGGAAAGCCACCCCCAGGGGCTCCCGGGTCTGGGGATCGCCGCGAGACATCCCCCCCCGCCCCCCGGGGGACCACCCTGTGCGGGCGAACTGGTGGCGGTGGACGGAGACGGGGTGGGAGGACGCGGAGGACGGTCGGTGAGGTGAGCATCTTTGGGGGGTGGTGCAGAGGCTTGATGGTGGACGGCTGTACCAGTCCGTGCCACACGGCACCTCTCTGCCTCCATCCTCGCGAATCGGGGACCCTAGCCCCCTCTCTCACGGAGTGCCGCCGGGGTCGAGGGATTCGTGTTCGCAGCTGGTAAGGGGGGGTTGGATTGGCGCTGCTCCAGGGGGAGGGGGACAGGGTGGGGCTTTACCCCCTTTACCCGCAGGAGGGCGGTGGATTTGGTAAGAGGACCAGGTTCGGGGAGTGGGGGTCCCCTGGGTGGGCGGGGACCCTTGCAAAAGCTTTGCCCCCTGTCTCCGCGGTGCTGGCGTGGGTCAAGCAGGGAGAGCAGGGAGCTGCCCCGGGGAAGCAGCAGAAATCGGCGTAGACTGCGCTCTGGCAGGGCTGGGGCCACTGCCGGGCTGCGTGTGTTTGTGAGTGTGTGTGTGTGTGTGTGTGTGTGTGTGTGCATGTGTGGACTCCAGCAACTGGCAGAAGATGGGGGCAGGGGGGTGGGCGTGTTGGCTGGTGGGGCGGTGTGTGCACGTGGGGAGGGTGCTGCGTGCCCACAGGGCTGTGTGCGGGGATGGACCCTGCTCTGTCTGCACACACACACACACACACACACACACTGTCCATAGCCCCAGCAGGATTTTCTTGGAATGTCTGGAGGGCGCAGGCTGGTGTGTGTGTGTGTGTGTGTGTGCGCGTGTGTGTGCGCGCACTCGGGAAGCGTGTGTCCAGGACAGGAGCGGCCACGGTGTGTCAGGCGTGCCCAAGGAGACAGACGAAAAACGGATGGGGGATCTGGCCCTCGGCTTAGCTCAGGAGGATCGTGGTACTTGAGGGCACTTTCTGTAGCTTTGTGCTCCGTCCGTCCTGTGCCCCTTCCATCCCCCCCCTCCCCCCCCCAACTCCTCCTGCCTCAGTGGCTACCTCTGGAGGGCACTGCCTCTTCCCCCTGCCCGGACACAGGTGTTGGACTGAGAGTGTGTGTGTGTGTGTGTGTGTGTGTGTGTGTGTGTGTGTGTGTCCGGGCTGCGGCTGTCGCTGTCAGCAGGCCAGGTTGTTGGAGGAGGAAAGCTGGGGGGGGGGGGGTGAGGAGGGGGCTGCTAGCAACACCTGGAGGAATGTGGTGGAAGCTGCCAGCCCCTGGGCTGCCTGGTTTAGTTACTGGGGGACATTTTCATGTGGGGAGCCGCATCTTGGGGGGGGGGGGGATGCTGGGAGGATTTGCTTGTGTACGTGTGTGTGCATGGCTCACGCACCTGTTCCCGTGGCCTGTGGGCACCTGTGGGACATGCTGCGTCTAGGCCATCCGTAGGGCATGTGGGCCTGCACATGTGTGCAAATACGTGGGATTCCTACGAGGAATGTACACGCACATGCACACACACACACACACACACACACACACACACACGCACTGTCTGTAGGCGTCTGTCCGGAGCGAGCCGTGACCCTGGAGCTGGGTACGTGGGCGAGGTCCCCTGGGCCATCTGCCCCTGGGCAGGAACAAAGAGGAGTGATCGAAGGGGGGGGGGTGTCAGATAGAAATGTGTGTGACGTCAGCACGGGCCTGTGGGTGTGACGTCAGTTCCAGACTGCCAGTGACGTCACTGGGACAGCAGCATGAGGGGTCACCCCCGGCAGCCGGACTGTGTGATGTCAGCGGGAGGGTGTGTGGCTGAATGTGGTTATGTCCCTTGTGTTGTAGGGGGGGTGACAAGGGGAGGGGGATAGAGTCTCTGAGTGAGCTGTCCCTTCCCAGGTGCCCCAAGTGGGTGTGGGGCCCCTTTCCTTAAGGTGCCCTCCCCTCACAGAGGCATCGCCTCTGCCCCCACCCCCCCCCCCACCATTTCATATGGGACGCCTCTTCCCCTGCCCCCGCAGGCCCTGTTCTCTGTCAGCCCCAGCCAGGTCACAGAGCCAGGGTGTGTGTGCAAATGCATGTGACAACACAGCCAGGGGGACAGCGCCTGCTATTTCCAGGCCCATGGGGCTGCTCTGTGTTTTCTGATTTAGGCATTCCTGTCGCCCCTCTGGGCCTCAGTTTCTCATCTGTCACCTGGGGCGGGGGTGGCTAGAAAGGTAAGGGGTGCCACAGGACACCGGTGGGCCTCTGGGGGGCGGGGGGCCTGGCACAGGGTGGGGGCTTGGCACACCAAGTCCCCTGGCCTCCCGCTCCGCCAGCTCGGGGCCGGTGCTCCTGTCTCCGTTCAAGTCTAACTTCGTAGAGAACTTCTTTTTCTCTCCTTGGATCCTCATGGCAGTCCTGTGGGGCTGGCAGGCCGGCTGCTCTCGTGTGGACACTTGACAGATGACCGATGAGCACCCGGAGGCCTGAAGGGGAGAGTAAGCTGGCTGGTGATTGAGTCCTTGGCGAGAGTTTGCCCCCATCTCGCTACTCCAGCTCCGCCGGTGCACGTGCAGGGAGACAGGCTGGGGTGGCAGGTCCCTTCCCGCGGGGCGCTCTCATCTTTTATGGAGGGACAGGGGGCTCTGCGCAGTGGGGGTGGAGAATGCCCGGGCCGAGGGGTCCCCTGTAGAGGCTGCTTCTGGATTCCTAGTCCGGTCTTGATTGTTCCGAGATAGGCGGGGTGACAGAAATGGGTGCTTCTGGCCGAGCCGTTCTGAGCCTGCTCCGGTACGCGCCATGCCCGCTCCCCAGCGTGACTTCCCTGTCCCCTGAAGTCTGCAGCGTGTCTGCTCTGGAAGCAGAACTGGTTCCAGTGACACCTCCGCTGAGCGCTGAGTGGCTGTGTGTGACACGGGGGGTCAGCCGCTCTCTCCCTGCGCCTGCCAGGCGGTGGCTGCCGTCTCGCAGGCTCAGTGAGCGAGCGTGAGAGTGTGGCGTCCGCGCGCAGGGCCAGGAGGTGCCCATCGCCGTTACCCTCGCCCGTGCCAGCTACGGTGCCCCCCCACCTCCCGGGCCCAGGCCCATCCTCTGCCTGCACCCCGCCGTCTGCCGGGCAGAGCAGAAAGCCAGGGAGCAGGATGGCCTGGAAGCTGGAGCCTCCCTCCTTAGCGAGTCAGGCCTCGTCAGGGACAGCATTAATAGTCCAGAAGGTTAACTCAATCCTCTGCCTCCCGCTGTCCTGGTCCAATCCCCTGTTAAATTAACCTTCTCGGGGCTCAATTAGCACCTGGGGCAGAGTCACTGCCATTATTTCCGGGCGGCCCTTATTAGTCCGAGGTGTCCGGGGGCTGGAATAATAGAGCCCCTCCCCCTCTGCTCTGCAGACAGCCCCCCAGGAAGGCCCCAGAGAGGCCCTGAGGGGGCAGAAAGGGTCTGGGGTCTCAGGCCCGGGGCACAAGCCTCCCATGCTCCTCCCCTCAGGGTGGGTGACCTGTGACACCCCGAAGCCAGCAGCGTGCACTCTTGTTCTCCCCGCCATGGCCTCGGCCGAGGTCCCCCAGGGGCCAAATTCTGCCTCTTTTTAACAGCGTGTGTCTTGGGCGAGCAGGTTCCCTTCCAGAAGGCCCTGCTTCCTCGCTATAAAGTGGGGATAATGATACCGGTTTCCTAACTTTTCCAGCGTGGTTACATAAGCGAATGTCAAGTGTGGAGCATTGTGTCTGGCACATAGTAGGTGTCGATTAGATGAGTTCCCTCCCCCTTCCCATCTGTCTTCCTTATTCATTCCTGGTTCTCTGGAGTGGGTCCTGGGCTGTGTATGTGTGTGTGTGTGTATGTGTATCTTTCTCTCTCCTTTCAACTTCCGCGTTCACCCCCTGAAATACGTAGAAACTGTTTCTGGAGCTGGGCCGGGGATGGGGGGGGGCGGTGCCCGCAGAAGTATGAGAAGGGCCTGAGAGCTGCCTGCGCCACCCCCCCCCCCCCCAGCTGGGATGTGCAGAGGGGCTGGGCGGGGGCAGGGCGTATCTTGGCGTGCGCATATCCCTGTGCACAGGTGTGCCTCTAAGTGTGACGCGGCATGTGCATGTGCACACGGGTCCCCACCTCTCCCAGGGGAAAGTGGGGAACAGTTCTGAGGGCCTCCCGACCAGGTTGCTCTGGGCGCAGCCCCAAGACTCAGGCCTGACTTATTTTCCTTCCTTGGCCTTGTCTTTGTCCTCTCCGCAGTTCTCTTCGGATGGGGGAGAGACACAGGCAGTGGGGTCAGCATGGCCCATCTTCCCTGCTTCCTGCGCTGCTCACTACCTGGTGTGTGTGTGTGTGTGTGTGTGTGTGCATGCGGGGCGTTCGTGGTTCTGCGTGTTTAGCTAGTTCTTGTCTGTCTCCTACTATGTTGTCAGCTCCACGCAGGGGGAGACTTGTAGGCCCTCAAAAATTACTTGTGGAACAGTTCCTCTTATCGATATGCTGTTGAGGCTGGACTGTGCATTTTGCATTCAGCGCACGCGCGTGCACGCGCACACACACACACACACACGCACACGCACAAGCATATCTGACTCAGGGATAGCTGCTGGGTCTGGGGCTCAGGCAGGAACCTACAGAGATGAGTTTCCGTCCTGGAAGAGAGAGGGGACGCGTGGGGCATCAGCCAAGGGCCCAGTGTGGGGCCTGCACACAGTAGGGCTTGTGTGCCAGGCGTTTCTTGGGTGTCTGTGACCCTCCCCCGAGGGGGCTGGGACTACAGGCTTGAAGGTCAGGTGCTCCCGCAGCCTGGGAGGCGGGAGGGGAAGAGGCTGGAGCCTCTTCTGCTCAGGGCAGTGCAGGATCCCCGGGATAGCGCACCTGCTATGTGCCAGGCACAGGGCAAAACACGGTCTATTATCTTGTTTAATTTTGGCTGGAGGATTGTGAAAGAGGTCCAGCCGGCCTCTGGGTGGGGGCAGGCCAGGTGGAGAGACCACGTGAGCCGAGGTCTGGAGGTCGGAAAGCCTGGAGTGGAGTTTGGGAAGATGAGTCTGGAATGTAGTTGGAGGATCAAATTACACAGGACCGTAAACTTTGGGCTAAGAAAGGGAGCCTTACCCGGTTGGTCCCGGAGTGCCTTTGTGAAAATGCAGAATCTTGGGCCGCGTCGGGGGAGATTTTGATTCAGTAGGGTCCACGGGGGGGCCCCGGGGAACCTGCCTCGTGAGTGTGCTTCCAGGATATTAATTCACCCACGTTTGCGGGTTGGAAGGCGGCTGAGGGGGCTGCGTCTTCCAGACTCTTCCCACTCACCCTGGGGAGGCAACAAAGCCATCTGCATTTTTCAAGGAGCCTGAGCTCAGAGAAGGGTGGCCCCTTCTCTGCAGCAAGGCCAGGCCAGTACTAACGATTGCCATGCGCCCTGACTGCTGCTCTGAGCTTGTCCAGTGGCCCTCGTTCAGTCCTCAGAACGACCCTCGGCAGCGCTCCTGTTGCACACAGGAGGAAACGGAGGCAGAGTCCGCGGTCCCGGGTTCGAGGCCGCCTCGCTGGTAAAGGCGTGACAGTGCGGCTGGGGATGTAGTGAGACTGGAGAGGGCCTGCCCGGCGTCCTGGACGGGCGATGCCCTCCCTCTCCCTTCCTTTGGTTTCGGAGGCGGGGTGGCCGTGGGGGCGCGGGTGGAGCTCAGCCTTTGGTCGTGCAGAGGTCAGAGGCAGGCGGGCGGGCGGGCGGGCGGGCGTGCGGGTGGGAGCAGAGAAGCCAGAGGAGGGCGAAAGCCTGACTGCGTAGCTGCGGGCCCCAGGCCGGTCATCCGGTGGGCGCCCTGGCCGAGGCAGGTCCGGATCTGGCTGGCGGCGGGGTGTGCCCATCCCCGGGGGGCGCGTCTGGGGCGCAGCCCCCCGCGGGGCACCTGCTCCGTGGCGGGGCGGGCGGGGTGGCCGGGAGCGCGCGCACGGAGCCCCCGCCCCCCCCTCCCCCCGGGGCCGCCCGCTCTCCCGCCGGCGCCGCCTCCCGCTGCCCGCAGCCCGCCCGGTTTCTGCCTTACTTCCCTGTGCTTAGAATTTGCAGCCGCATCCCTTGACGCTCGCAGCCAATTTCACGGCCTCTGGGCTCGGCACGGCGTGCGGATCGTAAACCCGCGGGCTCCGGGCAGGGGCTGGCGGCAGGTCTCGTGCGGGCGTTGGGGGGGGGGGGGTCGGGCGCGCAGGGAAGGGGGCGGAGGCCCGCGGGAGCCAGGACCCAGCGATGTGTGGGCCAGGGGGTGTCAGGTGGGCGTGGATGGAATGGGGGCGTCGCCGAGAAGTGCCCTGGGCGTGCAGCGCGGGTGTGCAGGCGGGGCCGGTGCGCGCTGGCATCGGGGGAGGTGTTTCTGGGCGCGCCTGGGTCCTGGTGCGTTGCGTTGGCCGGTGAGTCCGGGTAGGGGCCCCTGTGCCCGTGGGCATGTTTGTCCGGGTGTGTATGGTGAAGCCTGCGTGTGTGTGCGGGGCTGTCCCCGGTGAAGGGGGAGGGCCGCGCATTCCCAGAGGTGTGTCGGGGGTGGGTGTCGCGGCAGCGGCCCCAGGCGTGGGGGCACCCGTGTGGGTCTGCGTGTCGGGGTGGGCACCCCTGTATCCGGGTCTGTGCGCACCCGCGGGTCTGAGGGAATGTGCGACTCTGGTGCGTTAGTTGCTGTCTGGCTGTCCTGTGGGTGCTGGTGCGTGTGCGAGGGGACGGGGTGCCATCCCCTTTCTGCTGGCCACTGGGCTCAGGGTCGAGTGAGAGGGAAGTATCTCCCCCCCCCCACCCCTACCCCCACCCCCGGGGACCTGGGCCTGGGAGCCCTTTCCAGAAGCCAGCTGGTGCGTCCTTGTTCTCTGCCTTTGAGTGGGGGCGACCGAGTTGAGGCAGCGCGGGGCCCGCGTGTGTTTCTGGGCTGCAGCCGCCAGCTGCCCGCGCTGGGTGGGTCTGCATATGTTTATGAATGGCAGTCTGGGGGGGGGGGCAAGGTGTGAGCCCCTGCCTGTGCCGGAGGACTGGAAGTGCCATCTGGGCTGCTGGGGGTGGGGGGTGGGGGGCCAGACAGGGAGGGGGGCCCCGGAGGAAGAGAATGAGCGCAGGCGTGTGCACGTGCGCCCACAGAGGGAGGAAGGTTGGGTCGAGGCTCGTCTGTCGGGAAGCCTGTGCGTCTGCGCAGGTGGAGGTCAGGCAGGTACGTTACTCCTGGGGCCTGTGAGTGCCTGTTGGCAGGGCACAGGCTGGGGGCGCCCTGGGGGGGAAGGGCGTGTTCCAGTCTGGGCTGGGAGTTGTGAATGAAAACTGTGAGGCCGGGGCAGGGGGTGGGTGGGGGCGCTCGCTCCCTGCAGAGGAGGGGATGGGGCTCCGGCTGCAGAGGAGTAGGCTGTGTTGATGTTGGGGTGACCGGCGGGAGGGTGGTGTGGTTGCACACGTGAGGAGGGAGGGTGTGTGTGTGTGTGTGTGTGTGTGTGTGTGTGTGTGGGCACCGGGCAGCAGGCAGTGGGAGGGGGTGGGGGCCAGCCCCACCTGGCTGTGCTGTGTGTGTGTCCACGACGAGTGGGGCGTCTGGCTGGGACTGTGGCTTGGGAAGAGCCTCCAGGCTCTGGGGCCCTGCAGGGAGGCGGGGACACGGGCTGGGGTTGGGTGGGGTGGTGGGAGGGGGGGGTCCCTTCGGCTCCCAGAAGCATCTTCCCATCTGTTGCTTGCCCCTCCTGTGCAGGAGGCACGGAGGGATGGAAAGATGTCCTGTGGCCCCTGGCCCCTTCCCTCCCCTTCCCTCCCAACCCGAGGGGATAGGATGGGGACCCAGCCTTCCATTTCTCTCGCTCCGTCATCTTTCTGTCCCCATCTCCCAGCCTCCCTCTCCCTCCATCCCTCCCTTCTCTCTGCCTCCTCCCTCTCTCTCACACTGATATTCATTTGTGGTATATTCGGTTGCCATGGGAAACCTAAGAAAGAAGTGAGTGTACCCTTCAAGACTTCAGCATTTTCCCTCCTCCCTCCCTCCTGCTGCCCCCCTCCCCCTCCTTCTCTCCTCCTCTCCTCTCCCTCCCTCCCCTTTCTCCCCCTCGCTTCCTCTCGCAGAAGGAGAGGACCCGGGTGAGAAGCTGCTGTCGCCTGGACCGGGACCCGGGACCCGAGACTCCGTTGCTACTGCTGCTGTGGCCACTGCTGCCGCGGGGACTTCCCTGAGACCAGGCCAGGGATAGAGCCTCGCTGGCCGGAGGGGCCCCCTTTGCCCGCAGACATCGGTAAGGACAGGGTCCTTCTGACTGTGTGCCAGCGCGTGGCTGTGTGCGAGCAGGGCGCGGGTGACCCGGCATCGCGAACAGTGATGTGGTCCGGCCTGTCTCCTGTTTGTCCCCTCCTGCCCTGCCGGGCTCCCGCCCCCGGCCGTGGGCACCCCCACCCTCCCCTCCCCAGCTTCCCTTCCAAGGGGCCTGGGAGGCAGCTGGCGGAGCCGCAGGCCTTTGGGGGGGTTGGGACAGGTCCACCGTGGAGGGTGGGAGGAAGCCCCACCCCTGCCCCTTCGCCCAACTGAGAGGCCAGGCCGGGCCCGCCTGCACCCTGGCAGGGCAGGGGAATCTGTGCAAGGGCTGGGCTGGGGGCCAGCTTCCAGGGGTAAGAGAACGTGGTCTCTTCTTCTCCCTCCGGTGGGGGGGCCTTCCCACTGTCCAGAGGGGCAGACCGAGGGGCCTGGAGTGAGCCAGGAGCAGAGAAACGCGGGGCAGAATCAATCCCGGGCCTGATCCAGCGTCTGGGATTTTGGAGGCGGCAGGGAGAGCAGTCAGACAGTAGGAGGCCGCAGGCAGGAGCTGCTCCGTCTTGGCTGGGGCTGGTGGCCGCCCTGGAGAGGAGAGGCTTCACTGTCACCGCGGCTGTGTTGGTGGTGGCCACGTGGAGAGAGCTGTGGTCCGGGCGGTGCTGAGTGATGGTGGTTGCCTTGGCGAGGGAGCCGCCTCTGTGGCATTGTGGTCTCCATGGAGAGAGGAGGAGACAGAGGGAGGAGGCTGGCTGTCTGGGCACGGTGTTGGTGGTTGCTAAGGAGAGGGAGATGCCGTCTCTAGGACGGGGTGGTCCCCACGTGGAGGGGCCGTGGCCGCCGAGGTGTTGCGGGGCCCCGGGGACGGGCCCCGCGATGGGTGCTCTGGAGGGGCCCGGCGGGGAGGGAGCGGGGTGGTGGGGGCTCCCTGGGGGACGGTGGGGGTGCGGCGAGGGAGGGGCTGCTGCCGTGGACTTGGGCCGAAGCGGGGTTCTTCGCGGGGGAGCCAAACGCAGTGGGGGGGGGGTCTGAGGGGTGCCCTTCCCTTCTGTGGTTCACCCTGCCTGTCCATGTGGCCTGCCTGGAGACCCCCTCTCTCGCCTGTCCTTCCCCCCCACTTCTGTGGCCACGTTCTCCCGCCTCTGTCTTCCTCGAGCCTTCTTCCTCCCCTGGGCCTTTGAGCATACACGTCCCTCATCCGGATGCGTGTTCCCTCCTTGTCCCCCAGTGACTTTGTCCCCACCGGTCACGTTTGCCGTGCTCTGGGATACCTGGCATTGCTACCTGCCTTTCAGGTATCAGATAGGGCAAGTAACTTGCCCGAGGTCACACAGCAGGTGTGCGCTGGGGCTGGGATTTGACCCCCGCCCCCCTCCCGGGCACCTGTGTCCCCAGACGTGCAGCTCACTAGACCTGACTCCTCCCCTGGGAACCTGTCCCTCCGTGAATACCTCATCCACGGTTGTCTCTCTTCCCTCAGACCCCGGGGATTCCTCCGAAGCCAACCTTTCACTTAAATAGTTGGAGTCGGAAGCGGCATGGAACAGCAGAGTCCTGGGTCTGCCTCCCAACTCTGGCACCCGCAGCCGAATGGTCCCGTGCCTCAGTTTCCCTCTCTGTAAACCGGAGGCGGTGCGCACGCATCTTGGGATTGGTGCTGCTTGGGGTAACGTAGGTGACGCCCCGGTGTGGTTCGCGGCACACAGTAGACCCTCAGGAAGTTATGACCGTCGTCATAACGTCTTTTAAAAATGATCTAAAAACGATTTTCTGACGTGCCCGGCAAGGACAGAGGTGACTTCTCACCGGAGACCTGCCTCCCTGTGCCCTTCGCCATGACCCTCGAGCGGCGGAGGCGATGAACTGACGTGGTGGGGGCTGGAGAGGCGAAGGGCCCCCTGACACTCACGCAGCACCTTGGTTGCTGAGCCAGCCCGGGACCAGGTGCGGCTCCCAGTCCTGTGCTACCTGCCCGTTTGCCCCAGGGGCCTGTGTGCGCGCTCCTCTGAGTCCCCCGCCTCCTGGCTTCCTTCACAGGGCGCGGGTGTCCTGAGCCTGCTCAGCCAGCCTTGGCCTGGGGCACAGCGTCTCAGGCGAGCGGTGGCCGGTGTGGTCGCGTCCTGGGAAGAGCAGATTCAGGGACAGTCTTTCCCGCCACCAGGGGACAGGCCAGGCAGCGGATGGGATGGAGAAGGATGTCCAGAGAGGGACATTTGGGGGATCTGGAGGGCGACGGACGGGATGACTGTCTGAGTGGCAAAGACCCGAGTTCAGGTCCTCTGCCACTTTCGAGGTGGGTGGCCCTGGGCACGTTTCTTGCCCTGTGGGGCCTCAGCTCTCTCCTTCGGAACCCGTCAGCCCTTCTTTTGCAGTTCAGGTGACCCGCGGGGAGCCGGGAGAGGGCGTGGAGGCACCGACGACCCCAGTTCCTCCCAAGAGACTTTCTAACGGTCAGAGCGGTCTCGTCTCCAGGGGGAGAGGCACCAGTGGGGCCGCGGGAGGCTGGCAGGACAGACGGTCTGGGATCAGCGGACCTCGGTTCACATCCCCACGTTGCCATTCATGGGCTGTGGGGTCTCGGGAGCCTCGATTTCCCCACCTGCACGATGGGAGGAATAAAAAGGAATTCAGATGTGTGGGAGAGACGGGCTCCCCTTGAATCTGCACAGCAGGCCGTCTTCCAGAAGAGGGGAACGAGGCCCAAGGGGCTCGCGGGGTTTATTGCGCCCACACCAACGGCTGCTCTTTCCTGAGCATCTGCTCTGTGCTCCTCGCTTTCCCTGGGGCTCCCGGTCTTACTGGCTTCCTCGGCCTTTGCGCTTGGCTGTTCTTTTTGCAGGAGTTGCCGTTCCTTCTGGGCTCACTGCTGCCCTCCAGGCTGGGTACAGGGCTGTCTCTTCCGGTTCAGTGTCTCGGCGCCCCCCTCCCCCCCCCCCCCCTGACCACTCCGTTTGTGGCTCTGGGCTTCTTCCCTCTTTTGGTTTCCTTTAGCCCCTAATACAACCAGATGCTAATTTGCTTATTTGTCTATTTATTCTCTACCCTTCCTCTCCCCCGTGGTGTCCGCTCACGAGGGCAGGGGCTTTTTCTGTCTTGTTCCCTGCGTTATCCCAAGGGCCTCGAATGGGGCCTGGCACAAAGTACATGTTCAATAAATACGTGGCGAATGCCCGGACGGGTAACCCTGCAGCCGCCCTCGGATGCCTGTCTCGTCATTCCCATTCTCCCCGCAAGGAAAGGGAGGCTGGGGACGCCTGGTAAACCGGCTGTGGATACACAGTAGGTGTAGATCTGACCCCGGATCGGGCTGACTCCAGGTCAAGTGCTTTTTCTGCTACCTTGCTGGGGGCCTGACCTTTCCAGCTAGAGAGTGTGGGCTTCGCTCTGAATGCAGAGGCAAAAAAAAAAAAAAAAAAAGAAAGAAAAAAACCACAGAAAGGCTCTTATGTAGGGAAGGCTCCTGCCATAAGGAAGAGTTTTGGTAGCAGCCCGAATTGTCCAAAGCAATCAGGTCGGGTCAGCTGCTCACCAGCTGCGTGACCTTAGGCGAATTACTTAACTGCTCTGGGTCTCAGTTTACTTGCCTGTAAAGTGGGGGTGATACGTTGGCTGAGCTAGGCAGGCTTCTGGGAGGCCGGGGGCTTTGAGCTGCGATTTGCAGGCTTGACTCCAAGGGCCTCTCCCCAGGGTAGAAAAACAGCCTCTGTTCAATCACCCCAGTCCTGGGAGGCCTCACTGCTCATGCGTGGGGGATCGGAGCCTTTGACTTCTGAATAGGAGACATTTAAGGTGCTTGGAAAAGGCCACTTTTCTGCCCTGATGGCCTGGGATCCCCCCCCGCCCCTCCCCCCCCTCCAAAAAAAGAGAAAACCAAAGAAAGAAGGACACTGGTTTTCTTCAAGCACTTACTATTAGCCAGGGATGTTCTGTCTGTATCCCTACTCCCAGCCACAGCCCAGGCGGAGATGATTATGCCCATTTTACAGATGACCTAACTCAGGTTTGGGGAAATTCTCCATAGGGTGTGGAGCAGGGGTTTGGACCTCGGTGCAGAGGCTCCTGCCTGCGCTATATCAGCTCAGGAGAGGGATGATGGAGGTGCTTGGAGTTGATCTGCTCTAGGGTCACCCGGGGGTGTGGGCTGTTGACCCCAGCCCCACCAGGATGGAGCTTTGAGAGCCCTGGCCCCCGATTTGGAGGCAGGACCTCAAGGGGCTGTGGCATGAACAGCGTGCTCTCCCCAGCCAGGCTGCCCCCGCCCCCCCCAGCCCCCTGCTGGCAAAGACAGAAGCCCAGGGAATAGATCTGGCCTTGTGTGCTGTCCCAGTGACTCGCTCAAGACCCCATTTGTTTGGGGAGGAGAAAGGGGGGTCTGTGGTACCCAACAGAGGTGGGATTCATAGACAGGGCCCGGGGGAGGGGAGTGGGCTGCCTGGTACGGGCCAGGCCTGGAGGGGGGCCAGGAGGGAGAGAGAGGAGGAGGGGTCCCGCCTGTACCATTGGGGCAGAGTCTTCTACTCTGGGTGGGGGTCTGCGTGGGTGGAGGTGCGGGAAGAGGGAGGTGGGAGTCTTACCCTCATTACTTCCTCATCTGTAGGAAGGAGAGTGTCGTGGCCCTGTCCTCAGGGAGTCCCTAGTCTTAGAGGAGAAGAGAGACTATGCCATCAGTCCCCTGGCTGGAGGGGATAGAGCCTTAACTCCCGGGAGCCCTAGTCTGAGGGTAGAGGTTCAATCTGCTTTATGAGTGTTGGAGTAAAGAACAGTCCCTCTGAGTGGAGGCCCCCTGAGATCTGGGAAGACTTCTTGGAAGAAGCAGTCCCTAGGGATGGGTAAGGGGTGAGATTTGGGGCAGGGGCGACTGGAGGGCCCTGTTCTGTGGTTGGAAGCGAGGCAAAGTGCGTTGGATCCCGATTCGGAGTGGTCATGTGTACCTGAGTCTCTCTCTCTCTCCGTGTACTCGTCTGCGAAATGGGGACATTGCCTGTGGACGCTGCTGGGCTCCTACAGGGGATAGAACGAGACAGGGTTGCAGAGAGGAGTGTCTGCACCCACTAGGCCCGTAGGGCTGCGGGGGGCTGCATGGTTGGTAAAGCCTGACCGGAAGCTGCTGAAAATCCCGCCCCCACCCCACGACCCCCTGCCTCTACACTGGGTCACACACGGCTCGGCCAGCCTCGCTTCTGAGCTGTGGAGCAGAGCCAGGGGCCATAGCTCTCCTTCCTGCCTCTGACTTGCTGTGTGACCCTGGCCAATCCCACACCCTCTCTGGGCCTCAGGCTGAGACCCAGCCCCTCTTCTTGAGAATACCATCTGAAGTCTGTGAGGAGACGCAGACCTTCCCCTCCCCACTCAGGGCTGGGCTTTAAAGGGTGGAGGTGGGAGCTCTCCAAGGATCCTGAGCATCCTGGGAAGAGATGGGCCGCGGCGGGGGGGGGGGGGGGGGGAGGTGGGGGGGGGGTTGGCAGTGGAGAGCGGGTACCCCGGATGACGGCGACCTGGGGGCTCTCGAGCTAAGCAGAGACTTGAGCAAGGAGGCCTTTCTTGCTTCTGCCAGTCACTCTGGGGTGTTGGCTTGGGGTCAGTGGGTCAGAGCAGAGAAACTCCTGGGGCTGTAGGATGGGGTGACACAGGCGCCTGGGTGGCTCAGTTGGCTGAGCGGCCGACTTGGGCTCAGGTCGCAATCTCGCGGTCCATGGGTTCGAGCCCCGCGTCGGGCTCCGTGCTGACGGCTCGGAGCCTGGAACCTGTTTCAGATTCTGTGTCTCCCTCTCTCTCTGCCCCTCCCCTGCTCCCTCCCTCCCTCTCTCTCTCTCAAATATACATAAGCATTAAAGACAATTTAATAAAAAAGATGGGGTGACACAGCGATCAAGCGTGTGGGCCGAGGCCTGGGTTCAACTCCCGATTGTACCGTAACAAGTTGCTACATTTCTGTAAAATGGGAATAAAAATAGTCCCCGCCTCCGAGGATTGGTTCTCGAAAGTGCTTGGCGCTGCTCCTGAAATACAGAGGGCCCAAGAAATGCTAGCTAACTCTACTTTCTGGGGAGGCTCCTGGCGGCAGGTGCTGGTTGACAGGGCGTCAGAGGCCATCCCAGCCACCGCCTCTCAGGCTGTTGGGGACGCGCTGTGGCCTGAGGCCTCCTGGGGTGCTGGGTTGGGAAATGGAGGGGGTGCCTGCCGGTCCGGCCCCTCCCACGCTCCCCAGTACCTGACGGACACGATGTGGAAACTGCTGAGTTCTGGAGTAGGCGGTATGGGGGTTCAGGGGGAGCTCCGGGGAAGAGGAACGGGGCTGTCCTCAGGCCTGGGGAGAGGTGGGAGCGGGGCCTCCGCAGGGGATCAGGCCCCCGGAGCGCTGGAGGGTCAGAGCCGGCAGGGTCTCCTCGGCCCGCACTCCTGGGCGGGCTGATGCCCAGAGAGGCACAGGCCCAAGGTCGCTGGGCGGTGAGAGGCCGGGCTGGGGCTAGAACCCGCGTCCTGCGGCTGTCAACCTGGGTACTTTCACCTTCCGTGGCCCCTGGGGCAGCCTGAAGCGGCTGCTTCTGAGCCGATCACCCCAGGGCCTGAATGGAGCTTTCTTGGCTCTGCGTCTGGCTCACTCCTTCCGCGTCTCCCCGGCTCCTGCCCGTCTCCCGTCTCTCCTCTCTGCCCCATCTCCGTGGCGGCCTTCGTGTCCCTTCCTCCGGCCGCACAAGGGAGGTGGATGGCCGGGCCGCAAGCTGGGCGTGCGTGTGTGTGCACTGGGTTGATTTTTGTGCGTTTGTGGCCCGTTGGAGAGCGTACGCGTAAGGGAAGGTGTGCGTGTATACTCTCTCTTTCTCACTACGGAACTGACACGTGCCGTCTGTGTATAAAACAGAACGACGACGAGCTGGGGCCCCCCTCCCCGTCCCGGGTCGGGCCCTGGCCCGTGTGTCTGGGCACCCGCAAACACATGTGCCCCTTCTGTCTCACCCGTGTGGGGTTTGCCTCGCCGCCTCTGCCCCTTCACCCTGGGCATCTCCCCTCGGGGGCACGGTGGGGGGGCCTGGTCCCGATCTGCCTTGGCACGCGGTCCCCTTGCACGGCCCTTTCCCAGCTGTGGGTGGCTGGGTTGGTTGCACGTTTTCCACTCTCAACAACAGTCTGCGTGACTTCAGATATTGGCAGCCGTGACCCGGGCGGGCTGCCCCTGTGATGCGGGTGGGCTCGTTAGCGGGGCTCTGCTCCCTGAGGTTGAGTGTGGGTGTCTGGGTTCCCCCTTGCAGCTGTTGGCTGAGGGTTTGGGGGGAGGACCCCCATCCTGGATGGGGACTCCTGCCTGTGGGGCTCCCTGGGACCTGGGGAGGGGGCGGAGCTGGGGGCCCAGGAGGCGCCGGGCTGTCCCTGGGGCAGAATGCCGGGGATTGCAATGCTGTAGCGGGTACGCTGTCCTTTAGTGTTCCCTGCCTGCTGTGTCCCAGGACCAGCAGCCTCGGGCCCTCAGCACCTGGCTGCTCAGGGCCCCTTGGTGGCCATAGGCACGCCCCGGCCTTCTGGAGCTGGGGGGGGGTGGGGGGGGGGTGGGGCATTTAACAACATCCAAGTGAAGCTTACCAAGTGCGAGATGCTGTTCTAAGAACTTTACGGAAGTGAAATCCTCACCACAATCCAACCAAGTGTCATTATCCCCATCTTACAGATGGAGAAACTGAGGTGCAGAGAGGTTTAGGATCCCCACCCACGGTCGCGTAGCAAGTCAGTGGTGAGACTGGAATTTGAACCTGGGCCGTCTGGGCTCCCGGGGCCCCACCGCCTAGCCACCTTGCTGTGTTGAGCTCTCTCTCTCTCTTTTGTGTGTGTGTGTATTTTTAATTTTTTAAATTGACATCCACATTAGTTAGCATCTAGCACAACAGTGATTTCAGGAGTAGGTTCCTTAATGCCCCTTACCCAGTTAGCCCATCCCCTCGAGCCCTTGATAGCCTGCAGAGAGAGCATTGCTCCGGCCAGCCTGGTCCCCTGGTCGGAGCCTTGCGGGTGGTCCAGGGAGGTGGTCTGGCAGCTTGGGGTCAGGCCGGATCGGAGTGCCCTAGCTCATCGCTTACCGAGCAGGTCCCTTGGCGTAGCTGATCCCGTTTCCCTGCGTGTCAGACAGGCTAACGGTACTTACCCGGCAGGGCTGTTGTGAGAATTCCGGGCAGTGAGGTACAGGGGGCGCTGGGTACACCGTGGGCACCCGGGGACGTGGTGGCCAGCTGCGGGGGGCTCCGTGGCAAGGCGAGAGGGAGGCAGTTGAAGGGTGGCCTGTGCCGGGGAGAGGGGAATGTGCACCGTTGGGAGCCTTGACTGGGGAGAGAGGATGGGCGCCTCGGCGCGCACAGCGGCGGGCCCCCTCTCATCACTGGGTGCCCACCTGTCCATCCGGTGTGTCCCATCATCCTTCTGGATGCAGAGCTGGGACAGTCCGCTCTGTGTGTGTGCGTGTGTGTCGGGGTGCTGGGGGGCATACCGCCACCCCTGGTGTCACGTGCGTACGTGCATATGCACACCCATGACGGGGACACAACCGAGAACCCTCACTTGCGAGGGCCGGGATGAACCCTTGGAGACCCCCTCACCCTGCTGCCTCATAGTTGCAGATGGGGAAACTGAAGCCCAGAGAGGGCAAGGGATTTGCACTGGGGGCCCACAGGGAGTTGCACACCGATCTAAAGTTGCTCTTACCGGGCAGGGACCTTTCCCTAAGATACGCAGTGACAAGCCCTGCCTTCAGTAGCCCGGCCTGGCCCCACTGGCCCATCCCCCTCTGGGGTCAGCGCGTTCGGGATGCTTTTCTCCATCCCGCGCTGTGTTGATTGGACCAGTGGGAAGCCGTGCGGACAGAAAACCTTGTCTGTCTGCTCATAGATGGGCCTGTGTGCCCAGCACGGAGCCTGGTGCGTGCATAGTAGGTGCTGGTGTAGAAGGTGGTCAGTAAACCTTTGTTGACTAAGTGACCTTAGCAATCAGCCCCTCCTGGTCTCTCACGGCAAAGTCTGAATTTCAGAGGGATGGGGACTTGCCCAGGGTAGAGCAGGGAATTGAACCCAGACGTCCTGGCTCCCGGTCCCGGGGCCCTCTCGTTTTGTGCACTCATGTACGCATGTAACGCACACACACATACGCACACACACACACACACTCCACGCGCTCACTCTGTGCCATGATCCAAAAGCCTCACTCTGATCATTGCTCAATTTTCTAGCTTCAAAGTATATCCATCTGTCCATCCCTCTGCCAAAGCCGTGGGCTGGACACCTAATGGGATGCCTGTTCCGGGACCTCCCCCCAAGTCTGTGGCTGTCCCCAGGATGGGGCAGGAGTCCCGGAATGAGGCTGTGGGAGGGTAGGGGCCTGCCCAAGGGACACTGCCCCAGGCGCATTCCCTGCAGCGTCCCCTCCCTCCTTCTGGCCACGTCCACCGAGTCCCACACTGAAATCACTGCTCGAGTGTTCCGGTCCCCTCCATTTCTGGGCCATTTCAGGCTTTTGGGGGGAAGGGGGGTATCATTCCTAGCGACCAGCCTCCCCCGCCTCCCCCAGGAAGCCTGCCCTAATGCCCGGGAGGGATGGTGATTAGCGCGAGGCAGCGGCTGATTAGCTCAGAAATTAAGTCTTTGTTTCCCCTCGCTCCCCAGTTTCCCTAATTGAGCAGATGCGGAGTGGGGGGGGGGGGAGGGGAGGGGCTGCCAAGTTGGTCACGGGGCTGGGTGGGGGGCCCCTGTGGTGTGTGCTGGATGCAGGAGGTGGTGGGAGTGATGGGTGTGGGGGTGGGCACGGGGAGGGGCACGATCGGGGCACAGTTGGGGGGGGCGGGTTCGAGGAACACCGGGGTGGGGGTTGCACGGGGGGCCAATCCGCAGGCTGCAGCCCTCTGGGGATCTGCTTGCTTGGCTCGGGGAGGGCATCCCTTCCGGGACCCCAGTGGAGGGCTTGTGGACAATCATTCTTTTCCTTCCGGTCCTCACATCCAATCAGTAATCATCACTGCTGTCATTTATTGAGCACACTGCTGCGGGCGGGTTCCCCTGGGCTGAACACCTTTTGGGTATCTCCTTGTTCAGTCCTCAGACAATGGTGCCGGCGTAGGGACCCCTCATGTTTTAGGGCAGGGACCTAAAGCTCAGAGAGGTGACGTGACTCGTCCAAGGTCATACAGCTCCCGAGAGCCATTTGGGGCTGGGGAGGGGGGGTTCCTGTGATCAGATGGTGGCCAGCCCAGGTCCTGGATGCTGGGGTAGAGTGAGACCTTCGTCTTTTTCCTTTCTTGCCTGGAGGTCATTGAGCATGCACTTTCTCAGGTTGTTGGGAGGGATGTTGACAACAACCGTGACAGTGACCGCGGGTGATGATTTTATTTAGCGCTTGCTGTGCGCCAGGCAGGTGACAGACGCCCCCAACCATCCCATGAGCCAGGGGCAGATATCCTCTTTTTTTTTTTTTTTTAAGTGGTTAAAATGTTTTATTTATTTTTGAGAGAAAGAGGGCAGAGGAGGGGGCGGAGAGAGAGAGGGGAGACAGCAGAACGCGAAGCAGGCTCCAGGCTCCGAGCTGTCAGCTCAGAGCCCCGTGCGGGGGCTCGAACCCACGGACCGTGAGATCGTGACCTGAGTGGAAGTCGGACGCTCAACCGACTGAGCCACCCAGGCGACCCAGGGCCCTTCCTCCTTGATCGGCGCTCCGTGTGGTCTCTAACACACATAAGGGGGCGCGGCTCATGCTAGGTGCTCAACCAAGCTTAGTGTCCGGCCCTCCTTCCTGAAGGAGCAGGCTCCTTGAGATCCTGCACCTCTGGGGGCCCCCGGCGGGGGAGGCCTTCCTCATAACAACCTGTGGGAGAGGGTTACTTTTATTTCCATTCTACAGATGGGGAAGTTGAGGCTTGCTCAGGAAATGACTCGCCCAACATCTCACAGCTGGTGAGGTATGGCCACCTGCTGAGTGGACATGGCCTTTGGTGGGTCCCTCTCGCCCCTGAAACTTCTTCCATCTTGGATTCCTCTTGCGTCCTGACCCATGTGTTCCTTCTCCGAGGCTCTCTGTTCTGTGGGTGGGCACTACCAGCCTTCAGCTGCGCCCCCCCCCCCTCCCGCCCCCCGCCCCTGGGAGTCATCCGGGAACACCAGGTTCAGCTTCTTGTCCTTGTCCTAAAGGCGACGTGTCGGTCATTGGAGCACTGCCCTCACATCCTCCCATCTCCTGGTCACCCGGCCACCATTGAAGCAGCCCCCTCAAAGGCTGCTGCTGCCTCCACTCCTGCCCTTTCCGTTCATCCTGCACCCTTCCATTGGCCGGGACTCCCCTAGCATGTCACTGGCTCCCCACTCTCCTGGGCCAAGATTCAGAATCCTTACCTTTGTTTCTGAGACCTGCAGGGACTTGGCCCAGCCTCGGCACCCCTGCCTCGGGGCACCCTCTCCTCTCACGTGCCGCGATCGGGTCCTCCTAGCCTCTTTCCAATTCCTCACGCTGCCTCCCCGCCCCCCCCCCCCCCCCAGTACTGCATAGATGGTTCCATCACCAGGATCTCCCTCCGAAAAGCCTCCCAGGATGATCCCAGGATGGTGAGGTCTCCAGGTACACGGGGAGTGGTTTTGCCCCATTTTGCAGATGGGGAAGCTGAGGCTCATTGTGGAACCGGTGTTGTCGGTGTGTGCGCATGTGTGTGCGCTCGTGCGCACGCCGCAGGGGGCTGGGATGAGCCGCCGCCTTGGGAGAAGGGGTCTGGGATGGTCTCCAGGGGCCGAGCCTGCCTCTTTGCAGGATGGAGAATGCTACGTGGGAACGTGGGGCGGCGCTTCAGGCCCTCACCAGCCCCCGCCCCCCAGAGCCTCCCAGCTCCTCCCACTAATCTCCCCTTCTCTTCAAAACAAACACCCGCGAGCCCAAACCTCCCATCCAGCCAAGGCACAGATGGAGTCGGAATTAATTAGTCCGGTTGCCAGGGCAACTGGACCCAGGTCCCAGCCTTCTTCTCTCGGCCCGCCCCCCACCCCCGCCGGGGCCCCGCCCCCCGCCTTTCCTGGCCCCGCCCCTCACGCCCAAGGCCCCCACCTTCGCCCTGCTACTGCTGGGGGTGCCTTGGGGACTTTTCCAAAATCGGGAGGCGGTGGCTGGGGATGTCCAAGAGCTGGGTTCGAGTCTGCACTCGGCCGCGCTCGGCTTGGTGGCATCTTAGGCAAGACCTGCCAAGCCGGGAGCCACGCTTTGTTCGGTAGGAATGGACGATGGCTGCACCTGTCTGGGGAGGGGCATCGAGGGGGCCGTTTGAGACTGGTGAGAGAGGACCTGAACTTGAGATCCCGTCGAGACTAGGAGTGCGTCGGCAGGTATGCATGCCGCGATGGGGACTCTTAGGGGCAGCCAACCTGTGTGGTCCCCAACAGTTATGGGGCTGCCTCCCAGGTCACAGGCTCCGGACTCCTTTGTCCTCGTCCGTCCTGACCTTGTTCCTCTCATCCTCTGAGCCTCACCCGGGCACCTATACCCAGGTTTGGGTTCTCCATCCTTGCTCATTGGTCTGCCCGTCAGTGCACCTGCTGTTTCTTCCTGGGTAGCCTTGGGCAAATTATTTAGCTTCTCTGTGCTTCCGCTTCCTTGTCTGAAAAAAAAAAAAAAGGGCATAATAGCACCCATCTAGCAGATTCTGGACCCACCTGGCCCCCGGCATGGTGTCTAGTCTTTGGTAGCTACTCGATTGTTCCTTGTGCCACTCTTGGATGCAGGCCAGGGGGTGCCCGGTGAGAGGGGCTCAGGGGAAGACGGGAGGGCAACCCCCACCGCCCTCTTGGGGAAGTTGAGGCGCAGGCCGAGATGGCCGCATCGATGGGTGTTGAGGGCTCCCACCCCACCGTCTTCTCTCACAACGGCTCACTGTGTCAGAGTCAGCCATGCTGCCGGTGGGGAAATCGAGGCCCAGAGAGGGTAGCTGGTGCAAGAGAGGTCTGGCCTCTCTGGTCTGGGCACTGTGTTTTGGGTCTCCCTGGCTGGTGCCGGCTGGAGGGCGGCACAAGACAGGTCTTGGAAGGCCAGTCTCCCTTTGGGTTCGCCGTAGGAAATCCATTCCTCCTCGTGCTGGGGCCTCAGTTTCCATTTCTGTGAGATGGGGGATCATGGGGATGTAGCTGGTGGCAACTCTGGCTGAAGCGGGTTGGGGCCACGGCTTGTTATGCCTTGTGCCCGCAGAAGAGGGGCTAGTGTGGACAGACGAGCTGCAGTTTCTGGCCCAGACCGTTCCTGGAGGTGCATTCAAGGTGGAGGATATAGAGGGACCCTGAGGGGAACAGGCCAGCTCTAGCCCCATCCCCTGTCCTTGGAGCCTCTGATGCTGGGCTCTGCCGGGGTGTGGCACGTAGGAGTGCCACCCTGGCTTGGCATACCCACGGCCGGGTTGGGATGAGGCTCGGGGGCCGGCCTTGGCTCCTGCTCCGTCACCTACCTGCTCCGAGCTCACCGAGGCCAGGCCTGTCTCTCCTGCCCCCTGGCTTATGGGCCCATTTGCTCCTCCGTGTGCCAGGGAGGCGCCTCTCAAGCTGGCACAGTGGGGCAGGGGGGTCAGGAGAGAAAACAGGCTCGGACTGACGACTGGGCTTCTCCTTGGCGCCACAGCGCCTCCCTCGGGGACTGTGGGCACCTGGCGGGCCCTCCGTGAGCCGTTTCTTCTGTCATCTGGGCCTGATGATGAGCTCAGTCAGAGCACCAGTTGGAAAAAGCTTTTGCGAGGCATGGGCGGGGGGGGGTTTGGTGGCAAACTCAGGTGCCCACAGGGGCCAGATCACTTAAAGTTTTCGAATCCGGGCTGAGTGAGGCAATAGGGTGGGGTGGGGCCTGCGGGGAAACGCGCCAGCCCTCAGGCTCTGCCTGATGGTATCCGACTCCGATTTTTAATCAACCAACGGGGCGAGGGGGGGGGGGGCAACAAAACCGATCTGTCGGCTGCCTTTGGAGCTGCCAGCTTGCCCCAGAAGGCAGACTCTACAAATGGATTAACTGGGGGGTATTTAACTCTTCTTTACATAATAACAAGGGCTAACATTTAGCGAGGGCTTGTTCTGTGCCGGGAGCGAACTAAGCACTTTACCGGGATTATCTGGTTTGATCCTTACACCAACCCCAAGGCGGTCAGGGTGCTATTGCATTGCGTACTTGGTAGATGAGGCAATTACACCAGAGAGGTGAAACCAGAGCCCAAGGGTCACACAGCGGTGGGGGGTTGGGGGGGGGTGGCTGGGAGAGAGGGGTGCGGGATCCCCAGGGCCTTCGGATTCCTTCCGTGGAGGTTTTCTCCTTCTAGCCCGGAGGGTGGAGGGAAGAAAGGGCAAGACCCGCTTGGCTGGGAAACACCCGGATCTGCAGCTTTGGTTTCTCTCGCAGGGAGAGGCTGGGGGAGGGAGGAGACGCAAAATTAAACAAACGGAGGGTGTCGTGGAGCTGAGGAAGAATAACTTGTTTTTTTATGAGCTTGTTAACATTTGTGAAGTTAAGTAAGCAGAAACGTATGCCCTTCATTTGCATGCATCAGAGGGAGGGCTGCTGGGGGCCCAGCGTAGTTACCGGGAAACCTCACGCTTCCCAGGGCAGCTGCCCGCCCCCCCCCCCCCCCCCCCCCGCCCCTGGCTCATACTGAGCAGCACTCACATATGACGGAGGGTTTGTTTTGGCTGTTGGTGGGGATTTCTCCGGATCCAGCGGTGGCCATGGGCTGATGGCCCACTGTGTGCTTTGTACCAGGCCCCTGAGACCCGCTGACCTGGCTGCCGTCACAGCAGCTTGGCCCTTAGTTCAGAGGCTGGATGTTCTAGACGCTATTCCCAGCCTCCCCCGGGGCCTCGGGAGGTTCCGAAGGCCCAGAGACCACCAGTTTGCTGCCCGATGTCTGTGATGACGTCGGCTTGCGGGGTGGCTTGCCCTATCTGCTGGCTCTTTGGGGACCCTTGATTGCCCACAGACCTGAGGGCTCGATCCTTCCTCTGGGAGCCCTGACTGGACACCCCGACCTGGCCTTGGCCACCTTGTCCCTGCAGCCCCCTGGCTCCCCACGCCCCCCCCCCCCCACCTTGCAATGACTGGTCCCCTGTAACTACTACTCTCTTCCAGCTGTGAGATTCCTTAGGGCAGCGATTCGGGTGTTCTGATCACCGTGGGTGCCTCGTGCCTGCCCCAGGGCTTGAGATATGGTATAAAAGGACTTCAGCCTCGGTCTTCACTCTTTCTGAATTAGAAGTCCCTTCTAGGTGTGTGGTGATTTTACGGTCTTAAAAGCACTTTGGGGGATGCCTGGGTGACTCCGTCGGTCAAGCGACCGACTCTTGGTTTCAGTTCAGGTCAGGATCTCAGGGTCATGGGATCGAGCCCCGCGTTGGGCTTCGTGCTGGGTGCGGAGCCTGCTTAAGATTCTCTGCCTCTCTCTCCGTCCTCTCCCCTGCTTGTGCTCAAGCGCTCTCTCTCACTCTCTCTCTAAAATAAATAAACACTTTCAGCCCAGTGCCCTCATTTGATCTCTACCTTTTGATCTCCCTGCAAAGAAGACAAGTTACAGACCCGGGGAACCAAGGCCCAGGTGGAGGTGTGCGGACTGGAATCCAGCCCTCACTCATTCATTTGTTCATTCAAGGAAACTTCTGAACTCCCTCTCTGGGCTAGGCCCTGGGGGTCTTGGGAAGAACAAGGTGGGATTCTGCCCTGCAGGGACTCAGGGGCAGGTAGAGCAGGGGTGGGAGGGAGCTGAGGAATGGAGGGGGGCAGGAGGGGGCGTGTCACTGCACCTCTGTAGGCCCCAGACGGTCGTCTCGTCTAACGGGTGACAGCTAAGAGGCTTGCAGCCTCTTCCGGTTCTGATGGGCTGAGATTCGCGGCAGTTCACTGGGGTTGTCGCCAGGCACCTGCTAAGAGCCCTTAAGGACCTCAGGACTACCTGTCTCCCAGCCCCGTCCATGCAGCCCGTGCCTGTCCAGGAGGCTGAGGGGCCCTGTGGGCACGTGTGTCTGGGCCTCCGGGGCCGGAGGAAGTATATCCCCACTGTTGTCCCTGGGCCTGTGACAATGGGGTGGTTGCCTGCACACTGTGGGGTCTGCCTTTGGACAGAAGGTGATGTCCGACTGGACCTAAAGGCAGGGGTGCGGGAAGAGAGCTAAGGGGCCGGAGGGCTGGTGGGGTGAGCGTAGATTTGTGAGGGGGGGGGTGGTCAGCTGCGGTGAATGAGGTTATTCCATTTCGGGGGGGGTCTCCCCGGGATGGGGGGGCTGCCGCTGCAGAGGGTGGGGATCGACTGCCCTGCCTTCATTTCTCACCTTCTCCCTGCGGCCCCCGCCCCCCCTCCCTTTCCCAGAGACCTGCTGGGTGGGCTGGGAACACAGAGGACTTGGCCTTCGGAGGCAGCGGGGAGCCTGGCTTCGGACATGCGTCTCCTCCCCTCTGTGTGCCTCGGTTTCTCTGCGTCTTGGCAATGGCGCTGGGTCACGCCTGTCTCCCGGGGATTTAGTGAGGGTTCAATCAGATGAGTGCCACAGGCGAGGGATTCGTCAAGTGCCTCCAGGTGCCCTCACCCTCCCGTGCACCCGAGGAGGAGCCAGGCACCTTGGAAGGTGGGACCGGAGCCTGGGCAGCGAGGACAGAGGTGAAGAAATGAGGTCGGGAAGGCTGTGGATTTTATTCTGACCTGCCGGGAGTCAGCAGGACAGGTGAGGGTGGCAGTTGGGAGGGAGGCGACAGACGGCGGGGGGGGGGGGGGGGGGGGGCAGGTCGGCCCCGGTCGTTGTTGGCCCGTGAACTTGTTCCCTCTGCTTCCTGGAGCTCAGGGAAGGTACAGGAGGGGAGTGCGTTGATTCAGCAGACGGTTCGCAAGCATCTCAGGCATGGTGCAAGGCGCTGAGGGTCTGGGGGTGGGTGACCTCAAAGTCAAGGGGGCGAAGGCCGACTAGGGTGAGTGATGCCCCGGTGGGCTGGAGGGCTTCCTGTAGGAGGTGGCCTTGAGTGTAGCATTCATAAGGTAGGGGTGAGGCAGAAGGGGTCGTGGGAGTTTCAAGGGGAAAGGCCGAGAGGTGTGAGGAAGGCTCCGTGAGTTCAGAGGAGGGTGAGAAGCTCATGTACTAGGACCTGGGGTTTGGGAAGGGGGGAGCCGGGAGTCTGGGGAGGGGGCAGGGCTCGTGAGCTCCTTCCGGGCCAGGAGAGGAGCCTGGGCCGCGTCTTCTAGCAGCAAGGAGCATGCTGGGCACTTGGAAACAGGGCTGTGTGGGTGATGTGTTGCAGGGCAGAACACAGGGCGGGAAGAGCTAAGGAACGGGGGAGGGGGACTTCTCGGCAGTGCCGTTCTGGGTGGTGGGATCAAGGCTGGAGGAGGGACCCGGGGAGGAGCCAAGGGGGCCGGGTGCACGGGCACGTGTGTGCGTGCGCGGGGCCTGTGCGTGTACGCGCGCACATGCAGCGGGCCGTGGTTTGTTCCGACAGCGTCCCCGCGGCAGGATGGCGTCCCGGGGCAGATTTGCCGAGACAGGGCCAAAGCCAGATCGCGAGGGGTCTTTGAATGCTGGAATGACTCGGGAGGCCTCAGAGGCTCCTGGGCAGGGCGGTGTCCCTCCCGGCCTGCTTGTGCTTCAGGATGTTTTCCTCTGGCAGCCGGGCAGAGGATGGGCCGGGGCAGGGGAGTCTGGGCGGACCCATCCGGAGATTGCATCCGTCTGGGGAACTTTCCCGGGCGGTGTAGCAAGCCATGGGGTGGGGGGGGGGGGGGGCGCCTGGCATAGGGAGGGCTCAGTGGAACTGGCGGGGGCATTTGATCAGGGCTGTAGAGGGCGAAAGAGTCCCACTCTGTGGAGGGGGGACGTGAGGAGCACCAACCCTCCCCCCTTGAGGCTTTCTCTCCCCCCAGCGCCCGTGCCCCCCCCCCCCCCCCCACCAGCTCCACACTTAAATAGCTGCTTGGCTTGGGGCGGCTTTGGGGCGGCTGCTCTGAACCCAGCACCTCTACCTCCTTGTCTGTAAAATGGGGAAAACGGTTAGCACCTGCCTCTGTGGAGTCCTTGGGAGGATTAGGTGAGCTAATCCGCCGACAGATAGCCGGGGCCCTTGGCGACGTTCCGTGGTTAAGTAGTTAATTGGCTGTGGTCATTCCAGCCTCATTGAACACAGCACGCCTGCCGGGCAGCCTGGCGGCCCTGGGACGGCTGAGGAATCAGCTCTGAGGAACGGTGCAGCCTGTCCGAGGCCACACAGCTGGCAGGGGTGTGGAGCAAGGGCCTGCGTCCGAGGTGTGTGGGACCCCAGACGCGGTTGCCCTGTCCTCGGTGCCGGCGGCCTCCCAGACGTGGGCGGGCCAGTCCCCTGCCTGCTTCTGATCCCCTGCGTGGTTGGCCCCCACCAGGCGTGAGACCTCACTCAGGTCAGCCGCTTGTTCTCCGAGCCTCAGTTTTTCTCATCCGTTGATGGGGCCCCATGAGGTCAGTTCGCTCAGGCCCCTGTAGGGCTCTTTTCCCGGCTTCTGTGCACCTGCCTGACCACACTGCCTCGAGTGGGAGCCGTAGTGTTGGCGGAGGCCCTAATGGTCGTAGCAATAATGGTAAGGAGCTGGGAGGCCCTCTCGTCCCCAGTGGTAATAACGGGCACACCTCAGCCTGTGGGGAGGTGGGTGGGTGGAGACAGAGACCAGCGGGTAATGCCACCCGGCGGGGACTGGCGGTAGTGCTGTGCGGTCCTTTTGATTTCTCAAGCCCCACACCCCAGGCGCTCCTCTGTGCCAGGCCTCCTGCTGGCAGTGGGGACACAGAGGGGACACGGTGCTGTCTTGGTCCTCTGGAAGGGAGGTGGCGACTAGGGGGGACGCCCCTCGGAGCTGGTGAGCATGGGGTTGCCGTGGAATGGTGAAGCCAGACCGAGGGTTTCAGGGCGGGCTTCCTGGAGGAGGCGATGCCCGAGCAGGAAGACGATAGGGGTTCACAGTGTTGGTGGCCGGTGCGGGGAGAGCGGGTGTCTGGGCCAGTGTGGGTTGGGGAGGGCGGGCAGGTGTGGGCTCGTTCCCGAAGGTGAGCTGGCCCGGCAAGTCTGGGGCATCCGAGGGCACCTGGGAAGAGAAAGCAGCTAGGTGTAGGTAGGTCGAGGACAGAGCCTGGACGAGCAGGAGCGTTTCAGAGGGCTGGGGTAGGAAGGGGCGCCCCAGAAGGAGGTGGGGTGTCACTTGGGACCTCGGTCTCCTCACGTGGGGACACAACTGGGCCTGGCCGTGCTAAGTGGAAACTGTCAGCTCTGGACCGTGTGTGACGCACCCCGGAGGGTCAGAAAGTGGGAGGAGCGAAGTTCACGGGCGGGGGCGGGGGGGGGGGTGCCACTCACAGTAGCTTTGATCCTGGGACAGGAGCGCACTGATGGAGTTCGCTTGGCCGGAATTTACTGAGTGCCTTCTGTGTGTCGGGCTCCCGGGTTGGGGGCTGGGACAGAGCGGGGACTCGGCCAGGGCCCCACCCTCCGCCACTCGTGCTGGCTGTGTGACGGGGAGCCCCCCAGAAGGGCCAGGGTGGTACCCCACTTGAAGCAGCCCCCCCCCATCTGTGTGTGAAAATTCAGATTGTTTTATATGCGAAATTAGAGGTCGGTTTATTTATTTTACAAAACAACGTGTGAGAGGGCTTCTTTAAACAGCAAAAAATCTCCAGTGTGTGCATGTGTGTGTGTGTGTGCGTGTGTGTTGGGTTTTCTGTTTGCCTGAGTCCCCCGCTCTGGTCCTCGAGTTCATCACTTTTTTCTTACTCCATGTGCCGGGCAAACAGTAGGTGCTTATTAGGTGCTCTGCCCGGCTGGCAGAGTGCAGCCCCCTGCGGGGATCCCAGCCCCCTTGGGTGGCAACACAATCCTCAAAGGCGCCAAGCCCTCCCAGTTAATATCAGCCTTGGCGCCTGGGGATCAGCCAGCCACGCTGTCACCCCTCTCCGGCTGCCCGTCGGATTTGTGACGCGCTTGGTAAGAGCAGGCAGGGCCTTGCACCCTGCTTGTCCACGACTCAGTTTGCCTCAGGCTCTTCCGCTTCTTGGCTGTGCGCCCTTGGGCACGTGTGGCTTCACCACGCTGGGCCTCGGTTTTCCCATCTCTCAAATGGGTATAATTAACAGCGCCCCCTCCCCCCCCACGGGGCTGGGGAGCGGGTTGGATGAGTTGATTCGCGTGAAGGGCTTATCAGGATCTGACGCGTAGGTGGGTGCTCAGGCCCGGGCAGGAAGGCGGGAGCCCCGCTTGCGAGCGGTGACTTGGGAGGCCGCGTTGTCTTTCTGAGCCTCAGTTTCCTCATTTGGGAAACGGGGCTCCTCCTGTTGGGTGGGGGGCTGTGAGCGCAGCCCCAGCAAGGGTGGTGAGGTCTTTCTGGTCTACCAGCCTCCCTGTTGGCGTTGACCACAGCCCTGTGGGTTTGCTGTCTTGACTTGACAGAGGGGTTCGTTCAGGCCACAGGATCGCCGCGCTGACCGCCGGGGCTGGAGCTGCAGCGGAGAACATGCTGTGCTTGCCAGGTGGCCCCAGCGGTGCGGGAGGGACAGACACCTGTCACGGACAAGAATGGGGAGTCGCTGTGGGAGTGGGGAGAGCTGCCTCGGAGGAAAGCCAGAGCGAGGGTCTGGAGCGGACGGCCAGGCCAGGCCTCACGGCCGCCTTCATCTTCAGGAGGACTTATGGCTTCAGCCTGGGAGTCGTGGAAGCTTCTGGAAGTGTCGGAAGAGAGGGTCTCTCAGTGGGGCCACGACAGACGGCATTTCGAGAGGCTCTCTGGCCGCTGAGCAGAGGGGAGGGGAGGATGCTGGCGGGCGGTTGTCGCCACCTAAATGAGAGCCATCGGGGGGCTCGGGGGTACGGGTGTGTGGCCTGGACGGGTGTCCGGATGGATTGGAGGTGAGGGATGGACCAGACGGCGGGTGGAGTCAGGCGCGATTCAGATGATGGGACTGAGCACAGAGAAGTTTGGTTAACGGGCCCCCAGCCACCCCCAGCCAGCGGGCCGGGGCGCGAAGCCTCAGGACAGGGCTCGTAGGAGGCGACCCTATGCGGAGGGTGGGAGCGGGAGGCAGGTCAGAGCCCGCAGGGGAGGTGCGAGTGGCAGCGGCATCCTCAACGCTTTATTCTCGGGCTCCGCTCAGCTCCAGGCGTGATGGAGACAGATCAGGGCGTCCGCCAGGGAACGGCGGGGAGGGGGTCCGGTCTGCGTGGCCCGCAGCTCCATTAGCCAGGGCTCAGCACGTAGAGGAGCCAGTCAGGGAAGGTTGGAGGCAAGTGGTGGCCGAGCGTCCCCGCTCCAGGTGGTGAGTGTCATGGTGAGGCGCTCAGGACTCGGAGCGCGAGAGAGACATGTCTGCAGCTGGCTGGCATCAGCGTTTCCCGGAGAGATGGCCTTGGCCGCGCTGGCCTCAGTTTTCCCATCTGGAAAGTGGACGTGGTTCTCAGATGGCTGGCACCACGCGGGGCTTGGCCCGAGGCCTGGGGGGCGTGGCCCCTCCGACCGGGGACACATCATGGTCTGCCGAGCCAGCTTGGCTCAGGGACAGACCTTATCCCTGAGAAGATGAGTGGTGCCTGGACCCGAGGCCCCCTGGCTGCAGAGTGCGAGCCCGGGCCCGGGTGGGAGGGAAGGACCCGGAAAACCGCGGAGAGGACAGGCTTCTGTTTGGTGGAGAACAGAGGGTTATGTGAGCCCAAGAGAGCCACGAAAGTGCGGGGAGGCGACAGAGGAGTCCGCGGAGGGGTGGGGTGGGCCCAACTTTGATGAGCCTGGGCGCTGCCCAGAGACTGACCTCTGCCTGGTTTTACCAGGTGAGCGTGCGAGAGAGCCAGAGAGGGTGAGGGCCTGGCTCAAGGTCGCACAGCAGCTGGCGCTGGGAGCAGACCGGCTGGCTTGGGGGCCTGGACACCGCCCCCCGCGCTGTGAAGGAGGGACGTGATCATTTATCAGGGGAGTTTAATAATGAATAAAGCCGAAGTGTCTTTAATGTAGGCAGCAGGCCCGAAGTAATAAGGGGCCCTGTATTAATTCGGAAGTTAATGAATATGCAGGTGTGTCTGAATGATTAATGGGGCTCCCAAGGCTTTGGAGAGGGGTGCGTGAATATTGCACACGTCTGGGAAGCTGGATAAACTGGGGAGCGGGTGGGCATTCATGCACCAGGGAGGACTCTCGTAGCCACGAAGGCTGAATTTACAGCCACTCGGGGGCAGGCATACAGTGTCATGGCTAAGTGTGCGCATTGTTTTTTACCGCGTGATCTTGAACAAGTCACTTAACCTCTCTGAGCCTCGGTTTCCTCATCTGCAGAAGGGGCATGAAAAGTGTACCTGGTTCCTAGGTCCTTAGCCCAGGGGCAGACACTGTGCTACAGACATCTGATAAAAAGCGTCATAGCCTTTTTAGAAAGGAGGGCAGAGGCGGCCGAGAAAGGCCAAGGAAAGTGTAACAGTAACAGTTAAATTCCCTGGAACGCCGACAGCATCTTACAGTTTGTAAGGGGGGGGGGGGCGTCTCTCGTTGGTCTACCCCGCTTTGCTCCTGGCAGCAGCCACCTGGGGCACAGGAGGTGGGTCTTGGGGAAGCTGAGGGTTCAGAGGGGGCTGGTCACTGCCCAAGTCACCAGCCGGCAGGGGCAGTCGAGCCTCGGCCCGGGTCTACAGCCCTTGACCGTGAATCTCAGAGCAGGTGGAGGTGGAGCCATGAGTGAGCAGGAGGGGTCCCACGGTTTGCCCTGACCGGGAAGGCCTGCGGAGTACTCGTCGGGCCTGGGGTTGGGGTCCCGCATCACCCCTCGGAGGCCTCGTTTCTCTACCTGGCATGGGAGGGTGTGTCTGTCCCCTGGCGCTGTTTCGAGGCTTTGACGAGAAAATGGGACATTGGCCCCTCGCCTGTCTGTGCCTGGCCTTCGTATCGGGGGTGGGGCGGGGTTGCTGTGGCTTCTGGGCCCACTTTGTAGCTTTGGGTCATTGGGCACGCTCCTCAGTCTCAGCCTCCGTTTCCTCATCTTCCGAGTGGGCACGACGACATGGCTGTGGGGTATTAAGTGTGCAAGGCTGGCACACAGTTGGTGCCGGGCGCAGTGAGCTCCCCTCTGCCTTCCCACCTGCCCCAGGCCCATGTCACGGCCCTGTGCACGGGTACCCTTTTTATGCTCCCCTGGCACCTTATTCAGCCTTCGAGCCTGCGAACGTTTTTTTTTTTTTTTTTTCCTAATGTTTATTTTTGAGAGCAAGAAAGAACCCGTGAGAGTGGGGGCGGGCAGAGAGAGAGGGGGGCACCGAGGATCCAGAGCAGGCTCTGTGCCGACAGCGGCGAGCCCGATGCGGGGCTCGAACTCACACACTGGGAGGTCATGGCCTGAAAAGTCGGATGCTTCCCCGGCTGAACCACCCAGGCGCCCCCAGAGCCTGTGAACTTTTATGGAGGGTCTCCTGGGCGCCCTGCCGGACCCTGGGTTTACAGGGTGAGGGAGGACCCCCCCCCCACCCCGTCCTTGACAAGGTCACAGTCTAGGCAGGAGGCAGGTGTGAAGCCAGTCTCCCCCGTGATGCAAGCTGGGATGGGGCATAGGAAGGAGAGGATGGCGCTGACCTAGGCGGGGGCAGGGTCCGGGGAGAGGTGCCCTCTCTCGGGCTTCTCCCGAGGCCCCCCACCCGAGGCTGTCTCTTGGCTGTGGGTCCTGGGCTCCCAGCAGGAGGAACCAGCAGGAAGGCTGGCGGAGTGAATGGCTGAGTGAGTGAATGGCTGGTTGCTGTCTAGGCCCCTGCCCCGCCGCTCCCGGGCTCCAGGCCAGGGAACAGAGGCACAGCCAAACGGTCCCACGTGCGCTCAGGGGGGAGGCTGTCTTGTGTCCTCCTCTTTCCTTCCCGGGTCTCCGGTCTGGGCCCTGAAAGGCACACCCCCTGCCAGCCTGGCTGGGCCGGACGACTGTATGTAGGTTGTTGGGTAAAAAACCTGAGGCATCACGGTTATGGTATAGCCTGGGTTGACAGACGAGGAAACTGAGGCTCAACGGGGAAGGGGGGGGGGGGCTGTGGGGCAGGGCTGGGGTTAGAGCCCCCGCTGGGCCGCTCCCCGTGTGGCCCTGCGGTGCCTGGCCTGGCTGTGTATTTATAGTTCCTGGCGATCTATATTAACACCAAAAGAGGCCTTTGCCAGCCTCCGGATCTGAGGATGGCTTTGAACCCCCCCGGGGGCTGTGGAATCAGAGCTCACCCCCATGGGAAGGGGGAGAACGTGGCTTCTCATCTTGCCCTTCCCAGCCCTGGGGCTCGTGCTGGGCCTTTTGCCTGGGGAATCTTTGCCAGCCCGGGCCTGCGCTCCGGCCACCCCTTTGGCGGGTTCGAGATCTTTGTCTGGGGGTTGTTATGCCTCGCCTCCCTCCAGCTCTGCAGGGACACCGGGTACGCGGGCCTGGGCTCGAGTGCATGGGCCCTGTGGCCTCGGGCAGGCCGCCCCCCTCCTCTTGAGCCTCAGTCTCCTCATCTGTGGAATTGGGCGTAATTCTCACCCGGCTTTGCGGGTCAGGCACTGAGCATTCCGTGCTTGTGAGCTGGGGGTCCGTGTTTACGCTCCTCGCGTCTCTTCCGGCCCTCGCCACAAGCGGTCCTCAGAGCCCGTAGGGACTGGAGCGTCATCTCCCCCCGGACACACGAGGTCGTCGAGGCCCTAGGGGTGGGATGACTTTGCCAGGGCCGCGCTGCCTGTTGGGGCAGAATTCAGACTCCTCTAAGTCCGGATGCTCAGCTTCCCAGACCCCATCTCCTTGTCAGGGCCCGCGGGGTCCTTGGGGCAGGCCGGACCCCTTACCCTACCGGCTTGGTTCCCACCCCCGTTGCCACGGGGACCGTTCCACTAACTCTATGCTTCTCTTACAGAGCAGAGACGACTGGCCGCCCTGAGCGCAATTCAATTCAACAGACATTTACTGAGTGCCTACTATGTGCCAGGCCTTAGGCTAGGCACTGGGGTGGGGGAGCAGAGAGGAAGATGGGGTCCCGTCCTCAGGTAGCTCTGGGCTGGGGGGGGGCTTGGAGAAGACTGGCCAGGGCTGAAGAATGGCATGCGGGGCTGGAAGCAGCAAAGATACCTGGGTTCCAGTGCCTCCCTGGAGAGCTGCTGTCCCTCGCCTGTGCCTCAGTTTCCCTATCTATAAACTGGGGGGGGGGGGGAGGCGAGGTGGGGTGAGATGATCTCTAGGATCCTTCCAGGATTCCATGGGGACGGAATCAGGGGGTGGGGGCCAGAGCAGGGAGACCACTACTCTCCCCGCACAGAGGCAGCCCGAAGGCTTTCCGGAGGAAGAGGCGTGAGGTCTGGGCCACAGGAGGTGGGGAAGGGTGGGAATGGCACCCCAGGCTCAGGAACAGCACGAGCCAAGGTCCAGAGGACACGTAGTTGGGCAGCCATGCAACCGCATAGGTTACAAAGGGAGGACGTGGGGGGGGGGGGGGGGTCTCAGCTGGGGGGGGGGAGGGGAGGGGCCCAAGGGCTACACATCGGGGTGTGAGCTCTATTCTGTGGGCTGTGGAGGGTGGAGTCAGGGACAGACGGTCCTGCTTTGTCCTGCCCCCTTCTCCTCTCCTTCCCCCTGGGGTACGCTTCAGGGTCACGTTTCCGTAGAACCTTATGGCCACGGCTGCGTCTGCACCGTGCGGGGCACTTTGCAGCGTCAGGCCCCGTTGCACCCCTATAACGTGGGCGCTAGTGGACCCCGTTCACGGACGAGGACACGGAGGCTGAGAGAGGGAAGCTCCGCCCCCCAGGGTCATACCCTGAACCCCTGTGCTTCTCTCACCGGCTCTCACTGAAGAGGGTCTCTTTTCCGTATGATACCCGTCATCCTAGGGGCCCCCCAAGCTCTGAGGAGTGCCTGCCACGGGCAGCACGGTCGGGGCTTGGAGGTGAGGGTGGGAAGACGCCCAGATGTCGTTAGGAGGGGCTTCTGTCTGCCCCCCTCTTGAGAAGGGGGTGAGCCGGGCTTCCCTTCCCACTTTACAGATGAGCAGGCTGAGGCCCCGGGCGTCACGTGGCTAGTCCAAGGTCAAACTCGCGGAGGTGACAGTCTGAGCCGGGAGCTCTTGTCTTGTTGCCCCCGGCTGAGGCTGGAGGGAGAGTCCGTTTCCCTGAGATGCATGCGGAAGGCGGCCCCCTACAGCCCTCTCCAGGACGCGCACTGGAGTCGCAGGCCCGGGTGCAGATCCTGGTTTTGTCCTGCACGAATGGTCAGGATCTTGAGCAAGTCGTTAATTACTCTGAGCCTGGGTTTCCTTGTCCGTAAAGGGAGAGAGCAGGCCTCCTTCATTCGGTCATTAATAGGTTTTTTTTTTTTTTAATTTTTTTTTCAACGTTTTTTATTTATTTTTGGGACAGAGAGAGACAGAGCATGAACGGGGGAGGGGCAGAGAGAGAGGGAGACACAGAATTGGAAACAGGCTCCAGGCTCCGAGCCATCAGCCCAGAGCCTGACGCGGGGCTCGAACTCACGGACCGCGAGATCGTGACCTGGCTGAAGTCGGACGCCCCACCGACTGCGCCACCCAGGCGCCCCCATTAATAGGTATTTAGTGAGCACCCAGTGGGTGCCTGGCGCTGGGCTTTAATGGAGAATCTGGCCCTTCTGCAGAGAACTCAGTCCGGGGAGTGAAAGCAGCAGTTGTGCTTCTGGTGGTGATGGAAGAAACCTAGGGGCTGTGGGAACCCCGCAGGAGGGACCCCAACCAGACTGGTTTGCTGGGCTGAAGAGGCAGGAGGGCAGGAGAGGGGAGCTGGACCCAGCTCTGCAGGTCCCCGGGGCGGGGGGGGGGGGGGGGCTGGCTTCAGATGCCTGCTATGGCAGTCTTCCCAGATCAGTAGGGAGCCAGCGAAGGCTTTTGAGGAGGGGAGTGCCACGCTCCGATTTATGCTTCAGGAGGCCCACCCTCTGCTGGGTGGAGGAAGGGTTGAAGGAGGCCGTAAGATTGGAGACAGAGAGACCAGTGAGGATGCTGATCGAGATTTTGGGCGAGGAAGGAGGCCGAGACAGCGCAGAGCAGTGGGAGGATGTACACAACAGCTTTCCAGGTGTGGAGGGGCCGGGCAGCTGCGGGCTTCTGGCTGGCTCGGGGCAGAAGCAGAGGCCCGGGAGCTGGTGGGCAGTGGAGGGGTCTAGGAGGCAGTGGGGGTGGGGGTGGGGGGTTGGGCAAGGTCAGCACCCAGCAGATAGCAGGAGCCTTGGGAGGGACCGGGATGCCAGGTGGGGGCGGGGAGCAGGTTTGGGGGGTGCAGGGGGCCAGGACCCAGACCTCAGGGGAGGCCCCTGCAGAAGAGCCTGTGGGGAGGGGGGCGGGAGGGGAAGTGAGGTGTAGGGACTTGGGGCTGCCCTGCCCGGCAGGGGGGGGATCGCAGAAGTCACATGCCGCAGGCTCTTTGCCCAGTGCCAGGCCCACGGGAGGGACCCCGGGAGGGTGGGTTCCCTCCACTCTTTCACCAGAAAGCAGAATCTAGGTTGTCCCCTTGCCCTCCGGAGGAGGAAGGTGTTTGGGAAGGAGGAAGAGGGAAAAGCATTTGCATGCATAACAAGGCTGAAGTGAGGGAGAGGGAAAGAGAGAGCAGGGGGATGAAAAGAAATTACCATACGCCAGGATCTTGTTATTCAACCCAATTTTCAAAGGACCACAGCTGTCGCACTGAGATAATCCGTTAATTATAACAGCCATTGTGCTTTGGCAATGGGAGAGAAACCGAGGCTGGGGAAGAGGCTGAGGGCGGGGGGGTGGGTGGGTGCAGGCCTTTGGGGGGCCCGGACCTGTGAGGGGGACAGGGGCAGGCACAGAGGGGGTGTGTTGCCCTCTGGGCTGAAAGGAAGACACTGTTGGGGGGGGGCGGGGGCTGGCCTCACCCGTTCCTGGTGACGAGGACCCGCTGTGTGCCGGGCACCGTGCCTCGCCCCGTGAACCCGGCCGCCGGAACCAGACTAGCGGCAGCTGACTTTATTGAGCACTTACTACGTGCCGGCCTCTGCTCTGTAGCTGTCCGCTCACCACCCTTCGGAGGCCTTGCCCTTCTAGTCCCGTTTTTGCAGAAAAGGACACTGAGACTCAGAGGAAAGAAGTCGCTTGCCAGGGGCATGCTGTGGGTTCAGTGGCAGAGTCAGGATTGGAGCTGAATGTGGCTCATTCTTCCAGAACGTTAGAGGGCACGGGTCTCTGTGGCTCTCGCCCTTGAGTTTTAGGACCAAGGAGTTATAGAGAGGTATTGGAGTCTTGAGCCCCAGCCACACAATCGGGGACCCCCCAAGATGACAGGCCCATGTTCCTGGGCCACGGTTTCTGTGCAGCCGGCGGTCGTGGGGTGCCCTCCCCCCCCGCATTTCCGGGGCTTTTCCAGCATGGACAGAGCCTCCTTGTTCTCCGATGCCACAGCTGCAGGCCCCTGGGGGCTCCCCCACCTGCTCCAGAGAAGCTAGTCTCAGGGCCAGGAGAGGGACCCCTTGCCACCGCCTGTGTCGGGGTTACGATGGGCTGCGCCCCTGGGTGTGCTGGGGGGGGCCTGTGACAGGCAGTGGGAGGCCAGGCAGGAGTTGCAGGTGGGCAGAGTGAGGGGAACCCGAAGTCCGGGGAGAGGCGTGGGTGCAAGGGGCCATTCCAGAAACTCCAGAGCCCTCGGCTGCAGGCCCTACGACGGGGTGACGTGACAGCTGTCCCTGGGGTGTGGCTTCGGGCAGCTGAGGCCTCAAGTCCTCCTGGTGTCCGCGGCAGCCTTGGCCGGCGGTGTTTTATGGGGTAGGAATTGTGTTTGGGGCTAGTAAACTTCAGGCCTTCAGTAGGAGCCCCAGACCTGACCCAGCAACCCAGGCACCACCGTTGGAGAGCCGGGGCTCCCATGGGGTGACAAGCGGATCTGGGAGACGGTCTGGGTACCCCTCCGGTTTGGGTCCCCACCCCAGTGGGCCTGCTGGTGGGTCAGGGCCGCTTAGTAGAATTGGTGACCCACAGAGACCAGGACTCAGACCTTTAGGACCAAGGAGTTGTAGGTATGTAGGGAATTCTGGAGCCCCAGACTCATTATCAGAGACACCCCAAGATGACAAGACTCATGCTGTGAGAGTGTCCCCGAGCTTGAGAACGCAGAGCCACAGAACAGGGAGGACAGGGGTCAGAGGGAGGCAGGGACTGTGGCACTCTGGGATCCCCTCACCCCAAGGCTGGGATTCTAACTGCTCCCATGCTGCTGGTCTCACAACCTCCAGGGCTCAGGGGTCAGCGGACAGTAGCCCTGTCCTTGCAGGGGAGGTGGCCAGGCTCTCCAGGTTTTTCTGGATCCACCGATTCCAGAGATGGGGGTTTTAAAAATAAAGCCGCCCGAGTTTTCCCTAGGGGAAACTAATTAAAAAAAAAAATGTCTTTAAAGCGCTGTCCAGATGAAGCAAGATCCCATAGCCTCTCCTGACCCGGAGCCTGGTGCCGTGGAGGGTCCAAGCCACTGTGTAACAGTTGTGAGACCTCGGTTTCCTCCTCTGTAAAGTGGGAATGCTAATGACACTGGCTGCTAAGGTTGTGCCAAGGATTCAGTGAGTTACCGTGAGAAGTGCACAGGCCCAGCCCACATAGGAGCCAGGACTCTGTTTTCACCTTGCCCCAGGCCACCCGTCCCTCCCCCGCCAGGCTGCCTCCCAGGGGGCCCGCACTCTACGCCACCAGAGCCTCCAGGTGTCCCCCCACGGGCTCCCGATGTGCCGCCCCGCCTTGGGACAGCCCTGAGGATGTTGGAAGGCAGGGAAATGTTCACCCCTTGGGGCCCTGGAGGAGGAGCAGGCGGAGGAGGCAGAGCTGGGAGGGCAGGCCTAGCCAGTGCCTGGTACATAGTAGGTGCTCCATAAATGTTTTTGAATGAATGAATGGAGGCCATGCAGGCAGAGGCAGCCGCGCGTGCGCAGGCACTGGTGAAAAGCGGGTCCAGTGGAGACTGGTGAGTAGTGCCCGGGGTTGCAGCTGAGCGGGGCCTGGGGTGTGCTGGAGCCAAGGCCAAGAGGCCAGCAGGGACCAGGTGGGGGGTCAGGGGCCAGGTGGGGGGTCAGGGGGTCAGGTGCGGGAGGCGGGGACCAGGTGGAGAGGTCAGGCGGGGACGCAGGGACCGAGTGAGGGAGTCAGGTTGGGGGATGGGTCAGGTGGGGGGGCGGGGGTCAGGTGGGGGATGGCAGGGGTCAGCTGGGGAAGGCGGTCCTCTGAATAGCCTGGAGGATTCTGGAAAAGCCAGAGGTAACCCCTGGGGTGGGACGAGGAGGTGAACTTTTAATACAGGTCGCCCTTGGCTTTGGGCAGGAGGGTCACACGCTCCCCCAAGTGCCCGGCGGTGGGTGGGGTGGGTGCTGGGCAGCTTGGGGCTGGGGAGCGGGTGGCGGGGAGTGTGGGCCGCGTGAGCTGAGCCATCTGTGAAGAGCCGTCCACAGAACCGGTGTGGGGCCTGTCAGGTCAGCTGCTGGGTAGTTTTTCAAGACCAAAGCGTTTTGATAAAAACTTCCGTCTCCCCGCTCACCTCCTTCCACCGAAGCCCGGACACTAGCAGGTGCTAATGACGGATGCAACACCCCCGGGGGGAGCAGTTGGGTTCGTGGGGGAGGGCGCGGTGGGCAGTTGACAGAGGGCCTTGGGGGTGGCCCCAGGCACACAGCTGTCCTCCCCCTGCACAGACGAGGAAACTGAGGCCCAGAGGGGTAAGGCGCTGACCCGCCCAAGGTCACACAGCGAGTTGTGACAGCCTAGAACCCCGCAGATGAGCCCGAGACCCTTCCGTGGCCAAGGTCACCGGGCTGGGGGATGAGTGCTTATACACTGGGGCCGTGCGGTCCCAATTAACAACCCCCCGCCCGCGCCCGCCGCCCCGATAACCGTCAGCCTTTGCTGCTGCCGGTGTCGTGGTGTTGTTAGTCGGCCCTTCCGGGCAAGCTGGCGGTTCCGTGAAGGCGTGTGTCTGCGACCGTGCCGGGCACCTAGTAGGTGCCCAGTAAATTCGTGCCAGCGTGTCAGGAGCGTGGGCGAGCGTGCAGCTGGTTAGACAGCGTGCCCTGCCTGCCCCGGGGAGGGGGGAGCGCCTCCCCCGCCGTTTCGCCGTGACACAGATATGAACGCAGCCATGGTCTGCTGGCCCGGCACGGGATGGCACAGAGCCGGGAGCGGGTGCCGAGGTACCGAGGGGCAGGAGCCAGTTCCCCCGGGAGGTGGGGCAGCTGCGCGGAGGGCTGAGCCTAACAAGACATGATTGAATGGGGGTGGACCGAGCGCAGCACTCAGGGCGAAGCCCAAACTGATCCTGCCCAGAGCTCCCTGGGGACGTTCGGGGCACTGGGGTTCCCTGGCAGGATGTGTGAAGGGGCCCGGCGCGGGGGGGGGGGGGGTTGGTTGACATCTAGGACAAGGTGAGGACACGCGGCTGGTGCACACTTGTACTGCCCTAACGGAAGGGTGGTTCCAGATCAAGGGAGGCAGAGGGTCCTGGTGCCCGTCACCGTGCAGACCACGTCTGGCATGATGCTGGGCTCCAGGGGACACATTCTAGGAGGGACCTTGACAGCAGGCATGACCTGGGGCAGCTGCACCCAAGAGTGGGGGGCTTGAAACCACGGCGCAGGAAGGGCAGTGGAGGATGTGGGGCTGTTTAGCCTGGATGAGCAGGTTGCAGGGGCAGGGAGACAGCAGATTAGCAGATATCGGAAGGGCCTTTAAGGGGGGGGGGGGCTGTCGGCCTTGTCCTCAGTGGCTCCAGGCGGCACTCGGCCCCATGAACAGAGGCACAAGGAGTCAGGTTTGGTTTCGTAATATAGGAAGAAGGTTATAACAACCGGAGCTGTGCAAGAAGGGTAGAAGCAGCTTCATACGGGTGCTGAGATCCCCGTCACCAAGGGTGTGCAAGTTGGGGGCAAGTTACCTCTGCGGGAATTCTGGAACGTCTTGTAGTGCCGAGAGCCCAGGCAGGCCCGGGTTCCCAGCTATGGGGTCTTGGGCAGATCGCTGCACCTCTCTGAGCCTCAGTTTCCTCGTCGTTAAGTGAGAAGGATGAGGGGAGTCCACGAGGCTAAAAGGAAGGCTCAGAACGTGTCTTGCGCCCCATGGGCACCCCAGCAGGGGTGATATTTAATATCCGAATTCAGTGGAGTCAGGGAGTCTAGGGTCTCCCCCTGTCCTCTGCTGCCATTCCTAGCCCTGGGCTTTTATTCTGCACATCATGTTCTGAGCACCTGCTACAGGTCTGACCTTGTTCCAGGCATGGAGGTTAATTACAGTCGTGAATAAATAAGGCCTGTTTTGATTTCACGATGGGGGGGGGGTGGGGGGAGCGCAGGTGGTCATAAAGAACTAAATGACGTTTGGTATTGTTAGGTGCTCTGAAGGGACCAGAGGCAGGATCGAGTGAACAGTGAGTTAACCTCCGATTTGGTGTCAGGGAAGGTGGGGTTGCGGGGAGCGGTTGAGTAGAGAGTGGGGTAATGGCCTGGGCAGACGTTGGGGTGGAGCATTCTAAGCAGGGAGGATGGCATGTGCAAAGGACCTGAGGTAGGAGCCTGACCGGGAGGGTTTGAGGAGCATGGCTGGCGTGGACCAAGTGCTTCCTGACGACGGAGAAATGGAAGTCTCTCTGGGCTTGCGGGCACTTTCCTGACAGGGAGGGAGGTGCCTCCGCAAGGGGTAGGAAGCCCACCAGGCAGCCGTGCATGTCCAGTCCCGGCCGTGAGCCCAGCTCCGGAGCGGAAGCTGGGGAAGGAGTTTTCTCATCTGTAAAATGAGGTTAATAGCACCAGCTGTGCAGGATTGATAGAAGATTCGAGGACTGTGAAACGTCAGCCAAAGGGATAGTTACGACTCTCTTACGGGCGAGGAGACTGAAGCCCAGAGAGGTTAAGTAATGTGCCCTAGGTCACACAGCTCAGCACTCAATCCAGGGACCCCTTTGCCTTCAGCATCGTGCTTCTTACTGTCTGCACTGCAGCTGGGGCTCATGGCACCTGAAACCCACCGACCGAATGGCAGTTCAGTCGTGAAGGTATAATCATCCCATTTTACAGATGAGATACTGAGGCCCAGGGTGGCCTGCCTGAGGAACCCCGGTGAGGCGGAGGCAGTGACAGGATTCAGTGTCCCGCCCCCGGAGGTGGCAGGCTTGGTCTCAGAGGGCAGAGTGGTAGCAGCCCGTCTCTGGGATGCCCGGCCTGGTGCTGTCTTCCAGCAGAGACAGGTGAGGCGACCGCTTGCCCCGTGAGTTCCGGCTGGGTCCCAGGAGTCCTCGGTCCTCCTCATCCTGGGTAACGGCATTGACACGGACAGTGACAATGGCACTTCGGGGAGCCTTGGGAAGAGCCCATGCCAGGCCTTAGCAGCAGCAACAGATGACATTTCCCCGGCTAAGCCTTACGTCCCTGCTCCCGGGAGCTGGAACGTGGACGGCACCTCCCCTACCTGTTCCCCAGATTGCACCACCGTCCCCGCCACCGGCCTCCCCATGGGAGCCTCCTGCCCTGTACGGTGGATTTGTCCCCACGTCCTGGCGTTCCGTGGGAGCCCTGGGAGATAGATATAGGGGGCACTCACCTTGCATGCAGGTGGAGGAAGGAGGTTCAGGGTTGGCCAGCCCTGCCGACCCGGCTCCCCCATCCCTCAGCCGGGGGAACACTCCCGGCGGACCTCGTCCCGGCCACCCGCTCACCCGGGCCAGGCGAGTGCCGGACAATGTGCTGTGCGTCCCCAGCAGGCTCTGCCCGGTGTCCCGGGTGAGCTGAGCGGGGAGCCCATGCGGGGCGGTGAGCTCCCGGATCAAGATCTGCCCTGGGTCCTCCGCCGCTGGCACGTGAGACCCATCCCCGGGCCTGGCGTCCCTTTCCCCTCTGGGAAGGGCTGGGGTTGGGCGGAGCAAGGGCTCTTCATTCTTCCAGCTCCGAGGCTCTAGGATCCTGAGTCCGTGGAGGCGCCCCGAGCCTCGTGGCACCCGGAGGGACGGGGCCCGGCAGCCAGTTGGGTCAACCGGTGGCTTCTGGGTGGGGGCGGGGGGGGGGGCGCGGAATTTGCTGAGAGCGACTCCCCTTCTGTGGCCGTGCGGCTCTGAACTGGCCCCTCAGACGCATCGGGTCTTGCCGCCTCTTCTCTCCCCTTCTAAGCGTGTCACCGTGACAGGGGACGTCTGCGGCCACGGCTAGACTGGGGGCCCGCCCCCAGAACCCGCTACAGTGCCCTGCTCCCCAACTTTGCCGCGTTTCTTCTCCGCGCTGGTGGGACAGAGGGGCCCTTGAGGCGGTGCCTTGGGACACTCTGGGCCTGCCCCTGCTCGGGCCAGAAGTGGCTAGTTCCTGCCACCCCTGCGTGCCCTGGGGCAGACCTAGTGCTGGGTGGGGGTGGGGGGCTGGGTGTATGGGGAGGGCCCCTTCAGGCTGGGTCAGCCCGGAGCGCCGCTCTTGGCCGGATGTTGCGCGCCTTCAGCCCACACAGCCTGCTTCCCCGCGGGCCAGGCCCTCCCAGGTTTAACACCCCTGGTGCAGGCCGTGCAGGCCTCTGCTTCCAACAGCTACTTCCGGCCGCTTGCCCCTCCCTCTGCACTGGTCACTGGCTGCATTTCAGCGCCTGGGGGGTGGGCAGCAGGTTCGGTGCCCCTCATCGTCTCCCTGAGCTTCTCTGCCGATTGGTTCCTGTCTCAGATGCTCTCTTTCCATCCATCTCCATCCTTGGCCTCTCAGTGTTGTGCTTCCCCGTTCTTCTTAGCCCTGGCCTTCTGTCCGCAGCTCCCTCACTCCTTCCTCTCCCTCCACCGTCCCCCAGGAGTGCGGGGCAGGGCCCTGGTCCTCCTGCTAATGCGCGTACGGGGGGACCGCCGTGACCACTGGGACCCCCCCCACTCCAGCTGCGAGCGGGCAGCCTCCCCCACACCTTGAGTGGGTGTGCAGCCAGGCCGGGGGCCAAGTGCCGTCAGCACCTCCTTCCCCTTGCTGTCCCCCTTCCCTGGCTGCGACAGGCCTCGAGCGGTGGTGGGCAGGTGGCCCAGGGACGGGGACCGAGTGGCTGACGCACACGGGGCAGTGTGACGGGGCGTCTCCTCCCCTTTGGTCTGAGTCATGGGAAGGGTGGGAGGGTGAGGGGAGCTGGGCCCTGGCCCAGGCCATTCTGGGGATGGGAAAGAGCAGGAGAGAGGGCCATGGGCAAGGTCACCTTGAGGGCTCGGCTGCACAGAGCTCAGAGGGGCTGGGGTGGAGGCTTCTGTCTACCCTGGACTGTTTGGGATGGGAAGAGGGGAGATGATAAGACTAGCCCCTGTCCCCAAGCCTGGGTGCCTTCTCCTGGTCCCCTTCCCCTCCCTCTCGACCTCTTCACATCCCCTCAGCATGGCCTTGGATCTCCAGAGGCTCTGGCCAGCTCAGCTCTGCCCTGATGCCCTGGGCTTGGCTGGAGGGTGCTGGCGTGTGCAACTCAGATATGGGGACAGGTTATGGGGAAGGGGTGGGGGGTGCTCTGTGTGGCTAAAGTTGCACCTGTGCTCACATACATATACATGTGGAACGCACACGTGTGCTTGAACAGGTTGACACGTAAGCAGGTGCATCCCCAAGGCGCGCCTCCACGCACCCCTTCTCGCCCCCTGCGCACACGAGCGTGCTCACCTTCACCTACGGGGACTCCCGTGGCTGGCACGGGCACGCGTGCAGCACACACGGCTGCCTGCACACCCGTCTCCTCGTACACGCCTACCCGCACACCCCTGCACTGGCGTTCTGAGCCCGCGCGCACCTGCCTGCATGCAAATGCGGTCCCCAGACATCCCCAGGCGGAGGTGGTGCAGACAGAGGGTTCTCTGACAGGGCGGATGGACGCCTCAGCCTCCTCCAGCACAACCTTGTTGCCCGTGCGACGGAACCGGGAGGGAGGGGGGAAACTGAGGCCCTAAGGAGCCAGGAGCCATGTTAGACGGGAGCTTAGGCCTCCTGACTCCAGCCCCGAGACTGCGCGGCACAGCCGAGGACAGACGTGCTGTGTGCCTCCTGGGCACCCCTTTCTGCCTGACCTCCTTGTCCCCCTTCCCCGCTCTCCCGGCTGTCCAGCCCAAACTGGCCCTGCAGGGGACCAGGAGGTCCTGACCGTCACAGGCTCGGTCGCCATGTCCGCCTTTAATCCAAGAGGTCATCGAACACCCCGTTCACCTGCCAGCTCCTCTACAAATACTGTCTGTCTGGACTTGTTTGGGGACTGTTTCCCTCCTTGCTTCTCCTGCCTCTGTTCCAGCCCTCTGGGGCTCAGAGCTGTAAATTGCTTTTGCTTCAACAGCCAAGGTTTGTGTGTATACACACACACACACACACACACACACCCGGAGCCACATCTGGCTGAGCGACCGGCCGTGCCTGGCTTTGCTGGGCGACTGAGGCCAGTCTCCCCTGGTCTGGGGCTCAGTTTCCCCACCTGTGAAGTGAGGATCTGCGGCCCGGGAACTCTGTGCCACTTGCGGCATGGGCAGCTTGGCTCACCTTACTTGTTCTGCATCGGATGGCCGGGCCTGGTCCTCGCTGGTGGCACCAGCTTCAGATATGGTCGTCTCCATCTGGCTAATAGGGCTGGGTAGAGGGGGCTCCAGGCCTCCTGTGTCTTCCTGCCTAGGGAAACTCCATCCTGTGCTGCCCCTGTCTGGGCCCCTGACTCCAGCCGCAGAGGGGACCCAGGGCTTCAGCCACACCCTTCCAGATGCCTTCGGGTTCATCATCCGCCCGAGGCCTTCTCACCCCAGGATCAGGGAACCTCTAATGGAAGGCACTTTGGGGGAAGTGATATTGGGGGTGTGTCTGGCTTCCCGGGCTCTTGCCCTCTCTCCCTCTGCTCTGCTCCTGCCTGTAGGATGAATTTTCCCCACGCCCTCCCCCTGCAGGAAACCCCGGCCTCTGCGTGCCCCTGCTTGAGGGGGGTGGCGCCCAAAGCCATGCCACTCTGCTCCCCCTCCCCCATGGAAGCTGAGACAAGGGAATTATTTTTGGAACAGGAGCGGTTACACAACAAATGAATTATTTATCTTTGGGCCTGGAGGGGAGGAGGCATTTTGCCGGGCTTCTTAATTCCTTATCTGGATTGGAAGGTGCCCGCTTGGGTATATGGTCATGTGTATACGCACCCATTTGTCAAACATGAGACTGTGGGCATGCTGTGGTGTTCTGGCTCAGGTGTGGGCATATGGGTCTTTGTGCGGGCAGGTGGACGAGTGTGGACAGGAGTGCTGGTGTGTGTGTGTGTGTGTGTGTGTGTGCACCCAACCTATTACCGTCCAGTCTCCCTTCTCCGTCCACCGTCTGCAGATTCTGTCCCCCTCTCCCTACTCCTGGTTTCTTCTGTCTCCTTCCTTCCAGACCTCTCGGTCCCCCCCTCCATCTCGTTGCCCACCCTCACCCCCGTTCTTCTATGTAACAGGGACCCTAGAGTGCTGCAGGCGCCCGGGACGCCCAGCGGGATGGGGTGGAGAAGGGACAGGGGCCTGTGCTGGAGCTTAGTGGGGCTGTTCTGAGCTTTCACTGATCTGTCCCCCCCCTCTCGGTGCTGCCTTTCAGGAGCCAGGTGACAGATGGGTCCTTTCCTTCCTGCCCCGTCTCTCGAGCTCCCTCGTCAGAGGCTCACTCTCCAGCCTCCCATGGGAATCGTGGGAATCGTCTGAAGTTCTGAGCCCGGAACCCGAGGAGGAGGAGGAGGAGGAGGAGGAGGAGGAAGAGGAAGAAGAGGAAGAGGAGGAGGAGGGAGAGGAAGTCGAGTCCTGAGAACCTGTGCACCTTCCCGGAAACAGGCGGAGGGGCGCGTCCCGGCCCGGTCACGGCGCCCGGCGCCTGCTGGTAGTGCCCCCGGCGGACCCTCCCGCGGTTGGCACGGGCCGCGTCTGCTTCGCCCGGGGCCCCCCGCGCTGGGGGTCGCCCCCAAGATGGTGGCGGCCCCGGGGAGGACTGTGCCGCCAGCCCCAGCCTCCCGCTGCTAGGTCCCCCGCGCCCCGGCCCCTCCCCCCCGAGCCCGGCCTTCCAGGGGGGCCGCGGCCGGCGCCATGCTGCGCCTGGGGCTGTGCGCCGCCGCGCTGCTGTGCGTGTGCCGGCCGGGCGCCGTGCGCGCCGACTGCTGGCTCATCGAGGGCGACAAGGGGTACGTGTGGCTGGCCATCTGCAGCCAGAACCAGCCGCCCTACGAGACCATCCCGCAGCACATCAACAGCACCGTGCACGACCTGCGGCTCAACGAGAACAAGCTCAAGGCCGTGCTCTACTCGTCGCTGAACCGCTTCGGGAACCTCACCGACCTCAACCTCACCAAGAACGAGATCTCCTACATCGAGGACGGCGCCTTCCTGGGCCAGTCGAGCCTGCAGGTGCTGCAGCTCGGCTACAACAAGCTCAGCAACCTGACCGAGGGCATGCTGCGCGGCATGGGCCGCCTGCAGTTCCTGTTCGTGCAGCACAACCTCATCGAGGTGGTGACGCCCGCCGCCTTCTCCGAGTGCCCGAGCCTCATCAGCATCGACCTGTCCTCCAACCGCCTCAGTCGCCTGGACGGCGCCACCTTCGCCAGCCTGGCCAGCCTCATGGTGTGCGAGCTGGCCGGCAACCCCTTCAACTGCGAGTGCGACCTCTTCGGCTTCCTCGCCTGGCTGGTGGTCTTCAACAACGTCACCAAGAACTACGACCGCCTGCAGTGCGAGTCGCCGCGCGAGTTCGCCGGCTACCCGCTGCTGGTGCCCCGGCCCTACCACAGCCTCAACGCCATCACCGTGCTCCAGGCCAAGTGCCGCAACGGCTCGCTGCCCGCCCGGCCCGCGAGCCACCCCACGCCCTACTCCACCGACGCCCAGCGGGAGCCGGACGAGAACTCGGGCTTCAACCCCGACGAGATCCTGTCGGTGGAGCCGCCGGCCTCGTCCACCACGGATGCGTCTGCGGGGCCGGCCATCAAGCTGCACCACGTGGCCTTCACCTCGGCCACGCTGGTGGTCACCATCCCGCACCCCTACAGCAAGATGTACGTCCTGGTCCAGTACAACAACAGCTACTTCTCCGACGTCATGACGCTCAAGAACAAGAAGGAGATCGTGACGCTCGACAAGCTGCGCGCGCACACCGAGTACACGTTCTGCGTGACCTCGCTGCGCAACAGCCGCCGCTTCAACCACACCTGCCTGACCTTCGCCACGCGGGACCCCGTCCCCGGCGACCTGGCGCCCAGCACCTCCACCACCACCCACTACATCATGACCATCCTGGGCTGCCTCTTCGGCATGGTCATCGTGCTGGGCGCCGTCTACTACTGCCTGCGCAAACGGCGCATGCAGGAGGAGAAGCAGAAGTCCGTCAAGGTCAAGAAGACCATCCTGGAGATGCGCTACGGGGCCGACGTGGATGCCGGCCCCGTGGTCCACGCCGCCCAGAAGCTGGGCGAGCCCCCCGTGCTGCCCGTGCCCTGCATGCCTTCCATCCCCTCCGTGATCGGGGAGAAGCTTCCCGCCCCCAAGGGGCTGGAGGCCGGGCTGGACACGCCCAAGGTGGCCACCAAGGGCAACTACATCGAGGTGCGCACCGGCGCGGGCGGGGACGGCCTGGCCCGGCCCGAGGATGACCTCCCGGACCTGGAGAACGGCCAGGGCTCGGCCGCCGAGATCTCCACCATCGCCAAGGAGGTGGACAAGGTCAACCAGATCATTAACAACTGCATCGACGCCCTCAAGCTGGACGCGGCCTCGTTCCTCGGGGGAGGCGGCGGCGGCGGCGGCGGCGGCGGCGGCGACCCCGAGCTGGCCTTCGAGTGCCAGTCCCTCCCTGCGGCCGCCGCCGCCGCCGCCTCCGCCGCCGCCGCCCCCGGGGCGCTGGAGCGGCCCAGCTTCCTCTCGCCCCCCTACAAGGAGAGCGTGCACCACCCGCTACAGCGCCAGCTGAGCGCCGACGCCGCCGTGGCGCGCAAGACCTGCAGCGTCTCGTCCAGCGGCTCCATCAAGAGCGCCAAGGTCTTCAGCCTGGACGTGCCCGACCACCCGGCCGCCGCGGGGCTGGCCAAGGGCGACTCCAAGTATATCGAGAAGGGCAGCCCCCTCAACAGCCCGCTGGACCGGCTCCCGCTGGTGCCCGCGGGCGGCGGCGGGGGCGGCGGGGTCCATCACCTGGAGGTGAAGCCCGCCTACCACTGCAGCGAGCACCGGCACAGCTTCCCGGCCCTGTACTACGAGGAGGGCGCCGACAGCCTGAGCCAGCGCGTGTCCTTCCTCAAGCCGCTGACCCGCTCCAAGCGGGACTCCGCCTACTCCCAGCTCTCCCCCAGACACTACTACTCAGGTTACTCCTCCAGCCCTGAGTACTCCTCCGAGAGCACGCACAAGATCTGGGAGCGCTTCCGGCCCTACAAGAAGCACCACCGGGAGGAGGTGTACGTGGCCGCCGGCCACGCCCTGCGCAAGAAGGTCCAGTTCGCCAAGGACGAGGACCTGCACGACATCCTCGATTACTGGAAAGGGGTCTCGGCCCAGCAGAAGCTGTGACCCTCTCCTTCCCGGTGAGGCCGGAGGGGGAGGGCCCCGGGGGGGCACGAGGGGAAGGGCCCCGGGCGGCCGGGCAGGGGGGAGGCCGGGGCCGGGGGCGGGGGGGGGGGGGGCGGGGGAGGGGGGGGCCGGGGCCGAGGAGCGGACGCACACGCACACCCGCACGCACGCACCCACGCACACACCTGACCACCACCTGACTGTGAACAACCCCCACCCGACAATAACGGACAGGAAAACAAAGACACGTTCTCCTTAAAAGTTTACACACTGATACCGAAACCAGTCATCTTTACTGTGCTGCCCAGGGACTCTGCTGGGGTGTGCGGGGCTGGGAGGGGGCGCAGGCCAGGAAGCCAGAAGGGGGTGTGTGGGGGTCTGGGGGCTCTGGGACTCGGGCCGGGTTTGGGGGCAGGGGAGTCTGGGGGGCAGGAAGAGGGTCTCCCCATCTGGGGACAGGTCGCTTGGAGATCTGGCGCCAGGCAGATTCGGGGCATCGTTGCCTTTCCTTGTGGTGGGGGAAACCGAGGCCCGGAGAAAAGGAAGGGATAGCCCCAGGGCCACGTGTCAGGTTAGGCAGTTTCCCAACTTTCAAGCCCAGTGCTGTTCCCCCCCCCCCCCCCCCCACCCTTCGCCAGCCTGCCACCCCCTTCCAGAGCTGCGGTTTCCTGGGGCGGAGGGACTCGAGAATCAGGCTGGTGCTCTTCCTTTCTAGAAAGCCCCATGGCCGTGCCCCCTGGGCGTGGAGCCGTGATTCATCGTGCTGGGGGTCCTTTGCCCCCCCCCCCCCCCCCACGCCAGCACCCAGGAGAGGCGGGAGGTCTCGCTTACGAGAAAGGAGCAGAGGCACGGGGCCATTTCACCAGCCCCCTTCAAGTGTCTTCCAAGTGGCCTGGGAGCTGCTTATGGGGGTCTGAGGAGAAAGCAGGGGGGCCAGCCGCCGCCTCTCAGGTGCAGGGCCCCTTGCCCCAGCCCCCCAGCCTCTCTGGGCCTCCACTCATCCCAGAAGGGTGGCCCTGAACTGTGATGCCTGGGAGCAGGGGGGAGGCAGGGTGTAATGGGGGCCTTCCTGCCTGTGCCCCCACATCCTGGCCTCCCACCTGCCCAACTCCTCTTATGGGATCTCAGGGCAGCAGCTGGGCCTGCCCAGAGGAAGGAGGGCTTTCCTGGGCTTACCCACCCGCTCTTGGCTGTGCCCGTGCATCCCTGCCCCACCCCTCCCAACCCCCTGGCTGGAGGGGGCTCCCATGTTTCCATGGAAATGGCGGCTCCCCACCCCCCCCCTTGCTGACCCCCACCCAACATCGAACAAAGCACAAACAGTAAGCACTCCCCCCCTCACCCCCTGGGGGCGGGGGGAGCAGGCAGGTTGGTGGGGCCCCTCCCTCTCCCGGCCAGCTTCTGTCACCATGGCAACTGAGGACCTGGCAGTTGGGACTGTTGGGCTCCTGGGGGGTTCTCTCTCAGTGGGGGCGGCAGAGGGTGGTAAGGGAAGGCGGGGCCAGGGGGGCTGCGGCCTTTTCTCAACAGCTAGGGGCTTCCAGGGTTGAGTCTGGGCGGGGGCAGATCTGGGGTCCTGACACTAGGGGGGCTTAAACACACTGTCCGGGTGCTTGAGGGGCCCTTCACCTTTGATTAGGATGTGGGCCACTGGGGGTGGGGACAACTATAGCTCTGCCCACCTGCCAATGTGCTCCTTGGCTCCTCGCCCGCCTCAAGATGAAGAGGGGCCCACTCAGTTCTCCCCACACCCCTGCTGGGCCCCCCCACCCCGGCCTCTGGCCTATCACCCAGTTGGGTTTCTTGAGATTTGCAGAGTGTGGCTGTGGGGTGAGGGTGGGCCCTGGGATGGGACCAAGATCTGTACTGTTGGGGGTGGGGGTTCGGATCAGGAAAGCTAGTGCTATCTCCTGTGGTGGGGGGGGGGGGAGCTCTAGCGATCTTCCTGCCGGGGGTAGAGTCTGGGGGAGGACTGTGGGGAGGACTAGGGCTCACCTGAGCACCTCTCTTACACCCACGTGGGGGACAGACCAAGCCCAGGGCTCACTTCGGGGGTGACGTTTGCAAAGAGAGGACCGTTCTTCTGGGGAGTGGAGGGGAGGGGCTGGCATGGATGTGCGGAGCAGACCTCCCTCAACCCCCCAAACCTGCCCCCTGCCCCCACCCCTCCTCGCACCAGATTGGCAAAACTGAGAAGAGCAAGCCGGCGGAGCCAGTGGTGTGAGAAAGCAGATTCCCGTTACATTTGCATGACGATTTTACTGTATTTTTCTGAGCAAACATCTGTCGTGTATGTGCCAGTTCGTCCGGACTCCCGGGCCCCCTCCCTGCCGCCCCCCTCTTGCCCCCATTCCCTCTGTTGTGATCTGACAAGCAGCTCTTGAAGCCTGGGGTGGGGCCACTTCTGCAAAAGACCCAAAGCAGGTGCCACCAAAACGCAGCCCCTGTCCCACACCCGTCTCCTGTCTTTCTGCGCATGGGGCCCCACAAGTGCCGCCTCGCCCCTTGGGTCCCCAGTTTCGTGCCCTCGCCCCTGCCCCGCCTCCCTGCCGGGGAAGGGTAGCCCCAGGGAAGGGAGCGTGGGAGGACCTCAGTGTCCCACTTGCTGACATTTTTGGGGGGGTGAAAGAGTTGGGGGCCCCCGGAGAGGGAGGGGCTGGGTGATTTGGCCACCAGGTTGGGGGAGGGGGTCAGTCACGCGGCTGAATGCAGGGGCCTAAGAGCTCGGGGGGGCTTCATGGGTGGCTTCAGAGGAGGCTTGGGGCCCTGAGGGAGGGACCCAGGGGAGCAGCTGGGGCCCAGGGTTGGCCTGGCCTCCCTGGAGAGGGAGCATCCCACGGTGTGGGGCGGGGCGGGGCGGGGCGGTGGTTCCCAGCAGGACCCCCACCCTCGCCATTCCCCCCATCGTTCCTGGTTGAAGAGACCTGTAAAAACCTCAGACCATCTCACTTCAGGGACCTTAAGGATAGGTCCGCATCTTAACAGCAAGGGTCTTGCCCCTCCCTCCAGGAGGTACACCAGCCTTCACGGTCTAGATGATACCAATCTGGGAGGCAGAATAGGACTGGAGTCGGGCCTCTGGCCTCCCAGCCAGGCTTGGGGCTTCAGCTGCTTTCCCTTGATCTGGGAAAGGGGCCAGTGCACTGTAGCCCCCCCTGGAGGCTCTCCTGCATCTGTGTCCTGTGTCCGGTTCAGGATAATTCTTCCCCAGCGGAGAGCAAAATAGCCACGGAAGACAAATGATCATTTATGTCAAAGAGTCCGGCCTGCTGACACCCTGTGTTTGTAATGGCCATGAGCACAGTGCACCTGGGCCACAGCCCGGGGCCACCGGCTAGCAGGGCGGTCAGCCAGGAGAGAAGGGAACGGGGCGGGCTACTGGGGAGACTGACGGAGATGTGGGTGCTTAGCCCTGGACCGCCTGGGGGAGGCCCCCTTGCCTCGGGTCGTGCCTGGGCTTGCTGTCCCTGTCAGAGAATCTCCAGAGGAAATTCTTGGGTGCCTGTCCCCGGGGAGTGGTGTCAGTGGGTCTGTTTTCACCTGGAGGGCTGGCACCTTCTAGAGGCGAAAAGTGGAGATCTGGAGGGGCAAAGAAACCCTTAGTCTGGCGTGACCCCTCCTCAGGGGGCCCGGGGCCTGCCCCTGCCTGCTGGAGGCCCCTCACCTCCGCACCCCTCCTAGGGGCCAGTGCCGGAGGACTGTGGAGGCTGCCCGTGTGCAGGCCTGGGGGAGGTGATGGGGCTATCTGCAGGGTGGTGGGAGTGGAAAGACCCACTTCCGAAGAAGAGGAGGCCTGTGTTAGCCCCAGAGAGGCAGGGGAGAGCCTGGGCCTGGCCGCAGGTCTCTAAGGTTTCCAACTGGGAGTAAGTCACCCGTCCCCACTCCTGGAAATTTTCACAGAGTGGAAACAGAAGCTCAGGAAAGGGAAAGGAGGAAATCTTCTAGGGTCTCGAAACCAGTTAGGGACAGGCTGAGTCCAAGAAGGGGCCCAGGCATGGGGGACGAGTCACAGGTCCCGGCTTGTAAGGGGCTTACACGCAGAGAAGGGACAGCCACAAAACGTTCCCCGGGCAAGGGATACTGTGAAGAGAATGAAAACAGGGTGATGGAATGGAGAGGGGGGGGTCGGGGCACCCCCGAGAAGCAAGCTCAGAGGACTAGTCCACCGGCCGTGAAGACGAGGCCAGAGGGAGAGGGGGAGGAGGGGCTGGATGTCCCCAAGCACCTCCTCGGGCGCCTCCACTATGGGTCCCACCCCCTCCGAGGGAGCCTACCCTTCAGCATCCCACCCCATTCCTGGCCAAGCGGGAGGGGGGGGCTGGGGGGGGTCTTTCTGGGTGGAAGCAGTGGGGGGGTGTGACCCCTGAGGGGCAGGGCTGACTGATGCTGGCCCAGTGTGAAGGGTGGGGCTTGTCTGACCCCCCAGTGCTCCTCCCCTCCCGCCCCCAGATTTCCTCTCCCCAGCGCTCCCCCCCCACCCCAGGAGCTGCCGTGCTCCTTGTCTATTCTGACCCTGTGTCCTTCCCCCTTGAAGACAGAACTAGTATTTACACTTTTTGCCTCTCATGCCTGCCCCAAAGGCCTCACTAAAGGTCCCTCACTGCTGCTGAGCAGTAGGGAGGGGAAGGGGGGTCAAAGAGGGTGGGTGGGAAGCCTTGGGCCTCCCTTTCCTTTCCTTGCCCCCCACCAAACAAGCACAGGGCTGGATGGGGGCAGGGGGATCCCTCCTCGCCGCCTGCCTCCCTCCTTCCCTCCCTCCCTCCGCAAGGAGCCGCCAGCCCCGTGGGCCCTGCGGCTTGGCACCTGGTTTGGGTACGGCAGGGGCTACCCTGGGCTACGAACCTGTGAACCCTAGCTGTGTGTGGACCTTTCCTTCCTTGGGGGGGGGGGCCCGAAACCTCTCCTTATCTTCTTTTAGGGGGGTACCTTCATTTACTTTCTCTTCCCTCTACCTGCCTCTCCCCCCTCCCCGATCTCCTGTTTTAAACTGAATGGCACGAAATTGTTTTCCTCAACTCGGAGATTCCTGTATGGAGAGAATCAATTTCTATATTTGCAATAAATTTCTTATTTAAAACGATGGGGCCAAGGTCTGTGTTGAATGTTGCCCGCCCCCGCGCCCCCGCTGCCCGCTCCCCACCCCCACCCCCACCCCCCCGCCAGGTTGGGAGTCCCAGAACGTCCACTTTCTGGTGCCCCCGTGCCCCACTCTGGCTCTCACCAGAGCCTCACACACGGGGTGAGGAAATGGGGCCCACTGGATGGGCAGTCACCACCCATGGCCAAGGACAAAAGTGTGTCTGCCGGAGGGCAGGGGCCAGCAGGAGACTAGAGGGTCACTGTCCCCCCCCCCCCCACATCCTGCAAGCCTGGTGGGCTAGGGGCCTTGATGGCTTCTCTTCCTGAAAACCGGAGGGGGGGGCCCTCTGCCGGCTGCTGCCGTTCCCCTGGCTGGTGGCCCGGCCTCCATCGTCGGCTGCATTCAGTCAGACCTGAGAGATGGACAGGGCGTGGGCACTACTAAGTCTTGGCTGATGCCGGGGGATTATGGCCCCTAGACAGTGGCCCAGGACCTCGATTTCCCGTAGGCCTGCTTCTAATTGCTCTGTGCCCTCAGGGTGGGGAGCTCTGCCAGCTCAGGCCTGCAGCTGGGGTGGCCCCGGGGTCCCCTGCCCAGCTCAGGCTCAGGGCCACCCTTCTAGTGTCTCCATCATCACGGGCCTTTCCTCTTGGAGGGTTCCTATTATTCCCAAGGATATGAAGCCATGACCGAAGGTGGGCTTGAGCCTGGGGGTTCCAGGACAGTCCAGGTCCTTCCATTTCTGCTATCCCGGGCTCCCCAGACCCCCGAGGGCCTTCCCTGGAGAATAAAGAGGGTAATCTGCCGTTGCTGGGAATTCGGAAGGTGTTCTCAAGGACAGCCCCTTACCTTTTCACTTCAGCCCAGAAGTTGTGCTATTTATAAATCTAGTAGATTTTGACATTCACATTTAAGGGGATTTGGGTTAATTTAGGTCCTGTTGACAAAGGCAATTAACCAAATGTCCTGAACGACCCCCAGATTTTATCCCGAAGTTCAGTATATCTGATTTCCTTTTTAAATACTTCATTTATTTGAAGAACAAACAAAACCTTACATCCTGACAAATTTCTGGTTGCTCCTGGGGTGACTTTGGCTTCTTGTCATGTACCGATCTTCTTATCACATGAGTGGTGTTTCAAGGAAAATCACAATTCTGAGTTACTTCCTTGTACACAATCCGTTTGAATTTCAAGGACACCGGTGCCTTGAAGAGCAAATATCACAAATAGCCGCAACACTAAATATGCCCAGATATCTTTTTTTAAAAAAATATTTTATTTATTCTTGAGAGACAGAGACAGAGCATGAGTGGGGAGGGGCACAGAGAGAGGGAGACACAGCATCGGAAGCAGGCTCCAGACTCCGAGCTGTCAGCCCAGGGCCCGACGTGGGGCTCGAACTCATGAGCCATGAGATCATGACCCGAGCCGAAGTCGGACGCCCAGCCGACTGAGCCACCCAGGCGCCCCTAATATGCCCAGATATCTTAACACAAACGTTAGTTGTACAGATGTGACACGTTTTGTTTTATAGTGACATTGAATTCTCCCCGGGGTGAGGAAGTTGTCCTCCAGGAAGGACACAAACGTCACCCAGTGGGTCCGCCTCGTGGGCACCTCACTGGCTGAGCTGCGATGTAGTGGGGATTTCGGCTGGGGCCGGGGTCTGGGCGCTACAGACAGAGGAGACCCCACTTTGACGCTTTCTGGGTTGTCCCCTCTATAGGCGGGGGCTCTCTCAAGCCAGTGCCTGCAGGTGACCTGGCTCTTCTGTCTTCTCCAGGAAATCTGCAGCCCCATCCGGTGCTCCCAGCCCTGAGCTGTCAGCTCAGGACTGCTGCCGCCTCAAGACTCACGAGCGCTCCTCCCACATACGCGGGCTCCCACTTTGCCAGATGCTCCTCGGACGTCCCCCTGGGCTCCGTCCGGGCCTCGTTTGAAGGTGTTCACAGTCCCAAGGTTATTCTGTGACCCTGTCATCGCTGCTGGCCAGCGTTCAGTTGGCTTGGCTCAATTCCTCTCCCCCAGGCTCCCGCCTTCCCTTCGCAACAGCAGAACCTCTCCCTCTGGGGGTGCCTGCACAATGAGCCCTTGTGCCCCAAGGGCACCGGGGACATCGCTGGGTCTCACCTGGTTCTCAGAGGCAAGTCTCTGAAGTCATGGCCCTGGCCACCCCAGCCCCTGGTGTGTGACCCCCCCCCCCCACGGGCTCACTTCTCCCAGGCCTGCCTGCCTGTCTCGACCTCTTGGGTGGTCAAGGCATCGGTGGGACCCAGAGGTCTCCTCCTGTAGGCCACAGCCAGGGCAGGAGCCGGCCTGGCAGACCCCTGACCTGGGCTTTGGACCTGGGTCGGCAGTCCCTGGGGTCCTCGTGGCTCTTGGCCCATGGGTCTTTTGTGATCCCTTTCACCTCCCTGAGAGTGACCTGGTGTGGTCCCTGGTGTGGACCGCAGGATCCTTCTGGAAAAGCCCCTATCTGCGCCCCAACCGGCCTCCTGTCTCCTCCCAGTTGCCCTCAAGCACCCTCAGTGCTGCTGTTTCAAGATCTCTGGAGACCTCTGTTTACTGGCTCTTCAAGCGGCCAATGTCTTGCTCCCTGGGGGAAGGTTCACTATGAACTTGCACCGTGGGATGGACGGAGAGAGGGGCATGTCTGTGGGAGGGGCTCTGGGAGGGGGGGCAGAACTGGAGTCTGAGGAGCTCTGCCAGCTCAGGCCTGCAGCTGGGGTGGCCCCAGGGTCCCCTGCCCAGCTCAGGCTCAGGGCCAACTACCCCCCTCACCCCCACAGCTGCCTTCCCGCTCGCCCTGCCTGAGCCCTCCTTCTGCGTCATTTATAAGAATGGAACATAGCTATCTTTTCCTCCAGAAAAGCCCGGGAAGTCTGCTTCTTGGCAGTAGGGTACTGAAGGCAATTTCACAGCAGCTGAGGCGTTCTCAAAGTTTTAGATAATAGGGTTGGAGAATCCAGTTCTGGGTCTGGACTTTCTCTTGGCCCCAACTCACTTATGGCCTGGATTGCAGGTCCCAATCTGTAGCTTGGCAACTCCTGCATTTTCTGGCTTCCACATGGGTGAATGCTCAGCCCCCAGGAGCCACCTCCACAGGGCCTGTTACCTGCAAGAAAGGAGACCCGGTGCCAGACGGGAGGCGGAGGGGAAGGTTCTGGGCTTCCGCATTGTGTCCTCCTCCTCCTCCTCCTCCTCCTCCTCCTGTGGGTCTACCCCTGGACCCTGTTCCTGGCCCTTCTCCAGCCTTGCCTGCTGGAACTCAGCCGTGGGGTCTTTCCTCAGGCCCTGAGCTCTAGAAGCGTCTCTCCTTCATGTTTGTCTTGGGTCCCAGGACATCCTGACGCGGGTCCCAGACAGTAGGGTCTCTGGCACTCGAGCCCCGGGCGGTGGTCCACTCAGGACCACCTGCCCCCCCTTCACTCCTGCCTGGAGAGTTTTGTGGCTTGATCGGCAGGGTACAATCTCTAGGTGACGCCCAGGGCTGGAGGCTGCCCCCTCCTCCTTCCCTCGGCTCGGGGCCCCAGCCTGCTCTCTCTTCTCCCCTCTCCGCGGTGCCAAGTTCGCCGCGCCCAGTCCTGCCCAGCTCCCCTCTCAATGGGAAGCCCTGTCGCCAATCCATCCTGGGCTAAAACAGCCCTTCCCCGCATCTCTTGACAGCCCGTCTCCGGTCCTCGTGGTTCTTGCCAAGCTGATAACTAAGAAGATCACGTGTGAAGGGGCTTACGCAATGACAGCGGTGGGGACGTGGGAAGTTGTAGCCTCGAAAAGTCCTTGACCTCAACACTCTTGCCTCCCGGGCCTTCCGGCAACCTCCAGACACCCACCAGAATCTGTAACGGCCCAGGGCATAAAACTCACCCTCTGCCCCTTCCCCCCTCTTGTTCTGGCAAACAATACCCCCATCTCCTAGGCACGAGCGCCGTGGATGCGTCAACTTTGGTGTGGGCTCTGTCGCACGGAACAGAATTGTCTAGAGCTAATTTCAACAGAAGGATTTACGAGCAGAGACCCAGCAGGTGTACAGAGGGCCCAGGCTCGAGCCTGTGCTTTCCAGATGGACTTCCCCCAAGGGCACCTGTGAGGCTACCTGGCAGATGCCCACAGGAGCTGCTAAGGGGCTGAGGGTTCCTCTGCTGAAGCGGCAAGGCGGGGCGGGGGGGGGGGGGGGGGGGGGGCGGGGGAGGGGGGCGGGGCGGGGGCGGGGCGCAGAAGCAGAACCACGCCCTTTGCCTCATTACCCGTTCCCGCAGAGCGAAACCACCTGTGACCGTCCGCTTCAAGATGGTCTTGACGCAGGTGCTTTGTCGCTTCTGGCTCCACAGTGCCAGCAGGTGTCCTGCAGGGGGGCGGGCCAGTCCCTCCCGTCTGGCGTCTAGCGCGCACCCGGACCCAGTTGCCTTTAATTCCCATGGCAACTGTGCGAAGTATGTGCTTTAGCTCCGTTTTACGTTTGGGGGAACAGGATCTGAAATAGGAATTTCCCTGAGCTGGCACAGCTCACCCAGAGCGGGCTGGGATGGAACCCCCTGCCCCCCGCCGCCCCCCCCCCCCCCCCGGCCCAGTTTGCTCCCAAGCTTTGCTTGTTCCTCTAGACAGCATCTTCCAGACGGCCCCTCAGGTCAAGGTTCACCAGCCCAAGGCCAAGGTAGGGCACTGCGGAACCTCTCAACCTGTAGGCCAACGGAGGGTGGAGGGAGGACAGTTTTGAAAGAGGTCTAGGGCCTTGCCGGTCCTGAGTCTTGACCTTAATGTGAAGACGTCCCAAGCCCCATCAGACCCTGTATTCTGATTCTTGCTGGTAAAATCCTGGTTACTGCCGAGCTCTCTGTTACGGATCCTTCATTTAAAGATGGGAAGGGTGAAGTCCAGAAAGCAGGGGATGGGGAGAGCCTTCTCAGGCCACAGGGAGCATGGTGTGTGTGACCTGGGAGGATGGAGGTCGGGTCTTAACGATATTTTGACTGGGCCCCAGGGATGGGAAGGGAGGAGGCAGATGGGTCCAAGGTCAGGAGGGGCCCCGCCTTGGGCTGCGAACATCAGAGGGCCTGCTCTGGCCCTTTAGCCCCCAGCTCCTCCCCGTGGGTGACAAGTCTGCAGGGCCGATATGTACACGCCCAGGCCCTCCCCACTTCCAGACCCTGCTCGAAATACCTGCGATTCCAGATTATCTTCCCAGTTGGCCCTAGACCCGCTTCCAGGCTGTGTCCTCCCAAGGGTGGACTGTGCCACCCGTGTGGGCACCCCAAGCAGGGAAGCTGTCGCATTGGGGCATGTGGATTGAGCTTGGGCATGTGGGTTGGGGGGGCATCATACGAGATCCCTTAAGTTGTGGGGTAGTTCTGAGGGTGAGAAGGGAAGGGGGTGGGTGTGCTATGGACCAGGGAAAGGGGGTTCCCTCTCCCGGAGCTACCACGCACAAAAGCCCCAGGAATTTGAAATTCAACTCTATCGTAGGCCATCAGGAGGGTATATTTGCGTCAAGGCGAGAGGATGTCCTCACAGTTTGTTAGCTTGATTTATAACGGTTACATATTTAGATTACGGTCTCTGAGTTTCCCTCTGAGCTCTTGCCCAGGCCTCGCGAGCACCAGAGGCAGGCCTGGACTCAGGGCTCCGGGAGCCCACCCAGGGCAGCATATGGTGTGGGATGGGCCCGCCGTTTGGAGGAAAAGCCTCTATAAATGGTGTCGGATGCAGAAATGGTTTTGCTTTTTTGTGTCTGGGCAGGAGCCGGGTGGGCTTGTGGAAGTTCAGTCACAGAGGAGGGAAGAGCAGGTGCCAAGAAGGGCAGGCGCGGAAGCAAAGGTGACCCAGCCTGGGTCCGGGGTTGGGGGGGCTGGATTTTGTCCCCTGGGGGGAAGGGGGGGTGATGGAGCTGGCTTCTGAGCAAGGGAGGGGTGGGTGTATGGGGAGATCAGAAAGGCAGTTTGAATTTGGGGTGTGGTCCCTCTCCTGCTGCTCGGCAGAATCCCACAGCCCTCGGTTTACCTAGTTTCTTACTCCAGGGGTCAACCCATGAGACTTGCTCTGTGCACCTCGTGGAGCACGGGTCCTGGCTGGCATCTGCAAACGGAGAAGCATAAAGGAGACACAGCTTTGTCCCTTGGGAGCCAAGAGCTGCCTGGCCAAGGACAGTGGCCCTGAGGGCGGCACCCTGGTGAGGGCCAGGTGTGGGGAACCGAAGCGCCTGGATGGGGCCATCCCTTAACTGTCTCGAAAGCTCCCTTCACGTTTTTTTTTTGGTGAGGAGCAAAGGCGAAACATAACCCTAGTATCTAGTAGGGCCTCATGGGGCTCAGTCTCTGCTGCTGAGTGAATGCCGTTCCAGAAAGCACAGGCCAACCATCAAATAGCGACGAAAGGGGAACGCTACTCTTCTCCCGCTCTCTCGGAGAACATCTAGATTGCATTTAGGATTCATGGCGATCTTTTCCCTAAGCCCCTTCTGCTCATCGGGCTTATGCCCAGAAACTGCTCCAGGTGCCCCCTCCCTCCACTTCTCTGGTGTTGCTGGGGCCGCTCTGTTCCCGGCAGCCCCCAGTTTTGGTCCATGCGTACCCCCCCCCTTGTCCAACCCCTTCTGGCCTAAGAACCGTTCCAGCTTTGGACCGGAAGTCTCCCCATCAGTGCCCCGTTCAGTTGCCAACCAACTCCCACAGTTAGTCCCTGAGCTGTCACTGCGCCAGGCTGCTCTGGTGGGGGAGCAGGTGAGCGGTCCACGGCTCCGGTCCTGGAGGACCTCACTTAGGGACAAAGCACCTACTATGTGTTGGCACTGTGTTTGCACACAACGCTAACTATTTAAGCCTCACAACAGCATCATGAGGGGGGCATCAGGTCATTAGATCTTTGCGGCATACCTGCGAGATAACACATAGTTCTTTTGTTTTTTTTAATTACAAAATGAAAAAAAAAATTTTTTTTTAGTGTTACTATTTATTTTTGAGACAGAGAGAGACAGAGCAGCAGCGGGGGAGGGGCAGAGAGAGGGAGACACAGAATCTGAAGTCCTACAGACTGTATCTTCGACGTTCCTGGAGACGGTCCTCTCCAGGGGGGGCCTTCATCCGGGCCTCGGGCTCCTCCCTTGGATCCCTGCAAATAGCTGGAGAAACGCAGGCAGGCACCAAAAGGGTCCGCTCATCGATTCTCCACTGAACGCACCCTCCGGGGCCCCCAGGGCTTCAAATACCATCCATATGTTGATGACTCTCAGCTACCGGTCCGGCCCAGGCACCCCCGGCGGCCCCCACCCCCAAACCCCCCGTTTCCGTGTAAGTGGCACCACTCAGCTGCCCTTGTCGACGCCCTGGGCCGTCTTTCCTGAGCTATCCCCTCGCTCCTCCATTCGGTGCTTCAGCGCGTCCCACAGACGCCACCTGGAAAGACGATCCCCTCCAGTACCCCGTTCCCCACGCTGGGCCAAGCCCCGTCGCAGGACTGCAGCGGCCCCCAAACCAGCCTCCCTGCCTCTGCGAGTCCCAGTCACTGCCCCTCGCAGCCGCCGGAGGGACCTTGGTGGGCATGCACCTGATTGTGCCCCTCAGGTGTCGAAAGGATCCCAGAGCCAGGCTGAGACGGCTCGTCACCCCGGCACTGCCGTTCCCTCCGCCCGGGTTGTCCTGCGAGACCTCGCTCTGTCCCGCGAAGAACCCTCCCCACCGCCTCCACCCCCAGGGCTGCATGCGGCCCCGCCCCCGGCCCGGATTGGGCTGCGGCAGTCACGTGGTCCACCTCCCTTGCCAGTGATTGGTTTAGGGATGGCCATGTGCGCCGCCCCCCACCGGGGAGGGGAAACCTGTTGGTGGGCCTTCCGGAAGGGTCTCGGTCCTCCTCTGGGCCCCCTGTTGGAGCCACCTGGACCCCGATACCTGGAACCACTGCAGCCTCGTGGCCGCGAGGACCCTGTCTGTGAGCTAAGCTGACACCCTGGGAAGGGCCAACGGGAAGAGAAGAAAGCTTGCGTTTGGAGAGACGGCAGAGCCGAGGATCACCCTGGGCCGGCCTTGCCCCCGCCTTCCCGTGAGATGGTTGTTTCTTTTGCCGGAACCCGCTCGAGGAGGGGCTTCGTGTTGTTTGGAGCCGCCTGCGGCTGGACCGCGTCAAGGGGTAACTCCTAGCCCTGGAGCGGTCCATGCGGGCTCCGTGTCAGGTCACAGAGTGGCAGGGCTGCTTCTGGGGCCGACCCGGGGCCACATGAGTAGAAGGAAGCACAGGGCCCAGGCTGGGAGAGGTGAAGGCTCTAGGCTCTTCTGTCCTGCCCGGACCCCGCCTGGGGAGACTGCTGCTAACCTACGGTCACCCCTCCAGGAGAGAGGTGGACCCACTGTGGTCAGCGAGGCCGGGCCTCCGAGCTCGGAGCACTCCAGGAGATTGTCATGTGCTCCAGCAGCGGGTGACCCCTGACTTAAGAGCAAGGGAAGCCCACATTTGTGGGGCGTCTGAGACGCGTCTGGTGCTGAGCTGCACCCGCCTGACTCTGACACACATCCTCAGGGCCAACCACTGCTGTTAACAGGTTGCGTCCGTGAGTAGTGAGCCCCCCGTAAGAAGCATAGCCACAACTAAGACAGGGAGAGCAAATGCACTGGCCGAATTGCAAAAAGGGGAGGACTGAGAAGAATTCTTAGGTATGAACTGAAAGTGGCCGAGAAACCTGCGAAAGATGCTCCCCCAGTGTGGCAGAGATCACTAGCTGTTCTGCAACACCCACCTTGCCTTCTTCCATAGGAGCAGGACACGTGAATTTGGGCTGGCCACGCAGTCATCTAGAATGAAGACGCGCCCTAGCCTCCCATCTGGGTGAGGCCATGTGCCCAACCTCTGGCCAGTGAGAAGGAACCTTCCTAAAAAGACAGCTGCTAGGTGGCCTTCGTCCCCTTTTACTTTATCTCTTGTTTCTTCTGGTGGCTGGAAGACGGGATGTGATGGCTGGGGCTCCAGCAGCGATGCTGGACTTGTGAGGCCTTGGGAACAGAGGTCACACACAGCAGAGTAACAAAAGGAGGAGGCTGCGTGACTGACACCGTGGAGTAGAGACGTCATGCCGGCTCTGGACCGCCAGCCTCGAGGTCTGACTTGAGCAATATGTTTCCAGCTTACGTCTCTGTTATTTGTACCCACGCCTAATTCTAAGTGATAAAATGACCATAGAGAAATGCACACTATGACGATGAACTGTCATTTTTCATTCGTGAGATTGGCGAGAATTAAAAGGTGGCTGCACCATTAGAGACAGTGCAGCACTGTGGTTAATATCCCGCCTGGGCTGGACTCCTGCCCTGAATCGACCAGCTATGGAAACTTGAATCAAATATGTAACTTCTGTGCCTTGTGCCTTTTCCCCGCGTTTCCTCCTCTGAAGAAAAAAAAAAAAAGGAGATGGTTTGGAAAAAAGCAAACTAATCTGTAGAGTCTTTGTGAGAAATAAATTTTGAGAACTTACTTCAATAATTCAAGTTATTCAAGTTCAATAATTCAAGCTCAAGCGCCCGGTACAGGGCATGCATGAGAACGTCTGCCATGACCATTAACAGTGAGCTACCGTACTGTGTTGTGTGCAGGTGTAGATGCACCGTGTTCACACTTGGTCAGAGGGAGTGCAAAGTGTAAAGCCGTTTCAGAGGGCTCTGCGCCACGTCAAAACTTCAGAGGTGCTGGGGCACCTGGGCGGCTCAGCCGGTTAAGCATCGGACTTTGGCTCAGGTCATGATCTGACACTTTGTGAGTTCGAGCCCCGAGTCGGGCTCTGGGCTGACAGCTCAGAGCCCGTAGCCTGCTTCGGATTCTGAGTCTCCCTCTCTCTCTGCCCCTCCCCAACTTGTGCTCTGTCTCTCTCTCCCTCTCTCCCTCTTAAGAATAAATAAACTAAAAATAAATTAAAATTTATTTTAAAATTAAATTTTTTAAATTAAAAAAAAAAAAAAACTTCAGAAGTACATACGAGACTCTTTTTCACGTGTCCTTTTGAACCCAGCAACCTGAAGCCTTTGGGGCCAGGTGTTTTGCGGATTTCTAGAAGGTCATTTGGTGCCTGTGCCACATTCGGTGTCATTCTCTCACGGGGTCTGGGGGTGCTTCATGCTGAAGGCTCCTTGCGGTCTTCGGCCTCCTCTGATTTCAGAGGAGACAACGGTCCCCTTCCAGTGCGGCCGGGAGGTTCCGGGGAGTGAATGCCCCTCGGGCACCCGCGGCTGATAGGGCCCAGGAGCAGGTAGGTAAGTGCTCAGCTGCCTTCAGTTCTTAGGAGGTCCCAGAGGGGTCGATCTCCCCCCTCATCGCCCCATTGCCCGCTGCAGTCACCCCAACAATGACCCTTAGTTTGGCTTTTCCCCATCCCCCTCACTCTCCCCACTCCCGGCCTCTTGCTTCCTGGCCTCGCCTTCCAAGTAAACCACCTGCGCCCAAGTCCTATCTCTGCTTTTGGGGAAGGCCCAAGACAGCCCCCCAGAAACACAGCATTTCGTCAGCGAGCTGCATTCATATTCACAGTAAGATAAACCCAAGACTTGAAATAGTCTCCTATCAATTCGGGTCACGTTTGCAGCCAAACAGGTAAAGAAAAGGGGCTTGGTTTTCTGAGTGTTTGCATTTCATAGCTGCGGGTAAGGGACTAGCCTGTCCTCACCTGGTACACAGAGGTGCGTCCCCTCCTGCTTCAGTCAGGTGAGTGGAGAACTCCCTGTTGCCACGGACTGCTCCCAGAAGGCCCCAAGGACACAACAGTTACCAAGACCTTGAGGCTCCTGCCCTCAAGGAGCTGACATCCAAGCAGAAAGAGACAGTGGATAAACTTAGGTACAGAAGTTATTTGCTTGGCCTCTGGCTACACTGGGGAAGGAGATCCCAGGGTGGGGAGATGGGGTGTTCAGGGGAGGCCTGTCACCAGGGTGATGTCCGAGCAGAGACCTGACTCGGGAGAGGGAGCCCAGGACACTGATCCAGGGACAGGGAACGGCAGGTGCAAAGGCCCTGAGGCAGAGTACGGGTCTGACTTATGTTGGGGGGGCAAGGAAGCCACAGAGGCAGGAGAGCTGGTAGGTATAGGGGAGCAGCCCCGGGTTAAAGCGTCTCTAGTTTCTAAGGGCCGCGGGGTGTGCTGAAGGATTTAGGGGGAGGGGGACCCCACGATCTGACTTGGAAGAGCCGTCTGCTTGATGCTCGAAGAGCGGATGGGAGCGTGAGCTGCAACAGGGCGAATTCGGAACAAGCCCGGTGGTGTTCGTCGTCCACCCGGTCCTTTTCCAACCGTAGCCACGACTCCTCCACGCCCGCCACCACCATGGGTCTTCCTGATTGGTCTAAGGGGGGGGGGGGGGGAACCACAGCCCCTGCCAGTGCTAGGTCAGGGGTCAGCACGTGACCAGTCCCCCCAATGAATCGTCAGGAAAGATCAGCGGAGGTTCTGGGGAGGCCTCGGACACGACTGGCCTGGGGGTGACGCGCGCAGGGAGATGGGGAGGTGGCGGACCGAGAGAAGAAGCTGCTCCTGCACCCGGGAACCCCAGTCGCTCCCTGCTCTTTGCCACGCAGAACTGGGGGTGTGTTGGTGGCCCGCGAGGGACCGAACAGGTTTCAGCGGCAGAAACCCCCAGATGGACAGCAAGCAACGTGTGTCCGTCGGCGGGGAGTGCTGCGCGACACGTGTGTGCGGCAGGATACAGCAGAGCCATGGTAAAGAATGAGGGGTGACCTCGTGTCCTGAGAGACACCCAGCCACGGGAGATGCTGTCGGTTCTCAATGATTCTGCCCCCGAGGTAAGTTGCCAGGTTAAGCAAAGAAAAATGCAGGGCGCCCAGTTAACTTTGAATTTCAGGTAAACAGTGAATCCATTTTTTTTTTTTTTTAAGTAAAAAAGTCTCTTGGGGCGCCTGGGTGGCTCAGTCGGTTAAGCTTCTGACTTCGTCTGACTTTGGCCCAGGTCATGGTCTCGCGGTCCGTGGGTTCGAGCCCCGCGCCGACAGCTCGGAGCCTGGAGCCTGCTTCACATTCCGTGTCTCCCTCTCTCTCTGCCTCTCCCCGCTCGTGCTCTGTCTCTCAAAAATAAATAAACATTGAAACCATTTTTTTAAAAGTCTCAGCCGATGCATATTAACTGGATGCCTTGTATTTTATCTGGCAGCTGTCCCCCTCCCCGGGGACTCTTAGCAACGCCTGGAGACACTTCTGGAGGAACGCCACCAGCAGATAGAGGCCAAGGGCACTACCCAACATCCTGCAGTGCAGAAGGCAGCCCCACAACAAAGAATTCTCCTGCCCAAAATGTCAGTGGTGCCGAGGTTGAGAACCTCTGTGTTCTATGAGAAACAACCACCCGACAAGATATGGTAGAATTCCATTTGTGTGTGTGTGTGTGTAAATCCAACTAAGCTCTATAATTGCATAGGAAAAGATATGGAAGGTCACACAACCAGTCATGTGGGGTAGGGAGTGGATACTACGTCTCCCTCTAAATACTTCTGCAGTGTTTTATCATCTTTTAGGTTAACATTTCTGAAGTTAATATATGTGTATACACACACTTGCAGAAAGTACACAGAACAAAATGTGAGATTTTTCATTCCTTTTTTTTTTTTTTTGAAGTTTATTTTTGACAGAGAGCCCCGAGTGTGAGTGGAGGAGGGGCAGAAAGAGAGGGGGACACAGAATCGGAAGCCGGCTCCAGGCTCCGAGCTGTCAGCTAGAGCCCGACGCGGGGCTCGAACTCACGGAGGCGTGAGATCATGACCTGGGCTGAAGTCGGACGCTTAACCGACTGAGCCACCCAGGCGCCCCTCATTTCTGTTTTTTAAAATGTTATTTATTTTTGAGAAAGAGAGAGAGAGAGAGAGACAGAGCGTGGGCAGGGGAGGGGCAGAGAGAGGGAGACACAGAATCGGAAGCAGGCTCCAGGCTCCGAGCTGTCAGCGCAGAGCCCGACGCGGGGCTCGAACCCACGCACTGCGAGATCATGACCTGAGCCGATCAAGACGCTCAGCCGACGCCCCATACGCGTCCCCCGACTTTGTATGAAAGTTCTGGTTGTGCCGCCTCCTTGCCAACCCATGATACGTCCCGCTATTTCATTTTAGTCCCTGCGGTGGGTGTGTAAATCACCAACCATTATGATTTTAATTTGCGTTTCCCTGACAGTGAAGTTAAGCACCTGCTCTTATCTGTTGACCCCATGGCTCTCCTCTCTCTCGAAACGCTTGTTCAAGCTGCTTGTTCAAGTGGCTTGTCCGGTTTTCTATTAGGTCATCTCCTTTTCTCTCACCGATTTGTAACTGGGTCCCATCTGCAAACATCTCTTCCCATTGTGTGGCTTGCCTTTTTCCTTGCTTCCAGCCTTTTCTGGACCCTGACATCACTCCAGGGGGCTCAGGTAGTAGAAGGAAGCTCCTGTGAAGTGACTGAAAGCAGGGGAGGTGACAGACGCTCTCTGCATAAGAAGGTACCAGAGAAGGAACAGCCGGAGGGGAGGTTAACCTTCCGGCGTGAAAGTTCTGGTTGTCTTGTAGGTGTGCGGCTATTGGACTAGATGCCTGGTTGGGGGGCGAGGGGGGGAAGGCTTGGGGCTCTGCTCCTCCTCCCCCCAGCTCCTGCGTTCCCCCCTGCCTCCCCCCGATTCCCCATCAGGGCAGTTGCAGAACTGGGCGAAGCTAAGGCTGAAGGCTGGCTATAAGAGGCAGGCCTTTGGTGGGAAGAAGGCGTGGGGGCAGAGGAAGGGTGAACGGGGCAGAGGGTCCTGGGAAAGTGCTTGCCGCGCCCTCGTGGATGGGACAAGTTCAGGAGACCAGGTGGCCCGCATACAGTGGGCACTAGATTCTTCCCCGAAGGCTGCTGGAGTCTGGATTGATCCACGGAGGTCCTCTGGGATCCCGTGTAGGCCCTACGGGCCGAAGGCTTGTGCATTCTGGGGAGGATGCTCAGAGGCTACTTGGTTGGGGTTACTTATTACCTGGGTAATTCAACAGTCCTTACGAAAAGTAATATTAATTCCCAAAGAAAACCCCTGAGCTGTGTGAACCATCAATGTCCTGCGCTCTTGCCAAAGTCCGACATGCCTGAGGTCTGAGGAACACACGTGGGGCTGGGCCCGTGACACGGGGGTTGGCTTTAGTGGGAGCAGGTGGATGGAAGAAAGTCTCTTTCAGTGCCCGTCAGAGGAACCCTTCTGGGCTGCCTGAGGGGGAGGCTGGGGGTGGGGCTGGGGTTACCTGAGTGCCCCCCCCCCCCCGCCCTGGATGACTGCCAGCTCACGGTCAGGGAGCCCAGGGGCCCCAGGAGGGCCAGAAACACTGTCTGCTCAGGGGCCAGGCAGGACCAAAGATGAACGATGGGGTCCCGTGGATGGAGGGGCGGAGGGGAGGTCCGTGAGGAGCCCAAACCCTGTGCCTGGCCCCAAACCATTCGTAGTAGAAACAAAAACAAAACAAAACAAAAAAATAAAAAAGGAGGCCAGCCACCAGGCATGGAGCGAACCGATGGCAGCCTGTGGCTTCGGATGAAAAACTGAAAACTACCCAGCCGGGCTCCACGGGGGAATCTCATTTTACAGATGGGCAAACTGAGGCCCAGAGGGGGACAGGCAGGAAGGCCACTCTCTGGACTGCCAGCCCAGTGCTCTTTCCTCCAAGCTCTGAATTCTGCTGATAGCCAGAACAATAGCGGACGGGGGGACCAGGGTGGGGGGTGGGGCATGTGACAGAGCATGGCGGGAAGTTGGGGGTGGGGTGGGGGTCCCTTGTGGGGAAGTGAAAGGTACCTGCGGGCCTCAGAAGTGGCGGGGATGTGGGGAGCAGCCAGGGAGTGGGATCATCCCCAGCAACCAGCCCTGAGAGGTGAGGGAGGAGGAGGAGGAGGAGGAGGGCAGGGCCGGGGGCATTAGGATTCCAGGCAGCTGCCGCCACCCAATTTTCCAGCTGGGTGCCCTAGCCTGTTCTCTGAGCATCCTGCCAGAGCCGGTCTAATTGACAGGGAGACGGGAGGCTGCAGGGGTGGGAAAGGAAAGGGGGTGGGAGGCAGGGTGGGCTAGTAGAGGAGAGAGGGGAGGAGGGAAGGGGAGGAGGGGAGGAAGCCGTGGGACAATGGCACCCGTGGGGCCGCGGGTGGACGCAGACCCTGTGGGAAGAGGGTTTGCAGGCCGGTGCAGCTGGAAGGCAGTCAACGCCACCCCCTGGTTTAAGGGGGGGGAAGAGACACCCAGAGAGAGGAAGCAGCTTACCTGGGGTCACACAGCCAACAGGAGGCAGAGGCAGGTTTCTTCAGGCAGGGGGGTGGCGGGGGGAGTCCTGGGAGGAGAGGGAGGGGCTTTCGGGGCCGTTGGAAGGGGTGAAAGGGAGACTCGGGGGTTGCCCTGGCCTCCGCCCCGGGGTCCCCGGGAAGTGATTGGGCACCGGCTGCCTGCCTCCCGCCTCCCACCTCCCACAGGCCTCCTGCCACGTGGATAGATGGCAGGGGTGGGTGCCAGAACTGGCCCCTCCGCCCCCTCCCCCCCCCCCCCCCCCCCCCCCCGTGCTGACTAGAGTAATTAGTGCTAATGACAGGATTAGGGACTTGGTATCACACACACTCAGCCCCCGGGGCCTGCAATCACGGGAAGGCTGGCAGGTGGATGGAGGGGCCTGAGGTTGGGGGGGGGGGGGGGGAGAGGAAAGCAGGGAGGGGAGGGGAGGCCCAGGGGCCCTGGGTCCGCCTCAGGATTCTCTCCAGCAGCCTGGGGTCAGTGGGCATTCCCTCGGCTGCTGGGCCCCGAGTGTCTACTCCCTGGAGTGTCCCCAGCTGAGGTCACCGTGTCCCCTCCCCCCCCCCACCCGCACCGTCTGCTCACTGAGCTGCACACAGTGTGGTGGGGGCAGACTTCTCCAGGGGGCAACTCCACCGTGGAGTTTGTAGGAACTAAATGTAACGTTTTTGCCTCGCCCCGCCCCTGCTTTTTCTTCGCTTCTGCCGCCTGGCCCTTTCTAGACAAGCGGGGCCCACGCAGGGACTTTCCTGGTGCATCGAGGTCTCCTTTGATCTGCCCTCCTGGCGGTGTGTCTGGGCCCGTGAGCTCCCGGAAGGAGAGGGGGACAGTGGCCCTGCGGCAGGGGTGTTGCCGGTGGGCGCTGTGTCCTTCCCGAGGCTGCCCTCCCTGTCCCGTGGCCCAGGTGGCGCCCCACCAAGAGTGCCCTTGGCCGCTGGCCGCTGTCCCCAGGGGCAGAGCTGGGGGCTCTTCCCCTCCCCCTCGGATCCCAGAGCCCCCACTTAACTCTCAGCGGCCCCGTCCTCACCAGCCCCATCTGGTGTCTCAGGACGCGCTGGCCTCCTCTGCGCCCACCGACTGGGCGGGAATCTCCTTCCTCTCTGTGCGGCGCACAGACACAAGCTTCAGACTTTTATTTAGAAACTCAAAAGCTGAGCCTTAACTCCTGTGGGCATAATCACACCCTGAAGGTGGTGAGTCTGGAATGTTCCGGGCTGGAGAGAGCCAGTAGCATAAGTCGGCGGTGTGGAGAGGGGGATGTAGGCACGGCACGGGTTGACATGTTTTTCCACGCAGAGCCTCCCATACCTCGGTGCCCCCCCTCCACCCCCCCCCCCCCCCCCCCCGCCAATGAGGGAGAGGGGGAGGGGGAGGGGAGTGAGGGATCCCAAGTTCCTGGGAGGGAGGAGGGCCCGTGGAGGGGGTCTCCCCTGCCCGGGCTTACCCTGAGCCAAGCTGGGAGTCCGGTGTGTGGGTCCAGGATGGGGTTGAGGCTGGAGGTGGAGGTGGGCAGGGCCCCTGGGGAGCTTCTCTGGAACCTCCAGGCATCCTTGAGCAGAAGTAGGCCGGTCTGTGAAACTGGGGCAGGAGAGGGAATCTGGGCCGAGGGCCGGGTTTGTCCCCAGGGCTCTGCCTCGTGCGCTGGCACCTTTCTGCTGCCCGCCGCTGCCGGGGCAGCCCAGGGCAGGGCCGTCTGTCCGCTCACTGGTCCGTCCCTGGCCCTCACAAGTGCGGAGGCTTCTGCTGACCCCGGTTCCATCATAAGTAACCAAGGCCCCAAGAAGCGAAGTAGCCCGTCTCCAACCCCAGGACAGCTACGTGGCAGGGCTGGGGTCTGTACCCCGGCTTCCCGGCTGGTAGGGCTTAGCCTTTTCTAGGCCATCACACTGCTGTGATGTTCACAGGGGAGGGGAGAGAGCAGGTGGGAGTGAGCTCTCTCGTCCGGGAGGTGTGCAAGTTAGGCAAGGATGTCATAAAGGAGGTTTGAAAATGCGAGAGCTTGGATTGAGAGATTGTTCTGGCCCCGGACTAAAGGAGTTTAGGGGTTCTCTGCCTTACAGTATCGAACCTGCATCGTCAGAGGGAAATCTTAAAGATAATGGTAGGTCGGAGGCCCAGCGACTAGCCTCTGTGTGTGTGTGTGTGTGTGTGTGTGTGCTGATGTCTACCAGCTGGGCAACACTGGGTGAGTTCCTCAACCTCTCTGAGAGCTCAGTGTGCTCGCTGATGTCATGGAGGCCGCCGCCGTCCCAGGCCCCGTTCCCGGGGACGGCCCGCCCAGTCGTCCATGAGGGGCTGCGGGGGCAGATGTGATCGTGAGTACGGACGTGCCTCAGTGGCAGGAAGTAAGGGTTACTGTTATGTCCGTGGTTTTGCTTGCGATCTCTGTCCGGCCAGGCCACAGGACGCCCGTGAAAGCTAATGAATGAAGCAGAGATGTCTGATTGTGAACATCTGCACCTTTGCGTCAAAGGGATAGACCTTTGGAAAAAGCGTGGAAGTCAACCCCTTCCAGAAATCATGAAGGTGAGCCTGGTCCCAGAGTAGGATGCATGGGGGTTTGGGAGTAGAGACAGAGAGAGCTGGGGGCAAGGCTGTTCGCAGCACCCCCTCCTGCACAGCTGAGGGGGCTGCAGAGAGGTGGCTGAGGACCCCGGAGGGGTGGGTAGGGGCTGTTCTCCAAGTGGGGGCCGGGTGTCTGTATGCAGCGTGCACGCACGTATGCGGGTCAGTTGCGTGTGTCTATTGTGTGTGCATGCGGGGCGCACACGCGTGTTGGGGATGCGTGCCTCCCCCGCACACACCCGTTTTCTGGCTCGGGGAGAGCTGCACGCAGACCCCGCGGTCTCTGGCCAAGGGCAGAGGAATTCTTGATTTCCGTGGCCTTCCACGGTGATTAAGTCTCCAAACTTTTCCTTAACCATCATTTCTTCGAAATGAAAAATCAAATTACATCTCCAAGCAGCTTGGAAATCGATTGCTTTCAAAATGAACTTTTGGAGAAGCGATTCCAAAGAGAAATAGGAGGAAGAAGGTGGGAGGGGAGAGGGGCGGGGACGCAGCCCCTGCCAGGGCCTCCCAGGACCCGAGGGGGGTGCCCTGGCTGGGCCGGTGGCGGCCCTCTCCCCCCCACCCCGCACCCCCCCGCCCCCGCCTGGACAATCTCACCGCCCCTGCCTCCGGCCCCCGCCGGCCCTCAGTCCGCCGGCCCTCAGCTCTGACCCTTCACCGGGGACCTGGTGGCCTGGAAGGGGACACTCCGAGAAGTGCCCACCTCCCGCACAGGCCTGAGCCCTTCCGGGACAGAGACGGGTCTCAACAATAAACCCGGGAAGGCTGGGCTACCGTGTCTGTGCAGGACTCCGGTGAGGGTAGATGTGAAACGCTCAGCACTGCACCTGGGGGTCAGTGTGGTGTCGATGGGAGGGACACCCACGTGCCACAGAAGAGTCACAGGCAGGTCCAGGATTGAAGAAAGGACCGGGTGGCCCTTCGTGGGGGAAGAAGTCAGTGTGCCTCAGGGTTTGTTGAGTGCCAGGGACTCTGGTATTTATTAATATGTTCTATACATAAGGAACTAAGGCTCAGAGAGGTGGGGCACCTTGCCTGAGGTCACACAGACGGGGAGAGCACCCAGATCATCCTGGGTCTAAAGCCTGTACACCAGCTAGGGTCACCACAAAGAGCCTCTGGGGAGGGCTTCCTGGAGGACGAGGCTAGTGAAGAAGATGGAGTGGGAACAGAGCAGAGAGGGTATTTCTGGCAGAGGAGACCTCAGAGAGACAGGCAAAGAGGGTGGAAACAGTGGGGATGGCTGGGAAGCGGCTCACTGAGAGAGGGGCAGAGAGGCGGGTGGGGACGGATAACGGGGTCAACTCAACCCCTGTGAGGGGGCAGGGGGAGGGGCTGCCAGTGCTCCACAGGCTGAGAAGGTGAATGGGGAGGGCTGCCTGGCCGAGGGTACAGAGGTGGGGGTGGGGACGGTGATGATGGCTCACACTGAGCGCTTACCAGGCGCTAGGCACTGTTCTAAGGGCCTCATATGAACGGATCCAACAGTCCAGTGAGGCAGGTACCATGACCGTCCCACCTGACAGATGTGACAACTGAGCTTCACAGAGGTTAAGCCGGAGCTTAGAAGCGGTCACACTGGAGGGCGCCTGGGTGGCTCGGTGGGTTAAGCGTCCAGCCTCGGCTCAGGTCCTGATCTCACGGTTCATGAGTTCGAGCCCCGCGTCGGGCTCTGTGCTGATGGCTCGGAGCCCTGGAGCCTGCTTTGGATTCTGTGTCTCCCTCTCTCTCTGCTCCTCCCCTGCTTACGCTCTGTTTCAAAAAGAAACAAACACTAAAAAATTTTTTAAAATTAAAAAAGGAGAAGTGGTGAAGCTGGGACTCCCAGGCTGACCCTGGTCCCAGAGCAGGTGCCCCTGACCCCTGTTGCTCTGCTGGAGAGAGCAGGGGGAGGAGCGGGGAGGCGGGTGGGCACCGCTGAGCCGCTGGGTGGTGGCCCCAAGGAGAAGGAGGGCAGCGGAGGCCTGCTCTTGAGCAGCCTTGAAGGCCGTGCTAAGGAGCTGGGGCTTCCCCTGAAAGCTGAGGGGCCTGTGGAATCTTCCAGGAGCCGGGTAGAGGGCGATGAGGAGAGGGTGATGGGACCTGGTGGCCGAGCTGCCAGGCCACCGCAGTGTGGGAGCTCTCAGAGACCCTGGCCCGTCCCCACGTCCCCCTTCCCCACGTTGCTCCGCCCACCCTGTCGCTGACAGGCCTGAGAGGGAGGCCGAGGCTGGAAAGAGCTGGGGGACACTGGGGGTGTCTGGAGGAGGAGGGTTGGGGAGAGCTGGAGGGGCCTGGAGGTCAGTTGCCCCGCCCCTCCCCCAAGAGAAGCACCAGTGAGCCCCCCCCCCCCCCCGCGTCTCCCGCGCCCCCTCCCTCCTGGGCTGGCGGCCTGGGTTTGGTCACCGTTTTCCAGGCCTGAGTGGCGGGAGCACTGAGGAGCGAGCAAGATGGCATAGCAGCCGCGAGGGAAGCTGGCCAGCGCGGAGGTGGAGGAGGCAGGAAACACAGGCAGCAAGCTGCGGGGGCTGAGAGACAGACCGAAACCTCAGACTGGAGGCAGCCTGGTGGGGCGGGGGGGGGGGAGGGGCTCGTCTTCAAGGCAGACCCAAACATGGGCTGGTGTGATGCCCAGTCTCCCTGGGGAAACTGAGGCTCAGCTTGTCATGTATGCCATGGATTACAGAGCCCACGGCTCTGTGGGGGGCGGGAGTCGGAGCGGGAGGGGGGAGGGGGGATGTGTGGTCCAGACCTTGGGGCGCTGGGGCTTCCTCCCGCCTGGGGATTTCTGGATGGAGGAGGAGGCTGGCCCCCCGGCAGGAGCGCTTAGATCTAGTCTCCACCTTGTGAGACCTCATTGTGCGGGTTCTTGGCCAGTCACTGCCTCACTGGGGGCCTCAGTCTCTGTGTCTGTGAAATGCAGGAGGCCTTGGACCAGATCATCTGCAGTGTTTCAGCTTTTGAGACTCGAACCCCGCGAGACCCACCTTGCTGGCACTGACGGGGAGCCGGTGGGCACAGCTAAGCTCCCGACCCAGGACTGTTCCTTAGCTGCTGGGGACCTTGGGCCACTGTCTCAAGCTCTCTGTGCCTCAGTCTCCCCCTGCTCTGATAGGGTATTGGGGCTCGAAACGGATCTGTCTGCCCGGGCCTGGCACAGACTAGCTGGAGGGATGCCTCCTGGTCCCCCTCCCCCTCCCCACACCTAGCTCCGGCTCAGCTCGCTCTGGAAGCCTCCGCAGGCTGGCTCTGATGAAAGGTTCATTTTCCTTTCATTGTGCAGGTGACAAATTCTGCCGCCAATAATCACTTGTGAAAAATCAACAGTGAAGCCCAGCGGCTCCCAGGCCCCCCGGAGAAATTTGAGTGGATTTCCGGAGGAGCAGGGTGGAAAAAACCCAGGGGCAGCTGTGGGATCTGGGAGGGGAGAGGGTGCAGAACGGGGAGGGACAGCCACACTCAACAGTGTGCGGCCAGGGCCACACTGACACCGTGAAGGGAGGGGCTGCCCTTCTCATCACATCGGGGAGACTCTGCCCAGGCAGACCTTCCCTGTCCCCAGCTCCCGGAAGGACACAGGACAGACTTTGGGGGCAGCAGAGGAAGATGGGAAGGGAATACAGAGGAAGGTAGAGAGTCCTGCTCTGATAGGGCCTGACAGCCCAGGAGAAGTTGGGCTCATTTGGAGAACACTAGGAGCCATGGAAGGTTTGGGAGCAGGAGAACCCCAGTTGGCACCAGAGGTCCTTCTCTGAGCTGGTGCCACCGTCAGAGAGCATGAAAGCCCCAGAAACAGAACCATCTGGGAACCGTTCAACCATCTCGGAAACACAGCCCAGAGAGGGAAAGTGATTTGTCCGAGGCCACACGGTGGCAGAGCAAGGATCGGAACCCAGGCGCTCAGACTCGGCCCCCAACGCTGAGGCCAGGCTGGTGGGCACTGTGGACGTAGCCCCGAGCTGGGCCGGAAGTGTGGGCACTTCCAAAGCTGAGCCCAGGATGGATGGGAAGAGAGGGCAAGGGTCATGGCCACCAGGCACGGTGATGGGGTAGCAGGCTGCAGAGCGGACGGCAGGGCAGCGAGAGGGATCGAGCCTCCTTCGGCTCCCGGGTGGCCCCCTTGAGCGGCAGCCAGAGCTCTCAGTGGCAATCCGGTCTCCTCGAGCCCTCAGCCCTCTGTCTCGGCCTCTTTGCAGCCCCTTTGACCTACTCAGCCCCTAATTTGCATTTATATCATTGCCACGCTGGTGAGAACAATGGATCTCTTTCGTCTTGACCCTTCCTCTCTCTCTCTCTCTCTCTCTCTCTCTCTCCATCTGTCCTGATGTCTCTCAGACTTCAGCTTCAGACAGACGTAGTTTCAGAGGCAGGTATTTCTTGGCTGTTGTGACCTTTGTGGAGCCATATCCATTTATCCATTGCCTCCCCGGGGCCTCACTTTTCTCATCTGTACAATGGGCTTAGTATCACGGCGCCAGCTTCTCGAGGTTTAGGCGTCGGCCGAGGCCCCCGAGCCTCCAGCAGGTGCTCCCTCTGCGGTAGCCGCCAGACAGTGATGGGGATTTGTGGTAGAAATCATTGGACTCCGAGCGCCTCACCACCCACTCGCCACCTGACAGCCGCCTTCCGGCTCTCCGTCGTCGCTGCGGGGGAGGCCGGGAAAGCTCCCCATTCCCTGCTTTCTCCTCTGAAGCCTCCCGGGAGGTTAATAGCAGCTTCTCACCGGGATAGTTGGCTTCTTCCCCAGTCTCCTCTGCCTCTTTCTTCTCTATGAGGACATTCTCAGGGTGAGAAGGGAAGGAGAGGAGGCATGTGGCAGTTAAGGGGGCACCTAGGGATGGGAGGGGGGCCTGGTCCGGGCAGGACGTTGGGGCTGTTGGGGCTCGAAATGGACCTGGTGATCCACGGAAGAGAAAGAGGTCTGCGGAGCTACAGACGGACGGGAAGACCAGACGACATGCTGCGGGATGGGGGTGGCGGGCAGAACGCCCGGGGTCTCCCTGGCTCATCACTGGAGCCTTGGGTTCCTCCTGCTCCCACACCCTTCCCAGTATGAGCCCCAGCCAGCCCTGTGGGGTAGGGGCTGACCGCTGTGTGTGCGTGTGTGTGTGTGTGTGTGTGCACTTTAAAAACTGAGGCACAGAGAGACCACGGGGCTTGCCCGAGCTGTGTGCCCCACCCCACATCCTTTCTGTCTTGTCTCTTCTGTTTTCCATGCACCCGTGAGCGTCCCAGTTCACCTGTCACACCTGCAGGCCCCCATTTCAGGGAGGAAGAGAGAGGGGGCTAAGGGCCCCTGGGTTGAAAGAATAGAGGAGCCCCTGTATTGCCCTTCAGGGGAGTCTCCCGGCTCTGCCCGGAAGAGGTCCTGGCAGTTCCAAGGCTTGATGGGGAACACGCCGGAGACTGCTGTGCCCTTGGGGTCCCGGTGGCTCTCTTCTGATGCTGACCTGGTGACCGGACAGATCTTGCAGATTGCCTCTGGCTGTGCTGACATCACCCCTCCCCAGGGCTCTCTGGGTAAGGGAGGGGACAGGCTTGCAGCTAGCAACATGGCCTGAGGGGCCGCCAGAGGCAAAGAGCCTGATCCAGGGCTCTGGCCTCTGGGTGACTCACGCGGCCTAACAGCCTCCATGGCTTCCTCCTAGGCCTTCTAGGCTCAGTGTGTGTGTGTCTGAAGAGGGCCAGAGTGGCTGGGAAGCTCAGAGTTATCGGGGAACACTTTATTATGCTCTCAGTGTGGGTGTATGTGGGGGCGGGGGGCGGGACATAAAGCAAGTCAGGTGTCTGATGAGGGAAAAGAAGCTAGAAAGATTTCCCACATGCCCCACTCACCTTCTTAGTCTAACACGTAAGGCCTTTTGTGATCTGGCCCAGCCCATGTGGCCGTCTGCAAATTCCATAGATTCATTCAGTCATTCAGCGAGTATCGAGTACCGACTGAGGACGGCTAGGCCCCCGGGCACACGGCGGCAGACGCTGTGGCCGTGGCCGTGGCTAGGCAGAAGACAAACACACCCTGCTGGCCTCGAGTTCCTGAGCCTGTGGTCCAATAGCGACGCCCAACATTAAGCAAACCATCAGACGAGGTATAAGCACAGACAGCGCCCAGGGCTTTGAGCGGGACCAGGGATTTGTGAGCAAACTGGATTCAGACTGGGAGCTCGAGGAAGGGAGGGGCCAGCCAGGCAAAGAGCTTCGGGAGGAGCATCCCGGGCAGAGGGAATGGCCCAGGGGTGCAAAAGAGCTTGGCGAGATTGATGCAAAAGAGCTTGGCGAGATTGAGTAACTTCAAGGGAGCACTAGAACAGCGGCCTCGGAGAGTGAGAGTAGAGTGGGGGTAATGGGGCTTGAATCGGGACATCAAGGACTCACCGCAGGGTGATTAGCGAGGGACAACGAGGAGAGGTCCCCTAGGCCAGGGGGACAGAGTGGGGGGTGGTGCTTGCCAGAGCCCAAGGACCGTGGAACCAGGCTGGGAGCTGGAGCCTTGGAGGAGCGGGAGCTGTGGGTACCACCCTCAGAGAGGGAGAATCGCCTGGCTTCTCCCTCCTGTCGCCCTGCAGGCTCCCAGTAGGGCCTCCCCTCGGCTGACTCGAGCCAAAAGACAGGTGATACGGGAGCTCAGGAAAGGTGGTCGGTGTGGCCTTGAGCCTCAGTTTCTTCATCTGTTAAAGGGACCAATCCCACGGACCTCGCGGGTCTTCGGTCAAGGCTGGAGGTGAAGGCGAGGGGACTGTTTCTCCGCCGGGCTCGAGTGGCACGAGGATGGCCACGACCCTGCTTGGCCCCGCTGTCTGTCGTTCCTCTGATCCTTCAGGGGTCACTCTGTCCCAGGGGTCCCGGAGACTCAGAGATGGGTCGCACCGCAGCCTCTACGCCCTCAGCTCAGGGCTGGGTGATGGTGGCAGAGAGCAGACTGGTCTCATGGGCACAAGTGAGCACTTGCCCCTTCGGAAAGACCTCCTCGGGGTAGAGGCTGTGCCTTGAAGGCCAGGGAGCATATCTCAAGCAGATGAAGCATAGGGCACATTCCAGGAACCGGGAAGAAGCTTGTTTGTGTGGTAACAGGGACCTTCCAGATAGGACTAGAGATGGTGAAAGAGAGCCCAGTGGGGCCGGGTCTGAAGGGCCTTGAACCCCCAGTGGAGTTGTTTGACTTGCTCCTCGAGGCTGTGGGAGTCACCGACAGAGAGACAGAGAGACAGAGAGACACAGAGACAGACAGACTAGGCAGATATGCACCGGGAAAGACCTGTTAAGCTCCAGCCCAGAATCAGGTCCTTTAAGACCTGCATTGGTGGGTGGTGGCCTGGAGGGAGTGAGGCCGGAGACAGGGAGACTAGCGAGGAGGGTCTTTCTAGAGGGCCCCAAGACAGTCCCCTGGGTTCCCAGCCAGCCCCACCCCTTGGACTGGCTTTCTGGGGCTGCCAGGGTGATGCCTCACCCCTGCCCTGGACATCAGATGTCACTGCCTGGATTCTGAAAAGGTCCCCAGTTCCTGGGCCCGCCCCACCATGTGCCCTGCATTGAGGGCCACGCTGCCACACGGGGACTGGATCACCTGTTGCCTAGATCTGGAAGAGGAGAGCTGGAGGAGGCTGGGGAGGGAAGGGGAGGGGAGGGAGGAGGAGCCTGCGGAAGAGAAGAGGGAGGGCAGTGTGCCTTGCGGTGGGGTCTTCCTGACGCTGGGACAGGCTGTGTGTGCGCACTGGGGACTTCTGTCTTGGAAAGGAGTCCACAGGGAATTCTATCCGTCCAGCTGTGCCTGCTGTTTCCCCCCCCCCCACCCTTTCTTGACCCATCAAAGGTTAAATAGGGACCTCTCCACCCCCCTCCACCCCCCCCACCCCCTCCCCCTCCCCCCGCACCAGCCTCCAAGCTCCAAGAGACGGTTAGCCCTGAAGTCAGGCTGGGAATCCCAAGCCAAGGGAAACCCTGTGGGCTGGTGGGAGGCACAGCCACCCCTCTTCCTTCCCCTTGGCGACACTGTAGCCCTGCTCCTTTGTCACACACCCTCACCAGCCTGCCTGGAGATAGGCTAGGGATGGGTGGCAAGGTGCTTCAGCACGGGGAGGGGCTGCAGGGAGAGGAAGAGGAGGAGGAGGGCGACTGAAGAGGCAGGGAGCTCAGAAGAGGTTGGGAGAAGGGGGGGGGCGGGGAAGGGGACCGAAATTGACAGCCGGCAAGAGACAGCTAGCAAGCCAGGGGTGACAAAACAGGGGCGGTTTACTGAACCTTGCGTGTGGGTCTGACTGCTTCACACACATTATCTCATTTAATCTTCTCAACACCCCCAGGTACTGGTTGTTATTTCTAAAGTTTCCTTCTGTAAATGTGTGCGTTTTATTTAATCTATTCATCGGAAGTGCTAATGCACTTACATATTTCAATATTTACAAAGACAAGGGTGCAACACCAGGTCTCAGCGTCTCCCCGGTCCCTTCCTCCAGGGACCAGGCACCCCTCCCGGGAGACGCGCAGCTTCGCCAGCGACTTCCTTTCTCGGCCAGGGTTATCTGCGCAGAAACATGGAAACACATGCGTAGGAAAACAAATATGTACACAGACGTTCCCGCTCCCCACCTTTTTTTAACCCATTGAGGGGTGGCATTCCATCCCTAGGCTCTTCTGCTTTTTCCCCCCACTTCAATCTATTTTATGCCGAAGGCCGGTACTGAAGCTGGGCAGGTGGAGGAGGGGGAAGGGGAGTGCTTCAGACGTTGGTCTAGGGTCGCGCAGCAGGAGGTTGAGACAGTCGTCTAGGGTCGCGCAGCAGGGTTGGAGAGGCGGACAGCGACCAGTGGGAGAGGGGAGAGGATCAGTTTGGGGTGGGGAGAGGAGGGGAGGAGCTCTCCAGGAGGGGGCAGCCGGAGGAGGCGCCACGGGAGAAGCGGGGGGGTGGGGGGGACAGCGGAGCGCGGAGGCGCCAGCCGGGGCGGGCGCGGGGGAGAGGGCGGAGGCGCTGGGGCGGGCGAGGCTCCGTCTCCTGCCGCCTCCGCTCGGGCGGGAGCGGGTGGTGGCGGCGGCTGGTGCGGGTGGGGGCGCCGTCCTGGATGTCCTCCTCTGCCCCCTTCCCAATTCCGCGGTCGGGTCCCCGCCCTCTCCGGCGAGAGCAACTTGGTTCTAGTCCCGCTCCGGCCGGCCGCCGTCCGACCTAGGACAAGCCACCTGCGAAGTGTGTGTGTGTGTGTGTGTGTGTGTGTGTGTGTGTGTGTGCAGGGTCGCGCTGAAAGGAAGACGGGAAGGGGACGAGGTTTTCCGCCCTGGGAGGTTCTGGGGCTCTACTCTCCTCGTTGGCACCGTCCCTCCCCTATTTAGTGTCCCCCCCCCACCCCCCACTCCCCAGACTCGGAGGAGAGGCGGTCCCCGGGCGTAGGGGGCCCTGCAGCCCGCCCCTCTGCCCAGCGTTTCTCCGCCGGACGCAGGGGGTCGGTGCCGGGAGCGCCCAGGCGGGGTCGCCACCGCCGGCAGCCTCCGCGTCGCTGAGCTTTGGGGAAGGCCCCCCGCGGCGCCGGCTGATGAGCGCTGAGCACCCCCCCTTCCCCGGCGCGTGCCACCCCATCGGGTCCCCGGTGCACCGCCCGGTCCTGGAGCGTGGCCTCCGCTGACCCACCACGGGGTTCGAATCCCGCGTCTCTCTGCTTGATCTCGGAGAGCGACCTCCCTGAGCCTCGCTTGGCTCCTCTGGAAGGGCTGGGGGTGCGGTGGGAGGGAGAGTAAGATCTCAGGGTGTTTGAGAGGGTGGAAAAGAGCCATCCGTGGCGATTAGTTCAGTGCCTGACTCAGTGAATGCCCGGTAAGCGTCTGCCAGGTTGGCGATGGTGATGGTGATGGTGATGAGAGTGATTCCAGAGGGCCTGGCTGGAGGATTCTGGAGCCCGAATGGACCTTAGAGAGGCCCCCATGCAAATCCCCAGCCACCTCTACATTCGAGAATAAAGGAGTAACTTTTTCCTCTCTACAACCGACACTCGGGGAGGGAGTGTGGTTCCCAAGTGGCAATTTGAGGACTCTTGGCCCTCCCCTGCCCTGCGACACTTACTCTCCCCCACAGCGTCCTGCCGCACCCGGGCCCCCCTTCACTCTCTGTCGTTACTCCCTTCTTTGAAATAGCTAAACTGCAAAGGGCTGTTAGATCATCCGGCCTAACCCTCTGGCTCCCTGTGTGTCCCTGAACTAGACACTCACCTTCTCTGGGCCCATATTCACACCTGTCAACTGACGGGTTTAGGCTAGCCTGGCAGTTCCCAAACCCCAGCCACGTGTGAGAGTCATTTACAGAGCTTTAAAAAAAAAAAAAAAACAACCGGCTAGACACCTTTGCAGACCTGGTGAGCCAGCTCCTCTGGGATCTGAACTGGGGAATCCGCACCCAGCTGAGTCCTGGTCCCAGACCTGTCCCTGGGAGGCCCAGGCCAAACGGCCTTTTAGCTCTTGACCCCGAACCCCTCTGCAGCCCCCTTTGGGACAGGTAAGGACCCTGAGACCCAGAGAGGGGAGGTCATCTGCCCCTTTCCCTGTCTTCTCTCACTGGGCTCCTGCCCAACCTCCACTGATTCTCTTGGGCTGAGACGAAGCGTCAGGGACCAGACTGACTTGGGAGAGTCCGGGAGGGGGGCGGGGGAGGGTAGCTGCCACCCTGCCTATGGCTGACCATCTTTGTGCCCTTGTCATCTGATTCTGACCCCGGCGCCAGGGGCCCTGCCTCCCTTTTCTGAGTCCACAGTTGTAAGAATCTCTTGGGTGCTCCCTGAACACCTCAGGTGCCAACAGGCCCCCTCCTGCAGGGGCATCTGGGAAGGACAGAAGAGGAGGTGGGGGGAGGGAGGAGGGGGGAGGGGGAGCAGCCACGCAGGAAGTAGGCTCATCCGTCTTCCATCTTGAAGAGCCTGTGTTCTGGTCCCTCTTAGGAGGGATGGTTTGGGAAAGGAACTGATTGAAATGTACTTTACGTTTCGGGAAATTAAAGTCCTCAGTTTGAGAGCATGGCGGCAATTAGTGTTTAATCATGGGAGGGGAGAGCGTGGGGAGACGTTCCCAGTGCATGGATGGGTGGGCTGATTGTCAGCCTTGCTTCCTCCTGGTGGGGGAGGGGGCTGAGGTTCATCCCTCCCCTTCCCCAGGACAGATTAAAGGTATAATTTGATGAATCAATTTGTTTTCTGGAGGAGGGAAGAGGGAAAAAGGAAGCAGAAATATGATAATAGCTGGAATCAAGTTGTTCTGTCCTGTGCTACGGAGTCACGGAGGGGAGCCGGGGGGGGGGGGGGCAAGGAAAAGAGGCAGGTCCAGTAAAGGAGGCTCCAATGTCTTCCTTCAGGTATAGTGGCCTTGCAAGACTCGAAAACCTGAGTTCAAATCCTGGTTCTGGCGTCGATCAGGTGTGTGACCTCGAGAAACCTGCTTAGCCTCTCTGTCCTCGCCTCTAAGAGAGGCACAGCCCAGCAGGGTGGCTGGGCCATTGGTAAATGTGTCTCATGTGGCGTCTGGCATATAGTAGGTGCTCAGTAAAGGTGACAGGAGAGAGAAGACTGGGTCTGGAGTCCGGTCGGCAGGGAGGAGAATGTAGTGGAGACCGTTGCCCTGCTGAGCTGGGCTTGGGGTGCTGGGCCAGATGGTTCTCTGCGGAGCATCCTGTGGGTCCCAGTAGACAGGGCGCGGTAATGGAGTGACTGCGTGGCACCCGGGGCCAAGCCTGAGGAGTGAAAATAACCTCTTCCTTCCTTCCAGAAGTCTCCCCATCACCCTGCCAGGTGGGGTGCCCTAGCGCCCTGCCAGCACCCCTGAGGCTTCATGTGGGGGTGGGTGCCTCGTACGCCAGGTAGGTCAGTCAGTGTTGAGCACTGCGGGGAGCTGGCCCGCGGTGGCACAGGGTGACAGGCTCTGGCTGCAGCTGCACTGGCCAGGAGAGGCTGTGCTGCAGCAGAGAGGGCTCGGGTCTGAACCAGACAGACCTGGGTTCAAATCCTGCCTCTCCTCGCTGTGTCTGGGGACAAGCTGCTGCCTCCTCGAAATCTCACCTATAAGTTAACATTTTCCTGGGCTGGTTATTAATGATAGGAACAATTGCCTCCTCTCTCCCTCCCTCCCTCCCAGCAAGGGTGCCCTAGAGAAGCCTTAGCTCAGCTCGAAGGGACGGTTTGGGGGCACTGAGAGGGGACAACAGGGATGGAGAGAGGGGCCTCTGTCTGTTTACTGGCCAGGCTCTGTGCTAAGGTTTTTATGTCCTTTGACTCTGTCACTCCCCTCCAAGAGAGGGATAATTGTCCCCACTTCCCAAACAGAAACTGAGGCTCAGAGAGGTTCCCTGGCTTGCCCAGGCACACCCGTGAGGAGCCAGTTGTTGAACTTGGGGCTCTCTGACTCAGAGTCTGGGCTCTGTCCAATCTGGCCGGCCCTGCAGGAAGACGGGGACTGGGGCTCGAGGCTGCAGCCGGCGTGGGTGGGGAGGCCCGTAGATCTTGCCTAAGGGTTCCAAGTGGGCCCGAAGCTAATGGGCACTGTGAGTGTCGAACGCAGACCTAGTGGGAAAGTGGGTGCTGGGGGGGAATGGGGCCAAGAGCTCCGCCCACCCCTTTCCTGCTCCCACTCCTCTAGCCAGGGAGGAAGGGGTGGGGGCTCGGGGAAGGGGGGGTCTGTGCCCAGCCTCTCTTCTCAGCTTCCCTCAGTTTTCCCTTCTGCCCAGTGGGCTAACGATCCCCACCTCTCAGGTCTGTTCTGAGCACTGAGGGCAGTAACGTACGGGGATGAAACTTGTAAAAATCAGGAGGCCAGCTGGTCGCTCTCCCCAGCCCCAAGAAAACGTTCTTTCCTTGGGACCCCAGAAATCTTGGGCATGCAGGCAGGTGCCCCTAGATTCTGCCAGGTCTCCGGCTTTCCCACCCCCCTCACCGCCCCCCGCCCCCCTGGCAGCAGTCCTAGGTGAGAGACCCACACAGCCTGGCCTGCATGGGTGGGTGGGTGGGTGGGTGACGCTGGCATTGCCGAGAAGTGCCGGCCTCTGATTGGAGAGCTGGTTTCCATGGCGACCGATTGATTGCCCGAGTTGCGGAGACTCAAGGGGAATGAGCAATGGGCCTTTCTCCCAAGCTGGACAGCTCAGGTTCAGGCTGCGAGGCCCAGGCATGGGAGACACCTCTGACTCCTCTCAGGGCTTGAGGGGGTCGGCGGGGAACCGGAGGGCACCTCGGCTCAGCCCGGGAGCCATGGTTTGGAATCTCTGTGTCCTGAGCTACGATGCGATGGGGGAGGGGGCGCCGGGGGGGGGGGGGCGGCTGGCAGTTACGAAGCACCTGCTGTATGAACATGAAGCTACTGGCCCAACAGAGTGCCAAGCTCATGGGCTTCCCGACTAGGCTGGATGTTTGCGAGGCCCAAGCTCACTGGTGGGGGGGGGGGGGGATGCGTGCACCCCAGCACGCACCCTTGGACCACCGGGATGGAACCGGAAGCCTCAAGCCCTGAGGGTGAGGGAGAGAGCGGCCACTGCTGAGGAGGAGGTCGGGGCTGGAGGCCGCTGCAAGAGTCAGTGAATGGATGGGCGATGAGTTGGGACGAAGGACGGTGTTCGGAGCAGGGGGGGAATAAAGGCGTCCCTGGTGAGGGGGGGGGGTTGCTGAATAACCTCAGAGGGATGGCAGGGGGCTCTCTGCTTCGTTAGCCCCACCCCTCTCTTCCTCCTTCCCGCTCCCCTCCCTCCTGCCTCCTCTCTAGGTCTGGAGATAGTCTGCTTGAACTCTGAACCCCCTTTGCTGGGGTCTGGGTGAGCCCTTGTTCCTCTGGGGCCGCACTGGTGCCACCTGCCGGAGGAGGGGGCTGGCGCAGGTGGGGTTGCCCCCAGGACTCAGGGGTAGGTGGCTCCTGCCTCTGTGCTCCCTGCTCCCGCTTCCTCTCCCCCTCCTCCTCAAGCTGCTTCCTTCTGTTCCCTGGCCCGGGAGGCCCCCTTACTCTGTCACAGTCTTCTCCTGCCCCTTGGGATGATTTTGTCCTGATCCCCGCCACAGTCCTACCTGCATCCTAAACCCAGTCCTCCAATTCCTGCCCCACCCTGGCTCCCCCCTCCCCCACCCCCGCCAAGTGCTGGCCCCCATCCTGTGCTTCTGCCTGCCCCTGCCCCTGCCCCTGTCCAGCCCCGTCTTCATTCCCAGCCCTGTCCCAGCCTCAGCTTCCCAGATGGGCTTGCTGAGGTACTCGCCTCATTGTCATTCTATCCACAGCAGCATCAGTCGCTGGCTGCAGGCGCTGTCGGGGTGAGGGAGAGAACGAGAAAGAGAGAGGTCGGGGCTGCTGGTTGCGGGGAGGTCTAGGTCCACTCCCTGGGCGTCCTCTCTGGGCGGGAGGGTGGGGTGGGGGCTCCAAGCAGGATTGGAAATAGCCGCTCTTTATTGAACACCTACTATGTGCCAGAAACTTCAGACAACAGCGTCCCTGACTCCCGGCAGCCCTATGTGGCAGGTACTATTCTCCATTCCATTTCAAGAGGTGACCCGTTGGCCCCCGGGGTGGACATTGACAGGATTCACCCTGGACCCAAGTCCTCCCGGTCAGAGCCCCTGCTGTGTGTGGGCTTTGGGGAATGCGAGAGTAGTTGGTCCCCTACTTTAGGCGCCCCTGGATCCCTGAAGCCCTGTGAGATCTCCAGGGATGGGCAGGGTTCCCATAGGCACAAAAAGGGTGAGTGGGGAAGACACATGGCTGGGGCAGGGGAGGCGAGCTGCATGAGCAGATACTTGGGAGAAGATGGTCCTGGGGCATGCGTCTTGGGACAAGGCTGGGCGGTGGATCGGAGCCACCTTATATAGGGCTTGAGGACTTGGAGACCAGGCTGGGGGGGGCTGGCCCTCACAGAGGAGAACTGGAGAGCCACCGGAAGTTGTTGAGCAAGGGACACCTTGCTCAACACCCGTCTGTATCGATTCCTTCCTTCCTTCCTTGGTTCATTTATAAAACATGCACTAAGTGCCTCCTCCGGCCAAGCCTTTGCTGGGACTGGTGAGACAGAAATACCAGTCACACTCTTGGCCCTCAAGGGGCTCACGGGCTCACCAGCAGAATGCATATTCTTGCATTTATCTTCATGCATATTCATAACGCACTCAAGTCCCACTGGTGCCCCGGATAGCTTTGGTATACTGGGGGCAGTGGACGTGGGAGAGAGATCTGGAAGGGTTTCATGGAGTCAGGGCCTGAACTGAGTCTTGGGTGGGGTGGGTGGGTCCAGTAGAGAATACCAGGCCCATTGGACTGGAGATAAAAAAGAAGATTCGGGGCCAGAGGCAACAGCATGAGCAGCTCTCTGGAGGCTTGATCTTGGATTCAGGCAGTTGCGAGTGGTCTGGGTGTTTGGTAAGACTGAGGGAGGGTATAGGAGCTCAGCCCCTTGTGTGCTGCACTGGGGAGCACGGCCTGGATGGAGAGGGCAGTGAGGGGCTCGGGTGGGGGCACAGCACCCCGTCTGCGGGTAGGAGCTAAAATGGAGACAGCTCCGGGAGGGGGTTAGAGGGGGGAGAGACCCGGCAGGCGATGATGAAGGTCAGAGCAGAGGGAATGGATAAAAGGAAAAGACTGCAAAGCAGCCACCCCTCCATCCATCTAGGAGATGTTTGCTGAGCACCTACTCTGTTCCACGTTACTGTGCTGGGCGCTGGAGGAGGAACCAGCCAGGCTTGGTCACTGACTGGGTAGGCGGCTGGGGGCTCAGCTGGTGAGCAGTGGAGTGAGGACAGTTAGGCGGGGTAGGTGATGGACACTTTGGGGTCAAGGAGCTGATTCCAGGATAGGGGAGACAGCAAGGGGCAGGGAGGGGAGAAAATAAAAGGTATTTCCCATGGGGGAGTAGAAAGGAGCTAATTGCGTGGTGCTTTGCTGGTCTTTTAATTCAGCCCCCATTTAATATTGTTCCCATTTGTCCGGGTCAGAAAACTGAGCCCGGGACACTTCATCCCCTTGTCCCATTAGTGTGGTGGTTGAGGGGGTGGTGGGACTTTTCCTGGAAAGTGATAGGTAGTAAATACTTCCGGCTTTGGGGGCCATACCTCTTTGTCAAACAGCCTCCCGTCTGCCACTGTCGTCTGCCACTGTCGTGAGAAAGGCAGCCGTACCCAGCACCGAAAATGAATGAGTGTGGCTGTGTGCTAATAAAACCGCATGAGCAGTGGGATTTGAATTTCCTATAATTTGCTCGTGTCAGGAAACATTCTTCTTTTGATTTCTTTTTTTTAATGTTCAAAAATGTGAAAACCATGCCGAGTTCCGGGTTATGTTTGTCCGGGTAGAGCTGGGTTTCCACCCCGCCTCCTCCGCGAGCCCATGGACTTCCGGCCAGCTCAGCTCCCAAGTGCTGCGCAAACCCCGTCCTCCCTCCTGCAGTCTCTGTGCAGTTTGTCCCGTGGCCCGGTCGTCTGGGATGCTCACGGGGCACCCTGCTCCCAGGAGGCCAGTCTTGGGGAAGAGGCGGGGTGGGTAGGCCATCCTGGACGGGCGGGGATCCCTGGCCGCCCACTCAGCAGCTGGGAAGACGTGAAACCTCTCCGGGTCTCAGTTTCCCCATCTGTAAAGTGGGGCTTAGCAGAGAACCCACACACTGTCGGGGCCGCCGTGAGGCCACAGTGGGTGCAGGCGTCGAAACGTGCCTCCTCCCTCGGCGGCCTCAGTTTCCCTCCTCCGTGCCTGGTCTCCGAGCCTCGTTTCCACGGATGGCTCCGCGCCTCTCCGGGCCCCCGCCTCCCCGCAGCCCCGCCGCAGTCCCCCCTCCTTCACGCCGGGTGTCTCCCAGCTGCCGCCAGCGCCGACGGTTTCTTGATAGCTTTTAAAAATGAGGCTCCCTCCGGGGCGGCGGGGGTGGTCGGGAGGGGGGCGCTGCCCGCGGGAGCTTCCCGGGCGGTGGTGGCTCCCGGCCTTTGGGAAGATCGGTGGCTTATTATTATGGAAATCGGGCCCGAGCGGCTTTCCCCCAGGCGCGGGAGTCGGGGGTGGGGGTGGGGGTGGGAGGTAAGCGTCCGCTAGTGGCCAAGTCCTGAGGCCTGGGGGGGGGGGGGGGGGGGAGGGGGGGGATGTCCAGCCCCCCTCCGGGCTCCTGCCACAAGCCTACCCTATCCTAGCCCCGGAGCTGTTCCCGCAGGGCTGATGGGCTGAGGGGCAGCTGGAGGGTCTGGGCTTTGAGGCGCTGCGACTAGAGGTCCTGGTGCCGGTTATTTTCAGTCCAAAAGGAGGAAAAAGGCTGTGGGGCCTACCCTGGCCATGGGAACAGAATGGGGTATGACCCCAAGTCCCTTTTACTGAGTGTGCACTTTGCACCCAGCACTCTGCTAAGCCCACTGTGGCTGTTGGTCTGTTTCCAAGTTTCCATGGATGTGGGCGTTACCGCTCCCATTTTAGAGATGGGCAAAGCGAGACTCAGAGAGGCAGAGCCTGCAGGGCAGAGAGATCTGAACCCGAGGCTGCTAACAGCTGCCGCCGGTTCTTACACCCCTGGTCTTCCTGTCTCCCGTTGGAGGAGGGGCCACTTGAACTTCCAGGGGCCCCTCGCCAATTCCGAACATCCCATGCCTCTCTGGAGGGGGCCCCTGCAGATGGGGAGACACACAATCTGCCCACGTCTGAGGCACAGCTGAGGGGGAGGGGCCTCCGGTAGTGCTGAGGCCCCGGGTTCCTGGCTACGCCCATGACCAGAGGGTTTGGGGTGAGCCAGAAGGCCTCCCTCCTCCCACTCTGCCAACCTTAGGCGCACAAAATCCTATCCTTCAAAATCCAATTCCTTTATATGTTTCACACGCTGCAGAAGGGAGACAATCTCGGCTTAAAAGTGATGGAGGAAATGAAATTGGGAACGTCAGATGGATGTGGCCACTCTGGAAGCCAGAAAAATGACCCCAGTAGAAAGGCACGCAGCAGCCCTGGAAAAATTGTTGTAGCAAACAAGACCGGCTATGGCGTCTGCTGTCTTTGCTCTATAACGAGCCAGAGAAACCGGCAGGTACGCGGGCAAAGGGCAAGCGCAGACAATTCACACTAGAAGAGGAACACAGATGCTTAACCATCTCGTGGCAAACGAATCCATTCCCACTCAGCCGTAAAAGGCGCGAAGACTTGAATACACGCAGTTCCAATCAAATTAACAAATATTTTAAAACATGAAGTTATTTAATCTACCGCTGAATGAAAAAAACTGTCTCTGACTGAACCTCCCGGGACACGCCTTTCGGAGCTCTGCAGCTGTTAGTGGCGCGGATCCCCACAATGGCTCCAACGCACAGATGAGGAAACTGAGGCTACGGGAGGTTAAGGATGTAATTTGCCCGAGGTTCCACTCTGCGGAGTATGTGAGCAGAATCACCTTTGCAATGTTGCAACGCAGGGGCCCGTTTTAACTACGAGGCCAGTGGTTCTGACAGTGTGGTCCCACAGCAGGGGCATCGGTACCGCCTGAGGACTTGTTACAGATGCTGATGGCGGGCCTCACCTCGGACCTCCTGGCTGAATTAAACTCTGGCAGTGGGACCCAGCTCTCTGTGTTTTAACAAGCCCTCTGGGTGCCTCCGATGCTAAGCTTCCAGAATTACAACTCCGGGCTCTGGGCTCCAGACTCCAGCTGAGTGGGCGAAAGTGGGCATTTGCTCACGTTCTGGAAGTTACCCTGGCCCAACCCTTTTGAAATCCGAACGGACAGCAGGTATTGCGAGCCTGAAAAATGGCCCAGAATGATCGTCTGAAATTTTTATCATGGACAGGTAGAGGCCTTCTTGATCTCAGGTTTTCCCTCCTGATCGTTGCATCGTCCAGTTTTCTAAATTTTTTTTTTTAACGTTTATTTATTTTTGAGACAGAGAGAGACAGAGCATGAACGGGGGAGGGTCACAGAGAGAGGGAGACACAGAATCCGAAACAGGCTCCAGGCTCTGAGCTGTCAGCACAGAGCCCGACGCGGGGCTCGAACCCACGGACCGTGAGATCATGACCTGAGCCGAAGTCGGATGCTTAACCGACCGAGCCACCCAGGCGCCCCTCGTCCAGTTTTCTATAATGAGCATGTTTTATTATTTTTTTTCCACAGGGCACGTTTCATTCAAAAAATACTTCCTTTGGGTCAAAGCTGGGTCCTCCCTGGGCGCTTATCGATTACACGAAAATCCCTGGGAGGAGGAAGAGAAGGGAATTAAGGTTTCGCTTCGAAGGATCAGAGGGGCTGTAAGGGTCATGGGGTGAATCCTCCCGTGCAGCCTCAAACTTCCTGCTGGTTCCCGGGTCCTCCCGGCCTCAACAGCCCAGTGGAGACGAGGTGAGCAGATGCTACTTTCTGGCCTTGTGACCCTGGGCAAGTCACAACCTCGCTGGGCCTCCCACACCCTCGTCCGTTGCATGGGAATAACCCTGTCTACCTTGCGGGCTACGAGGAGGCGTGCTCATGAATGTCGGTGGCTTCTGCCTCGGTCTTCCTCATCTGGCGCCTCCGTGGCGGGGTACCCCTCGGACGTGTGTCTTAACCTCAGCGAGCCTCCGTGTCCTCGCGAGGGAGGAGAAGGACAGTTTTACAGGCCCAGGCCTCCCTGGATGAGGCTGGAGGTCGCTGTGCGGATGTCAAGAGATGCGGAGCAGGAGGGGGCTTGGGGACTTCGGAGTCCAGGAGCAGAACCAAAGCCCATACCCCACCCCTGACCGCGAGGCCAGCTCTCCAAAAGTCAACACTGAAGATCAGGCCGAGAGCGGGTGTGGGTGTCCTCTGGAGGTTTGGAGACAGCATGCCTGTTTTCTGATGTCTCTGGGGTCTTCGAGGGGCTGGGGTGGTCAGGAAGGGCTTCCTGGAGGAGGAGGGCTTCAGTTGGTCTTGGAAGGATGGCATGGGCAGCTCCTGGGACCTGTAGGAGTATCCTTGCTCTCGGCCCTGCAAGGAATCCCCCCCGTCAAGAATGGAATAGTGACAGCTGACATCTGCGGAGGGCATATGGTAGACTTGGCTCACGGTCCTTGTGATCAGCCCACACACTAGCCTGGAGGCAGGACTGGAGGAAACTTACAAAGGGGAAGAGTTCACTGGAACTGGGTTGCGGTAGGGGCCTGGGGCGCCATCCCTTCTGGATAAAACCACTGCTGCCCTTTGCTTCTCTGGGATTTGGCAGCCATAGGTCACATCCCTTCTGGCCCCCAGGGGGCGATCTGGACGTCCCCAGGTGGACCCTCGTGGATACGACCAGTCTGCCAGGTGCGGCTCCCCTCCACGCCCACTGAGCACTTTGCTGCTCCCCAAAGGGGCCATGCTGGAGCTGGGGCTCTATGCATTTCCCTGAGCAGTCCCGCACCTCAGGACTGTCCCCTCCCCACTGCCTGGCAGACGTCCCTCCCTTCCCCTACAGGCCTCTTTGCCACGCCCCTCCTGCAAGCCCCCAGCGCTTTGCCCCTCCAGGAGCTCATTTGTCCCTCTTCCCGCTTCCCTGCCTCTGGCCTCAGACTCCGACTCCTCTATGTGTCTCCCTCAGCCCAGCGCTGGCCTGGAACCAGGTACCGGAAGAGCATATTCTCCCCCAAGGAGGCCCTCTGGAATCTGGCTTTTCTCCTGCAGGGAAGTTGGATTTTAGGAAGGGAAGGCTGTGCTCACAGCTGCCTAGAAGAAGCTGAATGGGGTGGGAAAGGCACTGCCAGGCAGGGTGGGGGAGGAGGGGGGAGGCTGTTGCTGGGGATGGGTCCTCTCTGGCGGATGCGGGTCCAGAGAGGGTCGGCCACTTGTCCCAGATCACGCAGAAATTTGGGGCAAGGCCAGGACTTTGGCCTAGATGTGTCTTACTTCTTCAGTCATTCTGGGGAGGTCTGGCAGGGTGGAGGGGGGTGCCGGCCCTGCTGGGTAGAAGGGCTGGGTCTCTGCTGCCCCTGGGGGAGACCAAGCCCTCAGGGCACTGGGCGGGGGTGGGGGGGGGAGGAGAAGGAGGGGCTCCGGGCTGGCAGCCAGGGTGGGAGGACACCTATCTTTGATTCTTTGATGCTCACACTTTGTGGACCCCTGGGGAACGCCTGAGTCATCGCTGAGCCGGCAAACAGATTTAGCTTGTTTCATTGTCCCTAATAAATCAATTTCTCCAGGTCTCTCACACCTACCGCTGGACTCCTGGCTGCTCGCCCCCCATCTCCTGCCTCCTGGCATCGGCGGGCAGGGCCCCAGTGCCAGCTCCAGGCCACCAGGCGAGAAGTGCCCCCACTCCTCAGGCGCAGGGCAGGCCCCCCCACCTTGCTTCCCAGAGCTCCCCAGCTCTTTCCTACGCCATCCCAGGGCATCCTGTGCTAAGCCTGCCCTCCCTCCATCTGTGATGGCCTCTGTTCAGCAGCCATGACGCTGGATCCCCAGTCCGAGCTTCATGACAAGGGGCACTGTGGGCTCAGAGACTCGAGGGATTACAGCACTGTCCCCCCCAGCTCAGCCCATCGGGGCCCAGCCTCCCTCAACCTCGTATCCACCTTGGCCCGCTGGGGCTTGTGTTTGGCGCCCAAGGGCGTCCCGGAAGTACCAGGCCGGGTCACGCATCCTTGTCCTGGCTCCTCCTGGCTTCATTGGCTGGAAGAGCCAGGCCTCCACTTGGCTTATCTTTCATGGGCACCTCTTCCAAGAAGCCTTCCAGATCTTCAACCCTCTTGCCCCCATGAATCAATCTTTCCTCCTCCAATGGCCCCAGCCCATGTTGTACCGTGAAAGCACATACACGGTTTGCTTTGCAACAATAATAATAATAATAAATAACAATGATAGCACTTAACATAACCGAGTCGGTACCCAACACAGTTCTAAGTGTTTTGCATATATTAAATCATTCCCATTTTATAGATGGGAAAGCTGAGGCTCAGAGAGCTTAGGAAACTCGCTTAAGACCCAGGGTAGCATGAAGCCTTGAACTGAGCCCCTCGGGGTGGCTCTCACTATTGCCACCCTGTGACCCTTCCCAGTGAGTGGCTTTTCTGGCACCCTCTCTTCTCCCCCCTCCCCTCCCCAACTGTTTCAACCCATTCTAGGGTGAGGGCCTCTTTTATACCCAATGTCTGGGACCTCCTTACACAAGGAAGGCCTCGTTAAAGGTTTGTGTCTTGGAACGCACTTGGCTCAGCCTGTCGGGGCGGCAGATCACATCTGGAGGGGCTAGGCCACTAGTTCGGGGGTCCCACAGCCAGAGAGTGAGAGAGCCAGGGTATCTGACTCCTGGGCTGAGCCGGGGCCGCTGTGCCCAGCATGTGGAGAGCACAGACCTGAGCTCATCTGTGCTTGTGGGTGTCTCTTGGGCTGCTGGAGCCCGCAGATCCTAGTTGACCAGCTGCTTCCCCTTCCGGGATGCCCAGGTCAAGGCTCGTCTCCAGGCAGAGTTCCCCTGCCTGCAAGGGACAGCCGTCGGGGGCGCCTCCAGTCTGGCTAGGTCCCGGAACCTCTCATTCGTGTGTGGTGGGAGCCCCCTGCTGCCCATAGCGAGTAGTAGCAGAACGGTGGGGAGGTGGGCAGAGGCCAACCGGGGAGGAGCCTGGGCCAGCAAGTCACCGAGTCCTTCCTGGATTGTGATGTGGCCCTGCCTGCCCCCACCCAGAGCAGCACCAGCCCTCTCCCAGTCCCCAAGCCCCCACGCGTCTGCGCCCGCTGAGGCTGAGGCCCAGAGGGCCTTTGCAATCGATTTGAGTCCAACCAAGGATTATTGTGCGCTTCCTGTGGGCCAGGCACTGAGCAGTGACCGTCAGGCCTGGGAGGAGTTCACAGCCAGTGTGTGTGTGTGGGAGGGGGGTGGACGAGGGGGCAGCAGGCATGAGGTGACCTCACCGCAATATTAGGTGTGTGTCCTTTTCCCCGACCAGGCTGCCTACAGAGACTCATGCCCAGCTCCTCTGAGAAGCCTCTCTGCCCAGCCCAGCCCTCCACTGGCCCCTATGCCGTGCCCCCTGCCATCTACACAGCCTAGCCTGTGCCTAGGCTGTCGCTGCCCTTTCCCCCACCAGAACCGAGCTCTTTTTGAAGGCCACAGACTTATCACCATCATCTTTGGATGCCCGGTCCTGAGTGAGGAGCCTGGTACCTGGGAGGGGCGCAGGCTGCAGGAAGGAACGTATGGAGACACTGATCAGTTCCGCACCTTAAGGTTTTCAAGGGGCAACTCAATGGTGGACTTTCAGGCCGGGGGCTGGGTTCGGGTGTCGGGGGGCGCTTCGGGGCCCTACACCTCCGAAAGGGGCCGCCCCGCATCCTAGAATTCAGGATCGCCAGATCGTAAGCCCCCCCCCCCCGTGGGCTCATCCCCCCCAAGTGCGGCTACTGAGCAAATATTGTGGGAATAAATGAAGGTTCCCACGTTCAAGCTCAGGAACACCCCAAGTGACTACTGGTTATCAGCCTGTACTTGCCTGCCTTTGGGGGAGTTCTTTTGCCCTTTCCTGGCCCTGGCAGTGGCACCTCAGTTCTGCCCCTGCTCTGAGGGACCTGTGTCACAAATCCCGCCTCTGGGGACATCTGTCCAGGGTGGCAGTCCTCGCGCCCTGAGGATGAGGGTCTGAGGCCCTCTGAGGGCCCACTCTTCTCTGTCTGGCCCTCCTGCCTTCGGCCAGGGAAGGGATGAGAGGGAAGGGCCTGGCTGGGGTCAGAGGCTGCAGATGTGACCACTGAGAGGACAGGCCCCACTCACGGAGTGCGTCGTGAGCTTTATTCTGTCTTCTGCGTGATTCCCAGAACAGCCACTCACGCCCGGAAAATCAACGATGAGAGAGGGGGGCTGAGGACCAGAGAGGGAACTAGGGGGCCAGGGTCACACAGCCAGCGAATGCTGGTGGCGGGAGAGGACCTTAGAGCCCAGGACCCTGGGCCCAGTGCTCCTTCCAGGACCCCTGGCCCCCCGCATGGGGCGGCCGAGGTGGCATTCAGCTCCCGGCCTGACCCGGGGTCTGCGGAAGTCCTCGAATGTCCTCCAAGATCTCCCCCCCCCCCGCCCCCGCAGGGGCCCGATCCACACCCACTTCAGGAGCATGTCATTAGCAGGCACTTACACACCTCCAGAGACGAGCATCTCACCACTCACAAGGCAGCTCGTCTATCCCGACTCCATGAAAGGTGGGCGCGCGTCAGTGGGGGCGGGGGCAGGAGAGGTTGCCTCCCCTCCCCGGCGGACTCCACCTTGCTCGGGCTCGCCCGCTCAGGCGGGCGGTAGGGCAGAGTCCCTCTTATCTCCTGCTTTCCTGCCAGGGACCTTCCCTCCGGGGGCTCCCCCGGGGCCCGTGCGAGGGGGTGAGAAGAGCTTCTGAGAAGGAGCCGGTTTGAGGACTCCCCCTCCAGGCAGCCCTCCTGGTCACCACGGTTCACAAAGCTCTCTCTTCTTGGCTTCTTGTGGCTGTGCCACCGGCCCTGCTTGGATACACCCGCTTGGGATGCTCTCTGCCACTTGCTTGGGGAGTCCCACCTGCCCCGCCTCCAAAAGGGACATCCTCGAGATCGGAGCGCACGCGGCTGTCGGCTTCCCAGTAGCCTTCGGTCCAAGCCCCTCCCGCTCAGTCCGCACGCAGGCGCAGACATCTCGGGCCAGAAGCTCCTTAGGCGGATCCAGTACAATCTGGCCCTTCTGCCGAGGAGTCCGTGAGGAGGAAGGTGGGAGCTTGTGCACGGCTACAGTCGGCCCCCCGGGGCTGTTGTCATTGCTGGGGGGGGCGGGCGGTCAGCACAGAGACAGAAGGGGGCAACGTGTTTCTATGCTCCTGGCATCTCCTGTCTGTGGATCTGAGCGGTGTGTGTGTGTGTGTCCCTCCGGCAGGGACGGCCAAGCCACAGCCGGAGACAGGGGAGGGGGCTGGCTGAGAAGCCCCTGAGGAGGAAGAGGCGCTGCCATGGCCAAGGGCAGGGGGCACTCAGGAATCATACCGCTCCTCCTCCTTCGAGGGCCGACGGCATTTCAAGGACAGGAGATGTTTAACAGAAGCGGAAACCGAGGCCCACGGGGAGGACAGGGTGGCGGGTGCTGGGGCTGGTTTTTCTCTTTGGCTGCTTTCCTCGTTCCCTGCTGCAGTGACCTGGGGCGGAGGGCGGGGGCCTTTCGTGGCCGGGGCTGCGGTGCCTCAGTGCCACCTCTGAGCCCTCGGACTTTTCCGGCCACCCCCCCGAGCCCGGCCGCCCCCACTCCTGTTCGCCCAAAGTAATGGGGGCCGGGGGGATGTCCGTGGGCCAGGAAAGCGTGTCCTGGGGGGGGAGGTACGTCTCTAGGTACCACAGGTCGTGGGGTCCCCCGGCACCGCCTCCCAGGAAGCTCAGTGCCTGTTGGCAATCTTCTTCTTCCGAGCAGACACCAGGTCGTAGAAGGGGACGCGGGTGATGCTGGCTCTGAAACGAGAGCAGGTGACAAGATGTCAGGGCTGGGCCGGCTCCCCCGCGGGCCTCGGCTCCCGGGGCTTGGAACAGGGCTGTGGGTCTCCCAGGGAGGGGACGGCCAGCCCTGCTGCGGGACAAAGGCCAGATGACCCCAACAAGGGCCGAGCTACGGTGGGTCAGCCGTGCTGGCCTGTCCCGGAGTCCCCCCCGGGGGCAGGGCGGGAGAGGGTGAGGCCGAGAGCTGATCAGCCTTGGGAATTCTGCCCCCAAAGGGCTCTGCACCCCTCTTCGGACCTGCTTGCTGGTCTGGCTCTGCCCCGCGCTGGCTGTGTGGCCGGGTGAGCCCCTCCCCCGTCAGGGCCTCAGGGCCTCATCTGTGAAATGGGGCTAAGAGCCGGTCTGGCCTGGCAGCTTCACAGGACCGCTACCAAGGCTTGAGGGGAAAGACCCCGCCAGTGCCTGGGACACAGCCCCTGGCCGAGTGACCACTCCTGTGTCTTCCTCTGGCTAACGCCACCCAGCCTCACCCGTGTCGCCCCATCGGCTGCCGCCCCTCCCCTGCCTGCCTTCCACCTGTCCCTCCACCGCCCACCTCAAAGTCAGCTCCTACACCATGGGTTTTCTTACCTGGCCACCCCCCTACTCTGTTTACCGGTCTGCGGCTCCCCAGTGCCCCCAGGAGAAGCTAGTCGCCAGGGGGACCAAGGCCTTGCTATCCTGTGCAGCCTGGTCACCTCCTGGTGGGTCCCTGCAGGGCCAGACCCCTGCACTGCCCGGCACCGGCCACCCCGGGACTCCAGAGTGCTTGTCCAAGCAGGCCACACCCTGACTGGCCCCCCGGTCCTTGCCGGGACTGGTCCTTCTGCCTGGAAAGGCCTGCCCTCCGTCTCTACCGGCTCTTTCCGGGGCCCCTTTTGGATCCTGATGCTAACGACAGCGCCGTTCAAGGGCACTTGCCACGTGCCGGGTGCCGGGCCAAGATCTTTTCGTGCAAAAACGCACGGGATCCCCCCACCAGCCCGTGAAGTTGGGGCCTCCCTTCCCTGAGTCCCGGGGCCTGGCACTGTGCCCGCGACGGAGGGGGTGTTCACAGAATAGGGGCGGAAGGGATTTGCAAGCCGGAAACCAGAGGGAGATTCTGGATTTAGCCCCTCGTACAGACAAGGCTCGGAGAGGATCAGGGGCTTCCGGAAGCCACAGGAACGGCACCCCCCCCTTACCGTATGGCCTTGATCCATTGGTCGCGCTCCTCGGCGCTGGAGGCGGAGATTCGATAAGATTCGTGCTTGCCCTCCACCACCTTGCCCTCGCCATCGGTCTTGCAGGCCTTGATCTTCTGGCCTCGGCAGCTGGGGTTGTAAAGCTCCAGGCAGAACTGTGGGGAGGTGGCCGGGTGAGGGCCGGGCGGGGGACCGGGCAGGGGTGGGAGGAGAGGGCGGTTGGGCTGGGCTTTCCTGGGGGTCCTTCCAGGACTCGGCATGTGGGGTTCGGACTAGCAGCAGGCCACACCCGCCCCGGGCCCGCCTCCTGTGCCGGGAGGACGGGCAGGAGCGGTTCTTCCTCACATCGAGAACTGACCATGGGCCAGGACTGACCCAATAAACCCACCATTTCCCCGAAAACCCCCAGTTGGCAGCTGGGGAAACTGAGGCTCAGAAAAGGCACAGACTTACTCAAGGTCATCAGCCAGCGTCAGAGGCAGGCTCTGAGAGACGATGAGACCGTGCCCTTTTGGATGTTACGGACCTGCCCCCAGGATCCACAGTCTCAGGAGGGAGACCGAGGCAACCCTGAGCCCCGCAGAGGGCGCCCTGGAGGGACCAGCCCAGCCACCTTCTCCCTGCACCCCATTTCAGAAATTCCCCCAGCTGCTCAGGTCTCGGGGCTCCCCCCCTCCCCCCCCCCCCCCGCCCCGCCACCCCAGGACACCTACTGGCTTCTTGGGATCGTCCACCTCCTGCACTGAGAGGTTCTCAAGGGGGATGATTCCCCGTGGCTCCTTGTCCTGCAAGTTGAACAGGAGGGAAAGGCCACGGGTTCGGCAAATGGAGCCTTGAGCCCCAGGCCAGGGAGTGAACTCGTGGGGCTCCCTAAACCCAAAGAGGCGTGCACCCATCTTCCCAGAGTCTGTCCAGTCTGGGAGAGGCAGGGAGCGGCAGGTGGGGGGGGGGGGGCGGCGGGGCTGGGAGTTCGGCAGCCAGACTATAACCTGCGCCCTGCCTTAGACCTTGGCCCGGCCCCTCCTCCCCTTTGCAACTCAGTGCCTGCCCCCTCCCCCCCCCCATGAAACAGGTTCCGGGGGGGGGCTGGATGATCTCAAAGGGGCCCCCAGCTCTGATAGCTGGACTCTGGGAGGGGGTGAGGAGGGGCTGGGGCAGAGGCAGGCTCGGGAGCCCCCTGCTCACAGTGGTGAACTCGAAATAGTAGAGACAGTTGTCCGTCAGGATGAACCAGCGCCGTTTCCACGTCTTCACGCGGCCCCCTGCAAAAGGCCAAGCGCCAGGTCAGACTTCTCCCTGGGCCACAGACACTTCCTTCCCTGGAAGAGCTGTCCCCTCCCCTCCAGCCTCCCAGCCCCTCGCCCACCACACTTTCCCCCAGACCCGTCGCCTTCTCACCCCCAAACCATAGTGGCTCTAGTCACCCCCCACCCCCTCCCCGGCTTGCCCTGAGCCGCTCGCCCGTGACACGATCCCGGGAACAGTGGCTGGACATTCCCCGTGCTTTTTTGGCCACCCTTCCCCCCCTCAGTTCATCCCTTGGCCTGCTCCCCGCCTGGCACCGTGCTAAGCATTTCATCTTTCATTTGCCAGGCAACGTTCTAGATGTGTTGAGAACATATTTGCTAATCCACCCCTAGAACGACCTATGAGGGGAGGCCCATCATTAACCCCATTTTACAGATGAAGAGACCAAGGCGAAGCTGTCAGCTCAAGGTCCTGCAGCCGAGCTGAGATTCGAACCTGGTGTCCTCGCTCCCGACCCCAAGGGCTTGGCCATTTTGCTGCGTGGTGAACCCGCCCAGTGACTGTGATCCCCATTTCACGGCTGTGGAAGCTGAGGCTGAGGGAACCTGACCGCCGGCACACGCGTGGAGGAGCTGGGATTCGTGACTTAGAGCCTCCTTGGGGCTGAGGACAGCCAGCGGGACGAGAAAGGACCAAGTGGTCTGCAGAAGGGCAGCTTGGCATGTGGGCACACAGAGGTGGAGGGCTCGGACGGGCACCCCCGGCCGAGGTCTCTGCTCCAGCGCGAGGTGTCTGTCCCTACCTGGCTCAGAACGCCACTGTCCCTGGCTGGGCTGCCCCCCATGGTTCCCTTGCCAGATTCTGCACCTGCTGCTGTGGTCCCCGCACCCCTGCACCCACCCACGGCTCCTCTCTGCAGGCGGAAGGGCCTCCCTGCCCCTAGTCATGTCGAAGGGAAGCTCCCCTGAGCCACATCCTGCCCACTCCCTCCCACATCCTTCAGGGACACCCAACCCTCTGCCCACCCAAAGCTGCCACTTTGTTGGCTGTGTGGCCTCAGACGGGTACCCTCACCTCTCTGGGCTGGGCTTCCTCAGAAGCCCTCCAGGAAGACAGACAGACTTGCCACTGAAGGGTCTATGGACCTGTCGGCCTCTCATCCCCCCTTTCTGCTCGTCCTTCCCCTCCCCCACTGTCCCCTTCACTCCCAGGACACACGGAGGGAGGGCTGGGGCAGGCAGCCCACCGCCCTGGGGGTCACGGGACCTGGGGTTGCCCGACTCCACCCCCGAGGCCGTATGTCAACGTGCGGGTGTCACGCGTGTGCCCTGGGTGCCCGAGTGCACGCCTCACCCAGTTTGAGCAGCCAGCCCTCGCGGTCGGGGTTGAAGAAGGTATGAGTGAGGTCATTGCCATCATCCTCGGGGATGGAGAAGGGCTCGCTCTTGATGCTGTCGAAGAGGTTCTGTCCCCGGAGAAGGGAGGGAGAGACCCGGCTGTGAGGTTCATCCTGCTCCAGGGCTTGGGCCCCTGCCTGGCCCGAGTGGCCTCGAGACCCTCCCCGCTTCCCCCAGGCCGCTGGTGCGAACCCCACCCGCACGTCAGGCCTCCCCTCTGTAGGTGGAACAGAGCCGGCGAGGACCGTGTGGCGGCCCTGCCCACGGCCCTTGCCTAAGGCAGGTTGGCAACCCCTTACCGACCAGGCGGGTGATGGTCCTCACCCCCCATCCGGCCTCCCCACCACCCCCCGCCACCTTTGCTGGAATTCTAGCCAGCAGCATTTCAGTAAGAGCACTGGCTTTGGTGGAAGGCTGTCTGGGTTAAAATCTCAGCTTGAATTGATGGCTGTGTGACCCTGGGCATGTTCCTTAACCTCTCTGAGCTGCTGGGCCTCATCAGCAAAAATGGCGAGAGAGATGCTAACTCCCAGTAAATGGACTGCGCAGGGCTCAGAGCTCCCCCCCACCCAAGTCCAGGGGAAGGTGAAGGGGAAGGGGGAGTATAGCCCCTGCCTTCACCCAACCACCCAGAGCTGCTCTTATGGGTCAGATGAGGGAGTCAGGGACTCCCTCCTGAAGGTGGGGGATACAAGGACCCTCAGCTGGGACCTGTACGCCCGCACACGTGTTCACCTGTGTGAACACACACACACACACCCAGGTATATACAGATACCCGCTAGGGCACAGCGGCGGCCAGGGTCAGGGCCGTCTTGGGCAACATCCACGAGGAGAGGGGGCTCCCCTTTTGCTTAGTTGCAGTGACGGAGACTTCCAGGTGTACCCTGGGTAGGGGGACACAGAGGAGCCACCGGGGAGTTAGGGATTGACCGCCAATGTCGAGAGGCCTGGCCCAAGGAGAGACTCAAGGCGGGATGCCGAACTCGGCTCTCACGGGCAGAGACCTGTTCTGGGTGGGCGGTGACCACGGGGGTGAGGGTTCTCAGAACACGGATTACAATCATCTCCATGCAGGACCTTCTAGCAGTTAGAGCTGCTGAAATACGGATGGAGCGGCCTTGTGTGGTAATGAGTCCCCCGTCACTGGAGGTATGCAAGCCAGGGCTGCGACCTCGCTGTGGCTGAGCCGTGGAGGCCCACAGTGGGTCGTCCCTGCGTGTGCTGAAACCCCTGCCGTGGGCCACTGTGTTCCAGGATCAGCCATCCCATATTCCCAAGTGTTGGGGAAAACATTCTAAACCGTTTCTGCTGATTAAAACCAGACCCAATGCTGGATCTCCATCTCAAAGATGATGAAGTCATTTCCTTCTGTCACATTTCTAGACACTGCCGTCCAGGAGGCTTCCTTGAGATTTTCAAATGAACCATTTCCCCAGTCCTCTTTGCTTCCCCCGAAGTTTTAGAATCTAGAATCGTGTCTCCTGGGTTTTAAAGGTCTTTTCTGACCTGACAGCTCAAGGGGCGGGGCGTGGGGCGTTACAACCCCACGGGCAGCAGGTTTTCCTGGGTTTGGGGGAGATGTCTTCTGACTGACTCCAGGGTCCCTGGCTCGGCCTGGCTGTGGCCGGGTGGGTGTGGGTCTCTTTTTTGGAGCCCCTGTACCCCTAGCACAGCTGGGAAGCCCTGTTGTCCCTCCTGCCCGGGCTCAGCCGGGCCCCCTGAGAATTCCCAAGGGGTGTTGACTGATTGAACAAAGGCCAGTGGCAGAAAGACCCTGTCAGCAAAGCTGTCAGCACAAGCAAGCATTTGGGAGGTCCAGGAGGCAGGCAGGGAGGCGGGTGGCCCCCGCCCCCCTCCGTGATGCCCACAAGGGGGCCCCTGGAAGCTTCTGCGGGTGGCATATCAGCTTGCACATGCTGCCCCCATAAAGGAAACCGCTCGGCTCACCCACATTTCCTGTACCTTGTAAACAACCAGCCCTCCCCCTTAAGTAGACACCCCTGCGCCCGAGCTGGTGACCACCGAACCTGGCTGGGTGGACGTGATTAGAAGGACAACGGCCACCTTCCAGTGGTTTTGCTGGTCTTGCGTCCGTCCCTCTCCACCCGTTTTCCTCTGGGGACCCACGTGCCCATACACTTTCTGTCCAGGCTGTCGGGAGGGGTTGACGCCCACTGCCCCCACCGCCCCAGGCTCCAGGAGGGAGGAAGCGACTCCCCTCTGGCCAATCAGAACCCTTCCTCCTGCTGGCCACAGTGACTGGGTCAGGGAGGACACGTGACCCATGCCAGCCAATAAGACTTCGCTCTGGGACTTTAGTTTTAACTGCTGAGTGAGAATGAGCCCCGCTGAAGCCGCCTGGGCCATCTCTGCTGCAATTTGAAGAGAGTCTTTTTTAAGAGGGTAGCTGACGGGGGGGAGAAGGTTGCTGAGAGATGGACAGACCAGTCCTGACCTCACTAAGCACCTGGATCTAGCTGAACCTGAAGCCGACATATCTGAAGCCAAATCAATCCCGGATCTTTTCTATCACATGAGTTGAGAGATTCCTTTAGCCAGGAAGCAACTGGTCCCCAAATCTGGCTTTCTGGTCTCTGCAGAAGGAAGGACCCTGGAGCCAGACAGACATGGGTTCAAATCCGGTCTCCTCACAAACTAGGAGACCCTTGGCCAGCTACCTCTCTTGGGTGTCAGATTCCTTTGCTACGAAGTGGGAATGGCACCCACTGCTTAAGGCCGTCAGGAGACCTTACTGAGAACATAGAGTGGCGAGGATTGGGCCCGGGAGATGGTCAGTTCTGATGGAGATGTTTGGACAAGGACCCACGAGGTCCAGGCCTGCCCACAGCAGAAGATACCCTGAACTGGGAGACTATTCCCCTGCCTGAGCCTCAGTTTCTCCACCTGTAGCCCTGGAGGGCTGGAGGCTAGCGAGCACCCCTTCTTGGCCTCTCTCCTTCCCCTCCTCCACCTGAACTCCGGCTCGGGGCAGCTTTCTCTGGAGGTGAGTGGTTCCCTTCTCGGCATTTCTTGGATGCCTGCCAAGTGCCAGGAGCTTGGAGTGCGTTAACTCTGCTTCTCGGGAGAACAACCTGGGTTGGCGGCAGCATCTGCCCACTTCGCAGATGAAGAAACTGAGGCTCACCGGCCAGGTCACACAGCCATAGGGCAGAGCTGGGATTTGATCTCCTATCCTGAGTCCACACCCTGTACCTTTGCTCTGAGTCTCTCGGGCATTGTCCCCCATTCCTATCAGGATGGCCAGGACAAGATGGGCTCAACCCGCCCGTCCCCGGCCTCCCACAGTGCACCTCTCCAAAGCCTTGTCCAGCTGCGCACCCTCGTGATCTGTGTGCCCTCGCTTCAGGTAATGTGTCTGTGTTAATTTAATTTCACAGATCGGGTCACTTAAAAGCGTGACGTGACGGTGTCCTCAGCAGGGCCAAGCTCCAGTACCGTCGTGGGGGATCCTTCCTCAAAGTGGTAAACTTTGACTATCTGAAAGGTGCTTAAAGCTGCGCTCTTGCCTTACATACAGGGAAGAGGAGGCCCAGAGAGAAGGCAAATGCACCCCCACCCCAATCCACACAGCACCCTCAACTTCTTCTGCCCTAAAAGCCCCGAACAGCAAGGACCAAGGCCCTCGTGGCTCTCTTTGCACCCCGGGAAGCTTCTGGATTAGTCGGCCACGCTAACCACACAGGCACTTTGCTAAATACCTTACATGTCTACACTAATCCTATGAGCTGGTTGCTCAGAGAGGTCAAGCGGCTTCTCAAACGTCACACAACCAGAGAGTGGGGGAGTCAGGACTTGGATGTGGCTGTGACTCTAACGCTCTGTTCCCCGCCCCCCGCCCCCCCACCTCCACCCCTCCTCTGTGGCTGCCTCTCTTGGCTGCCAAGGAGGATAATAAACCCTTCCCCAACCTCCCAGGCAGAATGTAAGTTAAATTGGCATAATAGACCCCTAAAGCCCTAAGAGAAGAAAGTTACAAGCTTTATGCAAATGTAGCGCATTGTTATTAACAAAAGGCTTGAGTTGGGGGGGGAAATACTTAAGGAGGGAGGTGCTGCGCTGGGCTCACTGGGGGCTCCGCAGTAGGGGGGGGGGGCTGCCTGGGAGATCGGGGAGCGGGTGCCTGCGTGTCATTAACTCATCACCTGCCAGACAAGGCGTGCTCAGCTTCCTGCCACAGGAGTGCCGCAATGAGATGAGTTACCGATTTCCAAATGCATTTCACATTCCGGGCATTCTACTAAGTGGTGGGGTTTTTTTTTTTTTTAAATTATGGTTAATTATTCTTAATAGTGACATAAACCGCCATTTAGAGCCTGTGCTGCGTACCTGGCATGGGCTATGCCCTTTACGTTTTTATAAATTGCTACTCACAGCAGCTCTGTGACGCAGGCGTCATTATCCCTGTTCTCCTGGTTGAGAGAACGGTGGCTTGGAGAGGGTGAGTCATTCCCCAAGGTCACCGGCAGGCAAACGGGAGATGGGAATTGACTCGAGCTCCAACCAGCTCGCGGAGCCCTCATTCTGTGTCGCGGCTGTCCCTTTCCTCGTGATAAACTTTCTCCTCTGGGGACCAAGGAGGGTGGTGGGCTAAGGGAGTGGCAGTTCTCGAACACGGAGGGGCACCAGGGTCCTTCCAGACCCAGGCTTCCCTCCAGACTTCTGCGGCTGGAGGTTTGCAGGGTGCTGAGCTGGGAGGGTGGGGTTCACACCCTTTCCTCCCCTCCTGCCAGCCTCTCACAGGGAGGTGACTGAGGCTTTATTGAGCTCTGGGGCATCTTGAGTCCTGGAAATGAACTGGCAATTCATTTTTGCTGCACCAGGCTCTGAATCCCACTCCCGTGTTTACAAAACTGTTCCTAGCTCCGTGTTACCCACAGCAAACAGGTTGTCATGCAAAGCCTGGGATGCTCTGACCCCACCCAGCCACTCTGGACATTTCTGCCTTTCCCAGCTAGGCCGGGCTTGGGTTGTGGCTGCTTCCCCTTTGTGCAATGTCCTTTCTCTGCTCCCCTCCGCGAAAACTCCTATTCAACCGTCAAGGCCCAGTTCAAAAGTCATCTCCCCTGTGAAGTCTTCCAAGATGGCACCCTTCCTTCCCCTGCCCCCAGGAGACTGACAGGAGCGTCCTCTGTGTTTCTGTGGCTATGTTCCCACAGTTAGGACGGCACGAATCACACAGGGCTACAATTCACTTATGTATCGTCTTCCCACCAGACCCTGAACTTGGCCTGGCAGGGCCTGTGGTTGACGCATCCGTGGGTGCCCCATGCCGAGCACAGGGCCCGGTGCCATACGGCAGGAATGGGGGGCTGCTTGATGGAGAGACGGGAGGCCTGGGTTCTGCTTGGCTCTCAAGTTGCCTTGCGGAAGACCTCGGTTTCCTCCTCTCTGAAGGAGGGAAGGGTCTTAGCGGAGTCTGAGGATTTTCAGCTCTGACACGCTGAGAGTCTAAGAATCTGGGATTCCAGGCAATACGCCTGAGTTGCGCGAGGCACCCTTGCTGGAAGGTGCGAATGATGGGTGCCCAGAATCCTCCAAACGATGAAGTCTGGGGGGGATCTCCTGGGTGGTCTCTCTCAGACATCGCCCTTAAGATGGGGATCACTCAGGAATGCCCATCTCACGACAGCCACCAACCTGGGGGGGGGTCCCTCCCAGCAGAGAATCCCCCCTGCAGAGGTCTGTCTCAGAGGGGCCCCCCCTGGGGCTGTCCACCTAAGGACGAACCCCTCCCAGATGCCTGGGGACCAGGTGGGTCGGGCCGTGCCCCTCTTACCCGCAGCTGCTCCTCAGGCAGGTCACCGCCGCCATTGATGCCACGGTTCATGGACACAAAGCGCTCGAAGGGTGGCCTGTCCCGGACATTGGGGTTGTGGAGGCTGGTGTTGAGCATGATGATGGAGAAGGACAGGACGTAGCAGGTATCTGCCAGATGGGACAGGGGTCACAGGCCTGGCGCTGGTCACTCTCGCCTCCTCTACCCCGACCCCTTCGAGGGGCCCATCATCACCCGTCTCAGTCCCCGAAGGTCCAGCTGTCCTGGCTTGGCATTCGAGGCCCCGCCCCCTCCCCACTCTTCTGGCCTCCCCGCTCCCTTTAGCTGCCTTCCCACCTCTGCACTTCTGCTCCCGCTGGGCCCCTGCCTTTCCCCTTCCCTTTGCTGCGTATTTCAATCCTCATCTCTCAGCTCCAGCTCCAGCCTCTCCCGGACCCCTTCCAGCCTCTCTGCCCACTCTGTTCCCTGCCTCCGCGGAACACCTATTGTTGGCCGCACTGTTCAGGGCTTAGTCACGTTCTGCTCGGCGATCTTGTTGGCATTGCGGGGCTCCTGGGGGCCCGAGTTCCTGTTCTGTTATTCAGACTTTCATGGGCTTGGGGGAGAGGCTGGGCTGGGCACTGGGGAGGGAGGTGATGCTCCTCTGGGGCGTTTTTGGGCCCCGGGTTCCAGAGTCAGGGAAGTCCGGCTGTGCGTCCCCGGCTGGTCTGGTGGACCTTGGGAAGGCACCTGACCTCCTGGAGCCTCAGCTCCCCCCACTGGTGATGTGAGGAGGTCTAACCTGAAGTATCCTCATGTCCCAGAACACCGGCGACTCTACCTCCGAAAACAGCGGCACCTAATAGAACAACCTGGTAGTTGCCGGTGCTTGCCCTGTGCTAAGCTCTACATCCCTATAACAACCCTGCGAGGCGAGTAACCCCATTTTACAGAGCAAGACACTGAGGCCCAAGGGAGTTAAGTTACAGGCCCAAGGTCACAAAATTGCATACTTAGACTGGGACTCAGATCTGGTGCTGTAAAATCCCTTCCTTTCCAGAAATCTTTACTGCGTACCCACAGAGTGCTGCGGACTGGGGCATTTATCAGCGAATACATTCAATACGGTTCCCGCCCTGCGGGATGTTTAGACTAGTGGGGGTGGGGGACAGATAAACCAGCACCCCCTCCCTCCCAGTTCTGTATAACTACAAGGTAGGACCAGTGACTGGTAGGACCTGACTGTGGTCACACGGCCAAGAAGCGTTGTGTCCGTGGACAAGTCACATCACTTCTCGGAGTCTCTGTTATATGCAGAGAGGGGGGATGTTCCTGGCCTCAGACAGTGGATGCACGGACCAGATGACTTTGCACGGGTGGTCCTCAACTAACGGAATTGGTTCTTGTTGTTATGGTAACTTCAGGAACAGAGAAGGAGGGCAGGACAAGCTTGCCCTGATGATTTCTTGCCCAGCCCGCGGTGGGGGGAAGGGTGGCGGTGGGGGTACGGAGTTCTGATCTCCGTGGAGATCTTTCCATACACCTGTGCTCCCTACGTCCCGCACAGGGTGTTTCATGCTTCTGGCCTTTACTCAGATGAAAACTCCTGCCCCAAAAGGTCCTCTCTCCCCTTGACCTTGGGCAGAACTCCTGTTCATCCTTTAAAGCCCTGTTCAGACACCGTGGGAAACCGGAAGGGGTGGGGCGACCCTGGCGCCTCGGGAGGAGGATCTGGGCCTGCAGCTCCGAAGGGGTCCTGGAGCCCCGGTCCCATCCCACACCGGCACCTGTGGACTGGAAGACGCCTGGGTTGCAGAGGCAGTAGCGGGTGGCAAAAGTCTCCATCATCCGGTCGATCTTCTGGGCCTCGCCGGGCAGCCGGAAGCTCCACAGGAACTGTCTGGGGGAGGAATGGGGCTGTGGGCGATGGAGTGGGCGGGGATCTCGGGGGCAGGTGTCGGGGGTACCCCGGGCAAGCTGCTCTGTCTGTCTAAGCCTTAGAGTCTTCATCCTGTCGGTGGGAGCGTCTGTCCCCATCACGTAGGGTCACGGGAAGGTGCCTTTTCTTTCAAAGTATCAGAGCTCGGTGGGCGCTACCCTCGGCCCGTCTGGGGTCCAGAACCATCTGTGGCCCCTCCGCCTCAGCCCAGGGCGGGGGGGGGGGGCTCTGTCTGCCCTGGGGTCTGGCTGGGGACCCTTCCGCAAGTGGCTTCCCCTGGCTGGGCTTCCTGCTCTTGGGACTTAGTTCCTCAAGGGGCGCCTGGGTGGCTCAGTGGGTTAAGCGTCCGACTTTGGCTCAGGTCATGGTCCACGAGTTGGAGCCCCGCGTCGGGCTCCGTGCTGACAGCTCAGAGCCTGGAGCCTGCTTCCGATTCTGGGTCTCCCTCCCTCTGCTCCTCCCCTGCTTGTACTCTCTCTCTCGCTCTCAAAAATAAATAAACATGAAAAGAAAATTAAAAAAAAAAAGCTGCGTTCCTCCAGGGCGAGGACCGTCTGCGGCTGGTCCCCTCCCCTCTCCTGCTGGGCCTCACGCAGGCTCGGGGAACCCCAGGACTGCCCCGTAAGGAGTGAAAGAGTGAATGAATGAACAAATGAATGAATATGGGAGCCTCCCGACCACCGACCCTTCTCCCTTAAAGAACAGGGGAACTGGAGGGAAGGCCACACTGCTTGGAGGGTGCTGGCTGCTTCCTTCTCTGCCCTACATACAAACTCCCGATCATCCTCCAAGGCCCGGATCAAATACCCTCATGGGGAGCCGACTGTTCAGGCAGCGAGACTTACTAAGCCGATTCTAAGTACCTCCTCCTTTACTCGTCACAACCTTATGACCTTGGCACTGTTATTGTTCCCTTTTACAGATGAAGAAACTGAGGCACGGGGAGTTTTGAGTGTGTGTGTGTGTGTGTGTGTGTGTGTGTGTGTGAGTAGCAGAGCTGGGCTATGACCTGGGCAGCTTGGCTCCACAGTTCAATATGTCATAACAAAGGGACTGCCCACTACGCTGCACTAATCAAATGAATAAAACCCTAATCTCAAAAGTAGTGGCAATGGCAGGGGTAACAGCAGCCATGGGTGCCGTGATTAACTATCGCTCTAATCGTGGAGTTAACACCGGGAGCGCTCGCTGTGATAAGCCAGACGCTTGTCCCCGGAGGGGGGCGAGCTGATGACCCCACCAGACCTCTGCTCCAAGAGGTGGTAACTGTCAGTAATTCATTTCGGCTCCTTAGGTCCTTCCGTCCTCCTCGTCGCTCCCCTTTGCTGTGTCTGTGCCGTTAGCTATGTGGCTCCCGGTCCCCGCCCAGGCTCTGCCACCCCCGAGGGCTGTCCCCCCCCACCCCCCTCACCTGAGGGCCTGCACGAGGTTGAGGTTGGCAAACTCATGGCAGTCCACGAAGGCCTGGAGGACCTGCAGGTTGAAGGAATCCCTGCAGGGGACAGGGAGGAGGGCACACAGCTTGGGAACTTGCCGGCACCCGCCTCCTGGGTGGGGGGGGGAAGGGGTTGAGGTGGAGGGGGGAGAGGAGGGGAGCCGCGTGTCCTCCTTCCGGATCCAGCCACCTTCCGGTCCGCTGAGCCACGTCTGAGCCCCTCCCCCCGAACGTGCACACGTAGGTCCTCACACTGGAGCAGACCCCCCCCCCACCCCTGCAACTCCCCCACGGCTCACCGGCGCTGTTCTCACCCGGGAAAGGAGGGGGCGCTCTCTGTCACTTCCTGCCTGGGTGACCTTACTCAAGCCACTGGACCTCCCGGAGCCCCAGTGTCCTCCTCTGTGAAATGAAGAGAGCCGGGCCTACCCCTCTTTCTCCCTTCTTCCCAGCTCAAATCGGGAAGCTCTGTTTTTCTGGCACCAGCATCCCCTGCCCTCTCGGGGGAAGGAACGTGTCCCCTGGGGGGCCCGGGAGAAGGGCTGCTGGTCTGGCTGCTGCCTCCTCCCTCACAGCCCGCCTGCCTCTCCCAACAGCCCAGAGGGGTCCTTTCTCACCCCTCCTGTGCCCAGACCCTCCCATGGAGCCCCACCTCAACCCCTGCCACTTCTTCCCTCCCTTGGTCTCTTCTGATCTCACCAGCCTGCCATTCCTTGAGCATGCTTCTGCCCCAGGGCCTTTGCACAGGCTGTTCCCGTTGGCACGCTCTTCCCCCAGATGTCCTCACTGCTCACCTCCTTTACGTGTCAAACATCACTCTCTGGAGACCCTTCCTACTCACAGTATTTAAAGTCACGGCCCTTGACCCATGATTCCCAACGCTTCTCATCTCCCTTCCCTGCTTTCTTTGCAGTCCAAAGAACTTAACATTTTCTAATGTATTTTGCATATTTGGGGATCTGTCTTTCCCACTAGAACGTACCTCTCCGAGGGCAGGGGTTTTGTTTTGTTTATCTTGGTCACTAGTATAAGTCCGGGGATTTGACACTGCTTGGCACACAGTGGAGACTAAAAAATATCTATCTGTTGACCAAATAAGTGAATGAAGGCAGGCAGGAAGGCAGGCATTGGTGCAGAAGGTGGAGGGGAGTGATCAGTTAGCTGTCTCAAGCCCCAAGAGTTAGGACTTCCCTAACATAATTCGCTCACTCACTTACCTGCACACGCACACGCACACACACACACACACACACACACACACACCTGCGCAACCCTCGTTCCCTATCTCCCTGAGGCCACGCACCGCCTTACCTCTCCCCCAAGTACGTGCCGATGGCCGTCTTGTTGAGGCCCTCGCCCTTGTACAGGAACTGCGCGATGTCCTGGACGTCGGGGGTCAGCAGTTTGTGCTCAATGAGATACTGGACGCCCTGGAGGGGGTACACGGACCCCATGATCAGCACCCCCCCCAGCAGCTGGCCTCAGTGGAGGAAGGGAGGGGCCCCCCGTGGCCAGACTGTGGGGCAAGCTGTGGGGGGACCTGGCATTCTGACATTGGCACAGACTTTTCTGGGAAGTTGTGTCCCTCCTTAACAGAAGCTGCCATTGGAAGGTGGTGAGGTCCCCATCAATGGAGGCATGCGAAGAAGAGAGAGCATCCTGCAGCGGGCCAGGCTCATGCCAGGGGCTCCCCGGGTCCCCTTCAGGCTCACACTGATTACATGCTTCAGTGAGTCTATGAATTTATAATTTTAAGATTCAACGATTCAGCCCTTTCTTTTGTACCCTTCATATTCATACATTTAAAAATAGCGTTTCATGTTTTTTTTCCTCACAAGCAATCTATGTCCATTGTGTAAAAAATTAGAAAAAAATCCGGCTAAATCAAAAGGAGAGGAGATGGCCACGTCCCAGCATTCAGAGGGAGAGAGTTTCCATCGTGGCGACTTTCCTTCCCTTTCTACATGAAACCTGCTTCCGATGTGACAATATCACGCACACCTCACGACCCAGGCGCTCAGAATCTGTCTTTCTAACTTTGGGAGTTCGGGGAAGAGGTTGCTGGAAGGTGGTGGGGGGGGCTGTTGTGAGGGGCTCTCAGTGACAGGCAGAGGGTCCTGGGGGCCCCTCAGTGGCCCCCCCAGGTGCTCTGTGTGTATGTGCACCTGTGTGTGAGCACGCGTCTGTATGCCCGAGTGTGTGCGTGCCTGTGTGTGTGTTCTGTGCGGTTGGGGCAGGGGTCCGATTCCCGTGGCTGTGGAAGGCAAATGGTGTGTGACAAATGGGTGAGCCTGTGTCACTGTGATGGGGAAGAGGCAACTCTCTCAGCCAGAGCAGTAAATTTCCAGGGACCCTTTGACTGTCCTGACCCTACCCCCCGTACGTGAGCTTGTGGCTTCCTTCTGTCTGTTCAAGCAGGAAGGGACCCGGCTGCCACCTAGCTAGGTGAGAGGTTGCTCTGAGGCCAGGGGAGGGGAGGGGAGGGTGGAGGTGGGGGGTGGGGAGGTGGTGTGTGTGGGTGGGGGGAGGGACAAGAGTCGTAGCAGCCTGAGCCCCCAGTGCTCCATGCCAGCACCCCCAGACTGGCCCTCCCCCAGCAGAGAGGCTGGGAGAAACTTCTGGAGACTGAGCCCCAGAATCTAAGGGTCCCAGTGTCCAAAGACCTACTAAAAAGGAGGAAGCAGAGACTCGGCCAGCAGACTCCAAGTCTGTGGACTTCATAAAATGTCACCACCTCCTCCCGGCTCCTACCTCATGCTCTGCTATGGGGTGACAGGGCACTGAAGCCATGGCAGGCCGTGGGCCGCCGGACAAGGTCCTGAGCTCCGCTGGGCCTCAGTTTTCTCACCTCTAAGGTGGGCCATCGTCAGTCGAGGGGAACGAGAGGACATCGTGAAGGTGTCCAGCATGCGGAACCCCCGACCCCACGACCACCCGAGACCCCCACGACTGCCCTACCTTCATGGGGTCCATGTTGAACTTCTTACGCCCAATGCATAGCTCCTTCTCTTTCTGGGCCATCCGGCTGCAGACAAGGAGATGTCAGCCTGGACCGCCCCAGAACCCCAGGACCCCCCCCCCCCGCCAGTCCCCAAGGATGCTTTTTCCGCAGCTACAGCCAATATTCCCCAAGGGCCCCCAAGGGCCTCCAAGTGGGGTCCTCACATCCTGCATTGGAATCGCCTCGGAGAGACCCTAGAAATGCAGGGTCTGGGCCCCTCCCAGACTCCCAGATGGGACTGTTCCAGTGGGCCCAGCTCCAGCATTCTAACCAGTTCTGCAGCCGTGGCCCTGGAAGCCCAGAGTCGCTCTAAGGAGAGCATTTAGGGGGGCCCTGTGCTCGAAGTGGGGGCAGGATGACAGGGAGGCCGGGGGTGAGGGCAAGGCCCCCGGGGCCCGACTCCTGGTGCAAATCCCGCTCTGTTGCTTTGCTGGCTGAGCCACACGAGGGGAATCACTTCACCTCTCTGGGACTCAGTTTCCCCAGCATGGTTGAGAGGCTAAAGAGTTTAAAGCAGCTTGGTGGTAGGCGCTCTGTAAATGTTATGCTGGTGTCGGGGCTGGAACAGGACACCTGGAGACACGGGGCAACCACGTGTGGGCCCATGTGGATTTGTGGTGGGGCTAGAAAGGTGATCGGAGATCAAGGGACAGCAGGGGCCGGGTGGCGACTTCCTGAGACGAATGTGTAGCCGTCGGTACCTGGGACCTCAGGGGATTATGTAGGGAGCAACCTTCTTATTCCCCACAAGGGGGGAAACTGAGGCCCAGGGAGGGGCGGGGACAAGCCCCAGGTCACAGAGCTGAGCGCTACTTTTCCTAGCCCATCCCGTGATGCTCCTGGCCGGCGACTGATCAGGGCCTGGGTCAGTGCGGGTTAGGAGAGACTTGGGTGGAGGGGGTGGGGATGGGGAGTGTCTCTCAAAAGAGGGGGCTGTTGGCAGTAAGGACCAGACCAGACCACGAGATGGGCTCTCAGGCCCTCCCTGCTGCCTCTTCTTCTAGGCCGATCCCTGATTTCACCAGGGCCCCAGGCCCAGGCAGGGCCCCTGCTCCCTCCTGCTCATTCCTGGTGTGGGACATCCTCGGAAGCCACCATGGCAGCTTCCCAGGGGCCCCTGGCCTGGCCCCTCCTCACCTCTCCTCCGCGATCTCGAAGCAATCAATCTGGGCAAACACATCTGCGATCTCATCCTTCAGCTTCTGCGGGGCGGTGGCGGGGGGGGGGGGTGCGACAGGGAGGGAGAGTCAGGGACAGACTTCAACAACCACTTCCACCCCTGGGCGTGACCCCAGACCTCCAGTGAGCTGTCACTGCCCGCCTACCTTTGAGAGATCCCTTTCCCGGATGTTTCTCCCTCCCTCCCTCTCTCTCTTTTTTTATTTTAATTGTTTCATGTTATTTGGCGGGCACAAGTCGGGGAGGGGTCGAGAGAAGGAGAGACAGAAGAATCCCGAGAAGGCTCCGCACCATCAGCGCAGACCCTGACGCGGGGCTTGAACTCACAAACCGCGAGATCATGACATGAGCTGAGAGTCAGAAGCTTAACCCACCCGCCCCCCCCCCGGCGCCCCCCTCCCTTTCCCAGATGTTTCTTATCCTCAAAATCCCAAGCCAGCCTATTGCCTGTTGATATGCGATTCTCCATGGGCTCCTGTCTCGGGGGACGCGGTCCTCAAGTCCCCACCCTTCGCCCCACTCTACTTCCAGCCCTCCCACCTCCCCTCTGCAGCTGTGGAGTCTCCTGCCCTTTAGCCAAGCCTACCCGCCAAGCCCTCCTGCGCCCAGCTGCCAGCTTCCTGAAGCACAGCTTGGTGCCTGCCCTTCCCCAGCTCCTTCCGTGGCTCCCTACTGCCTCCCCAGCCACCAGGAATGAGTTCCCACCCTAGGACCAGGCCCCACCTCCTCTCTGGCTTCCCTCCCCCATCCATTTACTCTGTCGCTCACCCTTCACTCAGGGCCTACTATGTGCCCAGTATTATGGGGACCCCCCGGGTACAAGATCGCGCAGGCTGTCTTTTCAGGGACCTTGCCACCCCAGTGGAATGTACAGAAGAGGTCGCTGAAGTGCAGAGAGGTAAGGGGACGTGTCCGAGGCCCGATTCCAAGTCTGTGCTTTCGCCAGTCCCCTCAAGTCTTTTTTGTTTTTATTTTTGTCCTGACCCTGCAGGAGGCGCCCAGGGGCAGAAGACCCCCTAATTATGCCAGCCACGACCGCTGGGCGGACAGGAGAGTGGCAGCTGGTCCAGCAGACCCCTGCAGGGCAGCAGCATGGGGACCTGGCAAGAGCCCCTAACATGCACCTTAGCGCCTCCTCGCCTTCGCCCGGAATCTGAGGGATGAGAGAGGTCCCAAAGGAACCTGGGTTCCAGGAACCCGGGGGGTCGCAGGGGCCTGGAGACCATACCTGTACCTGATCTTGGCCAAGTCACTGAGTGGCTTCCCCCCACATAAAAGGGGGATCCACTTGCAAATATTAATTGAGCGCCTCCTGTATGCTTTGACTCTGGAGCTGGGGCTATGGTGATGGGCAAGACAGACCCACGCTTTCACGGGGCTCATAGCCCAGTGGGGGTGGGATCATGGTGGTCATGGGCAAATGAAATGGCGAGAGTAGCTACCCTGTCGTGGGCGCAGCGTAAGGGATAGCCTTGTCCAGGCACCACGGGGGGGCACCTGAAGCCAATGGAACGTGGGGTGTCAACCGTACTCCAATAAAAAGAGAACGATCTCTGATCATTAATGTCGTGTCATGGTACAGGAAGAGCCTGGCCACCTAGTAGGTCTCAACAAAGCACTTGCTGAGTGAGTGATTTTGTATCTTCAACTTTCTTAGGTACACGTGTGTTGGCGTGGGGTCGGGCCCCAGCAACCACAGCCAGAGCGGTCAGGGCAACATTCGAGCCGAGAACGAAATAGTGAGAAGGAGGTGCCCCGAGGAGAGCTGCGGAGAGTCCCGGGGACCACAGGAACGGTGAGTGCAAAGGCCCGGGGGCAGGACTGAGCTCCGCATGCTCCAGGAACAGAACGAGGACCCGCCTTTGAAGGCTGCTAGGAGTCAAATGGGTGAACGTCTGAGAAACTGTGTTGGCAAGGGCCAGGCACACGTTGGTGTTATCTTGACGAAATGGGTGACATTTTTGAGGGGCTGAAACTGGGGCCCAGGGTGGAGATGCGACCGGATCGGGGCCACACAGGCGGGACTGGAACCCGCCAAGCCATCAAGTGCAGACAGCACCAGGCAGGGCTTGGCACACAGTAGGTGCTTAACCCATCTCCCCCCACCCTCCTAGCTCTCTCTAGCCCCCCCGGAATTCCATTCTCCCCACTCCGGGGGCAGGGGGGGGCGCTGGATGGAGTCTGGCCCTGCCCTCTGACCAGGCCCCGGGGGGCAGGAGTGAGTGCGGGGCTGCGTGAGCGCGTATGAGGGTTTGCTCGTGGGAGGGCGTGTCGGCTCGAACACGCGTGTGGACAGGAGCCTGTGTGTTTGTGAGTGTGCACGCACCTGGATGTCTTCCAGAAGCTGCTTCCGGTGCCATTTGATCTGCTGTAGTTCCTCTGTCTCCCCACTGCTCAGCTCCGCTGGGTCTGGAGAGAGAAGAACGGGGATGGCGAGGGGGGTCCCCTGGCTTGCTCCCTTCCTCTCCCCTCCCCTCCCCGCCCAGCTTTGTACCCTCTGGGGACATTCCCCTCCCCCCCACCCCCACCATCTTGTTGATTTGCGCCTTTTCTGCTCTACTCATTATAGTCAGCACCGTGACAGCAGAAACTTCAAGAATTTTGCTCACCGCTGCATCCTCCGCCCCCTAGAAAGAGCTGACACGTAGCAGGTACTCAAAATACTTGCGGACGGCATTCATCCTTTCTTGGAACTTTCATCTGCTCTTTCCCCAGATTGCTTGGTTAGCTCACTTGGCCGCGTATTTATTTGCACAACCAGGGAGTGAGGTATCATTTTGCCTCCCAGGCCATTGGTCAGACAGAGTCACATGACCACACCTAGCTGCAAGGGAGGCCGGGAAGTGAGCCTTTAGCATGGCGGTCCTGATACCATTGCGACCGTATAAGATGGGGAGACTGGCTTTGGGGGTGGGGGGACAATTCGCAGCTCCTGCTCCAGACACTGAGGCTCAGAGAGATGAGGTGACCCGGCCAGGGCTCCACAGGGACAAGCTACTCAGCCCGGGTGGGGCTTGGATTGGGCTGGCTATGAAGCCTGGGCTCTTTTCTCGTTACCCGGAATGAAAGGAGATGCGTGTGTGCTGGCATTCTGTGCAAGGTGCTGTGACAATTCCCGCACTGGGGTCGCCTGGCTCACCTCTAACCCCTCGCGTTTCCTGTTGCATCCACAACACTCGCTTGGCCAAAATCTTCACGGGCTCTCTGTTGCTTAGAGGGGAAGAGTTCTCCTCCTGGTCCTCCACAGTCCCGGCCTCTCTAGCCGGCCTTGTCTTCCACTATTCTCAGTAAGAGCCTGGGAGTCTAGCCTGCCGGCTCCCCACTCCCCCCACACTGTCTCTGTCTTACTTTCCCACTTTTGCCCATGCTGTTCCTCGACCCTGGGATGCCTTCTCCCGTCTGTCTGTCCATACTCTCCCCAACTCTTTAAGTCCTAGCTTTAGGGAATACCTGGTCACCTTTCTTTAAGGTTTTGCAAGGACAGCCCTTATGTCTCCCAAATGAAAGCAGAGAGAAAATTAAAGGCTCCCTGTCCCTACCTTTCCCTCCCACTGACCGAGCTGCCATCTTGGATTAGAGATGGAAACTGGGTGTTGAGATGGCGAGGCACCAAGCAAGTATTCTACACGTGGGAAGGGTCCAACGCACGTATAATGGATGCTGCGTTGTGCCATCAGCTCTCCCCTTCAGGATCAAGGCACCCATTTCTTCAGTGGCTGGGGGTAGGGTTGGGGGTAGCCTGCTGATGGCACAGCTGAATTTCCTCCTCCCCAGGAACTTAACTCAGCCAAATGGAACTGCCTCACCTGAGGATATGGCCCTCCCCAAGGACAGCCACTGCATCAAAAGCCAAGACGTTTTGCCCAGTTTCTGGACCTGAGCCAGTACTCATACCCAGGCTCTACTGACTGAAGGAGAAGCTGGGTGCCCAGAAAGAAGGGTCCTGAAATGCGATGACAACTGTATACGATGATTCCCTTGGTCAAGCAGTCAAGATGGCTCTGGGTGACCCACCAGGTCATAAAGTCAAGTGAGCACAACGACAGTCCTTCACAAGTGGCTCCCTGAGGAGGAACAAGTGCGAATAAAACCAGAAGGTTCCAGTAAGCTCCGCGAACACATCACCCAGGCCCCTATGCCATCCACGGCTGTCGCACCCGGTCCCTTGGCTCCCACTATGTCTGCGTGGGTAGGTCCCTTGTGATCTCTCTGGCAAAGGAGCAAAGCGCCCCAACCTGGTTCCAGAATGGGTGGCTTCGTGTTTGGGGACGTGTACACGCTGGGTAGCTGTTGACCCCTGCCGAAAGGTGTCCTGGAGAGACAGGGGTGACAAAAGCTCCCAGTGAGAGCAGGACTCTGGGGAGGGTGCCTGGCCACCCATTTCATGTGCAAAGAGCAGCGGCCCCCAGCAAGAACACGCCTGCATTTATGGGGTGCAAATTGACGAAAGGAAATCTCCTTTAAGCAGGGGGGGCTCTCACACCGGACCACTCCTCGTCAATTGCAGACCCTACAGGAGCAGACACACCTTGCAAGTGGCAAAGATTGTAGCTACTAAGTTGCTCTCCCTGCAGCCGGAAGGAAGCTTTCCTCCTCCCTACGCCTGGAGCCCCCAGTTAACTCCGATGCACTTGTTGTTTATCGCGCAACCTTTGCGGAGGGTTTTGCCACAGCTTGCTTGTCCTGGATGGCGGTTCTAATACTCTTCTGGAATAAACCCCTCCTTGGCCGGGAAAACAGCTGGCAGTTTTGTTTTGTTTTTTTTTAAGGTTAACAGTGAACAGGAGAGGGTGGCTTGACTTCTCGGAGGCTGGGAAGGAGGAAGATCGGAAGATCGGGAGTAGGGGGGGTCTGGGGAGGAGGCAAGTGGGTGGTCCCCTAGGAGTGGCCCCGGGGGATGAAGACTTTTGTGACGCCCACCAGTGCTGCCCAGCAACCATCCGGCACTGACCTCAGCCAGGCTCTGACCGGCAGCCCAGTGCTGGTACACCTGTCCACGAGTGCAGTAGCCACGTGGCCCCGGTGGAGGCTACATGAGAAGCCACCCACCCGAGCTTCCCGAGCTATCGCCACCTCTGAATCTCTGAGCTGCCGGCAACAGAGACCCCCTGTTTCCCCTCGAAGACCCACCAGCCAACTCGGGAGGCAATGGGATTGCTTCTACTCCTAAAGGCCAGCGGTCCATCTTGACCGGAAGCCTCACGTGGTCCGGACGTGCGGGGGGCCCTTCCTCCCCACAGAGCCTCGGCCAGCGCCACTGTCCAGGGGTCGTCAGATGTCGAGAACTGCACAACGTCACGCTGGACCAAGGGGCTCTCTTCACAGGAAGGCAGGCGTGGGAGGAGCATCCGGCCAGGGGATCCGCTGGTCCTCTGGGACCGCTTCGCCCCCCGGAAGCTGCCAGCCTGGTGGAACAAAGCGTCAGCTTGGAGCTGATGTCCTGCTTGGATGGGGCACCGTCCTCCAGGATGCAGGATGCAACCTAACCCAGCAGCCGTCAGGTGGTGTTCTGGCCCCCGCAGGTCACTGACACGGACCCAGGAGGGACGAGGAGTGGCGCCATGTGCCCTCCTCCTGGTGGCCCTCTTGGGAGTCTTGCTTTCTGTCCCTGCAGCACTGGGCTCCGCAGGCCCAGAGAGCCCCGTTTCCAGGGAGGAGGTGGGGGGTGGCGAAGGAAGAGTCTCCCATTGACCTTCGGCTCAAAAACACCTGCTTTGTGCCAGCGGCTCGGCGTAAATGATGTCATTCGATCTCACAGCTCTTTGAGGCACACTGACATGCACCCCTCTCTCACCCTTGTGTCTCCCCCGCGCCACACCCCGTCCATCTCCTTTCCGTTTCCACGGCCCCACCCCCACCCCGACCTCGGCGTGTCCCTGGACCCCGTGTCTCCCGGCCTCCACTCGGCACCTCCCATCCAGTCTCCCGCGGCGTCCCGTTGTCCTGGGGATGACACCCCGAGTCTTCCGGGCCCCCCGGTTGGGCAGGCAGGGCCCCATCTTCCACTGACGTTGCGCCGCCCCCGCCCCCGGCTTGAGGCCTCCTGGACGTCCTCCACTTGCTCCCACGTGCGCCCTCTCCACAGGCTTCCGCACGCACAGGCTGTTCCCCGTGTCTCGAATGCCTTTCCTTCTGCCCTCTGCCTCGTCACCCCCGCTCAGCGTCTCCCCTCTCAGGTGCCCTCCTGTCCTGCGTCCGAGGTGACACGGCTGGAAGGTGCTGGAGCGGGGGTCACACCCAGGCCCATCCAGGACTCCCGAGGCCACAGCCCTGATGTTGGTCTTCCGACGGCAGATATCTTCGCGCAAATCATCCAAACCCCACCAGGTACTAGTCCCTGGTTGTTCTGACCGGAAGTGCTGACCGTGGCTCCTGTTTGAGAATGAAGGCCAGATGCAGAATGATGCCTTGTTTTTTTGGCGGGAGGTGGGGGGAAGAGAGAAAACAAAGCCAACTCTCCAGAGTTGGGGAAACTGAGGCATAGGCGTGCGTGGCAAGTTTTCTCAGGACAGTGGGAGGGCGTGGGGAGGGGGCTGTCTGCAGTTTTTCTTCACAGAGCTTCTTTTGTGGTTTGGCAGGCATGTTCATGGACCCCTGGATCCCCTGTCCCCTTCTGGAGGGATTCTGACCCCCCCCAGCAGGTGGCCCCTGTCACGTGAAGCCCGGGGCCTTCCACCCCTTCGCCTGTCTGTTTCAAAGCGGGGATTTCTCCCCATTTCAGAGCTGAGGACACTGAGGTTCAGGGAGGGCGACAAGGACGCAGGGTCAGAGTGGCCACTTCTGAGTCTGAGCCTGGTGACGCTGGGGTTTCAAGCACCGGAGCAGCTCGTGGGAGTTGGATTTAATTAAAAAAAATTTTTTTTTTAAATGTTTGTTTACTTTTCAGAAAGAGAGAGAGAGAGAGAGAGAGCGCAAGTGGGGCATAGAGGGGGGACAGAGGATCCGAAGCAGGCTCTGTCCTGATAGCCGCGACCCCGACGTGGGGCCCGAACTCACAAACCACGAGATCATGACCTGAGCTGAAGTCAGGGGCTCCACCGACGGAGCCACCCAGGCGCCCGCCCCGTGGAGTCGGGTTTTAGTAACAGTGCTCACGAAACACGCAAAATAACAACACGATAATGATAACAGCCGCCACCGTGAGCTCTGTTGACTCTGCCCTGGGCTCGGTGATTTTCCCGCCTCACGAAGCCTGCTTTTGGACGCCCCCCCCCCCCCCCCATGCTGTAGGCTGCGGCTGCCCTCTGCACGGTGCCCAGGCCAGCTGTCAGTGCCCTGGTGCCCACCCCGGCCATCTACCTCCCCAGTTCCTCCTTACTTCCCCTTTGTCCTTCCTCTTTCCCATCATATTTTTAGAAATCTTTCTGCTCGCAGGCCCGTTTCCAGGACAGCTGGCCCAGCTTCCCCTTTCCAGGGCAGGAGGAGGGCGCTATCCTGGGGGCCCCAGGGCAGAGGCTCCTCAGAGTCTGGGGGGGGGGGCGCGCCCTGGGGCAGGAGGGGGTGTCTGGCGGAGCCGTTCCTCGCCCCGGCCCCCGAGGCTCTGTGGGCGACGTGTGGCTTCCTCCCCGCCCCCAGAGCCAAGCTGCCTCTATTTTTAACCTCTCCCCGGCCTCCCTGCACCAGCCCAAAGGTGCTGTCTTTGGTCACACAGAGGCTTTGTTGCCTGGACCGCTCACCTTCCCGGCAGGCCCTGGGGGGAGGAGGCCTGAACACACGGGAGGCAGGCGGGGAGGCCGCCCTGGGGGACCCGACTCCTCCAGGAAGTTTTCCGAGATCTCCCCCTCTCCCGCGTGGAAGGAGTCTCTTCCTCGTTTGCTCTGGGTCATCGTCCTGCACGATCTGGGGGGTCTGTCTCCCACTCCCCCATGTCCTGGACCAGCAGCCTCCGCCAGGGCTGGGCCTGCTGTCCCCAGCACTGCCCAGCACAGACCCTGCACGCCGGAGGACTGCTTATAACACGAATGAATGAATGAATGAATGAACCAATCCATGGAGATCTGAAATCTCCCAACAGACCGCCTGCGTTGACTTCACTCAATCCCTTCCCTCCCAGGGCCAGCCCAGAGCAAAGCAGCAGCCCGCCTTCTGGGCTGCACCTTCCGCAGCCCGGGCTAACCCGTGGCTCTCTCGCCTCTCAGGTTCTTGTCCCTGCCCTGCCACTTACTGGCCCCCTGACTTCAAGTAAGTCAGTCCTCTCCCGCAGTAAACCTCCGTGAGCCTCGGTGTCCTCGTGATGGGGACAACCATCCCTCTTCCTAAGGACCCATCACTTCGTATCTGCCGGGTAATCTTAAACCAGGTGCTGTTCCCCGCTGGGTCCCCGCCTTGTCATCTAGTCTCCACCTAAGACCTATTCACAGAGCCTGTATGGTCTGGGAGCCACCTGCCGTCCAAAGCCCAAAAGCTGTTGAAAGGGAAGGGTGGTTCTCTAACCATGTTCCCCCGAGCCCGTGGGGTCAGGGGAGGCGCGGTGGGCGGGGTCAGACTGCTCGGTGTTAGGTTTTGTTTGAAGAAAGGGTTCTGTTGCTAACGGGCTTGACGTCATCTGAACTTGGGGAACTGGACAGCTCCTGGAAGCCCTCGTCTTCTGGATTTCCAGGCAATGCTGGGACATTCTTTTTTTTTTTTTTTTTTTTTTTTTTTTTAATGTTTATTTATTTGTTAGAGAGAGACAGAGTGCGAGTGTAGGAGGGGCAGAGAGGGGGCGGTGGGGGAGACACAGAATCCGAAGCAGTCTCCAGGGCTCCGAGCTGTCCGCACAGAGCCCGATGCGGAGCTCGAACCCACAAACTGTGAGATCATGACCTGAGCAGAAGTTGGACGCTTAACCGACTAAGTCACCCAGGCGCCCTGATGCTGGGACATTCCGATTGCAGGGCACAGAGACTTTGTCCCTCTTCTTCCCTCTGCCTTGCAGAAATGCAGTTCTCTTCCCTACCAACCGTACACATGTCTCTCCTCTTTCCCCCAGACACGCGGTCCTGCTCACTGGGGAGGGGCTCAGCCATGGTTCTCTGCTGCTCCTCTCTGGCCCCCTCCACTGGCACTCTAGGTGGTGTCCTCAGCCTCCCCAAAGGCCACCCTCATCCCCCCACCCTTAAAGTCCAAACAGGAGCTTCAGGGCCCCTGTGCCACCCAGACGGCCATTATCACCAACATCATCATCTTCAAGTCAAGCAACCTTCCTTGCACTGGTCATTCCTTCCCCTGCACCCCCCACCCCGAATATTCCTTCCCCAGAAACCGACAGGGATCACTCCCTCCTTCCTTCAAGTCTCTGCTCAAATGGTGTCTCCTTCTGAGGTCTCCTCGACCACCCCCTCCCATGTCCCTTATCCTACTTGACTGTCCTTCGTCCTGCCTGTCACCCCCTGACACATTACATTAATACCTTTATGTCTGTCTCTCCCTGTAGAGCGTGAGCTCAGGAGGGCAGGGACAGGGCCTGCTTTGTTCCCTGTTCTCCCAGCACCTGGGGCACAGCTTGGCACTTAGCCTGAGCTCGTAAACATTTGTTGCATGCTTCTGCATTTCCACCCTGTCTTACATCTATTTACATATGGATTCCCTCCAGGATCCTGGGAGGCAGGCACTATTGTCCCCATTTTACAGAGGAGGAAACTGAGGCCCGGAGAGGTCGGCCCCGGGTGCTTACCTGGGTGGCACAAGTCCATCCTGAAGCCCCGGGGAAGGGTGGCCTCCGCTCCCGTCGCCTGCTGACCCAGCTGCTGCTCAAGCTGACCAGGCAGAGATGTGTCACCGAGGCTACACCAGGCCCCTTCCGGGTGGCCCCTCCCAGCCCCGCGTGGGGAGGAAGTCCTGTCTGCCGGGACCCGGTGTGCAGGCTCTTGAAGCAGCAACACTTCCTAAAACCAGCAGAGTTTCGTGTGGCAGGGACTCTTTGCATTTTTGGGTGTGGGCTGGGGAGATTTAGAGGCAAAAGAGACAAACAGAGGGAGGGGTTGGGGGGTAAAAAGAGAAAGTGAGAGCGAGAAACATGTACGTGCGCGTGCACACACACACACACCCGCACCCGTGCACACACAGAGGATGATGGCTGCTGGAGGGCACAGCCTTCCCTAGGGGATAATGTGGGATGATGGGCCATTTACTTAGCAACCTCCCCAGATAAAACCTTTGGTCAGCGGGGCCCCAAAGAGTCCACCTTACCCACAAGCTATCTTTTCATCTACTTGGGGAAAAGGAAAATGGATTCAGCGCCAGGAAAGACTTTGCTTCCCCTCCGTGACATGTCTGGCTGTTTCCTGTCTAGTGACCACTCGGCCATATGTTTAGTGTCCCTTTTCCCTCAGGCTGCTAGGAAGCTCCTAGTCAAATGTGAAGCTCCTTTGCAGCTGTTCTATTGTCGCATATCGACTTGGGGGCCAGATGCGGCCGTGGGACGCTCAGCTCTGCCACTCGGGACCCGTGAGAGGTTGGAGAAGCCGCTTCTCTGCAAGGAGCCTCAGTGTGCTTACCTATAAACGGGGGATAATACTACTCACCTCCGGTTATAGAAAAGACGAGGGGGGAGAGTGTCCGTAAGATGCTTGGGACATAGTGGGTACTCAATAAACCCTACCTTCTTTCCCCTTTTGTTTTTCATTTTCTTCCTGGTTAAAATTCCCAATTTCATTGCTTCTGCCTTTTCTGGCCGATCGAGCCAACGTCTTCGTGGGGAAAAAAGTATCGTGTGAAGAAATTTCTAGGGCCGCCCGGGTGGCTCCGTGGGTTAAGCGCCCCACCCTTGATTTAGGCTCAGCTTATGATCTCATGGTTTGTGAGTTCGAGCCCCGCGTCGGGCTCTGTGCTGACAGCTCAGAGCCTGGAGCCTGCTTCGGATTCTCTCTCTGCCTCTCTCTCTGCCCCTCCTCTGCTTGCGCTCTCTCTTTCTCTCAAAATAAATAAAGTTAAAAAAAAATCTATAAAAATAAATAGAAATGCTTCCTCGGTGAAACTTTGCAGCCCACCTCGATTTATTCATCTGTTTCCCCACTAGTCTGGAGGCTCCATGAGGACAGGGTCACCTCTGTGTCTCTGTGTCTGACAAAAGCAATGAATGAATGAATGAATGAATGAGTGAATGAATGAAAGGAACACGGGGGGGATAGCTTGGTTGCTGCCAAAGTTGGCTGCACTTTCCACCCTTCCCTGTGTGCACACCCCTCTGCACGGCTACGCTGCCTCTCCTCCCATCTGGAGGGAGAGTCTGTCACTTCCCCTCGAATCTGGCCACCTGCCATTGAGAACCAGCCTGCGGGCTCGCCTGCTGGAGGATGGGAGGCCATGTGGAGAAAGGCCCAGCTGTCCAGACCGCCACCCGGTTGCAGCCTCCTGAGTGAGCCCGGGCGACACCGGAAGAAGGACCCCTAAGCGGAGCCCAACCCACATGGCTGTCCCACGGCACTGTGAGATGTGACAAATGTCTGTGTGTTTCAGTGTGTGTGTGTGTGGGGGGGGGGCTTGTTATGCAGTGAAAGCTCACTGATATAGGTGCAATCCAACGCCTTCATTTCATGGAAGCGAACACTTGCATGAGGCTCATCTCTGGGACATGCTTGACGGAGTTGGAACTCGAGTCAGTGGCCAGCTCAGGGCCAGGGGCCAGGCCCACCCCCTGCCAGCCTTGTGCTCTCAAGACTCCTGGAAGCGGCCCCCTTCCCGCCTTTGGCTCTTCGGCGACGCAACGTGATTCTCTGGGAAAACTCGTCGAAGTGATCTGCGTAGTAAACTAGCCTTTGTTTCTCTGCAAATCTGGGTCTGAGGCACAAAACACCATTTCCTGGGTCACCTCAAAACCAGAAATGCAGAGGAAGGTGTCATACCCTGCGTAGAGAAATGAACACGGCAGGTCCGGGACTGCCATCCTTTACAAAGCATGCTTGCAAGTCTGGCTTTGGGCTGGCTTCTGGCAACTTGGGCTTCCGGTGGGTTCCTGCCGTTCCCTGAGAAGAGTGGCTCGCCGAGCCTAAACCGTGCAAACAACGTGGGTTATGCTGACCACCTGCTTTCCTTCCGGGGGTCTAGAAGTTTGGTGTATGCTGGGCAGGGGCTGCCTACGTGACCAGCCCCCAGTAAAAGCCCTGAGCAGAATCTTTTCTTGTGCATTCCTGGTTAACAGCACCTCGCGTGATTGATAGTCTCTCATTCTCTGAAGATTCAGCTCAAACACCACTTTCTCTGTGAAGCCTTCTCGTGATTACACCTTCCTTCCCTCCGTCCCGACAGCCCTGGTCACGTCTAATCGCATAGAGGCAGGTAGCCTGGGAGGGAGGGACCCTCTCGTTGTGGGCGGCAACGCGTTTGGTAGAATCCATAGTAGGTAAACCGTAGAGACCTCGAGTCAGTCCGACTCAACACTGGCCAGCTGTGTCACCTTCTCCCAACCAAGCTTTGCTTTTTGTCGTCTGCAAAATGGGGACAGATAAAGTTGGGTCTGTTTATATGAAACAGAAAACCCAAATAACAATGGTTTAAAGAAATTAGAGGCATATTCCTCCCTTATGAGAAAGAAGCCTGAAGGAGGTAACGTAGGACTGTTCTCAGAGAAGCCTGGTAACTTGCTTCTACCCCGAAGGTCTCATGGCCCCAAATGGCTGCCTGATCTCCAGCCATTGTGCCTGAATTTCAGGTAGGGAGAAGAACGCAGATGGGAAGGGCTCCCCTTAAAGGCCTATTCCTGAGGTTCTGTGCGGCCTGAGGTCAGCGCTTTTTCCCAAAACGGGGCTCTGCTTCCTCCATGTGACCCATGTGGCCGTCCATAGCTGGTCCCTAGTTGGTGATGGGACACCTCACAGCAGTCTCCAAACACGGAGTTTGGGAAGTCTTCAGATGGCCACCACTACCATTTATGGAGTGCTCACCTCAAGCCAGGAACTGTGCCAAGTGCTTGTATATCCTCCCATTTAAGCTTTTCCACAACCCAACAAAGCGTATTACTATCCCTGTTTTATAGGGGTGAAAACTGAGTTAAGTTACTTGCTCAAGGTCACACAGCCAGGAAGAGGCAAGCCCGGATTCAAGCCCTGTGCTGACCTCATTCCCACTCTGAACTTACCCAAGCATCCCTTCGAACATTTAGAAAGAAGTTTAGTGGCCTGCCCTCCCCTCGGGGGAGAGATAGGAAAGGTCCAGCCCTTGAATCCAATTGTAGCAAAACCATGTAGGTGACGCTTTCTGTGGCCCCAAAGCTCAGAATTCCTCACCTGTTGGGCACAGCTGGTTTGAAGGCGAGAGAGCTGGAAGGAGCCTAGAGATGGTCTAATTCAATGACCTCATTTACATGTGGGGTCACTGAGACCTGGAGGAGGCGGGGTTAATGAGTGAGTAAGGGGCAGAACTTGCCCTTGAGCCCATTTGGGCTGCACAGTTAGAGTAATCCATCCATCCATCCATCCATCCATCCATCCATCCATCCATCTATCCACCTGTATGTCTGTCAGTCCATCCATCCATCCATCCACCCATCCATATGTCCATCCATCCATCCACCCATCTATCCATCCATCCATCTGTCTGTATGTCTGTCCATCCATCCATCCATCCATCCATCCATCCATCCACCCATCCATTCATCCATCCATCCATCCATCCATCCATCCATCCATCCACCCATCCATTCATCCATCCATCCATCCATCCATCCAACCATCCATCCACCTGTACATCCATCCATCCATCCATCCATCCATCCATCCATATGTCCATCCATCCATCCATCCATCCGTCTGTCTGTCTGTCCATCTGTCTGTCCATTCACCCATCCACCCATCTATCCATCCATCCATCTCTGTACGTCTGTCTGTCCATCCATCCATCCATCTATTCATCCATCCACCCATCCATCCATCCATCCATCCATCCATCTGCCTGTCCATCTATCCACCCATCCATATGTCCATCCATCCACCCATCCATATGTCCATCCATCCATCCCTCCATCCATATGTCCATCCATCCATCCATCCATCTGTCCATCCACCCATCCATCCATCCATTCGCATCCATTCAGTAGATTTTTACTGAAGGCCTACTATGTGCCACGCACTCTTCTTGGCATTGGCACAAGGCAGACAAAAATCCTGGTCCATGCAGGGCACGTGGTTGAGTCCGCTGGGCCAAGTGGGACATGGCAGGTGGTGGGTAGGGTGTGTGTGTCTGGGATTAGTCCTCTCTGAGGCCCCTCCCTTTCATAATTTTCTCTGATTTCTCATGGCTTGGAACTGGAGGCAGGCTCTGTCTGGCAGATGGGCCACCCCTGAATCTTGGGACTGCTGAGGCTCTGGCCTGTGAGACCCCTGCTGCAAGTGAGTCTTCCAAATGTGCCCAGTATCCCTCAGACCTGTCATTCCTTGTCCAGGTTTGGCCACTTGCACAGAGGGACAGGAGGAAGCTGGGCCTGGGGGATGGTCCATGACTTAGTAAGCCAAAGGCAGGGATGGGGGTCAAGGGCAGCAAAGCACCCTTTGACGTTAAAGTTCATGTCTAGAAATTGCCCCTAATGAGATAATTGCACACATGTGGAAAAGGATGGGTACACAAAGGATCTTCTCCACGTCGTTGGTGGCGGGGGAATTTGGGAACTTGGTGGCAGTCGAATGCTCATCGGGGACTGAATGGTTAATAAATTATGCTGAGCCCATATGATGGGCCAGTGTGAGTCATTAAAGAGAATAATGAGGATGTTGAATTCAAGCATCTTTTGGTTTTAAGTAAATATAACTCAGTCTAGCTCAAGCTGGAATTTACTGGCTCAGTTCCTGGATAGTCAGAGATGTGGTTGGCCTTGGGGACATGGATATCAGAGGCTCAAAATCTCCCTCCCTCTCTCTCTTTCTCATTTTCTCAGTCTGTCTGAGCTGTTTCTTTCTCTGGCTTAGATGGGTTTTCTCCATAGGACAGCCAGCCTGGCCACACAGACAGGGACAGGCTCACATCAGATCACCTTTGACCTTGGAAAGACAGCCTACCAAAAAAAAATTCTCAGGGAAAGACTCTGATTGGCCAGGCCTGGGTCATGTGCCCACCTCTGGACCAATCCCCTGCAATGTCACGGGAGGAATGCCATGATTGGTCAGGACCGGGTCACATGTCTAGCCTCCTGGTCAAGGAGGAGGTGGGGAGAGCGGCTGGGGGACAGCCACACCAGAACCACCAGGAGAAGGGCTGTTCCTTAAAGGAAGGAACACTGGGTGGATAAAAGCAACAAATGTCTACTCTTGCTTTGTTTTTTGTTTTGTTTTGCTTTGTTTTAGTTTCTCTTGTTTTTATTTTTATTATTTAGATGATCCTAGACTATATTGATTGGTACGGAACATTACCCTCAATCCGGAGCTGAGTGTGGGGTGCGTCTTTGCATACAGGAAGGAGGCAGACTGTGGAGCCAGAGTGCCCGGGGTTCCAAGGCCGACTCTGCCGCTTTCTGACTGTGGTCTTGGGCAGTTGATATAGCCTCCGTGAGCCCCAGTTTCCCCATCTGTAAAATGGGCCTAACAACAGTGCTTATTCCACATCACTACTTCGAGAATGAAAGAAGTTAACCCACGTCCGGCACGTTTGAGTGGTGGCTGTGTGCTGTAGCTTTTCGACAGATGTTGGCTCTCGTAGATGCCTCGAGCAGAGGTTGTCAGCCTGACGGGGGTCAGGGAGGTAAGTGAGTGAGGCCAGTGGACCTGCTTGGGGGCACGATAGGGAAAGGTGGGGACTGTGGCAAAATAGAGGGGTCGGTCCCGTGCGAAGTGGTCCTCAGCTCCAGCCGACGATTGCCTCGAAATGACAAGAGCCCAGGAAGGCCAGATCTCTGTTTTTCAAGGATTGCTGGGTTTATAAATTTGTGTGTGATATTAACGAGCAATTCGCTTTTTCAAGACCTGCAAAATGGTGGGCTGGAGAGCAACACGAAAGCCAACAGAAATGGGTGGACCCGGCTCATGGTTCATCCATTTGAAGCCTCGGAGGGAAACACACGTTGGAAGGATGTTCAGCAAAATGTTAACAGATATTGTCTCTGGCTTGTGGGATTTAAGGTCATTTGAACGTTCTTTGTATTTTAAAATTTATTTTTGTTAAAAAAAATTTTTTTTAATGTTTGTTTATCTTTGAGAGAGAGGGAGAGACAGAGCGGGAGTAGGGGAGGGGCGGAGAGAGAGGGAGACACAGAATCTGAAGCAGGTTCCGGGCTCTGAGCTGTCCGCACAGAGCCCGACGCGGGGCTCGAACCCACAAACCTGAGCCAAAAGTTGGACACTTAACCGACTGAGCCACCCAGGTGCCCCAAATTTATTTTTATTTTTATTTTTTAAGATATTTATTGGGGTGCCTGGGTGGTGCAGTCAGTTAAGCGTCCGACTTCAGCCAGGTCACGATCTCGCGGTCCGTGGGTTCGCGCCCCGCGTCGGGCTCTGGGCTGATGGCTCGGAGCCTGGAGCCTGTTTCCGATTCTGTGTCTCCCTCTCTCTCTGCCCCTCCCCCGTTCATGCTCTGTCTCTCTCTGTCCCAAAAATAAATAAAAAACGTTGGAAAAAAAAAAGAAAAAAAAATTTATTTATTTATTTGAAGCGGGGGGAGGCACAAGTGAGTGAGGGGCAGAGAGAGAGGGAGAGGGAGAGAGAGAGAGAGAAACGGGGCTCACCCAGAGCTTGTGTTTTACTCGAAGCAGGGCTCATGCTCACCCGATGTGGGACTCGAACTCACGAACTGTGAGATCGTGACCTGAGCCAAAGTCAGAGGCTTAATGACAGAGCCACCCAGGTGCCCCTCTCTGCGTTTTTTAAAATGTTTATTTTGAGAGAGAGAGAGAGAGACAACGAGCGAGCACGAGCAGGGGAGGGGCACAGAGAGAGAGGGAGAGAGAGAATCCCAAGCAGGCTCCACACCATCAGCACGGAGCCCGATGTGGGACTCAGTCTCACGAGATCATGACCTGAGCCGAAACCGAGAGTTGGATGCTTACCCGACTGAGCCAACCAGGCAGCCTCCTTTGCATTTTCTATGTTTGTCTGAGCCTTGGGCTCACATCCCATCTCTACCCACGTGGCCTGGGGCGCATGACTCGACCCTGTGAGTCGGTTTCCTTGTTGCCAAAGGGCAGATAAGAAAGCCTCCTTCGCTCCTGGGGGGAGGAGGAGATCGCCAAAGCAAAACACGCGAAGGTCGCGGTTCAATATTTAAAAACAAAAAAAAAAATTTTTTTTAACGTTTATTATTTTTGAGAGAGCGAGAGCCAGAGAGCAAGCAGGGAAGGGGCAGAGACAGAGGGAGATACAGAGTCGGAAGCAGGCTCCAGGCTCTGAGCTGCCAGCACAGAGCCTGATGCGGGGCTTGAACTCACAGACCGCGAGATCATGACCTGAGCTGAAGTCGGCCACTTGCCTGACTGAGCCACCCAGGTGCCCCGGTCGTCATTCAGTATTGAGGACACAGGTGTATATGGTGCATGCAGCCGGTACCTAAGGGTGCCGCCCGGCTCAGACGTCCGAGAACGTGGCCCTTCGGTGCTGGAGATGTGTGTGTTTCCAGGGTCCCCAAGTGTTTTGATCTGAGCCTAGGACTCGCAAGGTGGAATGTCGAGGGGAGGGGAGACGCTAGGTGAGGGTTGTCATTCCACACCGAGTGGGTGGCCGGGAGCTCCTGAGTGCAAACCTGAATGCCACCACCAATGCTCAGTGATAAGCCTGGGGCTGGGGGGCTCTTAGCCCACTCAGTGGGGGCTTCCCAGGGCAGGGATGCCCGGCCAGAGCCTTGGCTATTTGTACGAGAAAGGAGAGAACGCTACGGAAGATCAGGCAGGAGTTTGTGCTTCAGAGAAGGTGGTGGTGGAGCTGTTCCAGGTTCACGGAACAGCACGGAAAAGCTCAGAGGCTGTGATGGGGCGGAGGGTGGGATTAGTTCTGTCTCAGGTCTCTCCCTCCCCCCACGCCTTCTCCCAGGCCCGCACCCTCCACTCAGCTGCTCCCGGACTTCCACTTCCGTTTTCCGACACAGGTGGTAGGAGTTTGGGGACAGCAGCTTCTGCTGGGGACAGGAACACACATTTGCCCATCAAGCATATGCAGGCAGATCGTGTGCAGGCAGGGGGCTCTGTCCCTTCTGGAAAGCTCACTGGAGTGGGGCCTGAAAGGAGCAGAAGCCTCCAGGGAGCCTGGGTGGCTGTGTTGTGGGGTGGGCTGGGGCTGAGGTCTGGCGGAAGCCAGAGGCCGCGTCTCCCTGCGGTGGTCGCTAGATGGCCTCGGCTGTCTCGGGTGCCTGTACCTGTATGACCACATGCGCCAGGGCTCTGCTCACCCCTTTAGGCCCAGGCGGGCCCGTGCTCACACTGGATCCTGGGAAAGAGCACCAGGCATTTGCAGCTTGTGGGTGGGAGGGGGGTGGGAGGGGGCTGCAGGTGGGAGCCAAGGTGTTAGCCTGGGGGGGCCCTGCAGGGGCGGGGGTGGGGGGGCGGGGAGAGGATGCTACTACAGCGATGGGGGTGGGGAGGAGGGAGCAGGTGAGACCCGGAGGAAACCCAGGCATAGTCAGAGACCCTGAGATGAGGGCCTTTGAAGAAGTGCTCAGCTGTGTCTCTGGTGGGTGTTGGGGAAGTGAAGGTCTCTGAGCGCCCAGTGGGTTAGCGGCTCGGGGTGGGAGGTGGTGAGGCGGGGTCGGGGGGGCCGCAGGCAGGGGGAGCTGAGGAAGTGGAGGCAGTGAGGTGGGGTGCCCAGAACAGATCAAGAGGTGGGGGTCCCCCCCCCCCCGGGGCTGGGGTGGGGGTGGGCAGGGTGTTTTTAAGAAGGAGCGACTCTACCTGAGTCAGGCCACCAGAGACACAGGCATTTGTGGCAGGAAGGGACCCATACCCCCCCACACACACCCCCTCCCCCACACGCCGGGAGGGGAGGAGGGCCCAGAGGGGAAGGCAGCTGGAGGGGGAAAGGCCAGAGGATTCCCCTGGCCCAGGCGCGTCCCGTCTGCCGTCTGCCCTCGCTGCTTTACAGACCAGGAACCAGAGGCTCAGCGCGTGCCGTTGCCAATATGCAGGGATTCCGGCCCAGAGTTTGGTTCTGACTTTTGTGATCTTGTGGTTGAGACTGAGTCATATTTCTGGGACATCAGTTCTAGTTATTTTGGAGGCCACTCCTCTAGAGTTTTTGTCGGTTCTTCAAAAGATTGAAACCTGATACCAGAGGCCTTAAACTTGTATCAGGTGCAGTCTATCCTGGGGTCTCTGCCTTTTTTGTTTTTGTTTTTGCGCCAAAGTGTAATTTATAGACTTTAACGGAATGATCTGTTTACACATGGCCTCATGGGTCTCCTTTCTGCCGTTTTGGTCTCTTCTCTTCAGCTCTCGGGTTCATGGGCACAGCGGCGGGGGGGGGGGGGGGGGAAGGCCGGGGCTACCCAGCTGCTCCTTGTGGGTTGACAGAATCACCCCCACCCCACGGCCATGACCTCCTGCTTTGAAAGCCAATTGGTCACATCATTCTTCCCTTAAAAACCATCAGGGGCTGGACCTCCAGGTGGCTTGGAGACTCCATAACATGACCCAGGAGACCCTCTGGAAGCTGGCCACCGCCTGTCACTCTTCCCTCTGCCCTAGGCTACAGCACGAAGGGCGATCCTTCTTTGTCTTGAGCAGTCTGTGTTCTCTCCTGCCCCAGGTGACCGGCCAGTGACTGCAGTGAACATGTGATCCCTGAAGCTTCTGCTGGAAGGATCCTCGGGGCTGTCTGGGGTCTCTCCCCTTAAGGAAGAGAATGGCCGTGGCTGGGGCGGGAGGCGGGGGCCCAAGCGCCCTGGGTCTCGTTTCCATTCTCTTTTCCTACTGTCTTTTCTGTTCCCTCAGCTGCCGCCCAGGCTCTGTGGCTCAGCCCACACCGGGGAGTGTGCCGGGGAGGAGGCCGCATCTGGTTTCTCCGCGTGGCCTTGGATCCACGGGGTCCTGAGACAACCCTGGCACAGATGGGGGATGCGTCTTGGCCGGAGTCAGCACCAGGGTGGGAGGGACAAAGGGCTCCTGACTCCCACCTTCTAGAACTTTCTATCTGGACCCGAGTCTGCAGGCCGGGACCCCTGACAGGTGGGGGTCACACGGGGTGGCACGAGGGTACAGGAGGGCACAGAAAGAGCACGGGGCCCGCACCGAGGCCAACCCGGGCTTCGCCTGCTGGCTGTGTCCCTCCTGGCCGTGCGACGGGAGCTGAGTCACTCAGCCGTGCTCAGCCTTGGTCTCCAACTCCACAAGATGGGACTGTGTGCTCACTTCACCCTTAGACATGCCCAGAAGGCATATATTCTCCCTCTCTGGGCCTCGGTTTCCTTTTCCATAAAAGCGGGGATAATGACGGCACCTCCCATGAAGGAAGGCGTGGGGGTTTGCCTGGAAGGGGCCACAAAAGGCAGCTAGCACTGGGCACTGCGGCCTTGGGGCAGTGAGGGGGCCCGGCCGGGGGTCATCAGCTCCTGGGAGCCTGGGTTGCGAGGAGGAACCAGACAGGGGGGCACCGGAGGGTCTGGCCCCTTGGTTCCCTCTTCCTGGGTTTCCCCGGAGACCAAAGCCGGCCCGCGGGCTCCGCCCTGTGGTGGCCGCAGGGATGCCACTCAGAGAAGCCACAGCCTGGGGCTTCCCAGGGGTCTTGGGCATTGACTGCAGGCTGAGCCGGGCCTGGAAACTTGGAAACTCTGTCCTCCCGTTCCCTCTCGGCTCTGTCGCTCCTGACCCTCCATTGCTGGCCTCAGGTGGCGGAAGGGGACAGGGAGGTGCCAGGAGGTGCCAGGAGGACAGGTAGGTAGGGCCTGGACCAAGGTGAGGGGGCTGGGGTCGTACGAGGGCTGGCCCAGGTCCTATCTTTATGTGAGTTGTTGATGTTTTGTTCACCATGATTTATTGCCCGGATTTTGATTTATGAAGCTAGCACAAAGTAGTATTTACGCTGATTGGTGAATTTTTGGGTTCTGTCAGATTCTGTGCCCGAGGTGATGCCCTACTTGCCTCCCCCTAGCCCGGCCCTGTTGGGGGGACAGGTGGGGAGGGGCTGGGCTGCCCTCCCACGGAATCCCCCCCCCCGACTGTTCATTTGTCCCCCTTCTCGGCCTCCCTCCACCTCCCGCCATCCACTTTCCGTCCATCCCTTCATCACCTGTCCATCCGTCCGGCTGTCTGTAGCTAAGAACCAGCATTTGCGTTTAGATGGTCCGAGTTCGCCTCTTCGCCGCCCATCCTGGGCGAGCCATGACAATTAAAAATGTTGTGAGTCAAACCCCACCATCAACACAGTAAAAACCCCACAGAATGGGAGGAAATATTTACTTTAAGTCTTTATATCTGATAAGGCATGAACGCCCAGAACCTACAGAGAACTCCCCGAACGGCCTCAATAAAAAAGCAGGGGGGCCTGCATGGCTCAGCCGGCTGAGGGTCTGACTCTTGATTTCGGCTCAGGTCATGAGCTCACGGTTCGTGAGTTCAAGGTCTGCGCTGACAGCCCAGAGCCGCTTGGGATTCGGTCTCTCCCTCTGTCTGCCCCTCCCCTGCTCGTGTTCTCTAAATAAATAAATAAATAAACAAACAGACAAATAAATAAACAAACAAAAAAAAAAAAAAAGCAAACAACCTGATTCAAAAACGGGCAAAGGACTTGAACAGACACCTCTCCAGGGAAGACGTACTAAAGGCCGATGGGCACACGCGGGGACGCTCAGTCTCCCTCGCCACTGGGGAGAGGCCAGTCCGAACTGCAATGAGATAGCACCTCACACCCGTCAGGATAACTTTTCTCACACACACGCAAAACCAAAAAATAAACGTTGGCGAGGACGTGGAGCGATCGGAACCCACGGGCACTGTTGGGGGGAAGGTGAAAATGGTGGGGCGGCCGTGGAAAACGGCTCCTCCAACTTCTGGGGATACACCCACCGTGTGATTTACGAGGCTGATGCCTGCCCAGATCCAGGAAGGGCGTGGAGAAGGCAAGACTGACGACCGGCTCACGACATTCCGTCTCCTGGCCGTGGTGACAGGTTCAAGAGTGAGCCTGTGACCAAAGTAGGGCCAACGGGGTTCAGCCGTGGGATTTTTGCTGGGACAACCGGGAGAACGAAACCCGCTTTCAGCTGTGAGTTCTAGCCGGGAGGATGACGCCGATCTGGAGCTGGTGGTGCCACCAGAAGGACCCTGGCGGGAAGCGAGCGCGCAGACGGAGGGCAAGAGATGAGGTCTGGATGATACGCTTTGAGCTTCTGGATCCGCCACTGCCCGGAGCCCGGACGCCGCAGGGGTGCGGCTCCAGGCCTGGGCTGCCTCTTCCTGACATCTTGCCGTCGCCCGCAATGGAGAGGGTCCCCTGAGACGCAGAGCCAGGAAAAGGAGCCCAAGGCAATGCAGGCTGAGGGTTTGAAAAGTACTTAAAAGGGGACCAGGAGCCACCAGGCCAGAGATACAGGGAGAACGGGGCCTGCTCACTGTGTCCGCCCTGGATCTTTCCCCTCGTTCCAGACTCATCGTGCAACCGCACACTTGGCATGCCCCTGTCCGACAGGCTTCTCGACCAAAAGGTCCAGAACGGAAGCCTGGATTCCTGACCCGGCAAACCCTCCCCTCCAGGTTACCCCCTCCTGGTTAAATGGCACTTCAGTCTGCGAGATCGCTAAGAACGAAGCTGGTCCCATCCTTGACTGCGTCAGCAAATCCTGTGGACCCCGCAGCATAGGTCCTGGGTCCGGCCCCTTCTCCCGTCCTCCACCATCATCTCCCTGGTCCCAGCCTCTGTCGTCTGGCCTGGACACTTCAGTGAGGGCGGGGTGTCCCAGCCTCTGAACTTGGTCCCCCTTGGGTCTCTTCCTCACACGGCCGCCAGGGGGCGTCTTCTCGATGCAGATGGGGTTTCCCTGCTCGAGGACAGAAGGCAAAGCCGTCTGGAGGGCCTGGCCTCCCGCCTGCTGTGCTCGTACGTGTCACTGAGCCCTACCGGCCTTCTGGCCCTCTGGAATGTTCCGCGCTTCTTTCCACTTTTGCCCTTGGCTGGCCCTCCCGCCCGCAGGGCCCTCCCCCCCATCTTTGCCCAGCTCAGTCTGGCTTCTAATGAAGCTGTCTTCTTCCCCTCTCTGTCTTTCTCTTCTCTTTGTGACACTTTTTGCCACCTTTATTATCATTACACTATGTCCCTACCAGCATGTGAACCCCCCGGGGGGGGGGCAGGGACGTTTGCTTTGCCCACTGCCATTTCCCCAGGGCCTAGCACCCAGGACGAGCTTGTTAAATAGGTGTTGCATGATGAGCATGATGTGAGTCAACCTAACACTGGCCCCAGGGGACGTGCAGGCAGGAGGCCGTCCTTCCCACCCACCCTAGGGTTGAAGGTGTCTCCCCTCCCTGCTCAGCATCAGCATCCCCTGGTTCCCCTCCCCCCACCAACAGTGGAGCCAGTGGACCCAGAGGGCTGGCATCCCAAGGCCAGGACACAAGGAGAAAGGCAGGGGTGAAGGGGTTAAATGGCCTGGGGGTCCATGGAGGAGGAAGGGGACTTTGAGGGTCAAAACCCAAGACGCGCCCATTGGACAAGATGCGGAGGAGGCATCGCATGGAGTGAGGTTGCCCCAAGACCCCTTGTCTCTGTCTGGTCAGAGCAGAGGTGTGGCCAGACCTCGGCTTGTGCTTGCCTGAAGGCTGCCAGGCGGGGTGGAGGGGGGGTCCCTGCTACTTCCCTTCCCTGAGAAGGCTAAGGAGTTGGGGAGGGGAGCAGAGGGTGCTAGGGGACCCAGTCTTGGAGAAGAGATGGGACCTGGCTGGGCAGAAGAGGGAGGGCGGGGATTTGGGGTGGGAAGGGGGGGATGGCGGGGGCAAGGCCACCCTGAGTGTGGCTATGGAGACCTCCCAGGGGTCAGGCTTGGGCGTGGGAGAGGGACAAGAGTGGGGGTGGGGACAAGCATGGGACCCTCCCTCCCTGAATGACAGCGAGCCTCACTGAGGGCAAACAGGATCCCATTAACAGTTGGGAGGTCTCCTGGGCCGCAGCGCCTACACTCACCTATCTGCATTTTTTTTTAACTTTATTTATTTTGAGAGAGAGAGAGAGAGAGAGAGAGAGAGAAAATGTGAGCAGGGGCGGGGCAGAGACAGGGAGCAAGAGGGAGAGAGAGAATCCCCAGCAGCTCTGTGCCTCCAGCACAGAGCCCGATGGGGGACTCGAACTCATGAATGGTGCCATCATGACCCGAGCTGAAATCAACCCCGAGCAGGCTCCACACCGTCAATGCAGAGCACAATGCGGGGCTCGAACCCACAAGCCGGGAGATCATGACCCGAGCCAAAATCAAGAGTTGGAGGCTTGGGGCGCCTGGGTGGCTCGGTCGGTGAAGGGTCCGACTTCGGCTCAGGTCATGATCTCCCGGTTCGTGAGTTCAAGCCCCGAGTCGGGCTCTGTGCCGACAGCTCAGAGCCAGGAGCCTGCTTCAGATTCTGGGTCTCCCTCTCCTTCTGCCCCTCCCCCCACTCTCTCTCTCTCTGTCTCTCTCTCTCTCTCTCTCAAAAAAAAAAAAAAATTAAAATAAGAGAGTTGGAGGGTTAACCGACGGAGCCACCCAGGCGCTCCTCACCTATCTGCGTTCTTGACTAAAGCTGCCGGGTAGAAAGTGAGAGACGGAGCCCAAGTGGAGAAAGAATCCGAGGCAGGAAGCCCAGTGCCCTGAAGGGGCCCGTGCTGGGACCCAGTGGAGGGAAGGCACCGGGAACCTGGAAAAAAAAATAAAGTAGCATCTGCCATGTGAGATGCAGCCAAAAACCACATGTAAGAAGCTAAACCATAACACTCCAAGCAGAAGCCATAGAAGAATGTTCGAAAAATGGGATTTCGGAGGTGCCTGGGTGGGTCCGGCTCATCGGGCCCCACATCGGGCTCTGCGCTGACCGCTGGGGAGCCTGCTTCAGAGTCTCTCTCTCCCTCTCTCTGCCCCTCCCCTGCTCGTGCTCTCTCTCTCTCTCAAAATAAATAACCATTAAAGCAACTTAAAAAAAAAATTAAACAATGAAAAAAAATGTGATTTCAGAGTGGCCGAGGCCTTTCTAAGACTCACAAAGAACGGGGGAGCCGTAAGAGAAAAGGCTGATGGGCCGAACGGGATAAACCTGAAAAAAACAAAAAAAAAACAAAAAAACTTCGGGGCTCAAGCCACCGTTGGGAAAGCCGGCGACAAACTGGGAAAACGTGGTCCCTTGTGTGACCAACAGCTCATTTCCCTACTATGGAAATCGATGAAAGACACCAGCACCGGCTAAGAACCTGGGCAAAGGGTTCTGGAAACACAGTTAGCAGAAAAGGGAAGTACGAAGGCTTTTAACCCTCCGAGGCTCATGGCTCATTCACGCGGAGAGAAATGCAAATGGAAAAGAAATGCAAATGAACGCTCCCCAGCAGTATCATTTTTTGCCTCCTGGAGGGTCAGAGATAAGAGAGTCTGCAAGTCTGCTGGGGGGGAGACCGTGGGGGATGAGCTCCCCCTTCCCCCCCCCCCCCCCCCCCCCCCCCCGCGCTGCTGGTGGGAGGGTGACTGGGCACAGCCCCCGGGAAGGGATTTGACACAAACGACCCGCTGATCCTACAGCGACCCCCCCCCCCAGAGGGTCCTTCGGATACTGGCCCCTGGCGTAGCTGCGCATGCACACTGTTGTACGTGGCCTGGGGGGGTGGGGGGGGGGACCGAACGGTCCTTTAAAGAGAACTGATTAGATGAGTTCTGGGACGCCTGCACAACGGAATTCTGTTCATCTGCAAAAATGAAGGAGGCAGCTCTTTCTCCACGAATACAGAACAAGCTTCAAGGGAAATATGAATGCAAACCAGCAAGGGGCAAGCCGCCAGCAATCGTGGGGTCCTTTTTGGGGGGGAAGATGCTTGTTTCCCCTGGAAGATCCCCGGAAGGACACGCAAGAAACTGGCAACGGAGGTGGCTCCCTAGGAGGGACGGGGTGGCCGGGTGGTGGGCCAGAAGGCTGACTTCTCATAGTCCGATCTTTCATATCTTTTGAATTTGGGGCCGTGTGAATGTATTACTCATTCAAAGGTAATGTGAAAACACTAAAACGTGACAACAACCACAACAACAACAAGAAAAAAAACAACTTAAACAAATGTTTGTGTCCAGGTCCCAGGTTAGGAGAGTGGGATGGTTGTGTTGTCCTGGGAGGGGGACTGGGGGGAGACGTGGAGTTGGAGGGGTCAGTGGGATTCCGAGGTCGGGTGAGGGCGTCTCCAGCAGGTCTCCGGGATGGCGGTGGGAGCCATGGAGGGTCTGGGATGCCCCCGAGGGTGTGAAGAGAAAGGCCAAGACAGCGTCCTAGGTGCAGGTGTATGAAGTAGACCAGAAGGGACCTGCAAGGCACCAGAAGGAGCTGCACTGTCTACCTAGAAGTTGCAGGAGGGTGGCCTAGGGGTGCTCCCTGAGGTCTGGGGCAGGGGGCCGTGGGAGCCTGGCTGTCTCTGGGTGTGTCCGGGGCACAGAACCTGAACTGGGGGCAGAAGGAAAGCCGTTGATGAAGAGAGAGGTCTGCACCCTGCACCTAGGGCTTGGTGAGGATCTCCGAGGAGAAAGTCCCCTTCTCAGACCCCAAATTTGTCCCACGGAGCCCTTGGGCCCAAATATGGCTCCTCTACCAGGAAGGAGAGAGATGACCGGAAATGGGGAGTGGCCCGAGGTGGTCAGTCCGGGAAGCTGGGTTGGGGGTGGGAAACGATCATCTGCTTCTGTCTGAATCCACCTTCTAGTAATTTGATCCCAGAGCCCAGGGACTCTGGGAGGACCCTGCCAGGCTGGGGACCATACTCCAGCCACTGGGGGCTGTTAGAACTGCCCCCCCCCCCCCCCCCGCTTCTGCCATCTCTTTTGATTGTGACACTGAACGTGCAGCTGATCCAAGGCAGAGCAGACCTCCATCCAAATGGGCTCCCAGCACCCCTCCAGGGGGCGTGCCACGGACACTCAGGGCACCCCCACCCCTCAGGAATTTCCTCGTTTTTTTAAAGCTTTTATTTATTTATTTATTTATTTATTTATTTATTTATTTATGTGTTGTTTTAATGTGTTATTTATTTTTGAGAGAGAGGACGAGCAGGGGAGGGGCAGAGAGAGAGAGAGGGAGACACAGAATCTGAAGCCGGCAACAGGCTCCGAGCTGTCAGCGCAGAGCCCGACGCGGGGCTTGAACCCACGGACCGCGAGACCGTGACCTGAGCCGGAAGCTGGATGCCCAACAGACTGAGCCACCCACGTGCCCCAAATGGGGCTTTTATTTCTATAATAATTTGTAAGTACTGGCTTAAAATATAGCATAATAAATAGAATGAAGACTTTTAAAATGCTGGCTGCTATTTTAATAAAAGGTTAACAAAATTTTCGTAAGATAAAATAATTCGAAAGTTGTATGCATTTGATGACACAGCCTAAACATTTATAAAGCAAAAGTAAAAGGGTTACAAGGAGAATTGACAAATTGACCGTCATGGTGGAAGAGGTGACATACCTTTCTAGTAGCTGATAGATCAAGCAAAACAAATGAAAACAACTTGTAATAATATAAAAGATTTGAGCAGTACAGTTAACATCTTTGTTTTATTAGACACATATAGAACGCTGACTATCTGCACATTAATGGAAAAATGAGCCTCATATTAGCTCATACATAAAGCAAGCCTCAACTAATTTAAAAGAACCAGTGTGATGCAGTCCATGTTCTTTGACCACAAGACCACTAAGAACACAGTAGCCAAAAAGAGAACGATCCTTTCCCCTAGCATCTGAAAATTAACAGTGTCAAATAACTCATTGATCAAAAAAGAAAATCGTAATGAAAATCTTCAGATATGTAGAACTAAAACATAATAAAGTTTTATATACCAAAGTCATAGGTTGTGACAAATTTTATGTATATTTTACCGCGATTAAGAAAGAATTGTAGGTTGCAGCTAATGTAGTATTTGAGGAAAATTTATAGCCTTTAAAGCTTCTATTCTGAACAAAACAAGGCTGAAAATTCATGAACGAAGCATTCCAAACTGGGAAGTAAAAAAAGAATAATGCAATAAACCCAAAGAAAAAATAAAGGAAAAAATAAAGAAAAGACTAGATGTTAGTTAGGTGGGAAAAAAATGGCATAATAGAAAGGATTAAAAAGGCCGAAAGTTGGTTCTTTGGAAAGCATAATAAAACTAATTTGGGGAGCAATTCAGAACGGATGGAAGCGAAATAATATGGAATGAAAAGAAGGGATGTAGCAGATTGAAAAGGAGACGTTGAACGTTTATAAGATGATGCTATGAATAGCTTTCTATCAATAACTTTGAGAACCCAAACAAAATAGAAAACTATCTAAACTGTTTCTAGAAACATATAGAAAAGGTGGTTCCAGGAGTAGTAGAAATTCCAAGGAGTCCCATATACATCCACTAAATAAACTGAATTAGTCATTGAAGAGCTAACACTTTTTTCTCTCACATGAATTCCAAAACCAGGCCCAGATGGCTTTGTAAATGTTACAGAGTATTCAAGGTAGAGATAATTTCGTATGTCTCTAAAAATAGAAAAAGAGATAATGTCACTCACTCAGCTAGTGAAATTAGCATAACCTTGGTTACCCCCCCGGCCCCCCCCCCCCCCCAAAGGCAACAGGAGAAAGGAACACCACTGGCCAATTGCACTGGTGAACGAGGGACCGCCCCCCCCTGATATTGACATTTGAAGCCCGCTATATACACAAGACAATCATTGAGACCACATTCCATAGGGTATAGTTTAGGTTGTGACAACAGAAACCCCGCAAAGCACAGTGCCTTAAAGAAGACACAGTGCATTTCTCTCTCACGTCCCTCCGGGGTGACTCATCCTGATTTACCACCCGCTGCATGTCCAGGATTGTGCCAGCATTTCTATTTGCTGGGCGGTGGGGAGAGGAGCAAAAAATGATGGACAGGACAAATGGTTTAAGCCTTCAAGGAGATGATGACTCATAAGTTGCACACATGAATTCCACGCACACCCTTCCTCCCCAACCCCCAACCTATCCCTCCACTTAATCACAAGGCCACACCTCGCTGCAGGGGACACTGAGAAGTTTGATCTTGAGCGGGGGCGAGCATGTGGCTGGCTGTAAGTCCTGGAGGCTTGTTACCAAAAAGAAGAAGGGGGCAGTGGCCACTGAGGGACCGTCAGCTGCGTTCCCCAGAGTGACTAGGTTAGGTTTATGCAGGAATGCATGGGTGACTGAGCACTAGGAACTGTATTAGTGTTATTCACGTCTCCACAGCCACAGGGGAAAAAAAAGCATTCAATTAAATTAAACACGATAAAAACAGAACAAGACGGGCCGTTACTAACAATAACAGGGAAACTTCTTTAACTGATAAGAGTATCTGCCAAGAGCCTACATCATCTTTAATGGTGAAACCCTAGAAGAACCCTTTTAAAATTCAGAAGTAAGGGGCACCCGGATGGCTCAGTCCGTTAAGCGTCTGACTTGGGCTCAGGTCATGATCTCGCTGTTTGTGAGTTCGAGCCCCGCGTCGGGCTCCGTGCTGACAGCTCGGGGCCTGGAGCCTGCTTCGGATTCTGTGTCTCCCTCTCTCTCTGCTTGTGCTCTGTCTTTCTCCCTCTCAAAAATAAATAGACATTCAAAAAAATAAAATCGGAGATAAAACAAAGGTGCCCACCATCACCGATTCTATTCGATACGGCAGGAAGCGCTCCAGACTATCCAAGAAATTAATATTATAAAAATTGGGAAAAGGGGAAGTAAAAGTGTCATTTGCCACCAATGAAGGCTGTCTACAAAGACAGTCTTAGGCTTGTTAGTAGCAAAATCTCTCGATAAATTATAATAAGAATTTCCATCCATATGGCCATATATACAAGTATAATATATATATATGTGTGTGTCCAATATGCAAAATTTGACATTTTCCCTGCATATAAGCGACAAACAGAAAATGCAATTTTAAAAGGTGTTAGTTCCGAGGGCACTAAAAGTAATAACGCATCAAGGAACAAATCTGATGGAAAAACATGCATGACCTTTCTGGGGGGAAATTATAAAACTTTATTGAAAGCTGTAAAGGAGAAATATAACAGGTTAATGGGTAGGAAGACTGAATATTACCAAGATGTCCATTCTCCCCCAAATTCTTCCATAAATTGAGCCGAATTCTAATTAGAATCCTGACACAGTTTTTCTCGGAACTTGACAAGCTGATTCTCAAATTGATACGAGGTCAGTGCTAACCATTTTGAAAAAATTCAAGAGGGGGGAATTTGTCCTGCCAGCTATAAAAAGCTGGCACGGGGTTTTGGCATTTAAGGCAGTGCTGTGCTGGTTTCGGGGGGGACAGACAGACCAACAGCCAGAGGGGCTGGGAAGACTCGTGCAGACACCTGCCGGGAGACGCCGGCCTGCAGCTCACTGGGGTAAAGGCAGGCAGGGCGCCTCATCAAATTGTGCCGGAGAAGTTGGTCATGGAAACGATGAAATTAAACCCATATGTCATCATACGCTAAAACCCGTCCCAGCTGTATAAAGGCCTGAATATAAAAGCAATACCTTAAAAGCTTTAGAAGAAAACGTAGGAGAACATCGTTTATGAAATGGGGCATAGGAAAGGATTTCTTTTTTTTCTTTTTTTAAAAAAAATTACTTTAGAGAAAAAGAGAGGTAGTGGGGGGAAGGGGCAGAAGGAGAGAGAGAATCCCAAGCCGGCTCTATGTTCAGCGTGGATCCCATGTCTGGGATCATAACCTGAGTCAAAATCAAGGGTGGGAAACCGACTGAGCCACCTGGGTGCCCCTGAGTGTCTGTCTTCCTTCCCTTCCCTTCCTTTCCCTTCCCTTCCCTTCCCTTCGCTTCCCTCCTTCCTTCTCTTTCTTTTCTTTCTTTCCCTCCCTTCCTTCCTTCCTTCCTTCCTTCCTTCCTTCCTTCCTTCCTTCCTTCTTTTTTTCTTTCTTTCTTTCTCCCTTTCTTTCTTTCCCTCCCTCTCTTTCTTTCTTTCTTTCTTTCTTTCTTTCTTTCTTTCTTTCTTTCCCTCTCTCTCACTCTCTTCCTTTCTTTCCTTCTTTCTTTCTTTCTTGCTTTTCTTTCTTTCCTTCTTTATTCCTTTGGGAAGGATTTCTTAAAACTCACTCCAAAAGCAACGCCATCAGGGAAGAAGTTTACAGGAGACTACATTCACATAAAACCTGGTCATTCAAAGTCACAACCGATTAAAAGACAACCCAAACCCAAAGGTCTGAAAAAAGATAGGCAATTTAAGTTTGGAAATCAGATTATACAAAGAACTTCTCCAAATAAATACAGAAGAATAGAGGAATGGACAAAAAAAATATGAAGAGGCAATTTAGGGAACACAAAACACGAATGCCCCATCAATGCTTGCAAAGATGCTCAACGGCACCAGAGGTAAGTTAATATAAATTAAAACCGCAATGAGATGTCAGTTCACATCCACAAGGTTGACCAAAGTAAGAGGGCCACAAGGGCAAGTGTAGGCGAGGGTGTGGACCATGGGCGCCCCTGAAGCATGACTTCTGTCTCGATTGAGGGAAAATAGGGACATGGCCTCCAGTTCTGCGGCCCCACTTCTAGAGAAATCTCACACGCCAGCTCCAGGAGTCCGCACATGATCATAGCAGAGCTGTTTGTAAAGCAGGCTTTGCAAACTCATATATATCCATTAACAGGAGATTGGAGAAATACATTTTGAGACATTCATATCATGGAAGATTGCATACCAGGAAAAATAACTGAACTAGAGGAAGAAGTCAACCATTTACCAGTACATTGCTGGGTGGAGGCTGCGATTCCCAAATCCTCAGGCTTGTGGTGAGAAGGAGGCCGGGAACTGATCTGAGTGGCCTCAGAATAAGAGTTAGGACCTCTGTGGGGACAATCTAGGGAGGTGGATTGGGCTGAAATGAGGAAAGCTTTTGTAACAGGCCCAGTTGCCCGAGGGTGGAAGAGACGGTCTCCTAATGAAATGAGTTCCCCGTCATTGGAGGTATGGGAGCAGGGGCTGAGTTCCCCGTCATCGGAGGTATGTGAGCAGGGGCGATCCCTCTACGCATGCCCAGAGGCCCCGCGTATCTGTGATTCAGTGAGTCTGCGAAGTGTGGTTAAAAGAGTACAGGACTGAATGAGTAACCAGACGGTGACACATCCCCGTGAGGGACCTGCTCGCTAATGAGAGGGGACGGACCACAGCACACGCAGCGACCCGGATGTCTCTCCGAAACACGCCGAGTGAGAGAAGCCTTTTGCAAAAGGTCACGTACTGTGTGATTCCATTTATGTGAAATTCTAGGAAAGGCAAAGTAATCTAGGAAGACAGAAAGCAGATCGGAGCTTCTGCGTGTGGTGGGGGGAGGGCAGGAACGTCCCGCAGTGATGGGAGCGTTCTGGAATATTCCGTATCTTGATCTGGGGGAAGGTCTCATGGGTGTATATATCTGTCAAAATGAACGGAACGGTGCACTTTAAGTGGATCCTCTTAGGGGCGCCCGGGTGGCTCAGTCCGTTGAGCGTCCGACTTCAGCTCAGGTCATGATCTCGCGGTCTGTGAGTTCGAGCCCCGCATCGGGCTTTGTGCTGACAGCTGGGAGCCTGGAGCCAGCTTTGGACTCTGTGTCTTCACAGAGGGAAGGAGGGAGAACCTATAAGGAGAACCTAAATTCGCTTCCAATGTAGCGGCTACAAGTGTATTATCTCTGGCAAGTCAGCGAGCCTCTCTGTGCCTTGGTTTTCTCATCTGTAAAGTGGGGGAGCAGGAGAGGCCCCGCCAGTCGTGTGTCAGAGCAGTGAACTCACGCTGGAAGCACACAGCCCTTCCCACTGTCCTCCCAGCCCTGCGTCCACCGGGCTGCTCCCCTCCCATCTTGTTTCTCTCCCAACCCTGGCCTGTCCACATAGCCTCAGGGCCACCTGCAGATTGGGACAACCCAAGAGAGGGGTTTCAGGATCCCCGGGTCCCTCTCAGTACAGATCACAAGTCATTCAGGGCCAGCTTCCTCTCTTTCTTTTTTTAGAAGTTTATTTATTTGTTTTGAGAGAGGGGGAGCGAGAGCGGGAGGGGCAGAGATAGAGGGAGAGAGAGAGAATCCCAAAGCAGGCTCTGCACGGTCAGCGTGGGAGCCGGACGCGGGGCTCGAACTCACCAACTGTGAGATCGTGACCTGAGCCGAAATCAAGAGTCGGACGCTTAACTGACTGAGCCACCCAGGTGCCCCTTGTGGCCAATGTTCTAATCTGTGTTTTGTATTCCTTGCAGAGCTGAGCCCAGTGCTGGGTATTCAGGTGGTGTGTAATCGAATGCATGCAGCACGAAGGAGGGAGTTGGGTGGCCCTAAGTCAGGGTGACTTTTGCTTGGATTGTCTTGGAGAAGTGGCTTTCTCAGGATGGAGGGCAGGGGCCATCTGAGGGCCGTGCGGGCCATGTATGGTTGGGCAGGCTGTTCACTGTGTAAGGAAGCTCCTCCCTAGAGGGGCAAATGGGAGATAAAATCCAGTACATATAACCCTTTCCAAGTCATGTGGCCTCACTCATTGGCTGTGTCTTCCCGAAGAAGTACATTCTTCCTTTTTCTTTTCTTTTCTTTTTTTTTTTTCAAATAAACATTTTTATTCTGGAACGAGTTTAGCTTTACAGAAAAGTTCCAAACATAGTCAGAGAATTCACCTATACCTGTCACCCGGTTTCGCCTTACGTGAACATCATAACCAGGGCACGCTTGTCAAAACTAAGAAATTAACGTCGGCACAATACCGTCCGCTCAGTTTCAGACTTGATTTGGATTTTACTACGTTTCCCACTAACGTTGTTTTTCGGTTCTAGGATCCAATCCAGGACCCCGCAGTGCATTTAGGTTTTTGTTTGTTGTTTAGATTCACAGAGGTTGTCCTAGGGGCTGGCGGTGGATGGGAAAAGAACCTGGGTCCAGGGGGAGCATGTAGAATAAAGGCCTTAGGTGGTTTGTGAGGCAGGAAGCCCAGGGTGGGTCACGGGGGGCCTTCCTGACTCCGTCTGAGCCCCGCAAAGTATTTTCCACCGTCTCAGCTCAGCTAATGCCAAGGACAGAGGAAAGGATCAAAGTTTGTTGGCTGGTTTGAATCCCCGACGGGCCAAGTTTTGGAGCAGGCCACTGTCCTGGGGTCTCCTCGTTCGTCCTAAGTGACAGTCCAGGGTGGGTGACTGGCGGCTCTGCCTCTTTCTTCCCCCAGGTGTGGGGGGGAGGGGGCAGTGGCCATGAACAGTTAGAGCCAGGTGAACTTGGAGTTGCCTGGCGCTGGGTATGATTTCAGGCTGGGCGGTCCTAGCGAGTCCGCTGCCTTCTCAGACCCTCCCTTTCCCCCTCGTTACAACGGGTCACGGATCCTTGTTCCAGGGTGCCTGGTCCCCCAGGGTGGCCTCGAGCACAGGACTGGCTCGTGTGGAGCACTGCCCGTAACTTCCTTTTTATTTCTCCTTCTCCATCAGCGGCCCCCCACCTCCCTTCCTGCCCACCCCCCGCGCCCCTCCCCTCCTTCCGCACTCTGGGATCTCCGTGCTTGGGGGAGCCTTGTGTATCGCTCATGCAATCCCCCGGCCTGGAGTGTCCTCCCTCCGGCACCGCCTTTCAAGTGCTGGCTCACATGTCACCTCCCCGGCCCCGGTTCTCCCTTCGTGTAGCCCCGAGGTCCCCTCCCTGGAGATCCCTCTTGGCCCCATCACTTCCTGCCTTGTTTTATAGACACACGTGCGAGGTCTTATCTTCCCCAGGGATGGGCTATACCTTTTGCACCCTGGACTCACCGGCACCTGAATACCGTGCAGGGCACACACTTTCAGCTCATTGAGTGTTTACCACTTAGACCCGAGGTGGACTGAGCTCCTCAGGAAGCCCTAAGCCTTTGGAGAACTGCTCCAGCCCGGCGCCGTGCGCAACAAGTCAGGCCCCAGCCCAGAGGGTACCCGGGTCTCTTGTCGGTGCCCCAGCCGGCACCTGAGGGGCCCCGGGCTGATCTGCCAGACCGCATGCTCCGCCCTCTGCAATCGGCTGTTGGGGCAGCAGCTTGGGTAAGTTCCCCTTCCGCTTCCTCCTGCCTCCCGTCCTACTGAGCTGCTCTTCCGTCAGGGGGGACCTCGCCAGGCTCTCCAAACCCTTGGAGCCCGCAGAAACGCTCCGTGCCCCGAGCTGTCACCAGCGCCGCCTCCCAGGCCCCGGACGCGATGCAGGCCATCAAGTGCGTGGTGGTGGGAGATGGGTAGGTACCTGGCTGAACGTCTCACCTGGCCGGAGCCGCCCGACTGGGTTACCCCGGAGACCCTCCCGCCCTGCCGATGTAGGAGTCCCTGGGAAGCAGCTGGGAGGGGCTGCTCCCTTCTTGTCCCCGGGGCCCAGAGAAAGCCCCCCACCCCCCCCCCCCCAGGTGGGCAGAGGACAGCTCCACTCTCTTTGCCCACTTCCCTCCGGAAGCTGCCTGGGGGGAGGTGGTGGAGGGTGCGGGGCTGGGGGTAGATGTGCCCGGGGCCCCTCACCTACACCCTGAGAGCTGGGACAGGTCTCTTATGGGACCTGTCTTCCACTCTGTGGAGGCAGATGGGGCGGGGGTGGAGAACCAAGAACCTGGCCTTTCGTCCGCAGGCTGACCTGGGCTCTGGTCACTGGCTTGCTCTGCTGTGTGTCCTCAGGCAAGCTGCAGAGCCTCTCTGAACCTCAGCTTGCCCATCCGGGGAGAGGCCACGCCCCTGGGGTTGATGTGGGGGGGGGTCACCTGACATATTTCGAAGGGCTGTCCTGTGCTCAGGGTGCTCAATAAATATTACCCTCCTTCCCCTCCTCCCTCCCTGACTCTCCCCTCCCCCTCAGCCTGCCTGGTTGGGGAGGACGGTGCATGGGGGATGTGGGCAAAGAGCAGAAGGGGGAGGGGAACATGAAGGGAAGGGAGAGGGCAGGAGGGGTGGGAGGGTGATTGGGAGGGCCCGTGCCAGGTAGGCTGGGCCGAGGGGCCTTCTCAGCCGTGGGCCTCAGTCTCCTCATCTGTACAACGACTGGTCCGAGATGCCGATCTCTGATGCCAGCCGTAACAGCGTCTCAGGGTCCAGCCCACAGGGGCATCCTGGGTGCAGTCCAGCCTACCCCAGCATTTCCGGCTGGGCAGCCCTCCGTTCCCACCCTCCCATTCTGCAGAGGGGCAGCCTGAGGCTTTGGGAGGCTCAGCTCTTTCCTGCCCTGGGTCGCAGTGGCCCTGACACGATGGACCGACTTTGGCTCCGATGGGTCTGCTGGGAGCGGGTCGGTTTATCAGACGGCCCTCGGCTGATTCGGATGCGCTGGCCGGCCTTATCTGCCCGCCACTCTGCCCAGCCCTGCTCACTTCTGCTTTGTACCTAATCTGAGGCGGGGAGGGCAGAAGCCAAGGGCAACGTTCCAGTCATTCAAAGTTACCTTGGTGGCAGGCCCTGGGGAGGGCGGCGGTGGGGGAGGAGAAGGCGGCCAGCCTTCTCAGAACAGGAAGTGACGAAACGAGGGCCCGGGGGCCGCCCCCTTGGCCCCGGGCTTTCCATGGCGCTACCTGTATCCCCTCCCGGCCCAGCCGACTCGCAGACCCAGGGAAGAGGGCCCGAATTGTGGCCATGACTCTTCAGCGCTCACTGTGGGTCAGGCGCCGGGTTCTCCCCTCTCTCCAATCTTCCCACCCACCTCACATTAGGCCCATTTTACAGGTGGGGAAGCTGAAGCTCAGAGAAGTTAAGCAATCTGGCCCAGACCTCGTGGGGTTTGAGGCCAGCCTCTCTGACCCCCCAAAGTCTGTGTTCTTAACTGTTACTCTCTCCGGTGAGGTTGGGAGGGACAGGCTTTCCCGAACACGGACAAGCTGCTACGCTGTGTCACACATGGTGCTGGCCTCGTTTACAAGCTTCATCCTAATTTACTACTCAGCACACTCCTGGGAGGATGGACGCATCGCCGTTTTCTAGACGGGGAGACTGAGGCCCAGAGACGTGGGCCCGGGTCTCCCCCCAACCCCCGCCCCCCCCCCCCCCGCCCTGAGGTCTGGGCCAGGGGACAGCGCAGGTGCTCAGAAACCTCCGTGTCTCGGGCAGGGCCCGTGACCGCTGTCCTCTCGAACTTTCTGCCTTTCAGAGCCGTGGGCAAGACCTGCCTTCTTATCAGCTACACCACCAACGCCTTCCCTGGAGAGTACATCCCCACCGTGTGAGTCCCCAGGGCGGGGAGGGCCGGGGCGCTGGGAGGCTGGGGAGAGTGGCATCCTGGAGCCCACCCCCTTTTCAGGCACCTCCTGTGTGGCGGCCCGTGTGGGCACCTGGGGGTCTCTGCCTGGCAGAGGTGCCTCATGATCCAGCCAGGAAGCAGCGATCGGTGTTGAGATGGGCATTGAGGGCGGAGGCCTGGGCCCCCGGGGTGGAAGAGACCGGGGAGCAGGCCGCTGTCCAGCCGGGCCTCGGCAGGAGGTGGGATGTGGGGCTGGGTCCCAGAAGAGGGGCTGGGATGGGGTGGTTGGAGGAGGGGGTAGTCGGGGGCCTTGACACGGGGGAGCAGACAGCAGACGCACGCACGCACGCACGCACGCTGTTAGGGGGGAGGGCAGTGCCCTCTGGAGGCCAGTGGGGAGCCCTGCCCTGTTGTGGGATGTGGAGGCGGGTATGTAGGAGTTCGTGGGTGGCAGCCTCGGGAGGGGAGGGTAAGTGGGAAAGCGCCTGCCCCGCCCCCACCAACCCTCAGCGGGTCCCTCCCTCGCAGGACAACTCCCCAACCCTTAGCACTGCATTCAAGGCTCTGCGGGGCCTTCTCCCCACCTCGCCTTCCGGCATCGTGGCCCATCACTTTGCTTTGTGTTCTGCCTGCTTGTGCCCACCAAACGCTCCCTGGGCATTCTGGCCTCAGGGCCTTTGCTCAAGCCGTTCCTTCTGCCCGGAGTGCCTTTCCTTCCCAGGCGTCTAAGACCCTCAGGCCAGCTTCGGTGCCCCCCCACCCCCCACTTCCAGGAATCTTTCTCATCCAGCCTGAAGGGACCTCTCACTCCCTCGAGTGACTGTATCTGATCCTTCCTGTGACTGTGTCTCTGGAGGGCAGGGAGCCTTGTACTCTACGGTCACCCCGTTATCTCATGCACATCGTCTTATACCTGATAGACTTGTTCCGTGTTGGCCTGAATTGAACTCCATGGAGAGGCCCTCGGAGGATCCGTCAGAACACGGGCCTACCGTGTCCTGCATGAAATGTCGCACATGTGTGCCCTCCCTCGGTCCTCAGGAGAGGTGGCCGTTATACCCAGGCCACCCACGGGGGAAGCTGCGAGCCTCACGGCGCCCAAGGGGCCTGCCCCCCAGGACACCAAGCAGCCGGCCGGGCCAGGGCAAAGAAGCCTGGGTAGGGACCCTGGAAAACGGGCTTCAGCACCAGCTTGGCTTCCGAGTCCCCAGATGGCCTGGTGCCAGTGTCCAACCCTCTCTGCTCCTGCCGTATCCGTCCGTTTGCCATGGATCATCAAGTGTTTATCAGGCATCTCCTAATTCGGAGGCAGGACTGGCTCTAAGCCTGAGAGGGCGCAGCTCTCGCAAAAGGCCCTTGTCACCGGCGGTATCCTGGCCCGGCCTGCCTTCCTGCCTCTCTGCCTGTCCCAGCTGGGGGGGCCCGTTCGCTGAAGGACCTTAGACCAATCATTTCTCCTCTCTGAGCCTCCGTTTCCCTTTTTTATAAGGTCAGAGCTGGGCTGGGAAATCCCAGGCTCACCGCCGGGGCACCTCTCCTGGGCAGGGAAACGAAAGGCGTGTTCTCTGCTGCAAGACGGTGGGACCAGCAGAGGCCAGGCTAGGGCCAGTGGTTGCCAACGATTTGGAGAACCCGGGCTCCTGGTGGCCCTTGGTGGGCTCGGGATGCCGGACGCCCCTTGCAGACCGACAGATAAGAACGAACCAGGCAAGGTCTACCTTCCCAGGACTCTGGGGAGTTTGGGTCAGACCCTAGGGCCATCTTGAAATTCTTAACTTTTGAACAAGAGGTCTTGCGTTTTCATTTTGCATCGGACGCTGCCAAGTATGTGGCCAGTCCTGCATGCCACGCTCCTTTGTCGTCCGCGACAAGAGTCGCTCAGCTCTGGACAAGCCCTCCGAGAGGCTCCTACTACACGCCTGTTCCTCTGTGATGGGGAGGGGGAGATGAGTCACGCCGAGCCCTTGACGTTGGAGGGCGGGGGCAGCCGGGGAGAGTGGGGTTAGGGAAAACAGGAGATCCCTGTTTTCCTGGGGGGGGGATCCCCCTCCTCTGGGGACGGTCGGGTTTGCTGAGGCTGGGACACATGTGTGGCCAGCACATGGTCAGATGAGCAGGTGAGCTGAGCACAGTCATTGCCAGGCATGGGGGGTTGACAGCTCAGGGTCCAACAGATGGGGACTGGCGCTCTGTAGTGACTGGCCGCTCTGGCTACTTCGAGAAGGTGCCAGAACTCAGCCACCGCCGGGCGGCTCAGCTGGTGGGAGAAAAGAACGCCCGGTTAATTTCGGTCAGCTTGGCCAGGACTCGGTTTTCGTTTTCATTTCACGTCCTGGCAAGCCAAGTGTGGAATTCTGTGCACAGCATGGCGTCCAGCCCCTTCTGGGCTCTCGCTGCCCCCCGCCCACCCTCCTGCCGCCGAGGGTGTGGTTCCCTCGCTGGCCCCAGCTACCCTTCTCCAGACTTCTCCACCCCGTGTCTCCTCTTAGCCAAGATGATCACGTCCACCCCCCCCCCGCCTGGTGAAGCCCCTCAGCGGTGCCCCATTGTCCTCAGGACCAAGACCTGAGTCCTAACGGTGGTCCACACCCTGCCTGACCTGGTCGATCCTCCCTGGTCCCCACATCACCAGCCACGCATGCCCCCTGGTCTCTGCGTTCCTTTCTGAAGGTGGGCTTGGGTGGGGGTCAGGTGATGCTGGGGGCTGAGCCCCCTTCCTCCTGCCCCCAATCCCCTCCTCCACTCCGTTGCAGGTGTCGGGCTGGGACCAAAGCCCCAGGGGTGCACAAAGAGGCCGCACAGGCCCTGGGTAAAAAGACTCCAGCTGTGTAACCTGGGGCAGGTCCCTCCGAGCCTCCCTGAGTGTGTGTCCCTCGTGTGTGAAATGGGGACAATGGTAGCAGCTGCTTCCTGGGCCCACTGAAGTGGCCCAAGTACGAAGGGCCTGGAACAGTCGTTGACGGCTCTGGGTGCTCAACAGACGTGAGTTCCCTGCCTTCCCCTCAGCTCAGGGATGCCCCAGGCCCGGGCTCAAACCTCCGAGCCTCAAGCTCTGAAGTGACCTCAATGTTTCCCAGGTGGGGATTTTCTGAATATAGTCCTGGCTCTGCCGCCGACTGACTGTGAGATCTTGGGCAAGTGCCCTCCTGTCTGTGGGCCTCAGTTTCCTCATCTGGGTAAGGGGGTGAGGGCTGGCCAGAGCGGTTCCTCTGGTGCTGGCTACCTGTGGATCTCAAGGAAGGGCCCCCCGCCCCGGGAGGTGTAGACCGCTGGTGCATCCTTGCAATAATCCCTCCGGCTCTGGCAGCTGGGCCTCTGGGGAGGGACAAGTGTGTGTGTGTGTGTGTGTGTGTGTGTGTGTGTGTGTGTGTGTGTGGATGGTGCAAGGAATCTTGGGAGGCTTTCTGGCACCAGAATTTCAGGCTGGACATTAGAGAGGAGAGTGTCCCTCCTTCCTCAGCGTGTCCCAAAGGAATGTTTCCGACCGAAGCCGAAGACACCAGAGGCGCGTCTTTTCCTGTGATGCCCCGCGGTGTCTCCCTGGACGGCGCCTTCTTCCTGAAATCCCCCAGGGCATGGCTGATAGCTAGAGTTGGTACACAGAGCCCCTACTATGTGACAAATGCCTCAGGGGCCTCAGGGTGCAGTGAGGAACAAGCCAGGCGTGGTGTCTGTTGTTTGGGCAAAGATTGCTGGGTTGGGGCCTGGATGGGCGGGCTGGGGGGCAGGAAAGGCTTCCTGCGGGAGATGACCTTGACATGGGGCTAGAGGGGAGATGACCTTGACATGGGGCTAGAGGCGGCTGAGTAAGAGTCAGCTGGGCACTGGGGAGGCGGAGTGAGGGAGGAAGCAGAGTGGAGAGTCAGAGAAGTGTTTGTGGCAGCTTCCAGGCAGTAGGGAGCGGGGCTCTCTGAGGAACCGAGAAGTGACCGGAACACTCCATGGATGAATAAGTATGGGGTGCTAAAAATAGCAGGCTGCCCACTTTTGGGGGTGCGTGCGTGGGTCTTTCTCAGAACAGTTGTTTCGGGAGGCACCCTGAAGCACTGGGGCTTCTGCAGCCGGTCACCAAGCAGCATTCTGGGGCGGCTTCCTGGAGGAGGTGGCGTTCCAAGGGCTTCAGTTCAGTCGGCTCTAGTTCCCATCTACCTGCATGTATTGGGTGCCAGGCCTGGGAAGCAGCCAGGGCCCTGTGGAGCCCTGACCCTCAGCAAGATAGAGACACACGGATTGCCTCTTCAAGGTCAAGATAAAGCGGTTGCCTAGGGGAGGGCACAGTGAGCTCTTTCCAGGTGGAGGCTGGGGGAAGGGGGTGGCCCCTCCCCCTCCCCACCGCAGTGGAGGAACTGCCTGGGCAGGAATTTGACTCTTGAACGGGAGGTGGCGTCTGGGTGGGAGGCACGGCCATGATCAAGCTCAGGGAGGTGGGCAGCGTGAGCCTTGCCCGGGAAAGAGCTTGGCTGGTGTATGAGGAGAGAAGGAGGAGGATCCTGAGGTCTCAGTGGGCCAGGCCAGGGGACAAGGAGCGGCTGGCTTTCGTGGGGAGGGACAAGGTGATGATCCCTAGCCCTCGTGGGCGGGAGGTGAGGGCATCGGTGGTAACCCAGCTGGGGCACAGGGCAGTGAGCGTCAGACGTGAGCGCTGGGACCCCACACAACTGGCTTCTAACTTAGTTCGGTCCCTCGCTGGCTGTGGGGCCTTGGGCAGACGGCTATACCTCTCTGATCTCAGTTTTCTTTTCTATAGGCTGAAAAACCAGCACTTTCCTTTCAGGGGTATGTGTAGGGAGAAATAGTGTTGGGTTGGATTAAAACAAAAAAAGAAAAAAGAAAAGTCTGGAAGCTTGTGTGATGGCCCTGGAGGCCTCCCTGGTGCTGGTGGGAGATTTTAGCTGTCGCTATTTGCATCCCCCTAGCAACAACCCCCCCCCCACACACACCCAACCCTTTGGCACATGTCTTTCCTGTATGCGCTGGTGGCATTTCTCAAAAGTGTCACACACACCCCCCCCCCCACTCCAAGCCCCCTGCCACCAGCCTGGAAGACCAGGAATTTAGCGCCCCCGGAGGTCCTTCTGCCAATGCAAGATAAGGATGCTGGACAAATACCTCACTTCCTGCCCCTCAGGGGTCGGGGGGTGGGGGGGGGGGGCGCCCTGTCTCCCAGCTGCCCCTGCTGGGACCCCTCAATAGCGCCCCCCGGAAGAGCTGGTGTCCCTTCTTTGCCTCTTCCTCGCTCCCCTCCCGAGGCTGCCACCTCCTCCTCTCAGGGTTTGTTTCAGGGGAGGACCCCACCCGCGACAGGGTGACCCACATCAGGGCAGCACAGGAAGTGGGTAAATTTGATGCGGGTCGAGCCTTAGGGGGGATGCTCTGCGACGCCCCCCCCGCCCCCAAAGTCACTTCTTCAAAAGATAGGCCAAGGGCAGAAAAGGGACGGAGAGACCTTGTCTTTCTCTGGAGGTTTACCTGCAGTTAACACTTTTTTTAAGGTAATGAATCAGTAATGGGGAAAAAAACAGCAAAACCCAGAGGGAAAGCCGACTGCACAGGGCCCGTGCGAGTCTGACGGTGGCCGCCCCTCCCTGGGCCTCCGCACCAAGCAACGGGAGGCCGGAAGGAGGGCCCGGGGGGTCCGGGGCGTGGAGACTGACCCTCCTGTCTTGCCTGCTCCCCGCAGGTTCGACAACTATTCAGCCAATGTGATGGTGGACAGCAAGCCCGTGAACCTGGGGCTGTGGGACACCGCGGGGCAGGAGGACTATGACCGCCTCCGGCCGCTCTCCTACCCACAGACGGTGTGCTTCCCTGTCCTCCTGTCCCCAGCCTGAGCTCGTCCCGCTCCCTCTGGGGGCGATGCCCTGGGGCCAGGGCCGGGCAACCCTGCCCCTGTCAGTAATGACCCCTCTGGCCAGAGCGGGGCCTCCTCCCCTCCCCGCCTGCCTTCAGCTACCCTGCTCTCACTGTGCCCATCTCCCCGGCCCCCCTGCCTCGTGGGCTCTGGCACCCCCCGGGGCTGCCCCAGGGTGGGGCAGGAAGACCCCGGACGGGGCCCAAGTAGGGAGCCCCGGACTCTGAGTCCCAGGGGTGCTGGGGAGAGGAGGAGAGATGGGGGCGAGCCTACAGCCTCTCCCTCCAGGCTGGCCGGGAAAGGGCTGGTGACCAGAGGGTAGGTAGTGAGTGCCCGGTGAGGCGTACGGGTTCTGGAATCCCGGGTGACAAACCCCGGGCTTCCGTGAGCCTCACTCTCCCCACCTGTAGAAAGGGGCAGCCTGTCGTGTGAGGATGAGTCCCTTAGAAAAGCCTGGATCAACAAACAGCTCGGTGGCTGCCCGGGTGTGGGAAGGGCCCAGGTGATGCCTCCAGGCCTCTCACGGGTGACCGTTGCCTGCTCTGTCCCCAGGACGTCTTTCTCATCTGCTTCTCCCTTGTGAGCCCTGCCTCCTACGAGAATGTCCGTGCCAAGGTGAGCAGGACAGAGTGGGGCCTTGGGGGCCTGGGGCGGGTGACCCGGGGAGGGGTTGCTGATGACTTTAGGGCAGGGGCAGGGGCAGGGGCAGCGGAGGGTCCCCAGTGCCAACCAGGGCTGTGAGTCTCCGGGGGTGAGACTCAGAGGGGGCTCCGAGGGGGCTGGGGTGGTTAGCTTTACTCCCCCTCCTCCCCGCCTCGCCACCCCTCTTCTCTCCTCACATTCGGTGCCCCTCCTCTCCCCGTTCCCGTGCCCCCTCCTGCCCGCACCGCCTCTCACCCCCCCTGCCCGCCCACCCAGTGGTTCCCTGAGGTGCGGCACCACTGCCCCAGCACGCCCATCATCCTGGTGGGCACCAAGCTGGATCTGCGGGACGACAAGGACACCATCGAGAGGCTGAAGGAGAAGAAGCTGGCGCCTATTACCTACCCGCAGGGCCTGGCACTGGCCAAGGAGATCGGTACGGGGCTCGGGGCTCGGGCTCAGAGAGGGGACCCAGCTGCAGGGGGGAGCCCGCCTCAGCCTCACGCGGGATTAAAGGGGCTCCCGAGCCAGGCTGTGCCGGGAGGGCTGGCTGTCTGGGGACGAGCAGCCAAGTCGAGCTTGAGTTTTCCAGGAAGGCTTCCCGGAGGAGGTGCTTTGCCTCAGGTCTGAAGGGGTGATTTCCCTTCTGCCTCCTTCTCACTTCCCTTTCCCCAGGCCCCCTCCTCAGGCCAACTCCTCTTTGCCTCCCGATTACTGGCCCAGAGAAGTAAAGTCACCTCTCAAGGTCACAGGGCCAGCAGGTGACAGAACTGGGAATGGAATGCAAGAGAGCACGTTGCTGGCTCGGCGGCCTCCTCGTGGCGGCTCAGGGCTTCCTGCACCGGGGAGGCCAGAACCGATGGGTCCAGCCTCTCCCCTGGTACCTGGGCCTGCTGTCCTTGGTCAAGGCCTGACCTGCCTGTGGCCTGGGGGTGGGGCTCTTGCCCGAGAGCCAAGCGTCCCCAGCCGAGTCTGGCCACTATGAGCAGTGACCCAGCTGCCCGGGGCGCTCTGCCTCGACACAGGTTCCTGAAGGCCCAGGGTTTGGTCCCTGAGGAGGCTGGGGCCCCCCTCCCCGCCACCCCCCGCCCCGGCCCTGCCTCAGCCCCACACTCTTCCTTCCGCCGGAACTGGGAGGGCTCCGGGGACTCACATCTCTACAGGAAGAGAAACCGCAGCTGCCCCCCACCCCCACCCCCACCCCCTTCCTGTGACTAGTCCACTGACATGGCCATCTTTCTCGGGGGGCCTGTGGCTGCCTCTTAAGCCTGGGTCCCGGGCCCCATCCTGGGGTCTTTGGCTCCTAGGCCTGCTGGCGTTCCTCGCAAATACCGGGCCTGCCCCCTTGCCCTCTCTTGTTTTCTGACCAGCCTGTCCCCCACCAACTCCTGCCCGGGGCTGACTCCCCAGCCTGCCTGTGAGCCCTTCCCTTCTAAAGCCTGTGCTTTGGGACAAAGAGAAGGGGGCTAGAAGCCTGGATTCCGGTCCTGGCTCCAGCGCTGACTGTGTGCGTGACCTCGGGAGAGCGGCCCCCCCTCTCTGGGCCTCAGTCTCTCCGTCCACATGGGCCGGCCTGCACACGCCCCAAAGGTCCTTCCTCCTCTATAAGGAGATGGCTCCGGATCCTGCCTTGGTCTCTAGCCTCTCCCTCCTGGAGCTGATCCCCAGTGGGGGGTGGGGCAGGGGCAGGGGCAGTGACTTTGAACTTGACTCGGACCAGCCTAGGCCAGAGAGGAGGCCGGAGAGGGGGACCTGCTGGTGTGATGAGAAGGGCGGTGGCCGCCTCGGCCCCCAGCCTGTGGTGGCGAGTTGGGGAGGCAGCTGAGGTCCCGGCTGGTATAATCGCGGCTGGCTGATGGAGACTGAGCACCTCCTGGGCGCTGGGCCATGTACTTCCCCTCCTAGTTCCCCCGGCGACCATGAAGGAGGCTCTCTGGTTGACCCCACTTTACAGAAGAGGAGAGTGAAGCTCGGGGAGAAGTCGCCCGCTCAAGGCCACCCAGCCAGGCTAGGGCAGAGCTTAGATCCAAAGCTGGCAACCTGGCTCCATTAGTCATGGAGATCAAGGGCATCTGCGGCCCCCCTGACCTGCCCCCACGCCCTCGGCGCTGCTCTACCCCACCTGCCTCCACTTGATATGCATCCCGAGTCACCATGTCCTAGACAGATGGGAAACTGAGGCACAGAGAGGGGGACTGGCCAGAGTCCTAGGGTGATCAGAGGCAGAGCTGAAGGGAGCCCAGCACCCTCCCCCCACCCCCCTCTACCTCCACTCAGGGCCGTCGCTCTGGATGCCACTGAGCTGAGAGGAAGCAAGGGGGTGGCAGGTGCCAGGGAGGAGGCAGTTGGTGGGTGCGGAAGAAGTCGACGCTGGCTGTGGTCCCTCGCAGGGAGACAGTGGCCAATGCCCGGCGACACCCTTCTAGGCACAAAAGGGTTATAAGATGATGACGCTCCGGAACCTGAACCTGAACCAAGGGAGTCTGGCCTCTGCCAGCCAGGCCCTGGGACCACTCTGTGCGCTCCCTGCTGGGAATATGCTCCCGAGTGCAGGGGACACAGCCAGCATGTGACTTTGTGCAAGTGACATACTCTCTGAACCTTGGTTTCCTTGTCACTGCCCTTTCTTTCTTCCCAACCCCAGGGCATCTGTGGGCTTCCTCCTTCCAGGGGCAGTCCCTCTTGAGGTCCTGGCTCCCCTCTCCCCAGCTGTGTGTCTCTGGGCCCCAGGCTTCCCCTCTCTGGGCCAGTTTCCTCATCTGGGAAGTGGGGAATCACAGTATTTCTTCACAGGGTGTTTGGAAGCCCCCAGCTCAGTGCTTGGCAGGGGCACCTATCAGCCTTGGTCTGCTTCCTTCCTCCTAGAAGGGCAGAATGTGGGGGGACAAAGTTCCCCTGCCTGCCCCTGCCTTTCCTCTGGTTCCTGAGGTCAGCCCCAGCCCTCTCAAAGAAGGGGTTTTGTGGTTCCTTACTTCAGGTAAACGATTTGTGTTGTAGCAGACGCGGGAACTCAGGCAGGTTCCTTCCAGAAGGGCATGAACGCGGCCCCTGGGAGTAAGGGCTCCGCCTGACCGTCTGTGCCCCGGGCTCCTGCCCTGAGCGGTCAGGTGGGAGAAGGCTGGTCCCCTCAACAGGGAGGGAAAACTCTCTACTCCCTTTCCCCTCACTGACAGTCCCCGGCCGCCCCAAGGTGGACGACAAACACCCAGCATGTGACTTTGGACAAATGATTTCGCACCTACGAGCCTCAGTTTCCGAATCTGTCAAATGGGACGATGTTAAGGAATGGTCAGATGGCACTTGGAAGGTCCTGGTGACCGGGCTGTGAGCGCCTCAGGCCTCCCGGGGGGGAAGCGTGGAGGCAGGTGTGCGGCTAGTTTTTCGGAGAAACTGAGACGTGGAGAGATTCAGTCACTGTTGCTGGAGCCCTTGTTTCCTTTAGGAATGTGTCAAAATTCCTGCCTGCCTTCCCTAAGGGCTTACGTGTCTAAGGAAGATACAGACCTGCTCTTGTGGGTCTTAGCCTCTCTTTTGGAAACCAAGCTCCCCATTTCAGACATGGGGAAACCGAGGCACAGAGTTGTGGATACTCTCCTCTGAGTGGCACAGCCCAGGTGGCCCCCACAGCCTGGCACAGTTGTGTGGCTTGGGAGAGGTTTCTGCCCAGGGCCGGCCCCTGACCTGGGCCTGCCCTCTTGCCACCCCACCCTAGACTCGGTCAAATACCTGGAGTGCTCAGCCCTCACCCAGCGAGGCCTGAAAACCGTCTTCGATGAGGCGATCCGGGCCGTCCTGTGCCCCCAGCCCACGCGGCCACAGAAGCGCCCCTGCAGCATCCTTTAGGGTAAGAGCGCCTCCTTCCCCGCTTCGTGACCCGTCCTCCACCTGCACACAGCAGGCTCCGGCTGGGGACGGCGGGGTGGGGGTGGGGGGGTGTTTAGCCACTGCTCAGCGGCCTTGCCTTTCACCGGGAATGGCGTTTAGGCCAAGACAGAAGGGCAAGCATCGCAGTGGCCTCAGTTTCCCTATTTGCCTGAGCCGGTCCAGCTCAGTGGAGCCCAGTTCCCAGCAGGAAGGTGCCAGAGCCAAGGCATGGGTGTCGCTAGGCTCCCACCCTGCTGACCCTGCCGGAGGCCAGGGATGGGGACCGGGATGGGAAGATGCGTTGGCTCCACCCCCCAGGAGAGCGGGGAGGAGCCAGCACCGCACATAAGGGTGGAGGCAGGGCAGACTGAGCTGAGACTCCAGGGGGGGCAGAAGGGGGACCAGTGTGGGTTGGAGGCGGCCTGGAGACGTGGGACTAGAAGGGTGGAGAGGCCTTGGTGTGGTGGGCAAGCGGGGGGGGGGGGGGGGGGGTGGCGGGGGACTGGTGGGAGGGCCAACCTGGAGCCAAAGCCAGGAGGCGGCCGTGAGCCTTGAGCTGGGAAAGCGGCGAGGGAGCAGGCGGTTCTGCTTGCCATCAGATTCTCACCCCCTGCGTGTCTGCCTTCCAGGTTGCACCCAGCCCTCCCAGCCAGATGGTTCTGACCTCCAGGGCCCTCCCATAAAGCCCAATGGCACCCCGGCTGGCCACGCTGTCCCCTCCCCGCCCGTGGTGTTTCCTAGCAGAGGGCTGCAGAGCTTGGTTGATGGGCTTCTCTGGGCCGGAGGCCCCCTGGGGCTGGAAGGGTGTGAATTCGCAGGCTCTGTTCCCAACCCCTGCTGCTCCTGCCCTCCCCCCCTTCCCCGGGGCCAGAGGGGAGCCCCCTTTGCATTAGTGCTGTCCGTGCCCGCTGCCACACAATGGCAGCGTCTACCCCTTTGCCCCAGTCCCACCCCGACGCCTGAATCCCCTCTGGAAATTTCGGGCCAGATTGTTGCCAGTATGCCTTCAAGGACGGGTCTCTCGCTCCCTCCTGAGGCCGGCTACTACTCCAATATTGGTGGGCTTGCTTGTCTGAAAGTTCTCCTTCTCCTGAGCCAAAGTGAGTGTCTCAGAAGTTTGCTCCTCTGGTCTGAGCGCTCTTCTTTGGGACAACATGAAATAAACCAAATTCTCTGAATGTCGGCGGGTACCTGCAACCGCCCGTCAAAACCCCGGGTCCCGCGGACTCCTGCCACCCCTCGAGGCTTTCTCCACCGCTCACAGGACCCTGAGCTACATTTGCCCGTAGGAGTCTTAAAACTTTCAGACGCTGCCAGCCAGGACTTTTGCTATTGCAAATGGAAAACCTAATTCAACCTGCTTAAGCAGAAAATAAATTTACTGATTCAAATGTGGAAAGATCGTGTCTTCAGGTGCAGCTTGATCAAGGAGGGAGGGGGGGCTCAAATTATGTCATCAGGGCTTGCTTTCCTGTACCTCTTTGCTCTGCCTCCTGCTGTCTGGTTCATTTTCTGGCAGGTGTCTCTCAAGAGCATTCTTCCGGGTTCAAGTTCGGCAAAAAAAAAAAAAAAAACAAAAAAAAAAAAAACAAAAAAAAAAAAACACAAGTATCTGCCCCAGGCAAAGTTCTAATTAAGGTTTACTCTGATTGGACCAGCTTACTTGCGGGTCATATTCAACCAATCTTATTTGGTGGGGGGAGGGTGCTGAGCTCTGATTGGCCAGGCCTGGACCACACCCCATGCTGGAGCGAGGGGTGGTTCCAAGCCGATAAGAACCTTATCTACTTAAGGTGGAGGGGTTATCTCCCCAAGGAGGACTGAGCCCTTGTTGGAGTTCGGGATTATGGGTGTCGAGCAGCCAGAACTCCCCAACCACCCTTATTGCGGGTCACCGAAAGGGTCCCCACGGGGTAAGGAAGCAATGCCCGTCCCTGGAGGCACGAAGCAAGAGCGAGTTTCTTTAAGAGAGAGAGGGGACTGCGCTCCCACCTTAGAGTTTCCTAATTGACAAGTGCCAGCCTTTGCGCTCCTGTGGATGGTTGCTCTCCTCTGTCCAAGCTTCATGCACGCATCCAATGCATGTTTATGGCGCGCCTTCTCCCTCTGTTCCAGGTGCGGGGTCCAGTGCTGCACATGAGCTCCTGCCCTCGGGGGCTGACACTCTGGAGAAGCTACAAGGAAGCTACAAGGCAGGAATAAAAAAAGAGAGGTCTAAGACCCCGTCCCCCACGGCACAGAAGTCCCCCCCCCCCCCCCCCCCCCCCCGTTGCCAGCCTGCGAAATGCTTTGGGTTTCTGTTCTCTGCGATTCTGTGCTCACCGCCCCCGCCCCCCCAGCTGCCCCCATAAGTCCTGATGTTGGGAGAGGCAGGGCCCTCCACCTCACCGGCCTCCCAGGAACCCCCACCCCCTTGAAAGGAACCGGGTTTAGCGGGGAAACCCCATGGCGCCTCTCAGCCTCCGCTCAGACAAGGCCTTTCTGTTTTTAAGGTGACTTCACCACGGAAACAAACCACCCCCCCTGAAAACCCCACGCCTGCTGGCTCGCTAGCATGTGGCGAACACAGACCCATCACCCCCCATAATCGGACACGCTGGTTGTTTAGAAGCCCTGGGGCGCCCCCTCCAGTCGTCCAGAGTCTGAAGCGAACCTCATTTGCTCCCTGCTTTTCCGGGGCCTCCAGATAAATCTGGGACCCCTTCCCTTGACTCCTGAGGCCTGGCCACACCCCGCCTCCAGCCTCAGACCGAACTCTCATTTCGTCAAAGACCTCTCTTTCGTCTTAGCCTTTGGCACACCCTGGTCTGGTCCTCTTTCCTCGAAGAATTTCCTCCGCGCCTCTAACTTCCCTAGATGCCAAGGGCGCGCGGGGGGGGGGGGGGGGGCTGTCTCTGCCACGTGCCTCTTCCCCCGAGCCTGCCCCAGTGGGCACAGCCCTTGCTTTATGCCAACAGCAACGCCAGGAAATAAATTCTCTCACCACCGTGCGTTCTCACCTAGCCGATATTATCTCATTTAACCCCCCTGGGGGTCACCCAGTGTAGGTGTTAGTAGCTTGGTTTTGCGGAGAAGGAAACAGGGGCACAGGAGGGCACGGGAGTCGGGCTGGAGCTCAACTCACTAAGGCAGACACCCTCCTTTCCCATCTCCTCCCACTGCTCGCATCCTTCCTGCTAACAGAAACCTAGTTTTCGGGGAGAGCCGCGAGGTCCCTCGCCCCAGACCAAAATACTTGTTCTCCCGGCCTGCTTTGCTGCTGGGGTCCCACGGAGGCACAGATCTGGCCAGCAAGGCAGGTGTAAGTCAGCTGGAGAGGTGGCTTCTGGGAAAGTTCGTGTTTTCTTCCGCCCCCCCCCAAAAAAAAAAAAAACACAAAACGTAAAAATGGCCACTGCCCTTTGTCCTGTCCTCTTCCCCGATGAATAATGATGAGATGTCTGGAGCTGCAGCAGCCATCTTATACACATGAAACCACAAGCATGCAGCCACAAGCTGACAGGCTAAGAGTGGAGGAGCAGAGGGACGCAAAGAGGCTGGATCCTTGACAACTTTGGGTGGCCGCAGAACCGGCGCCAACGGCTGCCTTGCTAGGGGAACAAAAGGAAAATGAAACCACCTATTGGTTACGCCCCTGCTGGGCAGGCCTCTGTTGATGTTAGCTGACAGCGTTTGTGACTGAGGTCTTGGGTCTCCCAGGGCCGTGTTCTTCCTCCTGTATCGCTGTGCAAAGTGGCAGAGGACCAGATAGGTCCTTGGATAGGAGAGCGAAGCCTCAGGGGGTCTGTGCGACCCAGATGGCACGATATACGCCCATTGCCCTAAAGAAATGCTCGCCCAGCTATTGATTCATTCAGTCACCCAATCACTGAGCAAATGCTTATTGGGCCGGTGTGCCAAACACGGGGGTTGAGGGTGAGTCAAACGTGGGCCTGCTCTCAGGAGCTCGCTCACAGCCCAGTGGGGACAGCTGAGTCTGCAGGGAGCCCCGGGCAATGGCCCCTCTGCTTGGATGGCTCACCATGACCCTAGCAGGTGTCTGGGACCTAGTCCACGCTGGATACGTGCGTGTTGTTGATGTAAACGAACAAGCAGACGGAAGAATAGACTTTACTGGAGAGAGAGAGAGACCCAGCCCTTCCAGTGCCCCAGCTGAGCCCAGCCTCCCAGCCATCCTGGCCAAGGCGCCAGTCGTGCGCGTCAGCCATCTTGGATGTGCCAGCCCAGTCGAGTCCCCGGATGACGGCGGCCCCGGCCAAAATCATGTGGAGCAGAGGAGCATCCCACTGAGTCCGGCCACCTCGTAAAATCATGGGAAATAATACCGTGGTATGCTGAAACGGCGACTTTTCTGGGGCCGAGAAAGTTTCTTCCTTTGCTGTTTCACCTCTCCGCCCTCCCCTCTTAACACCCCCCCCACCCCCCGCCCCCCAACCCGCAACCAGAGAAAGAGTCGCCTCTGGGGACCTCTGACTCCATCCAGGCCTCATGGGATGTAAGAGGCAGGGCAGGCTAGGCTCTGGGGAGGGCGACGGAGATCTAGGATGGTTCTAGAAGACTTCTGAAGGCCCTAAGCTAGGTGAAACGATGAGCAGTCATCCATGTCACTTGAACTTCGTTCACTTCAGTTCTCACGTAGAGCCAGGGGCTCCATGCCAAGCTGCGTGGGAGCTGGAGGTGCCGTGAGGGTGACGTCCGGCCCTGCGCTCCCCAGGGGGCTCAGGGGCCGGTAAGACAGACCGACCAGCAACTCAACACCTGCCGTGTGGTCGATCCACATACCACAGAAGTGTATGCAACAGAGCAAAGAGGAGGGTCTTGTCTCGGGGTCCTGGGCCACAGCTGCTTCTGGCCCCTCCCCCTTGCTGAAAAGCAGCCACCACGACGACGACGATATGGAGAACACGAAACAGAAACACAAACTCTCATCTTCAAGGAAACCAGGAGACACCTGTGAACCCAGACCAGCCAGCGCCCAGCACACAAGTACGGAGAGCAGATGGAGGGGTGGTAAATGATTTAACAGAGGCCCGGGGAAGGCAAACCCAAGCGCCTGTTGTGCTGCGGGAGGGGCGGCGGGGGGGGGGGAGGGTTTGCAGGTGGAAGAGACGCAAACCCACCGGGCCTTGCAGAATCCCAGGGCAGCTTCCAAGTGGGGGATTCAGCCACCGCAGATGGCCAGGCGGGAGGCTGAGAACTGGCGGGTTATTTAGAAGTTTGTTTAAGGGGCAATTAGACCCCAGAGCCCCTCCCCCCTCCCCCCCCACCCTGCACGATGCAGCCAGGCAACCATCCCCTCCCTAGCCTGGGCAGGAAAATCCAACCAGACATTTCTGGACCCAAGGACACCAGCTACAGGGCAGGCGGGGGTGAGCCCCCAGACTGATTGTTTGAGGTGCAGTAGGTCTGATTATGCTTGGCAGGTGATTACTCCCTCCACGCCCCCCTCCAGGGTAAGAGCACACTTCCCCTCCCTGCTCCACTGACTAGCTTTGGCCTTCAGCCTTGCCTTTTGCCAGTGGGATGTTAGCATACGCATCGTAAGGAGAGACTCGATGTCCTTGCACCCTTGGACATGCTCTCTTGTGCTGACAAAAGAACATGCCTTGGTAAGCCCAGTGGATCCAAGAATGGGACGGCAGAGGTACCCAGCTGTCTGCAGCTCAGAGCCGACCTGCCTAGATTAACCCACTCCAGCTGACCTGAAGGTGTGAGGTACAATAAATGCTTATTCTCGTGCACCAAAGCCATGTGTGTGGTTGTTTGTTACACAGCAGTAGCTGACTGATACAGGGGGATTCAGTGGAAGTCGGAATACCAAACAGGGCGACCCTAGCCCGCCTCCTCTCCCTGGCTTAGTTCAGGAATGCTAGCACCCAGGCATACAGATAGGAGTCTGTGGATAGGATCTGACCACCCCAGAGAGAAGTCTCACAGGTGCTGACCTCTGGTCCCATCTAGGTATGCTTGACGAAAGAGCCAGCTGTCCCTATAGCGATGTTCATTGCCTCGCAAGCCCTGTCCTCCTACATGGAGCTGCCAACCTGAGTGTTAAGGCTTCATTCCGAAAAATGAATGGGTAACAGAAGATGAATGGACGATTGAAGAAAACTCAATCAAACAAACAGAGAAAAAGGAATTAGCAAGAAATAGAGACAAGGCAGCGATCAGAAGAAAACTTTGAAGAAACTACCACGGCTATCCTTGGAGAGAGAAGGAAACATAGCATAGCCATAAACAAAACCAGAATACCATAATAAAGGAACAATCAGAAAACCGAGAGGAGCTCTTAGAAATGAAAAATACTATGTTTATTAAAATTTTAAAAACGTACGGGGCACCTGGGTGGCCCAGCCGGTTAAGCGTCCGACTCTTGGTTTCAGCTCAGGTTGTGTTCTCACAGTTCATGAGATCAAGCCATGCATCAGGCTCTGTGCTGACAGTGCAGAGCCTGCTTGGGATTCTCTCTCTCCCTCTCTCTCTCTGCCCCTCCTGTGTTCTCTCTCTCTCTCTTTCTCAAAATAAATAAATAAACTTTAAAAATACATTTTTTAGGCAGTGTCTGGGTGGCTTAGTGTCCAGCTTTTGGTTTTGGCTCAGGTCCTGATCTCAAGGTTTTGTGGGTTTGAGCCCCACATGGGGCTCTGCACTGGCAGCTCAGAGCTTGCTTGGGGTTCTCTCTCTCCTTCTCTCTCCCTCTCTCTCTGTCCCTCCCCCACTCGTGCTATCGCTGTGTCTCTCAAAATAAATAAATAAACTTAAAAAAATAAAATAAAATAGTTTTTAAATAAAAGGTTTGGAAGAAAAAACAGAGGGAACAACAACAATAATAGAAACAACTCTCAGAAGGTAGAATAAGACGGTAAAAGTAAACAACAAGAAAATTACAGGGTTAATCCAGGAGGCCAATAGTCAAATAACAGGAGTTCCAAAAGAAAATAATAGAGAAATCTTACCCAGAACTGAAGAACACAAATCTTTAGGTTAACACGGTGTGCTAAATGCCCCAAACACTTGTTGTTGGGGTAGGGTGGGTGGCATGACCCACGCATTAGGAAATCTCTGAAATTTAGGGATAAAGCAAACATCCTAGAAGCTTCCGTTATAAAGAAAAAAATGACCTAAGGTTACCCACAATTGATTGAGAATAAGAACAGTACTGAGAGCTAGAGACATGGACAGATGCCTTCCACCCCTGAGTCAAAGTAATTCTCAACCTAGAATTCTATACCCAGCCAGGCTATCCATGCGCATGAGAGGAGAATAAACTATTTTCACACGTGCACACCGGCTCAGGGAGTTAGTAGAGGTTTCGCACTGGCAAAATAAGGGAGTAAACCATTATGGAGGAAGATTCAAGACACAGGACCTAACAGGGAAAAAGCTGAAAGGGATCGCTGAGAGAGCAGGGAAGAGAGCGTCTCAGGGCGGTAGCCACGCGCAGGCACAGAGGACAGCCAGGACAGATGGGCAGAGTTGAGACATCGCCACATAGAAATCCTGACCAGGCTCACATTCCCCTGTGAGATTTTTCCTGAGCTGTAGGTCGGAGCTTGTGCAAATACGGAGTCCTAGAAAACTGAGATATTAAAAACACAAAAAACAAGCAAATGAAAAAAAAATGAAGCAGTTATGAACTCCAGGCTGGGCAGGAAATAACATGTACGGTACATTCCTAATGAAAACACTGAACGTGCACTTAACCAAAAACGCCGTTCGGTGGAGGGTGGAGAGAAGGAGCCAGAGTGTGTAAGAAATCTAGAATCCTCACGTAGCATAGTAGGAAGTCAGTAGATAATGGGTCAGATTGGAGGCTCAAAAAATGGAAAAAGAAACCTGATGATTAGCAAGACGGAGGCAAATACACGGAGAAAGAGCTAGAAATTGCCTCTGGCATAAGGGTGGGGGCAGGGCTGTGGGAGGACTGCCGTTTTCTGCTGTTATAAGTCCTTTTCATCACTTTGGTTTGTAAAATTTACCGGCAAGCAGTGCTTTGACAAAAAAAAAAAAAAAAAAAAAAAAAAAAAAAAGACCAAATATAAAATAATTGCCTGATGGATAAAAGAGAAGCCAGAAGAGGGAGCGTCAGAGAATGGGAAGGCTTCAGGGTGGCTGGTACCCCAACCTGCTGAAGGATTAAGAGAGCGACAGGGAACAGCCTGTGCAAAGGGCTTGGGGCCCGCACGGGGTTCAGACTGAAGGCCTCAGTGCTGCAGAAAGAGAGCCAGGCTGCCGGACCATCTGCCCCCGCCGCAGATGAGGACAGGGGAGGCTCACGCTACGTGTAGCTTCTCGGTGTCCCTGGGACCTGCGGATGTGTACAGGGATTGACGCATTCTATCGTCGCGGCAACCAGCGCTGCAGGTGTTGAAGATGAGGGGCTGAGGCTCAGAGAGGCTAAGTCACGTATCCGAGGTCACACAGCCGGTGAGTACAGAAGCTGAGATTCAACCCCAGCAGCAAACAGCAGGGCTGATGAGCCACTTTATAGGTGTCCACACTCTCGTGACAGCCCCAGGGGCCAGGCGGGGGAGGTATTTTGGCTCACTTCATCTTGTTTGAAGGACGGACCTCAGCGTCAGTAGCCGAGGCCTCCACCCTACACTGTGGTCAGCTCTGGCGTTGGCATTGTGGGGGAGAGGAGGGAGGGGACAGCACGCTCCTGGCTGCCAGGAATGGGAGGAGCCTGGGCCCCAGCCTCTCTGGAAAACCACCGGTCTGATGGTAGAGGCACAGCCCCTGGTCTCAGGGAGCCCTCTAGTCTGAGAGTGGAGACACGGCCCTGGTTCTGAGGAGGTCAGGGTCTGACGGGGGACACATAGCATTGTCCTCTTTTGGCAGGCGCTCGGGGCAGCCCCGCCAGGATTCCAGGCGGGCATGACAGCACCGAGGGACCAGATGGGGGCCTGAGGCTAGAGGCTCTCATGTCCCAGGACCTCCGTGCCAGGCAAGGTGGGGCCACCTCACGGCTCCGACACAGCATCCCTAGCTTCCCAGAGCTCGCGGGTGTGGAGTTGCACTTCCTCTCTCTGCCCTGTCCTCCCCGCAGAGGGAGAGGCTGGTCCGGGATCCCTGGGTCACTTCTGCTCGGGGAAGGCCCCTCGGTGTCCCACTGAGGCCACCCCTGCCCGCAGCCTGGCGCCTGGGACCCGTCACCACCACTCGCCCTCCAGCAGATTATAGTCTCCCATCCTCCACCCCCACCCCCACCGCCCGCTCGCCCTGCATCTATCTTCTTGTCTTCGGTAAACATGTGGCAAACACTTACTGCGTGCTAGGCGCTTCCAGGCCTGGGGACACGGTGAGGCTGGGGTCTCCGGGAAGCCTAGAGGAGAGGCCTCGCCGATCCAGGCCAGGGAAGGCTCCGGGAGGACTTCGTCTCACACGTACCGGTGGGGTGCGGGCACAGCCTGTGCAAAGGCCCTGAGGAAAACCAGCGCCGTCACCGGTGCCTGACTGGTGAGCCTTTGAAGAACATAAATTAGGTCAAGAGACTCCTCTGCTCCCACCTGTGAAGCCCCCAAGCCACCCAGACTGAGCCGAGGCCCTGCGTGGTCTGGCCTCGGAGGCCTCCCCCTGCCTCCCTCCTCTCCAGCCACCCCGCTCTCCTCCTGGTCACCCGAACGCACAAGCTTGTCTCCACCTGAGCACCCCGGCAGGGCCCTGCTCCCCACTGGAGGCTTCTTCCCTAGATGGTGCTGTATCCCTCTCACTGTCTCACAGAGGCCTTCTGAGCTCGCTGGTCAGAGCCAATGAATGAGTGAATGAATGAATGAATGAATGGATGGATGAGACTGGGTGTGTCTGGAGCACAGGCAGGCAGGAAATCAGCAGAGGAAGAGCCGGAGGGGGGAGGCAGGGGGAGGAAAGACTAGGGCGGTGTAAAGTCTGGAGGGCTCCGGAGGGTGGGCTTAATTCTGGGGGTGATGAGAAGCCAGGCGAGGGCCCCGAGCAGGGCAGGGAGACCCCTTCCTCACCTCCGGGAGCTTCCTAGAGCCCATCTACTCCTCGGGAACTTGGCCAGACAGACGAGAGGCTGAGGCTGGAAGGAGGGGCTTGCCCAGGACCCACGGCAAGTTCAAGGACAGCATCAGGGGGCCGGGGGCTCCAGAAGCCGGCGTGGGCATTTGTTTTCTCCTGTATAATAGCTTTGATTTTGCCCTTGACCCCCCCCCCCCCACCAAAGCCTGAAATATGTATTCTTTAACCCTGTCAGCCTGCCCTGGGCCCTCCGGACTCGGTCGGTCTCAGGACGGCTGCCCCCACCTGGCTTTCCTCCGGCTGGTGTCCAGCCGGTGGCCAGGACTGTGGACTCCCACCGCAGTGCTCCCTCGCGCTGCCAGCCCTCGCAGCACTGCCCAACCCCTCACCTGCCTGGGATCGGGAACCAGCTGTCGTCCCCGGGGGGACATGTGCCACAGTGGCCTGGGGGACGTCCAGCTCCCCTGGGCACCACGCTCCTCTCTCCTCCCCTCTGCGGGAGCCAAGGCCAGCGTGGGTGGCCAGATCTCCCCGGTAACAGGGTCTGTGCCCCCCCCCCCACCGCCGCCCCAGCCTCCTCTCCTAACCTGCCGCCCCTCCCCTCTCCTGCACCTGCTCTCCGGCCCCTCCCGCACCCCCCACTCCTGCCCCCTCCTTCCCCGGCTCTCCGTGTCACCATCTGTGGCACAATCCTTCTCTGTCACTCTGCCTGCCACCCCCTCCTTCTCCTTCCTCCTTCCTTGCTCTCCATCCCTGCCTCTCTCCGCATCTCCTCTCGCCCCTTCTCTCCTCCCTGCCACGCATTTCACATCACTCTCCCTCATTCTGGCTTTCCACCCACTCACTGTCTTCTCCCTCTCCCTCTCTCTCCACCTCCGACCGACCCCCCTTTCCCCTCTATTCCTATTGGCTTCCCACAGTCCCTGCTCCCCTTTGCTTCTCCGTCCACCCCCACCCTGCGCTCCTGCCCGCAGAACCCCCTCTGTGCCCCTTCCCGCCCCCTCCTCCAGGACGTGTCCTGGAGATGGGGGGGTGACGCACAAGGCACCCGTGGGAAGTCAGGGCCGCAGACCAGATGGGAGAGGCTCTGTGGGCAGCTGTGGCCGCCGCGGGCCTAGGAGGGGGATCGGGCCATAAGCCCTGTAGAAGTGGGCACCGCGTGGGGACCCCAGCTAAGGGTGCTCTGGGAGCTTGGGGACTGGGCAGGGAGGGGGGCAGCAGGATGATAACCAGCCTGGCGGCAAGCAGGGGAGCCCTCACCCCATGGGCAGGTAAGGAGGCTGGGGCATGGGTGGGGCCCCAGAGGGTGGGGTGCCGGGGCCCACCCTCTGCCCAGGGTGAACTTGAGAGGCTGGGGGCTGGGGGCTGGGAGACGGTGGGAAGGCCCAGGGAGGAAGGAGGCCTTCCTGTGCCCTCCTGGTGGGCTGCAGAGGGTGGGGGCAGGTTAATCTCGGACTCTCGTGCCATGGTTCTAGAATACTGGGATCGCACAACAGCAGAGTGTCAGAGCTGGAAGAAAGCAGATGCATCATGTCGGTTGGCCTCCTTGGCTCACGTGCCAGCTTCTCTGAGCTCCCCCTCCACGCCGGGCGCTGTGCTCACGGCACGCTCCCATTTAATCTTTACAACAAGCCCGGGAGGTACGTCTACCTGTCTTCATTTGAACGGGAGGAAACTGAGGCCCGGAGCTAGGCAGTGACCTGCCCAAGTTCACACAGTAGCCTGGTGCCATCATTCTGTGGCAGAGACCAAGCCCCCAACCCCGGGCCTGCGGGGCGTGTTCCTGGGGGTCGGGCCCCGGGCCTGGAATGGGATGAGTGAGTGAGTCGGCAGTGATCAGCACAGTCCGGGTCTTTTGGGGGAAGGCCCAGTGTTGCAGAGGGCGGGCAGAAGGCAGTCGGCCAAGGGCATCAGCCTGCGGCATTCAAGGCCGTCCTGGCTCTTGGTTCCTCTCAGCCCGGGGCCTTCAGGGAAGCCAGCAGGGCCAGAAGGCACTGGTGATTCAGAAGTAGACCAAACCGGGTTTTAATTCCCGTCTTCCGCTCACCAGCTAGGCGAACTTGTGCAAATTACTGACCTTCCCTGAGCCTCAACGTGCTCCCCTTTAAAAATCCTCCCTCCTGGGCTTGGTGAGGATTTCACGATGTGGGTCTGTGCCCAGGAGCAATGCCCCCACTTTGCTCGGAGCTCTGGCTGCTCAACTGCTCGGTCTGTTCACGTTTCCCAGGGCTCGGTGCTGTGTCAGGGGCTGGGGCTAAATAAACAAATAACTCAAGGTCCCTGCGACCCAGAGCCTGCGGGTAAGCGGATGGGGGCAGGCGAATGGAAGGTGATGGGCGTATCTGGCATCTCTGAGGGGCTCTCCTGAATTGCTGTGTGGCTCGGAGCAGCCCCTCGCCCTCTCTGGGCCTCTGTCCCCGCCCTCCCAGAGCAGTCCTGTGAGGAGTCCGCCCCCGGCTTTCAGGCGAGCTTGTGCCAAAGATAAACCAGACAGGGAGGAAAAGTCCCTCCTCCCTGAGGATGAACCAGATCATGCACAGGATCCCAGCTCCTTAAAGAAAAGGAGGCACCTAAATTGTAGGGGCAGAAAGCTGTAATTTTCCGGCTCCTGGCACCCAGCCTCTTAAACTTTGACAGGGAAGATGGGCCCAGATGGAGGGTGGAGGCAGGGAGTCTTCCAGGGAGGGCAGGGGCTCTGGGAGGGGCTATTGCACCCCCGGGTACAAAGACAGGGCCTGGACGGCCGCGCGCGCCCGTGTGTGCGTGTGTGTGTGTGTGTGTGTGTGTGTGCGCGCGCGCGCCTGAGAAGGAGGTGGGAGGGGGGTGTCCTCAGGGCTCACCTCCAGGCTTCCCTGGGGGCATCTGTCCCTGCAGCCTGGAAATTAGGTTTGCCCAGCTCCCAGGCTGTCTCAGAGCCTGGCGCTTTCCTGTCTCCTGCAGCCCCGGGCTGTGATTGGCTGCCCCATGGGGATGCTGTAAAGAGAATGTGCACAGGGCGGCAAGGTGGATGGATGGGTGACGCAGGGCTCCGGGGCTGAGGAAGCCAGAACTCCAAGGTCTCAGATTCCACGTTTCCAGGTTGAACAAGGGCCGATTCTGGCATTCAGGAATTCTGACATTCGGACTCAAGGACGCGGAATCTAAAAATCTGTGACTCTACAACTCAGGCCTAAGAATCTAAAATTCTGGTTTTAGGATCTTACGATTCCAGGGGTTTGAGCCCACGATCCTAAGAGTTCAAGAACCCGAAGAACAGCGAGGGAAGCTCTAAATAGGTTGGTGGGAGAGTGGGATGCAGGCTGGGTGCCTCCCCAAGGCCCAGCCTCAGTCTGCCAGCCTGTGAAATGGACACGCGTGCGTGTGTGTGTTGGGGGTGGGGGGGGGGAGGACGATCTTAAGGGTCCTCCCAGGTCTGCCCCTTCTTAGCTGTGTGACCGGGGCTAATGTGTCCAATGGTGGGGACAACACTCGTCCTTCCCCCATCAGACCCCTAGGATGCTGCATTTCACTAGCTTCGCCTGGAACCTGGCAGCTGGGGTCAGTGACAAGGAGCCGGAAGAGCTGTTAGGATCCTATGAGCCCCGTGTCCAGATAGCTCCTCCCTTAATGCCGCCGTCCCAGAGTCAGGAGAGCTGATGGGGTCCCGGGGTGATGATGGGGCACCCCCTGGGGTTGGAGGAGCGGGGGGGGGTGCTCTGAGCCCAACCAGCCTGGGGCATCATCAGGAGCAACCAAGGTCAAGGGGTTCTTTGCTATTCTAGGCAGTGCCCGGCCTGGTGCTCAGAGAGACTTTAGAAACCGAGACGTTTGTTCCTAGTTAGGGTGCTTCCTTTTTCCAGAAGTTTTGCATCTTTTTTTTTTTTTTAATGTTTATTTTTGAGAGAGAGAGAGAGAGAGAGACACAGAGTGCGAGTGGGGGAAGGGCGGAGAGAGAGGGAGACACAGAGCCAGAAGCAGGCTCCAGGCTCCGAGCCGTCCGCACAGAGCCCGACGCAGGGTTCGAATTCACGAACCGCCGGATCATGGCCGGAGCCGAAGTCGGACGCTCAACCGACTGAGCCACCCAGGCGCCCCCAGAAGCTTTGCATCTTAAAAATAGTGTCCAGATAGGGCAATGCAGGTGGCACTGGAAGGATCCGGGCACAGTGTTGGGTCAGAAGGGGGATATCAGAGGCTTTCCTTCTCTCTCAGGGTTTTCTGTAGGGACAGGCAGGAGCCAAGGGATGGTGGGGGGAGGTCATTAGGAAGAAGGGGTGGGGAGCCTTGGCCTCCACCTGGGCCTCCTGAGAGCCAGAGGTAGGCTAGCAAGTTCCGAGGTGGGCGGCCTTTCCTAGCGGGTCTTGAATTTCCGCTGTCGGCAATTCCCACCCCCTTTGCATTAAGAATTGTCCACTCCGGGTTCCTCTGATTCACCCGATGCCTCCAACACCGATGCAGAGCCTGTGCTGTATGAGGGACAAGGAGACGCTTCAAAGCAGAGTGAGAGGGTCTCCACACTTAGGGAGAGTCAGTCTAGCGGGGAAGCCGGGAAGCGTCTAGCTCCTTGCAACACACGGGAGGCACGATAAGAAAGGTACTAACCTTAGTGAACGGGCATGCTGCATGGTGCCCACCGTGTCGCTGGGCAGACTCTCATTCATGATTCAGGACCCGTCTGGAACCTTCTCTTCCCTGGGAAACCTGCCCCACCGGTGCAAAGAAGTGTGGCTGTTCTTGTACCTCCTTTCCGGTGTGAATTTCTCACCATGGGGGGAGAAGGGGCCCCACACGCCCACCCCCCTGTCCAGGTTCACAGCCGGCCATCCCAGGCAGGGCCTCTGTGGGAGCGCAGCAGGATGGGCTAGGCTTGGGGGGGGGGGCCCCCAAGCACTCCGGTTCCGGGACAGGGGACATCACTGTGCCTGTGGTTCCTAACTCCATTCAAAATCTGAGGAATCTGATACAAGCTCTGGGCTCTGCCGAGACAAGATGTAGACGCATGAACTTTCGCCAGAGTTTTGGGGGGTTCACGGATCCTCTGAAGTTCATAGAGAGACCCAGGTTCAAGGTTAAAGACCCGGGATACGCAGCACCGTTTTTTTTTTTTTTCATTTTGTTTAATGTTTATTTATTTTGGAGGGAGGGGCACAGAATCCGAAGCAGGCTCCGGGCTCCGAGCTGCCGGCACAGAGCCCGACGCGGGGCTCGAACTCACGAACTGTGAGATCATGACCTGAGCCGAATGTCAGACGCTCAACCGACGGAGCCACCCAGGCGCCCCCCCCCCCTCACCCCACGCACTGTTTTTCCAATGTGAGGGCTGAGACCTGTGGGTGGTTGTCTCGGTCCATTCTGGCTGCTATAACAGACTACAACGGGCTTACGAACCACATTGACTTCTCCCAGTTCTGGAGGCTGGAAAAGCAAGATCAAAGTGCTGGCTGATTCCGTGTCTGGCGACACCTGCTTCCTGGTTCGTGGTTAGTCCTCTCCTTGCCGTGTCCTCACAGGGCAGAAGGAGTGAGGGGCCCTCTGGGGTCTTTTATGGCCCAGACCCCATTCATGAGGTCTCCACCCCGAAGACCTAATCACGCCCCAAAGGCCACGCCTCCTAAGACCGTTACTGGGGGGGGGGGGGAGGGTTTCAACACGTGAATTTGGGAGAGGGGGACACGTTCGGTCTATCGCAGGGGGTGATGCCCTTGGGCTTGGGCTTCTGACAGCCGAGGCATCCTGTGTAGAAAGGGCAAGTGTTGCTTTCTGAAACAGTATGACCTCGCTGAGTCACAATGTAAAATAGGCTGGCGTCAAAGACGGCCGATAAACTCTGGTCTAGAAGGAAGGGTCTGTGTTGTCATGGGCCAGTGGACTGATCCGTTCACTCCTCCGTTAGACACCTGTGGAGGACCCACAGGGGCACGGGTGCCAAGGGGAAGGGGACCCTGCGAGGCACAGGATGCCCTTTGCAGCCAGGCAAGCCCGCGTCCCCGGCCACACCCTGGCCACGTGACAGACGTCACCTCTCTGAGACTCAGTGTCCTCGTCTGACAAGCGGGGATGCCTTGGCGGCCCGTACGGAGTAAAATGGCTGGGGCCTGTCCGGCTCTGGCCGGGCGGGCGCTCTCGGCGTCTCCAAGTTCGGAGTGACGGGGGGAGGGGCGGTGGAGGGACCGCCATCACCCATCGTGACCCGGCCGTGTCCTTCCCCCTCCAGGCCAATAGCTGCCCGCTGACCGCCGCCACCTCCGCCTCCTCGGCCATGGACACCCCTGGTTTTCCTTCATCGGCCCCCACCGCCTGGGAGCCTGGGAACACCTCCTCGGCCTGGCCCCCGGATGTCGCCCTGGGGAACGTGTCCGCGGCCCCGAGCGTGGCGGGGCTGGCCGTCAGCGGTGTCCTGATCCCTCTGGTCTACCTGGTGGTGTGCGTGGTGGGCCTGCTGGGCAACTCGCTGGTCATCTACGTGGTCCTGCGGCACACGGCCAGCCCGTCGGTCACCAACGTCTACATCCTCAACCTGGCGCTGGCCGACGAGCTCTTCATGCTGGGGCTGCCCTTCCTGGCGGCCCAGAACGCCCTGTCCTACTGGCCCTTCGGCTCCCTCATGTGCCGCCTGGTCATGGCCGTGGACGCCATCAACCAGTTCACCAGCATCTTCTGCCTCACGGTCATGAGCGTGGATCGCTACCTCGCCGTGGTCCGTCCCGCCTGCTCCGCCCGCTGGCGCACGGCGCCCGTGGCCCGCACGGTGAGCGTGGCCGTCTGGGTGGCCTCGGCCGTGGTGGTGCTGCCCGTGGTGGTCTTCTCGGGTGTGCCCCACGGCATGAGCACCTGCCACATGCAGTGGCCCGAGCCGGCGGCCGCCTGGCGCGCGGGCTTCATCATCTACACGGCCGCGCTCGGCTTCTTCGGGCCGCTGCTGGTCATCTGCCTCTGCTACCTGCTCATCGTGGTCAAGGTGCGCTCGGCCGGGCGGCGGGTGCGGGCGCCCTCGTGCCAGCGGCGGCGGCACTCGGAGCGCAGGGTCACGCGCATGGTGGTGGCCGTCGTGGCGCTCTTCGTCCTCTGCTGGATGCCCTTCTACGTGCTCAACATCGTCAACGTGGTGCGCCCGCTGCCCGAGGAGCCCTCCTTCTTCGGCCTCTATTTCCTGGTGGTGGCGCTGCCCTATGCCAACAGCTGTGCCAACCCCATCCTCTACGGCTTCCTCTCCTACCGCTTCAAGCAGGGTTTCCGCAGGGTCCTGCTGCGGCCTTCCCGCCGCGTGCGCAGTCAGGAGCCTTCTGCCGGGCCTCCGGAGAAGACCGGGGAGGACGAGGGGGAGGAGGACGGCGAGGAGGCGGCAGGGGGGCAGGGGCAGGGGAAGGAGATAAACGGCCGGGTCAGCCTCATCGCACGGCCTGGCACCGGCGGGCAGGAGCGGCCGCCCAGCGGCACGGCCAGCAAGCAGAGGCAGTTCCTGCCCCGAGAGCCCGCAGCCGGGGGCAAGCTGGGCGCACTGCACGCCAGCTGTCTGTAGGGGCCCGCAGGGAGGCCAGCGTGGTCCAAGCACGGGGCAGAAGCTGTGGGGACGCCTCGGGCGGGCCACCCACGGTGCCCGGGGCCCCGTGACGGGATGTGTGGAGGCCTGGGCTCCCATCCTGTGGCTGCTGAGACTCACGGTGTGACCCTCGCGTAGGTCACTTTCCTTCCCTGCACCTCGTGTTCTCTTCTGTGACTCAGGGATGGGAGGACTGAGCCTGGCCCGGCTCTGCTGGACGAGAAGTCCGGAGGGGCATTGCCGCGGGCCGACCTGCCTGCGTGGGGCCCAGAGAGCTGCGCACCGGCCTTCCCCCTCAAAGACAGAGAGCATCCTGGCAGATGGGCCCGGATCTTGGCCCTCGGAGGGATGGACCGAGGTCTGGATCGCCCGGGGCTCAGAGTCAGGCTCCCAGGAGAGGGCCTGGGACCCCAAATAGAAGAAAGTCTTACCCAGTGCAGGGAGGGGTACACAGTGCTTAGGCCCCACATCAGCTCTCCCCCACTCGCTGCAAGGCCTGGGCGGGCTCTTCTCTCTGGGCCTCAGGCCTCCCTTGCTGAACAACCCAGGAACCTCCAGGCCCTCTCGGCCCGGGCGGCCAGCGCTGGGGCTCCCCTGCTCCTGGACAGAATTGTCCGGGATTTTGCAGGACAGTCAGGCAGTTCAGCTTCGGGGCCCCTTACCCCTTGGGCCCTTCCAAGGCCCTGTATCTTATTTTGTACTTGTAATTTTGTATTCTTTTTCATAAAGAGGGACCCCACACTGCATACATTTAGGCCACCTGAAGCCTGGCTCAGCTCCCGTTGAGGGCAGCTGACCAATCCCCAAAGCGGCTCGCTCTGCGTCCCGTGGCTGGAGTGGGGGTGTCTCTGGGCGTCTGCGGGCTCCAGGAGCCTCCCCTTAGCAGCTACCCCCTGGCGTTCCTCCCCTCGCGGAGACCAAGGCAGGATCCGGGCCAGGCAGACTGGCAGGGAAGCACAGCGTCTCAACAGCGTGGTGGAGAGAAGGAGGGAGAGGAGGAGAGAGAAGGGAGGGAAGGAGGAGGAGGTGGGTGGAGGACAGATCTGCTCCGTGATCTTGGAGCGATCCTTGGCCCCTCTGGGCCGGGCTCAGGTGCAGCGTCCCCGAAGGCAGGCTGTGGATGCCCGGCCTGATCAATCTCCAGAAAACGATGCAGCGAGGACGGGAAAGCAAATGGTCTGGAAGGCACGGCGCTGGCTGCCCGGAGGGCCTGTCTGTGCTGGTTAGAAGGGGCCGTGTCTTGATGGAAGCCCCTCATTCTCTGGGGCTACAGTTTGAGGAGGCCCAGGGAAGACAAGCCAGCGGGGCCTGGACAGGGACCACAGGGAGGGGCCGCCATGCAAGGACTCTCTCTCCAGAGATAACTGTTTAGAGCCACAGTGAGGCTGGCCCTGGGGAGGGTGGTACTCAGGCTAAATCCCTCAATCCTCCCTCCCCCACCCCCCGCGGAGGGCAGGGAGCTCCTCAGGGAAAGTACGCGAAACCACAATTTGGGGAGACCTAGGTCTCCAACCCACCTCAGGATCCTGCCTAGCCTTGACCTCTCTGGGCCTCAGTGTCTCCGGCATAAAACGGAGGTTGTCCCGGCTTGCCTACCTGCTCAGATCTGGGGAAGAAAATGAGTCATGCTGGGCAAGCCGCCAAGCACACGGCGACGGGTGGGGGTGGGGGTGGGTGCGTCACGTTATAAAGTGGAAACGACCCCCATGCCATGCCAGGCTTGGCCGACACCTGCTCCTTCCGCCAGCAGCCTCTCTGGCTCTGGCTCTCGGAGGTAAGAATACTGCGGGGCCCAAGACAGGAGGAAGGCTCCGGAGAGTCAGAGGCCAAAGACAGGCAGGGCTTGGGGAACGCGGCCCCCTCAGGAGGTCACCGAAACAGACTTCGTACGCGTGTTGGCGCTGGAGGCCCGGCCCCCAGTCTGGGATCCCCCTGATGAGGATCTGGGGTCTGAGGGAAGAAGGGCCTTGGCATCTCGGCATTCCCTGGCCGGCCCCGCCTTCCTGAGCCCTGGGACAGGTGCGCCTGTTCTCCAAGGGCAGCTGGAAGGCCCTTTAGGGAAATCCTGTGCGACTCCTCCCCCTAGTTCTTGTCAATAAAGACAGTGACCCCCGACAAGAGCCGTGACCTGGGCCAATTCCTCTGCCAGGTGCTGTGCGTCTAGACTGGTGTGCATGGATGGGTGTGTGTGTGTGTGTGTGTGTGTGCGCGCGTGTGTGTGCCACACCAGCCATGTCTCTCCGGGCATGGGCTGTGTTCCCGGGGTCGCGTACATATGAATACTTGGAATAAACGAACGAATAGGGAGATCCCATTTCCCAAGCTGCAGGGGGGCAATTTTCACACCGGGACTCTAGCCTCTTTTGCATTTGTGCCATGAAGGGACCCTGAATAAATGTGGGGAGGGCTGGGGCGGGGGGCGGGGGCTGGAAGGAGCTTGTGTAGGGGTCTGGGCCTGGAATCTGTGGGTTATTGGAAAGGCGGGGGCCACAGGGTGAGGAGAGACCTGGGGTTGTGAGCCTGAGCAGGAAGGAAAGAGTGGTGATGACCCTCCCTGCCTGATTCCTCCTCTCCAGGCGGTCAAGTTGCTCAGAGCCAGGGCCTTACCTTCAACTTCTCTCTCAGAGGCGGTTGCCAGGCAACAGCCCATGGTCACCAGGCTCTGGACCCGGACTTCATGCATCGGCACTGGCATCGGCATCGGCGGTGAGGATCTGGGAGTCTGCAGGGCCTGGAGTAGGGGGAGCCGAGGGCCCAAGGCTGCAGGTGTCCTCGCCTACAAGGGGTGGGGAAGATGGAGGTCACAGTCCCATGGGGAGGTGACAGCTGGGCTCCACAGGACTCTAAACACAGAAGGAAATACTCTAAAGGTGGCAAGAACCCCAGGCTGGGGTGTGAGGGGCATTCCCCGGAGTAGCGCGAGGTCGCAGTCCTGCCGACGCCTTGCAGTGCCCCGTGTCGCCGGCGGGCCCTGGTGACGTTCTCAGTGACACCGCTGGCAGGCTGGCCTGAAGGCACGGGGGAGGAAGACGCACAGTCTCCGTGCTCTTTGTCGGAACCACGGAAGCGCACGAATCACTACCTGGTGGGGGAGGGGGAGGGGGAGGGGGGGGAGCGTGGGGGGGGCGGGGCCGGCCGTGGGTGGGGGCTGAGCCTGGAGCAGAGGGAACCTGGTGTGCTAAGGCCCTGAGGCTGGAGAGCTGCAGGGAATAAAAGGAAGACAGGTGGGGGGGGTCAGGCCCAACTGAGGGACAGAAGTGGTGTCAGACAGGGCCTCTGGATGCGACCTTATTTGGAAGTAAGTTCCTTTCAGATGCAAGGAGTTAAGATGAGGTCATGCCGGGGTGGGGGGCAGCCCCTCCCCCCAATGGACTGACAGGGGCACAGGAAGAATGCCCGGTGATGCTTCTACAAGCCACGGAATAGCAAAGGTTGCCAGCCCGCTGCCAGAGCTGGGCGAGAGGCCCTCAGAGCCCTCAGAAGGAAACAACCATCCTGACTCTTTGATTTCAGACTTCCAGACTCCCAAACCGGGAGAAAATTAATTTCTGTTGGAAGCCACCTAGCTTGGGGCCCTCGGTTACGGCAGCCCCAGCGCACGAGCTAACAGATCCCCACCTGCGAGACAGAGATAATCGTCCCTCTTCTCCGGGATCTCCGGGGGCGTGTGTGTGTGTGTGTGTGTGTGTGTGTGTGTGTGTGTGGAACCGTGGCACCGACCCGTTCACTCTTTCATTCAGTGAGCGTTTATTAGGCAACTGTCAGCTGCAAAAGGCTGAAGGCAGAGAAGTGCAAGGTCCGTCTTTCAGGAGCAAAGGAAGTCACAGCAGAGATGAGAGAGAAAGAAGCCAGTTCTTAAGCACGCGGACTCTGGAGCTGCCTGGGTTCGAGTCCCGGCTCCTCCCTTCCCTAGCTGTTGGGCCCTGAACCGCTTAACTTAACCTTCCTGTGCCTCTGTTTCCTCCGCTCTGAGATCGGGGGAGGGAGGGCAGATTTCTCTACCGTTAGGAGGTTTAAATGAGTTAATATTTGTACACAGTTTAGACTCGTGCCTGATGCGTTAGGTGCTGTGTTGACATGGGAAGTGCTTTAACAGAATCAAGAGTCCCTCTGCCGGTGGAGGGTGGATGTCTTCTCCCTGGGAGGCGTTAGGGCCCAGCTGAGCCAAAAGAGGAACCTGGAGTCGATGGCGCAGGGAAGGAGGCCAGGTACCCAGAAGGGCTCCGATACCCATTCCCAGCTGAGGACGGTGAGGCCTGGGATGCTCATGCGACTTGCGCAGGGTCATGGCTCCGGAAGCAGGGACCAAGAGCCCTGTTTTCTGAGTCCCCAGTCCCCCAGTCCAGTGTCTCTAGTTTTTAACAATTGTGAAAACGGGGGACAGGGTGGCAGGAGCAAGGCTGGTGGTGGAGAGAGGGCCCCGAGGCCGCGGGTGGCCCCTGGGTAGTCAGGTGATGCCCTCAGGGAAGACCCGACAGGCAAGAGGCCAGCCCGGGCCCCACAGGGGACCTCCGTCGCCTCCTAGAGGCTCAGCCCCCCCTCCTGTGAGCCCTGCGGCATCAGCACAGGCCTGGCTGGCAGGTCACGGTGGTGTGCACACAAGGGTGAGTGAAGGGGACGCACTTGTGCACGTGTGTGTGTGCGCGCGCGCGCGTGCGCGGAGGGCAAAGCCAGCCCTCACTTTTTCACAGGCTCAAAGAAAATGCCCAGGCCACACCTGGCATCTCCAGGGTTCCGGACACCTCCCGGTTCACACATCCTGGGAACATAGTCCTGGGTCACACAACCCCGGGAACACGGTCGGGAGGCAGCCAGGAGCCCGTGTCCTCTATGGTCGGCTTGCTACCGGGGGTGGGTGGGGGGGGGGGAGTGGGGAGGACAGGGGGAGTGGGGAGGACCTGGGGGGAGTGGGGAGGACTGAAGAGGGGTGGGGAGGACGAAAGGGAGTGGGGAGGACCGGGGGAGGCGAGTTGGGGGGGACCAGGGGGAGTGGGGAGGACCTGCGGGGAGTGGGGAGGATGGGGGAGTAGGGAGGGTGGGGGGGCATGGGGAGGACTGGAGGGGAGTTGGGAGGATGGGGGGGAGTGGGGAGGACTGAAGGGGAGTGGGGAGGACGGGAGAGTGGGGAGGATGGGGGAGTGGGGAGGACGAAGGGAGTGGGGAGGATGGAGGGGAGTGGGGAGGACGAGGGAGAGGAGTGAAGGGGACCTGGGGGGAATGGGGAGGATGGGGGAGGGGAGAGGACCTGGGGGGAGTGGGGAGGACAGGGAGAGTGGGAAGGATGGGGGGAGTGGGGAGGACAGGGGTAGTGGGGAGGACCTGGGGGGAGGACTGAGGAAACTGAGGAAGACAGAGGAGTAGGGAGGATGGGGGGAGTGAGGAGGACCTGGGGGAAGTGGGGAGGACGGAGGGGGGAGTGGGTAGGACGATGGAGTGGGGAGGGTGGGGGGGAGTGGGGAGGATGGGGAAGTGGGGAGGATGGGGAAGTGGGGAGGACCGTGGAAGTGGGGAGGACCAGGGGGAGTGGGGAGGATGGCGGAGGGGGGAGGACAGCAGGAGTGGGGAGGATGGGGGGAGGGGGGAAGAGGCCCAGGGTGGGATGCGGCCTCTCGGGCCTGCTGTCTGCTTTAATTGCCAGAAAAGGTGTCAATATTTGCACACGGGAACTGGTGGCCGGCTGCCGCACTTGGTCAACACGGCCCAGACCCGGTTTCTCCATCTGTAAGGAGGGGTCGTCGCCTTCCTTCTGCTCCTCAGACAGGGCGGGTTTCTCCTCTCGGGCCATCAAATGGCAGCAGTTACACAGAGAACGAAGCGAACCGTCAATGCCTGTTCATGCGGGTGGCAGTCAGCTGAGAGGTCAGCCACACCATCGGGCTCCGACTCCAGCGGCCACCACGTCTTAGCGCTGCGGGACTCCGGGCTGGCTTCGAGCCTCGGTGTCCTCATCCGTAAAACGGGCTCCTACCCTCATCTCACAGGACTGTCGCAGGACCCGAGGGCTGCGCCACGGGCTCCGGCCCGGGCCAGCGCTGTGCGCTGTGTCCGGCAGGGGGCGCCGCGGCACCTCCGCCTGGTCGCGGCTCCGCTCGGCTGGACTCGGCTCTCTTCGGCTCGGACCCGCTTTTTCAGACTCGGCTGTGTTCGGCCGCACCCGCTAAGGCCCGGCCGGACTCGGCTCTTGCTCGGTTGTCCTCGGCAGCGGTCGGCGAGAGTCGGCTATGTCCGGCCTGGCTCGCGCCCGCTCGACGCCGCTGGGCCCTAGACTGCCAAGTCCCCTCCCTGGCGCCGCGGTGGCTCCTCCCTGCCGCCTGGGGTTGGGCTTCCCGGGTGGAGGCCCCGAGGCTGCTGCAGAGTGGCCCCGAGGCTCCGCAGCCGGTCGGCGGTGGGGCCCGGTTTGGCCGAGCCCTGGGCCGTGCCGAGGGTGCCGCGAGCATGCCCGCGGCCGCTGGCAGACTTTTCCCAGTGCTCGAGGCCGAAGCGGGTGGGCCTGGGTCGGGGAGTCGCCCCCACCCCCACTTCTACCCAGAGGAGGCCAAGGTTGGCTGCTGGATTCCCTCCCACGCGCCATGGCGGGCTCCTCATCCCGGTTCTGCCGCCAGCCGCCCCGTGGGGAGGGAACCGTTGCTGCACCTGTTTCCTTTAGCCTCAGTTTCCCCCTCTAACAGTTAACGAACGGGGTTCTTGGGTGGCGGGGCAGGGGGGCGGGCGACGGGCAGGCGTCCTGAGACCTGCGGGCCCTTTCCTTCGCTGGGCCTCTTGGGCGTTCAGTTTCCCCTTCGGTTGAAATGGGATTAAACGCGCCCAACTCAGATTAACACCCTTGGGATCAGCGAGTCCAGGACGGAAACTGAGTCCAGAGGTGGACGTTCCCCCAGGACCAGCCAGTGGAAGGGCTCGGTACAACCAAGTCTGGGGCTCACCGCGCAGGGGGGGAAGCTGGACGAACTGCTGGGGAGAGGGAGGGTCCCCTTGGACCCTCCGTCCACTTTGTGGAGAATGGGGTTTGGGAAAAGTGCATGGGCTCCAGGGCCACCCCTTAGCGCGTCGCAGTGGGCCCTTCATCTTCCTCGTCCCCTCCTCTACCCCATTATCTCCTGAAGAAGGGGGCGGGACGCATGGGGAGCGTCACAAGCCGCGGGTGGGATGGGACACACACAAGCTACCCGGAGCGCCCTGCCCGGCAGGCGGCGCTCTCGGTTTCCTTTGTTTAGTTTCTTAATTGGTTACCGACCTTGAGCGGTCAGATCGGTGACTTGTCATTCGCAATTTGCAAAGCTGACTCCAGGACTCATGTGTTCTCTTCTATGTCATTTTTGAGAGGCACACATCTTATTTTTTAAATTACAAGACGGTTCCTGGCGCTTTGTAAGCACTGACCGAATGTCACTATTTTTATACCTGTTCCCCAATCCTGGGCAATAACCTAGGCGTGGCTAGGAGCTTGGTTCTGAGAGTGAGTCTGTGCCTCATTTTCCTCATCTGTAAAATGGGGATAATACTCAGAGATTTGCCGAGGGATTCGATGAGTTAATATGCTTAAAAAAAAACCCTTAGGACAGAGCCAGGTAGGGAATAAAAGCCATCTTTTGTAAGCAGGGGGAGAAGAGGGTGGTTGGGGAACACACAGCTCTGCCCTGGGTTTCTGGCCTTGGCGACGAAGGTTTTGGCTTCCTGCCTTGGGGTTACACCCTTGCTGATGGGGGTTGTCGCAGAGTGACGAGAGGTATCCCAAGCCAGCTTCTCTTGGGGTCCCAGGGCTTCTGACTCGGGTTTGCCATATTCGCGGTGTAACCATGGAGAAGCACTGATGGGTGGCCCACACAGGGTACCCCACTGGGTGTCCCACAAGCTGTTCGGACGCCCTCGGCCTCGTCGTGTCCCTCTGGCCCAGGGACTCCCGGGCTCCGATGTAGGGAAGTGTGCCCAAGGTCACGCAGCTAGGAGGAGCGGAGACCTAACACTTTTCTCTGCCCCAGAGCTGGAACTCTGTCTCTAAGCTATCTGGCCAACTGGGGAGATCCTCCAAATGGCTGGGAGACCCGGGGATGCTGCATCGATGAAGGCATTTTAGGCACAGTGGGAGAGAGCGAGAGGAAAAATATTGAAGTATAATACATCTGAGTCTTGCTGTCTTGTCTGCCCTGCCTCCAGCTGTTCTGGACAGAATAAAAGAGGGGCTTTTTTTTTTTTTTCTGGGGCATCGGCCTGGCTGGGGGGCCAGAGGAGCTGGCCTTAGAACCTGGCAAGCCCAGTCCCTTTCCTGGCCCCCGACCTTCTCATCTGTTAAAGGGGATGAGCAGCCTTTGGCAGGGGGCTGCACGGAGTACGGTGCGGGCACACGAGAGGATAAACTATTCCTGTGTCCCCGGGCTGAGCTTCCCATCCCGTAGGGTCGTCTTCCCTTCCCTTCCCTTCCCCCTTTCCTAAGCCAGAGGGCTCAGAGACAGCCAGGAGCTGTCTCCCCCTCTGGTGCTGCTGACTCAGCCCTTCTCTGGTGGCAGCAGCTCGGGGAGGGTGGGGAGGGTGGCTCCCCTTGGCTCCCTCCCTCTGTAGCCTTGGCTCAGTGCCCTGGGAATGCTGCCTGGGGCAGGGCCACGGAGAGGGCATGGCCAACGTGGACTTGGAGTTTTCTCAGCGGCCATAGTCCTTCAGTCTGCTTCCTATGGGGCCCCCTTGGACCCCGAAATAGGCCTGGCGGGGTGGGGGGGCTCCACGTGGGCTTGGGAGGTGAAAGCAGCACAAGGCTAGAAGCTGGGCGAGTCTGACCCTCATTCCAGCTTGGACTCCAGTTTGGCTGTGACCTTGAGCCAAAGCCCTGGGTTTTTTCTGGGTCACAGAGTCCCTGCTGGTCAGATTAAGTCATCGAGTTAGGTCACCTCGAAGAGTCCTCCCAGGCCTGATATTCTGCTGTTTGATTAGCCCCCAAGCTGATAGAAAAACGGAGGCCCAGAGAGGAGAGGCGGTCAAGGACACACAGCCCCGGGGCTATCCTCTCCTCCAACCTTGCCCAGCTGAGCGGAGCCTGGGGTTTGGGGTCCGAAGCCCCAGACTGAAATCCGATCACCCTCGGGTCTCTACATTTCTGTGCCTCCCGAGGGCAGTAATGTCACCACCTCCGTCTTCCCGGGGCACAGACACTGAACGACGGCCTTTGCCCCTCAGCGATGCCCAGGCGTGTTCACGGGACTCTAGTGGGGTGGGGAGCCCTTCCTTTCTGTGGGGTTCTGGTTCTTCATTTGCCGTGTGACCCTGGGAAAGCCCAAGGCTGGCAGGGGGGTGGGGGGGGGTTGTTGAGATAACAAATGGGAACACCTTTAGGTGTTCGCCCTGCAAAGATGAGGTCCAGCCCAGGCAGTAAGTCCTCAACAAATGCAGAATCAGAGGGTGCTGGAGGGTGAGGGACATCTGAGCCTGCCTTTGGCGGGTTCTCTGACCCCAGAGGCTACGGCCTTTGCAAATATTCCGCAGCCCCCTCCCCCACCAAGCCCAGGCCCACCCCAGATTCTAGCGCTGCCTCCCCCTTCCTGAGCAACTTGGGGGGGGGGGGGGGCTCCTGCCCTGTCCCTTCCCTGGCCTTGATTTTCCAGCCTGCACATCAGGGGGCCTCACTCAGGCCCCTTCCGGCTCCAGCTCTATCGGGCCTCTGAATCAAACCAGACCCCACTGGATCGCCAAAGAGTTAAGCGAAGGAAATCCCCAGCTCCCTAGGCTCCCTTTATCTCCACGCGGATCCCAGAAGCTGGAGAGGAGCAGGCGGGGAGGAGGGGAAGTGGGAAGCCAGCTCAGCCCGCTCCCTCCGCCTTCCCTCCGCCTCCCTCCCTCCCTTCATCCCTCCCTCTTCAGCTTGCTTGCTTGCTTGGCCTGGGGGTCCGGGCCAGCAAGAGGCAGACATGGACCAAGGAGCCAGAGGCTGCCCAGAGGCTGGGGGTCTGTGAGCCGCTGTGGAGGCCGCTGGACACAGGGTGAGTGATGAAAGGTCCTGTAACTCCCTCCAGCAGGGCCCAGGGGGCTGGGGTCAGAGCCCAGAATTCCCTTCCTCCCCCCCTGTCTTCCTAGGCACATCTTGGGTTCTGCTGTCTCCCTCTGACCCTGGCCAGCCCCTCTTGCTCATTCTCTGGCTGACTGAGATCTCAGCACCCCTCACCCCCAGAAGGGCTGCCCCTGCCTGGACACTCACCGGCTCAACTCTGCAGGCCCGGCTCCCTCCTTCCCCAGAGAGCTCCCAGCTCCTGAGTGGAGGCAGCAGGGACCCCCGATCACCCCCGCCCCCCCCCCCAACCACAACACGGTCCCTCACCCTTGATCCCTGCCAGGCACCCTCCCCCAGGGCCAGTCAATGATCACGGCTGTGGTTATTATTACTCTAGTTCAAGGCTGCCTTGCTTCCTGCTTCCTGCTTCCCAGGTTACAGTTCTCTGTGTCTCCGAGCTTTTGACTCCCGGCTGGCCCGGGGCCCACAGAAAGATCCCCGATCGTGCCAGTCCTCTGGGAGAGACTCTGCTCGTCCTGTCCTGTGCAGGCCCCGGGAAGACGTCTTGTCGGTTGCAGAAGGAACACGTTGTTTTATTTTATTTGCTTATTATGGAAGGGTAATTGACATGCAGTGTCAGTTTCAGGCGTAGATGACTACATCCCAGTCATTTGGCAATTCTGTACATTACTCAGTGCTCACCGCGATTAGCATAGTCACCGTTGGGTGTTATTGCAATGTTATTAACGGTCTTCCCTCTGCTGTCTTCTTTTCCTTCTTTTTGTCAGAGTCCTTTACAAGTCAGGCACTTTCCCTGCCTTTGGATCCTTCCAAACAACCTGGGAGACGGGTGGTGGTTTCTTCTGCTTTTACATGTCAAGGAGTGGGAAGCCCAGAGAGGTTAAGCCGCTAGCCCGGAGGTCACACAACTTGTAAACTCTCCCGGGATCTCAGGTCCAACCCCGAGGCCTCCCCTGTCCCCAGAAAGTCACGTCTCTCTCTATGACCGGGGTGGGGGGAAAAAGAGGGGGTTTTTGCTCTTCTCAAAAATCACTGGGATGTGACATTTACAAATACAAGATGAGGGTGATAATCTTGGACAGAGATTAGGCTGATCTCTGAGAAACTGATCTGCCTGATTGAGCAGAACCAGGAAGCCAGAGCAGGTGGAGCTTGGGAATGGTCACCTCTAAGGAGAGGGGTGGTGTCTCCGGGGACTGCCTGCCCCCCCCCCCCACTCACTGCTGCCCCCCAGCCCCCAGAGCTGCTCTTTTAACACCTCTCTCTTACCTCAGTGCTCAGTGGAGACAGAGTAGCATTTAAAAATAATAATTTTACCTTCTCTGCACGTATTAACCACACAAAAAAATATTTTTGAATCGTACTAAATGTTAAAGTAGAACGAAGAGGAAATAAACAAAGAAACGCCAGAAGTGTCAAAGCCAATCTGGTTTCAAGAGCTGAGTTTCTGATCCTGCGATAAGGTGCCAGCCCCCAAACACCGCTATCACCTCAAAGGCTCTCTGCCTGGCTTCCTGCCCACCCGCCTGTCCCCGGTGTCTGCTGTCCCGGCCACTTCCTGCCCCTCTCCTGGAACCCTGGATCGTCTCTTGGCCAAGGCCAGAGACCGTCTTCATAGCCCCTTGGGCTTCTCTGAGCCTTTTGAATTTTCCGGACCTCCTCAGCCTGCTCCTTAATTCCAATTTACCCCCTTGGCAGCGGATTGGCAGATCTGTGATGACTGACGCAACCGCCGTCCAATGAATTAACTCCGGAGCCCTCCCTGCAGGGCTTCTGTGTGAGGTCGCGCGGGTTATTGACGGTGCAAAGGTGCTGAGAGGAAAGGTGGGCTGACGCCAGCCCTTGCCAAGCCACGCGCCCTCAGTGCCGCATTCCTCCCAAAATGACATCTTCTCTGTATTTGTCTCTAACGCGTCCGGCCAGAGAGTCACCTCCTTTTGCCTGGCACCCAGGCAATTGTATCTCAAAGGTACAAGGGCAGCATCATGGGGCACAGCCCCGTGCATTTTCTCTGACGGATGTCGCTGCCTGGCTGCTAGAGTAAATGAACTTTCCTGGCCCCTTTGGCCGGACCACGGAGCCCCTGTGCCAGACCGTGGGCTCAGCCACGCGTCCCCCCTCCCGGGGAACAAGCCTGCAGAATCTTTCGTGTTTGTCCCAAGGGTCCACCGACCTTCCTAGTGCTGCCGGGGGCTCGCCGGACACGGAGGAGTGGGTGACAAGAAAACAAGCCCCGGGGAGGTGGGTCGGGGGTGGGGTGGGGGGCAGAAACAGCATTTCACGGGTGATGACTCTTGGGTGGCTGGGACATCTTCCTCACCCTCCTCAGCAGAGGCCTCCAGGGACCCTTGTCTGTTCCTGGCCCGTGGCTCCCTAGAGGGGTTTCCCTCCCAGGCCCTGGGTTTCTGGGGCCTCGGCCTGCGGGCCGCACATCGCGGCCAGTCTCTTCGTGACCTTGGAGAAGTTGCTTCTCTGTGTGGGTCTCAGTCTTCTCGTCCGTTAAGTGGGGGCACGATCGCTCCCTCCCCGAGTTATGTCAGGTGGGCGGACGCTGAGCGGGCAGCCTCCAGGCCGGGCATCGGCGCGGTGTAGATGTTAAGTTAAATAGAGTCTCTGCCCCTCCTTCCTTGCTCCAGGTCGCCATGGGGATAGCTGCCCTGGGCCTCCTCTGCGCGGTGCTTCTGTTCCCTCTCTTGGTGCTTGGGGTCCCCACCCAGGAGCCCACCTCTGGGGAAGCTGTGGCCTCCGGTCCCCCTGGGTACTGTCGCCGGTGCTGTGACCCTGAGGACTCCCTGACCCCCGCCGACGAAGCAGATGTGTCCTCAGCCTCTCCATCTGCCCTCCCGTATGTGCTGCCTGAGGTCAGGCCCTACATTAACATCACCATCCTGAAGGGTGAGTGCCCACACGTGGCTCAGGCTAGACGGGTCCGCTTGGGGATGGGGAGGGCCTGGGGGGGTCTCTTCCCGGGCTGGGGTCAGTGAGGTGGAGGGAGCAGGAAACACCAGGACGGAAGGCTGTCCGAGACCCTTTCTTTCATTCGCACGTTTATTGAGCACCTGCTATGTGCCAGCACTGTTCTGGATTCTGAGGACTGAGCGTGAACAAACCAGACAGAGAAGCCCACTGCCACGGAGCTCCCGTTCTAGTTGGGGAGGCAGACAGTGAGCAATAAATATATTACCGCGTTAGGCAGACAGAACGTTGGATGGTGAAAAATGCTATGGCAGTGGTGAGTAGAGCAGGGCAAGGGGCATCAGGAGTGCAGGTAAAGGGGGGGGAGGTTGCATATTAAATGGGGGTGGTCAGTGTAGTTTCAATGAGAAGGTGAGGGAGAAGTCATGTAGATATCCGGGGAAGAGTGGTCCAAGGTGAACAGCAGGTGCAAAGGCCCTGGGGCAGGAGTGGGTCTGGTGTGTTTCAGGGGCAGGGGACAAAAGGAGGAGCTGAAGTTGGAGGTGAAGCAAGGACCCGATCAGACTTGGGCTTCCCCTCTGAGTGAGATGGGGAGCAGGGGGGGGCTCAAGCAGAGGGAGCTGATCCCACTTGGGTTTCAAATGGATCCCTCTAGTGTTGCACGGCGAATAGCCAGCAGGGGACCAGGGTGGAAGCAGGGACACCCGTGGGCAGCCCCTGGGGCTGTCCAGGTCGGAGCTGGCTCTCTGTCCTCTAAAATCAGGAAGAGGCTTCTGCTGCTGGGGCCTGCGGGCAGCTGGGCTGGGGCCAGGCCCTAGACCCCCGTCACCTCTGCCTGCGCTGACAACCACCCCAAGAGCTCGGAACTTTGTCATTCCTCCCCCCCTCCCCCCCACTTTGCAGATGGGGAAACTGAGCCCCCGAGAGGGGAGGAGCTGTGCTAGGAGCACACAGCTGTCAGGAGCAGAGCCAGGGTCTGGCCCGAGGTCTCCGGAGGGCCAGGGCTCGGCTGGCCTCTGAGACCCTCCGGCCCTGAGATCTCACGGGTGAGGACGCCTCCCTTCCTCCACGTGGCCCTCCGAAAACCCTGAGTCGAGGAGGACACGCCCGGGCCAGACTTAGTTGCGGGAGGGGCGGGGGTGGACCCTTGGCCGCGGTGCAAGGCTCCTGGCTGGCGTCAGGGCTCCCGGGTCCCAGCCCCGGCTGCTGGGCACCTCTGCCCTGTGGGTCAGGCTCGGCTCTCCCTCCCTGGCTTGCTGCCTCACTTGTAAAACGGAGAAGGAGACCCCCTCCTAAAACCACTCTTCACCCCCTCCTCCCTCGGGGCAAAGAGGTGCTCCATAAACTGTAAAGTGCCGGGCACGTGATGAGACCATTCTCTGTGGAGGCCGTGGAGCCAGAGCGCTGCGGACCCCTTTGTCCCCGCTTCTCTCCAGGCCTCTCCTCCCAGGGGCTGGGCCCTCCTCCCCTCTTCCCACGGGTGTGGCCACGGTCCTAGGAGACCTTGGGGAACCACAGGGCCCTGTGGGTCTCTCAAAGGGGAGGGGCTGATGGTGCGATCATCAAATATGTGGGGTCAGGTACCTGGAGACACAGGCGGTCGCCTGCGTCTCCTGAGTTCAGGGTCGGCCTGGAACAAAGGCTGGGCAGAGGCGTGCGTGCCCGAGGACCAGGTTAGACGCTGCCGGACCCCAGGGCAGGCAGGGACGGGCTGAGCCTCGCTGGGTGGGCCATCCCACCTCGCGAGTGTGGGCTGTGGCGCACTGTCCCCTAGGACATTTTGTTGAGGGCCCAGGAGCACCCCTGCGAGGTGGACGTGATCCTTCTTAAGATATAGACAAGGCAACCAAGACCCTGACCGGGAAACGCCCCGGTGGGACATAATCCCCACCCAGGGCTGCCTGGCTCCTACCCAGGGCTTTTCCCTTCGGGGAAGCAGAGGTACTTTTCTTGGGTTCCTTCTCTGGGTCAGAAAAGCAAAGCGCATCCTGCACGTAGCCCACGTCTCCACTGCAGTCTGGCTGGGGGTTTGGGCCTGGCCTCCCAGGGGCCACACCACGCCTTCACTGTAGGGGGGAGGGGAACAGGCAGGCGGAAGACAGACCCTCCTGAGTCTTGCGTTACCTGCTTCCCCTGAGCTGTGTGACCCTGGGTGACTCCCTCAACCTTCCTGGGACCGGAGACGGTCATGGTATCTTCCTTAGACGGGCATTCAGGGAGGTGAGGGCTGGCATGCACCAAGGGGCTCTGTAAACGCTGGGTCCCGCACTGGCCTCCTTCTCGCGTCTTCCGCAAACCCACGGAGGGACTCCCTTGGCGCAGGCCTGGGCACCTGCCCTGACTTTCCCCTTCTTGTCCCCACAGGTGACAAAGGGGACCGAGGCCTACTGGGCACCCCCGGGAAGCTGGGCAGGGAGGGTCCCCGGGGGGAGCGCGGCCCGCAGGGCACCAAGGGCGCCAAGGGGCAGGCGGGCAGCCCCGGGGGCCCGTGCCGGACGCGCTTCTCCGCCTTTTCCGTGGGCCGCAAGACGGCCCTGCACAGCAGCGAGGGGTTCCAGCCGCTGCTCTTTGACACCGTCTTCGTGAACCCGGACGGCCACTTCGACCTGGCCACCGGCCACTTTGTCGCCCCCCTGCGCGGCCTCTACTTCTTCAGCCTCAACGTGCACAGCTGGAACTTCAAGGAGACATATGTGCACGTCGTGCACAACGAGGAGGCGGCCGTCATCCTGTACGCGCAGCCTAGCGACCGCAGCATCATGCAGAGTCAGAGCGTGATGCTGGCCCTGGGGCCCGGGGACCGCGTCTGGGTGCGGCTTTTCAAGCGCGAGCGGGAGAACGCCGTCTACAGCGACGATGTCGACACCTACATCACCTTCAGCGGCCACCTCATCAAACCCGAGGAGGACTAGCGCCTCCAGCGGGGGCCACTCCGGCCGGGGGGTGGGCTGGGGGCAGGGCGGTCCCCTGCGAGGCCTCAGTTTGCACCTCCGTAAAGTGGGCCCCCGGGACCTGGCGTTCTGGATGGTCTTCCTCTTCTTTTCTCCCCTCCATCACCCCTTTCTCTCCTCTCTTGGACCTATCTTAAGAAGCCCTCTGACCTAAACGTTCTAGAATTTTCCCAGCCTTTTAAACCGGCACGTCCCGGACTTGAACGTGCATCTGAATGACTTTGGGGGCTGTGCCAAAATGCAGATTCCGATTCGGATTCTGGAGGGGGCCCGTGATTCTGCATTTCTAAGACGTTCCTGGGTGGTGCTGATGGGGCTGGGCTGTGGACCCCGCTTAAGCCACCAGATTCTAGAACTTTCACACGCTTCTACTTTCGGAACATTCTGGAAGCCTCCAGAACATTCTCTTCCCAACATCCTCCCATTCTCGCATCCCTCTGGGGCTCCCCCTCCTCTGTTCTCTTGCCCCTCCCAGCCCACCCTCCGGAAGGTGCCTGGCTCCCAGGTGCTCGCTGACCCTCCTTGGCCTCTCTTGCCAGCCCAGCGTCCCTGGCTTTCCAGGCTTGGTTAAGGTGCTAAAGCCCTGGTGGGCGTCTCCTGCCCAGCAGCGCCTCCTCTGGCCCGATGCCGCCTTTACACATGCCACCGGGGAGTGGGCCGGGCTTTGGACCCCTCAGCAGGTCTAGGGAACTGAAGCGGCCAACATTCCGGGTCAATCAGGGGAAGGCTCCTCTGAGCCATGAAGCCAAGACAGGCACCGGGAGAGGCCAAGGTCAAGTAAGGGGACATCAGGCTTTCTGTCCTTTCTCCCCCTCCCAGGGTGGGCCGGCATGGCCGCGTCCAGCCTTCCCCTCCCCCCATCCCGGGTGGCCTGAACCTCTCTCCAGAGGGAGATGGCCTCCGCCCATTGGTGCTTACACAGACCCCGGGGCAGAGGTGGCCCCAGTGGTGGTTTCTGGTGCTCACTCATAGCCAACGGACCCATGGCTACGTGGCTGGGGGCTGGCAGCGGGACCTGAGCAGGTGCCATCGAGGCTGGCACTCTCCCAGCCGCCCCCCCAGCCTGACTTCCGCCCCTGCCCTGCTTGTCCAGAGTGATTAAAGTTCGTGTGTCTCTTTGGCAATGCGGGCTGGTTCTTTCTGCTCGGCTTCCTCTGCCCACCTTGGGAGGGCGGCCCGTCCCGGTGCTGCCGGTGCCCCCCGGGGAAGGCTCAAGAGACGGAGGCAGCCCAGGGCTCCTCTCCGTGTGCTTCCCACCCACCAAGACACCGGCCCCCTTTGTCACTCATCCGCCAGGGCGCCCCGGGGCGGCCAAGCTAGCGCGTGGTGGCCACTCACGTAAATATAGTTACAGTTGACGTAACCCGTGCAGGCTCCCCTCACAGACTCGACGGGACATCCTGCACCCCTGGGCCTCCCTGTTGCTGTGTGAGATGGCTTCTTGGGTACTGTGTGCGAGAAAGAGCTGTGCAGGAGGAACGGCCCCCCGGACTCAGCCTAGCCCAGCCCGGTGACCCACCCAGGCAGGGGGTAGACACAAGTCTTCGAGTCTTTGGAACCTATATGGCCACGGAAGTTTTCCCACTGGACCTGAACTCCCTGCGGCTCTCACTCAAGGGGCTCCTAACAGGTCAGGGGCTACTCAGGGGGAGGCGATCCCAGGGCCTGCTTTCCGTCCAGGCTCTGTTCATGCGCCATTGGCCTCACCAGCACGCCCTCTCAGCATCCCCCCACCCCTGGCGGTAAAGGTTGCCCCCCCCCCCCCACACCAGGAGCCTTTTGTCACGGTCACGTCACAAGGACAAGCCGGTTTGCTGATTGATAAGGCAGCAAAGCTTTATTTTTCTTTTTCTTTTTTCTGGCAGCAAAGCTTTTGAAACTTCTCACCAAGCACCCGCAGGAGGATTGAAGCTAGTCCTTTGCAAGCTGAGGTCAAAGGTCCCCAGGCATTTCCGGGCCATGTTAGCTCAGGGCTCCCAGAGAGCATCTCCCCCAGTGTCTCAGCGGACCTGTGACAGATGCCGCCTCTATCCGTGGTTCAGAGTGGCCTCTGATGCCTGCCTGGGCCAGGTGTCCCCACAGGAGCCCAGTTCCTGGCTTGGTGGCTTCTCTCCAATGGGTGGTAAGAGCCCCTGGATCTTTGTGATGGGGGCTCTCCCGGAAGGCAACGTCTTGGCGGGGGCTGGGTGAGGGCCCCGGAAAACTGGAGGCCCCCCAAACCTGCTGCCAGGAATGTGGGGGGGGGCGGTGTCCCCCCGGAGATCTGCAATGCTTAGTCCTGGTGACTCTGGCGAGCCCATGTGGTTACCTCCCCACCCCGGGGGCAATCCCTTTCAGTTACATATTTTGAAAAGAATATTTCCCTCCGAAGAGTTAGTGACCCAGGAAGGGAAGAGAGAGGAGGGCCAGGGGGCGAAGAGGCTCATGAAATGGAAAACAGCTTAGACGAGGAGTCCGGGGACCTCACCTCAGCTTGGTCCGGTGGTGGTGGTGGTGGGGGGGGGGGGGTGGGGAGAATGGTGATCGGACAGGGATCTGAGTTGAAACCAGGAACAGAGCTGGTGCAAGCAGCTGAACCCAGCTGTGTCCCTGGGGGCCTGCTACCCGGACGGGTGGGCTGGATCCATCCCATGGGCTTGGGTAGGGTGTGCCCGGAAGTCACACAGGAGGAAGGACCTTCCTCTGTTGCACTGGAGTATGGGAAAGAGTGTGGAGAATTCTCGAGAGGGTGATCTAGGAAAGCTTCTTAGTGGAGGGGGCATTCGAGCCGGGCCTCGGAGGACGAATAGGAGTTTGAAAGACACCATGATCTGGGGGAAAAGGACAGTGGGGTGCAAGGGGTGGCCGTGGGCCAGTGCGGTCTATGCTCTGGGCACTTGGAGAGGGCAGCACGCTATGGAAATGTTTGGAAAAATGCAAGAGACAAGGGCAGGATGAGATTTGAGGCTGGAAAGGTGAGGAGGGGCCAAGTCATAAAAGGTCTCGAATGTCTGCCTTCGTCTGGACTTGACCCCCCACGTGCTGGGGTGTTGCTGGAGGGTTCTGAGCCGCGTGGTCACTGGTTAGAGCTAACTAAAGGGGCAGACCGCTCTCGTGGCCGGGTGGAGTGTGGATTGTACAGGGTGGGACCAGAGGCGGTCAGCGGTGCCGTGGGCCCGGGAAGGGCACGGTGTGGACCCAGGACGCCATCCGGCGGGAGAGGGCCGTATTCCCACTGGACTTCAAGGGAGGCAAGAGATTTAATAGCAGAGGGGGGCGGGCGGAGGGCAGCCAGATGGGGGGCGGGTTCAGCTTGGGCAACGGGTCTACCAGGCTCTGTTGCCCCTACTAGACTCTTCTATGGCAGTGAGAAGAGGGCAGGCCTGGGCGCCATTAGTTGGGCTCCTGTGCCGGCTCTGCCCCGGGGGAGCCCCCTGAGTCCGCTGAGGACTAGAAGGCGCTGGGTAACGCGTCTAGTCTCTCTGCATGTCCCCATTGTCCTTATCTGTCACGTCGGGTTCAGAGCCCCTCCTCTCTTGGCCCACGGAGGCCTTTGAGGGTGCCCAAGGCTATACGGGGTGACTTTCAGAATTCCAGATCAGGACCCCTGGACTGACGGTGGGAAGGAACGTGAAACCAGCACTGATCGTTCCAGAAAATAGGAAGTGCCAAGTGACAGGGCTTGAGAAATTTCAGGGAAGCGGTGAGCGCTCGGATTCCAGAGCGTGTGGGCTCTGGAGCCCGGCCGGGGGGGGGGGGGGGGGTTCTGATCCCGGGTCCCTGTTCCCATAGAACAGCTCTGGGCTCGGGGCCGACACCACTGTTTCTCCTGTGCCCGCGAACCGGGCCTGTCACCTCGTCCCCGTGAGTCTCAGTTCTGTTTCAAATGAGGACCGAACGTGATGGTGTGTTTCGCGCGTTCGCGGGGGTTGGCGCCCGGCCCGCGCTCCAAGGCCATTTTGCTGGATGGATGACGTGTACTGAGCAGGAGGGGAGAGGAGCCGCGGGAGGCAAGGTCCAGGAGTCCTGGCCCCGGGGGTGGCGGGGGGGGGGGGGGGGGGGCGGGCGGTTGGAATCTGTGCAGCGCCCTCCACTGTTTCTTCCTCCTCTCGCCAGCTCCGCGGCCCGGGGCCCGGTAGCCACAGGCTGCCACGTGTGCATCTGGAGGAAGGGAAAACATAGGCAGAGACTCAACACGAACAGAAACAGATGTCAAGAACACTCGGGGTGGGGCCCGGCAGGGCAGAGCTGCTTCCAGAAGGCAGGCTGCGGGAGCCAGAGAGGAAGGAAGGAGGGATTTCCAGGACAGGAGTCAAGAGTGCGAGGCTAAGCCCCCGTGGCCGGGAGCAGCTGGCTTGCACACCCAGCAGGAAGGGAGGCCGGGGGGGCGCCGTGCAGAGTCGGGCTGGGGTGTGAAGTTGCTGCCTGGAGGTGAGGGTGTGGGCGGGAGGAACTAGTAACCGAGGTCCGGGCCCGCGGAGGAAACAGGGGACCCACTGCAAGGCAGCAGCGCAGTGAGAGTGTGAGTGTGGGCGGCCGTCCCTGTCCTTCCTCTGGCCAACTGCTGTTCCCCCCTGGGGGCGGGGGACGCATTGGTGTCACAAACACAGAGGTGCACGAACTAGAACTTGCTTTCCACCGCTCTGGGCTCCTGGGTCCCCCCCCCCCCCCCCACACATACCCGCTGAGCCGCGCGCTCACTCCTGCGGAGCCCTCCTGGGTTCTCGTCCCTCTTGGCGCGACCTGCACGGGGGGCTTGTCTCACAGGTTCTGCATCGCTCCGGGAGCTGTCTGAGCCCGGGATCCTGTGCCTGAATACACCGCGTGGCCGTTTCTTGTCCGGGTTCTCAGCCGCCTCCCCAGGGTTCGGCCTGGGAGGGCGCCATGGCCCCTCTGAGTCTCAGCTGCCCCACACCCGTTGGGGATCTCCTCTGTACCCCAGCTCCAGGCTCAGCTGGGGAGGAGGGGCGACGGTCCCCTTCAGCCAGGAACCCCAAAACCGACACGTTCTTTCCTCCCCCTCTGCCCGCCTCTACCCCCAGGGGTAGCCGGGAGCTCAGATTTACTCAGTGTCTGCTCAGGGCACCCTCTCCCAAAGCTCTCGGCGGGGCAGACAGGTTCTTTCCTTCCCGTTTTAAATGCTTCTAGAACATAAGGCGTCAGAAAGGACAAATAACCCGAAATCCCAGGCCTGGTTCGTTCAGCAGCCCAGCAGCTTCACTAAGGATCACGGGTTGTCCCAGGGTGCCACTGGGCGCTCTTAGAGCCACAGCTTTGTGCTCAGGCCAGCGTCCCTCAGGGCCACAGGACGGCAGCCACAAGCTGGTGGCCACACGTTTGCTGTCCCGGGTCCCCGGCGTGTCACATCGGGCATGACGAGGGCGGGTGAGATGACCAGGCTTCCCTCCTGCAGCCTCTCCCTACTTCTCCTTGGCCAGAGCCGGTCACATGACCGCACCCAACCCAGCCTCTGGGAAGAACAGAACTGTGGGAAACAAGATTTACCTCTGAGCCCTGAGAGTCCGGGCCGAACCCCCAAGCGGGATAAGAAGGGCTGTGGGGGAGACGTGGTCAAAGGTACAGCTGGCACATCGTCACCAAAGCTCTCTGGCCACATTGTCAGATGTGGCCATCTGATTCAACCAGGTATCTTGGTTCTAGGGAGCCTTCCCAGACTTGGGGGGGGGGCAGCATCGGCCCTGAGCGTCCCCCAGCGCTTATCAGTTGTCAGCCCTGCCCCTTGGCCTTCAAATCCCCGGGGCACCAAAGTCACCATGTCTTAGAGCCCCGCCCCCACCCTCCCAAGAAGAGTCGCACTTCCCTGAGCTCGGTCGAGGTTGCTGGTTCACCCAGGCGCCCCAAGATGTTAAATATTGTAAGGTAGGACGTTGGGTTATGCTGTGTTTTTTTTTTAAGTTTATTTATTTACTTTGAAAGAGAGAGCACGCACGAGCAGGGGAGGGGCAGAGAGAGAGGGAGACTATGAGAATCCCAAGCAGGCTCCACCCGGTCAGCGCAGAGCACGACTCGGGGCTCGATCTCCCGAACCGTGAGATCTTGACCTGAGCTGAGATCAAGAGTCAGAGGCTTAACCGGCTGAGCCACCAGGGCGCCCCTACTTTTTTACAGAGGACGAAAAAGACCAGATACGTGCCTCTGGGTACCACATGCACATCTATTCGACAATTACGGAGTCACTGCCTTTTCCAGGCTCTGCGCCATGCTAGGCCCCGGGGGGACGATGCCGTGAACACAAAATCCACACGGGCCCCGCCCTCGTGTGGCTGACAGTCTATAAGCAAAGGCCCCGGGGGTAGGAAACTGCTCAGCCCTTCCCGGGAACTGAAAAAAGCCAGGAGGCGGGAAGGAGCCGGCTTTGCGGGTCCTGGGATTTTGAACCTGTCCAAGGGGCACTTGAAGGAGTCAAACCCAGGCCTTGCTGACGAGTATCTAGGACCCGAGCTAGGATTTTTCAGAGGGTGTCTGGACGGGGCAACACCTCCTCGAGCTAGGGCCGGCCGGGCTCCTCACGGGGAGTCTCGGGGGAGCTCGTGCCCTTGAACCTGGACCCCCGCAGCCAGGGGCATGCTGGAGCCGGCTCGCACCAGCTGGCCAGGGCCAATGGTGTGAATCTGTTCCCAACTCTGAGTTCAGGGACATCACAATGTTAGCTTGAAGTTGGCCACGGTGGGAGTCCTTTTGCGACAGAAGTTGGCAAACGTTCCGATGGTAAGTTGGGGAAAACAAAGCCTTTGTTAAAAAAAAAAAAATGCAGCCGCCTGGGAGGGAAAGGGTGTCCCAGAGCTTTTGCCTCCAACACCCCTACCCTTCAAATAAGGCCAGAGTCCCGGGCCTCTCACACAGGAAGCGTAGGGCAGGCTTGAGTGAGGCAGGGCCGCCGGAAGGAGGCTCTCTGGGTGTTTGGTCCCCAGGCTCAGTGACCTGCTCTTTATCTGGGACCCTTCACCACCCCACCAGCCCCCACCCCACCCAGGGCCCAGGCTGTCTACTTCACCCTGCCCCCTGGTGGCCAGGGTAGTTGGTGGCTCCAAGAGAGGCCTCCACCCCAGCAGGGCCAGCCTGAGTCCGGCTCCTGGGATGAGGGAAGCAAAGCCCCGGCCAGAGCTGACGGAGCTGGGCACATTCAGGCGGGGCTCCAGTCAGGGAGCCCAGGCATGGCACGTGCCAAGGTCCTGGGGCTCTGGGTTTTTCCCACCTTGAGCTTTGGTTGGGGCTCAAGCCCTCATCTTCAACATCACTTTTTTTTTGTTTGTTTTTCAACTTTAAAACTAGCAAAACTTGAATTATCTTGCTCACATCCCAAAGGAGCTCAGCTCTGGCACCCCAGGCCCCCAGAAATGCAAACCACTTCTCTGAGAGGGAGCGCTGAAGGGACAGCAGGTCATTTCAACTTGGCCACCATTAACCAAGCATCTCCAGGAGGCTCCAGGGGTCCAGAAGTCAGATCCCCTTGAGGGCTCCCAGTGCAGGGAAGGACCTTCAGGAAAAGAAGGGAAATACAGTGCATCGGGGGCTATGAAAGAAGTTTGTATAAGGTGCAAAGGTTGCATGAATAAGGGTGGGTAGCTCCAAGGAGAGAGCAACCAACTCTATCCTTATGTGTTTGGGTCTTGAAGGATGAGTTAGGAGTTCGCGTGGAAGAAGGCAAAGAAGGAGGCTGCAGGGAGCATTCCATTCTGTACGAATCAGCCCACAAATCCCATAGATACTTTTTGAGAGCGAGTCAAGCCACGTGATGCCATGTAGGACCTACAGGCTGGCATGGGGCGAGGGCACGGATCGGGGGTCCCGGGGCACATTTCGGGGAGCATGGCAGTTGTCCCGCAAATTCGGAAGACAGTCCCCGCTTGTCATCCCTCCTCCAGTTCCTCCCGGATCCCCTTTCCTTTCAGATTTTCACATCACCTCCTCTGACCACCCGATTTGAAATGGTGCCCCTGCACCCCGCGTCTAGTTTTCTCTTTTCCCCATAGCGTTTGTCTTCGAATTCCTATAGCGTTTGCTTTGTTGTTTTATTTATTGTTGGTGTCTCCCCCTCCCCCATTGCTGGACTGTGACTTCTGTAAGAGCAGGGATCTCGGTTTCGTTCACTGCTGGTGGCACAGAGCCTGGCACATAGCAGGCACTCGATAAATATTTGTTTACTGGATGAATATGAGTTCTAGAACTGGCCGAGGTTAAGGGTGGGTGTGGGGAAGCTCTCCTTGTTTGCCCCAGCCAATGTCTTCTGCCTGCGTTTTGTTAGAACGGGGCACACTCTATGTGTCTCACACTCATCAGGACCACTTTTTAAAGGCACAATTGCCTATAGAGAGTGAACAGTTCTTTTTTCTGTCTTGCTAACTGATTTAGATAAAACCTTAAAAGGCCTAGAATCAAATCAGAGGAGCTTATTCTTATCACTCGATACTGGGATTGTCCTGAAATTTCAAGCCAGTGGTCATTGTACTGACACGGTCCCTTAGTTACAATTATTTGTGTATTGTCCTGCCCCCATCCAGAGAGAAGGTGCCTTGAATTATGCAGATGGTAGGGGTCAGGTGTTCTTGTAACCTCTGTAGTGGCCAGCATGGGGCTGTCAACAGGATCCCCGTAAATCCCTGTCGAATTAAAGAAAGCATGAACAGACACCTCCTCAATCTGATACCAAGACTCCCCTTCCATCCATCCATCCATCCATCCATCCATCCACCCATTCATTCATCCATCCTTCCATCCATCCATCCATCCATCCATCCATCCACCCATCCATCCTTCCATCCATCCTTCCATCCATACTTCCACCCATCCTTCCTTCCATCCATCCTTCCATCTATCCTTCTATCCATCCATCCATCCTTCCATCCATCCTTCCATTCATACATCCATCCATCCTTCCATCCATCTTTCTGTCCTTCCTTCCATCCATCCTTCCATCCATCCATCCTTCCATCCATCCATCCATCCATCCTTCCATCCATCCATACATCCTTCCATCCATCCATCCATCCATCCATCCATCCATCCATCCTTCCATCCATCCTTCCATCCATCCATCCATCCATCCATCCACCCATCTATCCACACATCTGTCCATTGTTTCATCATTCCATCCATCCATCCATCCATCCTTCCATCCATCCATACATCCTTCCATCCATCCATCCATCCATCCATCCATCCATCCTTCCATCCATCCTTCCATCCATCCATCCATCCATCCATCCACCCATCTATCCACACATCTGTCCATTGTTTCATCATTCCATCCATCCATCCTTTCATCCAAATATCTATCCATCCATCCATCCATCCATCCATCCATCCATCCTTCCATCCATCCTTTCATCCAAATATCTATCCATCCTTCCATCCATCCATCCATCCTTCCATCCATCCTTCCATTCATACATACATCCATCCTTCCATCCATCTTTCCGTCCTTCCATCCATCCATCCATCCTTCCTTCCATCCATCCATCCATCTGTCCGTCTGTCCATCCATCCTTCCATCCATCCTTCCGTCTGTCCATCCATCTTTCTGTCCATCCGTCCATCCATCCATCCATCCATCCATCCATCCTTTCTTCCATCCATCTGTCCATCCATCCATCCTTCCATCCACTCTTCCATCCTTCCATGCATCCATCCTTCCATCCATCCATCCATCCATCCATCCATCCTTTCAACAAATACAGTGTGAGTGTCTATCTGAGTCACACATGGCTTTAGGGGCCAGAGAATCCCTGAGACCTTGAGGTGCCACAGTCCAGCCAGGAAGACAGCCACCAAGCAAATCTTCCACCGATGCCCAACAGTTAAATGAGAGCAAATGCTTGGGAAAGAAGGGCAAGAGCCAGGACAGAAGAGGCCAGCATCTGCCTTAGCTGGGGTGGGGCTGGCCAGGGAGGGCGTCCCTCGGAGAGTGACCACTGGCTGAAGCCCGTGGTGGTAAGAGCCCAAGGCAGGAAAGAGCTCTGAGCCTTCCAGGAACGACAGGCGCCCAGGGGTGTGGTGGTAAGGACGAGAAAGAGTCTTAAGACTTTTGTCTTCAGAAGCAGCTGGGGCTGAGGGCATGACGGTGGTACTTGGGAGGGAGGGAGGAGGAAGGAGGGCTGAGGATGTGGGTCGGGGCTGCAGGGGCAGAACTCTGAATCCTTGGCACTCAGGGGCAGTCAGGGCCAGAGGTGGGGGGCGACGCCATCACCAGGGCTAAGGGAAAGAGATACAAGAGGAAGAGAGCTGTGTCAGGAACCCTAACAGTCAGGGCCTGGAGAAGGAGGTGACTCTGTTTCTGATCTGTACCAAGTAAAGAAAGACGAGGACCCTCCTGGGTTAAGTTCCCTGCTCTGTCCCAGGACTGAACGGGATGGAGGGATCTGGAGGGCTGCAGGCCAGAGTTCAAGGTTCACTCTGCTGTGTGACCTAAGGCTGATAGCTGCTCTCTCTGAGCTCAGACTCATCATCAGAGCCTCCAGATCCCTTTGTAGGTCGCTGGTCTTGGCTTTCTCCTTCCTTGGGCTCCCCTCACGCTGTCTTCCTGGAATCCAGGGCCCTGCCTGCTTCCCCATCCTATCTTGCGGGGGCATGGGACCCCCCCCCACACCCCGGAACTCCCAGGTAGGAAACTGGGCACTGATCCATCGGGGTCATTCACCTTGCCTTTGCATCCTCTCCAGCAGCACGAGCGCTGTGTAGAGGCCGGGGAGGAGCAAGCACCGCCCTCTGGTGGCAACTTCTGGGACCACACGTCCCACGGCCCTGTTGCATTTTCACCTAAGTATTCCTCAGAAGCAATTATCGAGTGCCTTTTGTGTGCAATATTCCGAGCCAGGCATGAAGGAGTGGCAGCGAGGTTAAAGACGGAAGGGATTCTGTATGGGTCAGGTTGTGGGGGCCCGTCCAGTGCAGTGGGGACCTTGGGCCTGGGAGGCATCTCTCGCTCCCCAGTTAGCCACCGGGCCGGCTGGCTCTGCCTGGCTCAGGTGTGCCTGGAGGAGGCCCACCTGTACACAGGTGTGCTGCCTGGAGCACACCTGGGTGCACACCTGAGCCGGAATGGGCTTGCTCCTCCGGGGAGGGAGTGATCGCTGCATCCCAGGAGGAAATCAAGGGAGCCTGGGCACTCGCCCTGGAGGAGCCTTGCACTTGGGATGTTTCAAGCTCCAGGCGTCTGCTTCAGCCACACAGGCCCCGTTACACCCGTGTCCATTCCCACCTGTGCCCCTGTGCTCAGGCCGGTCTCTGCCCCTGGCTCTTTGTTGGCCATTATTCTGCCTTCGAGGCCTGGCTCAAAGCCACCTCCTCCGTGAAGTCTGCCCTGAAGAGGCAGCTGCCCAGGGAGTGTCTGAACACCTCGAACAAACTCTGGTTATTTTTACTGCATTCGCACACGTGCCTGTTCCCTGGCTCCTTCACTCGGCCCTGGTGTCCCCGAGGCCGGGTTGTCTGGAAGATCTTCGGCAGGTACCATAATTCCCAGCCCGGAGCCGGGCTGATACGGGTGCCTGAAAAATGCCCCATGCTGACGGCACGGCGTTTTTATCTTGGACACCTGGGGACACCATTCAGACTCTCCCGAGAGAGGTCGGGGTCAGAGAAACGGTGGGAGGGCCAGCCTGGGTTCTGGAAGGCCGGGGTGGCACAGACAGGGTAGGCACAGAACCATCAGCAGGGCTTTGAGTTCCCAGGGCTCCTCGTGCCAAAGGCAGCAGCAGCCTAGCCGTTGGGAGCATGTCCTCTAGAGCCCAACGGCCTGGGTTCAAGTCCCAGCCCCGGCACTTACCGCCTGGGTGGCCTTGGGCAAGACACTTAACCTCTCTGTGCCTTAGTTTCCCCGGCCATAAAATAGGATCCCGAAGAGTACCAACCTGAAAGTGTTGTCAGGATTAAATGAGTTAATAGGCTGCTTCTCAAACCTCCATGTGCCCGGGAATTGCCTTAGGGATGTGCTTAAAATGCAGAGTCTGGGGCGCCTGGGTGGCTCAGTCGGCTAAGCGTCCGACTTCGGCTCAGGTCACGATCTCGCCGTTCGTGGGTTCGAGCCCCGCGTCGGGCTCTGTGCCGACCGCTCGGAGCCTGGAGCCCGCTTCGGATTCTGTGCCTCCCTCTCTCTACCTGACCCTTCCCTGCTCACACTCCTTTGGTTTCTCTCTCTCAAAAATAAACAAGCATTCCAATGCAGATTCTGACTCAGCAGGTCTGGCTCCGGGCCTGGGATGCTGCATTTCCAACGAGCTCCTGGGGACGCCCGTGCTATTGGAACTCAAACCGCATTTGGCGGTATTCAGCAATTCATGCCTCAAGTGTTTAGAACGGGGCCTGGCCCAGAGTAAGGGCTGGGAGGTGTTCCTGGCTGCCTTTACCTGGCACCTCTCAGGGAAGCGTATGGTTTCTGGCAGCTTCTGCCTTCCCTGTCCTTCATGCCGCTCTGCTCTCCGGATCCTTGGCCGTGCTGTAGTTTCTGATATCTTTGGGCTATTCTGAACCTCCTCTGGGGTCTGTGCTTGGGGCCCTGAAGAGGGACAGATGTTGGGGGGGGGGGGAGGTGGGCCGGCAGAGGACGATCTCAGGAGAGAATTGAGAAGGGAAACAGGAAGGGGGGGGCGGTGGAAAGCAGCGTCTCTCGAGGCCCACTCACCTGAGTGTCCGGGCTGGCTCTGATGTGAGCTTCACAGCCCAAACCACACTCCTCGCAGCTTCCCCCCCCCCTCCCGCCTCCCAGCCACCTCCGCTCCCGCCACCTCTGCTTCCGGCGGGAAAGACACAGGTGACCTCAGCCAGGGTGCCAGCAGCACTTCTGGGCTGGAACCGCAGGCCTGAAGCCATTGGCCACATCCTCCTGATCGCAGCACCCCACAGCCCTTTCCTCACCCTGACCCCAACCCCCTCCCCCGCTCCTGGCCTCTGGCCACCAGGCCTGGTGTGATCCCTAGCCCTGGCTGGGGGAAGGGTGAGGCTGGGGATCCTAGGTGCTTCTGGAAAGGTGGAGGAGGCTGGGGGGTGGGCGGCCGCAGGGGCTGGGGGGTAGGGGGTGTAGAGGGAGGCCGGGGGTGGGCGGCCGCAGGGGCTGGGGGGCAGGGGTGTAGAGGGAGGTCAGGGGTGGGCGGCTGCAGGGGCTGGGTGGCAGGGGGTATAGATGGAGGCCGGGGGTGGGTGGCCGCAGGGGCTGGGGGGCAGGAGGTGTAGAGGGAGGCCGGGGGTGGGTGGCCGCCAGGGCTGGGGAGCAGGGGTGTAGAGGGAGGTCACGGGTGGGTGGCCGCAGGGTCTGGGGGGCAGGGGGTGTAGAGAGAGGTGGATGGCCGAGTGTGGGACACGAGCTGCCTCTCCCAGCACACCCTCGCTCATGGTCTCTATCTTTCATCTCCCAACCTGTTTCGAGGGGTCCCCCTCGACACCCTGTGTTCTGGGAACACAAATCACTCATCGCTTAGGAGCTGGTGGGGGCCTCCCAGCCCGTGCAGCTGGCTGCCTCGGCTCTGTTTTGAAGCTCCTTCCCGGGGAGCAGGGCCCTGAGGACCTGAGCTAATCACGCGCTCCTCGGGCCTCCCCCCCTGCCAATGAGCGGTGCAGTCCGGGGCCCTTACCCTCTGTTGCTTTCAGGTTGGCTCGTGAGCTCCTGGAGGCCCATGAGATCAAGGTCACTGGTTCAAGCCTCACATAGGGGGCCGAAGCGAGCTTCCCTCCTCTCCACTGAGGCAGCCCTGCCCCTGCCCGGTTGTGTCCTAAATGGGGGGCCTCCGGGTGGGGCATGAGAAGCTCCCTCACCCCAGAGGCTGTCCCTGAGGGCTGAAGAGAGTCCCATTTGCCCCGAGGGCGACAAGGTGCCCAGGTCAGAGTCCTCCAACTAGAGGCTGCCTCTCCTGGAAGAGCTTTCAGGATCATAGGACCCCATCCCATCCCTGTGGGGTGGGGAAGGCTGAGCCCAAAGAGGGGATGCCGGGCACTTTTGGCTCCTGCTTATCCAGACTCTGTCTGGTCCCCCGTTTCTGGTAGCCGCGCCCCACTTCTCTTTGGAAATCTACCTTCCTGCATCAGGTGAGGTCGCGGTCAAGCCGTCGGTCAAAGGACCCCATCCTCTCCAGCCAAGGGGTGGGCGTTTGAGCTCATTTAGCCAGTGAGGCTCTCTGAATCCTAGTGGAACGAGCCAGGAAACAGCTGGGGGGGTGCGGGGCAGGGGGGGACCCTGAAGGGGGTCTTTGTAGCGCTATTCCTCCAAGCTCCCTCTGCTACCCCCTGAGGCCTGAGTCTCCCGCTCTTTCCAGAACCTGTAAGCCACTCTAGATTCTTCTGGCTAGCTCTGTGTGGCTCAAGTTGGCCACAGCCTCTTCCTCTGGCCTGCAGCCTTAGCACCTGTGACTGGTGAGCTGGTGGCCCTGCGGGGACCAGAAGTCAGGTGTCCAGATTCCCAGCCAGCGCTCTCGTCCCCCGGGAGGACTGAAATGCAGTGGAACGGAAGAGAAGAAATGAATATTCTCGCCCGTGGCCCCCTGGTGGGCAGGGGAGGTCGGTGGCTCAACCACGCTGGGACACTGGGCCGGTGGGGTCAGCCAGCAAGGCTCCCTGCCCAGCACCAGCCCCCCCCACCCCCCCCTCCGGAGCTCCGCCCCGGCTGCAGGGCCTCCCGGGGAACAAGCATTTGGTAAACAGAGCATGTGCTGACCTGGTTGAGACGAGCCAGGGTGGGTTTGTGACTCCGTGTGGTGGGAGAACCCACAATGGGGCCGCGTCTAACTCACTCTGGAAGCGAAACTAGCCACCCACCAAATACTCGGGCCTCTGCTAGTTCTGAGAGCTCCTTCTTAACCAGCACCCAAAAGTGGAAACAAGTCAGTGGGACAGATTCAAGGTCAGCCAGCCAACTGGGGTGTGTACCTGGGTCTCACTAAGACCTTGAAAGTGAGGCCTTCAACCATGGAGCCAGCCAGGAAGACATCGCGCTGTAAACCCCCTTTTTAGGGTCACTTACCGCTTGATTTCACCAGGCAGTAGGAGGTGCTTCTTAGGCCCTCTTGGATTGTCCCCTCAGACAGCTAGCTGGCTTCCAGGCCTGCGTCACACTGCCAATCCTATTCCAGTGGCCCCAGCAGGGAAAACCGCGGGCCAGGCAAACCTCTCTCTTTTTCTTAATGTTTATTTATTAGAGAGAGCGAGAACGAGAGAGAGAGAGAGAGAGAGAGAGAGAGAAACAGAGGGGATGAGTTGGGGAGGGGCAGAGAGAGAGGGAGACACAGATTCCCAAGCAGGCTCCAGGCTCTGAGCCATCAGCACAGAGCCCGACGCGGGGCTTGAACTCACAGATTGTGAGATCATGACCTCAGCCAAAGTCCCATGCTTAATGGACTGAGCCACCCAGGCGCCCCAGGCACACTTCTCTTGTGTTTTCACCGGCTTCTCACCTTGCTGCCCGCCCCCCTCCCCTCACCCTGGGCTGGTCAGCCATTGCCGAAGGGTGGGGGGGGGGGGGCTGGGGGAGGCAATTAAAGACAAGTTTAAATCTTAAACCTGTGCGCTGAGATCTGAAATCTTAAATCCGTGCGTGTGGCAAAGGCACCTGCCTTTGAATTCCAGTTGCAAGCCACAGAACCCAGCCTGCCTTCTTCCATTGGAAAAGGAATTTATTTAGGATATTCTGATGTGGGGGCATCTCCGGCAGGACCCGCAAATCGGGCTCAGGGGGCTGTGGCACCTGGGATGTGATGTTCTTTTTTTTTTTTTTTCCTAAGTGTATTTATTTTGAGAGAGACAAAGACAGCGCGAGTGGGGGAGGGACAGAGAGAGAGAGAGAGAGAATCCCAAGCAGGCTCCGAAATGCCAGCTGCGGAGCCCGACGCGGGGCTCGAACCGATGAACTGTGAGATCGCGACCTGAGCCGCAACCAAGAGTTGGATGCTCAACCGACTGAGCCACCCAGGCGCCCCTGGGACGTGACGCTCTGATGCCACCCTCCTCGGCCTCCTTGCCAGTCTCACCGGCTCCCAGACTGAGGTCTGCGACGAAGACGTCAGAGTAGAGGAGCCTGGTCACGTGCTCACCTGCCCCGCTGCAAAGGAGTCTGGGAAAGTAGTGCTTCGGCTCGTTGCTTGGGACACCGGCCTCCCGCCGAGAGAAGCAAACACCTCAAACACAGGAAAGGTTTGCAAAGCTCCGTGACCACGACGGAAGATAAATATCTGGCCGGCGCCCAAGAAGAAGAAGCACCTGCAACAGAGGGTCCTTTGTCAGCCCTGGACCTCAGCCACCCCCACCCTCCCACCCCCTCACCCGATGTCCCTTCCTGTGTTGTCTTCTGAGGCAGGCCTGGTCGCGGGGGAGTGTTGTGTATTCGTTAGAATTTATGGCCAGGATTTTAAGCGGGAGGATTTCACGTGTTTTGAAATCCGGACGTTCGGCGTCTCTTGGAAATCAGCCTTTTGTGGTGGGCCCGAGCCACCTCTGCTGTCAGTGGAGTCTCTCTCTACGCGATGCAGGGCCACGTGTGACCCACCTGGCGCCTGCCCACTGCCGGAAGCTGGCATCCTCACTGCTCGGGGGTCCCCTGTTCTCTGGGGGTCCGGGGTTCCTGGCCCTGGAGCCAGGCTTGACTGAGAGGCATCGTTCCAGAGCTCGGGCTGATTCCTGACCCCATCTAACTGCTGTCCTCCAAGCAGACGTTGTAGGCAGTGGTGACAGCCAGACACAAGCTCCATAGAGGGGCCTCTACATTTTTTTTTTTTTCTCCCGATTCCTTAATAAAAACACCTAGAAAAACAGGCAAGCAAGCACGACGTCTAGATGGAGAGGAACTTCACACAGACACATCGCAAACATCACACATTCTCTTTCGCCGGTGCGACACCTAGATTGTCTTCTGAGAAAGATGACATATCTTGGTGAAACCCGCTTAAGAAAAAGCGAAAGGATTCTTTTCTACCTGTTTCCCACGGGAAAGGGGGCAACCAGTTGAAGGTGTTGGTAGAGGGTCTCTGGCACTCTCCGGACTGTCCCCGTCATGGGACTCTGGCCCGGTAGTCAGGAGACGGGGGTCAGGAGTCGAGATAGCTGTGGACAGAAAGCTTCTCTCCCTGGGCTCCTTCGGGGCAGTGGGGGGTGGTCCCAGGGGCCTGGGGACCGGAGGATTTTCAGGTTCCTTGCGAGAGGCGGGTCGTGATCAGGAGCCCTCAGGGGAATGCCACCCCCGCAAAGGGTCCTCCACTTTTGTTTCGTATTTGGTTCTAATTTTATTCACTTTCTTAAGTGGATACTCTGTTCCCAGGAAAGAAAGGTCAAATTGCATACAAGACTCTTCCGGAGAGTTCCTCCCCCTCCTCTCCCTCCTGGGTCTCCCAGCTGGAAAATCTCTAGGGATTCCTTCCACTTGGTGCACGTGCTAGTTCACAGCCATGCTCACACACACGCGTGCACGCAGGCACGCACACACATTCACACGCACGCATAGTTAGCCTTACGCACACGCACAGCAACCCCTTCACCAATGCCCACCCTCGCACACCTCCACGCTCCCCCCCCCCACGCAGGTGCACCTTCACACCCATCACACGCTCCCGGCACGGGTGCTCACACCTACTCACCATCACACCCTCACGTGTGCACCCTGACACACGGACTCCTGCCCACGTAACGCACATATACGAAGAGGCGCGTGCACACACCCACACGCGTGCACACACCTTCTCACATTTACACACTCACTCACATCGGCCCCTCCCGCACGGGGCGGAGCATGTTACCCACTTCGTTCTGAGCTGGGCTTTTGTTGGTTCCTCCACACCCCCTGGGGATGGTGCCGGGTCAGGCGCGGAGAATTGCCTGCTTGGGTTTGTCGCGGCTGTGTCGCCTTGCATGGTCCTTTCTCCGCTTACCCGGCGTCCTCCGTCGATGCCCATTCCGGCTGCTTCCCGTCTTGGCGCGCACGTTTCCTACGCGGGCCTGCCTCTGTCTGCAGGATGAACTTGGGACACGGCGCTGCTGGGTCACGGGCCGGAGCGACGGACGGATGTCGTCACATTGCGCCCCCAGAGAGGTCGTGCCGCTCGGAGCTCACACCAGCGACGGGAGCCACCCTTTAAAACCGCGCCGATGGAGAGCCTTTGGAATCTTCCATAGATTCCTCCCCGAGTCGTTGTTTTAATTTGTATCTGCTGGAATCTTCGTTGTATCCGATTCGGAACACTTGAGTCTTTCTTTTTTCCTTCCTTCCATGCATCTTGACATCTTCTGTATGCTGGGTCATTGCTAAGCTCTGGAGCTGTCTGGATTGAGTCACACACGGTTCCTGCTGCCAGGGGGGTCCTAGTGTAGACTCATAAACAGTCATGACACGAGATGGGGTAACCGGCACGTGCATAGAATCCGACCTGGCTGGGTGGGGGGTCAGGGAAGGACTGGCTTTAAATCGGGGAGCTGAGTTAGTCCAGGACGACTGGGATGGGAATGGCGTGACCGACTTTTCTGCCCGCCCCTCCTCTCCCTGCAGGCGTGAGTACTCAAAGTCCCATGTCCCGCAACCCCTTCAGGCCCAGGCAAGGCGGGACAGCCAGTCCCCCTGGAGCAGTCCTGGCGAGTGGAAGGCATGGTTTATGCAAGATGTGAGCTGCTTGGGGTGCTGGTGTTCGAGGGGCTGGTGAACCAGCCACTCACGGGAACACGGAAACGCGCGGGTATCGGATCTGGAGCCCGGGAGGCTGGCGAAGTGACGGCGGAGACTGGGGAGGGTGGCGGCTTACGTGGGGGGCGAGGAAGAGGAAGCCAGGAGCCCCCACATGTGCTTGGCCCGTGGCGCCTACAGAAGTGGGGTCCCCGGGCAGTGGCAGTTGAGCTGCTGGGGCTTTGCTATGAAAGCTGAGGGTGCAGGGGTGAGGGGCCGTTGTTTCGCAACGGGCACTGTGAGGACGCGTCGGGTGGGGGGGCGGTGGAGGCGTGGAGGGCACAGGAGAGGCCGTCGTAGAGTCAGGGTTTGATGCACTTGGCCGTTTCGGTGCTGGGAGGGGAGGAGGCTAAGTCCAACCCCCAGAATCCCTGAGATAAAGGTCTGGGCAGGTCTCAGTGAGCTCTGTCAGGCCTCTGGCATTGGAGAAGCTTCTGGATTCTTCTTCGGGTTACCTCAGAGAATCTGATGTCCTCCATCAGACGCACCTGGTTCTAATCCTGGCTCTGCCACGTTTTGTCAGATGACCCCTGGGCCTCAATTTCCTGGCCTGAAAATGAGAAAGGGGCTGGCACTGTAGAGAGCGGGGCGGGCAGGGATCTGGGCGCACGGCCCCGAGGTGTGGGGACAGGCCTGACAGCCGCAGCGCCTGAGCCGGAGGAAAATTCAGAGACGATGGCCAGGCTACTCCCACGGGGCTTTGAGGCCGAGATTCAGAGTCTGAATTGTATTATGAACGCACTGGAAACTACTGGAAGGTTTCAGCGGGGTTGCTGCAGTGAAATGGGCTGATCTGGTTCAGGGGAAGCTTGCTCTGGCTGCTGAGTGGAGAACGGACGGGCAGGGTCAGGAGTGGAAACGGACGCCCGTAAGGGGGCTTCTGTGGGCCTGGCTCCGGGGCGGGTGATGGCAGGTGGGACCTGGCCCGGGGGCCGGACGGAGCAACCTGTTCCCCACCTGTTCTGTGCACCCCCTGGGCCCCCAGCCTGGCCTGCGCCCTCGCCCCCCTACCCGGCTTTAACATCCAGCTCAGGCACCCGCGGCCCCTTCTGTATCAGCCCGGGCAAAGCCCCCCGACTGCTGGTGGATGATGTGGATCATGCAGGGTCGAAGCTCTCCGGGCTCCCTAGCCACCCCTGCCTCTCCACCTCAGGGGTCCTGGCCGGAGCCCCTTGGCCAAAGCAGGACCCTCCTCACTACGCTATTCAAGCCGCCTCGGCGGGTGGAGGCCACGCGGTGCTGCACCCGCCCCCCAACTCCCAGGGCCCCGGCTGGTTAGAGCCACCCCCCTCCCTCCCCTGGACCCACGCCAGCCTGGGGCCTGCTGCCGGTCCCTGGCCTCGCTGCGGGGACATCTCGGTGCTCGGCCAATGTTTGCCGAACTTGAATGAGAGAAGGGAAGAAGGAAAGGGGGTTGGGGGAGGTGAGGAGTCTCAGGCAGGCCACGCAGGGCAGGCCAATGCCGTCCCCGTGGACGAAAGTGCCGACTCCTTATTACAAGATGCGTTTGTGATTTCTGGCTTCGCCCGGGGATGTCTTTTCTCTTTATACGTGTTTTTATTTTGATTTTATTTAAAAAAAAAAAATGTTTCCTTATTTACTCGCCGGGGGAGGGGGCAGAGGGAGGAGAGAGCGAATCCCAAGCAGGCTCCGCACTGGTCCGAGCAGACTCAGCACAGAGCCCGACACGGGGCTCGATCCCACGAACTGTGAGATCCCGACCTGAGCCGAAATCAAGAGTCAGAAGCTTCACTGACTGAGCCACCGAGGCGCCGCTCTTTTCCTACGTTTTTTTTAAAAAGTTTTAACCGAGTTCATTTATTTTGGGGCAGGACGTACGTGCCGGTGGTACATGTGGGGTCTACAGTGAAAAAACATTCTCCCTGCCCCTTCCTGACCTGGCTTTCCTTCCTGGGAGGACCAACGTTCCTGGTTTCTTGAGAAGCTCCCAGAAATATTCTGGGCTCCAGACATCTTGGCCATCTTCTCCTCTTTGTGGGGGGTGGTTCACTACCCGCCGCTGCACCCAGAAGCTTTGCTCGAGGGGAGGGGAGAGGAGGGAATATTGCGAGTTCATTAAACGTGCGGTGGACGGTGAGTGCTTCGGGCATGTATATCTTACAGGAACCACCATGCCTCCTTCCCCCTGGGAAGGCAGGGTGGCTCTGTGGGCAGGCCCCAAAGAAGGTCATCCTCTTCTCAAGGATGCCGCCCTGTTGCTTCTGCTTCGACTCAGAAGGGAGCTGGGTCTGCCTCTCTTCTCGGGGTCATCAGTTCTGCTCTCCCTTCTGTGCAGACAGCCGGGTCTCTGGAGCTGCCTGACCCCTCTCCTGCTTGCCCCGTCCCTTTCTTTGAAAGAGAGAGCAGCTTATGAGAAAGTCCCCCACCTGAGGCAGGGGCATTAAGGTCAGGACAACGAGAGAACACAGAACTGCTTCTTCTGGAGGCTGGATGGAACCTCACAGGTCCCCGGGCCTGGGACGCTGCACGTGAATAGATGTGCGCCTTTCTAAAGAGGGGCCCTGCGACTTCTCATCATTTGAAAAAAAAAAAAAAAGCCCTGAGCTGATCCAAAGAGCGGGGGGGTGGGGGGGGGGAGGAGGAGTAGGAAGCATGACCTGAGCAGGAAGGGAAGGTTCTAGAATGTCCAATAAGTGGCCCTCAAATTGCTTGCAAAGCCCTGGAAAATAGTTCCCTCTGGATGCTAAACTAAGGAAGGGGCTCCCTGGAAACCTGGGCAAAAAGGGAGGTCTCGGAGAGGTGGATGGGATAAGAGGAGAAGCACCAGGAACACCGAAAAGGACACCTGTGTGTGTGTAAGGCCTGAGTGTGTGTGTGTGTGTGTGTGTGTGAGTGTGTGTGTGGCTGGGTGAAGGTGTCAGAGGTTTGCAGTGACCTGTGTGAGATGGGGTGGGGTGGGTGTGGGAGGGTGAGGGAGGGCTGCACCCCCTGGGGCTCCTGTGTGCACCAAGGCGCCTTGGCGAGGGCGATTGTGTGTGTGTGTGTGTGTGTGTGTGTGTGTCTCTCTGTCTGTGCGTCTGTCTGTCTGTTGCCAAGACACCCACGGTGCCCCCCCCCCACCCCGCAGCGGGGGAGGGAGATCTTTATCTGGCCTCTAGGTGCTTTAGGAGTTTCAGAGTTTCTCACCAGCCTGATCTCTCCCTGCCCCCCCCGCCCCCCCACCCCCCTGTCCCCACCCCAGGCCTTGCCCCCTCCATCCTCTCTGCACAGGAAGTGGGCTGGCCCTGGGGTTTTACTTCGCTGGCCTCATCAGCCAGCTGCTACCTGGGCGGCTGGGAGTCTGAGTCGGAGCAGGGCCCTGGGGAGATGGCTGTGGACCCAGCAGCGGAGAGATCCCGAGAGAGTGCGCCGCAACCCCATGTCTCAGCCAGGTGACTTTGCCCTCGCCCCTGCCCCCCTTCGGTCCCCGGGCACCCAGGGGCTCCCTCCCGGCCCTGCCGCCAGCCCCGGCTGGAAGTGAAGGTCATGGGACAGCTTTCAGCTCTCACCTAGATGCCCCAGGACGTCATCTGCCCGGACTTCCTTCTCCCAGCCCTCCCGGCCACCCCTCCCATCCCCAGCCTTAGCTTGAAATCCCTCAGGAATGAGGCAGGTCCTGAGCTCATGGCTTTTGGCTTGAGGGGAAAAAAAATGCTGGTCCCTAGTGCTGGGACCTACCTCTCCTGCCCGGCCCATCCCTGGGGACGTTGGGGCTGCTCTGGGGCAAGGGGCCTTCCAACCCAGAGGGGTGAAGGAAGAGGCGGGAGGACTGGGAGAGGGGAGGCCTGCTGAGCCCCAGACAGAGGACAGCGGGATGTGGGGTGGGGGGGACAGGCGAGCCCCCTCCTCACAGCTATGGAAAGGCGCCCCCCGGGTGAAGTGCTCCTGAGGAGGCTGAGGGGCAGGAGAGGAGAGAGGGGGGCCTCTCTGAGACCTGGCCCTGAAGCGGGGTGGCCAGGGAAGCCCTGGGCGGGAGGCCAGACCTGCAGGTTTGAGTCCGGATTTGTCCCGCCCTTGGCCGTGTGAGGGAGCAGCTCAGTAGTGTCTCCGGGCACCTCTGGAGGGGTGGGCACCTCTCTCCTGCCCTGGGGAACGAGGTCTCCTGCCCTGAACTGTCTTCGGAGCACCTCGGGGGTGGGAGAGCTGAGGGGCAGAGCCAGCTCTGAGGGTCCCCTTCCTAGCCCCACAGCCAGGGTCTAGAGCCCCAGGGGTTAAACAGCAAGAGGCAAGCCCCCTCCCCTCCCCCCACCGCCCCCCCTCTCCGTGTGTGTGTGTGTGTGTGTGTGTGGCCAGGAAGACAAGGGAAGACAGAGCCTGTCAAGGTCAGTGGTCTGGCTACTGAGCTCCTTCCTCACATCCTCCCCTTCCCCCAAGCACCCCAAGTCCCGCAGCGTCAGCCCTGCGGGAACTCAGGCGGTAATGACCCATTCAACCCCTAGCTTCCCCCACCCCCAACCCCCCCCCCCCCCCACTCCGGCCTTGGCCTCCTCGTCTGAGAAAAGGAGTCATAATGGTACCTTCTCCCGGGGTTGCTGTAAGGGCTAAATGAAGTGTCATCTGCTGAGTGCTGAGGACCGGGGCACAGAGTGAGAGCCGAGTATTAGTCACCATCGCCATCATCATCCCTGTCACCATCATGACCGTGATCACCATCATTGTCACCGTCATTATCATCTCCTCGCCTGAAATCAGAGGATTGGCTTTGAGTCCAGCCCCTTGGGCAGTGCGGAGCTCAGTCTTGGCATCCATCAAAGGGGCGGGTGACGACAGCTACCTTCCCGGGCTGTGGTGGGGACCTATGAGTCAGTGTGGCTGTGGACAGCTTTGCAGTTGGGAAGGGCATGGTGCGTGGGTGTGCGTGGGAACCTAGGGCTAAGGGCGCTTGGGGCTCAGAGGTCCTACTTGCTTGCTGTCCCTGAGGCTGGGCCCGTGACATTGAGCAGGTTCCTTAACCTCCCTGAGGCTCCTTTGAGTGGGCTAGGAGCCCTCCCAGCCCCAAGCCCCTCTGGTGCCCCCCACGCATCCCCCACCCGTGTGCTTTGCAACCTTGGAGAGTACACGCGCCCTTTCTGATGGGAGCGGTGGGGAGCTCATTCTAGATAATGCTTCTGCTCCTGCCGGCTCACCCCTGCTGGGGCTGTGGTTTGGCCTTGACCTTCCTGTGATCTTGTATGCCTTTGCCCTGACCCTCCTCCCCTCACCCTGGGGCTCTGTGCCAGGTCCTGTCTTGGGCATGGGGTTGCCTTGCTGGCTGGCGCTGGCCGAGGGTGACACCCTCCAGGGGACTGACAGGGCCTGTGCCCAAGGCCACGATCGAGCGACTAGGGGGCACAGCAGGGCTTGCTGGTCCCCTTAGGGTCCCAACCCTGTGCCCTGTGCTGTCGGGGGTTCCCAAGGAAAGAAGTAACCAGCCCCCACCCCCACTCCAGCTGGGAAGCCCACCCCACTAAGGGGACGGTGGGCCAAGCAAGGAGGAGCCTGTGGGCACCTCTCTGGGCTCCTTTTTGAACCCAGGCCGGAGACCTGACTGTGGGCCTGGGCCCCTGCCGGACCCGGACTCCAGGGCAGGGAGGCTGTCGGCCTTACCTCTGGGACCAGTGCCCCGGACAGGGTCTGGGCAGGGACAGAGGATGTGAAAGAACAGGCCTTGGGGGTGAACGTGGCCGTGACATCCCAGTTCTGCCCCCTTCTGCGCGTGTGACCTTGGCGGGTTGAGGACCCGGAGCCTTAGTTTCCTCATCTGTGGGAGGGGCTAAGACAAGCACCCACCCCACAAGCTGCTGGGCAGATAAGATTATCTGATGTATGTAAAGCGCTCGGTCCCGTGAGTACTGTGAGGTCATCAGTACGTGTCTTCGTGTCTTCGGTCGGTCGTGTGAACGGTCTCGGTGGGTGGGACAAGTTACCGGAGTCCCTGCCTGGGCCCTGTCCTGGATCAGATTCCACAGCTGCCTCTTTTCCGCTCTATGGCCTTGGGCAAGTTGCTTCACCTCTCTGTGCCTCAGTTTCCTCACCTGAAAATGGAGATAATAAGGGTATCATCTGGTAGATGGCCTTATCGCTTCATTTAAAGAGTTGAAAACAGCCCGGCCTACAGGAGCCTCCTGATGAACGGGTTTTGGTGTGATTAAGGGGCAGCGGGGCACTGGGAGGGGGGGGGGCTCTAATCCCAGCTCTGTGCTGGCCTCGCTGTGTGGACTGGAGCAGTCTTCCCTTTTTTTTTTTTGAGTCTCAGTTCCTCCAGCTTTTGAACAAGGGGTTGGGCTCGCTCAGAGGGCCCTTTCAGCTCTGACAACGTGTGGGGCTCTGAATCCCGGAAGGAAGTGAGTGTGTGGGCGGGGCCGAGGTACCAGCAGGTGCAAAGGCCCTGAGGCCGGACGGTGCTGGCTTTGTAGGGTCCAGCCCTCCGCCCGGAGTGGCGGGTGTTCACTTGTGCCTTCTCTTCTTCCTCCCTCCAGGGCTCCCTTCCCTAGCTCCCACGCATGGATGTGATGGCAGCTCCTGGTCTGCCCTGGTGTCTGTCCCTCCTTGTCCTCTTCCTGCCCCTGGCCATCCCTCAGGCATCCACAGCAGTGAACGGTGAGGACCCTGCATCTGGATAGCCGTGCTTTTCTTGGGAAGGTGGCCAACAGCCATCTAGAAGCCCTTTCAGGACCCCCGCTTCTCGGCCGGGGCAGGAGGCCGGGAGGGAGGAAGGCGAGGGCGATGGGACCAGAGATCAGGCGTCCACCTTCTCCCTCGGTCCTTCTGTCCTGCTGTATCCATACGTCCCTCCACGCCAAAGGAAGACACTGGCTTTTCGTCCCTGCTCTGCCTCGGCCTGCCTCTGGGACCTTGCAGGCTCTGGGGCTCAGTTTTGTCCTCTCTGAAATGGATCCACCCAGACCTTTTCTGCCCAGCAGGGTCGCCTACCTGCCCATCTGGTGGGCACAGGGTGCAGGGCGCAGGGTGGTAGGCCGGCCCCGGAGGGCACCCTGCAGCCGGCCACTCACGCCTCTTTTTGTCGGCAGACCCCTCCAAGCTCGCGTGCTTCTACAACTCAAAAGCCAACATCTCCTGTGTCTGGAGCTGGGATGGGGACCTACAGGCCACATCCTGTAGGATCCACGCTAAGCCGGATCAACGGTGAGTGTCCCGCGAAACCACAGCATCTCGAGACGGGGGCGGGGGGCGGGGCAGGGTGGGTCTTCTAATCATTGCCATTTAGACTCTTGGAATGCCCTCCTTGTAGACGCCAAGATGTTATGTTTTGGGCATTTGGACTGATGGGACCCCCAGACCCCTGGCAGCACATTAGGCTGGAAAAGCTAGGAGGCAGATGTTTAGATGCCTGAGACCAGGGCGGGCATGAGGAACAGGGGTCCAGGCTGCAGTGCAGGGGCCAGGGATGGGCTGGACAACGTAGTCTGGGGACACAGAGCTGTAAGACCTGTTATGCCAAGGTTACCCTGGACTTGAGAAGCCAAGGGGGAGAAGGAAGGGGGCTCCCCAGGAGGAGTCAGCGAGGGGTTTCTGTGACCCAAACGTTCTGGGTGGCCGTGGCAAAGGTGACTCTGAGTGGGTGGTGGTTCTACGGGGTTCCAAAGGCTCCATCAAGCCCCACAGGAAGATTCTGGAGGGCTTTCGGTGTGGAGGCCACCCGCCCTAGAAGGTCACTGTGGCTACTGCGGGGCCGGACTGGGGAGGGCTGGGGAAGGTGTCTACGACGGGAGGCGGAACAGAATTCTGCCTCTGCCGAGGTTGGCACAGAGCCCCGCGCCGACCGGCCCTGCTGGATGGGGGACCGTCCCCAGGGCCGGCTCTGGGGGGGCCCTCCTTCTGTCCTAAGGAGGTTCTTTTCCCTTGGAAGGTCTTGGAACAAATCCTGTGAGCTGCTTCCGATGGGATCGGCCTCCTGGGCCTGTTACCTGATCCTTGGATCCCCAGATGTGAGTAGTGGGAGCTGAGAAGAGAGCCCATGGGGAGGGCACTTTCCAAGCACCAGCAGGTTATATCCATTCTTAAGGGGCAGGAGAACGTGGAGATGGGCTCGCACAGCGCACAGGCTCTGGGTGCAGAGGCGTGGGTTTGAATCCGGACGCCCCTGCTGACCAGATGCATGACTTTGGGTTTCTCACCTGCAGCAAGAATCCACCGGAGGAGTGGCCAAGGCACCCGAGCATTTGCCTGCCCGGAGGGGATACTCACTACCTGGCCACTTCCTTCCCCAAAAGTCAGGGTGTGAGGGTGGGGAGAAATGGAGGAAGGGAGGCTTTCATACTCAAAGCTATTGTTCCAGATCTACGTTTCCGGGGGCGGTTGGTTAGGCTGCTTGCACACCTCTTGTGATGGGGAACTCCCTCCCCCACCCCGAGGCAGCCCACCCCGCTTTAGATCACGGATCAAATTCATGCCTGTTTTCTGTAAATTGAGATTCACTGGCACAGAGCCACGCCTGTTCTCCTGCGGGTTGTCTCTGGCTGCTTTCGCAGGACAGCGACAGAGCTGGGTAGTCGTGACCGAGACCGCTTGACCTGCAAAGCTAGAAAGAGTTACTATCTGCACCTTTGCGGAGAAAGTTGGCCGACCCCCTGCTTTAGCTGGGGGGGGGGGGGGCTTGCGGAGGGGCTCCACTTTTACTGGGGTCTCGATCTTCCCCCTCCTGTATCCCCCCCCTTGCAGACTCAGAGTCTGACTTCGGCTGACACCGTGGACATGAGGGTGATGTGCCACGAAGGGGAGAGGTGGAGGGTGCTGATGACCCAGAAATTCAAGCCCTTTGAGAACCGTGAGTGAAGAATCTGGAAGCAGGGGGGAGCGGGGGGGGGGGGGGGCGGGTACTGGGGCGGACTGGGAACCTCCTTCCCTGTCTTTCCCCTGGGGGATCCTGCCTGTCCCAGTCTCTCTCCACACCCGCGTGCGAGCTGTCACTGCCTGCCGCCCTCGGGATGCAGTCCCGATTCCTTACCCTGCTATTCGAGGCTCAGGGTCTGGCCCTGGCTTCCCAATCTAGGACTCCTCCTCTTGTGGCTTGTGTTCCTGCCACGACCAAAGTCCAGCTCTCCGAATTCAGCGTGCCCCTCCGTGCCTCTGAGCCCTTGCACGTGCGGGTGCCACAGCCCGCAAGGCTCTTCCCACCAGGAAAGTTCCCACCCACCCTTCAGGGCTCAGGGGAGAGTCACCTCCTCCAGGAGGCCTTCCCAGACTCTCCCAGCCCTTTGTGCCTCCTCCTTCAGGGTGTTTAGGTCCTGGGTCCTCACTGCCTGATCAGGGGACTGTTCCCCTCACTGGGCTGTGGGCTCCTGAGGGCGGAGTGTTTGTGATCCCTCTGTCTCCACTCCAAGTACTCAGCCCCAGGCCTCATCTGGGCAGTGCTCCGGGAAGGTTTGTTGAATGACTGGGTGTCCAACTCCAGCCGCAGACCATGGAGGGGCCATCTCTAAGGAAGAGAGGGCGAGAGCTAGGCAGCTCTCTCTCTCTCTTTTTTAATGTTTATTTTTGAGACAGAGAGAGAGAGCGCGCATGAGTGGGGGGCGGGTGGAGGGAGAGGGCGACCACGGAATCCCAGCATGTCTCGGTTTTATCACCTCAGCATCGTGTCCCGGCGTCCCCCAAGCCCACTCTCCCTTCCTGTCTCCCTCTGTCCCTCTCTTGCTTCCAGTTCGCCTGATGGCCCCCGACTCCCTCCAAGTCACCCACGTAGGGACCCACAGATGCAACGTAACCTGGAAAGTCCGCCAGTCCTCCCACTACATTGAAAGATACCTGGAGTTTGAGGCCCGGAAAAGGTCCCCAGGCCACAGCTGGGAGGTGAGTGCCCTGCCCTGATTCCTCCTTCCTGCCCCGGTCACCCTGTCCATCCTTCATCTCAGCCAAGCTACGGTGGCCCCGAGGCTATTCCCAGCTCCGATCCCCCCCCCCCCGCCTCCATGTGCCCCCTGACAATCCAGAGCTTCCAGCTGGTGGCAGATGCCGGGCTGGCACCAGGACAAGGTCTTACCTAGCCAAGAGGCCGGTCGGTGACTGTCCTCTCCGGGAGATTTCAGAGACCCCGGGAAGCCACCTTTCCGTTCTCCAAATCCGGTGTGGTCAGCATCCACTGGGGTCGGTCGCCTATCCATTCACTTACCCGCTCCCTCATTTGCTCGCTCACTCAGCAAACATTGAGTACCTACTATGTGCTCCCGCGGGGGGCAAAGAGGGTGGAGGACGAAACTGACCAGATCACCCCCCCCCCCCTGCTGGGGTCAGGAAACTCACATGGAGGGCGGGGAGACTGTCTGCAAACAGGACCCTGGAGACTATGAGATATTGATCAGTGCTACCCAGGAAATTAAATGGGATGACATCATTTGAGAGGGCCTAGAGCAGGCCCTCAGGTCAGGTGCCCACAGAAGGCTGCTTGTGGGATCCGAGGGCCAAGGAGGAGCAGACCCTGCAAAGGTTTGGGGAGGGCTTTCCAAGCAGAGGAAAGAGACACCGCAAAGACAAGACCCTGTGTGTCTGAGGGCTGGCGGAGGGCAGGGGGGGGGGTGGGGGGGGAGCGCGGAGGAGCAACGAGGGATCCAGAGGTGGGCGGGGTCCCTGGGAAAATCCTCTTTCTGGGTGCGTGGAAAATAGACTGCAGCAGAGTTTGGGTGGGAGCAGGGAGACCAGCCCCTGCCTGAGATGGGGGAAGGAGAGGAGAGACGGGGAAGGGTCCAGAATAGGTTCCGCAGGGGGAACCAGCTGATGGGCGGCAGGCTTTGTGTGTGGAGGCTGAGTGAGAGGGAGGGGTTCGGGATGAGCTTGGGGTTGGGGCCTCAGCACTGGGGAGTCAGGGAGCCTTCTGGTAGGACTGGGTGAGGGGGCATGGAGGCTGGAGGCGAGGAAGGAAGAAGCTCCTTGCTCAGCCTCCCAGGCAGCCCTGCCGTGGGAGGTGAGGAGGGCTGTGGGGACCCCTCTGCTCTGACAGCCCCCACCCCTGCCTGTGTCTGCCCCAGGAGGCCTCCCTGCTGACCCTCGCGCAGAACCAGCAATGGATTTGCCTGGAGACCCTCACTCCAGACACCCAGTATGAACTTCAAGTGCGGGTCAGGCCCCAGCTGGGCAAAAACGAGGCTTGGAGCCCCTGGAGCCAGCCCCTGGCCTTCAGGACGAGGCCCGCAGGTGCCAGTGGGCAGAAGGGGTGGGACAGAGCTCAGGCAGGAGAGGGGCTGGCTGGGGTGTGGTCCGAGGGCAGCTGGCGGGGGAGGCCTGAGGACGGGGTCCAGGGCTCGGCCCCAGCAGCGGCAGGGGGATGCTGGAGGGACCTGGGCGATGGGGGGCCCTTCTCTAACCCCTCTCGCTGCTTCTCCCACCCCCGGGCAGCCCCAGGGAAGGAGGCTGTGCCCTTTCCTTGGCTGGGCCGCATCATCATGGGCATCAGCAGTGTCTTTGGCTTCATCATCTCGGTCTACTTGCTGGCCAACTGCCGGTACATCGGGCCGTGGTAAGCGCCCTCCCTTCTTGCTCCTTCGTGCTCTCCTCTGACACACGCACCGACACGGTGGTGCTTCCTCTGCCCTCCCGAGAGTCCCCCCTGCCTAACACCTGGCTTTGCCCTGCCACCCACCCCCAAAGATGGAACCCTGTGGAACCGGCCTCAGGGGATCCGAGGAAGGAGAGCCCCATGGCAACCCTGCCCCGAGCATTACTCTCAGGAGCTGAGTGTGTGTGTGTGTGTGTGTGTGTGTGTCTGTGCACATGCCGGCTGTCTGCGCGTGTGTCCTCACGGGTCTCTCTAGGTCCGGGCACGCGTTGGCGTATTTCTTTATTTCTTGAGCCCCAGCTCAGTGCCAGGCCTGGGGCGGAGTGCTGGGAATGCAGGGGCAGGCCACACGCATGCAATCTGGAGCCCACAGACCCCTGGGAGAAGGCAGACGTTTACTAATCACACACGAGTACAATGACACGCCACGAGGAGGATGGCAAAGGAAGACGTTCGATGTATTGGAAACAGACATCAGGGAGAGGAACCTTGGCTGAGGGGTGGCTGGCAGAAGCTTCTCCAAGGAAGTGATGGGTCCCTTGAAATCTGAAGGAGGAGCTAAGCAGGCAGGGTGGAAGGGGTTGGGGAGCGCATCCCAAACGGAAGAAGCCGGGTGCGCAGAGACCCTACGTGAAGGGGGTGGAGGAGAGGGCTGACCCGACATCTGAGGGGCAGACAGGCTTTCTGGGGCCTTGGGGCTCTGACTACATTTTGAAGCAGGTGCCTACAGATACTGGGGCATTCTGCTTGGCAGGCCGAGCACGGGCTGGAAGTCGGCCCCCACTCACTACCCTCCTAGAACCGGGTGCCCTTGGGCAGTGCACAACCTGAACCACCATCCATGACAGCCTGGACTAGGAGACCCACGATCTGGCCTCTCTCCTGCCTCCTTCCTCCTGGTTCACTCTACTCCAGACGCCTGGCTGTGTGTGGTCCCTGACTGGTCTGGCTCACGTGCCCCCCACCCCCCACACCCCCACCAGCCCTACATTTTCTCTTTCACAGTCCGCCGCTTTCTGTTTGCATAGAACGCATGATAATGTCGCACACTTGGTTCGTGTCTGTCTCTTCTTAAGATCGGGGGCCTTCTCTGTTTGCCATTCCTGTGTCCCCTCCCTTACTGGGCATTCCCTTGATACTGATCAAATGAATGAATGTGGAGGGGTTCGGTACCCTGCCTTCAGGGCCGCGGGGTCTGGCCGGACACCATGGCCCCCTTCCCTTCTCATCCACCTTCCCTCCCTCCCTCTCTCCTGTTCAGGCTGAAGAAGGTTCTGAAATGTCACATCCCAGATCCCTCAGGATTCTTCTCCCAGCTGAAGTCAGTGCATGGAGGAGATTTCCAGGTAGGACTCTGGAGGTGGAGGCCAGAAGCAGGCACGGCCGGCTTGGGTTGGCCAGAGAGCGGGCAGAGGTGTGAGTGGGTTTGCGCTTTGCGAAAGGAGACAAGATAAGGAACGGAATAGCCTCCGGGGTGGGGGTGGGCCCCTTTCCCCAGCTCTGGCACCAGCCTTCTCAGGCTGAATGGCACCTCCCGTCCGAGCCAGACTTACTGGGCTCTAATCCCGGCTCTGCCCCTTGTTGGCTGTGTGATGTTTGGTAAGTTAGAGAACTTCTCTGTGCTCCATTTCCTCGCCTGTAAAAAGGGGAGGGAGATAGTGTTGCCAGGCGTATGGACCCACTGCCTGGGACACAGTAAGCGCTCGAGGGGCCCTAGCGGGAGTTACTGTCCCCAGTCTGTCCACCGAGCGGGGCTCGCCAGGTACAAATTCTCACGACCCCACCACTTGCGCAGACCTTCTTCGTGGGCGCAGGGCTTCCACTGACCCTGAGCAAAGCCCCGAGCAGGCTCCCTGCCTCGTCCCCGGTGCTAACAAGTCCTCCAGCCACACCTCGTCACTTGAGACACAGATTCACGGTTAAAGCGTGGGCCCCCGAGAGTAGTAACACTCTGAACCCCATTTCAACCTCAGTCGCCTCCCCTCCCCGAGCCCACACTTGCTTCAGGAAGGAAGTGTCAAGGGAGGTGGGGGATGCGGTGGGCTGCTTCTGTCACCCTCCCCTCCCCAGGCTCTCTAGATTCGGTGGGGGGGGTGGGGGGGGTGGAAGGAGATCCGGAGGAGCCCCGAGGGGCCGGGAAGCCACGCTGGGCCCGAGCTATTGAGAGCCGGAGTTCTCTGTTACCGGGGATCAGGGCCCCTTCTGGAATTCTTTGGAAAACTCCCAAGACTGGGGATCGCTAACCTACGGTTCTCTTGATGTGCAGGAATGCATCTCCTTAAAATTCTTCCTAAGGGTCGTGAGCTCCCCGTCAACAGAGGCATTCATGCAAGCCTTGGCTGACTATCTAGGTTCTAAGGGACTAGGACCTTCCGGGTGGGAGTGAGCTCCTTCCCGGAGGGGTGCAAACCACCCCATCTTCCCATGAGGGCATCCCCAGGCCTAGGTGCCTGCCCCCCGCCCTCGGGTGTGGAGGGGGGGTATCCCAAGGAGGCCCTGGGGAGGCACGACGTGCTCGGGGCTTGGGGCTGGCCAAGAGGGACCCCATCCTCTCCTCTGTGTCGGGGTGGGAGGCCCGCTCCTCTCTCTCTACCCCAGGACCTCCGGCCACAGGGCCACAAGGCCCGCTGCCCTGTCCACGGGATCTGGGAGTGTGCGTGCCAGTGTGTGAGCGTGCGAGAGGGGGAGAGAAGCTTCTCCTTGCGCCCTCCCCCCCCCCCCCCCCGCTTCAGGGCACTGTGGACGGAGGCCCTGGGCCCAGGAAGTGGCTGACCACACACACCTCCGAGGGGGGCCGGCCAGGCCCTGGCACACGGGCGCTGGTCACGGGACTGGCCTCTGCTTCTTCTGGATGCCCGGCTGCCGGGCCCTAGCCTCCTCCACTGCCTCTTCTCGCAACAGACCCTGCCCAGCCTCCCCCCACCCCCCGCCCTGCGCTCTTTTCCTCTACCCAGACCTGCTGGGCACAGGGGTGTCAGAGGAACCCATCAGGCCCGGGCCCTGTACTCAGGGGACCACAGTCCGGCTGCTGAGGGCTCCCAGGACAGAGGGCTTGTTGAGGCTCTCAAAAAACCCACTTGAAGCCCCCATCACGCCCACCCGAGGGATCTGTTGTCCCTCACAGGTGGCCTGCATTTCACCCCGTGCTAGGAATTCCCACCTTCATTTTCTTCTTTGACAACTTCCTGCCACCCCCCCCAACTCCCCCCCCCACCCCAGGGAAGTTGGGAAAGAGGGGGCTCACTGTTGTGGAATTGAGGCTCAGAGAGGTGCAGTGACCCGCCCCCGGGGTCGCACAGCGAGCGAGGGGGCCGGGGCCCGGACTGGAACGTGGTTCTCCCTGCTCTAGCCAGGGCCCTCCGGATCCCAGAGCCAAGTGGGAAGGGCTCAGGCGGGCACTTTCTTCTCTCCGTGGATGGAGGGCGCGGGAGGTGGCGGCTCCACGGCGCTGGGAGGGAGAGGAGAATTGCGGGGCCATCAGGTCCCCGCCAGAGAGTTTTCTTTTTCCACGGCGCCCGGGGCCACTGGCTGTGTGATCGGCCCCGGGGCACGTCCCCTCTGCGTACATCTGTGAAGTGAATGAGATGTGCTCCAGGGCCCTTTCCGCTTCCAACACGGGTTGGTTGATTCTCACACCGGTGCCAGCCCCCACCAGACACACAGAGGATTTTACCCTGTGCCCGGTGCCTAGAGCAGCGCCAGGCTTCACAGCAGGTGCCCCAGAGACAGTCGCGCGCGGAGACAATGCATCCCCCGGGCGCCTACAGCAAGCGCACTCCCTGGGCTGACCCAGAGCGTTCCCCAAGCCAGTTGGCGGGCGGGCGGGCAGTCAGGGAGGCCTTCCTGGAGGTGGCCGCCCTGCGTAGCCGGTAGTTAGAGGAGTTGTGGCTGAGAGTCTGGAGGAGGCGTCCCACTCACCTCCCCGCTGCTCTTTCTCCTGCAGAAGTGGCTCGCCTCTCCCTTCCCCTCGTCGTCCTTCAGCCCCGACACGCCGGCACCCGAGATCTCCCCGCTGGAGGTGCTGGACGGGGACGCTAAGGCCACACAGTTGCTCCTGCTACAGCAGGAGAAGGTGCCCTCCTCGTCCTCAGCCGAGACCAGCGGCCACTCGCTGACCAGCTGCTTCACCAATCAGGGCTATTTCTTCTTCCACCTCCCGGACGCTCTGGAGATCGAGGCCTGCCAGGTGTACTTCACCTATGACCCCTGCACGGAAGAGCCCGATGAGGCCGGGCCCGGGGTGCCTGCGGGGTCTCTCCTGCCACCCCTGCTGCCTCCGCCCGGGGAGGAAGACGCCTACTGCACCTTCCTCCTCGGCGGCCCGGGCCCCCCAAACACGGCCCCGGGGGGCACTGGAGCTCATGACAAGAAGCTGGCCCCCTCCCTGCAGGAGGGAGCTCCCAGAGACTGGGCCCCCCGGCCCCCGATGTCTCCCCCGCCAGGGGCACCTGAGCCGGTGGACATCCAGCCACCCCTGGAGGGCTCCGTGGAAGGGGCAAGAGAGGAGGGCCCGGGCCCTGGCCCTGGCCCTGGCCCTGGCCCTGGGGAGGGGGTCAGGGTCAGCTTCCCCTGGGCCAGCCCTCCTGGGCAAGGCCAGCTCAGAGCCCCTGCCTCCTGCCTGACCCTGAACACCGATGCCTACCTGTCCCTCCAGGAGCTGCAGGATCAGGACCCAGCTCGCTCGGGGTAGACGCAACGACCCGGTGGGTCACTGCCCACTGTGGTGCCAGGCCCAGTTGAGGGCTCGCTGTCCTCAAGGTTTGTCCACTGCTGAGTCACCCGGTTTCTAGCCGTGCCCCGGACATCTCTGCCCAGAGGGCCCCCACCCAACCTAGCACACTTGGCCGTTCACTTCCAAAGACCTCAGTTGCTGCTTCCTGGTCCTATGACCCAAGTGCAGAGTGGGGGGGTGGGGGCACCGTGACTCCCCCACTCCCTCATCAGTCACGGAGCCCCATGGCTTTTGTCCCTGAAGCATCCCTCCTCTTCAGCCCTGCAAGCACTCTTGGGGGAGCGTTCTCGGGGCTCTCCAGGGGTCTTCTCCGCAGGCTTCCTGCCCCATCTCCCCCCCTCCCCCCCCTCCCCCGCAGGACAATGAGAACAATGAGAACGCTCTTTCCAGAACGTAAATATGGTTAAGCTGCCTCCCCCGGTTAAATCCCTGCCATGCCTCCTCACTGCCCTCCGCTTCACTTCTTGGCCCGGCCCCTGCTCCTCCAGCATCGTGTTGGGACATTCCCTTCTGGAACCTTCCTACTGAGCCACCAGAAGCTCCCTCCTGCCCCCACACCTTGGCACATGCTTGGCACCCGGTGCCTTCAGTGCCTCCTTCATCTAGGGGACAAACCCCCCTTATCCCTCAAGTGTCAGGTCCGCTTCCCTTGGAAGGAAACACTGCTTCCATTCATGTGCCCAGGCTTCACGATTCAGTGCTGGAGGGACAGTTCTCGGGGTCACGGGATGGCTAGACCCAGCGGCTCTGTCACTCCGCCCTTGGGATCTCTCCTGACCTCAGCATGCTTCGCTGCTGTGTCCTTACCACAGTATGGACACAAATACCCCGGGGGGGGTGGGGAGAGGAGGGGACACTGGCTGGATGTTTCCATGGAGGTTTCACAGACTCCTAAGGCATGCTGCTGGAAAGTGAACCTCCTGTCAGTGGCAGGTTCCGATGCTGTCCCAGGGAGCCCAGATCTGGGCCCCTGCCACTCCACCCTCTACTGGAGGGACCTCTTGCGTGGCTCCGGGGCTGGCACACCGCCTCCGGAAGCGCAACTCCGTTCACCGCACTTGACACGGGGTACCTGGCACCCCACCGTATCCCCCGGATGAGATAATGAACCGTCTGGAACCGTCTTGCTCGGACTCCCAGTGCCCGGCTGCCTTCACATAGGGGGCGTCATCCACCGCACAGAGCACCCCCGGCGCCTTGACCCGTGTGAGGTCAAGACTCAGAGAGGCAAAGCCCCATGCCCGCTAGGCTCCAGCACGCCCATTCCAGCAAGAGGCTCATCCCCTTCACAATGGCAATTCTCCCCTCCAACGCAAACACACAGACACACACAGAGCCGGCCCCTTCCTTCTTGGTGCTCCCCACCACCTCTCCATCTCTCCTCCCTTTTGTCTATTGCACTGGTCACACCTGCGACGTCTGTCACAATCTTGCCCCCATACTACCACCCTCAGCCAAGAAAGGACTTCGTCCAAGCTCAGCGGGGGACCAGACAGGTCCTCTATTTATAGGCCCTGCTCCTCCCTGATTGGGCACTTGACACAAGCCCACCCATAGGCTGACAAGCAGCCTATGAGCTGGCTCAGAAAATAAGCTCTGCCCAATCAGAGAGGCGGGGCCCGCACCGGCCAATCAGGTTACTCTCCGTCTCGAGAGGGTGCACTCAGGGAGGCAGGCACCTGGGAGCGCGTCCTTCCGGAAAAGGCGCCCTCGGAGAAGGCTGCGGAGGACTTTCGTCCTGTATAGAGGACAGCGCCGGGCTCTGTTTACAGAGACTCTTGCTGCCAAGGAGGCTGCTGCCTGTTCACTCAAGATTCTTGTTTTCCTTAGAAAACAAGAATAAACTCCCCTTTCCTGAGGTTGTCTGAGTCTTGGATCCTTCCCACGGAAGAGCTTCATTACCTGGCCAGCTCACGTCCCACCTCCTACCATGTGATGCCATGTGTTCTGGGCCACAGAGCTCCTCGGTCCTGATCTGAGCCTCAGACCCGAGCTCGTGCCCAGACCCTTGCGCTGTGTCCCGGGACCAACCGAGAGGCCGCTCTGCAAGCCAGGTTCCACTTTGAAGCGTTCTTGGGATGGTTACATTTCTCATTTGTAGTGTATGTATCAGTGACCTGCGTGTGCCATCTCTGTTACTGTGTACTTAATATTTTCCTGTAACTCCATTCACTATTTTGTTTACTTGTATTTAAAGAAAAGTCGTCCTGTTGCTTCCGTGAATGGAGACACCGTTATTCTCTGTAAATAAAAGGGAACTCTAAAAAGTAAATACAATAAAATGTCTCCATCTGTTGCCAGCTGGAAATCCGCTTTCTTAGTTTAAAGAGGAGATTAGCGGGCCGCCTGGGTGGCTCAGTCAGTTGAGCGACGGACTTCACCTCAGGTCATGATCTCGCGGTTCACGAGTTCGAGCCCCCGAGTCCCGCATGGGGCTCTGTGCTGACAGCTCGGAGCCTGGACCCTGCTTCGGGCTCTGTGTTTCCGTCTCTCTCTCTCTCTCTCTCTCTCTCTCTCTCTCTGCCTCTCCCCCACTCACGCTCTATCAAAAATAAATTAAAAAAACAAAAACACTAAAAAACTTTTTTAAAGAGGAGATTGGCAAGTGTTGGGAGGCTGTTGAAGACATGCCAGCACCAAACAGTGAGAAAGCAAAAAGATTATAAAAGGAATATCATTTTCACTAATAGGAGTCAGGTTTCTCTTATTCTGTGCCTAGGCACCTTCTGACATGGTCTCATGGGAAAATAAAAATAAAATATCATAAAAATAGGACTAATATGTACATTTAATGTAATATAAAGTAATATAATATAAACTGAATATAATAAATGTAAATAAAGGTATATATATATATATATATATATATATATATATATATATATATATATAATTTTTTTCCCCTTTCAGTGCCTTTGACTCTGAACAGTTGGACCAGATCACAGATGGCGATATCTGACATTCACAAAGCTGCACCCATGGCAGACATTGCTAATCAATTGCACCCTCTCATACCAGACATCGCTAACCGATCACAGCTCTCCTTCCCGCGAAGTTTGGGTAGGGCTTTAGACTCCGCAGGCAGGTCCCAAATGATCATAGCTGGCACCTGGTGACCTATCTGGACCAGATAATCCCCCTGAGATTCCTTCCACAGTGGAAGGTCTTATCTTCCCGGGCCAGATTTTCCAGGCAGGGATGGGGGCTGGAAAGCGGAGAGGGGCCAGTTAGCAGACATGCCCAGGGAACATGCCCAGGGTCCCCACCGTGGTCTGATGAGAGGCTTGAGCTGGCGGTGAGCAGAAATGAGGGGCCACCTTACGCCAGGTGGACTGATGGGGCCGAAGCCACCATGTGACATGCCCTGGGTGGGTCAGAGTCTGTGCCTCCGGGGACGGGGCAAGGAGGAAGCAGCTGGTAGGGGCAGGAAGGGCGAGGCAGAGACAGGCCTGCCTGGGTCAGATCGCAGGGAGAGGAGCGGCACCAGCTGGGAAGCAGGCGGCCGGGAGCCCCGGGAGACCTGTCAGGTGCGGAGTGGGAAGCAGGAGGCAGCCGGGCAGACTGGGGGATCAGAGAAAAGGAGGGAGAGGTGGGCAGGCCTTCCAGCCTCTCAGACCTCCAATTTCTCAAACTATATTTGTTCCTCACCTCCCCAGTCCATGGTATCCCTGCTCTCTCCCCGCTCCCCAGATCCCACCCCAAGCAACTTCCAGCGTCCACGGTCACCGAGCAAATTACGGAGGAAACAGTCCATCCTGGGGTGAATACCTACCCCTGCCCTCTCAATTATTGGCATCCTGGATGAGTTCAGAAAAGATTAAGAGGCACATTTATTTAGCCACAGCTTACCCTCGTCGCCTGAAAAGACCCAGCAAAGCAGGTGTTTTGTCCCCCATTTTGCAGATTAGGAAACTGAGGCTCAGGGAAGTTTAAAAGTTTAAAAGTTCCCGGCAACGGATTAAAAAGTGACAACAGCAGCCCCCTTTGCACGATTGTAATCGTAGTTGAGACCGTCCCCACCCTTGTGAGGCGGCAGCATCGCCTTGAGCTCGGGTCCCTGCTCAGCCTCCTCCTTGGTCCGCCTGTCCCCTGCCACCTGCTTCTCTTAATTCTTCCACGTCCTCGGCCAACTGTATCCCAGAGTAGCTGAAGGGTGGCTGAGCTTCTCTGGCTACAGCCCCGTGCAACAGGTCCCTCTCCCTCCCCAATTCAGGAGACTCGTCCAGAAGCTTCCCATGCAGCCCATTTCCAATAAAGGCTCAGGTTCCACAGAGGAGGGTGTGGCTGTCCCTCTACTCCTCTCTGCGTTCTCCACGGTCGCTGCCCCACCCAGGGCTGGGGACTCCGCAGAAGGACAGTAGCCAGCCTCCTCTCTGTGGCCCAGCGTGTGGCACGAGGCCAGGTGCACAGAGGAAGATGATGCGTCTCCCGCCAGTTCCTCCCTCCCTCTGCATCCTGGCTTCCTGGAATTGTAGACGGGGAACCTCTCCCCCCAACCTGTATCTCTCTCCCCACTCAGCACTTCTGGCCTTGCTTTCCCACAGCCCTTCGCCACCCACCCACCCCGCCGGGCCCTGCGATGGGAGCCTCGAGTGTGTCATATCATGGTGGTGGAAAATGTCTCTGAACAAGCCAGCCAAGGGGATGTCCCGGCTGTCACAGTGGCCAGGCCCAGGCACCCGTGCTGAGCTAAGTTTAATCAACAACCCAACCGCTTACCCCCCAACCCCCAACAACAGTGGCCTTGAGATAGGAGAACGCAGGGGTGAGGGCCCAGGGTTCTGGCGCCCCCCCCCCCGCCGCCGCCCCCCCCCCCCCCCCCCCGCCAAACTCACTGGGGGACGTGTGCCGTGGCTGAGAGACTGGGTAAGACGCTACACGTGCACGCACTTGAGAATCAGTGAAAAAAAGCTTGCCCGGGTGAGGGCTAAAGTCCTCCCGGTTCAAATCCTTGCGTCCCTGCGTTCTAGCTGTGTGGCCTTGGGCGAGTCACTGGCCACTCCGTGCCTTGGTCATCTCAGCCCTAAAATGGGCCCAGAGGGGCGCCTGGGTGGCTCAGTCGGTTGAGCGGCCGACTTCGGCTCAGGTCACGATCTCGCGGTCTGTGAGCCCGAGCCCCGCGTCGGGCTCTGTGCTGACAGCTCAGAGCCTGGAGTCTGTTTCAGATTCTGTGTCTCCCTCTCTCTCTGACCCTCCCCCGTTCATGCTCTGTCTCTCTCTGTCCCAAAAATAAATAAACATTAAAAAAAACTTTTTTTTTTTTAATAAAATAAAATGGGCTCAGAATAGTACCTCTTTCTTTCCCTCATGGTGTTGTTGTGGAGATCAAGTGAGTGAATAACACCGTGTGCTTAGCACAGAGGCTCAGGCGTGCTAAGTGCTCAATGAAGGCAGCTCTTGAAGGGACACTAAAGGATCCTCACAGGCCCTTGTCCCCACCGCTGTCCCTCCCAGCGCCTGCCACAGGGTGTTCATTGAGTGAATGTGCGTATTGCTGGATGGGTGAGAGAAGGAAGGAAGGGAAGGAGGGAAGGACACACAAGGTCCAAGAACCTGAATTTGTATATAAATTGGAACCAACGTGGACGGCAGAAAGGACAGAGCCCACAGGCCATCACGGCCACATCTGGGTTGACAGCTGCCCTGATGACACAAGGTATCCAGAGGAGAGAGGCACTCGGAGGGGGCGGGGGACCCGAGCCAGCGCTGGCTGCTTCCTCCAAGGCAGCCAGAAAGCCGCTCTTTGGAGAAGCTTCTATGCCTCCAGCCTTTGGATCTGGGCCCTCAAACTGAACTGCCCGCAGGGGAGGAGCCCTGCTTGTGACAGCATTTTGAGACCAGAAAAAACGTACACGTATCTGTTGAAACTTGGACTTCTGTGTGCCTTGGAAGTTTTTTATTGCCTGATGGTTTTTAGTCTTAAAAACTTATCTTTGGGCAGAGCCCTGGGAAGAGCACAGGACTGGGAAGCAGGTGAGCTGGGTTCCAGTCCCAGGCCTGCTGGTGACCTCCCCCCACCAGCGTGTTCCGGGAGCCCCCGCCGCCAGGAGGGACCGCACAGTGGAGGAGGACAGGCTGGGTGACGCATGAGGAGTTTCCATTCTGTGTCCCCGGCTGTGGCCTCAACCCCCAAACCCCTGATCAGAAGCCACTCCCCTGACCTCTGGCTGGGAAAGTGTCAAGGGGCCAGGCCGGGACCTGCTGAGTCCTCCTCTAACTGTGCCTGCACACAGAGGCCAGAGGCCAGAGGCCAGGACCCAGAGCTGGGACAGAAGGGGTGAGGGGCCCCAAGGGGGAGGGACACAGACCCAGAAGGGGGGTGGTCACTGGGGGAATCTGACATCAGGGGGTCCTGGGGTTGAATCCCAGCACTTCCCGGCTGTGTGATGTTGACAAGTGAGATGTTGACAAGTGACATCTGCACTTTCTCACCTGCAAAATGGAGTGAAATGGCCATTTTTCTTCTGTTGGGGGGGGGTGGTGGATGAGGCCAGCCCATGTCTGGTTAACTGTATCACAAAGTCACAGAGTCTTTTTTTTTTTTTTTTTAACATTTCTTCATCTTTGAGAGAGACAGAGCATGAGCAGGGGAGGGGCAGAGAGAGGGAGACACAGACTCCGAAGCAGGCTCCAGGCTCTGAGCCATTAGCACGGAGCCTGACGCGGGGCTCGAACTCACGGACTGCGAGATCATGACCTGAGCCGGAGTCGGACGCTGAACCTACGGAGCCACCCAGGCGCCCCACAAAATCGCAGAGCCTTAGGGCCTCCATAAGGGTACCGGAAGCCCTTACGAGCCTTGAATCCCTCTATAGGCGAGGGAAGTAGGGTCACTGAGGCAGTGATTCCTGTGAGGTCTCACACTTGAGTCGATGACAGGCCATCCTGACAGATTCTTATTCCTAAGGAGTGTCCCTACGTGCTGCTGAGGGCCTCGTTCTCTGCCTGCTGCTGAGAGAACAGTCTGGCATCTGTCGCACTGTCCGTCTTCCCCCGGCTGAGCTGCATCCCTCAAGGACCGGGACTGAGCCTCGTTTGTTTCTGTGGCCCTGGGGCCCAGCACAGGCCGGCACCCTGTTGGTGCTGACACCCGTGTAATGAGAGAGCGAGCGAGTTACTCTACGTTCACCGTGTGCTGGGCAGAGGTGACAGAGGTGGCCTCCGGGGCCCCTACCGGGGCAGCCCCTAAAGGCTTGGTCAAGGCAACTGGAAAGATGTGTGCAGCTCACGGAGCTTCCTTCCTCCCAGCCGTGAGACGGCTCCCAGAGGCCACAAGGAGGGGGATGTGACAGGTTACATCTGTGTTTGTGAGGGGGCAGACCAAGGCAGGGGTAGCAGCTCAGGCGTGCAGAGGGAACGTGCTTCTGAAGCAGGGAGGGCGCCCGGGTGGCTCCGTCGGTTTAGCGTCCGACTCCGGCTCAGGTCATGATCTCGCGGTTCGTGAGTTCGAGCCCCGCGTCGGGCTCCGTGCTGACGGCTTGGAGCCTGGAGCCCGCTTCGGAGTCTGTGTCTCCCCCTCTCTCTGCCCCTCCCCTGCTCACACTCTGCTTCTCTCTCTCAAAAGTAAAATAAAATAATTTTTTTTAATTAAAAAAAAAAAGAAAAAGAAGCGACTTGAGGACTCAGGGTCACTTGGACCTTTGGAACAGTAGTTCCCTGTTCCCACCCCTCTCCCCCTGCCCGGGAGGGGTTGACCTTGTGTCCCCTAAAAGATATGTCGCAGTCCGAACTCCTGATAGCTATGAATGTGACCTTCTTTGGAGACAGGGCTCTTCACAGATGTACATCAGATGAGGTCATCAGGTGGGTCCTAATCCAGCACGCCTGGCGTCCTTATAAGAAAGGAGGGATCCAGAGACAGACACGTGACATGTGACAATGGAGGCGGAGATTGAATGAATTCCAAGGATGGCCAACAACCTCTAATGCTGGGAAGAGGCAGGAAGCATCCTCCCTTAGAGCCTTCGGAGGGAGCTTAGTCCTGCCGACACCTTGATCACGAACTTCTAGCCTCCCGAGCGGTGAGAGAATAAATTTCTGTCGTTCGACACCACTCCATCGGCCGTACCTTATTAGGACAGTTCTAGAAAACGAAGACACCGCCTTGGAGCCTAGGGGAGCTCGGTCCTCCCCATCGCCTGTCTAGACAGCATCTGGGTGGCACACAAGGGGCCCGCCCCCGCGGCCCCCACCGCAGCCCCTGGACCTCAGAAATGCCAAGGGTCGCTAGCCATGCCCAAAAGCTAGGACGAGGCAGGGAAGGAATCTTCCCTAGAGCCTCCAGAGCGAGCCTAGACCTCTGACACTTGATCTTGACCTCCAGAACCTTGACAGAACGCATTTCTGTTGTTTCCAGCCCCGGGGACGGTAATTCTTCGTGGCATCCCAGAAAAACGACACCGCTCCCATCAAAGGGATCAGGCCAGAGCCCCTGCGACGGGCGGTGGGACCCGGGGCAAGTCAGCCTCTCGTCCCCGGAACCTCAGTCTCCTCCTCAGCTGAGCAGAGTCACGGATTCCCACTCCCAACCCTGGACTTGAGGCATCCCCGGGAGGGGCCCAGCTCGCGGCCCAGAGCTCAAAACACCCACCAGATCGTCATCAAAAGATTTGCTCGCTCAGCGAGCGTGTGTGTGTCCCGTGAGCCCAGCTGGGATCCAACGGGGTCAGGACAGACCAAGCCTTTGTCTTCACGGGGTTCCTAGCAGGCCCCACGCTGTCAGGACAGAGCCCGACGCGGGGCTCGAACCCACGGACCGCGAGATCATGACCTGAGTCGAAGTCGGATGCTCAACCGACTGAGCCACCCAGGCGTCCCTGCCCGTCCCCACCTCTAATTTCACTCCCACCTCGGATGAAAAGAAAGGCCTCCCGTGTAGAGGGCACAGCACCCGCGAATTCTATCCCCTTCCATCTTCCCGACTCCAGATGATTCTTTATCATCTCCCTTCCACAGCTGACAAGATGGCAGCCTGGGCAGGTGACATGACTCGCCAGGTCACTAAGAGGTAGAGCTAGGACTCCAGTCAGGTCCTCGAACTCTCCAACGTCTGGCTGGATCCTCATCCCCTGAGTGTGGTGGGCCCACTGAGGTCTGTCCCTCCCTGTCCTGATGGATCAAGCCTGCTGTGTCCCTTGGCCGCCAAGCCTCACTGGCCAGGCCTCCAGGTGGCTTCTCTGTCCCTAGAGACCAAGGGGACCCAGTGTGAACGTGAAATGCAGATACCCTGGGAACACTGAGGCTCTTATCCCGTCTGTGTGGGACTGTGTCCCCCTGCCACGGGACAAGGGTGTCCAGGGCGCATGGCTGCCCTGAGGACCGAGAGGAGCCCTGACTCCGGGGCAGGCTGTCCCCCGCCCGTGGTGGCTCTCTGAGCTCTTGGGGAGTTGACATCCTTGCACTTTTGCTTTTAAACGCCCCGCTCAGCAATTTGCTGCCCCCCCCAACCCCCCAGTCCCAGCCCCTCCCCCCGGGCCGTGGCCAATCAATGGCCGGGTGGCCGCCAAGTACAGAGGGTGCCGATTGAACGAGGCCTGCTTTTCAGACCGTCCGGCTACGGTCTGGGGCCACCTTGCCTTCTGAAACGACAGGATGCGGCTCAGACGCAAGTCTCAGTCTCTCTGCCCCACGCCCTCCCAAGAACCCCCTTCCCCTCGGAAAGTTTGCAGCAGGGTGGGGGGCGGGGGCCGGGAGGAGGGGAAGAGGGGAGGCTGGAGGGAGGAGGGAAGATTTCCCGGGGGCTGCGGTGACAGGAGGTGGGGCAAGGCTGGGGGCTTCAGTCCCAGGGTCCCGGCGGGGGCAGGAAAGGTGCCCCCCACCCCCCTCCCAGCCAGCCTCCCTGCAGCCAGTGCGCGGTGTAGAGCTGTGCCCTTCACCCCGACCCTCCTCACTCACACCTCCCCCTCCTTGCGACACGGCTTCTTCGGACTCCACTCGGGTCAGCCCCTCCGCGTCTGCCTGGCCATCGTGACGTCAGTGTTAACGGCCACATCACACAACACACACATCACAAAGCAGGTGAGATGAATTGCGATAAGTTGTTGTTTAACCCAATACAGCCGGCGTGTAATCAATGTGGAAACTTCTCACTGAGGTGTCGGACGTTCTTTGTTCGCCCTGAGGCTTGGATCTCACCACAAGCGCGTCTCAGGTCGGACTGGCCGCACCTCAGGGGCTCAGGGGCCCCCTGTGGCCAGTGGCCGCCTCAATGGAGAGCACCCCTCTATAGAATCAGGGAGGAGTTGAAATCACGTCCAGCTGAACGAAAAGTAGCATCAGACCCCGCTTTCCCCCTTTCTGTCCCCGGACCACAGGGGCCCAGCCTCCTGCTCTCTCCCGGGCCACTGGCTCCTCCGGGGTCCCCAGTCTAGGTAAGGAGACCCGCATGAGCCCCTGCCCCCGCCGCCCGGGCCTCTGCACAGCCCCCCATCCTCAGTCCCTCCCTCCCCCCCAACCTCATGCTCTAGGGGACCGGGGGCTGTAACCAGGCAGGAACGTCACCAGGCAACAGGCCTCAGGGGAGAGCTCGGATCTCCTGCACCTGCCCGCCAGCCTCCGGGGTGCCCACGGGGCGGGGTGGGGTGGGGTGGGGCGGGCGCTGCCTGTCTCCTGCCTCCGGCCTGTTTACCTGGGCTCAGTCACCGTGCTGACCTGAACCCGGCAGAAGGCCCATGGAGCCTGGGGCCACAGGCCACAGGGGACAAGGGCCAGACAGCCCGGCCATGGCTCTGGGCCATTGATCCAGCCCAGGCTGGCTGGTGGGGGCAGGGAGACCTTGGCCTGGACAAACAGAGGCTCTGGGGCCTGCGTGCAGGCCCGGCACCCACCTGCCACTCCCAGAGGTAAGCGGGGGCCTCCGGGACGGGGGACCAGGATCTAAGAATGGCCCGGTGACAGTGTCCGTTCTGAGAGCCAGGCCTGGCTCTCTGGGGCTGGAGCCTCCGGCCCTGCTCTGAGAACAGGTCTTCAGGGCCCCGTTGGCCAGACAGCGACTGGGTAAGCAGAGGGCGAGGGGTCCCCAGAGCCGGGGTGGGGGCGAGACGGGGCGGAGTGAGGCCAGGTATATGGGCAGGCACGGGGGCAGTGGGTACACTGCGGGCTCCGGGGGCTGGGAGGCCTGGGTTCCGGTGCGGCCGGTGGACCCTGGGCCAGGGACTGGGCGGAGGAGGGGCCCCGTTTGCCAGGCCGAGCTCCCCACCCACACTCCGCAACACTGGATGTGCCCTGCTCCCTACCTACGCACCCACCTGGGCTCTCGGGTGTGGGAGACGGGCCCCGAGCCTCACGCTGCGCCGAACGGGGGACCCTTAGGTCCCAGGCCCGGAGCTGCGTGCAGCCGGCTCTGCGCGTGCGTGCGCGTGTGTGAAGTTTGAGGAATGCACCCGTGAGTTCGTGTGTCACAGACGGATGTGTGTGTACCTGAACGTGTGTCTGCCTCTGTGATCTGTGTGTGGGTTTATCACATATTTATACCGTATTCGCGTGTGTGTGGAGGGGACTTTCACGCGCTCCCCCCACCCTCGGGCGCACGCCACGTGGCTCGTAGCAGGGATCTGCTCCAGGCCCGGGTCCTCCTCGCTGGAAGGTGCCTTCCACGGCTCTAGATGAGATTTCTGGTCTGTTCCTCCCCGCTCTGCCCTGCGGTGGCTCAGTGACCTTGGGCAAGTCGTTTTCTCTCCCCGTACCTGGTTTCCCCCAACTATTAGATAGAGATAACAAAGCAGAACATCCCAGGCTGCTGGAGGCTGAGATACAATGTGATTCGCAACATTGTCCAGTAAAGGGCTGGCAGGCAGGGGGGGTGGCCCGGCCCTGCCCCCCCCCCCGGGGAGCTCAGCTTCCGGTGGGCCGACTGAGGACGCTCTGAGGGTCAGGGAGAGCTGGAGGGCAGAGGGGCAGGTGCCAGGGAAGGGGCCAGGTGCTCAGATCAGAGAAGAAGCCGGTGTCAGTTGGGGCACACCCAGCCCTCCTTCCAGGGGCTCACCCTCAGGGGACAGAGAATGTCCCAAGGTGAACTGCGCGTTGATGGGGGAGGCCTGGGATGCTCCAGAGAAGCAGCCACCCCTCCTGAGGCACCCTGGGAGAACTGCCAAGAGGAGGTGGGAGGCACACAGGGGTCAGCTGGGAGCGGGCCAAGTCAGAGGAGGGCAGCCCAGGCAGAGGGAAAGCCAGGTGACGAGCAAGAACTTTCAGGGTTCCTGAAATGACCCGCGTGACGCTTTTCATGCAGAGCGAGCTCAGGGCCCTTGACCTGTATACCTCTTCTAGCATCTTCATTGTTAGAATTTGATGGCTGAGAAGTCCAGCGTCAAGGGGAAAAAGAAAGCAGAGAGAAAGGAAGGCAGGAGAAGTCGGCCGGGCCATGCATGCCCAAAGCGCCCTCCAGCTATCGGGAAGGAGCTGGGATCCCAGCATTCCCTCGCTTGACGACAATTACTGGGGGTCGAGCTCTGCCCTGGGAGCAGGGCACACAGCGGTGGGCAGAATAAAGCCCCTGTCCCGATGCCACTTTCAGCCAGAGAGGAGACAGACAAAGGACACTCAGCATCATGCAGTGTAGGTCACCAGAAGGGCTATGAAGAAATTCGAGCAAAAGACCTGGAAGCAGAGGAGCAGGCCTTGGGGCGAACTGAAGGAAAAGCGTTCCTGGCAGAGGAAACAGCATGTGCAAAGGCCCTGAGGTGCCGCGTACTTGATAGTGGAAGGTCTGGCAAGGAGCTGGGTGTGGCTGCAGCAGAGGGTGGGAGAGGACAGAAAGACACTCCAGGGCCGTGTCCCATAGGCTCTTGTGGGCTGTGATCTGGGCTTCGGGCTCCGCTCTAGGTGGAGGAGAGCGATGTGAGGCCCACGAGCGGGGCCCACGGTGAAAAGCCCGCTCTGGCGGTTGTGTGGGAATTCGCTAGTGGCGGTGACCACACAGCTGGCTACTGCAGGAGTCGAGGTGACGGATGATACTGACCTGGATGACGGTGGGAGCCCTAGAGGTTCCAGGAAGGGGTCGGGTTCTGGAAGCAGCTGGAGGGTAGAACCACAGACCCTTCTGATGGACTGAACCCTGGAACCAACCAGGGAGGGGGGCACTGTATCATAGTAAAAGACAGGAGTCGTGGGTCATCTTCCCAGCTGTCACTTGTCACACCTGCCCATCTCCTGCTGGGCTGTCAGCCCCAAGAGGACGGGAGACAGGGCTCATATTCACCAGCGCGCGTCCCCCCCCTTCCCCGTGCCCAGTGCAGAGCCCGACACCAAGCAGGTGCCCGACAAAAATGGAGTGGTTCGGGGGCACCTGGGTGGCCCAGTCGGTTAAGCGTCTGACTTCGGCTCAGGTCACGATCTCGCGGTCCGTGAGTTCGAGCCCCGCGTCAAGCTCTGGGCTGATGGCTCAGAGCCTGGAGCCTGCTTCCGATTCTGTGTCCCCCTCTCTCTCTGACCCTCCCCAGCTCACGCTCTGTCTCTCAAAAAATGAATACACGTTAAAAAAAATTTTTTTTTTGTTTTAAATGGAGTCGTTCAGGGGGACACGGCAGGCAAGCCCCAGGTTCCACCTCCTGGAGGCAGCAGGGTGTAGGAGAGAGCACCGTACCAGGGGTCTGGAGACCTGGGGGCCCTCGCCATTCGTTCTCTCATTCACGTAGCAGGGCCTGTGGGTTCTGCGGGGAAGCAGGGGTGAGGAGGACGCAGGCCTGTCTCTCCTGTGGGGGGAAGAGACGAAGCCAAAAGCCAGGCATCCTGGGGATCTGACCGCCCAGGAGAGGAGGCGGCCTACTACCCAGGGCCTGGGGACCCATCGCCAGGCTGGTGGCCTTGCACGGGGCCTTTAGGGATCCCTGCAGTCCTCAGACGGAGGGCGTGGCTGCACAAAGGTGTGGCTTTGTGGGCCTGCAGGGTGACGTGCGGGATGGGAGTTAGGGTTACGGGAGAAGGTGGGCATGGAGGGTCTTGGCCGCTACAGCAAGGGTTCGGAGGTGGCCACGAGGGCGTTCTGAGCAGGCGAGCGGTTGGAGGTGGGCAGGGAGTGCTGCCCGGTGACAGTGTGATGGCACGTTGGAGGAGACAGGAGATGGGGACCCCAGGGAGGAGTCCTCCCAGGGAGGAGTCTGCCCCAGGAGCCCAGGTGGGAGGCAATGGGGAGGTCCCGATGAATTGGCCCCCCCGCCCCCCCCCCCCCCCCCCCCCCCGTCAACTTGGGCTGGATCCATCTTGGGCCGATCTTACCTTGGGTTTCTGCCCAGTGGCTTTGCTAATACTGGGTTCCTCTGTGATGCTCACTGTCCGCCCCCCCCCCCCCCAGATGGGAGTGAGGGACACTTAGAAAGAAGATAAAATCCATGGAGTGAAGGTCTGGTCTCGGGGGTGGGGAGAAGGGAGGGGAGGCCTGCTGAACATCCCACCCTGGACTGCTCCCCTAGGCGCCTCCCCTAATAGACCTCTGACCTTCTCCGGGCCTCGTTTCCCCCCCGCCTCGGTACCCCGATGATGCGTGAGCCAGCAGAGCATAGGGGTCGGGGCGCTACTCTGCTTGGGTTTACAGTCTGGTTCTGTTGCTCTAACCAACTGTGAGACCCCGGCCAAGCCGCTCAACCTCACCTCTGTGCCCCCAAGTCCCCGTGGCGGTGCGAGAAATCCCGCAATAGCTCCTTGGTGATCCAGGCTCAAGAGTATATAACCAGGGGTGTGGCCACCTCTGGCAGAAGCGGTGGACCTGGGCTGAGAGAGGACCTGGGCTCTCCTCGAGCCAGCCTGTCGGGACGGCCAGTTTGTCACCAGGGTTGCTGCGGACGCTTTGGGAGGCGGGCGAGGCTGCCCCGACCTTCGCAGGATGTGCACCGGCCATCCTCGGCTGCGGCCCCGTGGGTACTGATGGCTTCTGGAAGAGCGTCAGCCCGGCTGAGGGTTGCCAACAGTCCCTCCTCCCTTGCACTCCGGGGGGAGGGGACACTGTAAGGGTCACTGTGGCTGGTAGCCAGTGACTTAACGCCAAGAGGAGCAACGGGGAGCAGGGACGCAAGGAGGAGGGCCAGGAGGCCCCTCGAATCCAGCCGGGAGAGCTTCGAGCTTCGCTGGGGAGCCCCATTTTTCAGAAAACCCACTGTATGAAAACCTAAGACACAGCCCCAAGGAAAGCCCTCCCACCCCCTCACCCCCACATACACATCTGGGGGTGTATTTTATTTTTAAACATTTTTTTTCAACGTTTATTTATTTTTGGGACAGAGAGAGACAGAGCATGCACAGGGGAGGGGCAGAGAGAGAGGGAGACAACAGAATCGGAAACAGGCTCCAGGCTCCGAGCCATCAGCCCAGAGCCTGACGCGGGGCTCGAACTCCCCTGACGCGGGATCTCGACCGCGAGATCGTGACCTGGCTGAAGTCGGACGCTTAACCGACTGCGCCACCCAGGCGCCCCTGGGGGTGTATTTTAAAGCCACAGTGGCATTTATGGATGCAGTGAGACACTTCTCGAGGGTCTAGCATCCTGACCCTGCCGGTGGGTGGATGGCTAAAGGGCCTTCCCTGAAAAGCCAAATAACACCCAGAAGTTTCCTTGGGGGGTTCCGAAGATACAGCCGCAGACCCAGGGCACTGAAAGCGGCAACATCCGGTTGTTATGAAGTCATGATCTGTTAATGAACAGCTCATTTACAGGAAGCAGCCCAGGGTCCTGGCAGGAGCAGGGAGACAGAACCCCCCCCCCACCCACCCCCGGGCTTGATCCTCATCTTCCTGCTGTGTGACCCTGGGCCAGTGTGGCTTAGCCTCTAGGGCGTCGGGTTTTTCATCTGTAAAACGGGGCTGATCGTGAGTGACAGATCCTCAAACCGCATTGGGAAATTGAGCCTAGGAAAATCCCGGACTGAGCTGTTGCTGTAACGCTCCGGCCGTCGGCTTCCTCCTCTGCCCAATGGGTGCGGAACCTCGAACGGTGTTTGGAGGTTTGAGGCAGACACGTAAAGTGTCCACACAGCGTGGGCCCGAGGAAGGGGAACGCAGAGGGACAACAAGCCCCACGCCCCTGGGTGAGCAGATGAAAAGTGTTCCCGAGACGCTCGATGAATTTTAGTTTGTGCCTCCTCTGGCCCGAAGACACTCTCGGCTGGGGGGGGGGGGCGGGGAGACCAGAGGGCGCACTTCTGGAAGGGCAGGGGTCTGGCCCAGCATTGTACTGGCTCAGGGGCTGCCAGGGGAGTGTTTACGTGAATGGAAGGCAGCGGTATTTCGGGACGCTGTGCCACGGAGAACCGAGAGGAAGGAACTCGCCTGAGCGGACAGAAGGCCAAGGGCTCGAGGAGCTGGTTGATAGAAATTTGCACTCCGGGCTCTCCGGCTGCGGGTACCATCGCGGGGCGGTGGGGGGCTTGGGAACCGAAGCCCCATCTCTGTCCTCGGACCACAGAGAGGCCGGTGCGGCCGCAAAGGTGGCGTTTCCAGAGCCCGACGGAGTCCAGCTCCGCTTGTCCTCTGGAGCGAGCGGCCCCAAGACCCTAGGAGGTGGCTCGTGCCCTCTCTCAATCACCGCCTTCCAGAGTCGCGGACTTCCCATCCCAAAGGCGGGGCTGCTGTCTTCCGTGCACCCTTGGTATTCGGCAAAAGCTCCTTTGCCGACGCCGGGTCGTTTCCAACCCGGGTCTGTTTCTCCACCAGGATGCCCACGGCCGAGGCCCCCCAGGCAGCTGGCGGACAGGGCGATGGAGGTGATGGCGAGGAGGCAGAGCCGGAGGGGATGTTCAAGGCCCCCAAGGACTCCAAGAGAAAAGCCCGGGACTACCTCCGCCTGGTGCCCCTGTGGCTGGCCCTTGTCGTGCTGGCTTCGGTGGGGGTCCTGCTCTGGTATTTCCTAGGTAACCGGTGGGCCCGTCCGGGAGAGGCGCCTGGGGAGGAATTGGGATGGCCGTCGGGGGCTTACCAGGAGAGACCGGAAGTCCAGGCTCGGGGAATGCGGAGTTCACTGCGTGAACTTGGGCAAGGCACTTCTTCTCTGAGTCTTTCTGCCGTCCTGTGAGATGGGAGACCTCCTGCACCTACGTTCTAGGTCCTGGGCTCAGGTCAAGGGCAAGTTCCTTGCTGGAGTCAAGCGCCCCCAGCTCCCTCCAGCGGGGGAAGGCGTATTCTCACAGCACCCAATTCCTGTGAACTGACAAGCAGGAGTGTAAACATTGCCTCCACTTGCCTGAAGCCCTCCTGGGTTGCCCCTGGGCTCAGAGCCAGTCGGCTCTGTGGGAGGAGGCCCAGCGGCACGGGAGGTACCTGGCACCTGGGGTGGGGACCACAGCTGTCGCCTCTGGGTCTCCAGGACCCAGCATGAGTGGGGATGAAGGGGAGGGAGACACAGGACTCAGACGCCCGGGGGAGTGTCCCTGCACAGAGATGGCTTTCACACCCAAACTCGGGCACGCTTACAATTCAACACACGGGGAAGGGGGATCTGGAGTGTCCAGAGCAGGCGGCCAGGGGACGCTGGCCTTGGTCTGAAGTTTGGCCTCCCCCTCTGGTATCACAGCCCTCAACTGGTCCCCGGGAGACCCAGGAGCAACGGGCCCATGTTCTTGGGTCCATCTGTCTGTCCTTCCATTCATTCGTTCATTCATTCATTCATTCATCCACTCCCTTATTCAGTACCAAGCACTTTCTGTGCCCCAGGCTCTGTGCCAGGCTCTGAAGATAGCCCCCTGCCCTCACCAGAAAGCACGGCATGGGCTAGGACAGAGGAAGGTGAGCGGCCAAGGAACCAGAGTGGAGACAATGCACCTTGCCCAAGCCATCAGAGACTTCCCATAAACACTCCGCGGAAGTTAGATAGTCTCCTTACTGGCTGAGTCTCATGGTGGAATGTCGGGCCCTTTGAAGGGAACGGGGACCCACTATGGAGTAGGCATCAGAGACATCAGCCTAGGCCCAGCTCCAGCGGGCGTCGGGGTAGGGATTGTCTGGAGCCGGCCCCTGGGCCATGCTGTTAGGAAGCCTAGGCCTGATGCACCTGCTGGCCATGACTTAGACTGTGAATCCGCTCAGAGCCAAGCGATGCGGGCAGGCCGGGGGGTGGGGGGGTAGGGGTGGAAGCTGTGTGCATTTCACCACTGGCAGGAACCCAGTACCCCAGATAGCACAGAGCTGCCGAGGCCTCGGGATGATTAGTCTTCGGGGTAAACCGCGGTGTCGGGCTGGAGGGCCAGGAACCCAAGGGCCAATCGTCTTTCTTTGAGGAATCTAATTGCTCCTGATTCTGCTCCGGGAGTACATTCACCCCTCGGGGAGGGGGTGCTCCCTGGGGCTGAGGACCCAGCGGAGGGGGGGGGGTGCTCCAAAGCCCCCAAAGGGATTTAAGGGTAAAAGGAGGGACTTCCAGGAGCTATTTGAAGGATTCTTCCCGCCCAGTCTCATGCTGTGCTCCGGGTGCTGGGTGAGGCGATGAATCTAGAAGGGGAGACAGACAGGGGGCCTGTGCTACTGGAGCAGGAGAAGCCCAAAGTGACAAGCCAATGACTGGTTAAGTGGCAGTCGGACTCTAGAAAGGGGTCCGGGGGAGAGTAGGGGCTGGCTCCCCAGGCGGGCAGGTCCTGGGCCCTGGGGTGCCTCCTAGTTACGCTGGGGGCCCTCATGACTGCCCAGCTCTGTCTTCCTCGAACTTACCCTCCCCTGCTCGCCTGGGTGACCGTTCATGCTTTCTTCTTCCCGGCACCAAATCCCGCGGGCGCCCCCCCCCCCCCATTTCTCCGCTCCCCCCTTTGCAGCAAACTCCTCGAGAGACCCGTCTCTACTTCTGCATCCCCAGCCTCTCCGGTACCCTCTCCAATCTGGCTCCCCATCCCCACCCCCGACGGCACTTGCCAAAGTCGCCAGTCATCACGTCGCTACATCTGACGTCCGGCCCTCTGTCCGCCTTGCACCTGAGCCACCGGCAGCATCTGACCAGGCCCCTCGCTCCCTCCTCCTCGAAACCCTCTCCTCACGTGGCTTCCAGGGCGCCCCACATTTTCTTTTTCCCCCAGCTCACACTGTTTGCTTCTCCCGCGTGTCCTTCGCTGGTCGAGGGCTCCCCTTCTCCCTAGTCCGCCTTCTTCTTTCAGGGTCTCATCCGGTGCCCCTGGCCTTAAATGTCCTTTATACCCCGGTGACTCCCAAACCCGTCCAGCCTGGGCTCCTCTGTCGCCGGGGCTTGCCCTCCACCAGGATGTCTAAGGGCACCTCGGACCGCAGCCCACGGCTCTCCCTCGCTTCCTCCGGACCCGCACCCCCCAGCCCACACAGTGGCCATCCCGACCCTCCAGCCGTGCCCCCCTTTGCTCCACGTTTTTACACCCCAGCCCCAATTAGCCAGCAGGCCTGGTCGCCCCTCGCCTGGCCACTGTCACTGGACTGTAGGAGACCCCCTCCCCCGACGGCCGCGGGGCTCCCTGCTTCCGCCCTTGCCCCCTTACAGCCCGTTCGCACAACACCAGGGGGACCGATTTAGAAAGCAGATCAAAGCACCTAACCTCTCCCCTTTAAACCTCCCCCCGCTCCCGCCTCATGGCAAAACCCAAGTCCCCCCCCAGTCCCTCCCCCCTCCCATCTCTTCCTACTCTCCCCTCCTTCCCTCCTTGTGTTCCTCAAGTACACCACATGAGCTCCTTGCCTCAGGGCCTTTGCGCTTGCTGGTCCCTCTGCCTGGAACGTTTTTTTTTTCTGTAGATTAACATCCGCCTTCTTCCCTGGCCGCCAGGTCGCGGCCCGCCCTCACCCCTGATCTCTGCGGCACTGACGCCTCTAACTGTTCATTTATTGTCTGCCTTTCTTGCTCAACAAACCATTAAGGGCAGGGTGTTGTTTTCTTCACTGTTATACCTGGAGCGCTAACACAGTAGGGTTCTCAAGTACCATTTGCTGACTGAGTGAATAAACGAATGAACGGGGCTAGAGACCCAGGGCTGTGACTCCGGCGAAGGGAAGGATGCACGGAGGCGCTAACGCGCAAACCTGACCTTCTCGGCCACGCGGGTCCCCTGGTTTTCGTGTGGTCTGTATCCTGGACTGATTCTTGTGTCCGAGCTTCTGCCTGGGAGCCTTCGGGACGCCATCCGTCTATGGGCTTCTTTCCTCCCTGTCGCCGAACAAACCGGAAGACGCGACGTCCGCGGCAAAGATGATGATGGGGGAGGGGCCTCGGAGGCCCGGGATGCCGGCCACTGAGCTGAGGGTTTGGGTGCAGGAGAAGGCGTCGGGGAGACCGGAGGCTCCCTCGGCTGACCTTGTTGGTTTCTTCCCGGGCAGGGTACAAGGCGGAGGTCACGGTCAGCCAGGTGTACTCGGGGAGCCTCCGCGTGCTCAATCGCCACTTCTCCCAGGACCTCGCCCGCCGGGAGTCCAGTGCCTTCCGCAGTGAAACGGCCAAAGCCCAGAGGATGGTAGGGAAGGGCTGCAGGGAAGGGAGGGAACGGACGAGGGGTGGGGAGGGACGCGGAGGGCCCCGGTCAGGCCAAGCCCGTTGGTCAGTCGCTTCAGAGCCCTCGCTGGGAGCCGGGTCCTCTTCCAGGCACGACGGGAGGGGAACGGGGGACAGGGGGATGGGAAAGTCAGTGGACTCGGGGGTGAAACGCACTTGGGTTAAGTCCCGATGGTCACTCCCTAGCAGCCTTACCTTGGGGGAGGTCAGGGCCGTGCAGGGGTGCTGTCCGGGCCCACCCACATCCCCTCCCCTCCAGGGCGATGGTTTCCTGCCCTGGGGATGGTCTCGGGCTGCCCGGACGTCCCACCCTCCGGCTGCGGGATGGCACCCCGCCCGGGAGGGCAGGCCGGAAGTGCTGAGGGGCAGGGCTTCCTGGGAGTAACCTTCAGCCACCAGACAGGGCGCGGGTAGATAAATACCCCAGCTCCCTTGGCCTTGGTGAGGCGCCAGCTCTGGGCTGCCTCCCAGGGCTCCGTGTTGGACGGTGCCTCAGCTGCCCACGGCCCTGTCCTCCTTCACAGCCGCATTGGCTGTCCCCCTGCCAGCCTGTCCTCCTTGCCCCCCAGCTCCCGGTGCTCTCCAGAATCACCCCCCAAGAAGCCACTCTCCCCACACCCTTGTCTCGGGACTTGCTCCTGGGAGACGCGCCCAAGGCTCTCTTTCCTCTGTAGCGCGGATAATCCAGAGGGGCGCGGGGTCGAAAGGGGATGGCAGGGACGTTGTTCAAGGTGTCCGAGATGCTCCGCAAATGCACCTCCTGCCGTCCGCGCCGGGCTGCGAACACGCACGCAAACCGACCAGCTCAGCCCCGTGGCTGGTGGCTTGGGGGGGGGGGGGGGGGTGAGGACCTGACTCGGGAGCCGAATGGGGCTCTCCGGAGTGGAGGGGCGACTTTTGACGAGGAGGGACGGAAGCCATCGGTGGTCTGGCGTAGGCGGCAGCGTTGAGGGGCAAGGCCTAGGTATGGGGAGAGGGGAAAGGAACGGGGGTCAAGTTTGTTTTCCGCCGCTCCTCCGCTGGGTGACCTCGGGCAAGCCTCTCCACCCGGTGGGTTCCTGTCAAGCAGGGCCACCGACAAGGGCAAAGGACACGCGCAGGTGGGAGGGGGTTTCCGCAGAGGGTCCCCAGGGTGCTGCTGTCTCCTCTCCTTTTAGCTCAAGGAGCTCATTGCTAGCACCCGCCTGGGGCCTTACTACAACTCCAGCTCAGTCTATTCGTTTGGGTGAGTCGCCCCGGGCCCCACCCCCACCCCCACCCCCACCCCCAGCCCTCACTAGAACCTGAGACTCAGAGACAAGGAGCGGGTGCTGGCGGCTTCCGATGCGATGGCCTTGTTTTTAAAAATGGGGACACCGAGACATGGGCCTTCCCTTCGCGGAGCTCGGTTTCCTCACCTGTAGAATGGGCACAAGGCCGCGGTGGGGCTCACGCCAGACCGTGGCTGTGCGGCGCGCGTACGCCGCACGGGAGTCGGGGTGGCCCAGCTGTCCCGTGCATGTCCGGCTCCGGCCGGTGGCACACCCCTGAACCCCGCCCGCGCGCGGCCTGGAGGTAGAGAGCGCCTCGCTCCGGGTTTGTCGGGAGGAGGTTTCCACGTGAAGGGGGAAGACAGCGCGGGGGGGGGGGGGGGAGTGGGGGGGGGGGGAGTGGGCACGAGCCAAGCTTGGCTGTCTCCCCCACCGGAGCCAGATGTCCGGCCCCTTCCCACCCGCCTCGCCTTCTGCCTGCCTTAGGGAGGGGCCTCTCACCTGCTTCTTCTGGTTCATCCTCCAAATCCCCGAGCACCGCCGGCCGATGCTGAGCCCCGAGGTGGTGCGGGCGTTGCTGGCGGAGGAGATACAGTCCACGGCCAACGGCTCGGCCCCCGCCCCCTACAGGGCCGACTACGAGGTGGACCCCGAGGGCCTGGTGATCCTGGGTCAGTACTGGGGAGGGGCGGGGGGTGTGGGGCGGGCCGGTGAGGGCTCCGCAGGCCTGGATGCTCTCAGGGTAGGGGTGGGGTGGTCTCCGAGCGACCCCCACCCCCACCCCCACCCCGGGAGCCAGGACCACTGCGGGGCGGTAGGGGGTCGGCACTCAGGGTCAATCTCAGGCAGGCTGGCTCTGATGGTGGCTGCAATTTTTACTTGCACTTTTTCATTTCGTTTTATTTATTTACCTTTGGTCTTCGTTGATTTGTCTGTTCGTTTCCTTTTAACAGAGGCCAGCGTGAAAGACATAGTTGCCCTGAACGCCACGCTGGGTACGCGCCTGGGGTTTTTCTTTCCCCTCCGCTTCGTTTTGAGTCGCTGTTGCGCTTGGCTTTGGTCGAGTGTCGGGGGGCCGCGTGGCTTCCGGTGGGTGCGGGGAGCAGTGGCCTGGAGGGACCCGGGGGGGCTGCCGTGGTGGGCTTGGTGATGAGTCCCGAGCGAGGCTTGGGCCCGCAGGGGACGGGAGGGATGGTACCCCCGTGCGTGCGTGCGTGCGCGTGCGTGTGTGTGCGCGCGCGCGCGTTGCCTGTGCGGGGTGTCGGAGTGAGTAGCCGGGTTAATTGCGCATAAACGTGACTCTCCTTTTTTTATCGCCAAACTCAGTTTAGTGGAAAGCTACGGTTTCCACTAATGGTAGAAAATACTCTTGCCAATTCCAAGCGTTATCAGCCGCTTCGCATTTAAACCTTGGTCTCTTGGAGATCTTTCTGTCACGTTCAAGGATACTCCCTTCACATTTTCCTTCCCCTTCTTAGCCAGGCCCATCTGCCCTGTCTTCCTCCCCCACTCCCATGCCCTGTTGCCAAACTCGCTTTGCTTTTCTCCAAGAGGCTCCGTAGTCCTCCTCCTGCACCCTGGGAACAAAGTACCAGCAGGGCCACCATGCCGCACAGCGCCAGGCGGCACTGTCCACATCGGAGTCTGCGTGACTGGAGACTCCTGCGGTTGTGCAGTGCACAACCTGTGCTGCTGTGCCCTGTGGTCCCGAGCAGAAGCTCCTAAATTCCCAGCTCCTTCTTACATTACCTAGAGCGTCTACCCAGAGCTGAGGCCAGGCTGAGGGCATCAGCCCCCTCTCAGTGGGGCAGGCAAGATTGAAATCATCGTCCTACCCTCTCTTATCTTCTGGCTGGTCAAATGCTCACTTCTTCGGGGGATGGAGGTGATGAGGTCAAAGTGCGATTTCCAAGTAGCTAAAATCATGGTTCTCGAAACTATAGTGAGCACACATCAAAGATGTATTTAACTTCTTAACGAGGGAACCAGTAGAATATTGCAAAACTGGTTCAAAGGAGAATGTGAAAGACAGACGGATGGAGGGATCGATCGATCGATCTCCCTACGTAGCTCCCTATCATCTTCCGCTGCACCGGTACTCACACCGTGACCCTTGGTCTTGGATGGGCTTTTCTGCCGCCCTTGCCTGAGCTGGCTGTCCACGCGTCCTCAGGTTTCTGGCGGTTGCTTTGTAATTATCTTTATTCGGTTTGGTGCACGTCTGGAGTCCCTGCTCCCCGGGAGCACGGTGTCTAATGGGGCGAGGATGACAATTCAAATTCTTCGTACAGGCTTTTTCGAGCATTTCCCCCATGCCAGGCCCCGTGCCTGCTCTGGGGACATCAGATGACCGTGTCCTCACCCCTGCCCTCAGAGGAGCTCTGAGCCCAGGAGAGAGACAGACAAATAAACAGAATCTCATAACACCAAGTGCCAGCGCTAGAGCAGAGGTCCCAGGGGCAGCGGAAGGGGGGGGGATCGTTCCACCCTGGGGACGGAGGGAGACCAGGGGCCACAATCCAAAGCAGAAGAAGGGACCCTGCCTTTAGAGGGAGGGAAAAGTTGCTCCTGCCCGGGAGGGCGGGCGGTCCTGGATGCCTTCATGGGGGGGGGGGGGGGTCAGGAAGCAGACTCAGGCATGGGAGATGGGTAGGGGTCTGTCAGGCTGCAAAGAGGAAGGGACACTCTGGGCAGAGGGAACAGTGTGAGCAAAGGCCAGGCGAGGAGAATGCAGCAGGCATGTTCGTTTACTCTCTCCCAATGACCGGAGGTGACAGGGTTCCCAAACATATTTCTGATGATCAACAGAGACCAGCAGGTACTTCTCTACTTAATAAGCCTCAAAAAAGTGGGGGGGGGGTGCGCCTGGGTGGCTCAGTCGGTTAAGCATCTGACTTCGGCTCAGGTCAGGATCTCATGGTCCGTGAGTTCGAGCCCCGCGTCGGGCTCTGTGCGGACAGCTCGGAACCTGGAGTCTGCTTCCGATTCTGTGTCTCCCTCTCTCTGCCCCTTCCCCGCTCGTGCTCTGTCTCTCTCTGCCTCTCCAAAACAAAGAAAACTAATTAAAAAAGAGAGAAATTATTAAAACGGCAAAAGCAAAACCTCAACTTGGGGCAAGATTTGAAGAAAACAGACGACCAGGAAGAGCCAGGCGGCCTTCCCCAGGTGCTGGCTCAGGCAGATCAGAGGCCCTGTCTCTTCCCTGTCACTGGTGCCCCGTCCCCCCCCCCTCCCCGCACCCCCCCCCCGGAGGAAATCAACTCCCCGATGGAGTCAGGACGGCCAGGGCTCAGGAAGAGGGGGTTGAGGCAGCAGCATCTGAGCAAAGCATCCTCCCCTCCGTTCCCTTACTGGTGCTCAGAACCCCCCAGAGAAGGAGGTGGGAAATGGGCGACCATAGTGGGCGTTCGCCAAAACGGAGTGGCGAAGCAACCGAGTCACGCGGCTGATGAGAAGGTGGCGCTGGGGCTGCAGGGCAGGGGGCGAGCCCCTCACCCACCAGGCTGCCTCCCACCTCCCGGGGCGCCTCCCCTCATCCCTGCTGCTCCCCAGGCTACCCTAGCGTAAGGCTTCGAGGAGAGACTCGGGCTCCAGGGGAGAAACTGTTTGTTGGCTGCTGGTCCCTGGGGCCTGAATCAAACACACAGTAGGGCCCCCACCGACCGTGCCGAGGGGGTGAGCGCACGAAGATGCTAGAACGGTGCAGGGGGGCCTGCCGTGCACGTCCTGACATTGCCTGCAAGGCTCACGGATTCAGTCAGGCGGCAGGTGCAGCGGGGTGCGGACGCAGGAGGGGAGTCCGTGACAGAGAAGGGGCTGCAGAGTGAGGGCAGCCGGCGGGACTGGCTGTGTCCGAGCCTCAAGCCGGGGGGGGGGGGGGGGGGGGGCCCGGCTGGCGTGTGACAAGGCCTGCAGGGCGGTGTGGTGGCCCCCATCCGGCCCGGGTCTGTAAAGGGGTCGCTGACAGCAACTGCTTCACGGGGCTGTTAAGTGAGGTGGTGAGTGGAGGGCGCTTAGCCGCCCTCCCCGCAGCCCTGCATCAAATGCTTAACCAGTCCTGTGTCCTCATCATTAGCTCGAGGCCACTTTCTCGACCCAGCGCTGCCTCTCGGCCCCACCGGAGCGCGCGCCCTTCTCTCCACCTAAAATGAAACCCTCACCCTAGTCCCCCCTTTTTGCAAAAAAATTTTTTTAAAAGTTCATTAGTGCGAGACAGCGCATGAGCAGGGGAGGGGCAGACACAGACTCGGAAGCGGGCTCCAGGCGGGCTCCGAGCTGTTCGCGCAGAGCCCGACGCGGGGCTCGAACTCGCGAACCGCGAGATCGCGAGCTGAGCCGAAGTCGGACGCTTAACCTACAGAGTCCCCCGGGAGCCCCTCGCCCTTCTCCCCTCATTGCACAGCCACCTTGCAGGTCGCTCGGCCTCCCGGAAGCTGCTCCCCGCAGTCAGAGGGGTCTGTGATCCGAGCCCCACCACGCCCCAGCCCTGCCTAACCTTCCATGGCTCCCTGTGGCCACGAGGGAAAGGGTCTCCACTCCAGGGCGTGATCTGGGCCCTGCCTCCCTTCTCCGACTTGCTCTCTTGCCTCAAAGTCCCCTGGCCCCCTCTGGCCACTGGCCGTTTGTTCGCGCTGTGACCCTGCCTCCCCCCACCCCCCACCCCCACCCCAGGTCTCCCCAGCCCTACAGCCAGCTGGGCTTAGAGCCCTCGTTTCCTGAGCTGTTACTTACTGCTGGGCTCTGTATCTGTCCTCACTGTTCTTGGTGCTCCCAGGCGGTGACCGGACCTTTCTCTGGCACTCGCCGGGCATGGAGAGGTCAGTGAGCGCTTAAGCGAATGAACGAATGGACCCATGAGTGAATGCGTGGATGGGGAGAGATGGGAGCCAGCGGGGAGACAGAAAGAAGGGACATGGCACATCTGGGCTGCTCCCCATCCAGCTGCTGTCCCCGGGCCACCCCCGCCCAGGTGAGGACCGGCTGGCCCCCCGGGGTCTCTCCTCCTGGCTAACAGGGGTCAGGGGGCCTGTGCCTCTCCCTCCTCCAGGCTGCTACCGCTACAGCTACGTGGGCCAGGGCCAGGTCCAACGGCTGAAGGGGCCCGACCACCTGGCCTCCAGCTGCCTGTGGCACCTGCAGGGCCCCAAGGATCTCATGCTCAAACTCCGGCTCGAGTGGACGCTGGCCGAGTGCCGGGACCGGCTGGCCATGTACGACGTGGCCGGGCCCCTGGAGAGGAGGCTCATCACCTCGTGAGTCCTGGGAAGGGGGCGGTGATGTGGGGGCCAAATCGCACCCCGTTCCGAGATGAGGGGCTGTGTGACCCTGCTCCTCGGTGTGTGGTCTCTGAGAGGCAGCGGGGCTAGCCCACGGAGAAAGGGAAAAGGGGCTGAAAGGGGCTGCGTCTTGTGGGCCGTCCCCTTTCCCTCCCTGAGCCTCAGTTTCCCCACCTGTAACAAAGCGGTTGTATGAGATGACCCCGAACCTCAGCTCTGAGGGGCGACAGGGCTTGTCAGGACGCTTCAGGGTCTGGCAGCCCCAGACCCCCCCCCCACCTCTGGTGCTTCTCAGGGGCGTGTCCTAAGGCAAGTCACTTTGCCTCTCTGAGCCTCAGTTTCCTCACTTGTAAAATGGGGGCAGAATCACGTCCACCTTGCCGGGTTATCGCGAGGATTTAAAGGAAACCATCGGTGCCACACTTCTCACACATCGTAATGCTATCCGTTATTGCTACGTGTTCAGTGGATCCATCAAATATCCAGTAACTGCTGTCCGTTGCTACTCTCATTGTATATAGTCTAGTGGGATTGGGTCACGAGGGGCATTGAATGCCAGGAGCAGTTTGAGCTGTAACACTTGGTAAGTGGCCCCCACTTACCAGCCCCCCCCCCAAAGTTCTTGAGCAGAGGAGCGGGGCTTGAGGACATCGGATAGGATGACAAGGGCAGGAAGCGGGCAAGTGGCAGTGGGGGTGGTGGGGGGAGACCACGAGGGGGCTGGAAATGGCCTCGGCCTCCAGGAGATGTGGCCACCTCCACAGTGTGGGGGAGGGGCTCTGTGAGCCCAGGTGTCACGTGGCTCTGTGACAGGTAGAGGGGCCCGGCTGGGAGGGCAGGGGGGTGCCCCAGGCTGCTGCCTCCTCTGTCTCGCTCGGGCTGGCCCAGCTTCCAGGCGGGAGTGGGGGCGAGACCCGCGTGTTCAGATCAAGGGCAATCCTGGAGGTTGGGCAGGGCTGAGGTTCTCCCCCAGATCCCTCCCCTCCCCCCTCACCCCCCCCCCCCGCCTCTCTGAATATCCTGGCTCTGAGGCGGCACACTCATTTGCGACACCGCCCCCCACATGGTGACCTCAATCTGGGGTGTGCGTGGGCTGGGTTCCTGGAGGGCTCTGGGAAGGCGGAGAAGTCAGACACCATCTGATTTCCAGCCCCGATGAGGGTGGGGACGCTTGCGGGCTTCCCCTGGGGCTTCTTCAAGTCCCACCCCCCACACGGCCTGCCCAGAGGGAGGGGACCCGGCTCGGCCTCGCCCCTGCCCGCTGTGGTACCCAGGCGGCTCGGACATCCCACCTCAGAGCCTTGCAGGTCTCCAATGGTGGGTCGGATAAGGTCAGGGGGTCCCCAGACTTGCACCCCAGAGTCGTGAGAGGGTCTTGCGCGGTGACAAAGAGGGCAGAGCAGGAGGGTCCCCGACCTACTTGAACCCCGTGGTTTCTCTTATGGGTTTCGCACCCTGGGAGACGGCGACACATTTTTGTCTCTGCTGCTAAGCAGATAAAAGAAAAAAAACCCCAACGTTAAAGGCTGAGGCGCCCACTACAGGTGACCTCGGGCCCCTCAACCCTGAAACCTGGGCTCCCTGCGGGGTACCGGCCGGGCACTCGGGGGTCACAGGGCTTCTGAGGGGACAGGGGCTGAGGGACGGGAGGCAACCTCCTGGCCTCTCTCACCTGAGGAGCTGGCCTGACCCTCCCAGGGCCTCCAGTCGGCCTCCTGGGCCAGAGAGGGTCAGAAACCTGCCCAAGGACACACAGCAGGCTGGCCACAGCTGTGCTGCTCTTAGATCGCCCTCCCGGGCCCCTCCCGCCCCGGCCACCTTTCTCTGTCCTTCCAGGGTCTACGGCTGCAGTCGCCAGGAGCCCGTGGTGGAAGTCCTGGCATCCGGCGCCGTCATGGCCGTGGTCTGGAAGAAAGGCCTGCACAGCTACTACGACCCCTTTGTACTCTCCGTGCAGCCTGTGGCCTTCCAGGGTGAGGGGACGCGTCCCTAGGGATGGGGGGGGGTGGGGCGTTGCTGTGAGAAACCCAGGGCACAGGCCAGCAGGTCTTTCACCTTCCTGTTGGAGTTGGGAGTGGGACGGGGGCAGAAGGAAGGTTCTGGAAGCTCCTCCGCTCTCCACCCTCCCGTGCCCTCGGCCCCTCTCTTCTGTCCTCTATTCTCACTCCATTTCCCTACCTTTCACCTGGCTCTCCGGCCCTCCCTGTCCCTGTCCCTGTCCCTCCTCTCCCTCATTCTCTCTCCCGCCCTCTTTCTGTTTATTGTCTGTTCTGTCCCCACCCTGGACCTGTGTCTCCTCTCCAGGCTCCTCCCCTGGCCCTTCCCCACCCCCCCGCCCACCCCCCTCCCGCCCCTGCACCTGCCTGAGGCTAGAGGGTGGGTCTGTGGTCAGGAGGCCCCGAGAACCTCAGATTCACCCCCAGACCACCCTCACATACCTAGGGTGAGCCCCACATCTCTCTGAAGAAGGCGTTCGGCTCAGGGAGGGCTATCCACACCATTTCCGGGAAGGGCTCCCCAGGCTGCCCGCGGGTCTCCCCGCTGTCCTCCTGCTCCGGATCTCCCTCGCTGACACCCCCTTTCCCAGGAAGAGCTCACCCTGCCCTTCGTGCCCTGGCTGTCGTTAGGCCTGGATCAGCGAGGCCGACTCTGTAGTTTCCGGAGCAGGTGGAAGAGAGGGTTGGAGACAGGAGACCACGAGACGCTGCCCCCTCCTCTCCTGGTGGTCTGCCTCTTCCCGCCCCTGGTGTTGGCCCCAGAGGTCTCCTGGCAGTGGCCCAGGTCCCCAGCGGCCCCGGCTGGGTTCCGGCAGCCCTGGGGGGGGTGCCTGGGGCCGAGGAGCTGCCGGAGCCCGTGCTGGTTCCAGGGAGTCACTGACATAGCTCAGGGGAGAGGGGGACAAGGTGACCCTGGCTCCGGGAAGAGGTGGCGGGGCCCCTGGGAACCCTCCTGATCCCTCGCCCTCTCACTGTGTGACCTCAGCCAGGTCCCTCCTCCTCTCGGAATCTCAGCTTTGCAAAGGGGAATGATTCTCCCTCCCCCGATGCCCAGAACCGCGAGGCTTGCACAGTGGTGACCACGTGTAGTAAACGTTCAGGGGCAACACAATTCGTGCCAATAGGTAACATTTATTTGAGGACTCACCACCGATCAGGCTCTCTGTGCGTGGCGTGTCTATTTAATCGGCTGAGCTGCCCTGGGAGGTAGGTGCTACTGTGGCCCCCGTGTTGCAGATGGGGAAACTGAGGCCCAAGGCCACACATTCACACTCCACCACTGAGCTCGACGGTTTAATGGCAGGATGCGGGTGGGGCTGCGGCTGCCTCTCACCTGCTGGGAGGCGCGGCGAGCTGGGGCCGGGGGAACCCTGTGTAACAGCTGCTCTCGGGGCCCCAGCTTGCGAGGTGAACCTGACCCTGGAGGGCCGTCCGGAGCCGCAGGGCGTCCTCAGCACGCCTTACTTCCCCAGCTACTACTCGCCCAGCACCCACTGCTCCTGGCACCTCATGGTGAGCCCCGTGCCCTGCCACCCATCTGCCCTCCGCCCAGGGCACCCTACGGACCTCAGGAAGCCCCGGCGGGGAGGGGACCGCTGTCCTGCCCCTGCTGGAGCAGCCACAGGCTGGGCCCTGGGTGCAAATCTCCCTGGGAGGGGGAGGGGAGGACAAGTGTGGCCAAGGTCTGCCTCCCTTGGCCACAGTGGTGCCTGTGTGTTGAGTGACAGACAGACCTCAGCCCCGGCAGGCCCTCTGTGTCGACAGGCCTCCTCCCTTTGCGGGGCTGGGAAGCGGGGCCACCAGCCCAGCCACAGCCCACGGGCCGCGTGGTGACCACTCCTCTGTCACAGGTGCCCTCCCTGGACTACGGCTTAGCCCTCTGGTTTGACGCCTATGCTCTGCGGAGGCAGAGGTATGACCTGCCGTGCACCCAGGGACAGTGGACGATCCAGAACCGGAGGTACCCACCCCCTGGGGCCCCCTTCCTCTCCCCACAGTCACCCGCCTGGGGAGCCCACGTCCCGGACCTCAGAGGGGCAGCGCAGGAAGAGGGCACAGGGCACAGGGCACAGGCGAGGCTCTTAGGCCCGCCGCCCCGGCCCCAGCCTCCCGTCCTGCCACCCGAAGGTCTCGGACACCTTGGCTGTTGATTCTGGTTCGGGCGGGATGGCTTCGCTTCCTTGGCTGCTGTCACCCCACTGTCTGGTCCCCTGAATTCTCAAATGAGACGATGCCGGAGCCACAGGACTCCACGTGCACCCGGGGACCCTTCTTCCCTTACCCCACGCCCTGCTGTTGGCCAAAGTCGAGTGGCTTCCAGGCTGGAAAGCTGCATGGCCAGGGCCAAGCCCGCTCTGGCTAATGTGACCAAGGGTGGCCGATCGCCAGGGTCGCTCCGTATCACCCACATCACCCACGGGACGCTTGCCCTGCTGTCTGTCCTGACTTGGGCCCCCTGAGGACAAAGTTTCGGAGGAAGAAGTGAGCCCTCGGGGAGGTGGGACAGGACACAGCGGGGCCGCCCGTGGGTCGTCCGGGGTTGCAGTTTGATCAGTAGGAGGAGGACTGGTAAATGGCCACTGGGGCAGGCAACCTGGGGCCCCCGGTGGCCCTGACAGCTGCGAGGAGTGAGGCGGGAGGGTGGTGGGGAAGGGAGGCGGTGTAGACATGCTCTCCCCAGTCTGGGAAGAGGTGGGTGACCTGGGACATTTGGGGGAGGGGATACTTACGATGGGAGGGGCTCCATGCCTAAGCCCTGAGTGGGAGCGGCCCCCAGAGGGAGAGGGGAAGGTTCGGGCACCTGTGGCGGTGAGATGATGACGTAAGTTACAGGCAGGGCTGCGGGGTAGGGGGAGTAGGTAGGCCCTCCCGGGGCCCCATTGTTGGGCGGCAGACGTTTGGGGAGAGAAGAGGGATCTTGAAGTAGCCTTGCCGGCCGGGGTGGGGTCCAAGGACGTTGGAGAGAAGCTTCTGCACCTAGTAGGGTCGGGCCTCTGCCCTCCCTTCCAATCCCAGGATTCTGGCCTCAGAGGCTGGGATGCTCATGTGCAAAGTTCCCGACGTCTTGGCTTCACGGAGTTTGAGTGTCCGAGATTCCAGGACATAAAATGCAAAAAGGTTCCAGGACTCTAAAAGCCTCGGATTCTGGGACTGGTGTCCACCTTCGCCAACGCGGGCTTTGTCGGTCGATGCTATTCAGACAAAAGGTCACAGGGTTGACGACGCTCCTTGACTCGTCATCATCCTTTCCGGGGCCCTGGCAATTCATCAGGGACTGTGGTTAAAGGGAAAAAAGGCGAAATGCCTGTAGTGCGACCTCAGGCCCATGCTGTTCGGGAAACCAAAGGCACCCTGTCCCATGGGTCCCGGCGTGTGGGTGTCATTTCTGGGCACCTCCACCTTTATCCTCAGGGAGCTCCCTGGGGACCCAGGGGAGTCACTCTTGCAACCAGAGTCGGGCGAGGCGGTCGGATCCAAAGCGTGTGTGGGTGTGCATACGCATGCCTGTGTGCGTGAGTCCACGCATGTTCGCCTGCACCCGTAAGTGCCCACCCGAGTGCGGATTCTCCTGCAGAGCCTCTGAGCAGCTGTGCTGGCTGTTCACTCTCTTGGCCACGGCGCTCCTGACCAGCCCGCCGGCACCCGGGTGCGGGGACTGACGGCCTCTGTGGCCCTCGCCAGTTCCGAGAACGGCCTGGGAAGTCCCACCTCTATCTCCTGAGACCTTCGGGAAGGATCCAGGGTCCCCAGGTGGAGACTCACGCCCCAGGCCGGCCCCCCGGAGTTCCTGCCCATGTCTGAGTGTGGAAGGGAAGGCAGACGTGTGTCTCCAGATCATAAGCACCGGACAAACATTTCCTCTAGTTTCGCTCTTTTTTGATAATGATCATCCAGTGTAGACGCTGAGAAACTCTTTGAATGAGCATTTGTTGGAAAATTTGCTTGTGTGGGTGGCAAAGATATGAGAGGTCCGGGGAAGGGTGTTGATTTGCAGGCACAGGGTGTATAGGGAGGGGGAGGGCACAGCCCTTGGACCCAGAATGGCCACGGACGAGGAGCGATAGAGGGCGGGTTGGGGGCAAGGGGGGCTTGCCCTTCAGGTGACGATGTAGCGATGAGGAAAGGCTGGGCATCCTCGGCTTTGTGGCCTCCCTCCTCTGGGCCCTTTCTGCCTTTCCCCACCTCCCTCCTTTCTACCCGGCTTCTCCCGGCGCCCACAGCCAAGGCCTCACGCCCTTTGAGTGGCCCGGAGGCGGCGGGGAGGGACGTGGCCTAGTGAGCCTGGCCACCGGCGGCTTGATTTCACAGAACCCGCTCTGGCTGGGCGTCACCACAGCATAGGTTTCCCCTTTACCGGGAATCTGCCTCCTGCCAGCTTCCTCTCCTGTGATGTCACTTTTCTCGTGATCTGCCCGATCATTTCCCCTTCCCTCCCGCTGACGGGAGAGGCAGAAGCACCGGCTCCCTGGGCCCGCGGGAGCCCCCTGTGCCTGACCTGGCTACGGGTGGCCCTCCTAGTCCTCTGTGCCGCTGGGTGGCCAGCACTGCCTGCAGCCACGGGGGCTCCCGGTCAGACTGAGGTCAGCCCGACCCCAGGGCTGGGTGCTGGCCGTGCGCAGGCCCGGCTCCAGCTGCTGCCCTAGACGAGCTCGCAGCCCGATGGCATCAGCAGCTGGCTTTCCGGGAAGTCGTTTTCTCACGTGTTCCTTAACATACCCCGCAAGGGAGATGTTATCACCCCCATTTTATAGACGTGAAAACTGACGCTTGCTGAGGTCGACGTGCCCGAGGTCACGCAGCTGCTTCACGTGGCAAAGCTGGCCTCCAGCTGGGCTCTGCGGCTCTGGGTCCGGAGCTCTGGCCGCCACGCCAGACGCTGCTATTCTCCCTTCTTTAGTGCTTGCGCCTTCTGACCCGCCTTCGCACGTAATCTGTCCTCAGGGAAGGGAATGTGTGCGTGCAGGCAGCCATCCTGGGTCCTTCCTTCCTTCCTTCCTTCCATCCATTCACCCATCTATCCATCCACCCTTCCTTCCTTCCCTCCTTCCTTCCTTCCATCCACCCACCCAATCTTTCTTGAATTCCTCCCGGTGTGGAGTTGCTGATAATGCAAGAAGGTTGATAGGGTCTCTTCTGACAGTCTGGGTCAGGCGAGAAGGAAAAACCCCCAACCCGGAGAGGTGAGAAAGCAAGCCGGCCGCTGCGCAAACATGTGCCTCCAGACCCCCACGCTTTGCAGCTGAGCTGGGTTCCACGGCCTTTAGACTCCTGGCGCCTCCTGAAGAGGGCTGGTGGGGGAGGAGGTGACGCTTGGATGGGGAGGAATTAGAGAGCCAGCGGGGGTGCATGCCCTTCCCCAGAAGGCTTTGCAGCAGGATCCAGACATGCAGATGCGCACAGGGGCCCAGCTGGTGCATCACTCCGTGAGGCAGGCTGCGTCGGGGAGAGCGGGAGAGGGAGGGGCAGCCCTACACATGCTTCTGATTATTTCCAGCCAGTGTTCCTGGGGCTTCCTTTCCAGAAGAGGAATCTAGATTATTATGTGAAATTAGCAGCTGACTGAACTTGAAAAAAAAAAATTATTTTAACATTGCATCGACGAAACAGACCGTCTTTAACTTGGGTGAGTCAGCCTGAGTCCCTAGATTGTAGCCTCTGCCTTGAATTCTTATGGAGAGACTTGCCCCAGGAAGGCTGTCGCCAGCCCCTGCCCCAGCCCTCCAGGGTAAGCCCCAGATGCTGCCCAGACAGGTCCCGGGGGCACCCGGCTGAGCCACGGGCTGATTCTGGAATTTCTTCTCTCAGATGCCAGTAGGGAAAATGTCCGGTCAGCACGCACTGGTACATGAGAGCCAGAGCTCAGAGTGACCACGCGGCCCTCAGATTCTTCTAGATTGAAATGTTCCACTCCTCTCCCACCTGGCTCTGGTTCCTTCCCTGTCTCTCCAAAGTCTGTCCCTGACTGGGTGGGGACAGTGCCTCACGCCCCTGAGCCTTAATTAAACACGTTCAGGGTTGTGCTGTGACACATTTCCCCTGGCCCCGTGTTTCCCACCTCCTACCTCCGCTGTCCCTGCTCCTCAGGGAAAATCTCCGGGCATAATAATCCATGATAACATTTGTCCACGTTAGAAACAGTCCGATGGACGAGCCAGCCAACCAGCCCAAACCTGCTTTGCTTCCTTAGTTTTAAAAGGACGAGGGCCAGGACTGCTCGAAGGCGCCCCCTAGTGGCGTTTCCTCCCTGTCTTGTCCCCTTGGACCGGAGGAGCCGGGCTTCTCCAAATTTTCCACCTTTAAACCCTTTAAAATTATTGAGCGCCCCAAAGCGTTCTTATGCGGGTCATATCATCTACATTTACAGCATTAGAAATTAGAGGTACGAAAATTTAAAAACACTTACCAATTCATTTAAAATAACGAGCCCGGTGGTGCCTGGGTGGCTCAGTCGGTCAAGCGTCCGACTTCCACTCAGGTCGTGATCTCATGGTTGGTGGGTTCGAGCCCCACGTCAGGCTCTGTGCTGACAGCTCAACCTGGAGCCTGTTTCCGATTCTGTGTCTCCCTCTCTCTCTGCCCCTCCCCTGTTCACGCTCTGTCTCTGTCTCAAGAATAAACATTAAAAAAATTTTTTTAAATAAAAACAAAAAAAAAAATAAAATAACGAGCCCGTTACATTTTAACATAAATAACATATTTTGCAAAAAAAAAAAATTATATTTTCCCAAACCAAAAACAGTTGGTAGGAAAAAATATCGTTTCACGTTTTTGCAACTCTCTCCTAAACTGGATTAGTAGACCAGAACCAGATACACACATCTGCTTCCACATTCAACCGGCTGCCGTTATCGCTAGCACATCGTGTAGTCTCTGGAAAATTCCCCCGCGTCCTTGTTGAGAGAATGCAGGTGAACGTGGCGGGTATCATCCGAGCATTATTATGAACATAATTTTTACTTTGGACGCCCCGCCCTGAGGTGCCCCGGACCACACTTTGAGAACTGCCTGTTGGTCTGGAGGCAAGGAGAGGATTCACTGTGACTAGACAGCAGGAGGAGGCCGGACCTTAAGCCGGGTCGGTGGCGGAACCCGGGAAGTGGGGCTCACATTGCAGTGACGGCCAGGGTGCCCATCTGCCCCCCCAGAGCGGGCTGAGCGCATCCTCCTAGGTCCTGAGCAGCCTGGATTCTGGTTTACCTCGATGGTTCCCTACCCGAGCCTCATCTAGAAAATGGGACGAGAACAATCCCTGTGTCACGGGATGGAGTTGTGGCAAGAACCTCGAAATCTCTGGGCAGTGAGGCCTTGCGATGTTGCTGTCGATGTGGGAGGGGCCAGACAAGACAACCCCACATCTTCCTCGGGTGTTTGCTGATGAACTCATTGCTTAGTCAGGTGAACTGTGGAGGGCTTGCCATGTTCTAGAAGTTCCGGGGAGGTACCCGGCGTCTGCAAATCAGGGGAGCTGCTCTGTGGGCTGCATCTGCGGTGGGATGCTCCCATCATGCTTTGGGGCGTTCCCGCCTGCTATCTTGACTTCCTCCCGTCCTCTCTGCTGGGGGGGGGGGGCACTTTCCCTTCCGTCTGCATGTTTTCTGACCTGTGTTCTGGGTGTTTCCTGCGTCTGTAAAGCATCCCTATTTGCTCTGTGAGGGTGCTCCCTTCCCTGTGGGGGGCGTTCCCATGAGCTGTTCAGGGAGGGGATCCCACCTGCGAAGGGAGGGAACCCCAGGCTGCTGTCTGGGTAGCGACCCCGTCACTCTGGGGGTGGGCTGCCCCCCCCCCTTGGTGAAAGCGTGCCCACGTGCTCTGGGAGGCAAGGTGCCCCCAGGCGTGGGGTGGGATGAGCCCCCCCCATACCTCCATCCCTGGAGATGGGAAGATTCCTCCCTGCTCTCTGGGCAGAACTTCACCCCTCTGTGGAAGTTCTCCCACCTGCTCTGTGGGCACGAGGGCATCGTCTTGGCGTGGGGGAGTCCCGGAGGGATGTGATGGCCCTCCTGTGGCCAGGGAAATGGTCCCCCCTTCGTGGGACAGAGAAGCTGATGGCCGTCAGCATTACTCTATTGTATTGGTCCTGGGAGCAGAACCGGTGTCTCCCTCAGGTCCAGAGAGAGTCACAGGGAGACCCTCAGGGCTATGGAGGCTTCTCAGTGGGCAGGACAGTGACCGAAGGGGGCACACGGCTGCCTTCCCCCTGCCCCCCTCCACACTGAGCACAAGGGGAGCGTCCTCTCCTGTCTACACCCAGTAGACCAGTCAAGGACTCCTCCCTCTACTGACACACTGAATTTTGTCGGCTTTGGAGTCACCGGGGGTGACCATTTCCCTTATTTTCTAAGGCAGGAAAGCGTGCGGCTCAGAGAGGGCCACGGACTTGCTAGGGAGCCAGGCTTTGAATTTTATCCCGCAGGGAATGGGGAGCCACTGAAGGGTTTTGAGCAGGGGGATGACGGAGGCTGATTTCCAGAAGATGACTGTGGGGGTGAGCATTCACCCAAGGGAGAAGTCAAGACAGATGAGGTGGACGATGGGGGAGCAGCTCCCCCTTCCTCTCCGGCTGCTCTGCCCTTGCCCTGTCTGTGCGCGGGGACCTAAGCTGTCCCTTCCCTCGGGCCGGCCTGTGTGGCCCTGAGCCTCTCTCGGTCGCCCCCAGGCTGTGTGGCCTGCGCACCCTGCAGCCCTATGCCGAGAGGATCCCCGTGGTGGCCAGCGCCAGCATCACCGTGAACTTCACCTCCCAGATCCCACTCACCGGGCCTGGCGTGCAGGTGCACTACGGATTATACAACCAGTCAGATCGTGAGTAGGGGCAGCCTGGGGGGCAGGGCGGGCACCCCCCGACGCCCCTGCAGCTTCTTCCCGCCTGCCTCCCATCCCCAGAGGCTGGACAAAAGGACCGTGTGTGTGTGTGTGTGTGTGTGTGTGTGTGTGTGTGTGTGTGCACGCGCACGCGCGTTCACTGGGCACACCCTCTCATACACGCCCGTGCGTGTGCTGGGTCCGTGTGCCTGGCCACGTATGTCCTCATGCACTGTGCATACCGGCACGTGCGTGACCACACGAATGCAGCGTGTCCGTCTGCCCGTGTCTGCACGATGACACGTGTCCTGACGGCGCCCTCCCCGTCCAGCCTGCCCTGGAGAGTTCCTCTGCTCTGTGAATGGCCTGTGTGTGCCAGCCTGCGATGGGGTCAAGGACTGCCCCAATGGCCTGGACGAGCGGAACTGCGGTGAGCCACCCACCCGTCGCACCCCTCCTCTCTTCTCTATGCTGAGCCGAGCCCCCTTCTTCAAGTCACGCGCGGACCCCCCCCTTCTCGGCATCCGGGAAGTGGGCTCCCTTAGCTGTGCTAGGTGGCAAAATGGAAGCGGAGAGTGCGAAAGTGGGCTCCCCTGGACCGCCATGTGGGGCAGGAGCAGGGATAAGGTGGGACCCCAGGTCTCCTGACTCCCAGCTCAGGGCTTCTCTCCATCAGGTCATGGCCCCCAGCCGGCTGTCCAAGAAGGAACAGAGTGGCTGGAGGACCAGGAAGGGGAAGGCTGTTGTGCAGGGACAGGCGAGGCGTGGGCGGCCAAGGAGATAATCCTGTGTCTCCCTCCCTCGAGTGCGGTCTTCACTCCTCTACTCAGGGGTTCGGACTGCAGCTGCCATCTTCTTGGAATTATGTTCCCCACTGCCCGGCCCTGGTGGTCTCTTGGAATAATGCCTGTCCCTCTGAGTTCTGGCTTCTGGGCCCCCAGATTCACCACCGGGGCAGCCTTTTCTTGTGTGACCTCCCCAGGCCTCCCCCAACCCCATCCCACCCAATTTTACATCCTTGGGGAGAGAAGAGGGAGGGAAGGGAGATGTGCTGGGGAAGGTGCCTCATTTTTGGAACCAGAGCATCTGGCTGCAAGTTCTGGCTCAGCCAGGTGACCTTGGACAAGTCACTTCCTTTCTGTTTCCACTGATGAAACGGGGTGCCTCACAGTACCTCACAGGGTTGCTGTGAAACTTGGTGGGTAGAGTAGCTAAGAAAGACATCTGGGATCATAACACATGTTCTGCAGGCAGCACAGGGTCCCGGCCTGGCTTCTCTGGCTTCTCTCACCTGCCTCCTTTGTGTGTCCCCACACAGTCTGCAGAGCCACATTCCAGTGCCAAGAAGACAGCACGTGCATCTCACTGTCCAGGATCTGTGACCGGCAGCCTGACTGTCTCAACGGGAGTGATGAGGAGCAGTGCCAGGGAGGTAGGGGTGGGGGGTGACCAGCTGTCCAGAGGAAAACCAAGCAATGGGCTTAGCCAGACAGCCCAGCCCTTCCGCATGCTTCTTCAGCAAGGGCTTCTGCCTTCTTGTCCAAACACTTACCAACCCATCTGTATGGATGCTGATATGTCCATTCATCCGTCCGTCCGTCCAACCATCCATCCACCCATCTGTCCAACAACCTGCCTCCCAATCCACTGAACCATTAATCTACTCATCTATGAGTTCACTTAACTACCTGTGTGTCCATCATTCCATCCTCCGTCCACGTATCTATGTATGCATGTATGCACACATCCAACCATTGGTCTCTTTACCTACCTATTTGCCTATTGGACCTTCCATCCACTCATTTATCCATCCTTCTAGCTGTTTGTCAGTCTCCCTACTGGACCATCAATCCACTCATTTGTTGGTCTGCCCAGTCTCCTGTCTGTATTTCATGTTTACCCATCCATCCATCCATGCACCCATCCATCTAGCCATCTATGCACCCATCCATCTATCCATCCATACATCCATCCAAACATCCATCTATCCATCCAAGCATGCATGCATCCATCCATCCAACCATCCATCCATCTATCCAACCATCCATCTATCCATCCATGCATCCATCCGTCCATCCATCCATCCATCTGTCCATCCATGCATCCATCCATACATCCATTTATCCATCCATGCATCCATGCATCCATCCATGCATGCATCCATCCATCCATCTATCCATGCATGCATGCATGCGTGCATGCATCCATCCATCCATTCATCCATCTATCCATCCATGCATCCATGTATGCATCCATGCATCCATGCATCCATCCATCCATCCAACCATGCATCCATCCATCCACCCATCGATCCATGCATCCATCCATCCATCCATCCATCTATCCATCCATCCATCCATGCATCCATCCATCCATGAATCTATCCATCCATCCATCCATTCATGCATCCATCCATCCATGCATCCATCCATCCATCTGTCCATCTATGCATTCATGCATCCATCCATGCATCCATCCCTCCACGCATCCATCCCTCCATGCATCCATCCATCCGTGCATCCATGCATCTATTCATCCATCCATCTACCCATTCATCCATGCATCCATCCATCCATCTATCCATCCATCCATCCGTCCATCTGCATTCATGCATGCATCCATCCATCCATCTATCCATCCATCTGTCCATCAATGCATCCATCCATCCATCCATCCATCCATCCATCCATGTATCCATGCATCCATGCATCCATCCATCCATCCATCCACCCATCCATCCATGTATCCATGCATCCATGCATCCATCCATCCATCCATCCGTCCATCTGCATTCATGCATCCATTCATCCATCCATGCATCCATCCGTCCATCCATCCATCCATCCATCCATGCATCCATGCATCCATCCATCCATCCATGCATCCATCCATCCATCCATCTATCCATCCATGCATCCATGCATGCATCCATCCGTCCATCCATCCATCCAACCATGCATCTGTCCATCCATGCATCCATCTATCCATTCATGCATCCATCCATCCATCTACCCATCCATCCATGCATCCATCCATCCATGCATCTATCCATCCATCCATCCATCCATGCATCCATCCATCCATGCATCCATCTGTGCATCCATGCATCCATGCATGCATGCATGCATCCATGCATCCATCTATCCATCCATCCATCCATCCATCCATCCATCCATCCATGCATCCATCCATCCATGCATCCATCTATCCATCCATCCACCCATCCATCCATGCATCCATCCATCCATGCATCCATCCATCCATCTATCCATCCATTCATGCATCCATCCATCCATCCGTGCATCCATGCATCCATGCATGCATGCATCCATCCATCTATCCATCCGTCCATCCATCCATCCATCCATCCATGCATCCATCTGTCCATCTATGCATTCATGCATCCATCCATGCATCCATGCATCCATCTGTCCATCTATGCATTCATGCATCCATCCATGCATCCATCTATCCATGCATTGATGCATCCATCCATCCATCCATCCATCCATCCATCCATCCATGTTACCATCTATCCGTCCGTCCGTCCGTCCGTCCATCCATCTATGCATCTATGCATGCATGCATGTATCCATCCATCCATCCATGCATCCATCTACCTATCCATGCATGCATCCATCCATCCATGCATCCATCCATCCATCCATCTATCCATCCATTCATGCATCCATCCATCCATGCACCCATGCATCCATGCATCCATCCATCTATCCATCCATGCATCCATGCATGCATCCATCCGTCTATCCATCCATCCAACCATGCATCCATCCATCCATCTGTCCGTCCATGCATCCATCCATACATCCATTTATCCATCCATGCATCCATGCATCTATCCATCTATCCATCCATCCATGCATCCATGCATCCATCTATCCATCCATCTATCCATCCATGCATCCATCCATCCATCTATCCATCCATCCATCTGTCCATCCATGCATCCATGCATCCATCTATCCATTCATGCATCCATCCATACATCTACCCATCCAATCATGCATCCATCCATCCATGCATCTATCCATCCATCTATCCATCCATCCATGCATCCATCCATCCATGCATCCATCCGTGCATCCATGCATCCATGCATCCATCCATCCATCCATCCACCCATCCATCCATGCATCCATCCATCCATGCATCCATCCATCCATCTATCCATCCATTCATGCATCCATCCATCCATCCATGCATCCATGCATGCATGCATCCATCCATCTATCCATCCATGCATCCATGCATCCATCTGTCCATCTATGCATTCATGCATCCATCCTTGCATCCATGCATCCATCTATCCATGCATCCATGCATCCATCTATCCATGCATCCATCCATCCATCCATGTTACCATCCATCTGTCCGTCCGTCCGTCCGTCCATCTATGCATCTATGCATGCGTGCATGTATCCATCCATCCATCCATGCATCCATCTACCTATCCATGCATGCATCCATCCATCCATGCATCCATCCATCCATCTATCCATCCATTCATGCATCCATCCATCCATGCATCCATGCATACATCCATCCATCCATCTGTCCATCCATCCATCCATGCATCCATCTGTCCATCTATGCATTCATGCATCCATCCATCCATCCATGCCTCCATCCATCCATCTACCCATCCATGCATCCATGCATGCATGCATGTATCCATCTATCCATCCATCCACCCATCCATCCATCCATGCATCCATCCATCCACCTATCCATCTGTCCATCTGTCCATCTATGCATTCATGCATCCATCCATCCATGCATCCATCCATCCATCCATCCATGCATCCATCCATCCATGCATGCATCCTTCTATCCATCCATGCATCCATGCATGAATCCATCCATGCATCCATCCATCCATGCATCCATACATCCATGTATCCATCCATCCATCCATCCATGGATCCATCCATCCATCCATCCATCCATCCATCCATGCATCCATCCATCCATGCATGCATCCTTCTATCCATCCATGCATCCATGCATGAATCCATCCATGCATCCATCCATCCATGCATCCATACATCCATGTATCCATCCATCCATCCATCCATGGATCCATCCATCCATCCATCCATCCATCCATGCATCCATACATCTATCCATCCATCCATGTATCCATCCATCCATCTGTCCATCTATGCATTCATGCATCCATCTATCCATCCATCCATCCATCCATCCATCCATGCATCCATCCATCCATGCATCCATCCATCCATCCATCCATGGATCCATCCATCCATCCATCCATCCATCCATTTATCCATCCATCTGTCCATCCTTCCATGTATCCATCCATCCATCTGTCCATCTATGCATTCATGCATCCATCCATCCATCCATCCATCCATCCATCTATCCATCCATGCATCCATCCATCCATGCATCCATCCATCCATGCATCCATCCATCCATCCATCCATCCATCTATCCATCCATCCATCTGTCCATCTATGCATTCATGCATGCATCCACCCATCCATCCATCCATGCATCCATCCATCCATGCATCCATATATCCATACATCCATACATCCATGTATCCATCCATCCATCCATGGATCCATCCATCCATCTATCCATCCATGCATCTATCCATCCAACCATCCATCCATCCATCCATGCATCATCCAACCATCCATCCATCCAACCACCCTTGCATCCATCCATCCATCCAACCATCCAACCATCCAACCACCCATGCATCCATCCATTCATCCAACCAGCCAACCAACACCTGCAGACAACCCAGGGATAGGTGAAGCAGAGTGAGGGACTGGGAATAAAAGTCCCCTGCCCTCTGGGATTGTCCATTAGTAGGAAGACATGATGAGTGACTGGCCCATCACCTTCTGGACATCATGTCCAGGAGCACGGGAAGTCTGGACTGCGGGAGGAGATCAGGCAGGGAAAGCTTCCTAGAGGAGGTGGGCTTTGAACATGGCCTTGAAGAGAGGTAAAATGTAAAGAGGCGGGAGGAAAGGAGAGCAGGCCAAGACCAGGTGGTGGCACAGAAAGGTCTTCGCGGCGAAGACGGTGAGGAGCAGGTGGGTGGCTGGCTGGGGCCGGGGTCTGGAGGCGGGCTGGGCTAGGCGGGGAGCCTCAGAATGCCAGGAGAGGCACAGCCCGGTTCTTGGAAGCCTAGTCTGAAAGCGGAGGCATAGTTCTGCCTCCCGGTACACCTGGAGTGGCAGGCACGACCTCGGGAGTCACAGCCTGCTGAGGAGACACAGCCTTGGTCTCAACACACCAGTCTGAAGGGGGTGAAGGGTGGGGAGGGGACACGGCCTGCCTTTAGGACATGCTGCAGGAGCCCCAGGGACCCCTTCAGTGTGGTCGAGGGATCACTCCACAGTCTCCTCCGGCCTCTTCCAGCCTCCATATTCCCTGGGCCTTTTTCAGAGGCTCCCTTGGGCTCGGGCACCTACTCTCGGTGACCCATCCCCACCCCTTCTCCCGCAGGGGTGCCTTGTGGGACATTCACCTTCCAGTGTGAGGACCGCAGCTGCGTGAAGAAGCCCAACCCGCAGTGTGACGGGCTGCTGGACTGCAGGGACGGCTCAGACGAGCAGCACTGTGGTAAGCCTGGCCTGCGGCTGCCTGGGGCACTTCAACGGGGCAGACGGGCGGAGAGAAGGCTGTCTGCAGCGGCTGGGCCCTGGAGTGTGGCGGGGAGGGAGGTGCCCACACGGGAAAGCTGAAGGAGAGCTCACTTTGTCTCTTTCTGTCCTGCCTCTGCACCTGCTCTGGGTCCGTCCTCTCCTTTATTCTTTTTCCCGCCTCCTTCCATCTGTCCTCTGCCCTTCCTCGATGCCTCCCCTTCTCCGTCTCTCTCTGCCTGTTTCTCACCGGCTTCTGGCCCTGCCCCTCCCCCCACGCACCCAGACTGTGGCCTCCAGGGCCCCTCCGGCCGCATAGTGGGCGGTGCCGTGTCTTCGGAGGGCGAGTGGCCCTGGCAGGCCAGCCTCCAGGTTCGGGGCCGACACATCTGTGGGGGGGCGCTGATCGCTGACCGCTGGGTGGTAACAGCCGCTCACTGCTTCCAGGAGGACAGGTGAGTGGGGGGCATGGGCACCTAGACCACAAGAGACGGGGTAGAGAAGGCCATGGCAGGGGGTGGACAGCGGGTCTGAGATCCAGGCAAGAAGGAAGGGTGGTGGAAGTCCAACAGACGGGCTGTTCTGACCCTTGGGTTCAGTCCTGGCTCCACCATGAACATAGTCTGCGGCCCCAGAAAGGATGCTCAACCTCTCTGCTCTACTTCCAGTATCTCGATTCAAGCTGGGTCAGTGATTCATTCACCACTCACTCATTTACTCATTCATTCAGAAATATTTCTTGCGCTCCTGCTAGGGAGCTGGGCCGGAAACTAGGGGCACCAGCAGAGAACAGAACTGCCCGACCTGGCCATAGGCCATGCCCCCCCTCTGCCAGGTTGCCCCCCGACCTGGTGAGTGGGGCCCAAAGAAGCCAAGAAGGGACATGCCACCCAGCCCCACAGAGGTCTTCTCCATCTGCACGATGGGCTCTCAACACCTCCTCCCCCCACCCCGGCCCCCATCTCCTGCCCATCATCCCCCCCACCCTGCCTCACCCCCAGGACAGCCAGCCCTGGACTCCCCTCCCACACCTCCTCTTCTGTCCTGGGTCTACACAGCCCCCAGCCAAAGGCCAGGAGCCATCGGGGCGCCCCACCCCCTGCTCCTTACATCCAGAGCCAGAGACCAAGTTCTCTCGGTGCACCCGGCCAACGCTCAGCCGTGGCCCGTCCACGCTATCGCCAGCGCCTCGGGCCACCCCAGGCAGCCCAGAGCCCAGCTCCGCTTTGCATTCCCAGCCCAGGTGCCTGGGGGCTCTTTCTGGGTGCAGTCTGACCACCTCATTCTCTCACTGCCTCCCTGGCTCCCCGCAGCCGGCAAGGTAAAGAAAGATTTGGACGCTGACCTGACATCGGGGGGTGGGGGAGTGGGGAGGGGGTCTTCACTGCCCCTTCTCTGCTGACTGCTCCACACTGGGAGCCCCCTCCCCTCCCCAGTGAGGACTAGGCAGGTCTCAGCGAGCTCACAGCAGCCCCATCTGTAAAGCGCAGGGACAAAAAGGAGAGAAGTGTTCGTCACTGCCTGGCGCTGTGCTAATTTTTTTACACGCACAGTCTCACTGAATCCCCCCAGTAACGTAGGAGTAGAAGGTGCTATTCCCATTTCACAGACGGGGAGACTGAGGGCTAGAGAGGCGCACACACACGGAGGCAGGGGTGAAGCTGGGACTGGAACCCAGGCAGGTGGATTCTGGCGCCAGCACCCACGCTGTACACCGCCCCCCCCCACCAGCTACCCGGGGGGGGGGGGGGGGGAGGGAGAGTGTGGTGGCCCGCGGCCCACGTGGGGAAGCTGGCTCTCCTGGGACCGGAGAGGCCGCGGCTGAGCGAGGACGCACCCCCTCCCCACCCCCAGCATGGCCTCCCCGGCGCTGTGGACCGTGTTCCTGGGCAAGGTGTGGCAGAGCTCGCGCTGGCCGGGCGAGGTGTCCTTCAAGGTGAGCCGCCTGCTCCTGCACCCTTACCACGAGGAGGACAGCCACGACTACGACGTGGCCCTGCTGCAGCTCGACCACCCCGTGGTGCGCTCGCCCGCCGTGCGCCCCGTCTGCCTGCCCGCGCGCTCCCACTTCTTCGAGCCCGGCCTGCACTGCTGGATCACTGGCTGGGGTGCCCTGCGCGAGGGCGGTGAGCCGGCTTCGGGGGTGGGGGGGGCTGGGGGACAGGTCTAGGGAGTCGGGGAGCGGGCCACCTCCCGTCGCTTCCGGGCCCCGAGGGGGCGGGACAAAGGGCCCCAGGGCTCCACCCCAGAGGCCCTCTGGTCCCGGGGTGAACCGGGGCTGCCTGTCACAGAAGCGGGTGGCTCCTGCCTTCCAGGCCCTTCCCTCCTTGCATGACGTATTTAAAGGGAACGAAGGTCGCGGGGGGGGGGGGGGGGGATGTTCCGTTGGGGGATATGGGTGAGGTGGTGGGGCAGGCTAGGAACCCAACAGCCCCACGGGCAAGCTCCGACCTCCGCTCCTGGGACAGAGGTGGGGCGGAGGGGGCCTGGGGAGCGCTCTTAATTGTTACCACTTTCTACATCGACGTTGGGTTTTAGGGAACGTGGTCTCATTTATTCCGTCGGACACCCCGAAGGGTGGCTATTACGGTCCATTTTATGGATGGGGAAACTGAGGCGCAGAGACATTTTTAGCAGTTGCTCAAAGTCACACAGCCAGAGAGGGTTGGAACCTAGGACCGCCTGACCCCAGGCCCCCTGCTGTTCCTGCTCCAGCCTCTCAGCAGCAGGGGGGTTTCTCCCCTCCCCACCTAAACTGACCATCCCTAGAGGCTACTTCTGTTCCGTGAATATAGGCCCAGGCTGGCATAACCACAGCCATGCCCAGCACCCCTTAAAGGTGGTGGCTTTAAAGACGGGCACATGATGTACAATCTGGAGGCAGGCCAGCAGGACCGTGCGGATAATTTAAAGATGGGGAAACTGAGGCTCAGATGGAAAGTGACTGGATGGAGGGGATGATGGAGAAGAGTAAATCAAGGGCTGGTTCATTTGCTCATTCATTCATTCATTCATTCATCCAAGGGCACATTTATGAGCACCTACTATATGCTAGGCATTGAGTTGGGCAAAGGGACTATAAAGATGAAAAGAGAACATTCTGGGGGGGGGGGAGACGGTGCTAAGAGCCGACATGGGTGGGGAGGCACAACGGCGGTGGCAGCCCAGAGGAGACGCCTAGCCAGGCACGGTCTGGGAGGCGTCCAGAGGAGGGGCTATATCTAAGCTGGGGCTAGGAGGACAGGTGGGCCGTAACAAAGCGGAGGAGAAAGTTAAGCGCACAGTTAAGCGCACAGGAAGCTGCCCAGGGAGCCCTGAGAATGGCCTGCACCAGGGGGCAGGTGGGTCTGGGTGAGGACCGGCAGGAAGGACAGGGGTCTCATAGGCCACTGTGAGGAGGTTGAACCAGGAGTTCACCCGACCCGCACTTTTTTTTTTTTTTTTTAAATATATGAGATTTATTGTCAGATTGGTTTCCATACAACACCCAGTGCTCATCCCAAAAGATGCCCTCTTCAATACCCGTCACCCGCCCTCCCCTTCCTGCCACCCCCCATCAGCCCTCAGTTTGCTCTCAGTTTTTTTAAGAGTCTCTTATGCTTTGGCTCTCTCCCACTCTAACCTCTCTCTCTCTCTCTTTTTTCCTTCCCCTCCCCCATGGGTTCCTGTTAAGTTTCTCAGGATCCACATAAGAGTGAAAACATATGGTATCTGTCTTTCTCTGTATGGCTTATTTCACTTAGCATCACACTCTCCAGTTCCATCCACGTTGCTACAAAGGGCCATAGTTCATTCTTTCTCATTGCCAAGTAGTATTCCATTGTGTATATAAACCACAATTTCTTTATCCATTCATCAGTTGATGGACATTTAGGCTCTTTCCATAATTTGGCTATTGTTGAGAGTGCTGCTATGAACATTGGGGTACAAGTGCCCCTATGCATCAGCACTCCTGTATCCCTTGGGTAAATTCCTAGCAGTGCTATTGCTGGGTCATAGGGTAGATCTAGTTTTAATATTTTGAGGAACCTCCACACTGATTTCCAGAGCAGCTGCACCAGTTTGCATTCCCACCAACAGTGCAAGAGGGTTCCCGTTTCTCTACATCCTCTCCAGCATCTATAGTCTCCTGATTTGTTCATTTTAGCCACTCTGGCGTGAGGTGATATCTGAGTGTGGTTTTGATTTGTAATTTCCCTGATGAGGAGCGACGTTGAGCATCTTTTCATGTGCCTGCTGGCCATCTGGATGTCTTCTTTAGAGAAGTGTCTATTCATGTTTTCTGCTCATTTCTTCACTGGGTTATTTGTTTTTCGGGTGTGGAGTTTGGGGAGCTCTTTATAGATTTTGGATACTAGCCCTTTGTCCGATATGTCATTTGCAAATATCTTTTCCCATTCCGTTGGTTGCCTTTTAGTTTTGTTGATTGTTTCCTTTGCTGTGCAGAAGCTTTTTATCTTGATGAAGTCCCAATAGTTCATTTTTGCTTTTAATTCCCTTGCCTTTGGGGATGTGTCGAGTAAGAGATTGCTACGGCTGAGGTCAGAGAGGTCTTTTCCTGCTTTCTCCTCTAGGGTTTTGATGGTTTCCTGTCTCACATTCAGGTCCTTTATCCATTTTGAGTTTATTTTTGTGAATGGTGTGAGAAAGTGGTCTAGTTTCAATCTTCTGCATGTTGCTGTCCAGTTCTCCCAGCACCATTTGTTAAAGAGACAGTCTTTTTTCCATTGGATAGTCTTTCCTGCTTTGTCACCGACCCGCACTTTAGAACTGCCTGAGGGCTGGGGTGCCTGGGTGGCTCGGGTAGGTGTCCGACTTCGGCTCGGATCATGATCTCACAGCTCGTGAGTTTGAGCCCCACATCGGGCTGTGCCAACAGCTCGGAGCCTGGGGCCTGTTTGGGATTCTGTCTCCCAATCTCTCTCTCTCTCTCTCTCTCTCTCTCTCTGCCCCTCCCTGGCTCGCACTCTCTCCCTCAAAAATAAATAAACATTAAAAAAAAAAAAAACCAACCACCTGAGGGCTTCCAGAAAGACACCGATATCGAGACCCCCCCCCCCCCCCCAACCGCTGGCCAAACAGACCAGATCTCAGGGTAGGACCAGGCACAGTGCCGACTGAGGCTCCCTGCGGGGTCTCACGTGAAGCACTCGTGGAAAAGCACTGGGCTGGATGCTGGGGTAGCACTGATGACTTTTAGGGGAAGAGTGTAGGGGTCAGGTGTGCGCTCTGGAAAGATCCCCCCAGGAGCTGTCACCGAGCAGTGCAGGCAAGAGGCCGCCAGCAGGAGGGGCTGGGGGGTGGGGAGAAGGACACTAGTCCTGATAGGCTTTGGGGGGGGGCTGTGTCCCCAGGGGCTGCAAGGAGCCAGAGCCGAGTGATGGTGAGGCGGAGGGGTAGGGGGTGAGCAGAGCAGATGAAGGGGGGCTCCTGAGAACAAGGGGAAGGGCGGGAGGAAGAGTCAGATCTCATGTCTGCCTTCCGTCCTCGGCCGCACGGGGCAGGCCCCACCAGCAACGGTTTGCAGAAAGTCGATGTGCAGCTGATCCCGCAGGATCTGTGCAGCGAGGCCTATCGCTACCAGGTGACGCCCCGCATGCTGTGTGCCGGCTACCGGAAGGGCAAGAAGGACGCCTGCCAGGTGACTCTGGGGGAGGCGGGGGCGGGCGAGAGGAGGGAGGGAGGGAGGGTGGCCCTCCTGCCACCCACGGCCTGGCCCTCTGCTCGCACCGGCCTGCCGAGGCCCTGAAGCCTCCCAGCGACGCGGGGCTGGCTAGCCCCAACTTCATTGATGAGGAAACTGAGGCTCCGGGTGGGGGTGGGGTGGAGGGACTTGCCCCAAGTTGTCCCAGATCACAAGAGAACCGTGGGGGGCAGGTCTAAGGCTCAAACCCGGTTCCGCCCCCTGCCCCTGCAAGGCACTTTGCCCAAGGGGACACAGTGGCAAGGGATGGGAGCCCACAGAAGGGAGGCAGAGGTGAGTGGGGCATGGGGACACCCGCGGACGCTTCCGCGACGGCCAGGACCCGCGGAAGCACAGGCAGGGCTGCTTTGGGCTCTCTCCACTTACCAGGCGCGGGGCAAGTAGAGGCTTCAGAAGGGGGTGTGACTTTCTTGTCGACTGGAAAATTCCCCGCGGCCAGGACCCTCGCCTTACCCTGATGCGGCCCTGTCTCTTCTCTCCCCCTTGCAGGGCGACTCGGGAGGCCCGCTTGTGTGTAAGGAGCCCAGTGGCCGCTGGTTCCTGGCGGGGCTGGTCAGCTGGGGCCTGGGCTGTGGCCGGCCCAATTACTTTGGTGTCTACACCCGCATCACAGGAGTGATTGGCTGGATCCAGCAGGTGCTGAGCTGAGCAGCTGCCCTCCCTGCGGAGTTGGGGCCCACCTCCCGGACTCAAGTGGCCAGGGCACCCACAAGGCAGGGGAGCGAGTTTTCTGGGGGCAAGCAGGGCCCCGCAGAGGCAGGGGGTGGCGTCCCGTGGTCCCCGACCTGCTCCCTGACATCTGCCCCAGGGAGGGCAACAGGAGGAAGAGGAGGGCCAGCAGCTGGTGGTCGACTCCCCCTGCACCCCAGGGCCGGGATGGTCAGCAGGCCCGGCTGAGGGGGTTCACATTCCAGCCCTGTCGCCTTCTGATTCCCTCTCCCCCTCCCCCTTCCTCCACTGCTGACTCTGGGGGTGGGGGAAATGGTTCAGCAGCACCAAAGGGGGCTTCCGGGTCCCAGGAGAGGTGTCTGGGCTCCCCTCTGCCAATGCCGAGCAGATCCCAGCCTGTGAACTTGCGGGGGGGGGGGTGTGTGGATGGAAGGCACCCTCCAGGGACCCGCAGAGCCCCGGAGACAGCCAGCTAGGCCAGCTGCCACCGTAAGCCAAAGGGTGGGGGAGCCCCGGGTGTAGGGTTCTCCCCCCACCCCTACCTGTCCCCCGGGCCTCCACTGCTCACTCTCACCTGGAAGTGAGCTCCGCTGCCCTGTGGAATAAAGCCGTTTGATCTGAGGCTCTGCTCTGGGGGTTAAACAGGGCCCCGGAGCACTGACCTCATGCTCTCGACTGTGCGAGCCTCTGCTTCCTGCCCGGTCTGTTCGTCAAATGTCTGGAAGGCCAAGGTTAGGTCAGTGGGGGCAGGAGAGTGACCTCCCGGGCAGTTGTCCAGGTCCCAGGACCAACCCCAGGAAGGCAGGGGTTTGGTGAACCGGAGATCAGAGCGAAGGATGGGACAAGTGATGGGCTCCTTCTGGAAGCCTGGGAGGAAACTGAGGCAGAGAGGAGCAGAGCCGTCCTCATTGGCACACCCGCGGTTGGGGGTGAAGCCTGGCGTGGAAGCCCCACCTCCTGGTTCCCAGTCCTCCACTTCTCCGGCACAACACTCCCTTTGCATTCTTGGCACCATTTACCCGGCAGGCTCTCCTGCTGTGTGTCAACTCCTGCAGTGGGGCCACGGAGATGCACAGAGCTCAGCTCCTGATCTCAGGAGGCCTGGGGATGGCAATCCACCATGAAGGGGCTCTGGGGTAGCCGAGAACTCGGGATGTCAGGGAAGGCTGCCTGGAGGAGGTGAGACTTGAGTTGTGTGGCCCGAAGACGGCCGAGGTGGGGAAGGGCATTCCAGACAGGGGAACAGCACGTGCAAAGGCAGAGTCCCACCAGAACGGGACATATTGGTAAGCTGTTTTGAGCGAAACAGAGGTTGAGTGGGAAGGAATGAAAAGGAATGTTGGCGGGGGTGGGGGGGACTCAGAGCAGCTGACAAAGAGTTTGGAGTTGAGCTTAGGACTTGACCCTGCATGCTCTGGGAAGCCACGCAAGCCTTTATGACAGGAGAGTGACACGCGAGTGGATTCACATTGTGGAATGGACCACCAGCAGCAGTGTGGACGCAGTGGGAGGCAGGGAGGCCTTGAGGAGGCCACTGCAGGACTCCAGGAGGGAGAGGGTAGGCTCTAATGAGCAGGGCAGGAAGGATGGACTTGAAGGACCCTCAGTGTCCTCCAGGTGCCTCCATGGATTGGGGTTGGGTGACAGAGGAATCACCCAGGGACCATTCCAAGGGGTCTGTTCTGATCCCCTGTTGCCTGGCCTGGTGGGGGCTTGAGGTCTGGAGGATTTCAGAGCCCCTCCTCAGAAGACTCGCTGCCGGGGAGGCTGAGGAGGCGGGGAGATAGACACTCCAGAGGGGGGGCTCCCGTGGGAGGCTGAGAGGCGTGGCCAGAGCTGAAAGGGTGCTGGGAGGGCGGAGCCTTAGCGACCAAGCGGCAGCGGTCAGAGAGGACCTCTGGTGCTTTGGCTATGGCCTGCTAGTCCAGAGGCCCGTGCAGGCGATCTCTTGCCTGCTGGGCCCGCCTGCAGGACGAGAGGACAGAACAGACCCTAGGGGGACAGCTCCAGGTCCGGGGGGGGGGGGGGTGGTGGAGGATGTTAAAGCATTCCAGCCCCTAGCCTCTCAGGCTTCCCACAGGCATGGCCAGACAGCGTTGGGGGCCCTGCTGAGATGGACATTTGTGGGTCCCACCCCGGTCTTAATTAGCCAGAATGGGGATGGGGGCAGGCTGGACGGTCTGTTCTTTTAACAAGCGTCCTGGGGACGGTTCTGCAAAGCAGGACACAAAATGTGAGGTCAGTTCGGCGAGCCAGATGCCCCAAGGGGAGTGGTGAGGGCCCCCCCGGCCTGAGTGGAGCGGGGGGGGGGGGTGGGGGGGAGCCTCGCCTGGCCCCAGGCAAGGCCTCTGCCTAGGGGCCCCCTGTTTTGCAGGGATGCCAGGGCAGGGGAGCAAGGTGGAGACTTAGCAGGGCTTGGCCAGGGCGGGGCAGGGTGGGGTGGGAGGCCCTGCTGGGCAGGAAAGAGAAGCCCAGGGTCCTGCGGGCAGGCGGGCTCAGGGAACGTGGAGCAGGCGCCCGGGTGTTTATATTTTCTGAGACTGGCGACAGAAGGGTGACAGCAATGGCGAGGTGTGGAGGGGACCAAGAGAAGTCACAGCAGGATGCAGAGGGGTTACCCTGGGGGTTAGGACGCAGCAGAGGCTGTGAAGCAAAGGGCCATGGGAACAGTAGGGTGAGGCTGGGAAGCGGGTCGGGTGGGGGGCTGCTATCCTGATTTCAGCTGGTCTAGGGATGCCGGGAGGCAGGAAGAGACCTGCCTGGCTCCAGGGGCTGGGCCTTTCGAGTCACCTGGTCCAACCCTTTACTTTACAGATGAGGAAACTGAGGCCCAGAGAGGGGCAGGCACGTGCCAACGTTCTCCCAGCAAGGCAGAGCTGGTGACCTTGCCGTTGGGCCACTGGGCAAAGGATGCAGCCGTGACCTCCCTCCCCCATTCCCCATACACACAGAAGAGTGACCACAGGGCAGGGCCCCGGGCTTTAAGAAAAAGCCCCGTTACCTTTGAGTCATTTATCCGACCTTGAGGTTAGCCCCATCCCCAAAAGCGGCCCAGAGGAAGAGAGGGAGGCAGCCCCGTGGCTGTTTCTTCAGGTTTTATTACATGGTGGGGTTGGGCACAGCCTGGGAGATCATCAACGCAGGAGGGGCCCCTTGCTCAGCCCCTGCTGCCCCCAGACTCTCCCCAGGGCAAAGGGAGGAGCGGCCCCCTTTCCCTTCTCACTGGTTCCTGCCGGCTTCACTGCCCCTGCGGAGCCCCTGCCCGCCCCCTCCTGGCTGGGGGGGGGGGGGGGGCCCTTGGCACCCAGCAGGGCACAGGGCGGTGGGAGCAGCCAGGGAGGAGGCTGAGTCCCCCTCCCCCTTCCTCCGACAGGGCCGACCCCCACCCCCTTTGTTCCACCAATACCTGAATCTCCATGTGGGGCTGAGCAGATCCTTCCCCCTCTGAGGGAAGGGCCAAGGGAGGGCCACCCTCTGCCTGGTGCTTTGTACACTCCCCGAGGGCTTTCTGGGACCCTGCTCCTCTTTGTCAACCTCACAACAACCCTGTGAGGTAGGTGGCGGTGGGGAGAGAGAACCCACTGGACAGATGGGGAGACTAAGGCTCAGGGAGGAGATGTGACTGGGTCAGGAGGGAGGGTCTCATTCATGCAGCTGGGGGACCCGGGGGAGGGACCATGGCGGCGTGGGAAACACAGCTGGACAGCGCCACACTTTGGCCACAGGCCAGTGGCTCTGCCCAGGGGTCCCAGGGCCCACCTCAGGCCTTGAGAGGCTCCAGCGGGCCCCCACCCGGCCCCCAGAGGCAGGGGTAGATCACAGCCCCGCAGGTGTAGACAGAAGTGGCAGGGGGGAGAGTGCTTCCTCCGCCTGGAGCTGGGGCCCCACCCCGTGGTACAAAAATAGAGGATTTCAGATCGGAACCCCAAGTCCCTGGAGGTGATCTGGGGCCTCACATCCGGGTGCCTCTGGCTTGTAACAGCTAGAAAATAAGAGGGGGAAGGGGCAGGGGGACGGGTGGGGGGGTGGTCAGAACACCAGGAGAGGAATGACAGGGTGGGGCCAGTGAGGAGGGGTGAGGTGAGGCCAGGGGAGGGCAGAGAGGAGATTGAAATGGAGGGAGGGGAGGGGAAGAGGGAGAGAGAAAGAGGTAGGTGAGTTACAGGGTCCCTTCTCAGAAGAGGGTGGGGGGGGGGCCTGAGGCCCAGAGAAGGTGAATTCAGAGCCGAGGAGGGGGAGCAGGAAGGGGACCCAGCTCGCCCATCCGGGAGCCCCACGCCCCATCCTGGGCTGGGTGGTGGCTGCCGTGGAAGCCAGAGCGTTGGTGACTCTGGCTGGGGAAGGGGGGGGGGGTGGTCAAGGTCAGGTCCCTGCCGGCTCAGGCAAAAGGTGGCAGACAGCAGCTGCCTATCCCCATTTTAGAGGCAACTGTGGCCGAGACGGGGACAGTGACTTGCCCAAGGTCACAGAGCAGGCGGCTACGACGGAGTGGGGGCTTGGAGGCACCCGGCCAGGGCTTTTTCCACGACGCCCTGATCCCCAGCCAGCTCTGGCGGACTGCTCGTAGGCCAAAGGAACCCCGGTGCGGCCGGCTGTCCTTCCCACCCCGGAAGAGACGGGGAACCCAGTGCTGCGAGGCTGCGATGCAGGGGCTCCTGGATGGGCAGGGGTGAGGCCAAGGTGTCTGGCTGCCGTCCCCCCCCCCTTCCCAGCCCGGCTCTGGGGCTGAGGGACAGATGGCAAAGAGGCCCCGCCCCCTAAGGCTCTTCTCTCCGCGCCTCACACCCAAGGCCAAAACAGGTGAGGGGAGAAAGTCGGCTGAAAAGTCAGGCTCAGGTCTGGGGACAGGAGACGCGCCCCCTCCTGGCTGCCGCCCTCCCTCCAGCTCCGCCAAGCTACAAACCAGGGATGGCGGCTCTGGGGGGGCGGGCTAGGGGCCCCGAGGAGGAGAAGCCCTCGCTGCAAGCGCAGCCTCAGCCCTGAGGGGTGCAGACAGGGACCTGCAAGGAGGAAACGTGAGGCGGCGGCGGCGGCGAGGACGGGAGGCGCTGGGCGGGGCGGCCCGGCCTCAGGGGTGCCCGGCGGGGCTGGCGGGCGCCAAGGAGACGCGGCCACGACCCTCGTCCCCAGGCCGGGAGGCGGCAGGCGCCAGAGGGGGCGCGGGAGGCGGCAGGCGGGAGGCTCTGGGATGCGGGGGGGCCGGGGCGCCTGGGTGGAGGGCGCGGGAGGCGGGGGCCGGGGCGGCCCGGGGATGGAGGCGTGAGCAGGCAGAGAGGAAACCCGGACAGGGGCAGAGAGGGAAGAGGCAGGGTGCAGATGAGATCCAGGAGGAGGAAGAGGTGGATGAAGATGAGGCGGGGCCTCCCGCGGGAAGCGGAGGAGGCGGCGGTGGCGGGAGGGAGAAAAGGTTAGCGGGCTCCTGGGAGGACTGGGCTGTAAAGAGAAAGCGAGAGAAGGGATGGTTATGCAGGCGAGGCGCCGGGCGCGCGGCTGAGCTGACCCTGGTGGCCCGTCCCCGCCCGCAGGCCCCGGCCCCCCGGTTCGGCGGCTGGCTCCAGCGGGGCAGTGGGCGGGAGGCTCTGGCTTTTATGCGCAATCATTCTCCTCGGGGGGCGGCTGCACCTTTCTCCTGTGTACCTGCCTCCACCTGCACCTGTTCCACCTCCTGCCGCCGCTCGTCCTCCAGCTGCTCCTCCGTGCTCTGTGGACCAGCCGGCGGACCCAGGGAAGAAAGAGTGGAGAACTAACGAGGGGCCAGGGCCGGCGGGCGGCTGTCCCCGTGGGCCCCCTCTCAGGGCGGGCGAGATGCGGGGGCGGGGGGCAGGGACCTTAAGGAGGGAGAAGCTGGGGCATCTTGTCCCGTCCCCTGGGGGCTCTGGAAGGGCCTGGAGGAAGGGCACGGGACGGGGCCCCCGCTGGGGGATGCTCACGGAGCAGTCCGGCCGCTACTACGGGGTGCAAGGCCGGGTGAGGGCTGGAAGAGGAACGGGTGGGTGTGTGGCCAGGGGAGCCTGGGAAGGCCTCACTTCAGGAGGGCTGACCCAGAGTAGACACGAGGCCAGGGAAGGCCCGGGGATGCCATGGACAGGTTCCGACGCCCCAAGCTCCCAGGCTTTGGCGCAGAGAGGCAGGAGCAGCGGGCTTGCTCTGCACCCTCGCAAGGCAGTGCCAGCCACTGACCCTGATGGCGGTGGGGTGGGCAGGGGGAGTCGCAGGACGGGGAGGCAGACAGACAGGAAGCCCGGGTTCGTAAGTCTCCGACGCACTGGGACAGACCCCCTCTTCCCCCCCAGAGGGAATGGTCTCCCTCTTTCCCTGCCTGGCTTGCTGCCCTGCCCCATCGGCCCCACCAAAGGCCCTCGAGGCTTCTGACCGGCTCTGGGTTCGAGGCGGCAGGACCTGTGCTCAGCCCCCTTCCCCACAGCCGGCTTTGCTGCCTCAGAGGCCAGGGCAGGAACACGTGGCTGGGTCCCCCGGGGTTGCTGACCTCTCCCCTGCAGAGCACCCGAGGAAGGGGCCCCGGGGAAGGGGCAGGATGCACAGATTTGGCTTCCCTGCCCCGGCCCTGGCCAGCTGGGAACATTTACCCACCTCTGGGAAATAAACTGGCCATTTTGGATCCCAGAAGCTCTAAGCGTGGCGGCACCAGAGAGGACGTAGTCTACCCTCACTTCTCAGAGAACACACCGGAGGGCCGGGGCTTGTCCAAGGTCACGCAGGGCATGGCACACCGTGCCCAAACCCCTAGTTCGGTACACCCTGTGGCCACCGTGCGAACGGCATCCAGGCCCCCTCCGGCCGTGCCCTTGGGACGTTCCTAGCTCATTTCTCCCCCTGCCTGGGCCTGGGTAACCGGCGTGAGCAGACGGGACCGTGGGTGGCATGGGATGGATGGCATTGGCTGTGACCAGGTGGTTGGTTATGTGTGTGCGGCAGGAGGGAGAGAGAAGCAGGGATGGCTGGGTGGAGGGCAGGGAGAGGATGGAGGAAAAGGGGGGGGAAGCTGAGGCGGGGGGGGGGGGCTCACCTTGGTTTTGCGGCTGGACTCAGAGCTCAGCCCGTGCGGGGAGGTGTAGAGCTCCTTGGACACCACGCACAGGAACTCAGCCTGGTCCTCGTTGCCATAGTTGTAGGAGGAGCCGATGTTCACCAGCTGGGGGGCGGAGCGTGGGGACAAAGAGGACAGGTTGGGAGGCCGGGTTAAAGGCAGCCCGCACAGCCACCCGCCCTGGCTTGGCGGGGCGGGGCCTGACCCCTGGAGGACGCCGCCTTCTCTCTGCGGTTCCCCACCCCTCACCCCAGCCCCAGATCTAGAAGCCGCTGCTTAAAAGCAGGCGGAGGCCACGATGGGCGGATCATCGTCCACCTCTGTCCCAGGCGTGGCTGAAGCAGCCCCAGAACCAAGCTGTAGGGTAGGGTTGGCATGGTGGGGCCCCACAGACTATTCTGTTCATTCTCAGAAGCAGAGGTGGAACGGGCTGTCCCCTCCTTAGGCCGGAGGGCAAACAATCGGTGCCCCCTGAGCTGCCTGCTCAGCCTCTGGGAGCCCATGCGATTGCCAGAGGCTCCCGTGGGCTCCACGGAGCCCCACCTTTGTCCCGGGGTCCTTGGAAGAACCACAACCACGAGGCCCTGCGCAGGACATTCGGCCCCCCAGGACCCTCGCCCAACAGGCAGAGTGAAAATCAGCCCCTCTGGCACACGGGGCTTGAAGAGACAGTAACCTGTAGGAAGTCCCCCAGCCAGGAAGAGTGGAACAGGGGTTAGACCCCGGGATCCTGAGTCCTCGCCGGAGTCTTATAATCTGATAATCTGTGTGATCCTGCTGATAATCTGTGTGATCCTGCCTGGCTCCAGGGAGCTCTACTCTAGGCCAGGGACTTTACCCATGGCACTTCTTTTTTTTCTTTTTCAATGTTTATTTTTGAGAGACAGAGACAGAGTGCAAGCAGGGGAGAGACAGAGAGAGAGAGAGGGAGGCACAGAATCTGGAAGCAGGCTCCAGGCTCCGAGCTGTCCGCACAGAGCCCGACGCGGGGCTCGAACTCACGAACCGCGAGATCGTGACCTGAGCCGAGGTCGGTCGCTCAACCGACGGAGCCCCCCAGGCGCCCCTGTCCACGGCACTTCTAATCTTCCCAACAGTCTTGCAAAGGGAGCACGACTGGCCCACGCCACAGATTGGGAAACTGAGGCCCAGAGAGGAGATGTGACTCGCTCAGGGTCACATGGCCTGCAAGTGGCAGATCCAGGCCTCTGGCTCCTGGACGGAGCTATTCCTCCGTACCGCCCGGCCATCCGGGGAGCCCTGGCCTTCTCCCTTCTTCAACCTCCACGTCCCAGGGGCCGTGGGCAGGTGCGGCTACAGAGCCAGCCAAACCCTCTTCCTTCTCGCAGGACAAATGTGACGTGGGGTTAACTTGCTGGCTCTGTTCCTCTGGAAACCTGAGCCGCGTGACGTGAGCTGCGTGGCCAGGATGGCACCACTCACGACAAGTTGCTCCTGACTGCATCGGTCCCTGTGAGTCCTCGTGGGAAGTCACCGCTTGGGCTTCCCGGGTGTGGCAAGGCTGTGACTCGGCAGGTCCCTGGCAGGGACCCGGAAGCTGCCGGGCCTTGTCACGAGAGGCGCTGACCCCAGGTGGGGTCCGCTCACCTACGGGGGATCGAGTCCCCTTGCTCCTGAGCTGTCGCCTGGGGGCCAGAGACCTGCCCGTGCCCCTGCGGAGACCACGCCCCGGGGGCTGGGAGAACCCCCACCGAAGCCGCCTGGGTCTTCTGTCTCTCTCCTTCTGATCACTCTGCGGCCGAGCGTGGCATTTCCTACTCTTGTTCAGCGTGATGGCTGGGGGCTGTGCCGGGGAACCCCAGCCTGGGGCTTCCCCGTGGCGCCGGGTGGTTCCAGGGGTGGCCCCGTGGCCCCCACCCACCTGCTCGAAGCGCCAGCCGTCTGACATGGTGGAGACCATCTGCGTCAACTCCTCCTCCTGGCACTGCAGCACGCGGTACACGTGCTTGGGGGGGACCTGCAGGCAGAGAGGTGACCTGGAGGGCAGCCGGGGGAGGGACGAGCACCTGTCACCCCCGCAACTTCTTCTCCCCCCGCCCACCGCACACCCCTAAGGAGACAAGGAGGGGCAGGTGCAAGGTGGGGAGGCGGCAGCCACGTCCTGAGGACCCCCCGTGTGCCCAGCCCTCGACACGCACGGTCTCACTTCATCCTTCCCCACACGCCACGAGTTACGGGATCTTCACAGAGGCTCTGACTTGCCCAAGGTCACGGAGCCGAAGCGTGGCAGAGGAGGAGCACAGGTGGTACGAGGGGGAAGAGAGGCCACGGAGCTAACCCCCTTCAATCTCCGGGGGCCGCCCGTCCGCCTGCCCCCACCCGCGTCTCCTCCAGGGTGGCCAGAGGGGCCCCCCCCAGCCCCGCCTCCAGACCAGGCCCAGGGCGCTCAGAAGCCTAAGCCCCAGCACCTCGCGCTCTGCCCCCAGGGGTCTGCCTGATGTCACGAAATGGACAATTTACTAATCCTGCGTTGCCCCCACAAGGCCCCCTGTGCCTCCACACTGACCCCATTTTGCCGTGGGGAAGGGAAGAGGGGGGCAGGTCTCAGTGGGGGGCCCATTCATACCGCGAACAGAGGCGAGTCAGGGACAGAACCCAGCGTCCTTCTCCCCGTCTGGGGCTTTGCTGGGCAGTCTGGGAGCTGGACAACCCCCTCGCGTCACAGGCCAGCTGGGCCTCCCCACGTCTCCCGACCCTCCTCCCGCCTCCCCCAGCTCTGGCTCTCCCGCCACAGCCTGCTCTGGCTCCCTGCTGCCTTGCTGCTCCTGACCTGTGTGACGGGATAGTCCTTCTCCTCCATCCGGTCTTTGATGATGCGGATCAGCGGGCCGATGTTGTAGAACTCAGCTTCCTCTAGGACCCCTGGCGCAGACAGAGCGGCCCCCGGGTCACTCGGGCTGCCCCCGTGCCCTCCTCTCCCCGTGTCCCCTCTGCCCCACACCCACCCACACCCGCCAGTGCCCCCATCTGGGGGCTGCTTCAGGGCTGGCAAGAGGCAGCAGACTCACTGGGGCCGGAACCTAGAACATCACAACGAGAAGGACCTCGGCTGACCCCCCATCACACACTCCCATCGATGAAGCCCGTGCTAAGAGCCAGCTACTGTGCTAAGCACGTTGCGTTCTCTACTGCAGTTAATTCTTAGCACTAGAAGTAGGTACGGTCATTGCCCCCACTGAACGATGGGGGAAACCGAGGCCCGGAAAGAGAAGCAGCTGCCCCAGGCTCTACCGCCGGTAAGCGGCAGAGCTGGGATCCAAATCCAAGTTCCTCTGACTTCAGAACCCACTACAGATGCATCATCTTTGTACACGTCCGTCCCGACTACCACACCCTTTACAAAGCCCCCTTTGTAAAGGGGGGAAGCAGGCATTATTGTCCCCACACAGCTGAGGGAACTGAGAGTCTCACCGACAAGCGGAATGGCCCCAGGCCTTTGGAGTCTCCTGAGTGCCTACAGGGCAAGGATCCCCCTGGTTCTTTCCTTGACTGGCCTCCGGGCTCCCTGAGGACCGGGCCGTGTCTGATCTAGCCTCTGTCCCAGGTTACCTACACGGCACCTAATACCGAGTAGGCGGCCCGCGAGTGTTGCTGCCTGAGTGCGCCTTGGGGAGCCCTGCCCATGACAGATGACGAACACGGCATCAGTGACCCTTGGTGCCAGGTGCTGCACTAAAGGACATACTTGTATTACTTCCCTCCGCCCTCACAGCAGCTCAGGAAGGCGGGTGCTCTCGCCACCCCGCTCCGCAGACGCGGGCATGGAGGCACAGAGAGATAAGTGACTTTCCGGGTGTCCCACAGCTAGAAAAATCTCGTCCCAGATCCTCCGGGGCCCTCGATGGGGGCCCCAGCCCTGTCTCAGGTGCGGGGAGTAGCAGAACTGGCAGAAACCCAGCACCTGTAAACAGATGTCGGCGGTGACGCAGTGTTTACGTCCCCTCCCCGCGGGCCCTGTTCCTGGGCCCCAGCCGTGCCCGGGTACCTGTGCTCCCCTGAGGGGCTGCCCGAAAGCCGAGGGGCTGGTGCCTACCGTGGGCTCCGAGTTTGAAACCCCAGACCACTGGGGAGCTACGTGGCCTTTAGATCACCATGTCCCACGGGGGTCAGCGGGGGAGACCGATGGCCCCGCGTGAGGAAGGATGGGCTGTTCTAAACCCCCACAGTGTACAAACACTGGGATGCATGACACCTGCTGTCCCCAAACATGCTCTCCCCGATGTAGATCGCCGCCCCTAATTGATATAGACATGTGGAGGCTCAGAAAGGAGAAGTGACATGTCCAAGCTGGCCCGGCTGCGTCAGCTGACCCGGAGCCACGCCTTGTGCCCCAAGGAAGAGTTGACTTGGAGCTGTTTATAGTTGTTGCCCCCCGGCTGAGGCTTTGCCAAGAGGATATTCTCTCGGGCATGGCTTCCCCGCCATCTACTGGAGCCAGACATGGGCATCTACAGGGCCTCAGCCCTAGGCCCCCCCGGAAGAACCAAACCCCTGCTGGGGAACCGGCTCCCCCTCCCCCACCTCCACCCACAACCGGCTGTGCCACAGAGGCCGCTGGATTTGCAGAAGAGTCACCTGCTCCACCCGCCTGCTGACTGTCAGCCCTTGCCAGGCATCTCAGATACCGGATCACCCGCAGAAAGAGAGCCCATGCCTCCTCCCGTGCCTGTCTCCACCCTATTCACACCTGCCTTCCCAGGAGGTCAGGAGAAAGGGCATCCCTGCCCACAACACACACTGCCGGCCTCACTGTCGCCCTCTGTCTTCTGCCTCTCCGCCTCCGTCACCTCCCCTACAGCGCTCGGCCAAAGCTCAGGCTGGTCAGCTTGGTGCAGCCCCCAGGCTCAGTCCAGGCAGAGGCTTTGCGATTCAGTCTTGTCAGGGACGAGGTAGTGGGAAACATGGAAGGAATCAAATGTCCCCCCAGCCCTGACTGGGAGAAATGGCTCTGGACTTCCACGGAAGGCTCTGGCCGACTGCAGAGGGCAGGGCTAGGTAGGATGCAGTCCCCCGGCTAGCCCCCTGGACCAACTCACCCTCCTCGGCCATGTCCTTGTCCAGCACCAGCTTGCCATGCCGGAGGAAGTTCAGGATGGGCCCAAAGTAGGTGGGGTCACGGTCAATGAGGTAGGCCCCAGTCTCATCCTAAGGAGATAAGGGGCACAGGCAGTGAGAGGAGAGGCCTCCCCCAACCCACCCCCTTACTTCAGGCCCAGCAATGGTTGGAGGGAGGGAGCGAGCGCTGAGTCTGCTCTTCACTGGAATGAAGTGGCATGATGGGACAGAAAGGCTTCGCTGTCAGACCCGCGTAGGTTCAAGTCCTGCTTCTGCCATTTCCTCACTATGTGACCTGGGGCCAGTGACTGGGCCTCTCTGAGCCTCACTCCGCTCCCCCATAACCAGGGGTCATGGTGAGCATCCGGTGAGTTCTGAGCGGCACCTGCCGCAGAGTAGGGCTCGGTGATTGTCCCTCTTAGAGGTTGTTCCCCTGAAGCCAGCCCTACACTATCTCCATCAGATCCCCAGTCATTCTGGGGATGCTGGATGTTTACAAGTTTCCAAAGGAGTCGCTATCTCATTGGACAGGCTCGGCCCGCAGGGAGGCAGGGCGGGCATCTGGACAACTCTACGGAGAGAAAGCAGGCACGTCAAAGGGTGAGGAGACTTGCCCAAGGTCACAGCATCAGAGGGTCAGGGGATGAGGGAGAGGGGGCCCTTCAGGTCACCTGCGGACCAGCCTCCTCTGGTTACAGACAGGAGGAGGCTGATCCTGGAGCAGGGAGGGAGGGGTCCGACCCAAGGTCATGCAGGCAGTTTGCAGCAGAGCAGGGATGGGAGCCCAGAAATGGTGGCCGACAGGCCCGGGCTCCTCCCTGATGAAACCCAGCTCGGAAGGCACCCCAGGACTTCTCTACCCAGCGCGCAGCACTCCTAGGCCACCCACACCGCAAAGGGCCGTGGGGAAGCCACCGCAGCCAACTCCTTCCCCGGTGCGGGAGTCCCGTTTGGGAAGGAGGGAAGGCCCCAAAGGAGGGCGAGGGTCCCGATCCACCAGCCTCCTGGGGTGGGAGCCCAGGGCGGTGGTCCGAATGCCCTAAATGGCCGCGGCCCGGCGTTGTCCCGTTGCCACGACAGTGGGCACGTCCCGCGCTCTCCCTCCTCCCTTCCTCCGACCAGCTCTTCCCGCCTCGGGCCCTGGGGAAATCAAAGCAGCCGAGCTCCCGGCCAGGCCGGCCCGGATTCGGGCGGGCAGAGGACCCCGCCCGACGGCCGCCCCCCGCGCGGGCCTCACCCGGTCCGACTGCAGCTCTTCCCCCTGGCACAGGCGGCTGAGGAAGGACTTCTGCTCCCGGCACAGCGTCTGCCGGGTGGTCAGGAACACCGTGCCCCCCACGTTGAGCCGCACCCACTTGCCCCAGCCGCCCGGCGCGCGGCCGCCCGCCCCCGCCGGCGGCGCTGCCTCCCCGGCCTCCATCCTCCCCGCTCGCCCCGGCGTCTGCATCCTCCGGGCGCGGCGGCTGGGGGCGGGCAGGTACCGCGCGCCGGGCATGCCGGGAGCTGTAGTCCGCGCCCCGGGCGGGGCGGGGCGAGGCGAACGGGGCGGGGCGAGGCGGCCGGGGTGGTGGTCCGCGGGGCCCGCGCTCCCAATCCCAGGCGCTGCCTGGGCGGCCGGCAGACCCGGCCTCCAGAAGAAGCCCTTTGGCCAAATCACCGTGTTTGGGGAAGGTCAGGTTCGAGGTCAGTGGGGCAATAGTGAGTGCTACCCCAAATCGGTGCTCCTTCCTCCTGCGTGTTCTTCCGATAACTGTTTTCTCTTGCTCCAGTTTAGGTTATTAAACAATTGGTGCCGGGAGAAACGTTTGCTCTCAGGATTCTGTAGCACTCACCTGTTATCTGTTTTCCAAGATTCTTTCATACTGCCCTTTGGGTTGGGGGGGGGGGGGGTAGTGAAGCGGGGGATGAAGGGGGGGAGGCTGGGTTCTTTGCCAACATAAGCTGAGGACAACATAGTTGGGCTTAAAGTCGACTGACCACCCACTACATTCCAGATGCTTTGTATGTCTGTATTTGGCCCTGAAGCTCTCAGCAGCCCTGTGAGGTTGGTATTACTGTACCCATTGTACGGATGAGGACACTGATGTGAAGTGACCCCCCTGACTCACACGGCTGGTGAGTGGCAGGCCAGCAAGGACCCAGGTGGGCTCCAGGTGCCTTTCCGCCACCAAGGCCCCTTTCCTGCTCCCCTGCCATGGGCTGTCAGTGCTCCTTGGGAAAGGTTTCTAGGGAAGAGGGTGGAAGGGGCACTGGATCAAAGTCGAGAGAACTGGGTTTTCATCTTGGCTTTTGTGGGATGAGGTACTGGGCAAGGTCTCAGCTTTCCCATCTGTAATTTGGGAGGGAGAGAGGGACTGGTTGTGTGCGCCCCCTTCTAAGCCAGACAACTTGGAGCTGGGACTGTTGCCATCATGGAGACTGCAGGGTGGGGAGGGGAGGGGACTGCAGGGTGGTCCTCTGGGACCAGGGAGGGACAAGGGCTGAAGGGGAAGCTGTCCTTAACTTTCTCACCTTCTGGATGCTTGAGTCTTTTTTTTTTTTTTAATGTTTTTAATGTTTATTTTGAGAAAGAGAGACAGAGCATGAGCAGGGGAGGGGCAGAGAGAGAGAGAGAGAGAGAGAGAGAGAGAGGGAGACACAGAATTGGAAGCAGGCTCCAGGCTCTGAGCTGTCAGCACAGAGCCCGACGTGGGGCTCGAATTCATGAACCGTGAGATCATGACCTCGGCCAAAGTCAGACGCTTAACCGATGGAGCCACCCAGGCGCCCCAGTGGATGCTCGAGTCTTGATCCCGGATTAAGGGAGAGGGGTCTGAGGCTTCCCTCAGTGATCCCAGTGTCCCCCTCCTCCCAGAGCTCCCCACACTGGGCAGCCTGGCTTCGTGCGGAGAGGAAATCTCCTCCCCTGGGCAGGGAATCGGTCACTGCTGCTACAATGCATGCTCTTGAGCAACTTCCTCTCTGAGCCTGTTTTTCCTTTTGCAAAATGGGAACTCTGATAGTTGCTACCGTAGAGCGTTGCCGTGAAGATTAAATCATATAATGTCTATTAAACACCCGGCATAGTCCCTGGTCTTTAGCCTATTGAGTTGAGCAGGGGGCTGAGAGGTCAGTCTGGGGCCAACCTGTGTTTGCCGTGCCTGTGGGGCAAGTGACAGTTGTCCCTCCAGGTGTGGCGCTCTGGAGAATTACTTGGACTGGAGAGGGGAGGAGACCGCCCACCAAAGAGGACAGGAAAAGCCCCATGCGTGGGCCAGTTGGAAACAAGTTCATATGAGGAGTAGGTTGAGAAAGCTGAGGCTCAGCGTGATGATGCCTCAGGAGCCCAGGGCTGGCCAGACCCAAACTGCTCCCACAGACCTGCCCCAGGACTGGAGGCACAGAGTGACTTGCACAGGGTCACTCAGCAGGACGCGATCCGTTCCCACCTCCGTCCTCCAGAAGACGGGACCGTGGCTCCCAGACCGTGAGCCTTCACAGGTTGTGCTGGAACTGGCTGCTGAGCGCAAGGCAGCCTCCAAACCTGGTCTCATCGTGGGTTCTGGAGCCCAAGCCAATAACCACCCTGCTTCCCGCGGAGTCCCGAAGCTGTGTCCTTAACCTCGTCATCAGATGAGGACACCGTAGTGCGGTCACAGGGCTGACACCCTTCGCTCCCACCAACCATCACTCGGTGCCTTACTGTTTGTTGAATGCCCACCACGTGCCAGACATTGAAACACGGAAGCGAAGACGTCAGTCGTGGTCCCTGCTTTAGAGGGGACCTCGGGTCGGGGAGGTGAATTGGAGTGGCTTTGACAAAACATGGAAGCCCAGACGGTCCTGTTTCTGATTATGGACTGGCACTCTTCCTGGTTGTGTGTGTGTGTGTGTGTGTGTGTGTGTGTGTCTTCCCCGTTTAGAGGACAAAACCACAAATGCCCCTTAGACAGTTTCTCAGGATGATGGTTACCCAGGACGCGAGCCAAACTTCAAATGCTTGCTGGTTACACCGCCCCCTGCTGTCCCCTTCTGGGAAGAGCAACTTTCAGGTGCTTTTTAATAAGGCTCTAAAATGGGCTTCTGAAGGCAAGCGAGAGAGGAGGAGAGGTGATCGATTAAGGGGCACAGGCTCCCAGACAAGGATGCCAGCCAACCTTTGTGGCTTGCTAGCCAGGGGACCTTGGCAGAGTCGCTTAACCTCTCTGCACCTCAGTTTCCCCACTTCTAAACTGTATCCGGCTCACGCTGTGAGGGTCATGTTAGCAGCATCCCTGGCTTGTCTCACATCAGCCGTCAGTCCCGTGACTAAGATGTCACTCAGCCCTGCGGGGATTTGGGGTTCAGCCCTCCCCTCCCCACGTTCAGATGTCAGAACGTTCTGATCAGCCTCGACTCTCTGTTGTTGTGTTTACATCAGATCCAATCCAGTCGCTGCCTTGGCCATCAGTTCTGCCTCCTGCGTCTGAGTCACCTTTTCAGGTCACCTGAGGAGAGAAACAAGGCATATTCAGTCAGGGGGAGTGTGTCCTGACGAGCCAGAAATATTCGGACAGACTTTCAGAGGCCAGTGGTCCAGGGGGTGGACTCCCCGGCTCCCTGGCTGTGAGACATGGTGGCCAGTTACACAACCTCTCGAACCCCCTACGTTACGGCTTTTGCAATATTTACATCATAATGTTATTCATACTTCTTAGCACTCTTTCCTGCACTAAATGGTAGCTATTATAACTGACCACTTACTGGGACTAGAAGTATCACTCCAGCCTAGGTCAGTATTATTGTGCCCATTTTTACAGATGGGGCTCAGAGAGTCGGCACAACTGATCCGTAAACTTGAATATTTATTAGAGAACAAAGATGCCTCGATGTTTTTACCTAGATCTTCCTCTGATGGGCAACATTCACCAAGCCAGCGCCCCCCCCCCCCCCCCCCGCCAGGGCTGGACTGTAGAGTTTCCGGAATCAAGGAGCCCCAGACCTTCGCCAGGAAGAGCTCACACAGCCGGCCCATAATTTCTGCAGGCTCCAGGGGGCGCCATTCGCACCGCGAAAAGGCCGTCGAGTGTGTGGAGGAAGGGGCGCCTTTCTCTCCAGTTTGCACCAAAGGGCCGTCGGGCCTGGCGGCGACACTGCCCTCCCGCCCCCTCCCCTCCCCTCTCCTCCCTTCCTCCCCTCTCTTCCCCTCCTCTCCTCCCCTCCACCGGGTCCTCAGCCTGGGCTCTGCCCTCTTCAGCCAGGGGTCTGGACTTCGCCCCGGGGGCCGGCGGCAGGGGGCGCGCCACCCCGCCCGGGGTCCGTGGAGCCCCATCCCGCCTCCACCGGCGGCGCGCCCCCAACCACCAGGCAGGCCCACGCGGTCCGTCTGCTCCTGCTGGTTCTCTCTGCAGCTCAGCTCCCGGGAACTGGGGCCCTGACAGTCGGTGGGCTCAGTCTTAGCGGCCTTCTCCAGGGACCTCTCTTGCCTGCAAACGGCGCTCTGGCTCCTGCGGATGCCCTTTCACGGCTTGAATTAGGACTCACAAGGAACCAGGAATCTACTGCCCATCCCCCTGCCCCCCTCGGCTGCCCCAGGGACATTTATGAGCACGTCCATGGGCCCACCTCGGCGCCATGCACTTTCACGGATTATCTCTTTTCATCTCAACCCAACAGGGAGCTGCGATGGTGATTGCCCCTTTACACAGGAGGGACCCCCTCGGGGTGTTCTGTGCGCCCCCAGCGTCCCCTGCTCCTCCCCCTCCTCTCCTCGGTGGCTGGTGGGGAATGAAGATGGGAAAAGGAAGGGAAGATTTCCCTCGCAGGGGGCGCACGTCCTCTGGTGGCTTGGCTCTCGCCAGAGCAACGACCCAAGCTGGCTAGGTTTTTTTTTTCCTGAAGGACTGTTTCGAGGGTTCTTTGGAGCCCCCACTGCTAGGAGAGGCTCACACTGTACTTTCCTTCCTGGGCAGGGGCTCCTCTGGGACACCCTACTCAAGGACCACCTCCCACCGGGTGCCACTGCCCACTCCCCTTGTGTCCTGGCCCTGCATAAAGTCTCTTCTGGGCACAGCAGCAAGTCACGGCTCCTGACCCAGGTCCTCAGCGGGCCCCCTGGAAGCCAAGGCCCGGCCCAGACGGGGTTCACCCCGTACATCCCGTTCCACCTCGGACCAGCCTGCCGGCTCCGCTTCCCGCCTGCAGGCTTTCCCAGGCTTGGGTCCCGCCTAGCCTCTGAGCGCCACCGCCACCCCTGTGCCCTCCCCCCCCCCCCCCCCGCCACGCCTGTGCCCCCAACCCCCAATCCAGGGCACAAAGGCCAGGCTCTGCAGATGGCCTCGTGGAAAACCCTCTCACTCAGCCTTCAGGGAGGGGAGCACCACCCCCCCCACGGGGCGGGAGAAGTAAAGACCCACAGCACCCCAACACCTCCCTGTGGAGAGAGCCCCCCTCTGCCTGCCAGCTGTTCCCGATGGTGTCTGTCTCCGCCGCCGTAGGTGGGAGGCACGGTCTCCCGAGGCTTCTAAAACTAGTTCCCAGCCACCTGGGTTGGAAGCGCTGCTTTAGAAGGTCTAGCACCTCGTTTTAGAATGTGGGTGCCGTTGGCAGCCCTGGCTGGAACCGGATCAGAAGAGCCTGCGTTTAAAAAATAGCATTTTCTTTTGCGGCACTCTCAGACTTTGAGCAAAGCCGCAAAAATAATACCAGACTGGCGGAGGCTTCACTCAAGAGTCACCAAACGTTCACATTTTCTTTCTTTTTTTTTTTTTTACTACATGTGCTCTTTCATTCTCTGTCCCTCCTTTTCTCGTTTTTCTGAACCGTTGGTGAGGAAGTCATGGCGTTAGTGGCCTTTCGCTCTTCAACTCTTCAGGGTGATCTACAGATCGGGACGTTCTCTCTTATGTGACCGAGGTACAATTACCCGCGTCAGGAAACGAGTTGTCCTGCTAATGTCCTTTGCGGCCAAAGGGGGGCGGGGAGTACTTGAGGCTCCCCTCCAGAAAGGGTTCCATTCCGCTGGCCTGTCGCTTTAGTCTTCTGATGTGGAATGATTCCTCGGTCTTGCTCCATCTCCCATTTTTGGGGGGAAGACGCTGTGTATTTTGTAGAATGCCTTCAGTTTGGGTTTGTCTGAGATTTCCTGACGATTACCCTCATTGTGTGCATGTTTGGCAGGAATATCAGAGCGGCGAGGCTGTGCGCTCAGGCTCCCCCCCCGCCCCCCCCCCCCCCCCCCCCCCCGGCACGAGGTACACCTGTCAGTTTATGCCATCACTGGTAAGGTGAACTGATCACTTAACGCGGTGTCAGTCAAGCCGCTGATCGGTACAGTTCCTCTCTCGCGCTTTGAGTGTCTCAGCGTCTTGGTGGGGAGATACGCTGAGGCTCTCTTAATATCCTATTTTCCAGCAAACACATTTATCTCATCCTTAATTTTAATATTCGTGGATGGTTCTTTTTTTCTTTTAGGTTTACTTATTTATTTGGAGAGAGAGAGCGCACAAGCAGGGGAGGGGCAGAGAGGGACAGAGAGAGAGAGAGAGAGAGAATCCCAAGCAGGCTCTGCGCTGTCAGCCCAGAGCCCAACATGCAGGCCTCGAACCCAAGATCATGACCTGAACCAAAATCAAGAGTTGGACGCTTAAACGACTGAGCCACCCAGGGGCCCCCATTGATGATTCTTGCTATAATAAGTACTATGGAGATGGCCGAATTGTGATTTTTTTTTCTAATTCCGTCATTTCCTCTATATTCTCAAAAAATTTTTTTGATGTTTTATTTATTCTTGAGAGAGAGAGAGACAGAGTACAAGCAGGGGAGGGGCAGAGAGAGAGAGAGAGAGACACACACAGAATCCGAAGCAGGCCTCAGGCTCTGAGCGGTCCGCACAGAGCCCGACGCGGGGCTCGAACCCACGAAGCGCGGGATCGTGACCCGACCTGAAGTCGGACGCTCAACCAGCTGAACCACCCAGGCGCCCCTCTTCTGCATTTCTTAGTGGCATTCTCTTGTCAGATGGGAGCTGCCAGAGCAGACCCCACAGCGAGTCAGGCCAAGGGCCGAATCAAGATGGCGGAGGCCGGACATGAGTACCAGGCCCATGAAGGGCAACCAGGCACCTGAGAAGTTGCTCAGGGCCAGGGGAGCGAGGAGCCAGCGGGGAGTGAGGGTGGGCAAGCCAGAGGTCACATACCTCCCCAGGGGACGTCTCCAGCTCTGCTCCCAGCGGGTGCCCAGAGCAGCTCCTGGTGGCCGGAAGTTCTTGCCTGGCCCACTGCGGTCTCTAGCTGTTTCTGTCTGTCCCTGCCCATCACATTCCGCACCTCACCTCTCCCAGGATCCTGTGAAGCCACAGGCGCCGCGTTTGTAGCCGCGGGCTGTCGGAAGAGCCGTCATGGGTCTGGTACCGAACTCTACTTGATTTGTTCTCTTCACGGGCTTGTAACTGCGTTTCAAGCCTTTCACGGTTCAGAAATGGGGAAAGTCTGTGCCAGGAAGCAGAAGCTGGCAGGGGAAGAGGAAAGAGCAGACACAGCCAGCCTCGGTGGGGGAATAAATCCCCACGCACCAGCCCCGGGAAGCCTCGCTGATACCCTGGCCCATAAGATAGGCACCGTCGAGGGTGTATAGGCTGTCACAGGGAGGCAGGAGTGAGGGACAGCACAGCGTGTCAGTTACAGTAATAACGCATCTATGTGGTGCTTCCTGGGCTGGGCTTTGTTCCCAGCTCTTTGTATAAATCTGATCCTGCGGGGCAGGTACTGGGTTAGACCCACGGAGGTAGAATCTGGAGACTCACTGCCAGGTCTGGGGTGGTGGCCTCGCGTCCTGAGACAGGGAACATGGACAGGGGAGCAGGGTTAGGGTACCAGCAGGCAGCGGACACGGGGGTCTGAAATAAATAGGGATCCGAGCCCAGCGAGCTGCTGGGGGCCCAGATTTGAGAGCGACTGGTTGAGCAAAGTGGGTTAAGCCACCAAAATGGCTTATCTGTTACCCAGAGAGCGTGGGCCCACCTAGAAGCAGGCAGAGACTCTGGAGAACATGCCAGTAACCGGGAAGGACAGTCAGCAAGAATAATCCAGACTTGCAAGGACCTGGAGAGTCACACGGCAGTTGGGGCCATTTAGTTTAGGGGCAAAGCGCCCCCAGAAGGTATCAGTAGCCGCTGAGTGCTCAGATGCCCCCGGTACAGCATGCTCCCCCTCCAACAGGTAAATATGTTAGACCTTTCAGTGCTTAAAATGGTAAAGCTTCGGTAACCTAAAAATCTCATCTCTTCCTGAATGACTCATTCCCCACGAGTTAAGAATAAACCTCTATTGTGCTCGTGTAGCTGGGTGATTCCAGCGGGAGTGACACCTGATATTGTTTTGAACTTTACCTTACCTGACATCACATCTAGAATTTGCTCTCATTTCTCAGCCTGGGCGACTTGAGCCCCGCCCCGGCCTGAAGGATCTGGAAGGCAGACCTCTCAGGGGCCACGTGCAGCCCTGCTTCCACGGCCCCCGGGACGGATTCATTATTCAGTCTGCCGTGTGCGGGGTGGGGGCTTCGGGCCCTGATCCCTCGTGTCAACGATCCAAGGAGTGAACACGCCCCAGTGCAGCCGGTTAGACGAGGCTGGGAAACTTCTGACTGTCCCTGACACAGGAGGGGTGTTCCGGCAAATATTTGCCAAGCGGACGAAAATTTCATCATCCTTGTTATCCAGGGCGGCAAGTTCCTGCCGGGAACACAGCCGGTGGGTAGGATGGGCTCTGGCAGAGGCCAGGACCCTGCCGCGAGTGGTTAATTATTCTGGGAGTTCAGACTTGAAGGGGCTGAGGGCGGAGCCCGGCCAACTCCTCAAAAAGGCGGCTCTGGGAATCCTAGAAAGGCGAGGCTCCATTTCCTTTCTCCTGCCTCTGGGCCCTCCTCTGAACCTGTCCAGACCCATCCAGGACCTTCCCAGGAGGAAAAGTCTCAGCTCGGATCAGCCTGGGTTCCTTGCTGGGAGGAGGACCCAGGGAAGGGAAGGGGAGCCTAGCTGAACCCCTGGCTCAGAACCCCACCGCTCAGAGGGTCTCCTCGCGGAGCTGGGAGACACGTGGCCGTCCTCCCTGAGCTTGTCACTGGTGTGTCCAAACCCTGCGTTACACTCCATTCTCCCTTAATCGTGAAATCTGGAAAACCACCCCGGGCAAGACCCACTGGGGGGGGGGGGGCGTCTCCCCTGCAATTTCTTTTTTTTTTTTTTTTTTTATAAAATTTTTTTTTTTTTTTCAACATTTATTTATTTTTGGGACAGAGAGAGACAGAGCATGAACGGGGGAGGGGCAGAGAGAGAGGGAGACACAGAATTGGAAACAGGCTCCAGGCTCTGAGCCATCAGCCCAGAGCCCGACGCGGGGCTCGAACTCACGGACCGCGAGATCGTGACCTGGCTGAAGTCGGACGCTTAACCGACTGCGCCACCCAGGCGCCCCTACCCCTGCAATTTCTAACTGCAGGTGAGGCCCTGCTCTCAAACTAGCTGTGTGCCCTTGGGCAAATCGCTCAACCTCTCCGATCTTGTTTTTCCCATTTCTAACAGGAGTCTGTCATCACTTCACGGTACCGCTCCCTTCCTTCTGGAAATAGGGTAGCACCGGCCAGTTTTACTCCCTGGCTGGGAAGCTTTACCAGGGCAGGAACATAATTCTCCTATTCACTGTCCCCTCTCCCTGAACGCAGACGTACAAGAGGCACTCAACATGCCGCGTAAGTAAAAGTCCTTTAAAAAAAAAAAAAAAAAAACCAACAGGGGGCGGGGCACCTGGGTGGCTCAGCTCAGGTCGAGAGCTCAGGGTTTGTGAGTTCGAGCCCCGCGTCGGGCTCTGTGCTCACGGCTCAGATCCTGGAGCCTGTTTCTGATTCTGTGTCTCCCTCTCTCTCTGCCCCTCCCCCGTTCATGCTCTGTCTCTCCCTGTCTCAAAAATAAATAAACGTTAAAAAAAAAAATAAATAAATAAATAAAAAAAATAAACGTTAAAAAAAAAAAAAAAAACAAAAACAAGGGGGCACCTGGGTGGCTCAGTCAGTTAAGCGTCCTACTCTTGATTTCGCCTCAGGTCATGATCTTATGGTTCGTGAGTTCGAGCCCCAAGCTGGGCTCTGCGCTGACGGTGTGGGGCCTGCGTGGGATGCCTTGCCAACATCTCTCTCTGCCCCTCCCCTGCTCTCGCTCTCTCAAAATAAATTAAAAAAATTTTTTTAAATAATAAAATAAAATAAAAAAATAACAGGAACACTTGATATTTACTCCGTGCCCAGCACCAAGCTAAGCGGTTTCAGTGCATTCTCTCATTTAATCCCCGTATTTCTCAAGGAAAATATGATGACTCCCTTTTTAACGATGAAGAAACTGAGGCCCAGAGAGGCTCAGCAGTGTCCAAGGTCAGGCAGCCTTGTACGGGGCAGCTGAGACAGAAGCCAGATCCGAACTCACATGCATCTGTAGACGAAGCCCTCTCCCTGAAGCAAAGAGGCGGGGACGTTTCCAGGAGAGAAAATGAGGCTTGGAAGCATAAAAAGGAAGTATAAAAGGAAGGAGCTTTCTGGACGGCTACACTCAGCCTCCAGGGGGAGGGGGCGTGATGAAGGATCCCCTCCACGTTGGGAGTCCTTGTCTACACTGTTTCTGACTGCTGTGCTCAACTGTTATTTGCTCCTAAAGCAGTGGTTCTCAATTGAGGGTGATTTTTGCCTCCCGGGGGATACTTGGTGATGCCTGGAGACGTTTGTTGGTTGTCACAACCGGTCCGTACTACTGGCTGGGGGCCAGACATGCTGCTAAACGTCCTACATTGCACAGGACGGCCTCGGCAACAAAGAATTATCCCGCCTGAACGTCAGGAGCGCTGAGGTTGTGAAACCCTGAGCTCGAGAAATGGGACTCCGCAATGCCGAAACCTTTGTCTGACATCCTCCTCCTGAGGTACGCATTATTTCCCTTTTACAGGTGAGGAAACAGACTCAGAGAGGTTGGGACTTAATTTAGAGCTCTCATTCAGAAAACCCGATACTATCCTATCGGCTCCCTCTTGCCCGTGGACTTGGGAGGTGACTCAGTGTCAGAGGAAATGTGATGGGCGGCGGGGGGCGGGGGGGGGGGGGTCGCAGGTACAAAGAAGAGTAAGTTCGGAGTTCGGGAAATCTGGGTCTGGTCCAGCTCTGTTGTAATCCATCGTGTGACCTTGGGTAAGTCAATGCCCCCTCTGGTTTCATTCTTCTAGGGTTTTCCCCAGTACCGACGGATGCGGCCCGTCTACTACTGAGGGGTTCTTTGGGGGCTTGGAGACGGGGAGGGGTGACCTGGCTGCAGGCAGGGGCCATCTGGGGCCTTCTCAGACACCATTTCCATCTCTGCACAAAGGACAAATACAGAAGGAAGAAGATAGAGCCTCGACCCTTGGGCCTGGGGTGGGGGGTTTGGGGGGTAGGCAGAGGTTTTCCTTATCACAGCAAGATTCACCTCTCAATAGCCCAGAAGCCAGAAGGGGAGACCCCCAGCATTATGGGGTGGAGGATGGTTGGCTGGGGGCATTCTGCTCACAGGACTAGAAGGGCTCTGGGGCTCCAGCCCTGCTCGGAAGGCAGGGGCAGGATCCCCCAGACCCTCAGGCTCCACCGAGCTCCCTTTGCTGGGCATTCTGGACCACCGGCTCCTTAGGAAAACCAGGCAGCCCCACAGTTGGAAGCATTTGGCACTGTGCTGTTTTATTTCCTCAACAGGGAAAACAGAAGGGAGGCAGGACCCCCGCTCAGCACCTGGGGCGCTGCCTCCCTCTGTCCCACCACCACCTTCTCTCCGGCCTCGGCTGGGAGCCCACAGGTCGACAGAACTCCTGGCCTCTGGGATGTCGCCCTCTGCGCCACCTGACTTGCAGGAAGAAACACTCTCTCGGTCGAGGCAGAGTCAGAACAACCAGGCCGGGCGCTGCCTCCCGTGTCCTGACCCTGCCCTCAGTGGGTCTTCCCCCGGCCCTCGGAGATGACGTCCTCTGGCTGGGCACGCATGTACCACTCTACCCAGGAGCCATCATAGATGGCCACGTCGGGCTTGCCGCAGACGTAGGCCCCCAGTGCCACGTGGCAGGCTGTGACGCCGGAGCCGCACGTGGCTACCAGTGGCTGGGACAAATCCACCTTCTTTTCCTGGAACAGACGGCGGATCTCCTCGGGGCTCTTCTCCAGGCCCTCCTGGGTCAGGAAGTCCGTGAAGGGGATGTTCACAGTGCCGGGGATGTGGCCAGGTTCGATGCCTGCAGCAGGAGGGCAGGAAGGAGGGAACACACACAAAGGGGGTATGAATGGCCCCTGGGTACTGAGAGCCTCCCGTGCGCCCACGGCGCTAACCCTCTATGTGCATCATCTCGTGTAGTCCTCATAGCCAGGCAACCCAGGCGCTATTCACAGGCATTCCCATTTTACGGACAGAGATGCTGAGGTTCCGTACTGCCCAAGGTCCCGCATCCAGCAAATTGCTGGCTAGAATTGGAACCCAAGACTCAGACCCCACCAGAGCCTCACTCTGCCCCCAGTTTCCCGATCACCTGTGCGCCCTGGGGGCAACAAAGATAAGTAAGCCCTCCCTCCGCCTGGCCAGGAGTCATTGCACTTGCCCTACAGAAATTGATCTGGCAGGGCAGACAGGCAATAACTGAGCCTAACTGAGCCATTACGAGTATGAGGGTGTTACACCCTGCGGGGGGGTTATGGAGGCATATTATAAGAGGTATTAACAGTAATCATGAGGGGTGCCTGGGTGGCTCAGTCGGTTAAGCGGCCGACTTCGGCTCAGGTCATGATCTCGCAGTCCGTGTGTTCGAGCCCCGCATCGGGTTCTGTGCTGACAGCTCAGAGCCTGGAGCCTGTTTCGGATTCTGTGTCTCCCTCTCTCTGACCCTCCCCCGTTCATGCTCTGTCTCTCTCTGTCTCAAAAATAAATAAAAACGTTAAAAAAAACCCAAAAAACAAAAAACAGTAATCATGATAGCTGGTGTCACTGAGCGCTTACTTTGTGCCGGGCACCGTGAGGAGCCCCTCTGCTGTATTTTCTCCCCCCCAGACTCTAGGGGACAGAAATGATCATCCTCCCTTTTACACAGACGAGGAGCGTGAGGCACACAGACTAACTTGCCCGAGTCAGAGGGGCCCCAGAGCTGGGGCTGTTAACCACCAGGCTGCGAGGGCAGGGAAGCTTCTCTGAGAAGGCGCTGAGGGTGAGCAGGGTTCTATCAGGTAGAGAGGTCTGGGCAGTGGGGGCTGAGGGCACGCCAGGCTGGGGAAGGGAGTCTTTAGAGGGGGTAAAAGTCATTGGGCCAAAGCCCAGACATGGGGGGAGGTCGAGGCCCAAGAGGAACCAGGAGGCACGGGAACACCGTAACAGGCCTGGATTAAGATGTAGGGCTTTGGGGCACCCGAGTGGCTCAGTGGGTTGAGCGTTTAACTTCGGCTCAGGTCATGATCTCTCAGTTCATGGGTTCGAGCCCCATGTCGGGCTCTGTGCTGACAGCTCAGAGCCTGGAGCCTGCTTCAGATTCTTTGTCTCCGCTCTCTGCCCCTCTCCCACTCACATTCTGTCTCTTTCTCTCTCTCTCAAAAATAAATAAACATTAAAAAAAAAAAAAAAAGATGTAGGGCTTTGACCTGACTGCAAGGGGACACCAGACTTCCGTTTTCTTTTTTCTTTTTTTTTTTTTTTAATTTTTTTTTTTTCAACGTTTATTTATTTTTGGGACAGAGAGAGACAGAGCATGAATGGGCGAGGGGCAGAGAGAGAGGGAGACACAGAATCGGAAACAGGCTCCAGGCTCTGAGCCATCAGCCCAGAGCCTGACGCGGGGCTCGAACTCACGGACCGCGAGATCGTGACCTGGCTGAAGTCGGACGCTTAACCGACTGCGCCACCCAGGCGCCCCCAGACTTCCGTTTTCAAAAGATCATTTTGATCCTAGCACAAGAACCCTAGAGGGCAAGGCTAGAACGCTGTTCATAAAGAGGGTCATTGCCCTAAACCCGGTCATTTGGTTTCACCACCCTCTGCGAGGCAGGTGTTAGTAATATTCCCATTTTCACACCAAGGACTGAGACTCGCAACAAAATAAACCCTCACAGCCCATGATTCAAAAATCCTGGCCATTCAGACTCTAGGGTGAGGCTCTAGCCTCGTGGCTTCTGCCTCGATTTCCCCCTGCAGCGGGTGACACTCCTACAGAGAGCTGCGGACCCGTGTCGACAGTTATTGCTAGACCTTAGCACCCAGCCAGCGCTCTGAGCCCGTGGTGAGGTTGGAATGCGCCCTGCACCCCCCGTTAGGTGCAGCAAAGGCTCACTGAGAGACATCACGTAGAGACCCGAACTGGAGCAAGGAAGGAGAGCAAGCTCTCGGCCCAGGTTGGCCGCTGTCCGAGCAGGGCTGTCCCCGCGCCTCGAACCCCACCAAGCAAAGCAGGCTTCCCCCACCCCGCTGAACGACGGCAACGATGTGATGCCCTCCACTGATCTAGACCCAGCTTTTATGCGCACTGGCTCGGTCGGTCTCTACAACAAGCCTGCTAGGTGTGTGCCATCATCTCTTCCTTTACAGGTGAGCAAGCAGGAGAGGTGAGCATTTAAGCGCCTCTGTAAAGAGCCATAAGCACGGACGAAGCACACAGGAATTACGTCACCCTCCTTGAGGGCACCTTACTTGTGCTGAGCGCTCTATACATGTCTTCTCGTTTGACATTTGACGCTCACCGCATCCTTACCAAGCCGTGTTTTCTCCTCTTATTTTGCACGCGCAAACGCTGCAGTTCAGAGATTAGATTAGGTGACCGGCCAAGTGGCTCACTGCCCCCGCCCCCTCCCCCAAAGGGCTGAGCTGAAGGCCCTAACAGGTTCAAGGTGGAACCACATAAAATTGTCACCTATGCGGGCCCCCAAAATGGCTGGCTATCAGCAGTGCCCTACGGTCGGATCTCAGGTCAACACTGCTCTGCATGGTTCCATGTAGCGGGGTCCTTCTCGAGTCCCCAGATCTCTCTGGGACGTTGATCCCATGCCAGCTGTTGGGTCAGTCTTCGGGGATGCACGGGGAGCAGGGTGGACCCTTACCCTGGGGCCATGTGAAACAGTAAGAGGAGGGGCCCAAGCTGCTTTGTAAGCACTGAACAGAAGCCCCACCCTCATTCAGGGGCGGTAGGGAGGCGGATGCCATTCAAGGACAGACTCCCAAGACCAAGTAGCAACTTCCTTGCATCCCCCCTGAAAAAGGCACGAGAGACAAAAGGCTGGGTAATGACTGCTTGCTCACTGCAGTTAAATGTACCGCCCCAGCGCCTGGCCGGGCTGCTTCCTGACCTCCAGCAAGGTAGCCATTCTGAGACTCCATTTCCTCCTGGGTACAATGACAGCACCCATCTGTCGCGGTCATTGAAAGGCTCACACGACCGTGGCCATTGGCCTACACGTTTGCAGGGAGCCCTGCCCACGTCATCCAGGGCTTCCCTGTGGTCTCCTTGCCTGGAGAATTCAGCTCCCAGACACAGGGCTCTGCTCTAACCCAGGCCAGCAGCCACCTCTATTCAGTTTCTCTCCAACCTGGGGCCGGTGATACCGCGCACGGCCCCTCTCTCGTGCCCTCTGCAAGCCTCGACCCCTCTTAGGGGCCTTTCATCCACTCCCCTACCCCAGACTCCTCCCCCTCCTCCTCCCCCAGTCTGCCTCCATCAAGAGCGGGGGTGGCTACACCCGATCAGGCCCCATCCCTTTGGGGGCTTTTCCTGCCGCCCCTCCTGTTCCGCAGAGACCGCCCTACATCCGCAGAATTGGGGTGGGGCTGTTTGGCTTCTCACCCTAATACAGGGCGCCCTGGGTTCCCAATGAGTCTGGGGGCAAAGCAAGTATTCGTGTCCACTTTTAAGGAATAAAGCCAGGGAGGCTCAGAGAGTGAGACGACTGGAAACCACATCTCACGCCCCCGCCCCATGCGGCGTCCTTCAAAGGCGAGGCCGAGGCAGCGCTCAGCGCGTCCCTGGCCCCGCGCCCCAGGTGACCTCCCGCCCCTTCGCGCGTGTTTGTTACCGTCTCGGGGCTCGGGTTCGGTGCCGCGGAACCGGCCGGCGGCGCGGGCGTCCACCACCTGGAAGCGCCGGGATTCAAGGTTCTCCTTCATGTCCTCGTACGTCTTGACGAAGGCGGGGTCAAGCGAGGCTCGGAACTCGGCGGGCGCCGGGCGGCTCTTCCCCGAGCTCAGCGGGAGACCCAGGCGGAGCCAGTGGCGCAAGCCGCCGTCGAGCAGCGACACGGTGCGGTGGCCGAAGGCGCGGAACATCCACCAGACGCGCGGCGCAGAGTAGAGGCCCTGGTCGCTGGCGTCGTAGATCACGACGTGGGTGGCGGCGCCCACGCCCAGGTGGCCCGCGTACTCCGCGAAGTGCGCCGCGCTGGGCAGCATGTGGTCGTAGGGGGACGTGCGGTCGCTGCACTGATCGATGTCAAAGAAGGCGGCGCCGGGGATGTGGCGCTCCTCGAACTCGCGGCGCGCGTCGCGGCCCAGCTTGGGCAGGTACCAGGAGGCGTCTAGCAGCTGCAGGGGCTGTCCCGCGCGCGGGGTCCGCAGCGCCTCGGCCACCCACTGCGCCGACACGAGCGCGCGGAAGAGCTGCTGTGGGGGCATGGTGGCGGTGGCGGCGACACCGGGGCTGCAAGCCTGGGCGACAGGGAGGATGTCAGGAGGGAATCGAGGAAGAGGCCGGCCAGGTCGCTGCAGATGCCCGCACCGCTGGGTCTGGCACTAGCCCGCAGGGGCGGTGGAGCCCCAGGAGGGCAGAGTCCAGGGAACACAGAAAACCGGCAGAGGCAACCCCAGGGGCAGACTTCGGTCACCGGGGCCTCCCCTCCCACCCAGGACACCTACACGGGGAAGAGCAACGGAATGACCCTGACCCCTTGGAGGGGGCCAGGTGGACCCTTCATCGCTACTTGCCGGGGTCAGGGGGGGGCGGTAGGGACAGGTTCAAGCACAGGGAGGCAAGCAGGGGGCAAAGTCTCAGCCCCTCCCCAAGGTCCCTGGTGGAATTCGTAAACTTCTTCGTCAAACGTTTATATAAGCAGCCTCACGGGAAATAGTAGCTGAATTTACTGACTCCTTGCTATGTATCATTTCATCTCACAATACCTCGGAACCCTGCAGGACACAGAGTAGGCTCTCAATTATTCGCCGGACAAGTAGCCTCCGGAAGGTTGGTAGGGGATATTCTCATGGTCACGGAGGGCGGCGCTGAAGTTTAAAGGCTCCAGTGGCCAAGGTCAACAGCTAAAGTGGCGGTGACACCAGAATCCTGACTCTCGCTGGCCAGTGCTGTGCAGGCCCTGGGGGTCCAGCCAGGTCAGATTTTGTCCCTTGGGCCTGAACTGAGTCTCTGAAACTCGGGGCAGCAGCCGCAACAGTGACAGCGCCTCCCACCCCCCCCCCCCCACCCCCCCGTCCCTTCCACTCCCCTGTGGGCCAGCCACTGAGAGTACACACAGCCCACAACATGACACGCAGGCCACAGCCTGCCAGGGCCAGGATGCCCTGAATGTGTTGGGCACCTGTACAGACAGCCCCTAGTTCGTCAGGTGCCTCCGCGCGGGTTAGAGAAAGGTGCCCCTTCCGTCAGGGCACGTGACTGGGTGGGTGGAGCCTGAGCCGCAGGTCAACCCCCATACCCCGTTGGCAGGGCACGGCCTTACCATCCATACCAGGCCGTCCTGCCACAGAGAAGGGGTGGGGAGAGAAGAGGTGCTTCGTGGGCCAGGCCACACGCTAAGCCCCGTGGCCTTTAGTGGTGGGCATATGACAATGTCTGCCTTCTGCGCGAGGCAACTAGAGATGTGCTTTGGCCTTGCTCACACAGCTGGTCAGCTCCGGAGGCTGGACCTCTTCCCCAGCCTCGGGTCGGTGATGACCAGGGCCTAATCAGTCCACAGTGTTACGCCTTGTACCCGGCCTCTCCCAGTCTGGCTTTTAGGAACTCAACTCCACCCACGAGGCCAGGCCTCGTGCTGGCTACTGAGAAACTCTTAACGTTGCCAGGCCCCGGGGGGACGGGGGGCTGTGGCGGGTAAAGACAGGCCACGGGCCTGCCCAAAGGACAGCATCATTGAAGAAAGTCTGGGGTTCAGTGCAAGCACCAGGGACCGATACCTCAGCCTAGGGTGGGAGCAGAGGAAGTGGGAAGTCTTCCTGGAGGAGGAGGAAGTGCGTGCAAACTGATTTGACTTTTCCAGGGGCCCAGGAAACTGCGGCTTGACCTTCAGGATGAGGAGGCTGCCCCGAGGTGGCTTTTTTTTTTTGGCTAAGGGGCCATCTCAGTGCCCGTGGGTCCTACCACAGCTGAATAGTGTTGGCGGATGCTGTGGGTCCCTTCTTAAAGAACCCATCTGGGAACCACAGTGGCTCCTGCCCCCTGGGATTCTTGGGCCTCCTGGTTTTCTATCCAAGGATCCATTTAGAGTAGAAAGAACCCTGGACTGGGAATCAGAGCCCCGGCCTCAAGTCAGTGCGAATCACTCGGCTCCTTAACTAGCCGTGCGAGGGCGGGCATGGTAGGCTCCCCAGCCATTTTCACTTCTTATAATGGAGCTTCCAACCTTCAGCTCTTACAGTGGAGATTAATGAACAGTTAATGACTGTCGAGGGGCCATCACAATGCACTACAAATGGCCGGTGTCAATAATCATTAAAAACGGCTTAATAAAAACCCAATGATTTCTGAAAAGTTATTCCCATAGGTGGCCTTTCAACAACAACAACAACAACAACACATCTAGAATCTTAAGAATTTCAGGATTGGGTGGGACTTGGGAGGTCTGGGGGTCTGGGGTCACCCGGCCTGGCCCCCCCCCCCCCCCCCCCCCCCCGCTTTATGGTCAGTTCTCACAAAGGACTGCAGGAGGAGGCAGGGGAGGGTCCGGGGAGCAGGCTGTGTGTCACCAAAGGGCGGGGCCCAGGTCCTGGCCCCGCTTGCCAAGCCTGGACCACCTCAGGTGGGGGTGCTCTGGGTGGGGGTGCTCTGGGAGTGAAGGACTCCAGGACCCACAGGACAGCCCTAGCTGTATCTCACGAGTGTCTATACCCACTAGGGGAAGTGTGAGCCCCAGGCTGCCATCTGGGGGGGAGGCCCTGGAAGAAGAGGGGCTCCAGGCAGACTGGGCTATCCTCGAGGACTTCCCCCTAGTCTGCTCCTTCCTGGTACCCCCCCCCCCCCCCCCCCCGCACGTCAGGGCCAAGCACAAAGTTCGGAAGATTCTGGAGGCCAAATGCTTGTCAAAGTATGAATGTCTCAACTTCCTGTGAGACTAGCATTATTTCAGAATAAAAAAGAGCCTTTCCAAGGGAGAGGAGAAAAAGCATTCGGGACATATGTAACACGAATGCAAAAGCGGCTTAGGAGCAGGGGTGAGCCACCAGCTTGCAAGGACCAGTTGTTAAGATTTTTCAGGAATGATGTCGCCTGGTTGTTAAACACGGCCCATTGTTAAAAACCAAACGCTATAACCTTATAATTAAATAGGTTAATTAAAAACAAAGGCAATTATTTTCAAAAGCATGAGGCTTTGGGGTGGAGCCAGGTAAACCGAGGCAGATCCGATGGGCCTCAATTGCTTGGTGTGCCCGTGGGGTGACCAGCTAGGCCTGTCTGTCTGCTCTCGAAATGTAAAGTTTCTGGCCTACTCCGTAGGGTTGTTGTGAGAAGTCAGTAAGGCCCTAGGAGCGAAGTATCTCACCAAGCAGGCCTTGGCCAATGTTAGTTTCGTTTTGCTCCGGCAAGTTCTTTGCCAGTTTCTCTTCTTGGAGCCTCGGCCTTGTCTCCCTGGCCTCTCTGTGGGGTTTCATTGGTCCTCTTCCCTCCCTCTTACCCTCTATGGTGGCACCAGGTGACCCCCCCCACCCCTATCCCCCCACCTCCCCCCTACCCCCCCACCTCCCCACCCGCCACTCACTCGGACGTCACCCAGCAGGCCGCCCCGAGCGGCGGCGGACAGCCATCCTTAGGGCGAACTCCGGGGCGCGTCTTCCCTCCTAGACTGCAGCCCCCTACTCCGCTCTGGCCCCGCGGGGGAGCCCCGCGCCGCGCACCCCGATGATCCACTTCCCCCCAGAGAAAGGCAAGCGCGATGCCGCAGCAGTTACCCCGGTCTCGGGCTCCGCGCTTCCGGGCTCGGTCATGGCCCCAGAGCAGGGCGCCCCCTCCCCGCGCCCGAAGTCGTCCCCTCCTCCCGCCACCAACCTGACGCTGGCCGAAGGGAGGAGACTCGAGCACTGCCCACAGCCGCGGCCACTCGGAGCCAAGGCTGCTCGCGCCTTCCACTCTCTGGGCCAGGGGGACACCCGCGCCGCCGCGTCCCGCCCCGCGCCGCCCCCGCGCCCCCCGCGCCCTCCCGGCGGGTCCCCGGGGTCCGAGCGGCGCTGCGCTTGGTGGGACGGCGCGGGGGGGGCGGCCGCGGCGGGACTGCACGAGGCGGGGGCGTGGCGGGCGGCGCGCCGTACCCCCCTCCGGCGGCGGCGCGATGGTGCGGGCCGGCCGGGGAGTTGTGAGCTCTGGGTTTGAACCGGCCAACTTCTCCAGCGGTCGGGGGCGAGCGCCAGGGCGGCGGCGAGGGCGAGTGAGTGCGGCCGGGTGGGGCGGCGGCCAGGCACCCCGGCCGCTCGGGATTGGGCCTCCGATCTGGCCCCGGCAACCCAGGGGAGGGTCCCCCTGGCGAAAGCGGGACGGGGTGCCCTGGGAGCCTCCGACCCAGCTAGGGTACCGAGCCCGGGCGAGTCTGGAGGCGGGCGAGTCCGCCCAGGCTGCCGAGATTTGCCGCGGGCGCGCTTGCCGGGGGCGCGAGCGAGGGCCTCTGCGGGCTCCAGCGACCCCTCCCCCCAGGCGCCCACTCCCCTACCCTCCCAACAAAGGGGGCTTCTCCGCTCCACATGTCATCTCCTCCCTCCTCCTGGCCATCTTTTCGCCTCTCTCTTCTGGCAGGATCTCCAACGCCTGTATGGTAGCTTCCGGAGCCAGATGCCCTCCGGGCCAGCTCCCCCAGTGGGGCTCCGGGGAGCTCTCGCCCCGCCCCCTTCGGCGCGGGGGCCCCAGGGAGGGGCGGAGCAGCCCTTCCTTAGGGAATGCAAACCTTCCCACTGGGTGCCCGGGCCCTGCATGGTGGCTGGGCCTCTGCAAACACGCCGCCCTGCGGGGAGCGCGGTGGGAAAAAGCTCCTCCCAGGTCCCGCTCCCCTGCACGCACGGCCCTCACACGCTGCTCTCTTTTCCTGGTTTCCACCCGCGCCAGGTGATGCGCAGAGCTGAAACCATGGTCCATCAGGTGCTCTACCGGGCGCTGGTCTCCACCAAGTGGCTGGCGGAGTCGGTTCGGGCTGGCAAGCTGGGGCCTGGCCTGCGGGTGCTGGACGCGTCCTGGTACTCACCGGGCACCCGCGAGGCCCGCAAGGAGTACCTAGAGCGCCATGTGCCCGGCGCCTCCTTCTTTGATATAGAGGAGTGCCGGAACGCGGCGTCGCCCTACGAGATGATGCTGCCCAGCGAGGCCGACTTCGCCCACTACGTGGGCCGCCTGGGCATCAGCAACCAGACCCACGTGGTGGTTTACGATGGTGACCACCTGGGCTCCTTCTATGCGCCGCGGGTCTGGTGGATGTTCCGTGTGTTCGGCCACCGCACCGTGTCGGTGCTCAACGGCGGCTTCCGGAACTGGCTGAAGGAGGGCCACCCGGTGACATCTGAGCCCTCACGCCCAGAGCCGGCTAACTTCGAAGCCACACTGGACCGCTCCCTGCTCAAGACCTACGAGCAGGTGCTGGAGAACCTTGAGTCTAAGAGGTTCCAGTTGGTGGATGCCCGGTCCCAAGGACGGTACCTGGGCACCGAGCCAGAGCCAGATGCAGTAGGTACGTGTCCTGCTGGGTGGGTGATCCCTGGGTGGGGGTGGGGGGTGGGGTACTGCCCAATGAAATGATGGAGAGCAGGGATGTCTGGGACCCTCTCCAGGTTTTGCCCTCAGTTCCCCCATACGTGGGCCCCAGTCTGCATCTGTGAAATGAGAGAATAGAGCCAAATCCAAAAGCTTTTTCAGCTGTGATGCATGAGGACCTACATACGTGTTCCCATAGCCATGTGCTAACTAGCAACCTGGTATCCGCATGGGGTGGCATCAGCAGAGGTGACTGGTGACATCTCCACCCACGTCCCTGCCCAGGCACTCCCCCCCGACATGCCCAAAGGTATGCCCATGAGCCAACACGTGCATCTCTGTGCAAAGCTCCCAAGGACACCTAGCTTGTTGGGGCCGCTCCTTTTCCCCCGGAAGCCCCCCACAGACATCAACCCTGCCCTTCCCGCAGCACCCCCTCCCTCCTTCCAGCCCTCCCGGACCCCCTGACCTTTCCAAACAGCTGCAGCCTGTTTGCAGAGCTATTAAGAGTAGCTGCCATTTCGTGCTGAGTAGTTCACATTGCATTATCTCATCCTGTCCTTCATCCGAGAAGGCCTAATATCCCCATTTTAGAGAGGGGGAAACTGAGAAGTGAGGACATTAAGTTACTGGCTCTGTTAAATGGCAGAGTCAGGAATTCCGCCTAGTGCCGACTGGTTTCAAACCAGTGCTCTAAGCCAGGCATCCACAGGGAGGTGGCTCGCGAATCCTCTCCTTCGGACAAAGGGCAGGCCTGGGGGGTTCTACATTGCCAGAGGTGGGGGGAGTCTCAGGAGAGGACATGCTGAGTTCTAGAACCTCCTAACAGAGAACCATAGCAGTCTCACCATCACCCTGCTAGGTTTCCTCTGGCCCCTGCCTGGGCACCTCTGGTGGCCGGGACCTCACTGCTTTGGGGGTCTCTGGTGGCCCCGGCTGGCCTGAGCCCTCAGAATGGTCGGCACCTCCTGGCTCTGGGCTCTGTCCTCGGGCAGGGTCTGCAGAATCTAACTCCCGTGCAACATTTTTCCTAACTTTCTGTGCCTCTGAGGGGAGAGGACTCTGTGACAACAGTTTGGGACACTCTCCGGGCTGGAGGTCCTGAAAGATCACTTCATGGGACAGAGGGGAGACTGAGGCACACAGAGGCAGGGGCAGGTCAAGGCCACATGGCCAGTTCGTGGCAAAGTCCTGGACTTTGAAGATTCAGAGACTTCTGGCCCGGCCCTTCCAGCAGCCCCACCCTTGCCTCGGTTCCACACGGCTTCTCTCCTTAGAACTTTCGGTGCCCCTTGGGAGATGAATGGTAGAGTTGATTCCCTTGCTGCCTCCGGGCTTGCCCTGAAGCAAGCTGGAAATAAGCAAAGAGGTGTCAGATCCAATCTCCTCACTCCCATTTTAGAGATGAGGACACTGAGGCTGAGAGAAGAGTCCCTCCCCATTCTCCCTCCTCCCACCGCCTCCAGATCCCAGGGAGCATGGATCCTCAGGAGAGGTCAGCCCCCCCTGTGTGGGGGGATCTCAATCCGATGTCTTGGCCTCTCTGGGTTCCCTCATTGTAAAATGAGAAGAGGAAAGCCCAGCCCTCCCCACCTGGCTGGAAGGGTATTTTGAGAAGGGGGAGGAGCTCTGCAAAGCCCAGGGCCACCCAGAAAGCATGGAGTGGCACTTCCCTCCCTCATTCCCTAAGAGGCTTTGCTGGCCTCCCAGGCAACATAGTTTGGGGGCACAAAGGCACATGAGGCTCCCTGAGTTCACGGTCCCCAGCTTGGGGTGGGCTCAGGGAGGCAGCCCGTGAGCTCCGGGGTCCAGATGCAACACCCAGAAGGAGGGTCCTGAAGCAGGAGCTGGGAGCAGGGCCTTGGACGCCCCATGAGCTTGCATCATACCCTATGCGAGTCCTTGGCCTCTGAACCCTTCCCTCCTTAATGAAAGGAACGGGCTCACCTTATAGAGCGCCGGGAAAGCCAGGGAAGGGGGGGACGGTCGATCCAGCCCAGTTATCTTCATAAACCTTGAGGGCAGTGAGGGTGAAGAGGGTATCGACCCCCTAGTAGGCATTTTTATCAGCCCAGTGTTTCATACATGTTCTCTCCTGGTGGAAGGTGGGGGTTAGGACTGATCCCAGTTTACAGGTGGGAAAGGGAGAAGTGGGTTCTCTAAGGAGGCAGAGTGGCCAAGGTTTGACCCCAGTCTGCAGGCCTCAGGGTGGGGCTGTTTCCCAAGGCCACTGCTGTGTCAACAAACACAGGGACTGGGGGAGAGGGGAGGCCGGGGGAGGGGAAGTCACAGCCTCACGGTATAGTGTTGCTTCATGGGATCCTGTGTGAGTTCACAGCCTCCTCAGGAGCTGGGAGCCTCCCACCCACCCCCGGGGTAATCTGAAACCTACCCCCAGATGCAGAGGGCAGGGCAAAGCCTAAGAAAGATCAGGCCACTTCAGATGGGTAGGTAGCCGTTTTCATAAGCAGGGGAACTTACTTACAAGGCTTGTCTTGAGTGGCCGGCCGCAAGACGGGTAGATTTCCGCACCCGCCTGCCAAATCTTGAAAGTTTATACAGAGGCATTAACTGGGTTGAGTCACATACACACGGTCCAGCTGGGTCTCGACACCGCATCGCTATCTCAGTGCCATGTCCTTGGAGCAGCCTCTGGGAGCCCGGAAGTCAAGCAGAACGCACATCCCAAGGCCGGGAGGGGGAGAGGCATCTCTAGCTGTCCCAGTCCAGCTCATGGGTCAACTGGTGCTCTCCATGACCTCCCCCGACTTTCTACCCCTCACATCAGCTCTCACCACCTCACACGCATGCCCCCTCTTATGCACTGTGCCCTGAGGAGTCAGCAAGGGGTTTCACGGGGCCTGGTGGTGGCTCCTTTGGAGGCTATGCGGCTACATTGGAGGCAGGCGACATGGCGACAATATACAGGCACATGCAAGAGAAAATACAGAATTAAGACCATGAACCCCCAAGTCAGGGATGGCATTTTCCATCAAGAGCGCCATCATCTGAACCATTGGTTTATTAAGTCCCCTGGGCTGGGGTTCAGATAATTCAGGGCATTTACTTGTATTCTCACGTGATGCAGTGAAGGTGATGCCTAACAGGCTCACCAGATATGAACACACAGCATTCTGTTTGGATGATGGCCTCCTTGCAAGGCAGCGCCACCGTCTAAGTCCATCCTGTTTCGGGGGGTAGCTTTTCTCGTTAAAGACATTTCAGCGTTCAGCAAGGACAGGTTTTGGTGATTATCATTCAAGGCTCGCTGGGTGAATTTAGTGAGGGCTGGCGCGTGTGCTAGAACATCTGCCAGGATGGGGAGCGAGACAGCAGCCCAGTGATGTACCATTGGGAGATGACATGTGCCCACCTGGCCTCAAGGACAGAGATTGTCAGCTTTAGGACCTCTGTCTGGTTGTGCGCACCACGTGTAGGGGCCGGGGGGCGGGGACGGGGGGGGGGGGGAACAGCGCTTTCAGGTGGGAGGAGAGAGCATGCATAAGTAGGGGAGAGGGAGACAGAATCCCAAGCAAGTCTGGCCCTGTTAGCATGGAACCCGATGGGGGCCGGGCTCGAGCTCATGAACCATGAGATCATCACCTGAGCCGAAATCAAGAGCTGGCTACTCAACTGACTGAGCCACCCAGGCGCCCCTCTGTTGGCCCCTTTTGCAGTATGACCCCCAATCACTGTTTGGTTAATGAGGGTGTCTAAAGATGGCATTTCGTTTCTCTAATACCCTAATGGTGGCAGCCTGGTTTGGTGATCGGGGAAAGCTTGGGCTAGGCCAGACACAGTGTCTACACAAAGCAAGCATAGCGAAAACCTGCACTGAGGGAGAGAGGAGGCAATATACCCAATTTGCCCCTCTGTCGTCAATGGGGAATTCTCGTGAATGACCCCAGGCCCCTTTGCCAGTCACCTTGGGTGCTGCTTACAATACACGGGGCATGCTGTTAGTGGATTAACCAAATCACTGTATTTCAGGGGCAATCGAGCATCCTTGGCAATAGGCCAGCCTTCCCCGGGCACGCTGGCGGCCGCTCTCTTCGTGCATCCGATCTGCTGTATCTGCCGAAGGTTGTTCCCCGGGCTAGGGCCTCAGCCTCCTGATTGCCAGGGGGGTGTCAGTGCCTCGTGAGCCGGGATATGGAGAAGGGAGGACTGCCTCAGACTCTTGCAGGCGAGCCCAAATATTCCCTCATATGCCCTGACCCCATGAGGGCCCACTCATGGTCATCCACCCCTCCGCAACCCCAGTAGGGTTGATCCCTTTAAAATAGGCCAGCTGTCGGTGCAAAAAGGGCAAAAGTCCAGGGTGCAGGGGGGGACTCTCCGCCCTCTGAGTGCAGCCCACTGGCTGCCGTGGCTTACTCCTCCCCGAGAGTCTCCATCTGGAGGAGCCCTGTGGACCCACTGCCAGGAGCTGGTGCTCTGTGGGGGTGACCAGAGGTTTGCCCCCTTTCCAGAGCTGCGACTAAAATCCTAGGGGGCCTCTCTCTGTACCAGGTCAGTGGTACGATCTTAGTTATCAGAAACCTCTATTTCTCCGTCTTTTCCGTGAATCTCCCCGAAGGTGGAACACCTGAGGGGGAAGGAACACTTTTGCAAAAGCATCCGAAGTGAAGCAGTAATTCCGGGTAAGAGTTCATGCTAATGCAATTGACAAGGGGATTCGGTTATTTTGGGGGTATATATTTTAAAGTAATAACCAAGGTTGTGATCAATTGATGCTATTATACCACGACATACCAGAGTTTTAGGAATACGTTTTAGGGTTTTTTTTCATTTTATTTTGAGAGGGAGAGACAGTACAAGCGGGGGAGGGGCAGAGAGCGAGGGAGACCCAGAATCCGAAGCAGGCTCCAGGCTCTGGCTGACAGCTCAGAGCCTGACGCGGGGCTCCAACCCGTGAACTGCCAGATCATGACCTGAGCAGAAGTTGGACGTTTAACCGACTGAGCCACCCAGGCGCTCCCTGTTTTTAGGAATTTTATATACTTTCTGGAACACTTCTATCAATAGCTTCCATATACATATTTCCTAAGGAAAGTGTAGTTAGCATTTCTTCCTACTTGACTTCCCATGTAATTTAACATGTGAAATGAGTCTCATTGGTTTCATATTTCTCTTTTCCAAGGAGGAAAAAACCCAAATCTTTTGAGATGGTCCAGGAAAATCCCCAAATTAGTTCAGGGTAGGTAAGGTTTCATTGAGAATTTGATTTACGGGAATTTTGTCTAAAATATCAAAAGGTTTTATTTATTTATTTATTTATTTATTTATTTATTTATTTATTTATATTAGTTCGTAGATTTATATAGAACAGTTTTAGATTTGCAGAAAGAATTGCAAAGAAAGGACAGTTCCCATATACGCCCACACCCAGTTTCCCGTATTATTAACATCTTATATTAATTAGTATGGAACATTTGTTGCAGTTAATGAATATAGGTACAGTACATCCATTCATTTAATATATAAAAAAAGTCAGAGCCAAAAGAATTCTAAGGAGACAGGAAGATTAAATATAATGTGGTCTCCTAGATGGGGTCCTGGAACAGAAAAGGCATTTCATAAAAAGTAAGGAAATGTGGGGCGCCTGGGTGGCGCAGTCGGTTAAGCCTCCGACTTCAGCCAGGTCACGATCTCGCGGTCCGTGAGTTCGAGCCCCGCGTCAGGCTCTGGGCTGATGGCTCGGAGCTTGGAGCCTGTTTCCGATGCTGTGTCTCCCTCTCTCTCTGCCCCTCCCCCTGTTCATGCTCTGTTTCTCTCTGTCCCAAAAATAAATAAAAAAAAAACGTTGAAAAAAAAATTAAAAAAAAAAAAAATAAAAAAAAAAAGTAAGGAAATGTGAATAAAATATAGACTTCAGTCAAAAGGTTTTAAAATACACGGTCGCATAGGATCGCGGGTCGTCGTGAAACAATATTCAGTTATCCATTTAACCAAAATGACAATTAAAGGCCTCAAAGGCAAGTATAGAAATTGCATGCTTGTAGAAAAAAAACAAAAACAGAAACAAAACTAAAAACCAAAAACATAGCTCTTTTAATAGAGAAGACTCTGCTTTTTTCTTAAGTAATCAAAGACCTGATCAAGACTATATGAAGTATAGGAAATTATTATTTTATTGTTTTTTAAATGTTTATTTTTGAGAGAGAGAGAGAGAGAGAGAGAGAGAGAGAGAGAAGCAGAGCAGGGGAGGGGCAGAGAAAGAGGGAGACACAGAATCCAAAGCAGGCGCCAGGCTCTGAGCTGTCTGCATAGACCCCGACGCAGGGCTCGAACTCATGAACTGTGAGATCATGACTTGAGCCGAAGTCGGACACTTCACCAACTCAGCTACCCAGATGCCCTGAAATTATTTCAATAAAACACAGTATCTTTGTTTGACCATCCCATCAAGAATGGACTGATAGTTCAAGAAACTGTTATCCTTTATGGCGGTGAGAGCAAATGAAATTTCAATTTTACCTAAGTGCACTTTGATATATAGCTTACTTTTAAGCTGATTAAATAGAGCTCTTGTACAAATTAATTTTGGTAATACCTTCAGAAGGTAGAAAAGCATGTATACTTAGCCCATATCCATAGACATATGTAAACGTAGAAACAGGCAGAGACCCTGTAACTTAGCCTTTGATGAGTAATCTTAGGAAGGCTGTGGGCCAGGCTTTGGACAAGGAAACTTCTATTCTAGAGCAATCTGTACGCTTCCCCTCGCCCTCCCCCAGATTTTTTCCTTCAGTCTCTGTGGATAGTGTTTTGGTTAACTCCTGGGGTGTTTACGTATCAAAGACGTGATAAAATTTGCAACTGTGACTTTCCAGAGAAAGAATGTCGATTATCCCCCAGGTTTGGGGGCAATTGCTATTAATTAATTAATTAATTAATTAATTAAAAAATGCTTATTTCTCTATTTTTGAGAGAGAGAGAGCAAGCAGGGGAGGGGCCGGGAGAGAGGGAGAGAGAGAATCCCAAGCAGGCTCCGCGCTGTCAGCACAGAGCCAGACATGGGGCTTGAACTCACGAACCTGGAGATCGTGACCTGAGCCGAAGTCAAGAGTCAGACGCTTAACCGACTGAGCCACCCAGGCGCCCCACAACTGCTATTTAAGATTCTGCTTTGCATTCGGGGTGGGAAGGCATGGGGGCATTTCCACTTTCTCCTCCACCGCAACATCCTCGATTCTGGTCGCTTGCTCAAGGATTCCCCTCTCAGCGCCCTCATCAGGCTTTGTCACCGGCTCCTGAATCTCAATCCACAGCATCTCATGCCTTCCTCACCTTGCACAAGGGCACGCTAACACCTCCGACGGACTGCCCTGCTCTCCCACCTTGGCTGCTGGCCCCAAAGCCAGCAGGGTAGGAGACGTCCCCTTGTCCTTCTCAAACCTCAGCTCTTCCCACTTTCCAACTTGACTTTCAGCCTCTAGCCGGGCCTCAGTGTCCGGACGAACTGGCCGCAGTGGAGGCCAGTGCACTGTGACAGCCATCCGTTTCATTTCTCTGCGCATAGCCCCTCAAGCGAGCGCATTAAGGCAGCAGGTGTTTTCGGGACCTCCCTGTACCCGTGCCGAGGTCCGCGAGTACCCAACGTTCACGCCACCCCCTCCCCCCATAGAGGTCGCGGCCCAACGTAGGGTCGCCCCCGCCGATGCCTCTTTGCCATTGCCTTTTCCCAAGGCCCGTTTCTTCAGTCTCCTGGCCGGCTTGCCAGCTTTTAGTTTACGGCCTCCTCGGGAAGGTCCCGGGGTAATCCGAAACCAGCCCCAGATGCAGAGGGCAGGGGGAGACTGAAGAAAGGGGCAGACGGCTCCAGATATGTGGGTGGCAGGTTTAAGAAGCAAGGGAACTTACTTACAAGGCTTGTCTTGACCGGCCGCAAGATGAGTAGATTTCTGCATGCACCTGCCAAGCCTTAAAAGTTTATACGGAGGCCTTGACTGGGTTGAGTCCCTTGACTGGGTTGAGTCCCATACACGTCATGCAGCTGGTCTCAACGCCACATGACTATCTCCAGGCCATGTCCTTGGGGCAGCTTCTGGGAGCAGGGAAGGCAAGCAGAATGCACATTCCCAGCGCAGGGGTGGGGACGAGGGGCGTCCGAGGGCCAGGGTCCAGCTCGTGGGGCAACCAGCGGTCACACCCTCTTGATGGCCTCCCCCAGTGACTGGCCTCCTCCTGGCCAAAGGTGGAACCCAAAGTCCCAGGCCTCTGAGCAGCTGAGGAATATGAGGGGTCATCTCACCTTTCCCCCTGCCTCCTCTCCCTTTCCAAGAAAGGTTCAGGGTGGTCCCAGAACACAGGTTTTTAGGGTCGGACCCGCCTGACTCCACAGGCCTGTGTGTCCTGAGGCAAGCCACCTCACCTCTCTGAGCCTGGGCTCCCCATCATCTCCTGGCTTTGTGAGGATTCGGGAAGTTCTGGAGCGAACCCACTGCCTGACGCCTGGGGCCAGAGGTGTCGGCCTGGCGGCAGGCCCGCTGGGGGGAGGAAAGCCACGGGCCTGCAGTGGAAGCTAGGCTTAGGAGAAAAGGCCCCTGCCTCTGGGTCCTTCTGCCGGCTGTTCTCCAAGGCTCTCTGGGCTGGGTTCGTCCCGGCCCTTGCCATGCACAGGCGGTCAGCACCTGCTCATTTAAATTCCTCGGACAGGCCCTGAGCCGTCGCTGGCAGAGACGAGGGGGACCCCCGCCTCCTGGGGCTGGCCCAGTTTGGGAAGCCAGAGTCACGGAAACCCCCAGACTTCTCTACTCCCAAGAGGTGCCTTTTATGCAACCAAGAAAGCAGGGGCGCTGTTGGCATCGGGGACCAGAGGAAAGAAACAAGACGGCATTCAGAACTCCACAGACACTCGCGCTTTGAAATGCACTTCGTTCAGCCCACTGCCTGGATGCCCAAAGATTTCTAAGTTGGATTTCTTGGCACGGGAGGCCCTTGAAGCCAACAGATCCAATGGCTTCTCCCTGGTAGGGGCGGCAGGCGTCCAGCCTCCGATGAAAATTTCCAGACGAAAAGATAAAATTCCCACAGGAAAGACTCCCCGGAATGTATAAGTGGAGACCTCTATTCAGTCAAAGGAACCCCTGACTCATGCCGGTGAATTTTTGGAATCTTCTCTGGCTTCAGGGGATGGGGGTTGGGGCATTGCTGGCATGACTGTGCACCTACTGTGTGCCCAGGGTCACTAGGGGCTTCTGCCTACAGTGGCTAATCTTCCCCATAGGCCTGTGACGTAGGCGGGGTTATCTGTCCATTTCACGGGTGGGGAGGCTGAGGCTTAGGGATGCAGGGCCTCCTGGCTGCACCCTGCCCCAGTGTGTGTCTTCGTCCAGTCCCCTCCCTCCCCCTGCTGCCCACCTTGGTCCTGCTCTGTCCCACGGTCCAGGTTAAGGGGGTGGGGTGGGGGATTTTGGAGGAAAGGGAGCTCCAAGAGGCGCCCAGACCTGCCTTGGGCCCCGCTCCCAGCATCCAAAGACTGCCAGGGTGTGGGGTGCTTGAGGAAGAGAGGAGTGACCTTTGGCACTCTAAGGGTGGGACCAAGGCCTCCGCCCTGATCCCTTTGTCCCACTTGCTGGCTATTCTGAAACCACATTTGGTCTCAGACTCACTGGGAGGGGAGACTGTTCCGGAAGGGACCTGGACCAGCTCAAACCTCCCACTCTGCTCCTAGCCAAGCCTCTCAGGGTTGCTAGGACAGCCCTGCAGGGACCACCCCTCGCTGTCCTCACCTGCCCCCAAGGGAGGCGGTGAGGTGGCGAGAGCATCGGCCTCTGAGGGTGGGTGGGCCGGCCTCAGTAGTCAGCGCCTTACCCCTGACAACAGCCCCTGCCCGTGAGTACTCTCATTCCCGTTCAAGCCCTGGGGGAAACTGGGGCCCAGAGAAGTGACACTTAAGGGGTCACCCTGCTGGTAAGTGGCAGAGCTGGGATTCAAGTGTACGTCTAGCACCAGGTCACATGTGCTTCCCATACTGGTGCTTAACGGGAACCTCAGGGGACCCGGTGGAATCCCGGGTCTGCCTTTGCCTCTCTGTGTGGCCTCAGCTGAGCCATTCCGCGTGGCCAAGCCTCAGCATATTCATCTGTAAAATGGAGCGACATTACGTGTAACGAATCACGGGGTTATCCGTTTAGCGTCTGTCTTCCCCGCCTGGCTGTGATCTCCCCGAGAGCCGGCCCATCTCTCCCACCGCTGTGTTCTTCGCCATCAGCACAGATCGTAGCGTTCGCTTCTCAGCAACCCTACGAGACAGCTGTGTGCCATTGGGCCCATTTTACAGACGAGCAAACCGATTCAGAGAAGTGAAGCGTTGTCCCAGGTAAAACGGTAGCGTAAAGGTTGGTGAGCGGCAGAGGTGAGACTCACCCCTGTCCCCTCAAGCAGGTATGACTTCGGACATCCCTGCTTCAAGGCAGGGTTTGGGGGGAGAGCGCCCTTTGGCTTCTGTCTCAAGCATTGACTGTAGGTTGGGCCAGGAGGAAATTGAGCTCCAAGAAGGGCAAAGGCCTTACGTTCCTTCGTGTAGCTCCTATCCTTATAGCCTCAGCGGGTTTGGGCCCCCAGGCCGCCCTTAACCCTGTCCTTCCCCCCCTTTGCCTTCTGCTGCGCCCAGGACTGGATCCGGGCCACATCCGAGGCTCAGTCAACATGCCGTTCGTGGACTTCTTGACCGAGGACGGCTTCGAGAAGAGCCCAGAGGAGCTGCGTGCTCTGTTCGAGGCCAAGAAGGTGAATCTGGCCCAGCCCCTCATTGCCACCTGCCGGAAGGGAGTCACCGCCTGCCACATTGCCCTGGCCGCCTACCTCTGCGGCAAGCCCGACGTGGCCGTCTACGACGGCTCCTGGTTCGAGTGGTTCCACCGGGCCCCCCCGGAGACCCGCGTGTCCCAGTGGCAGCGCGGGAAGGCCTGAGCGGTGGGCCTCCTCAGTGGCCAGAAGCTCCCGTCTGTTCAGTGACCGCAGTCTGACACACAGCGCGTACCTCGTCGGCAAAGGAGACCGACTAGGTTTGAGAACTGCCGGGCAAAGCTCTCTCCTTTCCTCCCAGACACTGGAATAAACCGCTTTTTCTGAGGAGCCGTGTTTGCCTGCCTCTCTCTGGCTTCCACCCCGGCCCCCTATGCCCGTCTCCTCCGGACTCCCTAGAGCCCGTCGGGGCAAGAAACCTCCCGAGCAGCCCCTAGCTGGGGAGGCCGCCCTGAGGGTGCCACTCTATTATTTAGTTCTGGCAGAAGAAGTCGCCTGTTGTCGTCCCATGTCCGGTGGAGCACGCGGGGACCCACTGGGAAGGGGCCCCAGGAGGTGGAGAGCAGTGAAAGCAAGGACAGCTGGGCCCCAGCCCCCTCCCCCTCCCGGTGTAGGCCCAGCCCTCCGGGGGGTGGGGGGAGGAATGGTGGAGGGGGCATCTGGCCTTCCAAAGAAGGGATCGAATGGGCGTCACACAACACAGGCCCTGGGGCCTCTCAGAGGAGGCGATGCTCAGGGGCGCCTGGGTGGCTCAGTGGGTTGAGCGTCCAACTTTGGCTCAGGTTATGATGTCACGGTTTGTGAGTTTGTGAGTTCGAGTCCCGCGTCGGGCTCTGTGCGGACGGCTCGGAGCCTGGAGCCTGCCTCGGATTCTGTGTCTCCCTCTCTCTCTGCCCCTCCCCTGCTGACGCTAATAAATACACATTAAAAAATTAAAAGAATAATCAGACTTGCTGAACGAGGGGGGCACAGGCCACCCCCACAAGGTCAACCGGTAGCCCCCTTGGCGTCTGAGCCCCCTCTTGGAAAAGTGAAAGAAAACCCTGTGGTCCTTTTGACTAAAGGCGGTTTCAGCGCATCCACACAGAGGAAATCAAGTCGCAAGATTGATTACTTCCAGATCCCAGCCAAGGGTTGGGTGGGGGCGGTGATGAGCCAGGGGAAGGGCGGTCCTCTGTCCCAGGTCCTGCGTGGGCAGGAGAGACGGAGCAGGGCAGCGAGTTCCCATTAACTCACAGGGTGGTTGGGGCGGAGGGGCCTCACTTTTCACGGGCTCAGCTCTAAGTGGTTATTTCAATATGTGCCCCGGGAAAGGCAAAGGCGGAATTTGACACGGGAATCCTAAGCTCAGGTCCTTATCTAAATGTCCAGACTCCAGCTGTGAGGAGGGCTGTCATAGTGTCAGCTGTCTTACTGTCTTGGTAGTGCCTCAGGGTGGCTGTTTCCTCCTTCCTTCCTTCCTTCCTCTTTCTTTCTTTCTTTCTTTCTTTCTTTCTTTCTTTCTTTCTTTCTTTCTTTCTTCCTTCCTTCCTTCCTTCCTTCCTTCCTTCCTTCCCTCCCTTCCTCTTTCTTCCTTCCTTTCTTTCCTTCCTTCCTTCCTTCCTTCCTTCCTTCCTTCCCTCCCTTCTTCCTTTCTTTCTTCCTTTATTCCTCCCTTCCTTCCCCCCCTCCCTTCCTTCCTTCTTTTCTTTCTTTCTTTCTTTCTTTCTTTCTTTCTTTCTTTCTTTCTAAGTAGGCTTCATACCCAGTGCAGAGCCCAGCATGGGGCTTGAACTCACAACCCTGAGATCAGGACCTGAGCTGAGATCAAGAGTCCGACACTTAACCGACCAAGCCACAGGAGGTCTGTTTTCTCCTCACAGCCTCATGAGCCTAGGCCTCACCTCCTGGAGGTTCCCTGCTGCCACTGTGCAGCCTTCCTGGGCAAAGACAGGGTCATGGAGGGCCAGGGGACCGAGTCTGTCAGTGACCTACCCCAGCCCCTAGCCTGACGTTGAGGCAGGTGGGTGCTCGGTAAACGCTGAGGACACTGGGGTGTCACGCTGGGTCAGGCCGGATGCCTACGGAGTCTGCGCAGAAGAGGGCTGGGACTGACCCCTCCCCCCTCCATGCTGTCGTCCTTGTCATGCTAGCTTTGGGTCCTTCATTGGAGCCTCGAGTGACCAGAGAATCCAGCTAAGCCATGGCAGGTGCCCTGACCCACAGCAGCTGCCATAATAAATGTGTGCGAAGCGGCTAAGTTTGTGATAATACCGTTATGCAGCCTCAGTCGGTGGAGCCACCGACTTCGGCTCAGGTCATGATCTCACCGTTCGTGAGTTCGAGCCCCGGGTCATGCTCAGAGCCTGGAGCCTGCTTCGGATTCTGTGTGCGTCTCTCTCTCTCAGCCCCTCTCCTGCCTGCGCTCCCTGTCTCTCTCTCTCAAAAATAACATTAAATAAAAAAAGAAGAGAAAATTAATACAGGCAGGAGAGCAAACCCAGGAGGCGAGGGAGGAGGCAAGAGGTCTGGACTGGGGCAGGGAGAGATGTGGAGGTGGCTAAGGGCGTGCGAGTCTGGTGTACTTGGAAGGCCTTGCTGACAAGTGGCTTATGAGGTTAGCACCGGGCTACGGGCGACGTCTCTCTGTGGCGGGCAATGCGCCAGGCATTTCCCGAAAGCGACTTCGCTCAATCCTCACCCTTGCCCTTGGTGGTGAGCTGTCTCTGTTTCACACGCGAGGAAAGTTCAGCCAAAGAACTTGACCAAAGTCACGCTCTTTTTTTTTCTCTTTTTAATATGTATTATTTATTTTTGAGAGAGAGACAGAGAGAGACAGAGCATGGGCGGGGGAGGGGCCGAGAGAGAAAGAGAGGGAGACACAGAATCCGAGGCAGGCTCCAGGCTCGGAGCGGTCAGCACAGAGCCCGACGTGGGGCTTGAACTCACGGAGATCATGACCTGAGCTGAAGTCGGACGCTCAACCAACGGAGCCACCCAGGCGCCCCACATTCACGCCTTTAGTATTCAAGTCCCTTCTAAACTGTCAAACTCCTATACATCCCTCAGAGGCCAGCTCAGATGGCCCCTCCGAGAACCCTGACTCCTTTCTCCAGAAAACACTGATCGCTCTACTTAATCCGCTGTGGCTCCAAGAACTTTCTTTCCACCTGATGGCATCCGAGCCCTCCGTGTGTCACATGTGCGGGGCTCGGGAAACATTTTGAGTGGAGACAGAGCAATGCTTGAAGGCCCCTCCTTCCCCTTCAGTACCGGCTTCCCCCCGGCCTCTGTTCCCCGGTGGGGGTGCAGGGGGGTGGGGGGTGCAGGCCCTCTGAGGTAACAGAGCCCTATGTATAGCGGTCACCATGGCGACTCCAGTGAACAGTGGGGGAGGGGGGCACCCTGGCACCCAGCCAATGGTCTTCAGGAGCGGGTCTGCCGTGTGAATCTGCGCTCCTGGACTTCAGCTGACATGAGAGAGAGCGGAGAGGTGAGGCAGGTGCCCGTGAGGTGGGCTGGGGGTCTCCCGGGACCCAGGATTTCGCCGTCCCTCTCTCTATTCAGGGCCGCTCGTGAGGGAAGAGTTCCCCGGGCCCAACCAGACCTCCTTCCCCGTCCTCCTTGACTGACATCTCTTGGGACCTTTCTTTCCAGATCAGAAACTGGCAGGGAGTCCACACTTCTGTTCCAGCCGGTCCAGGCTGCTATGGACTGGGAGTGTCACTGGGGCAGATAGGACACTGCTGTGGGCACATGGGCAGGGGGGGACTGGGATGGGGGGGTGGGGACGGGAGCAGACGGCTCACTCGAAATAGGCAGAAGAGGTCAGGCTTGGGTTCGGTACCACTTGGCTGAGGTCCTATTTCTTTTCTGAGCCCCAGTGTCTCCATCTGTGAAAGAGGGTGAGTTAATACTTTCTCTGAACACCTGCTTCCTTATGAAGACGATTAATCTACTAAATGTAAGAGTGCGTAACAGATGAGCTGTATTAGTTATCCCTTGCTGTGTAACAAATCACCCCAAAACTTAGTGGCTTAAGAACATTTTTTTTACAAAACTTTTTTTTTTTTTAACATTTATTTATTGTTGAGAGACAGAGAGGGACAGAGCACGAGCAGGGGAGGGGCAGAGAGAGAGGGAGACACAGAATCCGAAGCAGGCTCCAGGCTCTGAGCCGTCAGCACAGAGCCCGACGCGGGGCTCGAACTCACGAGCCGTGAGATCATGACCTGAGCCCCTGTCAGACGCTTAACGGACTGAACCACCCAGGCACCCCAAGAACATTTTTGTTTTTAATCTCACAACTCCTTTGGGTCAGAAATGCAGATGCACTCCCATGGCGGCCATCTCTCAAGGTCATTCACGGTATATAATCAAAGTTCAACTAGAGGAGGACCCCTTTCCAGAGCTACTCATATGGTAGGGCTCAGTTGCTCATGGATTCTTGAACAGGCCTCCTTCAGATCCTTGCCAGGGGGGCCTCTCCTGAGGTTAGCTCACAACATGGCTGCTGCTTCTGTCAGAGTGAGCGAGCCAAGAGCCTGACGGAGTGTGGACAAGACGGAGTCCCAATCTTCTACGTTCACTCTCCGAGTGGCATCCCATCCACTATTCTATTGGTTAGAAGCGGGTCAACAGGCCCAGCCCACGTGCTAGGGGAGGAATTATACAAGAGTGTGAATACCCAGGGACAGGGTCCCCCAGAGCCATGTGGACTGCCTACCTCAGTGGCCCCTCCAGGCCCCAATAATATACATACCTTCTTTTAAAAAAATTTTCTTTTTAATGTTTATTTATTTATTTATTTTTTTTAGTGATTTTTTTTTTCATTGTTTATTTATTTTTGGGACAGAGAGAGACAGAGCATGAACGGGGGAGGGGCAGAGAGAGAGGGAGACACAGAATCGGAAACAGGCTCCAGGCTCTGGGCCATCAGCTCAGAGCCTGACGCGGGGCTCGAACTCACGGACCGCGAGATCGTGACCTGGCTGAAGTCGGACGCTTAACCGACTGCGCCACCCAGGCGCCCCTATTTATTTTTGAGACAGAGAGAGACCGAGTGCGAGTGGGGGAGGGGCAGACAGAGAGGGAGACCCAGAATCCGAAACGGGCTCCGGGCTCTGAGCTGTCCGCACAGAGCCCGACACGTGGGCTCGAACCCACGCACCGCGAGGTCGTGACCTGAGCCGAAGTCGGACGCTTCACCGGCTGAGCCACCCAGGTGTCTTCTGAATTTTGGCACCTGAAGAGGATGAGGTTTTGCAAAACCATCAAGTTCTGCCTCTTTTGTGTTTAACGGTGGTTCCTTCAGTGTTTCTTCCCCCTGTGATACTTCACTGGAAGCAACAGGAAGAAACCGGGAGGCACCTTCCGTGCCTTTGCTTGGAAATCTCCCTTGCTACCTCTCCTGGTGCATCAGTCACATGTCCCGCTTTCCACCTAACTGTCAAGGACAGTGTCCCTAAGTTTCCTTTGCTACCTAACGAGGACACGTCTTCCTCCAGGTTCGAAGAACACGTTCCTCACATCCTTTCGTACATCCTCCAAGCCCAGGTTTCTACTCATTATCCATTTCAGGCAATTGAGGCCTTTTTCCATCCCGTTCCTCAAACTCTACCCATGCCCCAACCACCGCTTGGTTCCGAAGCCACTCCCACAGTTTTAGGTTATTTGTTACAGCAGCGGCCCATTCTCGGTACCGGAATCCATGCTGGCTATCTATTGCTGCGTGACAAATGACCACAAGGCGTAGTCACTTAAGACTGTGTGCTTGACAAAAGTACAAATTTATTCTCTCACAGCTTCTGGGGGTCTGGATCCTGAGTGTGGCCAGACTGGGGCCTCTGGCTCAGGGTCTCCCACGAGCTATAATGAACGTGTCCGCTGGGCTGTGTTCTCATATGAAGGCTCAACCAGGGAAGGATTCACGGCCATGCTCATTCGGGTGAAGGGTCAGGTGGTTCTTTGAGGACCATTGGACCAAGGGTCTCCATTCCTCATGAGCTGTTGGCCTCTCCCTGGGGCAGCTCAAAACATAGTAGCTGTTTGCAGCAGAGCAAGGAAGTCGAGAAGAGCCAGAGAGAGTGTGTGAACAAGACAGAAAACACTAGGGGCACCTGGGTGGCCCAGTCTGTTGAGTGTCCGACTTTGGCTCAGGTCACGATCTCACGGTCTGTGAGTTCGAGCCCCGCCTCGGGCTCTGTGCGGATGGCTCGGAGCCTGGAGCCTGCTTCGGATTCTGTGTCTCCCTCTGTCTCTGCCCCTCCCCCACTCATGCTCTGTCTCTGTCTCTCTCTCTCTCTCTCTCTCTCTCTCTCTCTCTCTGTCAAAAAGAAATAAACATTAAAAAAATAAAAGACAGAAGGCATTAATCTACCTGCTCTCGGCTCTCCTGTGTTGGCCAAGCCGGTTCCCTTCGCTCAGGCTTGAGCGACCGGCTGTTAAAATGGACACGTTGTAGGGAGGCAGATGGTCACCAGGATGGGGGGCCTGGGGCAAGTCACCCCGCAACCAGGGGCCCGCTGGGGGCTCCCAGGGGAGCACAGGGTGCTGCAGACCGGGGAGAAGTGAAGGAAAAGGCAGCAAAAGGCAAGAGCAAGGCTCAGGGCCTCCAGGCTCTTCGAGAAACGTCTTTGGGGCCCCGGCATTGGACGTGACCGGGCTTTCCAGAGAGGGCAGAGTGGGCAGGGGTCCAAGAGGCAGGCCAGGGGGGATGGGGGGCTCGCTGAGTACCAGAGAGAATTGGAGACAGCATGGAGGGGCCCCTGGGTGGGGGCCAGACAGACAGCCGCGGGCCTTCGTGTTCGGCTCCAGCTCACCCACCTCTGCAGAGACTGTGTGTCATCTGAGACGACCACATGTGTTTCTTGGTCAACAGGACGAAGCTTGGAATTACTTGTCCCAGAACAAGAGTCCATGGACCTGAGCCGCCGAGCAGGTAAGACAGGCTGGCCTGGGATGAGTTCCACTCGGACACCCCGGGGGCAGCAGGGAACAGCCCCTCCTCCCCCTCTCTGGGTCTGGGTCTCTGTCTTGCTTGGGTCTCCAGACCCACTGTGGGGCCCTGACTCCCCCTGCATTCTGTTTGAAGACAGAAATCAAAGGCAGGGGGAGGAATATCGCTGGCCCCTCCCATCCACCTCTCTGCCGTGTCCTGTCTGCAGGGCTCAGGGGGAAGCGTGCGCCCGAGGGCAGGGCTGAGGGACAACCCAGCAGGGGCCTGGTCGGGTGTCCGGAAAGTACATGGAGGTCCTGAGCGAGCCCCGTCCAGGGAGTGGTGTGGCCCAAGGAGGCGAGAAGGGAGTATCCAGGCATGGCGAACAGTGTGGGCAAAAGTCTAGAAGTCAGAGACCTGGTGCTTTGGTGGAACCCAGAGAAGTCGATATGGCTGGAGAGGCTGAGTGGGGGCCTGACCCCTGCATTGGGGGCTCTGCCCTCAGGACAAGAGGAGGGCTTTCAATGCAGGCGTGACTGGGTCGGGTCAGCTCTGAGAGGCGCCCCATGGTGAGTGGCCTTCCAGCGAGATCGGGGAGGACCCACCTGCTGGAAGCTGTCTCCAAAAATCCAAGGACCCCGGCCTTGTTCAGTCTGGCTCGGATTCCAGCCTCTCCCAGCGAGGTTCTGATGCAGGCGCCTGGAGGGCCCTGGAATCCGCAGATGTGTAACAAGCGGGGGCGCGATTCTGATCGAGGGCCAAGCTGGGGAAACGAACCACTGACCATTTGACCCTTACTCTGCCCATTTTACAGCTGAAGGGATGGAAGGCTGGTAGAGTTGCAGTGAGGTCCCTGAAATGCCAGCGACATTCATTCGTTCCTTCGTTCATTCATTTGTTCATTCGTTCATTCGTTCATTCATTCATTCCACAAATACGTAGCTCCAAGAGGACAGGGGTTGGCCCTTTAGTTCACTGCTGTGTCCCCAGCGCCTGACCTAGCACCCAACGCGGTCCGTGCTCCCTCGGTGGATGGTTAGTGAATACCGGCTCTCTGAACCGGTGTCCGGCGAGTGAAGCTCTTGTCACCCCAAAACGCTGGCAGAGGGTGGGCGGGCAGTTCCGCTGTAACTTGCGGATAGATGAGGCAGTCAGGGGCTCATCCTGGGAGAAACGGGGAGCCCTGCCCCTTGAGTCCTGAGCTCAGCATCCTGTGCTCAGCCCCAGGCCCCCCACGGGCAGGAGGAGGGGCCGTGGTTGATGAGGTGGGCGCTGAGCGCACCCCATACTCTGCCTCCGCTCTGTTGAGAAGGGTGCCCGTCCCCATCCTTGGCCGTCCCCAGAGGCGCGCCCATTTGTTCGCTGGGGCGGAAGCAGGCAGGACTGGATGGAGGGAAGGCCATCTGGTCCGGCCTCAGGAACAGGTTCTCCCTCTGCCTTTTGTGTGGATGACAAAGGAGCAAGAATGGAAGGGCATCTGATTTCACCAGTGGGGGGCAGGAAGGAAGGCAAGCTTTTTCTAAAGGCGCTGCCCCCCCCTCCCCCCCTTCCCCCGGCCCCGGGGAAGGGTCTACAGCTCCTCATGGTGGGGGCGAGAGGGACTTACACAGAGCAGCACCGCCCCTTGGTGACGGCGCCCCGCGAGAGTGAAATGAAACCCCCAGTGACCGGGGGTCAAAACCCGCTGCTGTCCAGCGGCCTTCTCTGGAAAAGAAGCCTGGAACATTCTGAATGCCCACCCGCGGGGCAGCTGCGAAGTCCTGCCCAGTTAGGTCTGTGTCTGCCGCCGTAAGTCAATCCCCGAGGCCCAGTGGTGCGTTTTTTACCAGCAAGTTACAAAGCAACAGGGAGAATCCGGTCTCCTTTGTAAACAAAAGCGAAGCAAAACTATGTATCCTTAGGAGGGCTGGAGGAGCTGTCTAGAATGCTTTGGAGGGAAGCTCCCCGCACCATTTGCAGCCGGAACCTGGGATTGAAGACTGGGGAGCAGGGGTGAGGCTGAGGCTGTGTGGAGAAAGGGAAAAGCCCAGGGTGGTGAGACATGTGTGCAGCCTGCGGCCAGGCCAGCCTGGGGTGGGTGTCAGGGAGGATTCTTGGTGAGACAGCATTTGAAGGAATCGAAGGGTAGGGTTTTGACTCCGGGAGAAGGAAGGGCAGGCCTTCCAGGTGGTGGAACCAGCCCGAGGGGGGGCGGGGGCTGGGCGGTGGGGTATCACAAGGTGGGGGTGGGACAGGGGCCGCCGTTTGGTGGGAGCCAGGGGTGGGTGAAGAGAATGCGGCCGGCGGGCTGGGACTAGAAGTCCGGGCCAGAATGTGCGGCTGCTGGTGGGAGAGCCTGAAATGGCTGGGGTGATGCCACCTGCAGAGTGAAAACAGCAGAAGGAAGTGGGGGTTGGGGGGGCAGCTCTGAATGGGGAGCAAGGACCTGGCCCCTCCAGCTCCATGACTGGGCCAAGCCAAGGAAGCCCTCTGCCAACTTCCCTCTGCCAAGCTGCTGGCTTTCTTCACTGGATCGCTGTGGGGTTCAAAGCCGGGAAGAGAACTAATCAAACGGAGCTAGGTTCACCAAAGCGCGGAGAGGTCAAGGTCACACGCGGCCAGGCCTCAGGGCTGCAGCTCCTGTTGTCAAAACCAGTGTGGGTTGATCCTGTCCCGTGGGAGGCCTGGCCAACGGAGCCACCGTCTTCCTTGGTCTCTCCTGATTTCTCACCTGTGCTTCCGCTGGTTGCTGTGACCGCTCTCTGTCCCCGTCCCTTTGACCGTCCCTTTGACGCGGGCTGGCTAGGTCCGAGGACCCGGAGAGGTCCCGCCGGACCAGCTAAGAGGGCCCTTGGCTCTTCACAGGATGGAAATGAAACGCAAGCCAAGAGGAAGTGAGAGCAGAGTTTATTGAAGATGCAGAGAGAGAGATGCAGAGGCAGACAGAGTGTCCGGGAGGCTCAGAAAGGAGAGGAGAGGGAGTGTCATTGCCCCATTGCCGTCTCCCTCCCTGTCCCCCACTCTGCATTTATCTGTCTCCTTCCCTCCCTCCCCTCCCTCACTCCCCCTGTTCAGGTACCACCACTTTGACCAGGGTCCATCTGAACAACGAGGGAGGCCAGCAGGACACGGACCCCTGGACAACTGCCTGCAGCCCTGTGGGCACCTCCAAGTTCAAGTACCAGGCTCCAGTCTCCCCACAGCAGAGCCTGTACCGGGGAGGCAGCCCCCTAAGGCAGATCCACTTGGAGGAGGTCCGGCCTCCACCCCCAACGGCCATCAGTAGGGACTCTCTGTCCTCGGGGTTGGACCCACAGTGTGGGTCTCCGAGGAAGGCAGATTACAGACCCTCTTCGAGGGAGAGCAGGGCTTCTATCCGAGAGGGGGATCTGCTGTGCCAGGGACTGAAGGAAGGTCCCAACGCGGGAGCCCAGGACCAGAAGAGCAGCGTCATTCCTGACAACATCTGTCACAAGTTTGGGAGCAACATGGTGGACGAGCTGGTCTCTGAGGAACAGGTATCAGAGCAGGCACAGGAGGCTGAGGGTGGCAGGTGGGTTCAGCATGGAGACTTAGGGGGACCCCCAAGGAGCCTGCCCTCAAGTACAGAGTCTCTACAATAATATCATTAACGAGTGCTGGCTGTGCACTTGCCTGTTCTGGCCCTTATGGACTTTTCAGCGTTAAGTCTGGTGTTCGGATTAGATGCTTTTAACTGGGACCAGTCTCCTGAAGGAGACTGCGTTGAGTGGATGGAGAGCACTGGCTGGGACTCAGAAGATTTGGGCTTGAGCCCTGGCTCTGCCCCTGAATGCTGGGTGACTTTGGACAAGGTTACTTCCTGGGTGACTTTGGACAAGTTACTTCCCCTCTCGGGGCTCCGGTCCCTGCATCTGTAAAGGGAGGCAGCTGGACGACATCGGGCTGGCAAACACGTAACACGCATACCGCACGGTTCCTATCCTGCACAAGGCAGACATCGCTAGTCGATGCTGGCACTGTTCCCCACCTGATAGGTCATTCAGTGGAGTCCCTACTGATCAATTGAAAAGTTGACATAAAACTGCTCTTTCTGGTCAAACGCTAAGAGCTCTCCTGGTCTGGCGTTTTGAGAGATATTTTCTTTTCTTTTTTTTAACGTTTATTTTTGAGACAGAGAGAGAGAGAGAGACGGAGCATGAAGGGGGGAGGGTCAGAGAGAGAGGGAGACACAGAATCCAAAGCAGGGTCCAGGCTTTGAGCCATCAGCACAGAGCCCGAGGCGGGGCTCGAACTCACGGACCGTGAGATCATGACCTGAGCCGAAGTCGGACGCTTCACCGACTGAGCCACCCAGGCGTCCCTTGAGAGATATTTTTCAAAGCCATCATCTCGAACCTCACATGGTGCGAGTTATGGCTTCTTTTTTGAGCAGATGGTACAAGAGAAGTTCAGGGAGGTGCCGTGAGCCACTTGGGGTCACAATCAGCAAGCAGAGTTACAAGGATCACAAAGGCTGTGGGCCGGGCCCCCTCTGCTTTGTCATCACAAAGTGTGGTACCCACACCCACCTGCTAGTCTGGGAAGTCACAATCCCAAACGTCTTGAGGACCTTGCCCCCACCTGAGGTTGGCTCTATGATCACTACCTGTCACTGCCCCTCTCGGCCTCGGAAAGGCATCACTTCGCCCTTTGGTCATCATTGTCCTGGGCCTGAATAGGGACCTGGCTTTTCTGTCTAGCTTTGACACATCACAGATGTCACTGAGCCAGCAAATATCAGAGCTGGAAGCTACTTCAATGACCATCCAGTTTGGCCCCCACTCCCATTTTTTACAAGTAGGGAAACTGAGGCCCGGAGAGGGGCAGAGACTCGCCCGATGTCAGCAGCTGGGCTATGGCGGAACTGGGACTCCCACCCCGGTTTCCTGGTTCCTCAGCCAGTCTGAGCCTCGGTTCCGCACTACAGGAGGGGGCTGGCCCTGATGAAATCTAAGGGGCCACCCAGAGCTGACCTGGGTGATGCCTTGGTTCTGGGGGCTCTGTGGTTCACCAACTGTGACAGCAGGGCGAGTCCTGCCCCGAGGCTCGAGTTCCTCATGTATAAAAGGGCAGGAAGAACATTACCTTATGAAGACCTCTCCTGACGGTGTATACATTAGGTGCTCAAAGCAGGGAAGAGGCTCTATGATCATTACCGTCTCCGATGCCCGTGTGGCACGTGGGGACGTGTGAGTGGTGGAGGGCCTTCAGGTCTCCCAGTCCCTGGCCCCGGGCCCGGTTGAAGGCTGCAGGGTAGGGGTGGGGTAGGAGGTGGCGAGGGCAGGGTGAGAGGGAGGAGGAGTTGGAGGGGAACTAGGGGGCTGACCCTGCTTCCCTGGTCTCTTCCTCACTCGCCACGCAGGCTCAAAGGGCCATCGGTGAAGGCTCTGAGGGCCAGAAGAGGGCCAACTCGTGGCCCAGCAGGACCCAGAGTCCCATGGGAATCAACGCCATCTTCTCAGACTACTATGATCTGGGCTACAACATGCGGTCCAACTTGTTTCAAGGTCAGGTCAAAGGGCAAGGGTGGAGGTTGCCAGGCATAGTGGCAGGGGTATTCACCTTTGGGGTATTCACCCCTTCCCGGACGCCTATGGGCTCTGAGACCTAGGACTCAGTCCCAGGGACACTCATTTCACAGCCACCAAGGGCCCTCTCCGGGCCAGGCCCCGTGCCGCGTGCTGGGAATGTCCAGGCTCCAGGCACATCTGTCCTCCCCATGCAGACGACCCATCCCAGTTGGCAAACAGTCCCTCACTCCCTCTGACGCATCCTGTGTCCTAATCTGGTCACAGTGCCGACAATATCGGGCTTCCTAGGTTCAAAGCTCAGCTCTGCCACTCCCTGGGTGTGGCCTCAGGCAAGATCCTTCACCTCTCTCGGCCTCGGTCACCTCTTTGGCACCGTGGGGATAATAATGATGCTGTGGCCCTCAGTGGGTCAGTGACAGGATTCTGAAGTGCCGCGTGAAGCCGCTTGGCCTGGGGCTCCAAGTGAGTAGCTGGCGGACCATTAGTTTTCCTTCCCAGCACGGGTGGTGGCAGCACCAGGGGGACAGGGCCGGTTGGAGATCCGGACATCTTACAGGGCTGCTAAGGGACAGCCACAGTCATGTCTGTTGGGGGGCAAGAACTATTAGCTCATTTCACAGGTGCATCTGAAAGTTTGCCCAAGACCTCTCAGTAACAGGAGGTAGATCAGAGCTCACACCCACGGTTTTCTTCTGCCTCCAAAGCCCCAGTCTTTCAGGTCCCCTCCCCACCGGGACCCTGTTCCCAAGGGCTAACGGATTGCTCAGACGAGGGTCCGCTCCGCGGCCATCGTGCAGGGGGCTTCTCTCTGCCCCCACGTTTGAGTTCGGCCTCACTGCCACATATGACCTCTGTCTGGCCCTCTTCTTTCCTCCCTCTGTCACGCCAGGCCCTCTCCAGCGTCCCCAGGGCCTGGCAGACCTCCTCACTTGGCTCCGATCCCTGTCACCCAAGGAACCAGACAGCCACTGGAAGCCTTCCTGGCTTTTTCTTTGAGCCTGGAGGAGGGGTGGTGCTGGGGGAGGGAGAGAGAATACAGCTCAGCTTGTCCTCTGCTCCAGATCTCAGGGTCCCTGCCTTCCATTCGTCTCTGTAACAATAATCACCCATCGGCACACACACCCTTGTGGGGTAATGTCCACACAGAGGGAAAAGAATAGTATCAAAAGCCTCTGGGCGCCCATCACCAGCCTGAGAGACACAGCCTTGGCAGGGCTTGTGCTGGAGCCGCTCCCACCAGCTTGCACCAGCTCACAAGAGTCCCTTGTTAAATTTCCCTTAACTGATTGGCATCGCAGTGCTATTTTACTATTTTATTTATCTATACTCCGGAAATTGGCTAGGGCCGTCCAGTTGGGCTTCACCTTCAGCACCAACTCCCGGTGAGCTTTGCCCGTGTGTCCCTTTCGTTTCCACTCACTCTGTCTGCCTTACGCTAGCTGTTCCAGGTTGTGGTTGAACAAGAGCGAGGGAGAGGAGGGGGCGCCCGGCTGGCTCGTTCAGTTAAGCGCCCGGCTCTTGATTTCAGCTCAGGTCATGATCTCACGGTTCGTGGGTTCGAGCCCCGCATCGAGCTCTGTGCCGACCGTGAGGAGCCTGCTTGGGATTCTCTCTCTCTGTCCCTCCACCACTCATGCTTTCTCTCTCAAAATAAATAAATAAACTTGAGAGAGAGAGAGAGAGAGAGAGAGAGGACGTCAGAAAGGCAAAGAGCTGGGTGGGGAAGGCCGCCAGAAAGTCTTTCCTCTTGAGGGGTTGGGAAGGTCTCAAGCAGGAGAATGGCATGTTTTTGACTTAGGTTGAAGGACCATTCTAGTTGCCGTTGAGAACTGTGGCAGGGTTGCTGGGGCAGAAACAGGGAGACCGGTGAGGAATTGACTATAAAGATCCAGGTGGGGCAGATGATGGTGGCTTGGTCGAGGGAGTAGGGCTGGGACCCTGCACAACTTGGGAGGCACCATTGTGCAATATGGCGGCCCAGGGAGGCCAGGCTGAAGGTGGCCTGATGTACTAGGTGCCTGGGTATCTGTGCAAGCTAGAGCACGCGGAATATGTCAATAAATGGATTTGGGGTGTAGGAGAGAGGAATGAAGGTGGATTCCAAGGTTTTTGATCTGAAAAGCCGGGAGGATGGAATTACTATTTCCTGAGAGATAGAGTCCCAGAAAGACTGGGTTGAAGACATCCTACCCCGTGTGAGTCTTAAAGAAAATCTCTTACAGAGTCTTCTAAAATATTTAGTTTTGCTTTTCACACTTGGGTCCCTAATCCCCCTGGAGTTGATTTCTGTTGTCAGTGAGAAGTAGGGATTCCTGCTTAATTCTTCCTTTATGTGGACTACCAAGTCTCCCAATACCTTTTACCGAATAGTCCCGCCTTTCCCCCCCAGTGACCCACAGTGGTTCCACTGGTGTCCACCAAGCTTCCACATGTGCAGGGGTCAGTTTCCAGGTCCTCCGTCCTGCCCACTGTCCAATGTTATGCTTTTAATGACCAAGGATGAGAGGTAGTCCGGTATCTGGTTGGGCAGGTATCAGCCCCCCTCTCCATCACGACTACCAGCATTAAAGCCTTGGCTAGTCTAGGTCCTTGATTCCTCCACAGAGATTTTAGAAGCAGCTTGTCTATTTCTACAAAAAACAAACAAAACAAAAGCCCTTTTGAGATCTTAGCTGGAAGTATGTCGAATCTATAGCCTCAAATTAGGGGCAATCATCTGCTTTATGATAAGGTTCCCCCTCTCTGTGCTGCATTTTAGTTAATTTCCTTGTCTATATCTTCCCCCTGGCCATTTTGACTTAGCTGCATTTAATCTACTATTTTCCCTGTCCCCTGAATGTGCCTTTAAACATTCAGATGCTAATTTTCAAACTTAGAAGAAGAGAGAACAATGAAATGGCTACATGTCACACTCATAACCCAGCTTTGACAATTCTTAACACGTGGCCAATCTTGTTCCATTGTTTCTCCCACCCACCCATCAGCCTGCCCTGCGTTATTTCAAAGATAATCCCAGACCTCTTGTCATCCACTGAACTTAATTTTTTTTTATTAAATTTTTTTTAACGTTTATTTATTTTTGAGACAGAGAGAGACAGAGCATGAATGGGGGAGGATCAGAGGGAGAGGGAGACACAGAATCCGAAACAGGCTCCAGGCTCTGAGCGGTCAGCACAGAGCCTGACGTGGGGCTCGAACTCAGGGGCCGCGAGATCATGACCTGAGCTGAAGTCGGCCGCTTAACCGACTGAGCCACCCAGGCGCCCCTGAACTTAATTTTCAATTACTATATGTTTCATTTTCTGAGGTCCCATTTGCTTCTTTTCTTAATCTATTCTTTCTGGGTAGTTTCTTATTCTTTGCTTATTCTTTTTGTCTCTCGTGACTTGAAACATTAAATTCATGTATTTCCCATCCTGTGACCGATCATTTGAATCCTTGCTATCTTTGGGGATTTGGTCCTCTGTTTGGTGTTTCTGCTGACTTTTGATCATGGTAACTTATTTCTTTTGTGTGTGTGTGTGGTTTAACTGTACGCATAGAAATACATTTTCTGAAAAATGGACATATTGATTGTCCCATGCCAGATGCTCCAATGAATCTCCAGTAATGTGATCTTCCCAATCTTGCAAGAAAATGTTATTCCTTTGGATAGAGGAAGAGGCCAAAGCTCTGAGAGGTTAAACACTGGCCTGAAGTCACACTCCATGAATGGCAGAGCTGGTGTTTGAACCCAGGCCCGCCTCCTCACACCCCTACCTTCCACAGTCCACCATCCATTGGGGAAACTGACATCCAGGTATGAAACCCTGAGTGCCTGACCTCCGTTGACTTGAGGCTTCCGGGGATTTCTTTATGGGGTTCCACAGGGGCCTCCGAGGAGACGATGAGCCTTATGAAGGCCTCCTACACCCCAGAGGTGATTGAGAAATCAGTGAGGGACATAGATCACTGGCATGGCAGGAAGACGGATGATCTGGGTATGTTCGGGGCTGCGGTGAGGGAGGCGGGCGCTCCCCTACCTGGGCAGGGTGTGTTGGCCCCAAGGTTGGGAGAGAAGCCACAGCAACAGGTAGAGCTCTGGGGCGGGCCTGGAAGAGGCATGGATCACCGCTGGGGCCCCGGGGCACTCCAGAGATCCTCTGGATGATCTGAGCTGGCTCCTTCCCTGCTCTCTGCAGGCCGGTGGCACCAGAAAAATGCTATGAATATGAACTTACAGAAAGCACTGGATGAGAAATACGGAGAGAAGGGCAAAAGCAGAAGCTCAAAGTACTAGATACGACCGAGAAGAGGTGCCTTCCACTCCGAGAAATGGCAAAGAATAAAGAAAGGCACCCGTCTGAATGTTCTCTTTGTGATGCCTCCCTTTCATGTTGGGGTGGGGGCTGATGTGCGGTGCTGGAGAGGCCAGCTGAGGGAGGAGAGAAGCCCGGAGGGCCCAAACTCACCCCAGACCTTCCCCTTAGGCACGCACCCCTTCCCTCATAATTCCCGGGCAGGATGTGGGAGCTGAGCGGTAGGCACCCATACCCTGTGGGAGGGGCCTCACAGTGGTCCCTGCGGGAACTGAACCTTGGATGCCTTCCCTAGCTGAACCCCGATTACTTCCAGACACCCATTCCTCCCCCAGGAGCCCCTGGACTTGAGAAGAATCAGACATGCCCCTCCTCCGAGGCAGGGGTGGGTTTGATTGGTCTCAGGGTAAGTTTTACCCCTCCCCCCCCCCCACAAACTGATTGGTTCAGAAATGGGCATATGACTCAGTTTGGGCCAATGAGAAGCAAGGAGAGGTGGGAGCGCGCGGAGCCCTCTGGGAAATTCTTTTCTCCGCCCCGGGAGAGCTGGGGGAGCATCCCTCTCTCACGCAGCTGTGTAGAGGGAGGAAGACTCAGAGCAGACCGCAGCTGGCAGAGAGTCTGGGAGCGGGGTAGGGGGGAATCGAAGACGCCGCGGCACAATGTGGGTTGTCCGCGACCTCGCTGAGCTGCCCCATCCCCCTGGCCGGAAGCCGCCGCCTCTGGGCTTCTTATCGTTGGAGCCTGGGCAACTTTGCATTGTTTAAGCCGAAGTCATCCTTAACCAGTCACGATCCCCGGAGGACCTGGGAATTGGGTTCCCAGGGAAGAGTCCCCCCCCCGAGATGGGGTTGCAGGTTAGACAGTCACGTCTACCAGCTGATCCTGAAGTTCTTTTTGTTTTTTGTTTGTTTGTTTTTGTTTTTTTTTTTTTTTTTTACCTGGTGGGTCCCCAAGCCAGCAGCTCACCCCACCCCGCATGCCACTGACGTGCACTCTCTACACCTGTCCCACTGGGCCATTACTTGCTGTGTTCCAGACCACCCTCAAACCTAGAGGCTTAAAACGACAAGGCTCATCTGTTTGCTTGGGATTGTGCAGTTTGGTTCATTTCTGCTCCGCGTGGCACCTGCTGCGAGATGGCGGTTTCTCTCACGAGCCTGGGGCCATGGGCGCCGTCGCTGGGGGCCACCGTCCTTGTGGCCAGCTTCGGCTTCCTCTTGACATGGTGACTGCGTTCCAAGCAGCAGCCTTCCAAGAAGACAAGACCCTGATGTGTAAGAGCTTATCGTGTCTTGCACAGGCTTGTTAAGGTCCCTGTGGTCAAAAGGACATATGGTCCAGCCCAGACTCGTAGTAGGAGACTGTGCAGGAGTATTGGTATAGACAGGAGAGGTTCAGGGGGATTCACCACGATACCAGACTGCCTCAGTGATCGTCATGCTTTGGACGAATGCAAAGCAGATCCCTGCCAGGAGGAGCGGGGCCGCAAAAGGGAGAGACTTCTTCAAGATCAGATTGGACCAAGGTGTTGTACCGGAAGTGAACTTGACTTGATTTAATATCGATTGGGTACCTAATGATGTGCGCGGTGCTGGGTTTGGCTCAACCTCTTTGCCGGGTACCGAATTTCTACAAGGCACTGCTCTCGTGCTGGAAAACCAGACTTCGTTTTTACTGAGTCGCGACTATCTGCCCACCACATGTGGCAGCAGAAAAATACGAGCCATCCCGAGTGTTGCGACGATAACGGACCCCATACGATTTTGACAGAGAAATTATGACGTGCCGGGTGCCTATGATTATATGTCAAGTGTTTTACACACATGATCTTTTTCATCCCGACACCAGTCCTCAGAGCGATCATCTTTATGAAAAAAGGAGGCTTGGAGAGGCCAAGTATATTGTCTGAGCTCAACAGGAAGCTGGAGACAGACACGTTAGTATATGGACGCTTAGCAGTTTTACACAGGGCAGCAAGAAGTCCATACGGGGCAGAGGAAGCACAAAGGAGAGCTTGGGATGGGATGGGGCTGGTGGTCACGGAGGGCTTCACAGAGGAGGTAGCTCTTGAGTCTTGGCACGTGAACAGGTACGTTAAGGTGGACTGGAAGAGGGGCGCCTGGATGGCTCAGTCGGTTGGGCGGCTGACTTCCGCTCAGGTCATGATCTTGTGGTTTGTGAGTTCGAGCCTGGCGTTGGGCTCTGTGCTGACAGCTTGGAGCCTGGAGCCTGCTTCGCATTCTGTGTCTTCCTCTCTCTCTCTCTGCCCCTCCCCCACTCATGTTCTGTCTGTCCGTCTGTCTGTCTCTCTCAAAAATAAACATTAAAAATTTTTTTTTAAATAAAAAAAGGTGGACTGGAAGAACCACAGGGTTCGAGACGGACGGCACAGTGTGAATAGAAACCCAGCACGGCGTACTGGGTCGCCCACACACCCTGGGTGTCTTATTAACCTTGGACGGTAGGGCTCCCAAGGTGGGGCACAGAGGCCAGATGGGAAAGGCAGACGGAGAAATCTGTGCCCGGATGGGGTTGCGCCCTGGGGGGAGGGGGGCTCAGATGTGAGACCCAGCCCCTTCCTCCATTACCTCACAGTCTAGCCAGGTCAGAAGGGTTAATAATGACTGAAGAAACCAGACAGAAGAATATTGCCAGGGATCAGAGAGATACGCACAAAAAGTCCTTGGGTTGGCAAATATTAAAAAGCAAGTGTAGGGGTGCCTGGGTGTCTCGGTTGGTTGAGTGACCGACTGACTCTTGATTTGGGCCCAGGTCATGATCCCAGGGTTGTGGGATTGAGCCCCGCATTGGGCGCCACACTGAGTGTGGAGCCTGCTTAAGATTCTCTCTCTCTCTCTCTCTCTCTCCCATAAATAAATAAAATAAAATAAAATAAAATAAAATAAAAAGCAAGTGTAGGTGGGGTGGGACCCCTCATACACGCAATGAATTGTGAGCACAGAACAGCAAGGAAGAATTTAGCAACATTGACGTTCTATCTTACAGCCTAGAAACTCCCATTTCTGTGTAGCCTGGAGAAGCTCTTACATGCACACAAGGAGCCCCACACAAAGACACCCATCGCTGCGTTGTGTGCACGTTACACATCCGCCAGCAGGAGAAATGGACAGATGGGGGGATCTATAGCAGGGGAAAGACATGACCCAGGTCGTCATACACCAGTGTGGAAAGATCTCCCAGTATGTCTCTGTGGGTTTTGGAAACGACGGTCTGCAGGACGAGCCCTTCAGTATGACATACATCATTTGTGCGACCTTCAAAAGGTACACGCGGAACCGTGTGAGTCCTTGCTGACGGACTCAGCGAAGAGCAGGGGAGGTGGGTTGGAAGGATGATGCGACTTTAGCTTCACATGGTATTGATTCAGCGCTTTTCAGATGCTTCGCTTTCTGGATAGCTTAACATTTTTTAAGCTTATTTTTCAGTAATCTCGACCCCTGAGATGGGGCTCGAACTCACAACCCTGAGATCAAGGGTCGGGTGCCCTTCCAACTGAGCCGGCCAGGCACCCAGTTTTGCCTTCTGTAATTGCAAGAGACACCCTCCAAGAGAACGCACACGCTAGAAAGGGTGGTGGAGTAACTGAATGCTGGGGAGCTGATTTAAAGTCAAGCTGGCAATTTCAGTTTGGATACAAGCGAGACATTGTAACAGATTTCATGATTTAGCCTCAGTTAAAGATTTCACCTCAGATCAGGAAGAGGAACTCTTTGAAATTAAACATGGAATATTCTGGAGACAGAGAAGCTGTAATACCGGCAAGATCAGACATGCATGGGTTTTCTTAATTTTTTAAAAATTTATTTTTTACCTAAGGCGTATATCCCACTGGTGCTGTTTCCAACACTGCTCTTTGTGCTTCTGAGGCCCCTAGATGGTGGAATTCACAGTGATTCTTTAAAAAAGAATTTTTTTAAATGTTTATTTATTTTTTGAGAGAGACGGAGCATGAGGGGGGAGGGGCAGAGAGAGAGGGAGACACAGAATCCAAAGCAGGCTCCAGCTCTGAGCTCTCAGCACAGAGCCCGACGCGGGGCTCGAACCCATGAACTGTGAGATCATGACCCGAGTGAAGTCGGATGCTTAACTGACTGAGCCACCCAGTGCCCCCCCATTCACAATGATTCTTAAGTTTCAAGGAGGCACGGGGACCAGGACTTACATTGCATTAATTCACATGGCGGAAAAGTTATCCATTCTCTAATCCTTGCCATCTCATTTGCTCAGAGGGATTCAGAACCATCTTCATAATTTCTGTTCTATCCAAGTACAACCTGAAGGAGGACCTAAAAAAGCAAATTCTGAGGCTCTTCACTCCAGAGCCAGTCCAAGACCTCGTAGAGCTATTTTCTTAGTCCCGCCCGCCCCCTGGTGGCAGTTTCTCTAAATTGCAAGCCGAGTCCTTAGGCTTCATAAATCCAGGAACCTAGAGATCGTCAGGTTCCTTCCATCTTTCTAACCACGCCTCTTTTGCCCCTACCCACAGCTCCATTTGCAGATGAGGAAACTGAGGCCCCGTTGGGTGGATATATGTCCAATCTGAAAGCGAGCCGTCCATGTGGCCAGCTTTGCAAATCCAAACCGTCAGAGGCGGCGCGGGGTGGCAGACAGAAACTTTCCCTTTCTCCCTCCGGGATTCACGGCCTCTGCGGTAAAGGAGGAGCCAGCAGGGACTGCGGCAAATGCAGAGGAAAATCCAAATGCGGGTTTGTAGTCCAGAGGTGACAAGAGACTTTGCAGCCGAGGTCTGTGTAAGGATCACCCGAGAAAATGCACGCCCAGGATGTGGCGCGTAATCAATGCTCGCTCCTTTCTTTCCATCAGGTTCAGGTTTTGGGGAACACAGCACCATGCTGATAGGTGTTCTGTAAAAAGTGTCCCCTTGTCACATGAGTTTGGGTTATGCTGATTTAAATAAGGCTAAACAGGTTTCTTTTGTGCAAGACTTCTTAGAACCTGGAATGCTCTAGAATTCATTGCGTCGCTCCAAATTACTGCAGGCAGGGTTCCCTGTTCCCCCTGGTGCCTGGCACAGAAGGAGCAAGCCACTGACACCCGTGACGATAATAATGATTTTATTAAAATTGCAGGTTCAGAAACCCGGGAAGTCAGCCCGGGAAGAGTAACCCTGTTTTGGGGGTGGTGGTGGCGGTAAATGGACCGATGTGTGAACCGAGACGCTCATTGTCAAGGTTCCTGGAGAACTGTGGCCGCCGAAGGGCCTGGCCGCCTGTTCCGTCTGGCCAACCTTGCAGACATCCGACCTGTCATCAGGTAATCAGAGTGAGCCTGTCCTCGGGACAAGGGGGACGAGTTTTACAACCGGTGCTGCACAAGGCGGCTGAGTGAGGGCTATCCCAGCCTTCTGCTCACTGGTCTGTATTGCTACCTTCCCTGGTTTATAAGGAAAAGGATGGTCCACCGCAGGCAATGGCCTGGGCCTCTCCTATTCCCAATCTCCTTCCAGTGGGCTGGTATTTGCTGAACACCTACTATGTGCCAGGTGTGTGGCACCATGGGAGAAATGGCTATGAGTTGTCCTTTGTGCAGAGGGCTCCCAGGCTGAGGTGTGATAATGGGGGACACAGATGAACCTATCAGCAGGGAGGGAGAGGGTCAGGACAGAACGAGGGGAGAAGGCGCAGCACGAGCAGGCCCCCAGGAGCTGTGATGTCCTGCTCCAGGCCACAGGACACTTAGGGTGAATATCGCTGGAGCCCTGGAGGAGGGGGTGAGGGTCCTGGTGGGGCAGAACATTCCAGATCTGAGGGAAGGGGATTTGTGACTGCCGGCCTTGCGGAGGTCCGAAGTGAAGGGTTCCACTGCTGCTTATTTGCCCCTGTTAAAAAGAAAACCCCAGGCCCAAAATGGAGTCACTTACGCCAAGTCACCAAGGGGGGGTGGGGGGAGGGGACGCTTCATACTTCACCTAATGCCTTTCCAGCCTCCCCCGGGGGCTCTTCTGGTCAGCACTGATGAGGTCATCAGTCATAGGGCCTCTCCATCTCCCGGGAGGAAGATGTCATCTGCGCACCTGCTCTGCTCCCTCAGGGAAGGTGACCTTGTCTGAACATTTCTTTCTCTTTTGCTAATTGCCCCCGCCCTGTTTCCGCCTATAAAGCCCTTCCGTTTTGTACAGCTCGCCAGAGCTCCCCTCCATCCGGGATGCCGGCTGATCTGTGAATAAAGCCAATGAGATCTTGAGATTTACTCAGCTGAAATTTTGTGAGGTTTATTTATTTATTTTTGAGAGATAGGAAGAGAGAGAGAGAGAGCAGGGGAGGGGCAGAGAGAGAGAGAGGGAGACAGAGGATCTGAAGCGGGCTCCGGGCTGTCAGCACAGAGTCCAACGCGGGGCTTGAACTCACGAACCGTGAGAGCATGACCTCTTCGGACGCTTACCTGGCTGAGCCATCCAGGCGCCCCTCATTTTGTTTTTTAACAGGCCCCAGCTCAGTCCCAGAGCTCGTTCCCTCTGGTTCTCTAGGCTCTCAAGCCCTTGTGATTGTACGGTTCTTCCTTGGCTTTCTCTCCACCTTTGGCTCCTAACGGATTTCCCCTAGGTTCTGTTTTGCCTTTCAGTTGGGTCTGTTTCACCCCAGTACCCAGGGTAACTCCCCATTCCCCGGCCCCTTTGCAAATGTCCAGCACAGAGAAGTTGAGTCACTGGGGAGACCGTATCTCCCCCGACTGGAGACTCACACCGCAGGGGGCTCCACTGGGAATAGTAACCAGCACTGATGGCTTTCCTTGTGTTGACTCCCTCACGGCACCCCTGCAGCCTACATAGGGGCCTTTACTGTCCCCATTTTACAGATCCAGAAGTGGAGGCACAGAGAGGTCCAGTAATTCGCCCCAGGTCACACAGCGAGTAAGTGCCAGAGCTGAGATTTGAATCTGGGTGGTCTAAGCCTGAAGTCGATGCCCTTGGCCACTAGGGCACAGGGCCCGACTCGCTGTTCTGAGCAAGGGTCAACAGTGGCTTTCTCAGAATGAATACGAGGCTTCCAGAGTGTGCGTATAAGGAATCCAGACGAGGAAGTTCACGCAGAGATTTTCAGTATTTGCTGCTGGTCTCTAAATTCTTCCCGACGGTGACGCGCCAGCGATGTTTTAAAGCTGGGGAAGGAGGAGGAAAACCTGAAGAGCCTTTGGTTTGAGCGAGCGCCAGGCAGTGTGTGCGAAGAAAACTCACCCCGGGGGGGCGTTTGGGGGTGACCAGACTGTGAACTGGGAGTCTCTAGATCACGGGCTCCCTCCCTAAACAAGAGCACGGGGCACGAAGTCTGGAAGCCGTCGAGGGACCCCGTGCCTTCTTATTTAACGCATGGGGAAACTGAGGCACACAATAACCAGTGAAGTGGTATCTCAGTGACCTCGTGACTCTTGCCCGCTCGGCTCGGGTCTGGCAGCGCTGGGACCCGGGTCTCAGGGGTCTCCCTCCAGGTGCCGGCTCAGCCACTGAATGGCTGTGAGGTGCTGGGCAAGCTACTTAAACCTGCTCCCGGCCTTGGGGTCCTCATCTGTGATGGGACAGACAGCCTCCCGCCCAGGGCGGCTGTAAGGGCCAGAAGTGTCCCTGAGTGTGGCGCCCTGTGGTCGCGCCTGGCACAGAGGAGGCGCCCGATAAATGCTGTTGTTGTCTTATTCTTGCCCACATGCCCTTGCTCCCCAGAAATCATTAAAGACGAAAGAAGCGGGGCCCCTGGGTGGCTCGGTCGGTTAGGCATCTGACTCCAGCTCAGGTCATGATCCCGCGGTCCGTGGCTTCGAGCCCTGCGTCGGGCCCTGTGCTGACAGCTCGGAGCCTGGAGCCTGTTTCAGATTCTGTGTCTCCCTCTCTCTCTGCCCCTCCCCTGCTCACCCTCTGTCTCTGTCTCTCTCTCAAAAATAAAGAAACATTAAAAAATTTTTTTTTTAAAAAAAGAAAGAAGCAAAGAAAGGAGAAAAGGAAGAAACCCTTTCAGTTGGGAAGCAAAAAAGCCGAGAGAGAGGACGGGAAGGATGCCCGTAGGGTCAGAAATCGGATCCCCAGGCCCCCTTTCCCTGGAGTGTGAGCCAGGCTTTGCCTGCAGGAGACACATAAACACATTACCCACATACCGGGCAGTCCTCGTCCGTCGTCAGCTGGCCGAGCAGAGAGACATTGAAACAAACAAAAAACCCAGCACAAAACACCTCAAGAACAGTCCCTGGGAGCAGAGCCCTGATGGCGGGCATGAGCCTTGGAGGTGGCCTCAGAGTTTGGGGCGAGGATCCTACGAAGCCCCTTCCCGGGAGAGGCCGGTGGGGAAGGGAGAGAGAAGGAAGCCAGTGAACGAAGTGTATGTTATCTGGTAAGTTACGGCTCCGACGACTGGAAGGAGCTTCGTTCTCCCCAAGGAGCTCTGGATGCCGTGTGGACCCCAGACGTCAGAATCATCCCACCAGAGGTCGTGGGATGGGAGTCCCTCCCAGGGCGCAGGCTCCCTGGCACTTGCAGCCTTCAGCAGGTCCCTGGGAGGCCACGAAGACCTGGGGGCGGAAGTCGGGTCAAGGGCCCGGAATGGGGAAGGGGGTGGGGGTGTGGCATCAGAGGTGAACAAAGCCAGACATCGGTTAACAGGGGAAAACACAGACTTTGAAAGGGAGATCGGGGTGTAGGGGAAGAGCTCAAGTGACAAGTTACAAAGGGCTGGTCAGCGTAAATGCCACCAGGCCAGCTTGTCTGCTGGGAAGATGGGATCCGGTCCTCCCACAGAGACTCGGGGGACAGAGGCTTCTCCTTCCAGATGACTGCATTTCAAAGGAATGGCTTTCAGGTCCCAGAGAAAAACACTCTTGGGCCATAAGAGATCCAGAGAGGTATCCAAGGGGCCACAGAAAGATCTACAAGTCCAAGTTCTTTTTAGTGAATGCCCCGAGAAAATGAGCGGAGGGCCCTGTGGTCAGGTGTTGGCTAGAACAGTAAGTTCTGACGGCCCTGAGCCTGCCCGGGCTGGCATTTCGGTGGGAGCCTGGGCTCATCCTGGGGACACGGACTGATGCTGCTATTAGCCACGTGAGAGCTTGGTCAGGTCTCCTAGTGCAGGGGTTTGGATGGAGTTGTTATATGCTGCGAGTTCTTTCCGTTCTAGAACACCTGTTAGGGGTCGTGTCATGGATGCCATTTGCCATATTGCCCCGGCAGCCTCAGCTGGAGACCTGAGGCTCTCGTGACCCAGAACACAAAATCCTGCTCTCTCTCTCTCTCTCTGTCACACACACACACACACACACCATGCTCAAACATACACAGAATCACCTAAGAAAACGCATACTCGCATCACACACACGCTTGTACAGGCAGGTACCCATCAACACGACGCATAGTGCAAATACACATAGTTGTGAACACACACACGCAAATGTACGGCATACGAAAGCATCGCTAACATGCGCACATCCAAATACAAGTGTGCAAGCAGGGGTAGCTTCTTGGGGACACAACCTAGAATCGGAAGGGCCCTACCCCTGGGGTAGGGCTCCACGGGTCTGGTTTTGAAACGCTTTACCAATGCACACACAGGCGTTCTGTCTTGCTCCGTCCTCCGGTCTGGTCTTTTCACAGGAATTTCCCACAAAGTTCCATCCTCAGCCCCGAAACCAGTTGTCATAAAATGAAACCCGAACACTGAAGCTGGAGGGGCCGTCCCCGCAGATCTGGGTTGAGGTGATGTCCGTCATTGGCCTCAGGGTGGCAGCACCGAGCTGTCAGGAAGGAAGAGGTGTCTGCGTGGGGGTGGTGGGGACAGCAAGGGAGCGGGGTGTCCCTGGGGACGCTCCCAACATCTGCCCTTCTACAGAGAGCACGGACAGTTCCCGAAGCAACCCATATTTTCATCCAATTCACGTCTTCCCCTTGATTGTAAAGATTTTTTTTTCTTTTTTTGTGGTCCCTCAAAACTTTCTGATTACAAATGCAACACGTTTTATTACAGAAAATAACACACACGCAAAAGCAAACATCACGCATAGCCTGAAACCCTTTGGTTCTTCCTGTTTTAAGGCTGTGAAAGGAAGTGACAGTAACTCATAACCTGTGAGATCGTGGCCTGAGCCGAAAGCACTAGTCGGACCCTTAACCCACTGAGCTACCGGGGGGCCCCATGAGGCGGATTTATTTTCTCCCATGGTGGCATCCTCATGAGCTATGTGGTCTCTCCCTTTCACATCCCTTAACGATGTCTTGGGCAAATTCTCTAGACCTCTGTCATTTAAAAAAATTTTTTAACGTTTATTTTTGAGACAGAGAGAGAGACAGAGCATGAGCAGGGGAGGGGCAGAGAGAGAGGGAGACACAGAATCTGAAACAGGCTCCAGGCTCCGAGCTGTCAGCACAGGGCCCGACGCGGGGCTTGAACTCACGGACCGCGAGATCATGACCTGAGCCGAAGTCGGACGCCCAGCCGACTGAGCCACCCAGGCGCCCCTCGCTGTCTGTTATTTAAAGGCCACGTCTGCCCAGTCTTATTCTTGCTCCCTGAAGGCTCGAACCCTTGCAGGGAGAACCAGACAGGGAGGGTCTTGGTCCCTTGGTTCCCCTCACCGCTCTCCTCATGCTTCTAGCTTCTCTGACCTCTTAGGGTGGGAGGGCCGGAGAAGGGTGTACCTCTTTACCGGTGTCTGGGGTATACAGACGGATGGTTGGTCTCTGGGACTCGTGGCTGCTTTTCGGGCCGGCTCTGACCCGCTGTCGGGGCCCTCGCTTGGAGAAGGGGTGCATGCTCTGTGGGTACATCTCCACGACACGGGGTCCCGCCGAGAGGATACAAGGGACTCAGTGAGTCCCCATCCCACCTCTGGTCCCGTCCTCTCTCTTAGAATACCCCAGGGCCTCTGCCTGCTGGGGGCGTCCTCACCCAGTGGTCTGCCCCCATGGGTGGGTTCTGGGTGGCCACCTCAATCCCTTCCTAGAGTCTAGGTGGATGTTATCCACCAGACGGGGGGTACAGACAGCCCCACTGCACCCACCACCGTCTCTGGTTCTCTTTCCTCCTTGTTGGCGGTTCAGAAGGCAGAGCCGCAAGGTCCCCACCATCTAACTGGGGTGCGACACATCAGTCTCCCTGTCCCGCAGGCACCCCCAGCCAATCAGTGGCTCTCCTGGAGGCATCCTCAGCCGGCTTGCGGTGGTGGGGAGCAACCCCCCTTCCCCACAGGGAGAGCGGGGGAAGAACCACAGCTTTTCCAGGTGGCCAAGCACTCCCCCCATGATGATCTTTCCATCTCTCCCCCCCCCCCCCCCCCCGCGTTTCTGGGATGAGAGCGGCAGGCGGGGGAGGGGATGCCAGAGTGCGTCGCGTCGCGGATGATTAGGAGTTGCAGAACCCAGAGAGGACATCTGGCCGCCATCGCTGGTGACTCTTTTCGGATGTGGGGTCCTTGATATCTCTCTGTCTACATTTGGGGGAACGAGATGGGATCATATACGAGAGTCAACTTGAAACAGACTGAAGATTTAAACGTGAGACCTGAAATTAGAAAACTGGAAGAAAACATAAAGGAAAAGCGCTTGACGTCGGTTGTGGCGATCATTTTTTGGATCTGATACCAGAAGCACAGGAAACAGAAGCAAAACTAAACGGGGGGGGGGGAGGTGCCCGGGGGTCTCAGTTGGTTGAGAGCCTGACTCAGGTCATGATGTCACCCCACTGAGCATAGAGGCGATCTCACCCCACTGAGCATAGAGGCTGCTTCAGATTCCCTCTCTCTCTCTCTCTCTCTCTCTCTGCTTCTCTCCCTCTCCCCCTCTCGTGCGCTCTCTCTAAAATAAAATAAATACAAAATAAAATAAATAAAAATAAACAGGTGGGACTACATCAAACCGAAAAGCTTCTGCACAGCAAAGGAAACCATCAACAGAATGAAAACACAACCCACAAATGGGAGAGGATGTTTGCAAATTTTGTAGCTGATAGGGAACTAATATCCAACATATATAAGGAACTGTTACAACTCGGGAGCAAAGTCAAACAAACAAAAAACCAAAACACCCTCCCCCCCAAATAACCCAATATACATAACAAAAACCAATATATAGATTTCACTCCATATATGTTCCAATAAGTAATTATACATGTGAGTGTGTGTGAAAAGGAAAAAGAAGGAAACAAAAAGAAGGAAATTCTGCCATTTTTGACAGCAGGGATTATGCTGCCAGGAGGACATTATGCTATGCGACATAAGCCAGAAGATGCAGAAAGACAAGAATTCTATGATCTTGCTCATACGTGGAGTCTACAAGAGCGGAACTTCTAGAACCAGAGGGGAGAGCGGTGGCCAGGAGCTGAGGGGTCAGGGCGGGGAGTGGGGGGGGGGGGAACGAAGAGAGATACAAACTTGTCAAAGAGTACAAACTTTCAGTTAGAAGAGGACTAAGGTCTGGGCACCCAATGAATAGCATGGTGATTGTAGTTAGTAACACTTTCTTGTAGACCTGAAATTTGCTAAGAGCATAAATCACAGTGTTCTCACCACAGGTGGGCGCACCCACACACAGAAACTACACGAGGCCACGGATGTGTTAACGAACCCGATTGTGGTGATCATTCCATCATGGGCACACATATTGAAGTCTCAGTATTTGCACACCTTAAAGACCACCGTGTGCAAGCTGATGCGGTGCGTTTCTTATTTGTCAGTCACAGGTTAATAAAGCTGGGGCAGGACGCAGACGTTGGTGTGATGAGACGCGGCGAGGCTTCCTGAGGATGGAAAAGCCCGCTCCCGGCAGTCATCTGGGGGCACGGAGCTGTAGCGCGGATGTGCAGCTGCACAAGACGAAAATATTATCTCATGAGCACGCAGAGTGCTCAGAGAGGAGACGTCTTTAGAACAAGTTCCTAACAGGACGTAATTTGCGATGATGTGCCGCGCTTGGGAACTGACAACACCAGCTGGAGCTTTCAGGTGACCCCTCCCCCCCCACCTCCCGCGACCTCCGTAGAGATGCTGGGGGGGGGGGGGCAGGGGCAGGTGCAATTCACCGTTGGAGGACAGAAGCTACGAGACGCTTGGCATCAGCAGCCCCAGAACCCCTTGTTCTCTTTCGTCTGTCTCTGTCGTTTTCCATCAAACAAAGCACGTGCTGTAGAGACCCCTGGAAATGTCATTCCTGCTTTGGTGGTGAGAGGGACCCCAGCCTCCTTGAAAGGCTCCGCAGTGGTTCTTCTCTGCAGGCCGGGGACCACAGTGGAAGATGCCGTCTTGGAGATACGCTCCCTGCATTCAGTAGGGGTGGGGGCGGGGAGGGACGGTGGGACTCAGGTGCAGTGGAGGCCGAGAGAACAGCACGATGGGAAGCGGAGATGAAACATGAAAAGAGCAAGGCGTGGCCTAAGCGATCTTTAGCAGGAGTTAATGGTGCACTTAGGACTGGGCGACTCTCAGGGTTTTCGTCTGCATAAGTGACAAAATTCTTAGCGGACAGAGATGGCACGTGGGCCACGTCTCTAGGAGGTCCTGCTCCTTTGACCAGTTCCTAGAAGCGAGCCAGCTCACGGACCCAGAGCCCCTCGAGCAAGGACTCTGCCACATTGCCAAAAATGCATATGGTGAGAGCTTTTCCTTGCCTTCTCCACAGGCACTGTGTGCTGGGGAAAGAGAGGTACCCAAACATTCTGAAGGTTACCTGCTCCAGAAACAAGGCTACAGTTGGGGCTGCCCTGTCGTACTGGCCCCAAAATTGCGTTCCTGTCCCTGCAACGTTGGGCTTTGCTGGCTTAGAGATCGTAGTTCCCAGGAGAAGAATGGTTCTAACGGGAAATCAAACAGGGGTTCTGTCGACCCGGAAGCGGAGACTGCCACCTGGCCTTTCGGGGGGACTCTCACACCAACTGAACCCACAGGCAAGAAGGCAGGCACTGTCCCTTCGGAGTGATTGGTGGTGATATCAGGGGGAAGAAGATTGTTATCACACAATGCAGACCGGAAGGGGAGGGACCCAGGGTATTGTCCGCAATGCCCCTCAATGTTACACACCCAGAGTGGCTCAGTCGGTTAAGTGTCCGACTTCGGCTCAGGTCACAATCTCACGGTCTGTGAGTTCGAGCCCCGCGTCGGGCTCTGGGCTGACGGCTCGGAGCCTGGAGCCTGTTTCCGATTCTGTGTCTCCCTCTCTCTCTGCCCCTCCCTGCTCACGCTCTGTCTCTCTCTGTCTCTCAATAATAAATAAACGTTAAAAAATTTTAAAAAAAGAGGTCACCCTGCTAGGTGAAGAACCGTGTGCCCAAAGGGCTGGCTGAGAGCAAGGAAAACACAGAATGGGTGATGGAAAAGCAAACAGACATTACTAATTCCCGTTATGCTCACATGGCCAGTTGCAGAAAGGAGGACTGTGCAGCCGTTTTTCAGTCCCCCCTCCCCCCTTTTTAAAGGAAACGATACTTCATTTTATTGCTCATGGAAATACTAAGACAGTGTTCTGACGCACCTGCAGGCACAAATGCAAGTCAGTTTTGATTGACATGCATTTCTTTTTAAGGGATTCCCCAGAGACAGCTTCAGTTCCAACGAAACACTTGCCTCGTTCAGGGGGAGGCGGCTCTTAAAACACTGTTGCCTTGCTGTTGGAAGTGTTTTTCTCTTAAAAAAAAAAAAAAAAAAAAAAAAAACTTTCCTTTTTTCCGCTCCCCTCTGTCTAACACAAAGTATTTTTGATCCCACATTTATGTGATTGGATATTTAAGGGAGTTGTGACTGAGCTAAGAAAGGATCCGGGATAAATGGGACTTTGGGGGAGAGAGTGAGCGCGGCTCCGTTGGATTGACAGACCGTTGGCTCCTGGTACGTGGAGGCATGACGTCCTCACTGCCTGTTTTTGGAAGTGAAACACGGGTAAAAAGGATATGTGTGGAACCAGGCGGACTGTGCCCGGCCGTCTGAATCACCTTGGCGTCACCTCCAATGCCACTGAGGTGTCTTGCTCTGGCTAGAGAGGTCAGGAACTACAACTCCCAGAATCCCTTTCTCGGGGGGCGGGGTCCAGGATTAACGTTTGCCCCTGAGCCACACGAGATTGAAGACAAGGCCTTGCTCTTTGGAAGCAGATGTGAGTCACAGTTTCCGGGAGAACTCTTCAGAAGCCATCCCCTTGGTGTTTGAGGCTGGGATCTTCGGTTATAGATTCTGTGACCATCGCTGTCTCTGCTCTTGCATAAAGTATAAAAGCCTCCAATTCTTGTATTTAATCTTTCACGCTCAAAATGCATATTTTGGGTTCCATTTTCCTGACTGGACCCCGGAAAGCTTGCTCGTACTGAATACCTACTATAGCATAACTTCGTGTGCTTTTATGCTAAAGATAATCTTTTTTTTTCAAGTTTTTTTTTAAATGTTTTATTTATTTTTGAGAGAGAGAGAGAAAGAGACAGAGTGAGAGCAGGGGAGGGGCAGAGAGAGAGGGAGACACAGACTCAGAAGCAGGCTCCACATTCCGAGCCATCAGCACAGAGCCCGATGCGGGGCTCGAACCCATGAACTATGAGACCGTGACCTGAGCCGAAGTCTGATACTTAACCGACTGAGCCACCCAGGTGCCCCTTTGCTAAAGATATTCTTTGGCTGCAAATCTTCTCCTCTCCAGCAGTGAGGTGGTCAAGGAAAGAAGGTGGAGGCAGGGGAAAAAAAAACAAAAAACCTCTCGATCTGCTACGTTTTTATCAGCCTTTTGTATTTCTTCTGTAAGTTGCCTGCTCATCTATTGTCTTTTAGATTTTTGCCCTTAAAAAAAAAAAGATTTTATTTTTAAGTAATCTCTACGCGCAACTCAGGGCTCGAATTCAGATCCCTGAGATCAAGAGTCATTCGCTCTACCCACTGAGCCAGCCGGGCGCTCCTAGATTTTTTTTCCCTTTTGTTTTTAAATTTATTTTGTGTTCTTTTATTAAGACATTTTTAACCTTATTTATTTATTTTGAGAGAGTGAGAGAGAGAGAGAGAGAGAGAGGTAGGGAAGGGCAGAGAGAGAGGGAGACAGAATCCCAAGCAAGTTCCGCATTGTCGATACAGAGCCCGGTGCAGGGCTCGAACTCAGAAACCGTGAGATCGTGACCTGAGCAGGAAGTCAGGAGTCAGACGCTTAACCAACGGAGCCACTCGGGCTCCCTGATGTTTTTCCTTTTTAATTTTATATTGCTCCTTTATTGTTTTGTGGGGATCCTTTCGATAACGTAATTGTGATCTTTTGTGGGCCACATCTATCGTGGAACATCGGGAAGGGGGATCCCCCTCCCCCAACACACACACACGCACACCCACCCTCTCACACACCTGCTCTCATCCACTGACACACTCACACCCACACTCATCCACTCAGGCACACTCACCTTCATTCACACACTTACTGTCACTCTCTCGCACACTCTAATTCACTCTCATGCTCACACACTCGCTCTTGTCCCCTCACACTCACTCGCACACTCACTCGCTGTCTCACACACATCTCGCTCACACATATACACTCCCTGATGTCCCTGGAGGAGAGGAATCCTAACCCCTCTCCCCATCATCTCCCTCCATTCGCTCTTTTTCCCTGGGGAAGAAACGACACAAAGTTCAGGGGAGCCCACGGGGGCCTCCAGTTCCCTGGGGACACCTGAAGCCCCAACTCCCCCAGGGATCTGTTCACGCGGTACAGAGTCCGGGTTCAGGGAAAGAGACGACTAGACCTCCCTTTCTACCTACAGTGTGTCATCAGAAGTTTTTCCATTTGCGTTATTGACCAGCTTCCGGTCCTTCGCGAGGCTAACGTTTTGCTCTCCACTTGTCCGGGTTCTGCATGCTGCCTTTGCTTTTTGGTTTTGTTTTAACTTCCTTCTCAGTGTCCTCCCCCACGACACACGATCGCGTTGGGGCAAATCTGGCCCAAAGCTATTTTCTCTTAGGGTTTGGGTTTTTTTTTTTCCTTCAGCCTTTTTTCAACAAGCATTATTTAACCATTCGCAACATGTCGGAGAGAGTTTCTAGCACTGGGATACAATCATATAACACCCCCACACGGATTCCCTTCCCTCGTGAACTGGACACACCAGTCATATTTAGAAGGACATCCCCAATCGGAGGTTATAAAAACAGTTGCCCAGGGGCGCCTGGGTGGCCCGGTCGGTGAAGCGTCTGACTTCAGCTCAGGTCATGGTCTCGGGGTTCGTGAGTTCGAGCCCCGCGTCGGGCTTCTGGCGGACAGCTCGGAGCCTGGATCCTGCTTCCGATTCTGGGTCTCCCTCTCTCTCTGACGCTCTTGCACGCGCTCTCTCTCTAAAAGATAAGTAAAGATTAAAAATTAAAAAAAAATTAAAAACAGTTGTCTGTATTTTCTTCTAGTATTTTCATGGGGTTCCATATTTTTAGATTTTTAGCCGATTTGGAAATTATTTTTGTGGCTGCTGAGGTAGGAAACCTAACTTCCAAATGAGAGCTGACCATCTCAACAATTTGTGTGTGTGTACAATCGGTCTTTTCACTAGGATATGAAATGACATTCATTGTCTTATAGTCACTCCCCACATACGCCTGGTTCTATTCCAGACTCTGGTGGGAGGTGGCCTTCTAAAACGGTTCCCCGGGATGCCTGCCTCCTGCTGTTCCTGCCCTTGTGTGACCCCTTCCCCTGGAGGCTGGGCGGGGCCTGGGGACTTGCTTCCCACCCACAGAACACTGCACAAGTGGACAGGGTGTCCCTTCCGAGATTAGGTGATAAAAGTCTGCGACTTCCTCCCACCGGCTCTCTCTTGTTCTCTCTCAACTTGATAACTTTGGTGAAGCTGGCTAAGAAACGAATAGGTGGCCGGGTGGCCGGGTTCTGGCCAATAGTCCGGCAGGAACGGGGGCTCTGGGTCCAACAGTCCGCGGGGAGCTGAATTCCACCAGCAACCACTGAGTGACTTTGAAGGAAATCCTGGCTCGGTTGAATCTTAAGGTGACTGTGACCCCAGCTGACGCTTGACTGTGATCTTGCCTGAGCTGGAGAGTCTGGCTGAGCCATATCTGGTCTGACTCCGACACCATGAGATAACAAATAACGCTGTCATAAGCCAGACATCCCCAGACTGTCCCCTGTCCTCTGCTCTAAGGGGGGGGGTTCTTCAATATCCGGGGCAGTCTTAGAGCCTGACTTTGTACCCCTTCTCCTTGGGATGATGGCAGCACCTGGGGTGGGCCCAGGAGACCCCCCTGAGACAGCCAGATGGCGCGGTTCCCAGGCCCCATGTGACAGGCAATCACAAGTTTCTGCCATCTCACTTGAGATAATAACGTCAGCACTTCCCTTGTGCTTTTTTCCCCAGTTTTTAAAAAAAAATTTTTTTTTAAGTTTATTTATTTTTGAGAGAGCGAAAGAGACAGAGCATGAGCAAAGGAGGGGCAGAGAGAGGGAGATACAGAATCAGAAGCGGCCTCCAGGCTCCGAACTGTCAGCACAGAGCCCGACGCGGGGCTCGAACCCACGAACCGTGAGATCATGACCTGAGCCGAAGTCGGATGCCCATCTGCCTGAGCCACCCAGGCGCCCCCCTACTTAATTATGTTTTATGTGCCCTCTTACCCTCATGCACGATCAATCATTAACTTTGCCTTTTTAGCCTTACTTTCTGTTTGCCCACTGCTGGTAGAAACCTAATGGGGACAGGGCCGTAACATTTGTCTTGATCTATTGGATCCTAGCAGGTCCCCAATAGCGCCTCACTGTCTGGAAGAATACTTACATCCAGACTATTTCAAGCCCCCCCACCGGAGTTTCAAGAAACCCTCCTCTTGAGTAGTCACCTCCCTCCCCAAACATACATAAGCTGTCCCTCGGTTCAACAGGGCAAGGCAGCTTCTCACTGGGCGGCCCTTCGGGTAATAAAGCTTTCTTTGCTTCGAAACAGGTGTCTCAGCTATTGGCTTCCTGCACGTCTGAGTTCTGTGACCCTTCCTTCTTCCCTTCCCTTCCTTCCTTTGCTTTTCTTTCTTTAGCCGTTGTCTGTTTTTCTTAAGCGGCCGACGCCACGGGCTTCGCGTTCTTCCAGGAAAAGCTTGCTCATTTCCAAAGAAGGAGTTGTTACATCCTGTCTGCAAGTTGCTCACAGTTGTTTTCTCAAAATGATGTTTCAAGAGACTCTCTGTGGTTGGAATTCTGCTTACTTGCTGTTTCTATATGTGTATGCTTCTCCTAACCATGAGCGGTATAAGAAAGTTAAGAGAGGAGATCCTAAGAGTTCTCATCACAAGGAGAATTTCCCCCCTTGTTTCTTTCCTTCTTCCTTCTTATTGTATCTGTATAAGAAATGGGTGTTCCCCGACCCTACTACCATGGTGATCGTTTCACGCTATATGTAAATCAAGCCATCCTGTCTTTCACCTTAAACTTACACGGTGAAGTGTGTCAATTATATCTTCTTAAAACTGGGGAAAACTGGGGAAAGGGGCACCTGGGTGGCTCAGTCAGTTGAGCGTCCGATTATAAAAATAACCTATAAAAAAATCTTAAAAAAAAAACATAAGTAGGGAACAAAACACAACATGGAGGTAGGTTAATAATGCAACCAACACAACTATAGTTCTGTTTCAAAATACGTCCGGGAACCAACTGTCTTGCCTTGGAAGGAAGAAGGATTCACCTCTTCCCACCAGAAGAACAGAGTCCTGATACTTCGGTATCATGAAGTCTTCTTAGGTTCTATGCAGAGAGTTTTCCCAAGAAAACCTGGAAATGATCCACAAGATGGAATGTTAATGTGGATGAAGTCGTAACTAGGACTCTTTCGGCTTCCATCTTAGACAACATTTTGCACTGAGGATATGAATGATTTCATGTATTACATAAAGATTATATCAATCATTTTATCCCGAGTGTTTAGGAGCTTTCGTGCTGATCTTGCCCATTTCACGTTTTTTTTTTTTTCAACGTTTTTTATTTATTTTGGGACAGAGAGAGACAGAGCATGAACGGGGGAGGGGCAGAGAGAGAGGGAGACACAGAATCGGAAACAGGCTCCAGGCTCCGAGCCATCAGCCCAGAGCCTGACACGGGGCTCGAACTCACGGACCGCAAGATCGTGACCTGGCTGAAGCCGGACGCTTAACTGACTGCGCCACCCAGGCGCCCCCCATTTCACGTTTTTAAAAGAGAAAACAACAGCATCTAATGTCCAAATGAGAAAAGTAGATGTCATCATGGGGATAGATAGAGAGAAAATTAATAGAATTATAAGAAATATTATGTGCAAATTTATGCCAATAGTTTGGAAAATCTCGCCGAAAGACACAGCTATCGTGTAAAATATGCCACAACCAAGGGCGCTTGGGTGGCTCAGTCTGTTAAGCGTCCGACTTTGGGCTCAGGTCATGATCTCACGGTTCGTGGGTTCGAGCCCCGTGTCGGGCACTGTGCCGACAGCCCAGAGCCTGGAGCCTGCTTTGGATTCTGTGTCTCCCTCTCTCTCTGCCCCTCCCCCACTCATGCTCTGTTTCTCTCTGTCTCAAAAATAAATAAACATAAAAAAACAATTTTTGAAAAATAAAATATACCACAACCAATTCAAGGAGAAATAGAAATGCTGGTGGAAAAGAGAAAAGAGAAAAGAAAAATCTTTCTGATGCTTGTTTTCACTAGATGCTTGAATTCATACTCTGTTGCAGAAGCAGGAAACGTTAATACTCTGCCACAGAAGACAGGCACAGCTTTTGCTCTGGACACAGATACTTGAGACGTGAATGCCAGGTGTCATTCAGGGAAAGAACGTATTTTTGAGGCACCTGGGTGGCTCTGTCAATTGAACATCCAACTCTCTCTTTTTTTTTTTTAGTTTTTTTTTTAATGTTTACGTATTTACTTTTGAGAGAGAGAGAGAGAGAACACAAGCAGGGGAGGGACAGACAGAGGGAGGGAGATACAGAATCAGAAGCAGCCTCCAGGCTCTGAGCTGTCGGCACAGAGCCAGCGTGGGGCTCGAACCCATGAACCGTGAGATCATGACCTGAGCCGAAGTCAGACGCTGAACCGACTGAGCCACCCAGGCGCCCCTTGAGCGTCCGGCTCTTGATTTCGCTTCAGGTCATGATCTCAGGGTTGTGGGATCAAGCCCCGTGTTGGGTTCAGTGCTGAGGTTGGAGCCTGCTTAAGATTCTCTCTCTCTCTCTCTCTCTCTGTCTCTCTGTCTCTCTCTCTCTCAAAAAAAAAGTATTTTTCAAAAACCAACATCTCCTTTTAAATGGTAAGGTACTAAAAACCAGAATCATGGTAGAAAAAAAGGGAAAAGCACACTTAATAATGAACCACGTATAAACCCATCAGCCCAGACACTTCAACACCCAAGTTCATTTGCGTTTTTAAGTTCGTTTAAGGCAAGTCACTTGTAAGCAATGGTTGATCCTTATATTATTTAGCTGATCCTGGAGAAAGGGGCAAAGATAGAACGAACGCATCCCCATTCATTCGGAGAAACTATCACATTCCTAAAATGTGGGGAGAGACCATACAGGCCCCACTTTGGACACCACACCTCAGATGGGGGAAGATCCGTTTCAGAATGCAGGTCTGTTAACCGTTCATCAAGAACAGGCTGACAGGCCAGGGTTTAAAACCAAGGAAAAACCCTCAAAGCCATTTTTGCTCTCCCTGAACTCAGTCCTGCCTCCCAGGAACAAACGAGAGCCTCTGATGCCAAGAAGCATGTTCGTTTACTCTTTGTTCTTCATATTCAGCCCCTCTGAATAATTTCACTGTTTCTGATGCTGGTGAAACATTGCTCAGGCTAAATTATATAATTCCTGAAAATTGATGGTGATTCAACAATTATGTCGGTAGGCATAAAGGATTCAACTGCAGGCTCAGCAAATTTCTTAAAGAAGCACGAGATGCAGAGACTATGGAGCCTCAGAGGATGATTGCAGCATTAAGGGAGGCATCCCTCCATTCTCTTTCTCCTGCCACAGAATTTTAAACTACGTGCTATTTGACAGCGTTTTTAAATGCCGAAATCCAAAGTTTAAAGCCATGCTTGTTCATTACTATCCTTTAAAACTTTTTCTTCCATGTCCCCGGACTCTGATAAAGCCAGCACAGAAAGAGATCTGTAGATTAGCCTCACTTATCAATGCAGACACAAAATCATCAATAACATATCGGCAGATCAGGTATAGAAATGTTTTAAAGGAATATCTGACCGAGCAGGATTCATTCCAATAAAGCAGTTGACAGTGCCCATCAGAAATCAATCAGCACGAAAAATTAAAGCAGGGACCCAGGTGAGTCCTGTGACACTAGAAGTCAGCCCCTAATCCAGGGCCGTCGTCTCCCTGGTGGGTTTGGGGTTCTGAGGGACTGTCCCACCCCACTGTGGCTCCCACGTCACCAAGCTGGGAATTGTCAAAGCAAAAATTGTACCGGGCGAAGTTAAACAGACACGGGAGGCTTTATTCAAGATTGTTGTAATAGGGAGGAGGGACTAACACTGAGTCAGCACTGGACTCTATTGAACCAAGAGTGGTGGTAGATGGGGGGGGGGGGGGGGCTGTGTATTAGTGCTGGTGGGAGAGGGAGACCATTAGGTCATCTGTGCTTGCCAATTGGCTTTACCCAAAGGAAAAGCAGACTTGCTTCTATCTTGATGGCAGGAAGTGGTATTACAACTCAGAGCAAGGCGCCCGCCCAAGGTAGGCTCCTACCTTCAACAGAGATGGTGAGAGTGAGACGCCATCTTCCTTGATGATTACCCTTCAAGGCATAATCTCCCAGGCCCTTAAGAAAGACAGTTCTATGCTGAAAAACTGGAGTCTTTTTAAAAAGATCTACATATATCTCAAAGGGGCAGAGAAAGAATTTCCACGTTTTCTAGAGAAAACTCTCTAAGGAAAGGAAGGCGAGAGCCTAGAGTCAAGAAGAAGCCGGTCTAGGGTTTAGTCGAGACGAGGGGAGTGATGAAGAGTTCTCTAATCTGGAAGCGAAAAGAGTGCTAGCCATGACTTTATCCACATTAACATTCCACCCTGGTGGGTCATTATCAGGTTCTCTTGGGAAACCTCTACATGGAACCTAAGACCTCAGGATACCAAAGTATCAAGACATTCTCTTCTGGTGGGAAGAGGCCAATCTCTCTCCCTCTCTCCCTTCCTTTTTGTCCTTCTGTCCTTCTTTCAACTGTTGTCTGCTTTTCTTAAGCAGCCCCTGCCCAGGGCTCCACATCCTTCCAAGGAAAGCTTGCTTATCTCTAATAAGGAGGCATGACATCATATCTATGGGTTCCCTGTTCAGAGCTGCTCTCTCAAAATTATGTTTAAAACCCTCTGTGCTTGGAATCCCGCCTGCTTGCTCATTAGATATGCATATGTGTCCCTTAAGAATTAGAGAAAAGTGATTGCATCATTACCCAAGTGAGACGAAAGGAGCTTGTGATTGCCTGTCACACGGGCCCCGAGAACTGCTCCATCTGGCTGTCGCAGGGGGTCTCCCGGGACACGGGCGAATCCCACTGGTGCTGCCACCATCCCCAGGAGAAGGGGTGTAAAGCCAGGCTTCCCCAGAGGTTGGAGAACCCCACCTTCGAGCAGAAGACTGGGAATGGCGCCGGGGTGCCTGGATCATGCCTGGCAACATAACAAATGGGAAATGAGGAGGAACATTCTTTGCTCGATCCCAGTTTTTTGGTGTTGGGTAACTGCTGCAAGTTCATGGAGATCACCAAGAATCAAAGTCCAGAGAGGGCAGGCGTTCCCAACCACGGCCAGCCCCACGGCACCCAGGAACAACAGAGGCTGCCCACCTTGGCCTCCAGCCCTCTTTGCAAAGGCACATCCTGGCCGGGGTGGGGGTGGGGGGGTGTCTGCCTGCCTCTGGTCACGGAGCAACCAGCCCTTGTCCCCATCAGAGCCTGGTGCCACCCACACCTGGCTGCCCAGCCCCTCACCGTGTGGCGTGACACGGAATGATATCCTGCTGTTATTAAGTGGCCGTCCAGCAAGGTTTCCACGGACTGTGGGTGAGCTGGATGGTCCAGCTCAGCACTCGGTCTAGTTTGCCTCTGGGCTAGCTCACGACAAACTGACATGTTTCTGTGACTTCCATAAATCGGATCTGACTTCGTGGAGTCCGGTCAGCTTCGGGGCCCCCGGAAACAGATGCTCTGGGCCCAGGGAGCGACGGCCAGATATGGATCACGCCTGCGAAGTCACCGAGATAAACACCACTCTGTAAGACCTCTCGGGAGTGACATTAGCAGTTTCCATTTGTGACTGTGGCTAGAGTGGGTCCCTACCTCTCAGTCAAAAACTTATCAGGCCAGGATACAGAACACTGTGGCGGCCAAGGCAGGTTCCCAAAGTCATTGTAGCAACCAGGATTGGTCCGGGATGAAGTTTTCTGCTGTCCTTTGCTGGAATAAGAAACCCACAGAAAACGAGGGAAATGTAAGGGCCACCTGTCTTGTGGAAACGGACCATCCTGTTATTGGCGATGAGAAACATGCCTACTTCCTTTGTATTTAAAAAAGAATTTTTTTTAATGTTTATTTTTGACAGAGAGAGAGAGACAGAGCATGAGCAGGGGAGGGGCAGAGAGAGAGGGAGACACAGAATCCGAAGCAGGCTCCAGGCTCCGAGCTGTCAGCACAGAGCCCGATGCGGGGCTCGAGCTCACAGACTGAGAGATTGCGCCCTGAGCCGAAGCCAGACGCTCAACCGACTGAGCCACCCAGGCGCCCCTCTACTTCCTTTGTATTAAAAAGACCTTTTCAAAAATATAAAATGATGTGGGTGGTAAAAATTGTTGTTGATTTAAAAATAAAAGGTTAATATTCTTCTTTTCTTGGTTCCCCCCCTCCCCCCTTCGCTCATCGATATCGATGAAAACTCAGTGTCTCGAAACCGCACACACAGGGGTTGGAGGCTAAGCAGTGAACAGCAACAGAGGGGGAGGATGTGTGTCCACTGGTGAGTTGGGGGCACCGAGGGGAGGCCTCTGGTAGGAAGGGGGTCCCACATCCAGCACGCGGGGTGCGGGACAGGAAGGGCATTTGGGAGCTGGGAAGGGGCAGAACAAGACAGGTCTGTCTCTGGAGGTTTTTAGAACAGAGGTTCCGGCGTGGGGAAGAAGGCAGGAGTTCAGCCGTCGTGGGCTGACACAAGGTGGCCCTACATCTCAGGAAGAAGACAGGACCCCGGGATGAAAACAGATGCTCACGGACACCGGGAACGGCCGTGTCCCTGTGCATCGCCCCTGCTTTGGGCCGGGGCTGGTTCTGGGAATCAGGATGTATCTCAGCCTCCAGCTGGGCAGTCAGGGAGGGACCCAGGTGGCTCAGTCAGGGGACAGGTGGACCCAGGAGCAGGAGACAGACAGGTCACCACTGAGCACGAGAGGGACCTGGACAGACAGATACTGTGAATGTGGCTCAGGCATGTTGCTGCTTGTGATCCAGGGACGGCGAGCAGAGGTGCTGACGGAGGAGGCAGGAGAGGCGGGTGTGGAGCGCCAGGCTCGGAGAAGGTGGCCTGAGCTGGGGCCCTGCATGGTCGCGGGGAGCCTGGGGGTTGGCCCTGGTCAGGGGAGCTGGCAGAGGGATGGAAGGAAGCCTGAGGCCAAGGTGAGCTCCTTCCCCATCCTGGAAACCGCACCCCCCCCCCCGCCGGCCCAGATCACCACCATGGCAGGGACCTATCCTGGCCCCACGGGGTGCCCAGCCTCTGCACCCCAAATTCCTAGTTTCAGACTCATAGACCTGGGGGGCCAGCGTGAGAACCCAGCTTTCCCTAGACTGTGGTGAGTCCAGACTCTGACTGCTCCCTCTCCTTGATGTAATTTGGTTGTTTGAAGTTAATAGTTTTGAACGAGGCACAGGAAATGCTAAGCGTGTGGCTTGAGAGATGGGGGGGAGGGGGTTGCTTGGACCTCAGGGCTGCCCCAGGCGAAGAGGGGCCTGGGGAGATAAGGGGTTGGGGTTTGGTGTGGACGTGGGGGCGTCGAGTAGGTCCAAGATGTAGGGAGCCGTCAGGTCCTGGCCTGCCCGATCCCCACGATCAAGGCAGGGGGCACACCTGTCACCCCAACTGTCTCCTTCCTGACAGAAGAGCCAATGCTGACCCACTGCCGGGTCTTTCCGAGGCTCCCGAGGAGGGAGGGGCTCTGGGTTGAGGGCTGTGGCGGGCATAGTGGACCCCCAGCCGGGGTAAAAGCCCATCAGTGTGATGCCTGGACCACTTCCCTGGGCGTGATCGACTTTGGGGGCCTTTGCCTCGATGCCGCAAGTCGCATCACTCTTTTTCTATGTGTGGTCCTCCATTTAACAGCCTTTTCATCTTAAAAGGGGATAAAATTGGGGCGCCTGGCTGGCTCAGTCGGCTGGGTGTGCGATTTCGGCTCGGGTCATGATCTCGCGGTTCGTGAGTTCGAGCCCCACGTCGGGCCCTGTGCCGACAGCTCGGAGCCTGGAGCCTGCCTCGGATTCTGGGTCTCCCTCTCTCTCTGCCCCTCCCCGGCCCGCCCTCTGTTTCTGTCTGCTTCTCAAAAATGAATAAACGTTAAAAAAAAATTTTTTTTTTTTAAAAAGGGGATAAAATCACGCAGGAGTAAAATGAATACAACATGAAGGGTTTTATGTAGCTCGTCATCAGTGAGGACACCAAGCAAATGTCACGCTCAGTTCATCGCATCCGGTTAAAGCTGATGCAGTATTCTAGCAAGCCGGGGGCAAGAAATAAATTGGACTATAGCCATTTATTCATAAACCAGATGTATCAGGCCCCGGTTTTCACTCTGCCTCCTGGGCTGTCTGTCTCTTTTATATGAAGGTGGGAGGGTTGTATAAATATATGCCGAAGGACTGTCAGAGCCTTACTGGCAATCTCTACTGCCCAACTCTGTTTCAAGATGATGGCGTGGCTCTTACCCCTTCATTCCCAGCTCAGGGTGGAGGGGTTTGGGGGGGTACGTCTCCATCTGGCCCACTGGGTGAGGGTTTGCTGGTCTGTTTGGGGCTTCCGGATGTCCTGGGTGTCGTGGGGAGGCGGTGACCCCACTTGGGAACTGGACCGTCACCACGGAAGCCTCCAGGCCTGGGTGCCCTCTCCTGGGCAGGCGAGGCTGGGGGTCTGGGGTAGCACAGCTCCCTCCTTGGGTCCCCAGCCCTGGCCGCTCCTAAGCACCACGTTCAAGGACAGGCTTAGGCTTCCAGACCCCAACTCGGGACCTCTTCCCCAGGCTCCCACCACACCCCCTAGGGTCTACAGACATGAAAGCCCTTTCCTCCCTGGGCTTCTCCTCGCCTTCAAGGTTGCCCCACATCTGCAGAAACAGCCCAAGGCCTCTGGGCCGTGTGAGTACCCTCATCTCACTGAATCCTCACCGTCGCATTATGAGGTAGGGCAACAGCTAGGAATGTTCCCATTTTACGGAGACGTTGAGACTCAGAAGGGGTGAAGTGACTTGTTCAGGGCCACACGGCTCTGTACAGAGCGGGAGTCACCGCCCTCCCCGCCGTGTGACTGCAAAGCTAGCTCCCCTGCCCCGGGTCCAGGTATGGTTCCAGTCACGGGCTCCCACGGGGCTGGTTTTCATAAGCGCAGTCCCCCCACCGGCGAGGGAGGTTGTCAGTCTTCTGAGCCCGACCGACCCCTCCCTCTGTCTTCTCATCTGCCTTTGAGCGGAAGGAGTGTATGAGGTCTTCCCTTCCCGTGACCGCCGTTTGGGTCCCGGTGCCCCCTCTGCCCCGTGACCCCCTCCCCCTTGATGAAAGGCATGTGGCTTGGGGGAGGGCTGGTGGGGCCTCCTGTCTGGCTCCCCATTTGGGGCTCCGGCCATCCCTGCCCACGAGTTGTCAGGGGTCCTGCTCTTTTCTGGCCTTAGCGGGGTCCGTGGCTGTGGGCAAGGCCTCGAATTAAAGGGCGTTGGGGGGCCGGGCTGAGGGATGCTAACTTCGAGGCGTCTCTGGAACGCCTGAGGGGGAGGTGTCCTGTAGGCAGCTGGCTCCGGGGCTGTGGGGTTTGGAGGAGGGAAGTGATCTGGAGGAACACGTGGGAGAGATAAGAGATGTGGGAAGGCCCGAGAACCCGGAGACAAGCACGACGCGGGAGGGGGCTGCGAAAGGGGAGCACAACCCCGCGCCGTAGGGAGGACCGAGGACGGCCAGTCGGAGGGGGCGCTGGGGAGCTGAGAGGTGGAAGGGAGGGAGAGGTGTCTACGGCTCCAGGACAGGCCGAGTCTGGCTGCTGCGTCTGAGGATCAAAGTGAGTCCAGGGGCAGGCTGGCCAGCGACGCGAGGTCCCCGGGTGACGCCGGCGAGAGATGATGCTGGGGCGTGGTGGGCAGGAGCCAGACTGTGCCGACAGGAAGTGGGCTCTTGGGCCAAGCGTGGCTGCAGGAGCAAAGTGGCCCCGGCTGGGTGAGGGCGGGCACGGTTTCAAAGGTGGAAGAGAGTCGACTGTGTCTTCAGGTCTGAGGAAGCAGACCGGACGAAGAGGGGATCCGCTGATGGGCTGGGGGGATACGGGAGGGGGGGGGGGCGCTGGTGTCCTCAGAGGGTCCCATCGTGAGAAACAAGGGTGCCCTGAGGTTGGGCCTGGAGAGGCCCTGCGGAGAAGGTTCCGGCATTGCTTAGGTGTGACCAACCATGTGACCGCCCCAGAGCTGACTTCCCCTCCACCCAGCAAAGCGATGTGTCTGAAGAACCTGCGGCCCCTCGGCCTGGAACAAACCACCCGTGTCTGTGCCCGAAAGCAGCAAGCACTTGTCAGCAGCTGTCACCGTCGGGTGGGTGGTTCTGCTCCACGAAGCCGAGGGGGGACGTCCCTGTGGCAGCAGTCAGCTGGGAGCTGGGCTGGGGCAGGAACGCCGGGGATGGCCGCGCTGGTGTCACAGGGACGCCTCCTTCCCCTCCGCGTGGCCGCTCGTCCTGCAGGCCTTCTGTCCCTGCAAGACCTCGATGGCTGGACAGCCTGGGCTGCTTGCCCACGGGCTGACCGGGGGAGCCAGCAAGCTCCAGCCCTGGCCCGCCTGCCCTTCCCACGCCTCACTCGGCTGCATTCTGCTGGCTGACCCAAGTCCCAGGGGAGAAGAAATACCTCCCACCTCTTAATAAGAGGTTCCACAAAGTCACAGCCCAGAGGGGCATGCGGCTGGGAGGGACAGTGGCCATCATCTTTGGAAACAACTGGCCACAGCATTCCTTTTCTCTCTCTCTCTCTCTCTTTTTTAAATGTTTATTTATTTTTGAGAGAGAGAGAGAGAGAGAGAGAGAGAGAGAATCCCAAGCAGGCTCCACGCTGTCAGCGTAGAACCCAATGTGGGCTCAATCTCGCGAACCATGAGATCATGAGACCTGAGCTGAAATCGAGAGTCAGGGGCGCCTGGGTGGCTCGGTCGGTTTAAGCGTCCAACTTCGGCTCAGATCATGATCTCACGGTCCGTGAGTTCGAGCCCCATGTCGGGCTCTGTGCTGACAGCTCAGAGCCCGGAGCCTGTTTCTGATTCTGTGTCTCCCTCTGTCTCTCTGCCCCTCCCCTGTTCATGCTCTGTCTCTCTCTGTCTCAAAAATAAATAAACGTTTAAAAAAAAATTAAAAAAAAAAAAAGAAATCGAGAGTCAGATGCTTCACTGACTGAGCCACCCAGGCGCCCCAGCATTTGGTATTTCTTATTTCCAGATTGGCATTTTATCCTGTTTTTTTTTTTTTTTTTTTTTTTTACAACTCGTTTTGTAGCACAAGAACCCCAAACCACATGAAACGGTTTAGCTTAATAAATTGTCACAAGGTGAATATCCTTATCGTTGCCCCCCACCCCGCGGGCAGGAGAGACATCTCACCAGCCACGCAGGGCCCTCCACCTACTGCTCCCAGGCCAGCCCCCCACCCCCGCCCCAACCAGCACCCTGACTTCTCGGGCACCACCCATCAGCCCCGGTGTGTCTGAACAGCACGCATATTTTGCCTCTTTTAGCCTGTGTTCCTACCTACCTGCTTCTCTCTTCTCTTCTTGCAACGTATTTCCTTACGCGCTTCTCGTGCTGGAACTGAATCCGTCCGTTGAAGTATAAATACGTATTTATTATTTTTTTTTCAACGTTTATTTATTTTTGGGACAGAGAGAGACAGAGCATGAACGGGGGAGGGGCAGAGAGAGAGGGAGACACAGAATCGGAAACAGGCTCCAGGCTCCGAGCCATCAGCCCAGAGCCCGACGCGGGGCTCGAACTCACGGACCGCGAGATCGTGACCTGGCTGAAGTCGGACGCTTAACCGACTGCGCCACCCAGGCGCCCCTATTTATTATTTTGAGAGCAAAACGCCGCACTACGTCATGATTGTGAAAGCTATTACTTTTACGAAGAAAATCGTAACTAAGAGCTTTACAGGTTAAAAAGGGACATAGACTGATGGTTCGTACAAGTATTAAGACAGCGTGTTTGGGGCGCGTGGGTGGCTCAGCTGGTGAAGCGTCCGACTTCGGCTCGGGTCATGATCTCGTGGTTGGTGAGTTCGAGCCTCGCGTCGGGCTCTGTGCTGACAGCTCGGAACCTGGAGCCCGCTTCGGATTCTGTGTCTCCCTCTCTCTCTGCCCCTCCCCTGCTCACGCTCTGTCTCTCTCTGTCCCAAAAATAAATAAAAACATTTAAAAAAATTTAAAAAAGAAAAGACAGCGTGTTTGCTTGATAATTTCAGGAGGACTATTACAGATAGAGCTTATTAGATTTAAATAACAGTAAAAGGCGGAAAATAGAGATTTCGTTGTATTACAATTCTAATCTCTGTAGAAATTCGAGAGTATTAGCATTCCTCACACAGGACAGAATCTCTTTGAAGGATGCGGTTTCATTTTTGAATTCCTTTTAGGCCACAGATCCTTCAAGCAAAGAACCTGTTGGAGATTTGCTCACATCTTGGGAGAGCAATTAGAAGCAAAATGCCAACTTCCGCCATGCCCAGATTTCCCAGAGGGTGAAGTTCAAAATGCAGCGCGAGCGGGTGTCTTTGAGGCAGACGATGTAAAGGGGAAGAAGAGGGCGGGGAGGACGGAGAGCTGGGATTACAGGGACTCCAGGCACAGCTGGTTCTATTCTTTCACTCTCAACACAGGAGGCTTGATGCGAATCCCTTAGGATGCTACTCCTCGGTCGGTCGTTTCGAGTCTTTGGAGGCTAAGATTGAAACAAAAATCTTGCGGAAACCACAGCCCCAGGGCGCCGGCCCAGAAGTTGCAGATGAGGCTTTCAGGATAAGCCTAAGCCATCAATCCTGAGTACGGAGTTCTTTTTGGAAACAGATTGCCAGGAACTTTGACCTGACCTATGTTCTCCTGTGCACCGGAAGGTCAGGGTCACCTCCAAATGGCTGGTTGAACAGGAATGTGCGTTGAGGATCATGGGGCGTCAGAGGGGACACCCAGAGTGACCTGACATCAGCAGTGTTGAGGGCCTGTTGTTAGTGCCTAGCACTTAAAGCTTGGAGACTCACATTTATAATAAAGTTGTAGTGAGGTTTGGCTTCTGGTGAATAGCTTTTCAGTTTCTTCTTGGATCCCAGAAACTTGTTCTAGCACGGCAATGCTCGACTCGGACCCTGGGGGTCCTCAGGACCCTGGGCTCTGCTTCTGGGGAACGTCAGCAGAGCGGCGAGGGCAGGAGGGAACTCCAGGCCCTCAGGGGCCAGGCTCAGGGCACAGACCGGCAGATGCCATCTGGTCCCCACATTTTACAGCCTGGGAGGCTTCAAAGTGAGGCTAAAGACAGCAAGAGGCACCCCAGGGTGACACAGCCAGGTGGAGGCCCAGTCAAGGTGGGAGCTCTCGAGCTCGGCTCTGGTCCCGGTGAGGGCTTCCTGGGGCGAGGGCGGCCACCCAACAGCCCAAGTTCGCACTCCAGCCTTGGGGCCCAGCGAACAGATCATGGCCCCTTCTTGCGACACATCGGGTCCTGTTTCCAACCATCATTCTTTTGGCTCGGCATCTATTGTGAGCTCATTATCTGTGAATCCACCCGGACTCACCTCCATGCACCTGCTCGACTATAAGGAGACCCCAGGTTGGCTTTCCTGCATGGGGATGGCTCCATCTCTGTGTGCCGCCCAAGCGGTCAAACGCTCAATCCTTTCCCCCCTTTCCATCCGGTTCCCCTTCCTGACATGTCATATTCTACCAAGGACGCTGCGTGTTCTGATATGGGGCAGCTCCCCGCCTGACCCCAACCCCACCAAAACCAGGACTGCACTTTCTCAGAGAGAAACTGAGAGAGACATCGAAAGCCAGCCAGGCAAATGGGAGGGCGATGAAGTTGGGTTAGAGAGTCACCCACTCCAGAGCGGTAAATGGATTGCACCCCGAATCCACTTCCTGGAGTTTAAATGGTTTTTTTTTTAATGTTTATTTATTTATTTTTGAGAGAGAGAGAGAGAGAGAAAGAGAGAGAGAGAGAGAAAGCAGGGGAGGGGCAGGGAGAGAGGGAGAGAGAGAATTCCAAGCAGGCTCCGCACTGTCAACACGGAGCCCGATGTGGGGCTCGAACCCACAAACCGTGAGATCGTGACCTGAGGCGAAACAAAGAGTCGGACACTTCGCCCACTGAGCCAGCCTGGCGCCCCTCACGGAGTTTATTAGGATAAGTAGCTGGGAGGTCTCTCCCCTCCGGGCTGGCTCGTAACAATTCTGGGGACAGGAGGTCTCGGCTTAGAGCCCAGCTCCCTCCGGGGCTGTCTGAGGACCTCCACCCTGCTGGCACTGCATTCCTGGTCTGTCTACACTGTCCCCAAACTCGCCGTGGTGTCTCAAAGACCCACGGCCCTTCTGTTTCACAGAATTTACCCTCGTTAATGCAACTGTGGTTTCAAACCGCACCCCTCCCCTGACAATTCTAACACATACGCACGAGCGAAGGGTTTTGGTTTACAGCGAACACATTTTATTGCAATTTTTTTTTCAGCTAACAGTATCTGCACATCTCGAAATTCACATCTTGGACTTCTTTCTAACCCACGCAGGCCTGACTGCCATGTTCATCTGTAACACAGGATTCCGCGTTAGAATATCCTGAAGTCTTGTTGTTAATTTCACCATTGGTGAATTATATACGCTGTTTAGAATTCCTTTCCCCCTGACCACAAACACTTTTGTGATGAACAGGGATTTGGGAATAAAGGTTACAAGGACATCGGGTTGGCCGCTTGTTTAAAAAACATTATGAAGCTAGAACATTCCAAGTATCTCAGGCACTTTCTAGATCATAAAAGTAGCATTTCGGTCGGATGGGCGAAGAACGGGTGTTTCGGCAAACGATGGAAAAACACCCAGGCCACTCGTTTGGTGCAAACATACAGGCAGTTCTCCCCTTCGCACGCATCCCCTCCAAAGTCATTACGATTTGATGCGAAAAGCTTGAAACTCAGAAAGTACTGGTGAAAATATAAATTAGGACAAACGTGATTTCGAAGTGGCGAAGGCTTTTGTAAATTTGACGTCAAAAGTGGAGCCGGCGACTCTAACCCGAAATGCGGAAAAGTCGACATCGTGTACGTCTACGGGCCTCCCATACGAAACGAAAAGACACACTACAAACTAGGGGGGAAAAAATGTGCACCGTCCGTGAAAGATCGCATGTAAACAGTTTTAAAAACTTAATCAGGAAAGGATGAACACCCAACAGAGCAAAGTCCTAAGTGGGCTAGCCCCGTAAAACAAAATAGGAGTGCCCAAAAAATACGAAAACGTGCAACCTGATAGCTATCAAATAATGCAAATTTAAATGATTTAATGCCTTTTTTTGTTTTTGCATATCAGAAAGGCACAGATCTTTAAGAAGCCATAATCCTCCATGGAGGCCCAGACATAGATCAAAAGCCCCTCGTCCATGGCCAGCGGGGGTGGGGACCGTAAGGGCTTTCTGGAGGGAGGGCAGGAGGGCCACGTTGACTATAAGCCCCAAAGTGTACAAGGCTTTGATCGTTTTCCTCTTTTTCCTTTGCTGAACAGTTTTTCCCAAAATTTCTAGAGTGTGTGTGGGTTCAGGACTCCCCTCTGCTTCTGAATTTCTGCAGGCCCCACCAGCCCGGGTGTAGAAGGGAGACTGCTGTGGCCAGCAGGCAGCTGGGACATTCCTCACTTGGGCGGGTGGCCCCTACTTGAGGCAGGGGCCTGCATCCCGACCTCCCCAGTCATAGCGGTGGGCCCAGCAGGGGCTCCCACGGGCTCAGAACAACTCTTCTCTTGCCCCATGGCTTGGTGTGACAGCCATCAGGGCTGGTATTTTGCCACAGTGCCTGGGGCCGCAGTGCCAGCCATGAGCAGGCGGGTCCTACACTGCTCTTCCCCACCTCACCCCTCCCCCAGGACCCTCACGGGGTCGGGGGTCTCTTCCCTCCCCATGGGGGAAACGCACGCATTCGCGCCTACCAGGGCCAGGCTGCAGACACAAGTCCTTAACGCAACCGGACATGTCAACGTCAGAACAGGCTCTGACCGAGACATGCCCTCTCAGGATGGGCTTAGCTCGGACCTCAAGCTCACTCGAATGATAAGTCAGTGGAAAAAGAAAGAAGACAGTGGCAAAAGCAAGGAAATCTGGGGAAAAAAAAAAAAAAGTGGGTAAACGGAGTGAGTATAGAGAGAGCGCTAACAGTCTGGAGCTTAAGATTAAGTTAACAGGACAGAAAAATGTGTGTGTGTGTGTGTGTGTGTGTGTCTGAGAGAGAGATCGGGAGGCGTTGGGGGCAGAATTCCTTGGCCGAAGGTCAAGTGAGAAGGTAGGAGGTCGACTAACTTCCAGGTCATCTGTTCCAACACGGAAGCTTCTCCTGGGCTTTGCGGAAGGGACTGTGGGAGGGGCCGGGAGGTGGCGGGAGGGCAGGTGGACCACACCCCCCCCCCCCCCCCCCCCGGGATCTGGGGTGGCTCAGCACACCTCCCCCGGCCTGCTGACATCCCAGGGGGGCAGCGACAAGTAGTCCTGCTGTTTTAGGGCTTTGAAATGCCTGACGGCCGGCACCTGGGGAATGGCGGGGCGCAGGGCCTTCTTGTCCTGGAACATGTGGTCGTGGTCCCCGATCTCAGGACAGGGTCCTGGGGAAGAGGGTGAGAGAGGGCCAGGTCCCAGGCCAGGCAGGAAGCAGTAGTCGCCCACTTGCTGCAGGACCAGGAGCCCCTCGGGGTGTGGGGGGCTGGGGGCCGCCTCCCCTGGGCTCAGGATGGGGCTGCTGGCTGCAGGAGGGGCAGGACTGCCCAGAGGGGACTTGGGGGGCTGGCCTGGGGTCAGAGGGATGTCCACATAGCCCTCGATTTCTGGCTTCGTGGGGGCTGGGACGCTACAGAGCCTACGGGCCGGTCCAAGACTGAGGCCGTGGTTCCGGTCTGAGGGCAGGTCCAGGGGGTGGACCTTGGAGGCAGATGGCAGCCCCGGGGGCCAGGGAAGTGCCAGGTCTGCGGTGGTGACGTAGCCAGAGGCCGTGACGCCGTCCTCAGGGTCCCCAGAGCCAGTGGGCAGAGCCGTGAGGGCCCTGTCCTTTGGGCCCTGACCGCCCACCATCAGCCTGTATACAGGAGAGGCAAGGCCTGCCCCTGACTCCGGTGAGGGGTTCCCTTCGGCCTCCGGGCCGGGGTTCCTCTCCAAATCCTTGGCCCGGCCCTGTGCCATCACCTGGGCCAGTGGAACCAGCTGCACCTGCCCTCCCGCGGGCAGACACAGGTACTCCAGGGACCCCGGAGGCTGTGGCTTCTGGCTCACGCCCCTCTGTGGGGGCTCCGGGGGGCCCGTCACGTCAGGCAGGGAGTGGCTGCGGGGTAGGCCCAGGTAGGGGCCGTTGAAGTCGAAGCCGGAGACCCGGCTCTCGGGCCTGCCCGCGGGGGCCGACAGGCCTGGATGGGGGCTGGGGGGCCGCTCCGTGCACGGGTCCGAAGTGGCTGAAGCTGTGTCAGGCTCACATGGTGATCCGTGCACATCTTTCGGGTCCTCTGTGGTGAGAGGTGACACTTCGCTGTGCCTGCAGTCTACGGGAAACACCCTGCGGGGACAGGGACGTTGGGGTCCCCTGGGCAGCCACTTCAGCTCATGCTGGGGCTAGGGGCCGGGGTCGGGGGGAGGTCTGGCCCCACCCGGAGCTCAGGGAGAGCACAGAGCAGGGCAAGGTGAGGGAGCGGGCCCGGAGAGGACATCGGGTGGCCCTCGTGGGTCTCGCCCGCCAGCCTCCATGTTCTTGTTCAAGCTCTTCCCCTGCCAGGTGTGGTCCCCTCACCCCAGGTTCCTTGATATCCACCCAGCTTCGGGGACCAGGGCTCGGTCAGGCCCTCGTCCCTTCATCCCCCACCGTGCCATCAGCACCCCAGTGTGGGGTCTGCCTGGCCAGTAGGGCAGGGAGAGGTCATTGCTCCGGTCTTCCGCGTCTGGCCAAGTCCAAGGTATGGCCCTCCCTAACCTGGGAACCAGGAAAGTCTTCCGGATGTCTGACGGGTATGTCTTTTGCTTTAGAGCCACTGACCCCCACGGATCTCTCTATACTGAGCCACAGGCCAGAGGCCACCTCCTCTGAGCCTCCAGGGTGCACGATGGGGCCACCCTCCCACCTCCTAGGGACCCTGTGCCCAGACACTCACCCCTCCATTTCAGGGAAGTAGCTGCCTCTCGGCCCCTTGTGCAAGGGGCTCCTGATGGTGAGTACCGCCATGCTGCCTGGGAGCCCGAGTCCGGCACTCCCGTTCTGGAAAGAGAAAGGACACTTGTGCCGTGGCTGTGTGGGAGCCCGAGAAGCTGAAGGTGGGGGGTGGGGGTGGGGCGAGGAAGCCAGGGCATGACAGGGGATAAAGCGAGCCCCGCAGACACGGAAGGAGTCTCAGCAAGGTCAGGACCAGCCGGGCCACCTGACACCAGGAAGGAGAAGCCCAGAGAGGGGCTGGGACTTCCCATGGGCCCTCGAGCGTCTGAGGATGGGGACCCTCTTCTTGCAAGTTCACTAATCTGGGGTGTCACTGCCTCCACACTCACACCCTACTTTCCCCCACAGTAGCCATGAGGACCCCCCTGCCACCGGGCAAGCTGGCCCTGCTGGACCAAAGGGCTCCTGTGACCCACGTGCCGCCGCCTGCCTTGCGTCCATCTCAGCATCTGGGATGTGCCCCCAGCCTCGCTGCCTGCCCCCCTCGGCTCCTTTTATGAGGGGGGTCCCGTGCCCACCCTCCACAGGCCTTCTGTCTGCGGTGGCCTTTCCCACCTGGCCCCACCCTGGCTCCTTCAAAGCTCAGCTCTGCTGTCCCATCCTCAGGGAAGCCATTCTGCCTCTTGTGAGCCCACCTGCCCCCGTGGAACTGAGCCCCTCCCCGAGGCCACCCCGACTCCCGCCTCCGGCTCCGGCTCCGAGGGAGCCCTGCACCCTGGGCCAGCCCTGGGAGCCTGCAGGTGCCCAGAGGATTGCAGAGCTGAACCTGCCAGGGCTGGCCTGCCTCTTAGAGCTTCCTGGCACCTTCCCGGGCCACCTCGGCATCACACTCAAAGCCACAGGAAGGCGGGGAAGACATAGGGACGGGGACGTGGCTGCAGGAGTGAGGCGCCCCTACCACCCTGGCCGCCTTCGCGGTCGGCTCCTACCTGGAACAGGTGGCTCTTGCTGGGGTTTGGGATTTTCTCCTCCCACTTCCGGTTCAGCCTAGAGAGACACCAGGGAGGTGACCGCTGCCAGAGGCCCCATGCTCTCCCACGTGCAGAGAGGAAACTGAGGCCCAGGGAGAAGGTGGGAGGTGGCCAAGGCTTCCCAGGGAGCGGGTGCGGAGTGGGGACTAGAGGGAGCCAGTTGTGGGGTCCCTGGCACCCCCTGGGCTCCTGAGTACCCCTCCCACCCATCATAGAGTCCCCTTACCTGTACCCATAGATGCCACAGAAGCGCAGGACAGGGAGCAAGGCCAGCGTGGTGAACACCAGGATGAGAGCCAGGACCCACGTGGGCAGGACTTCCGGGAAGGAAAAAGGAATATTAGCATCTGGGGAGGGGCAGAGCTGGAGGCTTAGGAGGTGGGGAGGAGCGGAGGCCAGGTCAGTGCCCCCAGACCCTGCTCTGTGCAGGCGCGGCGCTCCAGAAACTCACTGCCTTGGCGTGCAGGGTGGTGGCGGGGGGAGGCCAGACATAGGCGAAGAAGAGGGCATTGGTCTGACCTCCCCCACCCCCATGTTCAAGTGCTGGGAAGGACACAGAGGGTTAGATTCTTTCTAGTAGCAGAAGGAGTTATGGGGGTGGGGGGCTGGGCCGTGACTCCAGCCCATGGCAATCACAGGGGACTTCCTGTAGGAGGCAGCATATAAGCTTGAGCATCGAGGCACAGGGAGGCTTGGAGAGGCGGAGATGGGGAAGGCCGTGCTAGTGTAGGAATCAGCAGGTACAAAGGCCCATCAGGAGCCCCAACTTCCTGCCTGCCTGGCAGCCTTGAGCCCTTCACAGGCTGGGCCCCTGCAGGACTTTCTTGGTCTCTTCCCTTAGGCCTGGTGTCCAGTCCTCCTTTCCGCTTGATTGTGGCCCTCTCCCTGCGACTCCCCCCCTGCAAGGCTGGCTGGGGCTGGGGTCCCTGTTGCTAATACCTCCTCGTCCTCTCTCTGCCACCACCTCCTGGACCTAGTCTGGTACTTGTCTCCTGGTGGCCACTATGGCCAACGGTGAGAGACACTGGAAGCAGCAATGGGGGAGATTAAGAAATCAGACCGAACCCTTCCAATCCCAGGCCCCAGCCCATCGCTCCTGATGTTTGCTACCATGGTAACCGGAAACACATGCTGAGTGGTCACTAGGTGATGGCTGTCACCAAGGCTAATGGAACAAACCGTGGGCCATATCAATAGAGGGCTAAGCGCCAGTCTGAGGGAGGACCCTTCTTCTCTGCTCTCAGGACCTCACCTGCCACATAGGCGTCGCTTTGCAGTGACTAGTGACACGTGGAGGAAAGGACACTCGGGTGGAGTGGGGTCACACCCCTGTGTTCACATCTCGCTTGTCCTCTGCCCAACTGGGTTGTACCCGGAAGTGGGGGGCTGGGACACCTACCCCACTCCGTGTCCCAGAAGGTCTCCTCACTCCACTGGCTCCAGACCCCGTTGTAGCCGCTGGGGGTGGGCCTGACCCTCACTCTCGCCTGGTACCTGGTGAAGGGCTCCAGCAGTGGCAGTGACATGACGTGGGAGTTCTGGAGGGTCTCCGTCTTGCTCTCCTGTGGGCACAGGCGAGTGAGCAGGTCTGCTGAGGCTGAGGCTACTTGCCTGGTGCGGGGTGGGGGGAGGCACAGCGCAAGCCCCTCCCACCTCAGCGCCCCAGCTTTTCTGTCCCGTCAGGCCCCGGCCGCAGCTGCATCCCCAGATCTGAGTCCTCCCTGCCCCCCATGGAGGGCCCTGCCCCAGGGCGCACAGAGGCAGAGCACTCTGGACGGGACGGGGGGCCGCACCCCTGCGACATAGGACAACACCGAGGTCCAGAAATCCTGAGGACACAGCGTGTGCCACCCTCACTCTAAACCGCCCCGCCCACCCCCGAGCTCCTCGGGGACGGCCTGGACCCCGGTTATGGCCTGCCCAGGAATGCAGGGCAGCATCGCTGGACCCCAAGACGGGGTTTGCGAGCCGGGGCCCCACTCCCAGCTCCACCGCTGACCGCGCCCCTCCTGGCTTCCGTTTCCCCGCTTCTGGACCTGAAGGTCTGGGGCGGGCTCTGAGGTTGCCGACTGGGGCTGCGGGGAGCCCGGGTGCTGCACACACAGCCCGGGGGCCGTCTGGGGGTGGGGGCCAGAGAACGAACCCTGGGCCGGGGCCCTGCCTGCTTTATCAGAGCAGCTCCGCTCTCAGCAGCTGCACATCTGCGTTCCAGAGATTTCTCTGAAGAAGAATCCCCTCCTGACTTTTGAAAACCCTTCACCCAGCTGCCTCTCAGCCCTCTGAGTCCCGACGTCTACATCCCCTTGGCACGTCAGGGTCCCATCGTCAATCTGGGCCATGTCACATCACCCCTGTGAACTTTAGCACCTCCGCCAAGGTATAGGACAAGGACCAACTGACCACACAGGGCCGCGACCGCGAAGTTTCAGCGGCTTCCTCTGACCGGTCACCTGCTGGGAGCCAGGCCCCTGGCAGGTCGGCGCCCCCCTGTGTATTTTCTCCCATCCCCCCTACCCCAATCCAAGCCCCTTCCCGGGCATAGGCCCTCACCTTCCATGAGTCTGCGTCTTTCTTGTACTGGATCTGGAAGGTGTGACCTATGTGTTTGTAAAGCATCTCCTCTGTTGTCCAGGACAGGGCGTAGCCGTCTCTGCTCTTGGTCACATTGAGGGTCGGGGGAGCCATCTGGACTGGAGGGAGGGAAACCTTTAGGGAACGCTGTTCCTAGCATTCCTCCGATGGAACGTTCTTTTCATCCCATGCTCGTCACAGGCGCTCTCTCTCCCGGTCCACCCCTTCTTGGGGTCCTTGCACCTCACTTTGCCACACTATCCACTTTGATCTGAGTGGCCCTCCTCTTGGGAGATGCTGAGATAGGCTCGTTTTGTAGGGAGGTGGGCCAAAGCACGGGCTACGCCCAGCATTTACGTAAAAATAGAAACACTATTTATTCGTCCTAGTCTAGAGAATTAACTATGTCGCAGGTATCGTCACACATGCTCAGTCTGCGCGAATCTCTCACTCGATTCTAACAGCAACCCAACGTGGTAGGTACTATTAACTCGTCACACTTCACAGACGGGGAAACTGAGCCCCGGAACGATTAGGTAACTTGCCAAGGCCAGGCAGCTAACGAGTGGTGGAGAAAAAGAGGACAACCTGGCGTCCCCGGAGTGAGTGGTAGATTCCAACCCGGGTGAGCAAGACAGATTGGCTGTGGCCTCCCCCCCACACTGAAGCCTGGATGGAAGAGCCTGGGTCCTCAGGAAGCAACACAGGAGGCTCCTTTGCATGGGATTCTTGCTGCATAAGAGGAGTCGTGGATATTGACCCGCAAGGAGCTACCATTTATTTGCGCATGTTCTAGCCCCCGATTGAAGAAATAACTCACAGCTCTACTATTTCGAAGCCTGAAAATATCAGTGCGCGGAGGACTTTGGAAATCGGAGAGCGAAAAACCCAATCCGGGGACGAAAGGGAGAGTCTGGGGTGGGGGGGAGGCCTAGGGGAGTACAGTTGGCAGAAGGGGCTTCAGAGGAGCTGCGGGGTTGGACAGGAACGCAGAGCTCAAGAAATCGGAGAAAACAGGCTTTAGAGATGTGCTCCTGGGGAGTATCAGTGGAACCTTCCTTCGTGTTATTTGCCCTTGTCATTGCGGTGTCCTTGCTTCTTGAGAACGTCAAGGTTAGAATGACTTTTGTTCACTTGGCTCGCTGGGCCGCGTTTGGAGGACAGTGACCAACGTGAAGACTGGGCCACAGGGAGTCCTGAGTTTGCGTGGGTTACGTGACGAGACGGGACTGTGGCAAGGGGGCCTGCACGCAAGGCTGGGGGCGAACTCACTGTGGTCTGAGCTCTTTATGAACTTCTCCTCCTCCTTCACCCGAACAGAGATGGCGTACTGGCTGTGGTTCCTGGGGTCAGGCACGGGAATCCGGCATCGGTGCTGGACCAAGAGGCCGGGGAGCTGTTCCTTCAGCACCGGGGAGCACTCCTCCTCCCTGAGGATCACGGTGCAGGTGAGGGCGAGGGAGGCAGAGGCCACGGGAGGGAGGCAACCTCGGGATGAGCCATGGCTTCCACTGGGAAATCCCAGGGTCAGGGGGAGGTCTGAAGGACACAGGTGGTGACGAGGGGAGGGAAGGGTGGGTGGGGGTGGGGAGGAGAGGACGCTCACCTTGCACTGGCGCTGGGCTTGTAGAAGAGGGTGAAGGAGACTGAGCTGGCCACCTCGGACCACACTTCCCAGGAGCAGCTGAGCACGGCGGCCCCATCGAACAAGCACTGGAGGTTCTGGGGCTGGGCCTTGTCCCCTGGGAAGGGAGACACTTCCTTTTATCCTCCCCTCCTCCATTCCTTCCTTCGCTCTCAGTGGGACCTACCGTGAGCCTCATCTCAGAGAGATCGTGGGGCTTTGGGACCAGAAAAACTAGGGCTTAGCATTAGCCTGAACCTGCCCGAGGTGTGTCCGCAGGTCAGAGAGTGAATTCTGCGAACCCTCTTACCCCCTTGTGCACCCTGGGGAGAGCGTCTGGTTTCAGTGTTGGTGGTGGGGGGGGGGGGGGAGACGCAACACGATGATGTTGACTTGTCCACACCCAGCATAGCGCTCACGGAAACACAGCTGCTCAGAATGCCACGGCCACCGCCCGTGACGCTTATCCCTGTAACGTGGGCACAGGAAGCGCGCAGAAGAGGCTGGGGCCCAGCCGTGGGTGGGACGCAGCCACTGTGTCTGGAGAGCCACAGTAGGGATGGGGTCCGCCCTGGGTATCGATCCTGAACACAGGCTACAGAAGATCTGTGGAATCCCGCAAAACGGACCCCTGGACTCTTTCTTTCCGGAAGCTGAATGAGCCGCCCTCCCCTCAGGAGGCCATTGCCCCAATTTTGGCTTTGTTACCTGTCTGGGAGTGCCAGAGAACCTCCAGGCTCCACTGACTGGGCCGCCCCGAGAGCCCTGAGCTGGGGGCCAGGCGGGCGCGCACTCGGGCCACATAGGTGCTGCTGGGAAGGAGGTGCTCTGGCCCCAGGACAGCCTGGGAGGAGTTGCAGTAGAGGGTAGGGGCATCCTGCGGGGAGGGAGGGGTTAATGGAACAGGTGCCAGCTGGGCCAGGTCCCTCGGCTGGGGCAGAGCCGGCCATGGCCCCTACCTCCCAGGAGTCCTGAAGCCGCTTGTAGACCACCTCGTACTCCAGGTTTGACAGCCAGTGGCTCTGGGAACCCGGAGGGGCCACCCTCCAGGTCAGCAGGAAACGGTCCCCGACAGCGGTGATCTGGAGGTCCTTGGGTGCAGGGGCCTGCACTGGAGGAAGGGGCGGTCAAGGGCTCAGAAGGGGCTGGATAACTATAGGGCGGCACGTTTTGTGTGGGCGGACTGGGGCCCCAGGCTGAGTGCCGTCCTACCCGCTGAGCAGCCTTGGACAAGACCCCTTTCCTCTGTGGGCCTCAGGCCCTTCACCTGCCAAACTGTGGGGGTTCACTGTGAACATGAATGAAAGCCGCGCAGATTTCTGGGCGTATATCACACAAGCTCCGTGAAAGGTGCTGCCAGTGAAGTTCCTCCGAATGGAGCCCACCTCGCGGCCTGTTCGGCCCCTTCCCAGCAGAGGGCGCTGTGGCTCACGTTACTCCCCGCGATGCTGTCCATCCTCTTCCTCTTTCCACCTGCCCAGGATCCTGCTCCTCTCAGAGCCCAGCATAAATGTCTCCTTTTCTAGAACTTTCTTGGATGCCCCCATCCCCTTGGGCAGAATCCCTTGCCCCTCTTCCTGTCTCACCACAGCCCGTTGTATGGGCCTTAGAGCCCTGGGGCATTTATGTGTCTCCTTTTCTGCCTTTCCAAGTAGTCAGGAGCTTATGGGTGGCCGGGTTCGGCCCTCCACACCCTTCCCTACCCCCATGGTCTGCGATTAGTGGTTCAGTGAATTTGGGGGACAAAGTGAATGAAGGATGAATGAATCCACGAATAAATACATGTAGGCAACCTTCACAGACTTTTCAAGAAGGCATTCCGTCAACCAACAGCAAACGTGTGTCTGTTGGGCGAGCATAGTCGTTAACGAATGGCACGGCTCCCGCCTTCCCGAAGCTTCTGTGTCTGAATGCTGAGGGATGACCTTGAAACACAGTCCAATGAGTCCGACCGGGACGTGGCATGTGAGAGCATGTCCGAGCTGGAGCCTCTAGAAAATCTTAAGCCCCGAGTGGCAGATCTCTCCGCAGCCACAGCAGACATCACTAATCAATCACTGCACTCCTAGCCCCTGAGCCCCCCGGGGAGTGGGAATCCCTTTCAGCACAGAGCTCTAGAAGCTGCTCCCAACTGAAACGACTGGGAGCCTGAGCGCAAACCTGTTCCTCCAACCTGAGAGATCGTAGTCCACTAGCTCATTTCGCAGATGGAGAAACGGACAGAGGAAGGAAAATACCCCAGATCTCCACTCGTGGGAGCCTCAGAGCAGCTCCAACGCACACACCTGTTCCTCCTCAGCACCAGAAGCTTCCCTGATCCATTGCCAAAATGGCTTGGGGCTGGAGCTGAGCTCCCTGCTGAACACAGGCTCTAGGAGACAAACGTCACACTCCCCTCCCCGTTTCTAAGTTGTCCCCATGTCCAGCATATCACCTTCCCTGTGACCAGGCCATATGCTTCACAGGGGCAGGGACACTGACCGGCTTGTTCACTGCTGTGCTGGTGGATGTGGGTGCTCAGTGAGGGAGCAGATGAACGAGTGAAGGGCACGTGTGTCCTAAGTATGATTTGTATGCCCCCCCTGCCCCCCGCTCCCATGCCCTGGCCGCGTTCCAGTAGCATGCTCGTCATTTCTCCGTGGGACGAGTGCCTCAGGTTGCATTCCGGGCCCCAGCCTCCTGCCGCCTCCTGCCCCCTGCCGTCTACCCTGTGCGTCACCCACCTCGGGCATCCTCACATCTGATCAAGTCATGCGCCTTCGATGGCTCTCCATCACCTAGACGTTGGCCCCTAAGCCCCTTTGCAGGGCCCAGCAGCGTCCTCAGGTCAGGCCCCTGCCTGCACCTGCCCCTCTCCGTCTTCCTCACGCTGTCTGGCCCTTTTGATGGTGATGCTTCTGGGCTACAGTTTCTCGCGGTTGCCCCAACCCGCCTTGCCCTCCCCGGTCTCCCAGCCTTGGCACACGCTGTTTCCTCTAGGAATGTTCTTCCTGCTCTGTCCTCTTACCCACCCTTCAGCTCTCCCTGCCAAGCTCTTTCCACCCCGCCCCGGGGAAGCCTGTCCTGACCCCCCGGCCCCCAGGCTCCTTGCCCACTGCCCCTCAGCATGTGGCACACGGCACCCACTTCTGGTTCAACCTCCGGTGTTTCCTGGCCCCTCAACCTGCATGCTCTGAGCCCCACGGGGATGGGGCCCTTTCTCATCCATCAAACACATTTAGAGACACTGTTGCAAATGAATCGGCCATGGCCTAACCAATCCCCTCCTCCGGGCAACGGCTTTGTGCTGCCGTCATGAGAACAGGCAGGAAGCGAAGGCGGGAGTCCCCTCTCCATGTGACGCTTGCACCTACAGTGGGGCCTGCCCAGCGTTCGGGACCCCGGATGCTAAAGTCACACACGTGTATCTGAGAGGCCTTGGGCAAGTTCCTGTTCTCCGAGCCTCGGTTTCAACATCAGTGACATGGGGTGAAAAAGAAAACAGGGGTGCGCGACACCACCCGTCGTCGTAATGGTTACGTAATATTGGGCAGTGTTTCCTAAAAGCCAGCCATCCGTAGGGTTCTTACCGCATCAATTTCAACTTTAAAAGGTGATCCCCTCGAACATCTCTCGTGTAGGTTCATTGTGAGCACAGATAAAAATTGAATTAATGAGGCTGAAGTGTTGGTTATATTTCTGGGTGACACACAGTCGAACGAAGCCTAGCTAGGTCATCGACACCCACCCAGGACCATTGGCTTTTTGGGGCCGATGTGGACACGCGGGCCGCACTCGCTGGAAGCCACTCAGGGAGGGCAGGGAGGTGATGACCTCCATCTCCAGGGCAGGAAACCCTGGGCAGAGCTGATCCATCACTGGCTTGACTGCTCAGGGCTGGCGCTTTGGAAAAGTCATGTGGCCTCTCTGGGCTTTAACTGCCTCATCTATAAAATGGGTTGTTGCAGACGTTGGATGAGGCTATATCGGTGATGGGTGTTCTCAAGTTAGGAAGTTTCTACCCGAATAGGGAGGCTGGTTCTCCTAGAAGGGCAGCCTTCACTGCTGGAAGGCAGTATCTTGGCGGGTGCTGCAGCAGTCAGGGCCCAGGGAGGTGCCACCGGCCGGGGGCTCCGCCCCTTGGACCTGCTCCAATGCCTCGGTTGTCGGGAGGCCGCACCCTCCTCTCTCAAGAGACCAGAGCCACCCCCTTCCCCCCCTTGAAGACTCTGGCTTCCTGGCCCTTCTGCCGTCTCGCCACCCCCGGGGTCCACTGTCCTCCTGGGACCACCGCCATCCGGGAACCCCAGAACTTACCATTCTGGTCCAGAGTCACGGTGAGCTGGGCGCCCAGAGGCCTGTCTGGTCGGAATGAGAAGTAGTCTTTGTCGGCGAGGACAAAAATCTTGTAGGGAATGACACATCTTCTGGGCACGCAGCCGGCACAGGGGTGGTCCAACGACAAGCCCGTGTCATTACTGAGATCACAGGACACTGGCACTGGAGGGTTCCTGCCAGCAGAGAACATGGTGAGCCCAGAGTGAAGAAGCATCATGCGTTCAACAAAGGTCCTGAGCGGTCACCATGTGCGAGGCTCTGTCCGGGGCCAGGGTGCTGCCATCCTGGTGGAGGGGGACACGCACGGAAGAACTGGATAAAATACGTCACGTGTCAGATGGAGCAAACTTTACACGGACAGATACAGCAGGGAGATACGGAAGCCAGAAGGGGTGGGGTGGGGGTGGGGGTGCAATCTGAAACAGGGGAGACAGGGAAGGCCTCGTGGCAAAGGCGACTTTTGGGCAGAGACTTGAAGGAAGTCAGGGAGGGAGCCATGCAAATGGGCTTTACCTGAAAGACGAGTTCAGGTAAAGGGAACAACTGGTGCAAAGGCCCTGGGGCAGGCACGGGCTTGGAGTGTTGTATGATTAAAAAAAAATTTTTTTTTACATTTTTATTTATTTTTGAGAGACGGAGACGGCACAAGTGGGGGAGGGGCAGAGAGAAGAGGAGACACAGAATCGGAAGCAGGCTCCAGGCTCTGAGCTGTCAGCACAGAGCCCCATGCGGGGCTCGAACCCACAAACTGTGAGATCGTGACCTGAGCCGAAGTCGCACGCTTAACCGACCGAGCCACCTAGGCGCCCCTGGAGTGTTGTAGGATTAGGCAGTCACCCAGAATGCATGGAGTGGCATCTGTGAGGGTGGGAGGTGAGGGAGACCAGTACAGCAAGGTGACACAGCGCTTAAAAGGAAACCGAGGAATCTGGATGTCACTGAGCATGGAGATAATTGAGTTATGAGCAGAGGGGTGACATGTCGTGACCCAAAGGCTTCCTCTGGCCGCTGGGCCGTGGATACATAGGGGTGGATGGGGGCGGTAGTCTCGGAAGCTGAGAGACCAGATAGGAGGCTCCTGAAATAGCCAAGTGACGGGCCAAGTAGTTCGCACCAGGGTGGTGGTGTTAGCCTCGGCCAGATTCGCGTCCTGTTCGAAGATGGAGTCTGCAGCATTTGCTGACGGATTAGAGGCGGCGATGGGGAAGGGAAGGTGCTAAAGGAGGGTAGACAACAACGAACCTCCCAGCTGGTCAGCAGGAGCCTCTGGGAGCTCCCATTCAGTGAAGCGGGAGGTGGGGGGTGGGGTGAGCGGAATTTGGTTTAAATCGCTGGCGGTGGAAGACACCTTCGTCTACAGGCCACGTGGGGGGGGGGGGGGCAAGTGCACCTGCAGGCCTGGAGCTGGGGGGTGGGGTGGGGGGAGGCGCGGGGCTGGAGAGGACGTGAGAGTCACCAGCGCGCAGCCTGGGGCTGGGTCTCTGCCACTGGGTCAGGTATGAAAGAGCGGAGATCCAAGGAGGAACCCCAGGGCATCTCACCCTTCAAGTTAGAGACGAAAGAAGGGAGTGAACAGGGAGACAGAGAAGGCGAGCTGGGGAGACACAGGAGAGGGGGGGTTGTGGCGGCCAGGAGAGGCAGGTGCTTTCACCACGGTCCGTGGGGCCGGTGTGTGTCAGGTGCCGCCCACGGTCAAGGAGGGAGGAGGCTGAGACCGAGCATTGGGTTTAACAGCAGGGAGGGCTTGGTAGCCTCGGGCCCGAGCGGTCTGGGTGGCCCGGTGGGGCCAGTCATTCCAGGTTCAGAATAACCGGAAAGACCTTGGACGCTGCGGGTCTAGCCAACTCTTTGGGGGAGGGTGGCCTCCAAGGGGAAGCAGAGGGTGGGCTCCACCGGAGGAGGTGGGGGTCAGGAGGCACCCCAGGGCCTCAGGCCTTGCTGGCGTCTGGTGGTGGCCGCGCTGTGTCTCAGCACAGGAGGAATCGGGCCACAGTTGAGGGCGGGAGGTGAAGGCGGGCGAGGAGGGCGGAGGAGACGGGAAGAAGGGGGCTCCCAGGAGAGCGGGACAGAGCGCTGGAGGCCGGCACTGGGGGTGTGAGGGTCCGGCCTCCGGGGCGGGGCGGGGGGGTCCCTCTGCACCTGTGATGCCAGCCATTTATCCCCAGAATGGTGGGTCAGACCATCACCAGACCCCAGAACGCTGTGCGGAATCTTCCCAAACGGCACGTCCCCCTGGAGACCATGCGAGGGCAACGGAGAAAATCCACACTCCGGAGGCCGCAGGGCCCTGGCTCCCGTTCGGCCCCACAGCCGCCCCGTGGACCATGCCACCGCGGCCTCAGGTCGGCTCACCTGTGAACTGGGCGTCACACGCCTGCCCTGCCCACTTCGCAGCAAAGATAATCTAAAACTGACCTTTGCAGGGCGACTCTGTTAAACCGTGATGGAGGACGAGTATCACCACCTCTGTCGTCCACAGCGATGTTCACGTAGGAGCCTCTTCCCCCCCTCCAAACCCCGACGCCGGCCATCAGCACCTGGACCTGGCTGGCCGCCTAATGGGGCAGGAGCTCCCGGGCAGGGGCCTCCCTGTCCCTGCCCTCTGGCCAGCCCCCCCCCCGGGGCACAGCCCCACTCAGCAGCCTCCCTGTGGCCCCTCTGACCCCTGAGCCCTGGTGGCACTTACTCATTCAGCCTCCGGAAGAGAGTCAGGTTGATGAACTTCTGGGCATCCTGAGTGTCTGCCCACCTGCAGGTGATGTGGCTGTGGTAGTCATTATAACACTGTAGGGTCTGCAGTGGGATGGTCTCTGCCCGGGGAGAGGCAGAAAGGGGGTCACATCTGGATGTCCCTTGTCACCCCCCCCCCATCCCCTCTGGAGTGCTGAGAGCTAGGGAGGGGTTTTCCGGAGTCCTGTGAGGGCCCTAGCCGTGGGCCCCGCTGCCTGGGTAGAAACACAATATGCTAGGGGCGCCTGGGTGGCTCAGTCGGTGAAGTGTCCGACTTCGGCTCGGGTCATGATCTCGCGGTCTGCGGGTCCGAGCCCCGCGTCGGACTCTGGGCCGACAGCCCGGAGCCCGGAGCCTGCTTCGGATTCTGGGTCTCCCTCTCTCTCGGCCCCTCCCCTGCTCACGCTCTGTCTCTCAGAAATAAATGTAAAAAACAAATTTAGAAACGCAATATTCTCATAGGGTCACAGCACGTTTCCTGAGCCCCTGCTGTGCCCTTGCTCCTGGCGCAGGGTCTGTCTCCCACCCCAGGAGGGACGCTTGCATCGGGCATGGGCCCGGCCCCTGGACCCCTTTTGGGACAGCCTGGGAAGAGTGGCAGCATGGCAGAGCCCTCTGGGACCTCCCTGTCCTGGTCTCTTGGTCAGCTGCAGGGTCTGACGGTGGGAAGAGAGAATGTGGTTCTCGGGGTTATCAGAGAAGCCATGCTCTCTGGGAGCCCTTGGGGAGGGGGAGTTCGTGCGGTGCGCCTTAAGAGCCAAAGGAACATCCCAGCAGGGCCTTCCGAGCAGGAGGAGGGTGCTGGGGCCGAAGCAGGGAGAGACCGTCAGTCTGAGGGGCCCCGGGGAAGAAAGGCACAGAGGAGGGGACCGGTCAAAGCCACCCGAGGCACAGAATATCTGGGGGATCAGAATTAAGGCTGGAACGACCGGCCCGGAGGGGAGATGCCTGGGATGCCACACTGAGAAGGTGGGCAGAGAAGCCACACGAGCAGAGATGGCCGTTCAGGAGGCTGGAGAAGAGGGAGAATCCAGGAGGGGGCGCGGGGCGCCAGAGAGGACAGGGAGGGGGAGAATGAGGGAGGGCGGGAGGGGTCTGGGGCTTTCTGGGCACGTGTGGGCGTGGCCTTGCTCAAGGGCCAGCTGTGAGGAGGGTCACAGGGAAGGGAAGGCAGCAACGGAGCTCACCTTGGGCCCCCGCCACGCCGGGCCCCCAGAACAGAGCCAGCAAGGCAACAGGGAGGAGCCCCCGGGTCAGCACCATCTCTGGGTCAGCTCTGGACGAACGGGTGGCCGGCTCAGGTGGGCCCGGGTCTGGGCAGGGGCTGGGGTCCTCAGTGACCCGGAGTCGTGTATGCTTGCTCAGCTGGAGGCCAGGCCAGACCCATGTCCCCGGCTCCTGTGAGCCCTCTCGCCTGCGAAGGCACTCCGCCTGCAGAAGGGACATCAGCTGAGAGTGAGTGACCCCCTTCCGTCCTGCACTCCCTGGACTTGACCCACGTTGCAGGGTGAAGCCGGGAGTGACGCACGGCCTCTGGCGCCCCCTGCCACCTCAGCCTGGCACCCAGGACAGTCCTTTCCCCTTAGCCTCAGTGCCTGGGGCGTGACTTTGAGGGAGATGCATTTAGTGGCTTCTGAAGAAGTGAGATTTTTCCCACCCCCACCCCCACCCCTCGGTCGTGCATCAGAAGCTCCTATGCAGTCCCCTGGCGATGGAAAAACCTCACAGGGAGGCCTGGTATCTGACTTGTTCTGAGCTCCCTGCCGGCCTCTGACCCGATCCGCTTTTAGGGGTGTGGGGGTCACACCCTCCCCTCCCCTGGGCGTGATCACAGGACACGCTCACTTACACTGCGCGCACACACACTCCGTTTACTGTCAACCCTCCCACACCACCCTCGGAATGCCTGTTCCCTTTTCTCTGCAGAAGGCCGGGGATTTCCTCTTTTCATTCTGTCTGGCCCTGGGAAGTACCCAGGAGAGGAGAACAGGGGACAGTGGTTCCTTTTCTCCCCCTAAGATTGTCTGAAATTTCACTCAAGAGGCACATGTGCACACACACGAAGCAGCAACTTTCTTACTGGGAAAAGCACGGCTCTGGACTCAGCAGACCTGACCTTCAGCCCAGGCTCTGCTTCTCCCCCGCCAGCGGCCTGTGCTGACCCACCAGTGCTCCCTGAACCTTGTTCTCTGCGTCGGTAATGTGGGCACAAATACACGTATCTCACGCGAGAAGAACCCAATGCGGTGATGTTCATAGACAGGTTAGTCGGATAAAGGCTCCAGAAAGACGAACAGGCTTGCTTGGAGCTGGTGGGGGGGGGGGGGCGGGGGGGACGTATTCATCCCCTTCAGCTTCTGTAGCTGGAGGCCATGCCCTGCGGTAAGGGCTTGAGTCTACGTATTTGCCTACCTGGGACTAGCCTAAACTTCCAGAGCTTTTATTTGGGTCTTACCACACGTAGAAATACTACGTGTGCTAAGAGAGCAATTCCTCCTAAGATAAGTTATAGGTTTAACACAATTCCAAACAAAATTTACCAACATGGCTTTTTGTAGGACCTCAGGAAAAAAAAAAAATCGCTCTGAGGACAGTTCCTGAGATTTTTTAGCAATAAGGAGGCTCTCCCCAGTAGCAAAATTTATTGTAAAGATCTGATGAGTAAGCGTGTTGCACACATACACAATACGTCAATGGACGTCCTGACCAGGCAATTCTATCCTGCCCAAGAACGTCCTACGTGAGGAAGGAGGAGTCATGAATCAACGTGAAGGGATAGATAATAATAATAAAAAAAAAAAACCAAAGGCTAAGAGACAATGAATAACACTGTAAAATGTGTCCACCTAAATCTCTGTCCCATACCACACCCAAAATGGGGTTCATTAAAAATTTCAATGTAAGACGTTAAATCGTATTAAAGTTGCAAACCACGTGGCAGACGGTGTGTGCACTGCCCCCTGTTCCCTTGGTCACAGAAGCTCAGGCTTCAGCTGGGCTTGGTGCTACACAGAATAAAAGATTTTATTTCCTACACTCTTCTGTTGCTAGGTGTGGTCATGTCACTAAGTTGTCCAAGGAGATGTGAGCGGAAGCATCGGGTGTGCCTTCCAAAAAAAGGCTTCTTAAAGGGAGTTGGCCAGGGGAGGAGGGGCCCATTTCTTCCTTCTTCCAGCCTACAACTTGGAAGTGATGGCTGGAGCTCTGGAAGCCATTTTGGACCGTAAGGTTACCTTGAGGATGGAACCACACACAACAGAAAGAGGGAAGCCTGGATCCTTCTTGTCACTCTGGAGCAACCACACCTGCCTGGGAGCGCCTGCCTCCGGACATCTTTTATGTGAGAACAAAGATAAACCTCCATATTGTTAAGCCACGGTTGTTTGAAGATTTTTCCATGCAACCAAAAAGATACAAATGGAAATAGAAGAAAACTTCACAGGGCTTAAAGGAGACAACAGTCCGCTAAAGGGAAGGACAAACTTAATTTTTAACAGTGCCATACTCAGTCACGTGCTGGTAAATTCTCGGTCATCCAAGAATAAAAGAATACTCCCAAAAGGTTCCAGTAGGAAACAAACATTATTTTCAGAGGAACAAGGGTCAGGTTGGCCAGATTTTCTTACAAGTGACCTTGAACTCTAAGTAGATAGCGATGTCTTGAAAACACTGAGGGAAAATACGTTTAAACCTAGAATCATTAAAAGTCAAGCTTCCTTTGACGCTCATGGACAGAAAAACGCAACATTTGGAAATGTAGTAAAGACAAAGAACATTTTCAGATCTTTTCTAAGAAACACAATTGGCTCTGGGATATATTTCAGGGGGAAAAAAAGAGTTCAAGAAAGATAGCATATAATACTGGAATCAGTGGTGAGAAAAGAAACCAAATAAGACTTACACTAAGTAGAGAAGAATTGTTACTTATAAAGTGAAAGTGAGTTATGTGATAACGATGCAGGTGGTTGGAAGGTGGGAGCTGGCTGTGAGGTGAGGGGGGGAAGCAGAGGAGAACTGAAAGCTTGTTAGGGTTCGTGTCTTGTTTTGGAGGCACAGAAGTGTGTTAATTACGCCCAAATGTTGATGGAAAATACACGTTATGTACATGTGTTAAAAAGGTAAGGGTTAAAAGCCACTAAGAGTGAGGGGTAAGCACAGGAGTAAAAGGCGGACAGGGAGAGGGAAGGGAGAAGGAGGAAGAGGGGAAAAAAGAGAAGAGAAAAACCAAACACCTTTTTACTCGAAACAAACATGCACACCAAAATTCCCAAACTCATGAAGAAATTTACTGGTAGGAATAAAAACTGGAAATGAAAAAACAAACAAACAAAGCAAACCATAAATTCATTCCAGACAAAAAGAATGTCATAGGGCAATCTGACAAAGACTTCTAGAAGAAGAATGTATCATGGCCACCTGGGGATTATTCCAGAAACAGACAAAGAGCCATGAAGCAATCTCTTCATGATTAAAAGAAACAGACCAACAGATTAAAGGGGGAAAGAAGGATCAGCTTATCTTGACAGATGCTTCCCAGTATTCAGTAATACAAAAGCCATTCCCAATTAAACACACTGACAGGTGAACCTCGACAAATGAGGCGTTGAAGGGAACGCTGGTGTTTCTGGGCATCTACTACCAGTCAGTAGTGACGTCAGTGTCGAAGGAGAATGTGCGTGTCGTCCCCGTCAAGGGCACAAGCAGGGGAAGGCCACCCACTACTGCCACCTCCCCCACATAATCTCTAAATTCAACGCAATCTCTGTCAAAACTCCAAAAGGGGTTTTAACAGGCTTGACAGACCGGTTCTAGATTATAACAAGCCGAACGTGAGAGACGGGTTCTATTAGCCAGAAAAATGACGAGGAGTATGATCGCGGACAGATGGACTAGAAAACAATAAGGTAAACAACCAAATAGGAATTTGGGAAGAAATCGCGGCATTTCTAATCACAGAGGAAAGGATGGGCCACATGCTCATAATTATGATGTTGAGACAATTAGCTGATAATTTTTTAAAGCTAGATAATTATTTTACATATTGCCTACCCCTCCAAATTCTGGGTAGATTAAAGTTCTAAAAGTCAAAACTAAAATGATAAAAAGCATTACAGGTACTTGTTTAACCTTAGGGGTTAACAAGACACCAAACCCAAACTGAACTTGGAAGGCAATTAACATGCTTTTGTATGAAAGTATCTTCCACATGGTAAAGAAAAAGGACAAGTGATGATCTGGAAACATAATTTAAACGTTATGCAAATAAATTGTTAGTGTACTTAATAAATGAGCTACTCCTACAGTAAATATGTAAAAGACAAAAAACCCGGGATATGGACAAAACATTCCTATACGTATCATAAAAGGAGCCCAGGTAGCCAATGAACATATGCAAGAGGAGTAACTTCACCCATAATCAGGGAAAGGAAAACTCCAAGCAAGAATCAGATAATTTTCCTCCATCCATTGCACACAGTTTCTAAATTTTTGTAATGTTTTTTTTTTTTTTTTTTTTTTTATTTTTGAGACAGAGAGAGACAGACCATGAGCAGGGGGGTGGGGCAGAGAGAGAGGGAGACACAGAATCCAAAGCAGGCCCCAGGCTCTGAGCCATCAGCACAGAGCCTGATGCGGGGCTCCAACTCACAACCCCATGAGATCGTGACCTGAGCTGAAGTTGGTGCTCAACCGACTGAGCCACCCAGGCGCCCCGGATACAGTCTAAAGACTGATCATTTTCCTAAAGAGAAATGAGCCTTTTATACACCACTGTGGGGGTGTATGTTAATTCAGCTGCTTTGAGGATGATCTGACAATATTTATTACATTTTTGGATGCACAATCTCCTACTCAGTAATTCTTCTAGGCATCTGGGCCGTAGAAACACCTCCACGGGTGTGGAAAAAATGGGGGGAAGAAAAACCCCAACAAAAAACAACGAAATGTCTATCAGTATGGGATTGGGTAACTTGTGGTGTGGCCCCTACTAATACATGCTGCCTTATTTTGTAGGGCTAATAAACGACTTAAATCGATATGTGTTATTGTGGAATGTCCCAAATGTAATATTAGGTGAAAATATAAGTCATAGAACAATATGTGTGTATATATATATATATATATATATATATATATATATATATATTTAATTTTTAAATGTTTATTTTTCAACGTTTATTTATTTTTGGGACAGAGAGAGACAGAGCATGAACGGGCGAGGGGCAGAGAGAGAGGGAGACACAGAATCGGAAACAGGCTCCAGGCTCTGAGCCATCAGCCCAGAGCCCGACGCGGGGCTCGAACTCACGGACTGTGAGATCGTGACCTGGTTGAAGTCGGACGCTCAACCGACTGCGCCACCCAGGCGCCCCTAAATGTTTATTTTTGAGAGAGACAGAGCACGAGGGGGGAGGGGCAGAGAGAGAGGGAGACCCAGAATCTGAAGCAGGCTCCAGGCTCCGAGCTGTCAGCACAGAGCCTGATGCGGGGCTCGAACTCACGGACCATGAGATCATGACCTGAGCCAAAGTGGGACGCTTCACCGACTGAGCCATGCGGGCGCCCCGAACAATATGTCTGCTTATACTCCTGTTTATGTACAAAGGAAAGCTATATATTTGCATCGCGCTTAGAAAATGTTTTGGAAGGACACATATAGTATAGAGTAGGATGTGAGGCCGGGAGATAGTGATAGTTGGCGCTTTGTCTCTTACGCTACACAATTCTGGATCATTCTAACGGCTGATAAAGCAGATAGCCACATATTCGCTTAGTACGAAACACGCTCATTAAACAACTGAGGGACTGTTCTGCAGTGTTTGGTGCGTATCACACGACATGAGTGAAACTGGCGAATGAAAAAACGGAGGGGCCGAGAGCTAACGGGAAAGGTTTCACTCATGATAAAACTATTAGGAAGCACGAAAGGCGAGGGGTAGAGAAAATCAGGACCCGGTGACACAAAATTGTAGCAGGATCCCTAAGACTCAAAACTGTACACTTGCGACTTGTCGCCGGGACCCGTCTGGTGGGGCCGCACAGGCTGCCACCCCGGTGGGGACCTTGGAAGCCCTCGCGCTCCCATCCACAGGGCAAGTGCACGCACCTGCACACATCCTGAGGTAGATACACCCTTAGACGCAACCCCCCCCCATCCCCCACCAGCTCACAGACTTGGGTGCGGAACACCCACCCCTGTGCCTGAACCCAACTGAGCAACGGAGGCTCAGGGTGGGGTGTTGAGAGTAAAACCACATTCTTCGAGAGAGACCGAGCCCTTTCTCGTCTTCCAAAGGGAGCTTCCAAAGCCACACCAAGCTCTGGGCCAGAGCATGACAAAGTTCCAGGTTCCCCCCTCGCCTCCCAGTCTCTCTGCACCCCTACATCCCCAGGGACACCCATGGAAACGCACACACACCCTCACTCTCCAGGTCTCCTTTTCTAAACCAGGACGGCAGAGGGGCGCCTGGGTGGCTCTGCTGGCTAAGCGTCCGGCTTCAGCTCAGGTCACGATCTCGCAGTTGGAGGGTTCGAGCCCCGCGTCGGGCTCTGGGCCGACAGCCCGGAGCCTGGAGCCTGCTTCGGATTCCGGGTCTCCCTCTCTCTCGGCCCCTCCCCTGCTCACTCACTCTCTCTCAAAAATAAATAAACATTAAAAAAAATATATATGAAACCAGGATGTCAGGGACGATTGATGTGTTCTTCCTGCTCCAGAGACAAGGAGGCAGAAACCGGTTCACTGCCACTAACACCTCGGCGACACTTTAGCGGCAAAGCCAAGAGGGACGCCACGCAGGTAGGTGTGTGACCGCCGCCTCCCCGGGAGTCCTCCCTCCAGGACGGCTGGATCCCGAACGGGAGGCCCTCGCCCTGTTCACACAACACTCAAGGAAACAGGCACCGCTGGCTGTCTGCTCAGCCCCCGGCTGCCCGAGGAGCCTGGCCAGTCTTCCCAAGAGACCAAGCCCTGACCCCCGCCCCCCGAGTCCCCGAGCGCGCCCGCCCACCCCACACCCCCCGCCTCTCCCCGTTCTCCGTCCACAGCCTGGGCCTCCCCCACCGCTCCCCAGCCCGCCCCTGAAAGCCAGGCTGTACCTCTTCGTGGTGGGACAGCAAAGCCTTCTGCTGGAGTGTCCAGGCGACAGGGAGCCTGTCACGCTTCCTATTTATGCTGACGTCGTCGTTAGGAAACAGAAGCAGAAAGAGGAAGCGACACCGGCCAGGCCTGTGTCTGCACAAGTGACTCCTCACAACATTGCCCAGCTTCTTAGAACTGTGGACACCGAGATACCGATTTTTTTTTTCCCTCTGGGCCTCGCTGACTTTGTCAATGCTGTTCCCTGTGCCAGCAGCGCCCCCCCTGGACACACCCGCGCATCCTCGGTCAGCTCGGCGACCAGTGGCTTCGTGCCGCCTTCTGTGCCGCCCCCGGGGGAGGCGGGGGGGGGGGGGGGGGGGCGGTGGCTGCAATAACCAGAGCAGGGGACAGCCCAGAGCCAGATGGAGCTGGGCCGGCTCCCACCTGTACTCCTGCTCAGAGTGTAACTTTACGCGAGTTACTGGCGTGTGACCTTGCCGGGTCTCGGGACCGCTCCCCCAGCAACCCCGTTACTCCCCCGTGAGCATCTACAGACACTCAAGGGCTGTGGAGAGAACCAAATGATATGCTGCAGACAACCCCCGAGGGTTAGCCCGTAGTGTTTTGATTCCCCTGGTGACTGTTTTGCACCTCCCCATCCTGTCCCGCAGTCCTCAGTGCGCAGGGCGGTCTTTCCCCGCCCCCCGCTTACAATCCTACGTGCGGCCCTCATTTCTCTCCCCGTCGCCCAGCAGGTGCCCCCGGGCACAGAGGAGGGTCTTGGCGACTGTACGTGGGCTAAACGGACGAACAACCCTGAGCACAGCAGGGTTGGGGCAAAGGCACAGTGAGCGAGGCACGTCCCCGGGCGCAAAATTTAAGGGGCACCCAAACACTCAGCAGCTACGATGAATAACATTTTTGTGCGACGTTGTGAAAAACTGGCGCAAAAAACCTGCAACAAAGTATGAGGTTTTAGTTTGTTTATTTGAGAGAGAGAGAGCAGGGGGAGCGGGGCCGAGAGAGAGGGCAGGACGCCTGTGGTGAGAACCCGGGCTCCTGGTTGACGAGCTGTATGCGACTTGTAGGCCCAGCCGTGGGCAGTTAGGAAGGCTTCCCTGGCAGGCCTGTGGGGAAAGCCGCCCTCGCACACCAGACTCGGGGTACACTGTGTCTTCTCTGAGGGGGCCTCTGGGGGAGCTGCGGTCAAGGACTCAGGGCCCCTGGCGGGCCGCGATCTTTCACATATCTGCATCGGAGGCCTCTGGGAGAGGCCCTCTTCAAAGGGGCACACCCGGGGGACGCGTTGCCCCCCCCCCCCGCCCCCCCGCTCTGACTCAGCACCCCATTCTTTCCACTCTGAGCTCTCGCCCTCCCCCAACCCCAGGCTTGGGAAAATGGCCAGAGCCTTTTTTTTTTGTTCTGGCCTCCTCGACGGTGAGAGGATCCACGCACCCTCCATTCCACCCTATGCGGGGAATGGAAAAGGCGCTGTCTGCAGGTGTAACGTCCGGCTTCTTCCAGCCATAAGTGGTTAAGGCTCAACCCTTTCCCTGCGGCCAGTGGCTATAACTGGCTACTCTGGTACCTGCCTTCTGCGTTCCCTGTCCCAGCTCGGCTGAGCTCCTAACAGCAAGCTGGTCAAACCCCTTCCTCCGGTGGGCCAAGCGCCCCCCAGCCTCTGGGCTCCCTGTGTGACAAGCGCCGATCAGGGTGAGGGAGTGTGTGACTGGGACGCAGCAGGGAGGTGGCCTGAATGCAGGACATCAGAATTTAACAGGCTGCACCTTTTAATTTTTTTTAATGTTTATTTATTTTTGAAAGAGAGAGAGAGAGCACAAGTGCAGGAGGGGCAGAGAGAGAGAGAGAGGGAGAGGGAGACACAGGCTCCAGGCTCCAAACTGTCAGCCCAGAGCCCGAGGTGGGGCTCGCACTCTCGAACCGCAGATCGTGAGCTGAGCCAAAGTCGGACGCTCAACCAGCTGAGCTGCCCAGGCGCCCCAACAGCCTGCAGCTTTTAAAACAAAGTTGCCAATGGTACAAAACCAGGCAACAAGAACGAGATAAGGAAATAGAACAAGAAAAGCTCGATCATGTTCTTGAGGGGCGCCTCTAAACTAAAGGAAATAAACTAAAATTTCACACTTTGTTGCGGGTTTTTTGCGCTAGTTTTTCACAACATCGCGCTAAAATGTTATTTATCTTAGCTACTGTTTGGGTGCCCCTTAAATTTTGCGCCCGGGGATGTGCCTCGCTCACTGTGCCTTTGCCCCGACCCTGCTGTGCTCAGAGTTATTCGTTCGTTTACTCCACATACAGTTGCCAAGACCCTCCTCTGTGCCAGAGGGCACGTGCCGGGTGATGGGGAGAGAAATGCGGGCCACACGCAGGATTGTGGGAGATCCCACAAGGCGAGATGGGGTGTGTGGTCACTCAGCGTGGCTCTGACGAGAGGGGTAGGTAATGCACGGATCCCACCTGACTCCCGGGAAGCTTGCTTTCCGCCTTGGACAGCTGCCTAGCTCCTCTCTGCCCGGGACTTAGGAAGGTTGGCTCATACAATAAAAAAAAATTCTCTACTGTTTGTGCATTTGAAATATCTTCAAGTTCTAAAGTGCACCAGTCCTAAGTGTCCAGCGCAATGCATATTTATAAACCTACACAGTCGTATAACCGCTAGATCAACTATAGAACGTTCCGAGACCCCAGGAGGTCCCTCTGTGCCCTTTCCCCATCACAACCCCTTAAAGGTAACTGTTACTCTGGTTTCTCTCACTGTAAACTGACAGTGCCTGTTTGTTTTTACAACTGTGGTAAAAGATACATAACATCCAATCTGCCGTCTTGACCACTTTGAAGTGCACGTTCAGCGGCCGTTCAGTACATTTCACACTGTTGGGCGAATTGGGTGAATTCCCTTTGACCACCGTCCATCTCCGGAACTCATTTGTCATCTCAAACCAGGAGTCAGTACCCGTGAAACAGTAACTCCCCACTCTCCCTCCTCCTAGCCCCTGGTGACCATCATTCTACTTCTTGCCCTTACGAATCTGAATCATATGAAACTTTATGAATCTCTGGGCGCTTCGTATAAGTGCAATCCTACAATATGCGTCCTGTGGTGACTGGCTTATTTCACTCACTGTCATGTCTTCATGGTTCATTTACATTGTTGCATGAGTCAGATTGTTGCATGTCCTTCTTTTAAAGGCTGAATAATATTCCACGGTATGGTGAAACCCCATTTTGTTTATCCATTCATCTGTTGATGGCCATTTGGGCTGTTCAGCTGTCGTGAGCAAAGCTGCTGTGAACAGGAGTGTACCAACATTTGCCCGAGTCCCTGCTTTCGATTTTTTTAAGAACGTACCCAGAAGTAGGGGCGCCTGGGTGGCTCAGTCAGTTGAGCATCCGACTTCGGCCCCGGTCGTGATCTCGCTGTTCATGAGTCCGAGCTCCGTGTCGGGCTCTGCGCTGACGGCTCAGAGCCTGGAGCCTGCTTCGGATTCTGTGTCTTCCTCTCTCTCTGCCCCTCCCCACCTCGCACTCTGTCTGTCTCTCTCTCTCAAAAATAAATAAAAACATAAAAAAAAAAAAGAACGTATCCGGAAGCAGAATTGCTGATCATATGGTACTTCTGTTGAAATAGCTAGAATTGCAGAATCATTACACTGTATGCCTAAAACTAATATTAACACTGTGTGCTAATTATTCTGCAACAACAACAAAAAAAACCTAAACAGCTCTTCCAATAAATATTAAACACTGTACATGAGAAGAATCACTTTGTCAGCTTAACTGGGCATGTTGTTAATTTCCCGGTGGCTTATAAAATGAGAACGCATCTTACCATTGGTGACATCTTAGAGTCTATGAAATTCGGGACAATGCTGACAAGAACACGACACTGGCAATGGTCCTGGGCTGAGCCTTTTCCCGAGGTGGCCAGACAGTGGACCCCGTGCTTCACTCACACGATCTCTTCTATTCCTGACAATATCCTTTAAGTAGCCATTATTATTTTCATGTTACAGATGAAGAAACTGAGGCATAACAAGTGAAATAACGTGTCAAAGGGAACATAGCTCATCTATGGTAACACTGTAGTCATTACGGTAAGTTTTTTTTTCTTTTTTCTTTAATTCCAAAGCAATTTCAAAATACAGAAAGCGTTAAGGGCGGCACAAAACACCTCAATACTCCCTTTGAATGACGTCACGACGCCATTCAGGCCTCAGTGTCTCAGTCACGCCTTTTATAACAAAGGATCCAACCCAGGATCCAACACGTCTCCGTGTGTAGACGTCACGCCTCTACAGGCTCCTTCAACCTGGAACGGCTGCCCCTCCTCCCTCTGCCATCTGTGAAGTCTGCAGGTCAGGCATTTTGCAGAACGTTCCCTGTTTAGGCCGGTCTGGGGTTTTCCTCAGGATTCGACCCAGGTTATAATTTTTGGTCAGGATCACAGAGAAGCGATGCTGGATTCTTCTCAGGGCATCCTGTCAGCTTTCAAGTTTGCTCTGTCCAGTTGCTGGGGAGGTTCACTCTGCTCACGTGATGAAGATGGAGTTGGCCAAACTTCTCCATTGTCAAGTTAGTCCTTCCACTCCCCCGACCTTTTGAATTAACCAATGAGTATTTTGTGGAGAGGTTTTTGGAGACTGTGTGAAATCCCATCATCCCCCTCCTTCTACCCGCTGATTTAGCAAGGAGTGATGCTCCTTAACTAAATTGCAAACTATCACAACGATTGCCCCTTTTGAGGTTATCCTTCCTTCTACGTTTGTTTGTTGGCACTAACCAACTAAAGAAAGAACTTTATTTTCTTCCCATGTTTTTAGCCCCTTATTTAATCAATGTAAACCCATGGCTTCCTGCTTTATTAAATGGATACCATCAATCAGTATGATTATTTGTTGGGATGTTTTGATCAGCCCAGGTTTGGACGGTAGGAGCTCCTTCAAAGTGGCTCCTGTGGCCTTTGGACATATCTCCCTTACTCCTCAAGGCCTTCCTGATGTTTGGGCACCATAAGATACGCCCGTCTTATCTTGGACTTCTCTTGCCCCAGCCTTAGGCTCAGGCATTTCTCCAAGGAATTCTAGTTGTTTCTTTCTTTGGTGTTGTGTTGTGTTGTGTTGTGTTGTGTTGTGTTGTGTTGTGTTGTGTTTAGTTAGTGGAGAATGATAGTTAGGGCTCACTGCTGCTCAGGCCCTCAGGGTGGACAGAGCCAGGAAGTGGATGAACGGAGGTATGCACGCATCAACTGCGTTTTCACACCTCTCGTTATGTGTAGATCTATCAGGTTTTGAAAATCCCAAGTTCACATCGACACTCCTTTCCAATGGAACGACACAGAGTCCATTCCAGCCTGCAACTCGCCTCCTGGCTGTGAGAAACCACACTGTTGTTGTCCTCAGTATGTTTACTCGGTTGCTCGCCCACCTGCACGCAGCCCCCTTCCCTGCTGGGCTGCTGCCCTGCTCCGATACCCAAATTGCGCCCCCTTCCGCGGAAAAGATACGTTGATGTCCTAACCAACCCCTGTTATCGTACTATAGAGCCTGATTTTACTTGCAAGTGGAGGCTCTACAGAGATAACTAAGTGGAAATGAGGTCACAAGGGGGGACCCTAATCCAATATGACCGGTGTCCTCATAAAAAGGAAATTTGGATACAGAGACATGTGCAGAGGGAAGAAGATGTGTAGACACACAGGGAGTGGTACCTGTATAAGCCAAGAAACACCAAGGATTGCGGGCCGACACCAGAAGCTAGAAGGAACAAGCAAGGATTCTCCCCTAGAGTGGTCAGAGAGGGCATGGCCCCACTGACACCTTGGTCTTGGGTTTCTAGTCTCCAGAACTGTGAGGCAGTGCATTTCTGTTGTTTTGAGTGCTCTGTTCTGGCATGTTCTGGCAACCCTAGGAAAAGGATGTACCCCCCTGGTAGGAGTTCTGGCATCTTCCTGCCATTATCAGGCCACCCTCGTGACTGACTGAAAAGGAAGGGAGGGAAGGGAAGGAGTCTGGAATCAGAATTAGAATATAGGCCCAGCCATCTCCAAAGGCTGTGTTCTTACTTAGTTTACTCTTTTCATAGAATAATGGGAGACACCAAAATAAGCCTGTGAGCAAGCAGATCTAAATAAGTTCTATGGTAGGTGTTGGCACACGCTGGCCTGCACGCCAAATCTGGATTATAGCCTGTTTTTGTTCAGCACATGGGCTAAAAATGGTTTTACATTTTCTAAGCGGTTGGAAAAAAAAATCAACAGGAAAATAATATTTTGTGGCATATGGAAATTACATGAAATTCATATTTCAGGGTCCATAAATAGTTTTGCTGGGACGCAGCCATGCTCCCTCACTCATGTTTTGTCCCTGGCTGCTCTATGTTTTACCATGATTGTTGAAACAGAGACCTGTAGCCTGCAAAGCCATATTTAGTGTCTGCTCCTTTATAGAAAGTGGTTGCCGGTTCCTGTTCTGTAGTAGATATTCAGAGCCCTTGATGACAGTATGAGGAAAGAGGGTGACTTTTACCTAGGGTGGTGAGGGAGGGTGACGTTGGCTCTGGGTGGTGAGGGAGGATATAAAATGTTGACGTTCAATCATTTATCCATTCAATAAGCATTGAGCACCTGCCATTATCTAACACATGAGGAGGAGTAAACACCAGTGCCTGGCCACGTGGAATTCACAATCTAGGGAGGGTGATGTGGAAACCTCACCCTCTTACACACTGAGACCACCAACCCCACCCCACCCCCCCCCCCCCGTCACCACTACCACAGTGGAAGCATCTCCTGGGAGGTCAGAGAAGGCTCCACAATGGAGGCCCTCCTAGAGCTGGATCTTGGAGTTTACAGAGACTCTTGCCAGACAGAGGAAAAGGGATATCTGGGTCACCTTCTTGGAGGTGAGGGCTTTTGCACAGAACTCATCATCCCTGGGGTCTACTCATTGACATGGCTAGCTAAGGAAGGCACCAGGCAGTCAAGAGGGCCTCCACATAGAACTAGACCCACACCCTCGCTTCTAGGCTCACAGTTAGTGAGAACACCCCAAGGTCACAGCCAGTTAGTGGTTGAGTTGAGTCCAATGCTACCTCTATGACTTTGAGTGCAGTAAGAGATCCTAGGAGCAAATGTGAATTCCCGAGCTTCCTGTACCCTTTCCTGCCCCTGCACACCCCCACTCCTGGGGCTTGGGGAAGAAAGATGACCAAGGAAAGCTCATCTGTGCCTCATCTCCATAGGAAAGTTGGGGATATAAAGAGCCTTAACCCTCCCAAACGTCTGCTTCTGGCCTCCCTCAATCCCCTGCAAACTTCAGTGTAACATCTTCCACATTCTGTTGTAGTTGCTTTTCTCTCTCCCTTTTTAGCCCAACAGTCAGGAGCAGGGACCATCCCATTTATTCCTTGTTTCTGATGCTGGGAAGTTGTAGATGCTCAACTGATGTCTGTTGAATGGAATGAAACACGGTTGGATTGAATGGAGTGGACAGGATGCAATTGGAGCCCGTGGCACCAAAGATGACCTCGGTAGGACACAGGTGGCCTCCCTACCTCAATCTCAAATGTCACTGACTCTTCCAATAGCCCCCCTTTTAGGAGAAAGTACTGAATTCCCTTCAGGGGTCTTATCTGGTAATTTATCTATAATCACACTTTAAAAATTGAAGATATCTAAGTGGACTTCCTTCTTTCTTGAGTAACTGCAACTACCAAAACCTCAGGTCATTATCTCCCCAGCACAGCCGTCCCGTCCCCGAGGTCTTTCCATAAACAACCTACGTTCAGTACTTCTCACCCTCTTACTTTCCAACCTGCTATTAGATCTGGATTTGTGTGAATTCTGCTCTGGCAGAAACTCGGCCTCTATGACTTTTGACCCATCCCTTGTGCCATTCCCTCGTCAGGCCTTATTGTGTCTCTAAGAGCTTCCCATCAGACAGTCCTGCCTTGCACCCCTCTCAGTGCCAGCCTTTTCTCACGGGGCTGCCGTGTTGCACAACTTTCAAGGACACCATTCACGTTGTGCTCTACGGGGTTGTGAGTGATGTCTCCTGAGCCGTGCAACACAGAGACCCTGAGTGGTCACCACAGTGATCTGTCACTCCTTTGTTCAAAAAGACCATCGGCGCTGGGATTTCCAGCTGACATGAGCTCAGGCTGGCAGATTTGCTTAGGACACTCAATGAACCTACCTTCCCAGCATCACAACTTCCCCAAACCAGATCATTCTCTCCAAGTGTTCTCTGAAATTCATCATTTCCAAGACCTTGAGACATTAATTCCCATTACTCTCTCCTTTGTTTTCAAACTGGAGAGTTTGCCCAAGCCATACACACAATCTGGCTGCCGCCATCTTTAAACACAAAACCCTCCTTTGCCTGGGCTTTCTTCTCAATCCCATCTTTATATTCATTCATTCTTTCATTCAACCAGTATTTTTGAACGCATCCTGGGTGCCAACTCTTTGTTCTAGGCACTTAGGATTTATCGGTGAATAAAACAGACAAGGGTCTCTGTTTTCAGGACTCTTACAGTCTTGCAAGGGAGATACACACTCAACAAGGAACACAATAAATTAACAAAGGATAGAATGCATATAGTATTTTGGAAGGAGGTGAGTGCTATGGAAGAAAGAAGTAGATCTGGACATGGAATTGGGCGGGCGAGCAGAGGGCAGATTGCATTATTAAATGGGACGATCAGGGTACATCTCCTTGGGCAGAGGAGATACTCACCATTTATAAAGAGCCTTGTCTACACTCACTGTCACCACTTCTTACCTCCCACTTATTCCTTAGCCCAGAGAAATCTGCTCCCTAAACCTTCCTTTTGACAAGGCCAGTAAGGACCTCCATATGGCCAGATCTGGAGTCACCTTCCAGCTCTGTGGAAGCAGAGCTTGATGCTATTGAACGTTCTATGCTCGACACATGTTTGTGCCTCCAGGACACGACACTTCTCTGTGTTCTTCTATTTCTCCTTTATCACTTCCTTTTTCTCTGCCCATCCCTTAAGTGATGGTGTTTCCAAGGCCCATCTGTACCCTTGGCTCATCTCAAGCTGTGTTTCCCCTAGAGAGTTTCATTCGCACACATGCTGTGAAGCCCAAATCTGTTTCAGCCCTGACCTCTGGAGAGATCCATAGGCTCCTTTTTGTTCACGAAAGGTGAGGCCCTTACCCTCCTACCAGAAACTTGCTCAGCATAACTAAGGTTCAGGAATCTGGAGGGTCCCTGGGCATAGCAGGAAGAAGGCAGTGGAGGGTTTGGGTTAGGGCCCAAGGTCTGGGGTAAGAGAAGGAACAGAAGGCTTGTGGTGGGTGCAGAGACCCTGGAAATATGGTCACAAGCCCAAGGAAAGACACCATCAATGAGAGCTCCTCGGGCTGAGAATGGCCATTTTTGATGATGCTGGCCTGTTCTGTGTGGACTCGATCTTGGAATAGTGGCAAAGGCAGATTGCCTATGTTGCCTTGAGCCCCAGCACAAGATGTTAGGAGAAATAATACCTTTCTCTGCTTATCCTAGGTTCCTGCCTTCCATGATTTCCCTTGGGAAGCTATCTGGTAGAAGGAACACATGTGACAGAGCAGACATGGAAGCACGTGACTTATTACAAACACCAACATGACCAATCATCAGGAGGCACAACGAATCAGCTCAACCCCAAGTGTTTCTCGGGCCCCAAGCTCCAGTTAGATGTTTGTAGAAAACACCATTGTCTTTGGCCAAATCATGTTGATTTTCTACATATCCTTCGATACACAAGCCCATAACTAATTATCACCTAATTCACAAGGAAACAAGCCACCATGGGAGACAGCAAACAGAAACAACAAACAATAGCCATAGATCCCCAAGAACCAAGATTGTGGATCAGCCAGATCTTGGATATAAGATACATTCCTGTTCCCAGTCCCAAGAAGGCAGAACTTGATTGGTTTAAACTACTCATGATAATTCTCCTCTTGCCAGCGATTGGCTTAGAAAGGGGCATACGTGGTCAGTCTGCCCAATGAGGCATGTGGGTAAACCTTTCCTTGTGAGGAAAAATATCATTCTTGCATCTGGACATGCCCCCAGGCCTCTGCTAGTGACATCTGGAGCCACCCTAGCCACCATCACCCACATTCTGAGCCATTAGAGCAGGAGGAGGGGAAACACATGAGTTCATGATGAGGTTGAGGCCCTGAGACCTGTTGAGATTCACAGGGTGCTGCCCAACCCCCAGGCTCTTTATCTTAAGCTTAGCTACTTTCAGTGGTTTTTTTTTTTTTTTTCTTTTGGTTGCTTGCAGCTGACAGGGCCTCACTGCTCTCCCTTTACATACTATATATTCTTTCCCCTTCGTGACGTCTTTGTTTGCGCCACAAACCCTCCCAGATCTTCTCCTAGGGTGATGTCAACCAGGCCTTTTCTGCTCAAAGTGTGGTTCCTGGACAACCCCCAGCAGCACCACCTGGCATCTGGTCAGAAAAACAGGATCTCAGGCCCCACTGCAGACCCAGGGAACCAGAATCCACATTCTAACGAGATCCTTGGGTGATGCGTGGGCACACGAAAGCTAGAGGAGCAAAGGCTGATGCCACATATTGCCTCAGCTTGACAACGGTCTCTGTCATCTGTATTTGACTTTTCTCCCTAAAACGCATTTACCCCAGGGCAGCCAGAGTGGAGCATGTGCAGGATGGCCCTGAGTAAGTTCGTTGATTCTACCTGGCCAGGCTGGAGCTCTGTTCCAGGGCCCCTCACTCCCAAAGGTAGGAGAATGTAAGCCAATCCTCAATTATTGCCTTGTTTTCTGGCCTCACTGTGTCTTTTTTCTCCACATGAGATCTGCCTGAAGAGCCAGGCATGACTGAAACTACTACACTTAACCTACTTAAATTAAAATCTTGAGTTTATCTGCTTAACTCTTTGATGTTTTCCTTCCTTGCCTATCACAGATTGCTCCCTCTGATCAATACCCCAAAGCTGCCCCATTTCAGTGTTTCCTGCCTGGGGCTCAGATGCAACCCCTCTGCCCTGAGTCCTCCAGTAGTTCTGCCCCCAACACAGCCTTGTGCAAAGGGGGCCGTGGGGGCACTACTGCCGGCCCGTGTCCATCCCAGGGACATCATTTCTCCAGGCCCACTTTCCCCCAAGGATAGATCACTGTGTTGCAAACTGGTCTTTCCCACCTTGGAAGCCTTGTGGCTGGTGTCATGGAGGCACAGACCATGGTTGCAGGTTTCCATGTCTCCAAAGCAGATGTGAAACAAACTCTCTCTCCCCAATCCACTTCAAACTCATTTCATTCCTCTGTCCTTAATTCCCCACCCAGATATCTTTTCCCATCATTAACCCTCACAGAAATGTATAAGACGTGGATCCTGGGAATAACATGTTGACATCTGCCCTACATTGTGCTCTACCTTGGAGGTCTCAGATTTAGAACGTTGCATACCAGTGACATTCCCCACCCCACATTTCTCCAAATTATTACAATGACCAGTGAGGGGATGTCAACATCTGTGTGGAGGGGTGGTGCTAGGTAAGAACATTTTCAAAAGCAACTACAGGCCAGTCAGTTCCCTCCTGGGTCAAGGCTGCTCACTTAACTTGCTATCAATTCCTGGTTCTTAAATCAGGGCTGGTATTTCTTCTTCTAGTTCCCTTCCTGGAATGTTTGGTAAATACAAGGAACTATGGGATGAAAAGTCAAAAGCAGTCACGATCCCACCTACCACTGTTGGTTTCACCAGAGAAAGAATGTTGCTGTTTTCAGCGAAGTACATAACTTCAGAATAAAGAATAGTCCTGGGGCACCTGGGTGGCTCAGTAGGTTAAGCATCTGACTTCAGCTCAGGTCATGATCTTAATGGTTCATGAGTTTGAGCCCTGCATGGGGCTCCAGACTGGTGGTGCAGAGCCTGCTTGGGATTCTCGCTCTCTCCTCTCTCTCTGCCTCTCCTCCACTCATGCTTTCTCTCTCTCTCAAAATAAACAAACAAGGTTAAAAATTTTTTAATTAAAAGAAATAAAGACATTTGTCATTCGATTCAGGGACCACTTGGATAATCCAGGGTGATCTCATCTCAAAATCCTTAATTACATCTGCAAAAACTCTTTTTCCAAATAAGGTCGCATTCACATGTTTTGGGAGTTAGGATGTAAACATATCTTTTGGGGGGCCACCATTTAACCCACCACACTACGTATCCAGCACAAATTCTTTTATTAGGAATAAGTAAGTACAGACACTTGGGGGGCAATGATGGGTGTTCTTGGGAACCCACAGAGCCAAGCGTTACCGAACTGGGGAGGCAACAGGGGAGCTGCAGGTGGTTGAAAGTCTGAGCAGACTCTGGTTTCACTGTCAGCCACTCAGCAGCAGCACCTACCACCACGGTGACCACTCCTTCCTTATCTCTGTCCCTATTCCTCCTGTCAGTGCCCATGAGCACCCCCCACATGATTCCCTGAACTATTATTCATGGTGTCCCACAGGCTCTTCCATCTCAGAGCCTCTGCTGCCTCGCTGTTTATGTCACAGTTTGGGCTCCTCGACAGCCAGATTCTCAGACAGAGTTCGGTGTTTTGCAGGTTTATTAAGATGTGCCCTTGGTGGGGTGCCTGGGTGGCTCAGTTGGTTAAGCGTCTGCCTTCCGCTCAGGTCATGATCTCGCGGTTCATGAGTTCAAGCCCCACATCAGGCTCTCTGAGTCTCTGCTGTCTGTGCAAAGCCCACTTCAGCTCCTCTGTCCCCTGTCTCTCTGCCCCTACCCTACTTCCGCGCGCGCTCTCTCTCTCTCTCTCTTCCACCCTCTCTCTCTCTCAAAAACAAGTAAGTAAAAACTTTAAAAACAAGATGTGCTCTTGGGATCAAAACCTGTAAGAAGGAAGGAGAAGAAGCAGGGGCTGGCAGCAGCAGCTGAGCTGTGATTCCTGATCTAATCATAGCCTCGCCCGTAAGTCTATATTTATTCTACTTTTCTTGCAAAGGAAGTGGTCAAATCCTTTGCCCAAAACTCTGCCCACTGGAGGATTTTTCCTTGCCACTGTTTCCAAGACCATTCCTATGTGGGGCTGCAGTACAGCCACAATTTCCTTTCTGCTGGCACCCACATATCCTCTGACCTATATATGAATCAAGCTTAGTGTTTTCTTCCTCCGCTGGCTTGTCCAACAGGGACCTTCCCACCCTATGCAGTCTTAGCATGAGCTAAGAGAGAAGCATTGGTGCAGACAGACAACCTGTTCATGCAGCTTGCTTATTTTATGCCTCCCAGTCCTGTTCATGCTTGATCCCAGATGGACTGCTTCCATCTGATGATATAATGCCCTGGGCCTGCCCCACATCATGACTTGGTGTGTTTGACAGAACCCAATTCGTGAAGGCCAGTTGTGGCCACATGGCCATGGGGTGTCCCATAATCAAGCAATGTCTCTGCTAGGGCCCCACAGTGTGCAAAAGATTATTTTTCAAAAAACATACAATTCTTCACTGTAGATGGCATAGCCTTGCCCAGGACTCCAGGGGTTGCCATTATGATGCTCTCATTGGGGCTTGCCACATGCACCTTTCCCCACAATGGATACCTCCAGTATCATAGCTTTTGCTGAACTGTCCCTAAAGGGGCTGCCAGTTGAGCCAACAGCATCCCCAGCCCCTGGGGTGTGAGTCAATTGACAGGGCATCTCAGTGGTATATCAGTGTCCACCGTGGAGTGGTTTTCAGCTTCTGCCTCACAACCAGATCCTCACTCTCTCACTATGCTTCTTTTGTTCAAGGTCATGAAAGAGAATCAAACAGACTCAGTTAATCCAAGTATCACAGGTAGATAGCCACCTGTGGGTTAGGTTGGCTTTTGAGTGTCAGATGTAGAGAAGGCATGCTGAGGTTTGACCCCCCTCATGCTCTCATCCGGACAATGGCGACATCACCACCTATTTGCTATAGCACTGTTGGGAAAAGTCAGTGAAATTACCTATATAGCATGGCTAGCATATAGCAGGCATGAAATGAGCCTAAGCTTTTTCAATTCATTCCTTCTCTTCCCCTCGAAAACAGGAACACTTCATTCCAACTCATTTCCTTCCTTTCAGTGCAGTTCTACTCAACAAACACACACCGTGGCAACCAAGGTCTGTTGTATTGTCTACAGGTTTGCCTTAGCTGCTTTCATGATCACCCCAATGATGCCCATCCCCTGAATATTATATTCACGTAGTCCCATCCCATGCTGCAGCAGGGCTGGTCTGTCTGACTGATGGAAGAGAGCAGGAAATGGCGTGTCATTTCTGATATTATAATAGACACTGCGGTTTCCATCTTGGCTCACTCGTTCTCTCTCACTCTCTCTCCATCTCTCTCCTTATACACCTCCAACCCCCACCTAGATAGATCACTTTGGAGAAGCCAGCTGCCATGTTATGAACAGCCCTATGGAGAAGCGCACATGACAAAGAGCTGAAGTCGTGCCAGCAAACATATGAACCAACTTCCAAGTGGATCCTGTAGCCCCAGTCCAGCCTTCAGATGAGTGTAGCCCCAGCCAACTGCTTAAGAGATCCTGAGCCAGAACCACACAACTAAGTTGCTCTCAAATTTCTGACTCATAGAAACTTTGAGACTATGTTCATTGCTTTAAGTTGCTAAGCACAATAGATAATATCTATATTGTTTTCACCCTATTTCTTCTCTTCTAACAGAACCATTATTTTTTTAGGTCTCTAAGAGGTTCTCTTGTGCTCAAGGAAGGTGGTTCTTTATTGCAACCCTTAAGAAGAACCTTCATTTTAAAAATAAAATAACGAAGAAGAAAAACGATTTCATAAAGCAGTTCTGGAAGTCTCCTTCTATTTGGGAAGAGATTAGCCTGAGGATGAGTATTTGCCCTGTTTTGACCCAAAACAAAAAGGATGGTCTTTGGAGGAGAGCTCCTCTTTACAAATAAAAAGATCAATTTACAAAGAGATGATCTTTTGCCTTTCTCTTCTTCCCCCTCCTTCCATCATTGAACTTGGACTTGAAGCCTGGAGCATAGCTATCTTCCAACCGTAGAGCAACAGGAATGAGGGAAAAGCCAAGAGAACCATTCACACACTGGCCCTGACATTACCAAGGTACTGGACCAACACTGGTACCAGATTCATTCTGTATACATTCTGAAAAAAAAAAATATATATATATATATATATATATATATTCTGATTTATTATGAAAACAAAAAAATTAAGCCATTGCAAACTAATACAACCCTAACTGAACAGTATATTAAACTCCTACAACTTTCTGGGCACTGTGCAGGACACTGAGAACAGAGCACCGAATAAACAGCCATGATCCTGCCTTTGTGAAGCCCAAAGTTTTGTTAAAGACAGAGATAATGAGCAAAAGGATGATGAACATTTCAAAACTTTGAAAAACAAAAAGCATAGCTGCTATGAGAAGCAGATAGCAGGGCTGTCTGGAGATTTAGGGAAGGCACCCTGAAGGAGGTTTCATTTAAACTGAGGGTGGGCAGGAGTTGTTTGGCGAGTGGGGGAAAGTGTTGGATAAGAGTCTCTGAGAAGAGACATTTGAGGAATTGGGAAGAGCAGGGAGTGGAGCCCAGAGAGGGAGAGGGGAAAACTGGGGAGTCAGGAGATGGAGATATGGTGGTAACTCAGGTTCTGAGGGACTTTGGAACCACACTAGGAATTTGGAGCTTTATCCTATAGGCACTGAGAAGCTATGCGAATTTCAGGCAGAGATTAATATGATCAGATATGATTTTTGAGCAGGTGGCTCAGGTTGCCATGCTGAGAATAAACTGGGGATGGGGACATCACTGAGCAGGTGATCGCCAGGAAGAAAATGATGTTGGTTGGGACTTTGATGGTGACAATGAAGAGAGAAGAGTGAGTAGATTTGTGGCATATTTAAAGGATAGAACCCCAATGTCTGGTGATGGTAGCCCCACATTTCTGAGAAGGGTGGCTATCAGCCAGGTGAATGGAAGGAGGGCAGCAAGTCTAGGGGAGACGCAGCCTCAGAGGGCAGTTGCTATTGGCCAGTGCTGAGCCCTACACATGGAAGATGGTCTTTCAGGATTTGTGGAAGGAATTGGCTTTCCTGGCAGGAGAAGCAGGTCTGACATCCTGTAGCTGGAGAATTTATGTTCTGAGACCTGATGATCCTACCTCCTCCCTGCCCATGCCCCTCAATGGACAATCTCGGTGGCTTTGCCCTGCACCACTCTTCCAAGGCCAGAAAAGCACCCAACGTACATTTCCTCACCAGCAGGGCATTCTGAGCCCAAGATCGGGAACTGGAGATGAAACCCAAATCTCTGCCCTGAAACCACCTGCTGTTTTTTAAGGGTGGGCAAGGTGGTAAAGGAGATACCAGGAACTGAACCGTGTGGTTTGAAGTCATGAGGAAGATAAGGGCCCGTCAGCATTTCATCTGTGCAGAGACAGATAAAACAACCGTCCTTGAGTGCGGAGTTGCAGGAAAATCCCTGCCTGATAAGCCATGCTCCCTTCTGAATGATGGGTCTGTTTTTCCGGATAGAAGTGTGCAAAGCTAAGAGATTTCAGGCAATTACCGGTGGCAGGCAGTAATAGCTGCCCAAGAAGAGGGGTGTCCCCACCCCAGGCTGATTACAGTGACAGGGAAAGCAGGTTTGTTCTGAGGGACAATATGGGAGTCAACAAGGGGGATGGGACCCATGCCTCTGGGCTGGGGCCTAGAAGCAGCAGGATTATGGGGGCCAGTTGGGGAGGGGCAGGACAAGGCAGGCCTCCATCTTGAGCTTAAAAATTTTTTTTTAAGATTTTTTTTTTTTTAGAGCAATCTCAGGTTCGCATGAAGATTGGGAAAATACAGAGATTTACCATTACCCCCATACCCCACTCCCACCTCGTCTCCCCACTATCAACATCTTCCACCAGAGTGATACGCTTGTTACAACTGAGGAACGAACTTACAGTGACACATCATTATCACCCAGAGTCCACAGTTTACATTGGGGTTCACCCTTGGTGTTTTACATCCTACGGGTTTGAATAAACGTATAATGATATGCATCTGCTATTACTGTATCATAGAGAATAGTCTCCCTGCCCTGAAAATCCTCTGTGCTCCACATATCATCCCTCTCCCAACCCCTTGCAGCCACTGACCTTTTTACTGTCTCCACAGTTTGGTCTTTCTTTCTTTCTTTTTTTTTTTTTTTTTTTGGAGAAGTTTTTATCCCCCCTTGTCTCCTTTTAATTTTGCCAGAATGTCACATAGCTGGAGTCATACAGTATGTAAACTTTCCAAATGGGCTTGGCTCACTTAGTTTAAGTTTTCCCCATGTCTTTTCATGCCTTGATAGGGCATTTCTTTCTAGAACTGAATGATATTCCATTTGTCTGGATTACCACGGTTTATTTATCCACTACTGAAGGACATCTTGGTTGCTCCCGAGTTTGGGCATTTATGAATAAAGCTGCCACAAACAACTGTTTGCAGGTTTCTGTATGAGCATACATTTTGTTTTTACTCCTTTAGAAGAAACCCTCAGACTGCTTGGTGAGCGGCTGCACCATTCTGCGTTCCCACCAGCAATGAATGAGCATTCCTGTTGCTGCACAACCTCACCAGCATTTGGTGTTATCAGTGGTCTGGATTAGGGTAATTCTAATAGGTGCGTGGTAATACCTCATTGTTGTTTTAATTTGTGTTTCCCTGATGCTATATGATGCAGGCCATTTTTAATATGCTTCCTTGCCATTTGTATATCTTTGGTGAAGTCTGTTAAGGACTTTGGCCCATTTTTAAAATCAGATTGTTCACTTTCTTACAGTTGAGTTTTAAGAATTCTTTAAATATTTTGGATAACAGTCCTTTACCAGAGGTGTCTTTTGTAAGTACTTTCTCCCAGTCTGCGGCTTGTCTTCTCATTCTCTTGACACTGTGTTTTGCAGAGCAGAAGTTTTTAATTTGAATGAAGTCCAGCTTTTCAATTATTTCTTTCATGGATCGTGCCTTTGGTGTACCTAAAAAGTCATCACCAAACCCAAGGTCATCTAGATTTTCTCCGGTGTTAACTTACAGGACTTTCCTAGTTTTGCTTTTAACATCTAGGTCTATAATCTATTTTGACTTAATGTTTGTGAAGAGTGTAAGTGTAAGGTCTGTGTCTAGATGATTCTTCTTCTTCTTCTCCTCCTCCTCCTCCCCCTCCTCCTCCTCCTCCTAGAATGTAAATGTCCAGCTGTTCCAGCACTATTGGTTGAAAAGACTGTCTTTGCTTCGTTGTATTGCCTTTGTTCCTTTGTCAAATATCTGTTGACTATATTTATGTGGGTTTTTTCTGGGCTCTCTATTCTATTCCATCAATCTATTTGAATATTTTTCCATCGATACCACACTATCCTGATTTCTGTAGCTTTCAGGAAGTCTTGAAATCAGGTACTGTCAGTACTTTAACTCTGTTCTTAAATATTGTGTTGGCTATTCTGGGGTTTTTGTTTCTCCATATAAACTTTAAAATCAGCTTATTGATATCTACAAAATAACATCCTGGGATTTTGATTGATATTGAATTGAATTCATAGATCAATTGAAAAGAATTGATATAGTGACAATATTGATTCTTCCTATCCATGAACATAGAATATCTCTCTCCATTTGTTTAGTTATTATTTGATTTTGTTCATCAGAAATTTGTAGTTTTCCTCATACAGATTTTATATATATTTTGTTAGATTTACACCTAAATATTCATTTTTATAGGTTCTAATATAAATGGTACTATGTTTTTTATTTTAAATTCTACTAGTTCATTGCTGGTTATAGGAAAATGATTGACTTTTGTATATTAACCTCGTGTCCTGAAACCTGTTTAATCACTTATTTCCAGGAGATTAAAAAAATTCTTTCAGATTTTCTACATAGATGATCATGCCATCTGCAAACAAAACAGTTTTATTTCTTCCTTCCCAATCTGTATACCATTTATTTCCTTTTCTTGTCTTATTGCATTACCTAGAACTTCCAGTACAATCTTGGAAAGGGGTAGTGAGCAGAGACATTCTTGCCTTGTACCTGAGAAACTTCAAGTTTCTCGTCATTAAGTATTATGTCAATGGTAGGTTTTTGTAGCTATTCTTTATAAAGTTGAGAATCATCTAGAGCTTTTTAGGAAAGGGACTCTGGCATGGAGAGGTATGTGGGAATTCAGCTACCAGGCATAAGTGGGCCCTTGCTCTCAAAAACAAGGCTAGACCCAGGGGTGAGAACAGAGTCTCAAGGAGGGTTAAGGAATGGCTGTGACCCTGTGAATCCCTCCTGTCTTATATCAGCTCTAGTCCTAGGGCTGATTATGGATCTGAGCCTCCAGCTGGGGAATGAGCTCCAGTGGCTCAGCCATGGGAAAGGAGGACCTAGGAACATTATTGAGAACTCTGTTCTGAGGGGTTGAAGGCCATGCCCCAGGCAAGAATGCAAAGACCTCTGGGAGGCATCTCAGAGAGAGACCTAGACAGACAGATCCTCCTAGTGTGACTCAAGGCCTGAAACTGCCTCTGACTGAGCACAGTCTGAGGGTGGAGGTGCGGATAGAGGAACCAGAAGAGGTGGGTTTAGAGTGCTGGGTTCAGAGAAGGCAGGCTGGGATAAGAACTTGCATAGTCATGGTGAACCTAGAGCACTAGCCCTGGTTGGGGGAGCTGACAGAGAGATGAGAGGGAGCTTGAGGCCCACATGGCCCCTTTCTCCACCCTGGGAATTGCTACCCCACCTGACCGTTGCAAGGATTTGTCTGCAACTCATGGAGTTCTCAGACTCTGTTCTCAATTTCAAATGCATCTTCCTTGCATGAGATTCTCCTGCTCTCTAGACTGCTCCCCCCACTTCTTGTGTAACTGTTTCCTTTGAATTGACACATTCTTGAGTATGACAGAGGAAGTGGTGAACATGTGTCTTGGGGTGATTAGTATGTAAGTGGGGGTGCTGACTGGACACACGCATTCTCTCACACCAGACAGTCTCAAGTGACAAAGCAGGGAGAGGTTGGGATTTGGTGGGGAGGTAGATGAGGACAGCTGAGTAGATTCAGCCTGTATGGGGTCAACAGCCCTGGGGTCCAGGGCCATCCGTCAGCCCTTGTGTTCAAGGCAATCAGGGTCTCCCCCATCTGGGAGCTGCCCCAGAAACCTGACCCCAAGCATCGTTCCTTCCTTCTAGCCCAGTCTTCTCTGCAAGTGCTTCTTTTGTAGGTTCCTACTCCCTCTGCAACCTCAGGGGTTCCTGTTTCCCCAACACCCACTAAGTCAGGATGCTTCAAAACTTCCATGATGACATTCTACATTCTTAAGATTTTTGTTTTCCTGATTATAAGAGAAAAATGGGTAATAATTCTGGTTCATTGAGGGAAGTCACAAAGGTTCCAGAACTTACATACACCTTGCCCTTACCCTGCACAGAATGGTCAGTGGTGCCCAGTGATGCTAATTCTGCTTTGATGGCCTTGGGGGAGAATTCCTGTTCTTTTGTTTCCATGAGGAGGAAACCCACTCACCTTAATGATTCTTGAGAGAGCAAGCTGCTAAGGAGGCTTTCCCTCCCCACTTGGCACTGAACTACCGAGAGTGGAAGAGGGGGTGGCTGTCTGGTGGTCCTAGGCTAGTTGGAACTGGTTACCACCTTCCCCAAGAGACCATTAGGGTAAGCCCAACACATCAACTTCCTGGGTCACCCCAGTCACTGCCAGAAGTCCAAGCCTTTATCTCAAAGGGCTCTGTATACTTCCTAATCACATCTCTGTCTGACCCCTCAGCTTTTCTAAACACCTCCCTGTATCCATGGGGACTCATGGTCTAGCAAGGGCCCACTGTCTCTTGGTCTCTTTGTTGACTGTTCTCTTTACTCTTGTTATGGGTTGGATTGCATCCCCTCAAAATTCATATGTTGGAGTCCTAACCCCCAGAACCTGAGAATGTGACCTCATTTGGAGATAGAATCCATACAGAGTTAGTAAAGTTAGACTGGGGTAATTATGGGTCAAATGGGCCTCTAATCCAATATGACTGGTGTCCTTATCAAAAGAGGAAATTTGGAGACAGACACACATACAGAAAGCACCAATGTGAACATGAAACATGGCCTTCTGCAAGCCAAGAAGAAGAGAGAACAGACGCTTCCTTCACAGCCCTCAGAAAGAACCAACCTTGTTGACTCCTTGATTTTCAACTTCTGACCTCCAAAACTGAGACAATAAATTTTAGTTGGCTAAGCTGCCCATTCTGTGGTACTTTGTTGGGTCAGCCCCAGGGAACTACTATAGCTTGACCTCTGACTCGAACCTCTGACCCCTCCCCTGAGGACATGGTAGCTCTCTCCAGCGGGGGATGGTTTCTCCCCATTCCTTCCACAATCCCAGTTCGTTTGAAGTTTATGACACAGAGTCTACTGTGCCCTTCTGCGTTGCTGGCATTGCCAGTGCTCCAGTCAACCCCCACCAATCACTGCTGACTCGAGCACGTGGCTCACTCCTGCCCCCACTGCCTCAGGTCACCATTTCACAAGATGGAGCCATCCACTACTTGGCTCCCTGGCCATTCCTTCCTTTGGTGGCAGAGCTGTGACTCAGAGCCTGTTTCCTTCCACAACACTGCAGCCAACAGTTGAAGCACATGGATTCTGGAGTCACCAACTAGGGAGTTGATTTCTGGCCCTACCACCTACAGCTCCGAGTCCTGGGACAAGTCTTTTAACCTCTCTGAGTGGGTTTCAGTGTTTGTCTATAAAGTGAAGGTGATACTCGTATCTATTTTATGGCGTTGTTTTGAAGACTAAATGAGAAGTGCAAATAAGGAGTGACATGGTACCTAATACACTCATAATATGTGCTATCTTCATTCTTATTATTTCCTGGAAATAAGGGCAGTTGAGCACAGAGCACTTTGTAACCCAAGAGGATGGGAGCAGAACAAGAGAGGACAATCCATGGGATTGTCTACTTGATCACCTTGATCACTTTGTATGTTAGTGGTAGACCTCGGTCTGGAATACTGACTCTCTAAGTGCCAGACAATGACTTCTAGGTCTTATACAGTAAGTGTAATTAATATAATAATTATTATAGATTATAGTAATTATAATCCAGAGACAGAGATTACACCAGTTATTTGACCTGAGAGATCTGAACATACACAATTGTTAATGAAGCATCTGGCTTTATCTGGTTTCATCCTTGGATCACCCCTGACAGGGGAGAAGGCTAGCAGTCATGGTGCCTACCAGATGGCCTCCTTCTTCCTGGGACATAGGGACAAGAGACACTGCTTCTGGGCTTTCCCAGGTGTCTTTCTACTTCAGGCTTCAGAAATGCTCTGTCCTGTTGTGAGACTTTGGTCTCTCCATCCCACATTGGTTTTGCTTTGGTATTCTCTGCCCTCCTCTTACCCAACACACACACACAGACACACACTGATCTCCCAAGTTTCTATGATTTGGTCATGGGGATTCTAGGATTCCAACTGCCTCGGTGATAGAGGTTATAAAACTTAAAGATCCGCAACAACAAACGTTGCTTCTCAAAGGCCCCAATTTCCAAGCAGGAAGGACCTAAGGCCCAAACCAAACATCCCAACTGGTGCTCTTTGGGTCCAAGTGTACATTGTTTAAATGTCATATGGGTGAACAAGTCAATCTTGTCTTACAGGAAACGCACGAGTTCTCGTCAGGCATGGGAGGGAAAGCACACAGCTTGTAAAAGCCCAGTTAACAATAATAACAGTGCCTCAGCATGGTCCCTGGATGGTCTTTGTGTTCCCTTACAGGAACTGTTATGGGACAGGTTGGGCAGGGGGCTCTGGGAGAGTGTGATCTGGCCCCAGCGTCTGGGATTGCCTCCAGCTCCAGCCAGCTCTCCCTGTGCCCCTATTCCCTGCCTTGCCAGTCCCTGCCTCAAAAACTTTGTTTCTCGTTAAATTTCTTTTTAGGTGGTCTTTTTATTAGGTCTGCATTTATTGGGTGGCTGCTATGTGCCAAGCAAATGAACAAGATATATCTCCTTCTTCTTTTTTTTTTTTTAATGTTCATTCATTTTTGAGAGATGGAGAGAGACAGAGCACGAGTGCGGCAGGAGCAGAGAGAGAGAGAGGGAGATACAGAATCTGAAGTAGGCTCAAGGCTCTGAGCTGTAAGCACAGAGCCTGATGCAGGGTACAAACCCCCAGACCAGACTGCAAGATCAAGACCTGAGCCAAAGTTGGAAGCTTAACCGACTGAGCCACGCAGGCACCCCAATATATCTCCTTATTCTCACAAAACCCTGTGACAAAGGAAGATACTATTATTATTAGCCCATTTCACAATGAGGAAACTGAGTCTCTTACCCAAGTTACCCAGCTAGGAAGTGATAGAGAGGGGACCCATGCTTTCACCCACATACCACAGGGTCCCCCTCGCTTTCCTACTCTTCACAGCGGCCTCCAGGCAGAGAGCTGCCTCCCTTTCCTTTTTAGCATGAACTTCCCTTCCCCCACCCCCACGGTGCCCAGCAGCACCCGCCCTTCCTTCCTCTACTCCCATTCATCTTTGCCCCTAAAGACAAACCTCTAAACCGAGGCATGGTCAGGGTTTACTGCGCTTGCTTGCAGGGAAATGGAACATTGACCAGAACTGCAAAGGTGGAAAGTCCCAAAGTTTTCAGCTTGGGAAGAGATTTGAATCCCTCCCAGACACCAGTGTTGACTTGGACTCCTGCCCGGGCTTTCTTCTCCAAGGCCAGCCTCCCCAGTCTATAGCCTCCCCCTGCCCTATCTTTCAGGAAAGCCTCCGCTCCATCACACCTGTCAGCTGGAATGTGGAGGAAACATACTGTCGTTCAATATGTTCTTAGATGGCCTATTGCAGCCTTGGGCACTCCCTCTGGGAAATACTGGCATCATCCAACCATTGCAGAGAAGGGAAATGCCATCCTCACTCCTGACCCATCGGGAGCCAGGAAAGAAAGAACTGATCCGTGTCACGTAACATCTAAAAAGGTACAAAGTGACCCAAGGCAGGGAGGGAGTGAATGCTCTTAAAATAATTTAATTCACACAAGATGAAGCTTAAGTTCTGAAAGCTGCAGAATATGAACTTCCCATGGAAACCAATTTTTAAACTTTTAATCTAAATTATATCTTTAATGTCATACTTGATGCATAGATAAGAATATGTGTAATGTTTATGTAAGCTATAAAGTATAATATGACAAACAGCTGAGAATGCATTGCTCAAACCCAAGTACTAGAAGGCAGTAACAGTCATTTGTATGTTTCTGTCTTCTTCCCTCCCAGAAGTAACCACTCTCCTGAATTTTGTGTTTGCTATTTGTGGTTCATAAGTTTTGAGGCTTATGAAAATAGAATCATATCTTTGGAGACTAGATTTCTTCTTTCAATTATGTTTCTGAAAATCATTCATGTATTTAACGTGTGTTTCCCAATGGTGTTGTAATTAATGGATGAAACTACTGTTCTCTCTGGACTGGCGTTTGGGTTGTTTACATTTGTGGGGGTGGTTTGCAAAGTCATCTTGCTTATGTCTCCTGATCACATGCAACAGATCCTTTTGGGGTCACAAAGTACATGAATGTTCAACGTTACAAACTAACGGCAAACAGTTTTCCAAAGTGATCGGATTGATTTACATTCCTCTTATTTCTACTCAGTGTCTTTTCATATATGTATTGACTATTTTCTCTTTAGTGGAATACTTATGTTTTTTGCCCATTTTAAAATATACTTATCTGTATTTTTCTTATTGATATGTGGGAAGTCTTTATATATTCTGAACACTAATCTTTTGTCAGTTATATGTCTTGCAAATGTTTTCTAGAATTTGGCTTATGTTTTCCCTTGTGTTTTTGATGAGCAGAACTTCCTAAGTTTAATGTAGTCAAATGTATTAATATTTATTCATTTTTGTTCTGCTTAAGAAATCCTTCCCTACCCCAAGATTAGGTAAATAGTATCCTATATATCTTCTCAAAGTATTGCTTTTCCCTCTTATGATTTAATACATCAAGAATTGCCTTTTGGGATACTTTGAATTAGGGATTTAATCTCTTTTGTGTTGGGTTTCTATATGGTTGAGCAATTTGTCTATGCACCATTTCAAAATTTTGTTCCTGGTTTCCCCCACTGATTTGCAAAAGTACCTCTTTCACATATCAAACACCATATGTGCATGGTATTTCTGGGCTCTCTATTTTGTTCCACCGCTAAACTGTAAATTCCTGCACTAATATCACACTGTTTTACATTTCCATTGCTTTATAAGAAGTCTTGCTCTGTGGAGGGCATGTCTCATTACTTTATTCTTCTTCAGGAGTGCATTGGCTATTACAAGTCCCTTACTTTTCTACATAAATTTTAGAATAAATTTATGAAACTTTAAACAAACCAACAAAAACAAACAAAATAATTATTGGAGTGTTTTTTCTAATTGCATTCAACCCATGAATATCTGTGGGTCAATGAGAAGAAATGACATCTTTGTATGCTATTAGCTTCCTATCCATGAACATGGGCTGTCTTTCCACTTATTTTAGTCTTTAATCTTTCAGTTGAGTTTTGTAATCTTATACATACAGGTCTTGTATACCTTTAGATTTATTTCCAAGTAGCTTAAAGATTTGGTTGATGTTGTGAAATTCTTTTCAGATTGTTTATTGTTGATATGTAAAAAGGCAATCAACTTTAGTATTACTATAATCTACCACATAGATAAACTCTATTATCAGATCTAATAATTTGCCTATACATTTTATTGGGTTGTCTATAAAGACAATTATATCAAATGTGAATAATGACAGATATGCTTTTGCCATCCAGTCCTCATACTTTAATTTCTTTTTATTGCCCTACTGAGTTGGTTAAGACTTCTAGTATTGCATAGATGGGCAGCAATGGGTGTTCTTGCCTTCTTTCTGTCTTTTGAAGAAACTGCTGCTAATATTCCAATATTTTCTATTAGGAATGATGTTTGCTGTAGGTTTTCTTGAAGACAGGCTTATGAGTTTAAGAAAGTCTCTTTATTCCCAGTATACTAAGAGCTGTGCAAATATGTGAATACTCGTGTAATTTAAATCGTGAATGGATCTCCAATAGTTTCAGTTTCTTTTTCCCACATCTGTTGGAGTGACCATACAGTTTTTGTCCATTAATGTTAGGCAGTGGTGAACATGTATAGAGATTTAAATGCTAGACCTCCTTCATATGCCTGACTTAAACCTAATGTAGCCATTTGTGTTCTCTTTTTCTTTTTTGCACCCTGCTGAATTTCATTGCTAAAATGTTTATCTATATTCATATATGTGATTGGCTTATACTTTTTACTATTTGTACTATCTTTGTCTGTTTGGACACCAAGATAATTCTGGCTGCATAGATGAATGGGGAGGTATTTTATCTTTTATTTCCTGGAAGGTTTTTTTTTTTTTTTCCAAGTAGCATGATCTGCTCCTTGAATGTTTGGTAGAATTTGCCCATTAGCCTGGAGTATATACCTAGTGAGGCACAATACTTCTGCTTCAATTTATTTAACAATTTTAAGGGAAAATTCAGGCTTCTAGTTCTCCTGAAAAAATTTTTTTTGCCAAGATATACTATTGTAAGTATTTGTTTTGTCTAAAATTTAAAAATTAGGATTATGGTTTTTGATGGATTTCTGTTAGTTTCTTTTAAATCTCTGTTTTATTTGTCATTGTGGTTCCTTTTTATTCCTAACATTTTCTTTTATCCCTTCTTTTGCTTTTTATCAGTCTTGCCAGTCTTTCCAAAGAACCCATTTTTAAAATCTTTTTTATCTTTTTTCCCCATCTTTTTTTTTTTTATCATATTTGCTGTTGCTGTTGACGTTGACTTCTGTGCTTATCTTTGTTATTTCTTCCTTTTCTCACAGTAATTCTATTGTTCCTTTTTTAACTTCTGCTATTGGTAGCTTAGCTTATTAATTTCCAGGTATTTTTCTTTTTCTGCACTTTCTGTATTATTATATTTGACCATTAACATATTTTTAGAGCTCCACACATTTAGAAATTTAAAAAACACACTTCTGAGTCACTGATAGCTCAAAGAATAGAATCATAGTTGAATTTAAAGAACATATTTACAATTGAGTAACAATGGGGGTATTGAAACTTGGGGGTTATGGTAAAGTCACATTTTTAAAAACCAGAGCCAGGAGTCACTGTAATGAGTGGGGCTATTGATGCCTATTGCCTGAGGGAAGATTAAGTTGTTTCTACACAAAGGAGGTGATATCTGGAACTACAGTGATTCATGTGTGTGCTTATATTATTTCCTTACCCTCTAGTCTTGGACAGTGGAATACTGAGGCAGCTCAATAAAGACAAGACTTCCAAGAACTCAGATCCCATAGAATGAAGTGTTGGGTCATTCCACCAAATAAAGGCCCCTATCTGGCCAGTGTGCTGGCAGAGAGTAAGGGAACAGTGAAATGAATGGTGGAAGGAAATAGTTTGAGCTACCACTTTAGAACCTATGACCAGTTTAGAACCACATGTGTGTCATTTAAACCAACACCTTCCCCCCCCCCCATTTTATATAAAGAATACCTGTATCAGTGAATGTTTTAGGTTTCAGTTGGGTGTATGTCTGTGTTGATATTGCCCTACAGTGATATTGTGGCTGATGAAACTTTCCACATTCCCCATCCAGGGGGCATGGGATTTTCACCTGGGTGAAGGAAAAGAGAAATAGGAAGCAAAATAGGTAGATTGTGCCAGACATCTTCATTTGCCCATTCCTCTCTACTCTGTGTTCTTCTCTACCCTGCTTTCTGCCCTAGGGAACTTACCTGAGTGGATGATAATAGCCTAGTACTCTGGCTTCCAGGTAGTTCTGGCCATGGGGAAACACTCTCTCTGGGGGAGATCAGAGGGAGGGAGGGAGGAGGAAGAGGATAGGGTATTTATTTCTCTGATTCTTTCCCTGAAGGGTTACTGTGGGTTATGTCCACCAAGCAAAGGTCACTGTGCCTCTCAAGGTGGCCCTCTGCACACAACTCTCTCCTTCCAAGTTTTATAAACACTTCCTCCTTTTATTCCTATGGACCCAGGAATGTAACAGGTCCGTAGTCCTATCTCTGGGATATTGAGCCATTCTTTCTGGTTTCCCACATGCTGCATCTACCTTTGTAAGTAGTTCCTTTATTAAACACTCCTTGGATCATCCTAATTTGAGGATGCCATCATTTTCCTATTGGATACTTGATGAGTCAGGAATAGGATTCTCAAATGAAGAAGCAGCATTGCAATTGATACTCTTTTTAGTGAATATCCGTTAACTTCGATTTCTTCCTAAGAAGTCTATTTCTAGTTGGGCAATTTGCCATTTTACCTTCTACACGTTACTAATTGCAGAATGTTCAAGGCTATTCCCCAATCACAAATATTCACCACCTTGGCAAGGGGCATGATTTCATCTGTGTCCCTCATATCATCAGCACCCTCATGGTCACAGTCAACTCTTATGTGTATGTAACACCACTTCAGGAATTTCCCCATCATGCCAAGAATGAACGATAAATGAGCCATAGAGTTTGCCATTTCTTTGACATCACCTCCTCGTTACTTCCATTTTAGGCTGATAAACTTCTTGTGCAGGTACGAAGGCTGATATTACCATCTTCTCATCAGTCACATAAAAAGTCTCCCAAGCCCTTAAGGCAGGTTCATTTTTCAAGTACTGCTGTAGACAGCAGTTCTGTCGAGTATCTGGGAATTGTTGATTTGTGATCATCAATGCAAGCACAGGCAACTGTGTAAATAACATTCTTAAGAGTAAATTCTTTTTAAGAAGTCATGGAGTCTTAGGCTCTGTGATTATTACAAGCGCACAGCACAGTCTGAAAAAAAAAGTGTTTATCTTTGCTCTAAAATTCTTTGTACTCGGGCACATCTCACTGGGGAGACATAAAAGCTGAAACAGTGGTTTTCGTGAGAAGCTCAGGAAGGAGGCGTGCAGAGCAGTTTTCCAGAAATGATGATAACATCTTATAATTCTTTTTTTCCAATCCAGAATGCCTGTAGTGAGTTTGCACCCCTGGTGCAAAGCCGTTACTAGTCAATCAGAAAACAGTTCTTTGGTTACCCATGTTGCCTTGTTTGCATGATAATGAACAAGTTGTATATACTTTTCCAAGATGGCACATGTTGGCTTTTTCCCGGTTAGTTCCAAAAGTATCCTGTGTGTACCTGTAGCCCTTTGCATACCAAGAAAAGTCCATAGGGTGTAACCAACTGGTGGGTCGTCATCAGTTTCCTCCCCACTGTCAATTGATCAGTGTCAAAGTTCCAGTCAGTTAATATCATAGCAACCCCCCTATGCAGTTTTCAGCAGCTTGGGTATCAGCAAAACTTTTTTTACCTCCGATTTTGACATTTTGGTACTTCAGTTAACATAAAGTCAAAAATAAAGGAAAAAAATCACACCTCCTCTCCAAAGCAACAAAGTATACCAGTGTGGCTGGTAAGCATAACTATCTGTTTAGGGTCAAGGGCTGTCACTAAATTTATGCAAAAAAAGACTGTGGGTCTGTAGAGACATCCCCTTCCCTGACACTAAGCTGTCTTTGGCTTGGCAGTTGTCAGGAATATCTTTTTGTATGCTTTTGCTTTCGACTTAGATTTTTTTTTTCAACGTTTATTTATTTTTGGGACAGAGAGAGACAGAGCATGAACGGGGGAGGGGCAGAGAGAGAGGGAGACACAGAATCGGAAACAGGCTCCAGGCTCCGAGCCATCAGCCCAGAGCCCGACGCGGGGCTCGAACTCACGGACCGCGAGATCGTGACCTGGCTGAAGTCGGACGCTTAACCGACTGCGCCACCCAGGCGCCCCACTTTCGACTTAGATTTTATGTGAGTCTCTCATGTGTATGACACTTACATGGACTTAGTTTTTAAAAACTCTAATCTGACAATCTCTTAATTGGTGCATTGAGTCCATACACGTTTCAAGTATCAAAACGATGTATTTGGACAAGTGGCTTTTGAAATCTACCTCTTTTTTCCTCTTTCTTATCTCGCTTTTTTTTTTTTTTAAGGTTTTCTTTTTAAGTCATCTCTACACCCAACATGGGGCTTGAAGTCACAACCCCGAGATCAAGAGTCCCACGATCCCCTGACTGAGCCGGCCAGGCGCCCCATTTCTTGCCTCTTTTAAACGGATTTCCTTTTTTCCTATTCATTTTGATGTAAATGAAATACATATGTTCTCTTTCTAGTCTTTGGATAATTTTCATTGGAATTTTACCATGCACGCTTAATTTGGCAAAGCCTAATGTTAAACAAAGTTTAACTCTGGTTATGGATAGTGTAAGCACCTGGGAATGCTTTAATTCCACCTCTCCCAGTGCATGTATGATTATTATCATCCAGTATTTTAATTCTGTCCTTTTTTAACCATGGAAATGAGAAGTTATTTTTCACTTATATTGAGAACACTTATTTGAATTTATATGCATATGTATCTCAGGATTCCATCAGAGAGGCAGGACCACTAGGAAAAGGGAACGAGAGATTTACCTTGAGGATTTAATCTCCTTCAATCATGGGAGCTGGTTAAACCTTAAATTTGTTTTATTTTAAATTTTTTTAACGTTTATTCATTATTGAGAGACAGAGAGAGACAGAGCATGAGAGGAAGAGGGGTAGAGAGAGGGAGACACAGATCTGAAGCAGGCTCCAGGCTCTGAGCTGTCAGCACAGAGCCCGACGCGGGGCTCGAACTCACAAACCGTGATTGTGACCTGAGACGAAGTCGACGCTCAACCGAGAGAGTCAGCCAGGTGCCCCTGGTCAAACCTTCTATATGATGCTGCTGTATCTGTGTCCGGTCGAGTGACGAGGGCTGTCAAAGACAGAAGATGCATGTGCCGTGAGAGAAGCAAGGACAAACAGGACCCCAAAGAAACTGGTGCCCTGTGGCAGGGAGCTAAACACACACCCAGCCTGGGATCGGGAACCTGACACTGAGCGTGTTACCGAGAAGCCTGCTATCGTTTTCAGTGTTGTTCTTTTGTGGCCATTGCAACATTCTCTCACTGCTTCCGGGATCTTCTCTTTGACTTCTGTGTTCTGAAGTTCCAAAGCGTGAAGCAGCACAGAAGGACCCGTGTGCATGAACGGCAGTGGCATCTCTGGACTAAAAAGAAGTTCCTGCTGCTTTGCCCTCCCCTTCTGAATCTGTTGCACCACGTGTCTTAGGGGCCGCACCGTCTGGATCCACACGGGGAAGGACATTCTGGGAAACACGGTTTCAGCTTGGCTCAGTCAACCCAAGACGAATCCACGATACTTATTGCTGCTTTTGCTTATCATGTGTTCATGCAGCTCAGCCCGTCCCTCGAGGATCCGCTGTCTTCTTCCTGAGGAATGTACTTTAAAGATACTTTGAGGGGCGCCTGGGTGGCTCGGTCGGTAACGCGTCCAACTCTTGATCTTGGTTCAGGTCATGGTCTCGCGGTTCCTGGGTTCGGGCCCCGTGTTGGGCTCCGTGCTGATAGTGCAGAGCCTGCTTGGGTCTCTCTCTCTCTCTCTCCCTCTGCCCCTCCCCTGCTTGCTCTCTCTCTCTCTCTCTTTCCCAAAAATAAATAAAGATACCTGTATTTATTTTTAAAGTTTATTTATTTATTTATTTATTTATGATTTGTTTAGTCCCCATCAGCTCAGGGGACAGTGTTGTAGACCTTGTAGTCATCCTTCTGGGTGACATGTAGCTTCCAGGAGAAGAGGCGCTTCTGGGAGGGGACACCTTGGGCCTGTCTCACCATGAGCGCCACATCCTCATCTGAAAGCAGCCGAACCAGGTCCCCCTCGGCATCCCGGTAATTGAGGGCGATGTCCTCCCTCTGGAACTCCTGCCTGGGTGGGAATGGTCACGGTTAAAAAGAGGTCCAGCGGCCTTAGGCCGAAGCGTAGGGACAGAGAGAGGGGGCTGACGGAGGTTTAAAGCCAGGATCTAAGAATCCGAAGGGGTCAGAGGTTGGTTGGCACAGGCCTTATCATCCATGGGGTCCAACCTCCCACTGCACAGATGGGGACACTGAGACCTACAGGGGAGAAGAGGCTTTCGCCACAAATTCGTGGCACGGCCTGAAGTGCCTTGTGTACACACGTGAAGAGTTAAGAACCAACGTGAGGCCGAGGGGTGGGTTTGGCCGGGCACAGAGTAGAGAGCATAAAGCCCCCAAGAGCTGTGTGCCGCCGTGGAGGAAGGTCTCTTGAGGGACTGGGACTGTCTGACATGGGGTGGACCTGGCTGGCGAAAGTGAAAAGTGATGTAACCTTTAAAAAAATATTTTTAATGTTTATTTGGTTTTGAGAGAGAGAGAGAGAGAGACAGACAGAGCGTGAGCAGGGGAGGGGCAGAGAGAGAGAGGGAGACACAGAACAACCCGAAGCAGGCTCCAGGCTCCGAGCTGTCAGCACAGAGCCCGACGCGGGGCTCGAACTCACGTGATATAACCTTCCTATGGGGAATACGACAAAGGGATGGGAGACCTAACAGACTTGCAAACACCTTAATTCCGAAATTCCACCCCTAGACACTCATCCTGAGGGGACTATCGGGCATATCACCAAACGCGAGAACCACAGCATGATTTATGGGCGTAAGGAAGCGGGGGTAACATAAACAGCCGAGGAGGGGTGGCTGCATTCATTCTGGTGCACCCCCAGAATGACACCACGTGGCCAGGTAACGCCACCTTTACGGGGTGGCGATGTGTCCTGGAGACATCTGGATGTACGCCTAATGATGAGCGGAGCGATGCCCGAGGTGATTCTGCTTCTTTATACCCTCCTGCCATTTCTGACGTTAATTACACGTATATGTATATGTATATGTATATGTATATGTATATGTATATGTATGTATATGTATATATGTATATACATATATATGTATATGTATATGTATATAAATACATATACATGTAATTAACAGGAATGACTCTCATGGTCGGGAACCGACCAATGTTATTTCCATTCTGTAAAAGAAGGGTCTGTGGACACGCTGGACCTTGGGAGGTGGTGGTCCTCTCTGTTGGTGGAGGCCCCAAGCCCCCAGGTCTTTTGCCAGCTGGCTCTAGCCGCAAATCCGCACTCACAGGCCGTGTGACCTCGTCTAAGGCCCCGTACGTCTCTGAGGACCCCCGCTCGGCTCTGTCATGGGGAGCTGACATCTGCCTTGCGGGGCTGGGCTGGGGCCGAAACAAGAAGGCAAAGCAGATGAACCTTAACGCACTGCGTTTGCCCCTCTGTTCTCTCCTCCGGGGTCTCTGACGCACCCCCCCCCGCCGCCACCCCGTCCCCCTCCAGCCACTCACCTCATGAGCCGCAGCAAGTCCTTGAATAGCGGAGTGCTGCTGAGGTCTTCCTCCACCGCGATGTCCCTAAGGGGACAACAGGCAGAGGTGAGGGGGCAGCAGGCCGGAAGAGGGACATGGGAACGAGGCTGGCGGGACCCCTCTGGGTCTTGGCATCCTGTTACCGAGCCATGGCTTATCTGGAGCCCCTGGAGGCTTTCAGTTGGGTGAGGGGAGGTCTCAGAGCCCAGAGTGCGATGCGGGGGGCTGGGGTGGCGGTGGGGAGGGGCAGGGAGGGTGGACAGGCCACGAACTTGGTGGTGCTGATCGTGTCCTCATAGTAGTAACAGCGGAGCCAGTTGGTGGGGTCGTCTTCCTCCGGGAAGTCCTTGAGGATCTTCACGAACGACTGTGGGAAGATGCCCGTGGCTCCCCGGACGGTGCCCTGAGGAGGGAAGAAGGCGCCGCCTTGACAGTGGGAAGGGAGACAGCAGCGCCCAACTTCGAGCCCCGCCCCGCCCCGCCCCGGCACCCTTGTCATTATGCAGATGAGGGCATATGCAAAGGTAGGAGAATAAGTGACCCAGGTCACCGTGCTGTTGACCCCAAGAAGACTTCTATTTCTGTCCCAGAATAGAACAATAGTCAAGATCTCGCTTCATCTGGAAAGCTGCTTTCACCTAATTCGGTCATTGGTTCACAGACGTCACCAGCACCAGCCAGGTGGCACACTCTGGGCACTCAGGATGGATGGCGGGTTCGGGGCGCCTGGGTGGCTCCGTCCGTTGAGCGACCGACTTCGGCTCAGGTCATGGTCTCACGGTTCGTGAGTTCGAGCCCTGCATCGGGCTCTGTGCTGATGGCTCAGAACCTGGAGCCTGCTCTCTCTCTGCCCCTCCCCCACTCATGCTCTGTCTCTCTCTGTCTCAGAAATAAATAAACATTTAAAAAAAACTTAAAAAAAAGAATGGACGGCGGGTGCTTGCCCTCCCTCTGGGAGCCACATCATAATGGGGGGTGACAGTCAACGTGCAGGGAGCTTGGTGAGCTCCGCACTGAGCCAATGGCCACGGGTGTTCAGGAGGAAAACAGAACAGAGGAGGGAGATTAAGGGGTGTGGCTCTCTTCACTCATTCCTGCACCGAGCGCCTGCTCTAGATCAGACTTCCAGAACTCTCTCTCTGGCCCAGGTTTCTCTCCTGAGCTCCAGGCCAAGACCCAGCCACTGCCACATGTTCTCTTAATCTTGACAAGCCTTTGGAAGAGACATCATCCACATCCCGTTTCACAGACATGTAAACTGAGGCTCCAAGCAGTCCCCCTCGCTCCTCCCTTGACCCTCCCCTTGACCTGAGGCCAGAAGTCGGCCAGCATACTCACACACAGAACTTTTCAGAAAACAGGAAGGCAACAGACATTTTCTGGGTCTGGAGAGTGGCCAGCAATGCCCAACAGCTGTAAGAGCCGCTGAGTCCCGAGACACGGCTCCAGGACGGGGGCTAAGATCAAAGCTGCCAAGTCGGCCAGACCAACGGTCCTCGCCCCTGTCTAGCTCCTGGACACCAGCGACCCTCCCCTCCCCCTCGAGAACCCCCGGGGCCTGTTCCACAATCTCCTTCAGACGCCCCCCGGCCTCAGGAGCCTCGACCAAAGGGAACTTTGTTTAAGGGCAGCAGGATCCAACCAGAATGGCCAGAAGCAGGCCAGGACCTCCCATCTCCAACCACCAATCACCCCTGGGGGGGGCCCCACATGCCACCTGTGGGGACGAAGCAACAGTCAAGACGGACTCTGGTGTCAGAGTCTCATTTCACTTTCCCAGCAGCCCCGGCACCGGCCAGATGCCACATACGGAGGTCCTCTGCGGGCCAAGCCCCGAACAGCTGCGCCTCGGCCGGCCCTCCCAGGACCGCTAGGAAGAAATTGCCAGCTCTCTCTATTTACGGAAAAGGAAACCACAGGGTTGAGCAAGGTTCCCAGGGACGCAAAGCTAGTTAAAAACAACTAGGAAAGGACACCAGGCAGGCCGACCCCGGAGCTTACGCTCTGTATCACTCTCTCTTCTTGCCGCACGACGGTTAGGACAATTCTCCCAGATGACCCACTAGCCCGTCCCAGTTGTGGCTGATTTTGCAGCCTCCCCCACCCCGAGCCAAATGTCTGGAGGGATTTGACTGTCAACTGCAGGGGTGCTGCCGGCATCTGGTGAGCGGAGGCCAAGGATGCGGCGGAACGCCTTGCAGGGCGCAGGATGGCCCCACGCCAATCTGGCCCCAAATGTCAACAGCGCCACCGGGGAGAAACCCTGTGATAGACCAAGATAGTCGGTTCAGTAGGTCAACCGACTGGCCTGGAGCAACTGTCCTTTGGGGTCAGAACCGAAGGCAGGTGTGGTCTCCGGGATCTTTTGTTCCACTCACACACCTGCCTCCCCCTGGCTGTATTCCTCAGGCTGCCTCCACCCAGCTGCTCGGACTTCCCGGGTGACCCTCAGACGGCATCTCTTCCCTGGGGCCTTCCCTGACCCTGCCTCCTCGGACCCCCGCCAGGAGACCCGAAACAACATCATCTGCAGCCTCACCTCCAACCTCACCCCCAGTCTCTCCTCCAACCTCACCTCCAACCTCACCCACAGCCTCTCCTCCAATCTCACCTCCAACCTCACCTCCAACCTCATCCTATCCTCACTTCCAACCTCACCTCAACCTCACCCCCAGCCTCACCCCCAGCCTCACCCCTATCCTCTCCTCCAACCTCACCTCCAGCCTCTCCTCCAGCCTCACCCACAGTCTCACCCCCAGCCTCACCTCCAACCTCATTCCATCCTCACCTCCAACCTCACCTCCAAACTCACCTCCAACCTCACTCCTGCCTCACCTCCAACCTCACCGCCAGCCTCACCCCCAGCCTCTTGTCCAACCTCATCTCCAACCTCACCCCTGCCTCACCTCCAACCTCACCTCCAAACTCACCTCCAACCTCATCCCCATCCTCACCCCCATCCTCTCTTCAAACCGCACCTCCAACCTCTCCTCCAGCCTCACCTCCAGCTTCACCCCCAGTTTCACCCCTATCCTCTCCTCCAACCTCACCTCCAGCCTCACCCCCAGCCTCACCTCCAGCCTCACCCCCAACCTCTCCTCCAGGCTCACCCCCAACTTCACCTCCAAACTCTCCTCCAGCCTCACCTCCAGCTTCACCACCAACCTCACCCCCAGCCTCTCATCCAACCTCACCTCCAACCTCACCCACAGCCTCTCCTCCCTCACCTCCAACCTCACCTACAGCCTCTCCTCCAATCTCACCTCCAACCTCACCTCCACATCACCCCCAGCCTCTCCTCCAACCTCACCTCCAACCTCACCCGCAGTCTCTCCTCCAACCTCACCTCCAATCTCACCCCTGCCTCACCTCCAACCTCACTCCCAGCCTCTCCTCCAATCTCACCTCCAACTTCACCCCAACCTCACCTCCAACCTCACCTCCACCTCACCCCCAGCCTCTCCTCCAATCTCACCTCCAACCTCACCACCAGCCTCTCCTCCAGCCTCACCCCCAGCCCCTCCTCCAACCTCACCTCCAACCTCACTCCCAGTCTCTCCTCCAACCTCACCTCCAACCTCAACCACAGCCTCTCCTCCAATCTCACCTCCAACCTCACCTCCACCTCACCCCCAGCCTCACCTCCAACCTCACCCCCAGCCTCTGCTCCAGCTTCACCTCCAACCTCACCTCCAACCTCACCCCCAGCTTCACCTCCAACCTCACCCCCAGCCTCTCCTCCAACCTCACCCGCAGCCTCACCTCCAGCCTCACCTCCAACCTCACTCCAAATCACCTCTAACCTCACCTCCAACCTCACCCCCAGTCTCACCTCCAGCCTCACCTCCAACCTCACCCCAAATCATCTCCAACCTCACCTCCAACCTCACCCCCAGCCTCTCCTCCAATCTCACCTCCAACGTCACCTCCAACCTCACCCCCAGTCTCTCCTCCAACCTCACCTCCAACCTCACCCCCAGCCTCACCCCTATCCTCTCCTCCAACCTTACCTCCAACCTCTCCTCCAGCCTCACCTCCAGCCTCACCCCCAGCCTCATCTCCAACCTCACCTCCAACCTCACCCCCAGCCTCATCCCATCTTCACCTCAACCTCACTTCCAACCTCACCCCCAGCTTCTCCTCCAACCTCACCCCCAGCCTCACCTTCAGCCTCGTCCCATCTTCACCTCAACTTCACCTCCAACCTCACCCCAACCTCACCCCAACCTCTCCTCCAGCCTCATCTCCAACCTCACCTCCAACCCCACCCCCAGCCTCACCCCAACCTCTCCTCCAACCTCACCCCCAGCCCTTCCTCAACCTCACCTCCAACCTCATCCCATCCTCACCCCAACCTCACCTCCAGCCAGTCTTTATTGATCCGACTGAGAAGGATGATCACATCTCCAGCTTTGAAATTCAGCTCCAGTTTGCTGTTCCCAGTGAAGTCAAACAGGGCCTGGGAGAAGAGTGGAGTAAGGCAGGACGGAGGAAGCACTCCATGAATTCCTACTACCGTGCTCCACATGCCTCAGGGTCCCAGTCAACGGTTGAGGAGACTGGCTCAAGGAGGATAAGCGACTTGTCTGAGACCACTCATTTGTTCATGGAGGAACCAGGATTGGAAGCCAGGTCTCTCTGACTCCAGAACGGGCTCCTTCCAGACCCGGTGGGATGAGCACAGAGAGGCAAGCATCCAAACTCCCCGGGTTGAGCACCTTCCTCGGCCCCCCAGTGTGGGCCCCAGTCCACACTGTTTCCGCACGTGTGTCCTCAGGGCGCTGTGAGCCCCTTGAGGGCAGGGCCTTGTGTGAGTCATTTCTGAGGCTTTAGTCCCCAGGGTGGGGCTGGTCTGGACGAGGCCAGGAAAGCTTGCTGAATGGATGATGGATGGCCGCATTCCCCCCATGCTCCCCACACCAGCTCCTGTCAGCTGGGCTGGGCGCCCTCAGGGCTGAGGCCGAATCCCTTCCCGCTCCCAGCACCCAGCCCTGTCCTAGGCACACAAAGGGCGCCCAGAGTGGGGGCACAGTGGCCAAAGGTGGAGCCCAGAGGTGAGATGGGAGGCTTGGCCCCGGGGTCGGGGGGGTTACCTCTGCTCTCGGAGCGGCCATGCGGTCAAAGAGGGCGCCTGGTGGGGATTCACTCTTGCTGTGGAGAGAGAAGGGAGGCCCGTCAGCCCTCCTGGTTCTCTCAGGGCCTGGCTCCCTGCTTCTGTGCCCAGAGGAGCCCCTCATCAGGGGGGGGAAAGGCGGGGGAGGGGGAGGATGTCAAAAATGCAGCTGCAATTGCTCCTCTGACCATCGCACTCACTCCCTGGTTCCCGCTGTCGCTGGGGGAGGGATTGTATCTCCTTTTGTGGGCCAGGAAACAGAGGCTCAGCAAGGAGGTGGGGAGGAAGACACACATTTGCTTGGTGCTCTAACTTACCAACGCTTTCACATCTGTTCTTCCTACTACTCCCCACCCCAACCTCTAATTTTTCAACCAAGGAAGCGGGTTGGAGAGGTGCACTGCTCCAGGGCTCTGGGGGCAGGGCCGCGTGGCTCAGGTGACATTGAGACCATGCCTGCCTGCGTGCGTGGGGAGATGGCCAGGCACCAAGAGGACACTCAGAGATACTGGCCTGAGGAGGGAGGGAGGAGCTGGGAGGGAGGCCAGGGCTCAGGAGCCCTGTCCCTGGAATTCTTAGCAGCAGCAGAAGCCTGGCTTTCGAAACCCAGCCTTATTTCAGTGGCTTGGATTCTCCATGATTATTTCCTGCTGAGGAGGGGGCTGGAAGGGAGTAGAGGGCTGTTTGGAATCAGAGAGGGAGCAGCAGCGCCCCCCTGGGGACCAGTGTGATACACCAGGAGCTGCAACTGAGTGTGTGTGGGGGGGAGGGGGGCAGAGCATCCCAGGAAAGGCTCTGAGAAGGTCTGCAGAGAGAGCAGCTCCCCCTTTCCCTCCCTCTCCCCACTCTCTCCGGGCACCCAGAGCCCTGCGGCATCCCCCGTGGGCGCTGTGGCTCCAAACTCTCCCTGTCAGTGGTCCAGCCCCTGTCCTCCGGTCCGCGCTGTCACACACATCAAAATGCATCCGCCTCCTATCCCTCCAGGCCCTGTGCTTGGTTTTCCAAGCTCATCTAACCACCTGAACATCCTGGGGTGTTCAGGGATAGAAGTGATCTCTGGTTCTTCTCTTCCTCCAGGGAAAAGAAGTACCTTTGCAGCAGGGGCATCTGGGGCAGAGATCCTGGTTAAGAGGAGGTGGCCCAGGGCTCTGGCCCAGAGAGCACAGGGGCTGATCACTTACACTTTCCGGGTGCGTGGCCGGAGCCGGCGCAGCGCCTGGGGTACCTGCTCTGCGTCATAGGATGACTGGTAGAAGAAGATCCGGACGTCCTCGTCCATCAGCACCCAGATGGGAAGGCTGAGGAGGCTCTGTGTTGGAGAGAGGAGACAGCACAGGTGGGGGGTCGGCAGAGAGGTCTGGACATCCCAGCCTATCTGCTCCATCCCCGTCCCCCACACTGGTCCCCCCCGTCTCTATCAACGCTGGTTCTGCCCAAGCACGGCAACAGGACACATTTCATTTCGTCCAAGACGTGTAACATCTCATAAGCTTTACTCCTGGGCTCGAGATCAAGAGGGGACCAGCTGGCTTAAGAACAGTTCATTCGGAAAGACCTTAAAGGCCTCCAGACACAACAATGGTGACGACAGGTACGATGACGTGGCGGTGACAGTCCAGGAACTGCACTCAGTGCCACACCACATGGCTTCGCCCCATCTCATAAAAAGCCTGAAAGTTAGTGTCAGGGAGATTAGGGGACCTGCCCAAGGCCACCTGGCCTGGCAAGCGACAGAGCTGGGGCCCCCAGAGCCATCTGCCACCAACGCCCATCCTCGAGAGGAAAATGAGACGATAGCGGGAGGAAGGATGCCTCAAATGACCCAAACCAACAACAGTTGGTGGCATTACAGCCTAAAAAATGCTTTCTGATACTTCATCTCCTATCAGAGTTGGGGAAACTGAGGTTTGGAGAAGCAAAGTGCCGGACCCAGTTGGCAGAGCTGGGAAGGCGAGGAGTCGGGACTCTCACTCCATCTGATGCTGGGTACACTGGCCACAACGCAAAGGCTGTGAGGACGCAGAGTACCCAGAATCTGGCAGGGTCATCCCACCCCCCCCCCAAGCTGGACAACGCATAGGTCCCCAGGAGCTCTGTGGTCAGCTTTGGGTGCCATGGCTCCAGAGGCACCCAGCCCCCTCCCGAGAATCCCACTGAGGCAGCAGGATGGGGAGGGGCCAGGAGGAACCAGGAACCAGGTTCCAGAGGAACCAGGACTGCAAGAGCCTAGACAGGACACAGCTGTCACATGGGGAGGGCTGGAAGGCAGCCCAGAGATGGGGTTAAGGGTACAGACTGAGCCAGGCCACCCCTGGGATCAAGTCCCACTCACCAGCTGGGTGACCCTGGCCAAGGTTGCCTCCATATGCTCATGCATAAAAGGCGGATGCTAATAGCACCTGCCTCGTGGGATGGTGTAAGGATTAAAAAAGTGAACAGGTGCACAACGCTTACAACACGACCGGGCATCTAGCAAGAGCCCCATCAAAGTTGGACATGATCATCGCTGCTGTTACTTCTATCACAACGTAGCACGGAGGGCGAAAGCACAGCCCTGGCGTCCCAGAGACGTGAGTTCAAATCTCAGCCCTCCTCTCTGGCTGCTCTATGGCACCCAATGCGTGGCTCCACCTCTCGGTGCCTCCACTCCCCCATCTGTAAATCGGGATAATAGCATCCAACTCACAAGTAACTGAGGGAAGTAAATCAGCGTGTTCGTCTACCCTACAAATGTATATCAAGAGCCTCCTGGCAAAGCGCCCCACAGCCTTCCAGGCAGGTGTCATTATCACATGATCCATATTCCCCACGCGGACAGTGGTGAGACAGCGGTGCAAGTTACAAGGAATCGGATTTTTCTAATAACTGTCCAAGGAGATGAGCAGGGAAGAGTGGTAGTGAGCTCCCCGGCCCTGAACCGTAGCAGAGATTCCTGCACTGATGGGCCCCTGGGCTCTAAGGAACCGAATCACACAGAGATAGGCAGAGAGGGGACCCTCCAGCCCAGGTGTGCGACCAAGAGGCCCAGCTCCACAGCCTCATCCCTTCCCCCCACCAAGAGCTCACCCCTCTCCTACCCTGCAGGAAGACAGGAGCCTCCAGCCACCCTGAGGGAGCAGGCGTCACAGCGCCCCCTTGAGGGGAGATGCCTCCAGTGCGGCAGCCAAGGGGCTTCCCACCCTCCCTCTTCTCTGCCCAGAGCCCAGGATTCCTACAGCCACTGGAGAGGGCAGGGGTCGCTCCTCCTGCCGCTCACTCCGCTAGGAGTTATGATCTCTCACATTCTGGAAGCTCCCAACATCACTCCTCCCCCAGGAGACCAGAGAGCTGGAGGCACCGCCGCATTTCACAGGTGAGGAAACCCAGGCCCAGAGAGGATGAGTTACTTGGCCCAAATCACCCAAACGTCAATGTCAGAGCGAAGACTGAAGACGCCTTGTTCCGTAGGTGTAGAGGTAGAAGAGGAGGGGGAGGCCTCACTGACTGTGAGGGGGCCTCTGTGCTAGGAGGAGGGCTCCCCTCTGGAGTTTCCTAAGGTTGCCATCAAGCCGTGGCTTGGATGCCTCTAGTGACAGGGTGCTCACTACCTCATGAGGAAACCCGCCGCTTTCTTGCACAGCCCTGATTGGTAGAAGGGCTTTCCTAACCAGCCTGGTCTCAGCCTTCAAGATGCTTCTTTCTCTTTGCTTCCGTCTCCTAGGGATGCAGACAATTTAAAGGTTGGGGAGTATCCAAGGGCACCTGGGCAAGGCTCGTGAATGCCACTAACACAAGCCCGTGCCTTGGCAAGGGAGGGCCTTTCTCCAGTTCATACAAAGGGGCCATGTGAGAGAGCTGGGGCCCCGGTCCCTCACGCCTCCGTTACACAGGCCACGGTTCTGTGATTTCGTGACCCACCTCTCCGTGTCCCCCACTGGGCAGCAGGTACCTCGGGGGCACACACTCAATCCTATTCAGCTCGCTATCAGGACACTTGGCACAGACATCAGATTGGTCGATTCACAGTGCGGTTCCTGTACCTTCTCCACTGCCTCTGCCCCACCCCCTGGAGCTCTGAGAACACAACCTATTTCTCCCCACAGGCCAGGCCTTTAAGGATTGAAGATGGGGGCCATTGGAGCAGGAGAAGCAACCCCACAGCTGTGCTCAGGGATGGTACATGGGCTGCTTTCCTCTCTGTGCCCTTCCAGATGCCCTCCCAGGTGCCCTTCCAGATGCCCTCCTTGATGCCCTCCTAGATGCCCTCCAAGATGCCCTCCCAGGTGCCCTCCCAGATGCCCTCCCTGATGCCCTCCCAGGTGATCTCCCAGATGCCCTCCCAGGTGCCCTCCCAGGTGCCCAGGCAGCACGGCCCCACGGTTACCTTCATGTAGGCGTTGAGGGCAGGAATCCGCATCTCAGCGATCTCCTGTTTCACACCCACGTACACTTTGGCTGAGGAAGTGCAAAGAGCTGTCCTGGGAGCCTGGTCTGAGCACATGGTCTCTGGGCCCCGAGCTGCACCACCCCCCGAGGCCAGGAACCCTCCCCACTGTCTCAGCGGCGCTCAAGAGACCCCTCCAGTCCACACTGCCTTTCAGCTTGCTTTCAGCTGGGTTGCACTGTTTCCAGCTGATATTTTACTTGTTTCTTTACTGCCTGTTCCTACACACACACACACACACACACACACACACACAATTCTTGGCTCCAAGAGAAGGGAACTTTGCTTAGTTCTCAACTGGATCCCACGACCTAACACAGGGGTCCTTAACCCTGGCTACACATCGAAGTCACCCGAGGAGCATTTAAGAATCTCATTGTCATAGGACTCGCCAGGGATTATTAAATCAGGGGCTCCGGGGGTGGGACTCGGGCATCAAAATTCTTGAACTCTCAGGGGGCTCCTAAGATGCCAACGAGGCCCAAATCAATCAATATTTGTTGGGTAGATGAAGGGGTCATTCCTCAAAAGCAAGGCAGCGTGTTTAGGGGGATCGGGAAACAGATGATGGCTGACCCAAGACACATGTCCTCTCCAGGCGCCTTAGGTGGGGCCCCCCGGTAGAACCGTCTACCGGAAGAACTCCCACCGGAAGGTGAATGTCTGACTCCTGCCACCTGTGAGATGGGCAGGAGCTGGTGTCCAGCTAGTAGTAGGGGGACAGTGACTGAGGTCTGGGGTCGGGAGGCGGCTGGGACTCAGCAGCAAGAAGGGAGCAGTTAAGGTCAGAGTTCAGATTACCTGGTTCGGGGGAGGGTGTCTGGAGGGGAGGTGGTGCCGCACAGAAGGCCCACCTTCCAAGGGGCAGCGGGGGGCACAGATTCTGTAAGGAGCTGGAGGAGCAGGGGTGAGGTTGGAAGTGAACTGGGAGAAGGCGAGAGTACTAGGAGGCCACGGATATGCTGTCAGGGGAAAGCCACACACAGAGAGGGGGACAAAGCGTGCTGGAGCCTGGGGGTGGGGGGGGTGGGGGGGGTGTGGGAGCAGGAGGGTCCCTGTCCCTGGCAGCCCCAGAGAAGTGATGGGCCAGGCGTGAGCAGAACTGGCTCTGAAGGAGGAAGAGAGAAGCCGGGGGGGGGGGGGGGCCCTGGGGGACAGCACCCGGCACCCTACACCCCTGCAGGGCTCAAGAGGGCAGGTGCCCCGTGGCCGGAGATTTGCGCCTGTCCGGGGTGCGGGGTACGGAGCCGGAGCCGGGGAGAAAGGCCAGGAGGCGAGGGGGGAGGGGACTGTCCAGAAGCAGCGATGAGGTGCCCACAGCCTCCGGGGAGGAGAGGGGAGGGGGAGGGAGTGGAAGCTCCGGGAAACGGACCCCAGAAGGGGCCTGTGGTCAGAGGGCAGCTCTCGGACCGGGCGAGAGGGGGCGCTCGCGAGTCTGTGGGATGGACAAGGCGGGGATGGCCGAAACAGGGTGGCCGCGAAGTCATCGGAGCACAGGAGGGCGAAGGCCGTGAGGCCGGAGGGGGCAGCCCGAGACTGCCGGGAGGGGCCTCGGACTGAAGGGTTTGCGTGGGGGCTGAATGGAGCTGGAGGGATCGGCGGCGGGTGGCGGCTGTGTCGCGGGGCCGGGCTCCCAGCTCCGCAGCCAGGGGCCTACCCGGAAGTGTGGGCAGGCTGCAGGTGAACGGGCTGGTCTTGTTCTCGGGCCCAAAGCGCTCCTCCAGCTTGCTCTGCAAGGCGTAGAACTGGCGGTAACGGCGGTAGATGAGATACTTGGATCCTCCTTTAGTCTTCACCTCGATGACAAAAACCTGGAGAGGACACAGGCCAGGGTGGAGGGCGGCCAGGGCCAGATGGGGGGGGGGGGGGGGGAGGGGGCGGGGTTCGAAGGTGCTAGGATCAGAGCAGCGTTGCTCAACCTCGGTATCACACTGGGGGCCACCCTTCTCTGTGGTGGGGGGCTATGCTGTGCACCCCAGGGTGCTGAGAGGCCTCTCTGGGCTCCGTCCCACCGGTGGCACCCCCCACAAGTGGTAATCATCAAAAATGTCTCCAGGTATTTACTACCAGGGGCCCCCCCGGGGGGGCTCAGTCGGTTAAGCGATCGACTCTGGGTTTCGGCTCAGGTCACGATCTCAAGGTTTGTGGGATCGAGCCCCGTCCCCGGCTTTGCACGGACAGCGAGGAGCCTGCTTGGGATTCTCTCTGTCCCTCTCTTTCTCTCTGCTCCTCCCCTGCTCGCGTGTGCGCATGGGATTTCTCTCCCCTTCTCTCTCTCTCTGTGTATGTTTCTCTTTCAAAGTAAATAAACTTGAAAAAAAAAAAAAAAAAACTAGTCTTACAAAAAGACATTTACTTCCAAATGTCCCCTGGAGGCAAATCACCCTGTTGCAAAGCCCAGGGCTGGAAGTTAAGGGATGAGAGTTGGAGGTTTAGAGGTCAGAGGCCGAAGGTCAGGGTCTCTCTTACAAAGTAGCTGGTGAAGCCCCTCTTCTCCTCGATGTCGGCGATGTTGGCCGAGACGGCTACGTCATCGGGAAGCTGTTCAAAGTCGCTGAGGGAGGGGGGAGGGAAAGAAAGCCTGGTTACCACCTGCAGCCCGCCGGCCCGTCGCCTGTGTCAACACCCCTTCCGGGACCCGACCTTGAGAGTGAGCCCGTTTGGAGAGGGGACCATATGCCAGCAGCCGTATCATAGTCTAGCAAATTGCTCTGTGTCTGCGCTATTCATCCAGGAGCCGCACATCGAGTCACGTCCTCCGGGTCTAGGCCCCGGGTCACGGGAGTAAACAAAGTCAGCACGTGTCCCACAGGGAGAATGGTTCATCCTGCCCAGCCTGGGGAGGAGGTGACGTTTGAGCCAGGTCCAGAAGGTCGTTGAAGAGAAGGTCGAAGGGGAATCCACCAGGGGAGGGCCTTCCAGGCAGTGGGAACAGCATATGCGAAGGTTTCAAGGCCCGAGGAGCGGGCTCGGGGCTTGTGTGGGTGGAGTCAGCTGTGTGGAGAGGAAAAGGACAGAGGCCGGAGGGACAGAGCACCACTGTGAGGCCCTGCAGTGCCTCGGTGCGATGGAGGGACGATGGCGACAGAGCCAGACAGTGGGGACAGGCGGAAAGAACAGTCGCAGAGACACGACCCTCGACAGACGCTGTCTCATTGCTGTGTCCCTTGCTTCCTCCTGCTAATCAAGCCCCAATTCTTTAGGGTGGCGGTGGGCCTGGCCTCAAGGTGACGGACCATGATTGGTCTGAGTCGCACCTCATAACCTCCTTCCTATTTTCCCAGCCTCCCTTGCAGCTGAGACCAGCCACGGGACCATTTCTGGCCAATGAGACCTAAGAGAAAATCTGGGGCAGGGGCCTCTCAGAGAGCGTTTGCTTTCCTGATCCAGAGAAAGGGACGGGCCGGCAGGGATTCCTCTCCTTTCCCCTTCGGCCTGCCCTAAACACAGATGTGCCGTCTGGACCCACAGCAGCCATATTGCATCCATGAGGCAGAGACCCGAGGAGACCAAAGGAATTCTGGGATTCTGGTGCTGGGTCACCGAGCAGCTGTGGCCTAGCTCTGGACATCTTGTCATGTGAAAAAAAATAAGCCCCTGTGTGTTTAAGCTACCCTCAGTTTCTCTGTGCCCAGCAGCCTCATACATTTCTAATAGACACACTACCAACTCGTGAGTCATTCCTGGCATACGGCCAGCAGGGTTTGGGGACTATTTGGATGCAGAGGTGAACGAAAGGGCAGGGTCAAGAGTGACGCCCACGTGTCACCCATTTTCTGACGAGGATGAGTGGGAGGGGAGCAGGGTTGCTGGACTCAGTTCCGGGCACGCTAACGCGGGACTCCCTTGGGCTCCCAGGTCAAGGTCTGGCAAGAGCCGCTGTGGTTCCAGAGCTCAGAGGGCTTGAGCGTGGGTCTCTCTCTGCTGCAGCAGGAGAGGTTAAGAACCGCGTGCCCGTGACTCGCGGTAAAGATCCCCCTGGAAGAGCAAACCGTGAGCAGAGGGGGCCGAGAGGGACGTTGGAGGAAGAGAAAACAGCCAGCCAAGGGGACAGAGAAAGCAGCCAGGGGTCACAGAGTTCAGAGCAGCTGGGAGACAGGGTGGGAGTGGGAGTGGGGTGACCACTTCCGACGCCCTCAGAGGAGGTCGGTTTCTCAGTCTGCACACCCAGTCGCAGCTGCTGCTGGTCCCCATGGGGCCTGGGCTGCGTGGGACCTCCGGCTACCTCGGGACGCTGGTGGCTGCCACCGGGGGGGGGGTGTGGGGTGACTCAGGGTGACAATGGGCAGGCAGAGGAAATCCCCGCCACTCTCTGAGCAACTCAGTGACCACTGGCAGCCCCTCCCCCCCACTCACTTTCCACACATGCCCCCCCCCACCCCCGCGGCCAACACCCTTGGGAGAAGCTTCTTCCTCCACTTTCTCCCTTGAGGCTGTGTGCTTCACGGGTAATTCAACTGCAATGCAATGACAGGGGGACAGGAAGGAACCATAGCTTAGAAATGGCTCTGGGCAGCGAATCGGGAAGGTTGGGTAACAGTTACTACACTTAGCTGTTTCCTGAGCGTGTGCTACGTGCTAGATGCTCTCCTGGAACCTTTTTACAGACAGGGAAACTGAGGCACACACAGAGGCTACGGAACCTGCCCAAGGAAATCGAGAGGCTGGGATTTGAGCCCAAGCGGTGTGGCTCTAGAATTCTGTTCCCGAACGCCGCCACCCTGCCCCTCATTTGCTGCCCCCGCAGCTCGCTGCAGGCACTTGGGTAAATCCCAGCCCTCCTCCCAGCCTCAGTTTCCCCGTCTGAGGTACTAATCACAACAACAGCAACAGCAACGATAATAACAGCACACCCTTGTCGGCACCTAGTGGAGCTCAGACAGTGTCCTAAGCACGTTAGGACGTGGCTTCTGGCTTCTGGGTCTCATGGACCCAGAGTTGGACATGGAACGAATGATGATGTCATTTCAATGGTCAGAGAGGCCGGGAAGGAAAAGCACACGGTGTTTTGAGCTGTAACAGAGCCGGCCATTATTATAGTCCCTCCGAGAATCAACAGGGAAGCAGGCAAGAGAGCTTGGCAAGCAGGTACTTCGAAGATGGGACTTAGGTCCACCAGAGAGAAGAGCAGGGCGCTCTACCCGTCGGAGGGCTCGGCTCGCGCAGACCGAGGGTAGTCAGGGAGGGCTTCCCAGAAGAAGTGGGGCTGGGCCAGCGGGAGGCAAAGACCACAGGCAAGCTACAGACCACAGGCAAGGGAAACTGAGTGCAAAGGCTCCAGGCAGGCAGGAGGGGGCAAGTTCAAGGAACTTCGGGGCAAGGGGCAGTTTGAGCACCGTTGGAACGCACAGCGAGAGGCAGAAAGGAAGGAGAGACGGAGCGAGGGAGACAGGCAGGGCCCATCACGAAGGCCCTGTGCCTTGCGCTGGGGGCGGGGCGGTGGGGGCGAGGAAGGGGTTACACTGGGACAGCATGGGCATCAGAGCGGGAAGGCGCGGGGCGGGGGGGAAGGTGACCCCCGAGTCCCTGCTCGGCCATTGCCAGCGGGGACCTTGGGAAGAATCCCCTCTGTGCCTGGGCTCCTTCCTCCCTCTGTTAAACGGGGACTCCTGGAGGGTCAGGAGGTCTCATCTGTGACGAGCCCAGCCTGAGAATCCCCACGAAAGCAGGGACCTTACTCGCTGCTGCACCCCCAGTGCCCAGAACAGCACTGGACACATAGCAGGTGCTCACCACAGGGCTGCTCCCGTGTCTGTGTTTTAGCAAGTGCCCTGGGGGTCAGCATGGGAGTGACCCTGCTGTGTGCGGGGGGGCTGAGCCAGGAAGCTGTGCACCAGGGCAGAGTTGGGGGGGGGGAGCAGCGATCCTGACTGGGAGTCACCCTAGAAAACCTGCTCTCCTGGAGACCTCAGCCGGGACCCCTCAGAGCTGAAGTCAACCCAGGGCCTTCTGGGGCCGGGGGATGCTCTGGGTTCATACGCACTCGTGTCGTTCGCGAAAAGTCCACTTTGGATCCCGGATGGGAGGGGGCCGAGGCCTGGACAGACCTTCAGGGGGCAGCTAGCTCGGGTTTTGTGGCTCCCGCACTCAGGAAGTGGTTAAAACATGTTTGTTGGGACCCATCTCACTACCCCAAGGCAGTCCTCTCCAACTTTGGATGTCTCAAGTCTTAGAAAGCCCGGCTGTACCCTTGCTTTCGCTTTGTGTCCTCTGCTCTGGCCTCAGGCACAGCACGTCCAGGGCATCCGAGGGGCAGGGAGGCCCAGGACCTGGCTCCATGGCCCTGAGAAGGGAGGGAGGCGGGCGCCCCTTCGTCCTCTGGGGACAGAAACAGAGGATGGGAGGAAGGGAGCACAGTCTGGGGGGACCAGCTCTTTGGGGGGTGTCCTGTCTTCTGACACACGTACCCCAAGAAACAGGAAGTGCCACGAGCTTCACGCTGCAGCCACTTCCTGTGTGTTCAGCTTCCTCTCCAGTGAGAGCCGTGGAGGAAGAGTCTGGAATCCGGTGGGAAAACCCAGCCCTTGCACCTCCCTCCAAGCCCTTGCTTCTGCGACCCCTCCATCAGCGCACACACAGACAAGCTTTCTTCTGACCTTCAGCCTTTGGAAATTCCACCTCTAACCCCAGACGCCGCCGTGGACCCTTTGCTGCCCGCTTTGACCCCAAAGAAGCCCGCCCCATCACCGCCACCCAGCGTACTTTTTTTCTGATGTCACCTGCTGCTCCCATGGAGGGCAGGAGCCACGCCCTGTGTCCTCGGGTCCCCCACAGCTCAGAGCACAGGCTTGCTGAGAGATGAAGCTAAGCCCTGACGAGGCGGGGCTCCATGTGACCCTGAGTAAGTACTTTATCCTCCTTGGTCCTCATCTTTTCTCATCTGTACAATGACAACAACTGGACCCGAAGGATCCCGGGACATTCTCCAGCTCAAAGGTGGTACATGCTGGGGATACGGCAGTGACCAGGGGACAAATACTGTCACGGAGCCTGCTTCTAATGGGGGTGCCAGGGAGACAGAAGCAAAGGAGTGAGTGTAGAATGTCCTGCAAGCAGTTTAAGGACTGTGCGGAAAAAGGAAACCAGGCCGGCGGTCCGAGAGCAACGAGGGGGCTGTCAGAGAAGGTTTCTGGCATTTGAGCCAGGCCCTGGGTAAAGAGGAAGAAGCCAGATTCTGTGATTCTGTTTGAACAGAAGATGAAAAGCCATGCAAAGCGGTGAGCCCGGCCCTGGCCCCAGGACACCTGATCCTGTCCAGATGCGACACTCCTGTGTGACCCTGGGAAAGTCACTTCCCCTCTCCGGGCCTCGGCCTCTTCATCTGCGCCTGAGGGAAGTGAGCAAAAACTGGAAGGTTCCTTGAAAAACACTTCTAAGAATCTGCGTGGCCGAGCACTTGGGTTCTGACTCAGTTCCAGCCTCGTAACTTTTGACCTTGGTAATAAAGGGCTGCAGGAGGGTCGGCCTCTGTCCCCCAAGGCCTGCGAGGAACAGCGAGGAAGCCCGGGGAGGGCTCCGCCCCTGCACTCACCTCTCAGCCCGCAGCTGCTGGGCCACGGCCATGGCCGCCAGTGTTCCCGGGGCGTGAGTGGCAAGGGTCTCTCACCCAGGCAGGCCCAGGCCGCGTTCACCTCTCTCTGCCTCTAGCCACCCTGCGTCTCTGCTGTGGTCCCAGGCAGTCCCAGGAGACGGCCCTGGGGAGGCCTCGCCCCTGCTTCTGTCACTTAGAAGAGGCTCCGCCTCTAGGCTCTCTAGGTCGGGCCTGGGGCCCACGCTTCCCCTTCCGCGACACCCCATAGCTTCACTGCAACTGGGGAAGTGCCCACCCTTGGATGCTGCGTTCGCAGGAATCCACTGACTCTGGGGCTTTGAGAACTTCCTTGACAGGATTTCTTGGTGCCAGGCCTCCGTGGGGCACCGGAGCGCTCCCTTCCGTCAGAGACAGGGTCCCAGCGCTGACTCAACCACCAAGGGGCCTCATGAACTGGGAGAGTGACTTCTCCTCCTCTGGCGCGTCACGCCCAACCCTCTCACCTTCACTGCCAACCCTTTGCCCAAACTATTCCTTAGGCCTGGGATGCTGGCTTCCACCTTGCCTGCCATCCCTCAGGCCCAGGGCAAATGCCACCCCCTCCAGGAAGCCTCCCTGGGTTCCCCCGCAGAGCACACACTCACAGTTACCTGTCCTCTAGAGGGTGAGTGTGGGTTTATGCTTCTGTCCTCTCCTTCCCCGGGGAGCTCTGGGCTATGCTTCCCTCATCCCTAGATCCCCAGGCCTGCCACAGCCAGCCAGTCCTTTCTGGATCTGCCAGCCACAGTGAGCTTTATGTTACCTGATCACGTCTTTCCCTGCTTAAACTCTTCAACTCCTTCATCTTGCACTTGAGGAGAAAGTCTGGACTCCTGGCCCTCTCTGCCTCCCAATCTCTGAAGGCCTTGCTGGCTTCCCAGTCCCCGCTCCCTGGCTCTCTCCTTCCCACACCCCCACCCTGGAGCATCTAGAGTGCTCCATGGTGGCTGCCCCTCAGGGCCTTCGTGCATGCTGTTCCCCTCCTGGAATGTTCTTCCCTGCCTCCTTTGGAACTTGCCTTGGAAGCCACCTCTTCAGCGAGCGTTTCCCTGACTCTTCACCTAAATGAAGCCCCTCGCACCATATTCTTTCCTACACCCCTGTCCTTTTACTTCAGAGCATTTGGAACGATTACAATTTCGTATTTACTTGCGTGTTTATACATTTAACGACCGCATTCCCGGCTAGCACGGCGCCAAGCACGTGGCAAGCACTCAGCGGATATTCAGGGGACGAATGGAAAGCTTCCAGTTGGTGATTCTGTGGCTCCTCTAACAGGTGTGGCTACTGGAGTCTGAGGGGAGCTCTCTGGGAACCCCAGCCTGTCCCATACACACACACTCGCATTCACGCCCAACGCTCACTCACGTGCTGCCGACACAAAGCAGAAAGACAGCAGAGAGGGGGTGTAGATGGGAAAGGGGCCGTGCCTGGCCATCCACGGGCATCACAGAATGGGCCCTTCTGACTCCATCTGTCCCAAACCCATGCCACATCAGGGCCCCTAGGACTGCGACAGGGGTCTGTGGGGGCAGGGCCATCTGCGTGGAGCCCAGGGCCAGGATCGTCTACAACAGCCCCTTTGTTACCTCCCAGACAAAGGGACCGGGGACAGGAGCCCTTCTCAGGATCCCAAGTGCTGTCTGGCTGCTGCAAGGGAGGGCAGCTGGTAGCCTCGAGCCTTCCTCTGAACCTTGTCCCTGCCCCACCCAGCCACCCCAAGGGACCTTCTGCCCCAAACAGAGCTCAGGGCGGAGCCAGAGTCCCCAGGAGGGAACATGCTTTGGGCCCAGCTCCACAGCCCTGCCTCAGTGAGAATCTGCCTCCCTTAATCCAGCCAAGAGCTCTTCTGAAACCAAGGTCCCTTATGGACTGCTTGGGAGGCAGGGGCAGTTGGAGGATGACAGAGGAGAGGACAAGAGAGGGGAAAAAATAGAGACGGTCAACAACGATTTATTGAGCAAGGCATTTGGAATAGAGATAAGGTGGCAGAATGAAACCAAGTTGAAATTTCCCATCCTACTCCAGACATATGAAAAAGGCTGGGGAATACTTTTTTTTTTTTTTTTTTTTTTTTTTTTTTTTTTTTTTTAGTATTTTAAACATATGGAGCCCAGCTCAAAAGCAAGAAGGTGTAATGTTCAGGTTCTAAGAGAGGAAGTAGCTACGTCAGAGAGAGGGGCTGGTGCCTCCCACTCCATGGGAAAAGTAAGGGTGGATATGGGTTATCGGGGCGGAGATTTTAATGCCTGATCTGGGATGAGGTCTGGGCTGCATTTCCTGCTGTTACCAAGAAGTCAAATCTGACTAGTGTGAAACCAGGTGTCAGAACTGATTCGAGGAACAGAATTGCTCAGCTCTCAGGGGCACCGGGTTAAGCGTCGGTTGAGCGTCCGACTTCGGCTCAGGTCATGATCTCATGGTTCGTGAGTTCAAGCCCCACGTCGGGCTCTGTGCTGACGGCTCAGAGCCTGGAGCCCGCTTCAGATTCTGTGTCCCCCTCGCTCTCTGCCCCTCCCCCACTCACGCTCTGTCTCCTTCTCTCTCAAAACATAAAATAAAAAACATTAAAAAGAAAAAAAGAATGTCTCCGCTCTCAGCCTGGGGTCACCCTAGGAATAGAGATACTCTCCCAGGTCATGGGTCGAACGAGGGATACGTTTGCCAGATCAGAGCCTCAAGCCGGGAACGTGCACCGGCGTGAGGCCCAGAGCCAAACTCCCCACCCGGCGTGGAAATCCCAAGCTGAGGCGTTACATCATAATATCCTGGAGCCCGTGAACCTGTAGGAGCAACAACAAAACTGCCTGTGAGCTCACAGATCAAAAGTACAAATTATGTAAAGAACACCTACACTTGGAAAGACAGCTTGTAGACTCAACACACGGAAGAATTCACACCTGCGGAACTAGAAATAATATAAACAACGACTTCGACCCAGGCACTGATGTCTTAAGGCTCCTGGCCCGCGGGACAAAACAACTAAATGTGATGTGGGACCCGCGACGGGTGTCTGTAAGCACCAAGAGCCGCAAGCATTCAGCCATGGCTGAGGTCAGGAGGAAGCTGGCCAGGAAAGACGGGAAGGGACCATTTTAGCAAGAAAGTGCGACACGGCACCGGCATGATGACTGTAGGTATCATCACATGTGCGTGATGGGAAACACACAGCGTTGCCTATGAATGTGTACGTAAACGCACCCAACTCCGTGTAGGGAAGTGTGGGTGCGTTTATGTCGTGTCCACACAAAAGCACGAAGTGTTGTGGCGCCTGGGTGGATCGGTCGGTTAAGCGACGGGCTCTTGATTTCAGTTCAGGTCATGATCTCACGGTGGGTGTGAGTTCGAGCCCCACATCAGGCTCTGCGCTCACAGCGCGCAGCCTGCTTCGGATCCTCTGTCTCCCTCTCTCTGCGCCTCCCCCACATGCTCTCTCTCTCTCTCTCTTTCTCTCAAAACTAAATAAATAAAAAAAAATTTTTAAAGCATGCAGTGTAGAGCATGGTAGGGAGATTATATGAGAGACTGTATCGAGATGATGGGATCTAAGTGGGCACATAAGGAGCACAGACATGAGTGCATTTGTAACACATGAACTTGGGCAACCAACGTGCCCTTTTGATCTTCTTTACCCATCTGTAAAAACAGCCTTACTGAACAGGGTGGCATTAAGTATTAATGAGAAACATGTATGAAAAGTACCTAGACACATGGGAATTTCTTATTCTCGTTCATAGTTTTCAGCGTGTGTGTGTGTGTGTGTGTGTGTGTGTATGTTTGGGTGGGGGGTGTGTTTCGGGAAAGGCAAGCCCCTCAAGTTCACTTTCCCAGGTTTCTCAAGGTCTTGGCTTCCCATGCCCCACTCCCTCCACCCCAAGAAGCCTTCTGTGGTCCTGACTCAGCCACTGGGCAGCAGCCTCTGCAGTAGGGGGGGTGGCAGGGAGAGGGAGGGCAGTGGAGTGGCGGTGTGTGTGGGGGGGGGGATTGTCCAGGGAAGGCCCCGGGGCTGTGGGGGGGCCAGCTCTTCCCTTGGTTCTGCTGAATGTGGGTATTTCTCTGGCTCTTCATACATTAGCTGCTGCTAATTTTATGCCCGAGCTCTGATCCGGTGTAATTTGAGGCCATTCTGTCAGCACTAGGCTCCCGTCCTGCTGCAGGGGTGGAGAGCGGAGAATGAGGCAGAGGAGTAGCCAGGAAGAGGGAGCCAAACGCTTCACACATTCCATGAAGCAAGTATTTATGCAGCCTTGCTGGGGAGGTACAAAGAAACGCCTGACGTGACCTCTCGCGTATCCACAACTGACTTCTGATAACCTCCGCTCCCCCCACAGCCCGTGTGTAAACAAACCAGAGTCATTGAACCATCCAGATTGGTAGCCTCCCGCCCCGGGCACCGAAGCTCAGATATTTCATTCCTAGAAGAAAGCAGCCACGGGCCTTCCCTCCCCCAGGTTACTCTGGGAGCAAACCCAAACCTAAACAGCCCCGAGATTCTGATCGGGAAGAAAATTGCTGGGGGTGGTGGGAAGCAAATGACAGTCAGGTGACCGTCTGACGGTGACAAAGAGGACGAAATAAATGCTGGAAGAAAGCAGCTTCGAGAACTCAAAAACAAATGGCCGGGGCCGCTCCAGAAGGGGCGTCGCTGCTTTACGAAAGGCGGCCAGGGTTCCCTTCAGATCCACACCTCCAAGGAAGGGTTCGAGACACCCAGGCCACCCCCGAGGGATTCCCAGAGGACTGGATGGGACCCAGGGCTGGCTCTAAAAGTCCCAAAAAGCACAGCACTCCCAACCATGACGGATTCAAGTGCTGGCGTCTACAGGATAAAGCATAGCCCTCGGCTTAGAGACGAGGCACGCCTCCTCCGAGGAGCCATGGTCAGGCCTGAGAGCTCTGGGCGGTGGGAAGTGGGGCACAGTGACAGCCAGGGGCTGGGGAGGAGGCAGGACCAGGAGCTCTTGAGGGGAGCTCGGCAAATGCCCGCTGCCTGAGTCAGCGGCGCTCCTAGGGAGGACAAGGAAAATCCCAGATTAGACCGAGCGAGATTCCGGGGGATCCCTCACGCACCGAATTCCCCACTCTTGACCCACATGTGTCTCTCCTTATAATTTATGAGGGGAGCTTCACTGGCCCTCCTCCCTGAGCCACGAATATCCACCCCTGGCAGGCCCCGGGGAGAGGTATTTGAAGACAGAGGGTGTGGGTGAAACCAATCAGACAGCAAGCTCCCTGAAGGCAGAGGGTTCTGCCTTCTCTTTGGCGCAAAAGGGCTGGGTCTGGAGCTCAGGTGCCCTGGCTCTGGCCTGTGGCCGACTGGCAGTTCATTTTCCTAAGTGGAGACGACACCGGCTTCCTAGGATTGCTCTGTTAATCATTTTTTTTCCGAACGGAGTGAGCCCCTCTTCCGCGCCAGACTCCTAGCGCGTGCCTGGCTCCAGATAAAAGTAATTGTTCTTGTGATACACGCTCTCTGGAGGTGTGTTCCATAAGATCGCGAATGCCAAGTGCTTAGTCCAAGGCCGGCACGTAGGAGGTAAATCCGTAAAGTAACGACTGTTAATGTTGTTATTATTGGTGACAATGTGCTTGGTACGGATTGGACCCCTCTTGGTCTAGCTCTCGGTGCGCACCTTTGCTTCTTTGTGTCTCAAAACTTATCACACTGAATTCTAGTCCCCCCCCCCCCCCACGTTCATCTAACCCACACCCTCGCTGCGCTTGACTTTAGGGAAACGGCTTTGCAAGTTAGTCAAAGTGTTGACGGAAACGGACCACCAGGGGGCGCCGCGACCCAACATCCCGGTTCCCGCTCTGCAGCGCCACCTACAGGAGAAACGTCCAAGGCAGCAGGAGAGGGAACCGAAGGTCAAATTGTGAGCGAGACGCGAGCAGCGCCCGCTGCGCGCGGGGTCCAGCAACCCCCTCGCCGGAGGGACCCATCGTTCGGAATCTGAGCAGGACTCAGGAGAAGATACCCCCGGAGGCTAAGGATCCGGAACCTCCTCTCCGCTGATCAGGAATATGCACTGAGATGCCCCGAGTTTACGGTTTACCCCTCTGTCCACCCTAAAATTGCAGGACATGGGTTAGCCCTTGCGAAGCACCTGGCCCGAAGTCCGGCTCAGGACACATCAGCTCCGGTTATCGCTGCTTAATCCTCACACCCACCCCCATAAAATAGGTCATATTTTTATGCCTGGTCTGGAGATGTGGAAACCGAGGTTTCTGAATTAGGAGACTGAACCAAAGTGACTTTGTGAGTGGCTGGCAGGGTGAGATTTTGACCTCAAATCTGGATGACTCCAAAACATACTGTTATTCGCCGCCCCCACCCCCCGGGTGGCTCAGTCGGTTAAGCTCCCACTTCGGCTCAGGTCGTGGTTCCTGAGTCGAGCGCCCTGGTCTGGCTCTGTGCTGACAGCTCAGAACCCGGAGCCTGCTTCGGATTCTGTGTCTCCCCCCCACCTCTCTCTCTGCCCCTCCCCTGCTCGTGCTCTGTCTCTGTCCCTCAAAAATAAACATTAAAAAAATTTTAAGAAACAAAACACACTGTTATTAACTGTGTTACACTGGGCAGTCTTTCCTTTGTTCATTCCATGGGCATTCAGTTAGCATCCACTCTGCACAGGTATAAAGGATACAAAGAGGAATCTGGTGCAGTTGCTACCCTCAGGGAGCTCACGCCGCTGTTGAAATGCACACATAAACACATATGCACGCCTACACACGTGCTCACACACAGACATGCACACACATGCAGGCACGTGCATGCACACACACGTATGCGGGCACAGGCATGCATACACGCACATGCCCACACACGCACACACGCACACACACATACATGCCTGCAGATCAAAGCACAATTTGGGGAGAAGCTGGGAGATACAGAAGAATCCAGTTTCCCTGGCTCCGTGCCCAGCGCTGTTTTCAGCCCCCAGGGGGTTACAAATGCAAATGTCCCCAGAGGCCTAGCAGGGACCCTTACAGGTTCAGATGGAGCGGGGAGGTGGGGGGCGAAAGAAGGAGGGGAGACTGTGGCTCAGGGTTGGCCTCTCCATGCCATCCCCTCGGGCACAGAACTCCAAGGACCCCATGAAATTTTATTTTATTTATTTATTTTTTTTTAATTTTTTTTTTCAACGTTTATTTATTTTTGGGACAGAGAGAGACAGAGCATGAACGGGGGAGGGGCAGAGAGAGAGGGAGACACGGAATCGGAAACAGGCTCCAGGCTCTGAGCCATCAGCCCAGAGCCCGACGCGGGGCTCGAACTCACGGACCGCGAGATCGTGACCTGGCTGAAGTCGGACGCTTAACCGACTGCGCCACCCAGGCGCCCCGGACCCCATGAAATTTTAAATTTGAATCTGGCCTTCCAGCTTTTCATGAGACTGTGCCTGTCAAGGTAGGACGGGACTTGTTGTAGTGGCGTTTGTTGGCTTGATCTCAGCTTTAGGTGTTTAGAGACACCGTACATGGGCCTCCATTTGTCCCGTGGCTCTGGTCCCTGCAAGTGTCGGGGTCCGTAAGGAGGGCGGAGGGACGCGGGGCCCACAGTAATCCTCTGGAATCTGTTCAAAGAGGAAAGAGAATCCGTTTACAGCGTTTAAATAAAGAGTGTGGTAATCTGATTAACCTTTTTTAAAGATCTCTTTGCCGCTTGGGCCGTGGTTCATAGGAGGTAGCATTAGGAGTAAATAGACTAAAGCTTTCTGATTCAATTTTTTTTAACGTTTATTTATTTTTGAGAGAGAGAAACAGAGCACAAGCAGGGGAAGGCAGAGAGAGAGAGGGAGACACAGAATCAGAACCAGGCTCCAGGCTCTGAGCCTTCAGCACAGAGCCCGATGTGGGGCCCAAACCCACGAACCGTGAGATCACGACCTGAGCCGAAGTCGGACGTTCAGCCGACTGAGCCACCCAGGGGCCCCTCTGATTCAGTTTTTAAGAATCAGCTTTATCAAGTGTCATTTGCATATGCTAAAACCCACCAACTTATGGTGTACACGTCAGTGGGTCTTGACCATGATGTAGCCACCACACCTTGATGTAGATCACTTCCGTTATTCCCACGGGGACACGATTCGCGCCCCTTGCAACATTCACTCTCCTCCCTTCCCTGCCCTGGGCTCTGGCAACTACCGATCTGCCTTCTGTCATTCTGTGTGTCATTTCCGAAATTTCATACAGAGGGAACCAGACTATGTGGTCTTCTGAGTCTGGCTTTTTTCACATAGTAGAAGGCCGTTGAAATTCATCGATGTTTGATGGGTACATAAGCAATTTATTCTTTTCAGTGCCAAGCAGTGTTCTATTCTATGGCTATGCCACAATTTCTTGTCCTTTTCACAATGGTAGACATTAGGGCTGCTTCCAGCTTAGGGTTATTAAAAACAGAGCTACTACGGGGGCGCCTGGGTGGCTCAGGCAGTTAAGCGTCCAACTCTTGACTTTGGCTCAGGTCACGATCTCACAGCGCTCGTGGGATCGAGCCCCGCATGGGGCTCTGCGCCGACAGCTCGGGGTACTGCTCGGGGTTCTGTCTCCCTCTCTCTCTGCCCCTCCCCCACTTGCTCTCTCGAAATAAATTTAAAAAATAGACTTAAAAAAAAAACCACTCAAGCCTTAAGGCTTGTGTAGACGTGCGTTTCATTTCTCTTGGGCAAAGATCTAAGAGTGGGGTGCTGAATCATATGGTAGGTACGTATTTGACTTTATAAAGAAAACTCTTTTCCAAAGTGGATGTACCGTTTTACGTTCCCACCAGCAGCTGTGCCTAGTTTCTAGGTCTACACTGACTGGCTCAGAGACGGTGGCTCCAGGTCTGTAAACACTGGGGGTCTAAATGCAGTCGTGGCCTCTGGGCTGGTTATTAAACTATCTCGTCTCAGCTCCGGACCTTCCGTGCTCAGCTTCCTGGTGCTGGTGTTGGGCCTCCAAATGACATTTTTGCTTTATCGACTGATTCCCATTCATTCCTGCCAATCGTGGCCACTACCCAGAGACCAGAAGGATGGAGAGGAGGAAGGCATTCGCTCCTTTCTATTTGCTTACCGTACCCAACAGCACTGCCCTGGAAGCCACGGTGGGTTCCAGTAACAATTCTAATTTTTTCCACATCCCCAGGATGAGCCTCGCCCCACCCCTTCCTCAGAGGGTGGAAGTTCTGAGTCCCAACTCCATGAGGGCCCTTCTCCAAGCTTCTGAAGCACCCATGCCAACTGAGCAACAGCCTCTCCATCTGCTCTTCCTTCAAGCTTCTAGGTTGTGATAACCCCACTCTCTTCCTTCTGTTCTCATGGCCATAGGAAGCTGTTACTGTCTCTGGTGACCTCAATATCCCCTTTTGCTTCTCAGTCCTTCAAGATCTATTCAACCAATCCCCTCTATTAAATTCTCACTGCTAAAATAATCTGTGGGCTTTCTGTCTTCCCAACACCCAGCCAGCCTAGCTGGACACAAGGCCAGCTCTGGGCTGGGGCATCCTGAGGGCAGCAGGACCACCAGGCAGGAGAAGCCCATGCTGGGAGCAGAAGGATGGGCCCTTGGGCAACTCACCCAACCACTCTGACTGGCAGTATCTTTCTCTGTAAAAGGCATCCAGCTAGAGCCTGATATAATTGAGGACTCAGTAAATATTTACAGAAGGAACTGAGAGAAGGAGGCATGCTATATTAGTTACTGACACCCACTCATTTGGGACACGTTGCAAATTTTATTCCCAGAGAGAGTGCAAATTCCTCCCCCTCCTCACTCTATGCTTTTGTTCTTCTGTTAAACACCCCCTAGAATTCATGCTCGCCATGTTATTTTGATGATAGAGTCCCAGAGTGGTGGTGGATTTGTGGGCACCCAGCTAAAGGTAATATTTCCCGATCTACCTTGCAACTCCATGACTGCATGACCAAGTGCTGGCCAGTGGGATGTGAGGGGACACTGTGGACCCAACTTCCTGGCTGCATCCTCAAAGAGAGAGCGCATGTTCTCCATCCTTTGGTCTCTTTTCTGCTGACTGCAGAGGCCAAGGATGGAGAACAGTGAAGACAACAAAATAGAGGGACTCTGACCCAACCCCGGACGGCTTACATTCAGGTTGTTTGTGAAAAAGAGAGAAATCTCTTTTGTGTTCAAGCCACTGGTATGTTGACCTTTGTTACAGCAGCTGAAACTGTGCCCTTGTCCATACGGTAGAGCACGGGTTGGCAAATGTTTCCTCTAAGGAGCCAGATAGTAAACATTTTAAGCTTTGCGGGGCATTGGTCTCAGTCAAAGCTACTGAATTCTGCTTTGTAGCACGAACGCAGCTGTAAACAATAGATAAGTGAATGGGTATGGCTGTGTTCCAATAAAACTTTATTTATAAAAATAGGCAGCAGATGTGGCCCTCAGCTCGTAGTTTGCAGACCCCTGAACAAGAGTTAAGAGCCAAGAGTCCCCCCGATAACAATTCACAGAGACTGTGGGTAAGAGAGTCTGTGAGGAGCTCAGGAGGGTGACTCCTTGGTAGGGACAACATTGAGCCACTGGCCCAAGGTTATCTTCTCCTTGGGTGGGTCTACCCCTACTTCTTAATGCTACTATGATGCCACTGCCTCTAAAACTCTGCCCTGGGAAAGGAGCCCATCCACCCCCCAACCCCCCGACTGCAGTTTGCACAGCCTAGACTTGTCAGAACTTGACTTTCCTGAAGGCACCAAAAGTGGGAGGTTGGGGGGTAGGGGGTGGGGCGGGGATGGAACCAGCAGAAAAGCCGTGGCTCCAGGGGCCCCGTGTCTGCAAAGGGCTCTCTTTGGAAACCAGTTCTGCCTCCATGTAGGAACTAAAAAGGAATGCCAACCTTCCCTTCTCATAACCCCCTTCTCCTCCCCCCTCCTCGCCACCCTGCAGCTGCTCTGTAGCCCCTCCACACCCTCCCTCTAGCCCCAGCCCCCAGGGCATGACTTCCTCCTCTCTCCTGCCTGTTCTTGATCCCATAGATCAATGTGGCCTCTCTCTCTCTCTCTCTCTCTCTCTCTCTCCTCTCTCTGCATCTCAGTGCTTTCTCCCTGCTGTCTCCCCACTTTCACGATTCTATGGGCTTTCTTCACCATTTGGATTCTCTGCACCACCTAACATGCGGAACTGGTCAATGGCTCTTTGAAGGCTGGGGTTGGCCTCTAGATTGTATGGGTTGGGAGTCCCCATCAGAGCGTCTTCTAGACTTTCTACCCCTTCCTGCTAAAGGGTTATGTACCATGAGCACTTGTGAGTCAAGGAGTGCTACTTTCGTCTATGAATCTCCAGTGTCCAAAATGGGACCAACGAGTGTTGGTGGGGGGTGGAGAAAGGACGCAGAGAAGGGGGCAAAGCAGGTGAGTGGGCTTGTAGACTGCATTTCCTCCTCAGGGGCTCTGCCCCTCCCGGGTAAGGAAAGAGCTTCCTCTCTCCCAGACCACAATGAGCAGTAATTGCCCAGAATGCCCCATAGCCACGGAATTGCACACCCAGGAACCAGAGAGCTTTGCAACATGAGATCCTGGAAATTCTGTAATTTCCTTTCCATCCTGTCACCCTTTGGCAATCTGCTCCCACCCCCGAGGCTCTGAGACCTCCTGCCCTCCATGTACCCGGCCCCAGCCTGCCCCTGGGGGACCTTCTCCAGCCCCAAGCTCCACTGATGGCTTCAGTTCCCCCACACCACTTGCTCCCCCGTTCCCCCTCCACATCTGGGAGCCCCTTCCTGGGCTCCTCTTTATCTACTTCCTCACCCCCCTTTCCCGCCCCCCGCCCCTACACTCTCCGTGGCTGCGCGTTTCATCCACTCCTATGTCTCCATTACCAGCTGCACCCCAATGCTCTCCCAGGCCCGTATGTCCAGCCGCCTCCGGGCCCCCCACTGCACCCAGATGCTCCCCAGCTCTGCAGAGCACCCCTCCTTCTGCGTTTGCTGTCTCCACCATCATCAGAGTCAGAGACCTGGGAGTCACTGTGGTCTTCTCACCCTCAGGAATGTGTTTCACCTCCAAATGCTCCCCCCCCCCCACCTCCAGCTGCCCCCTCTCTCCATCCCTACAGGCTGGTCATAATTCAGGCTTCCCTCCTCTCTTGCCTTCCCTGCTCCAGCAGCCACCTAACCGGTCTTCCCGTCCCACCTCAGCCCTGCAGGCTGTCTCGCACACTGGCTGCAGGCGGCCCTTCCTAAAAATAACCAACTCTGAGGCCTCTAACCTTCCAGGCAGCCAGAGAACCAGAGTCCAGATTGTTCTCATTTAAGCCAGGCTCCAGGTTGACCCTGATCCCGGTCCTCTCCTCTTCCAACTCCAGCCCATGTTGCAGGCCATCATGCCCACCTTGTTTGCTTGACCAACTCCTATTTGCTCCTAAAAGACCATCGACCACCCCCTGGAAAGGTGTCACAGGATTGAAATATGTTATCTGCCTGGCACACAGTAGGTGCTTAAGACCAGCAGGTTATGTAGGAGCCCCTAGAGCCCCAGGGGACACCAGCCATGATCAATGTGTTGCTTTCATGCAGGCCTCAGAGTGGGCTTTACCCTCATGATGGCATTTGGTGCTCAGACCACTCAGACCAGTTTAGCAACGAGAGGAGGGGACATCCTGTCCCATTTCACTTAATAGAAGGATCTAGACTCTCTCCAGCATCCTCTTTCCTCTTGTAAGAGGAGGAAGAGGGGCCCTCTCTCCTCTGCAGCCATACCCTCCCACTGGAACCCCCCGGCCTCCCTGAGTCAGACAGCATCCCATGGGGGGCATGGCCCCACCCCTCAGTCCCCCCAGATCACATTTACAGACTTTCAGGGGAGAAGGAAGGAAGGTGGAAGCAAAAGGGTTCTACCCACTCTGGCTGCAGGAAACTGCTCTACAGGGGCACCTGAGTGGCTCAGTCGGTTGAGCGTCCAACCCTTGGTTTGGACTCAGGTCATGATCTCATGGTTCGTGAGTTTGAGCCCCGCATCTGACAGTGCAGAGCCCTTGGGCTTCTCTCTCCCTCTCTCTCTGTTCCTCCCCTTCTCTCCCCCTCCCACCACCTCAAAATAAATAAATACACTTTAAAAAATTCTAAAATAAAAAAAAGAAACTACTCGCCAGCTTTGGACTCAAAGCACGGCTCATTACACGACCCTTCCTTTCCAACTCTTCACCCTAGTCAATGGTTTCAACTACACCTGGTACTTCTGTTTGCTGACTTGTCCGGGTTTGAATGAAAGGTGTAGGCATTTGGTTCGCAGCAAGGAAGAGGAGCATTGAAAAGCTCCCACCCCAAGGGAACTACTTAAACCCCTTTCATTATTTCCTCTAAATTCATCTGTATTTCGCGGCACCTGGGTGGCTCAGTCAGTTACGCATCCAACTTCGGCTCAGGTCATGATTGCACAGTCCGTGAGTTTGAGCTCCGCTTTGGGCTCTGTGCTGACAGCTCAGAGCCTGGAGCCTGCTTTGGATTCTGTGTCTCCCTCTGTCTCTGCCCCTCCCCTGCTCATGCTCTGTCTCTTTCTGTCTCAAAAATAAATTAAAGTTTTTTTTTTTTTAAATTAAAAAAAATAAATTCCTCTGTAATTTCAAAACTAAAAACTTATATTGCTATATTTGATTGATTCATTGATTGTTAGATATGCATTGGTTTCCTCTTATTGTAAATGAGAATTCAGCATTCTTATTTTTGTTGCATTGTATTAAATCTTTTTTCTTCTTTGGAAGGCGTTGGAACCCTCTCTATCTCCAGTCTTCTGGGGTTACATGATGATGTGTATTTTGTGGATTATGTCTTGTTCATTTTACATGGACAGTCATGACCTTCAGTTTGGGGAAGTTTTCTAGAATTTTTTTTTTGAGTAATTTTCTCTGTTTCCTCTCTTTTCAAAAAATTTTCTAAGTCAGATGTGAGACCTCCTGGATGGTTGTTCTGTTTCTTCTCTTCGTATTTTCCTTCTTCATTTCTTCCTATTAGATCCTTGAAGATATTTCTGTAACATACTTTTCAAATCTGCTGCTGAAATTCCTATTTTAACTACCTTATATTAAATTTCCAAGACCTCTCTCTTGTTTTCTGATTATTCAGTTGTCATAGCGCCTTATTTTTGTTTTTGGATTATATCAGTCAGCTTTCGCTGTGTAACAAATCACAGAAGTCTCCAGTGGTGCACAACAGGCAATTTGGTTTTGCTCATGTATCTGTGGCTTGAATAGAGTCATTCTGACCCAGGTGATTCATTCTTGAGTCCAGTCGAGAGGGACAGTGTTTCTTCCAGGCTCTTCATTTATCTTGTTAGTTTGGCATCTCTGTTCCACACTGGCAGCTTTCCTTACGTGTCCAATGCTCACTGGTTGTTCACTAGTATTTAAGACATATGTACAAAAAAGGCTGATGAGATGCTCTGCAAGTGTGGGTGAGGACTTGTGGATCGACAGGTGTCCATTTAAGTGTTGGGACAGAAAAGCAGCTATGGTGTTGGGAACTCCCAGAAGGGATAGCAGGCATAAGTCTTTTTCTCTAGTAAATTCTCCAGTAACTTATCTGGCAGCTTCCATTCTCTGCTCGGGATGTAGGAGCAGGCTAGGGGGCACTGAGCGCAGGAGGGCCAGGAAGATGTTCTGACCATTTGGGATGCCGACTTCCAATTAATACCCTGTGTTCAGCCCCATGTCTAGAGGCTCACTCTGTTCCCATCTCCTCCGTGTGCCCCTTTGCCTTTGGAGACAGCCTTCCTGTCTGACCTTGTGGACACCCACAGGCTGGTGCAAGGTCACCCGGCTCCCAGTCAACCCAGGACTCTCTCAATCCTTGCAACCTGGGCAGCAACACCCTTTGTTGTCTAACGTGGTTACGAAACTCGTCTCAAAGGCCAATGCAAATTGCAAGCCTATTTAGACGAAGGTCTCGGGTGTCAAATTGCTGTGCATGCTGCCCCCTGTCCTTTGTGTAGCGTGTGCTGGGAAAGATGAGAAGAGCGGACTGAGTGCTCCCTGTCCTCACCCTGAGTGTGCACCCCCGGGATGAAGGATCTTTAAGCTAAAGAACCAGGCCAGATGGGTGTCCACAGTGCCATGTGGGGAGGGAGCCTTTCCAAGCCCCGTGGACAAATTCTGGGAAAAACGGGTCACCCGGACCCTGAGCAGGCTTCAAAATAAAAGCCTCTGAATAGTGATGTGCGGTGGGTTGGGGGGGGGGGTGGTGGGCAGAGCCATAAGACAAGGCCAGGGAGGCTGCAGAGAGGGGAGGGAACAGGGCCCGGGGATGGGGAAGGAGCTTTCTGGAGAAACAGGCACAGCTGTACCTTTGCTGAAATATTGAGATGCTTCTACCAGTATCTTAAAAAACCCTGCTCCTTGGTGCCTGTGCCTCCCCCCCTCCCCCTGGACCCCCAGATCCTCCTCTCAGTCCATCAACTGAAGGGTTAATGCCTGGTACATCAGGAGGCCTGCAGGACACTACTCACAAACCCGACAATTGTGGTTACGGATTTTGAATATGACCCCTGGAAAAAATAATGACATGAACTGACACGGATGCCAGGCTGGCTTACTGAGAACTCACTTGATAGGCTATCCCACCAACACATGTATCAACCAGAGCTCAACAGCGCCCCTGCTGGGTACCAGGCCTTGTGCTAGGCCCTGGGGTGGCAGGCAAGAGGCAGGTAGGCTCAAAGTCAGGTGAGGCTCAGAGATCTGGGAGTTGGTTCATTTTGCTGAAAATGGAGCGAGAAGGGGGACAGGAGAGGAGAGGCGGATAGGTCAGTAAGGGACAGATCGAGGAGAGCCTGGCAGCCCAAGAGCAGCCCGGGAGGATCTGAGCAGGGGAGGGACCAGATCAGGTTTGTGTTTCCCTGAGAACAACATGGAAGCCAAGGGGAAGATGGGTTGGAGCAGAGCAAGACTAGAAGTTGGCAGATTGGGTAGTGGGGTGAGTATGTATCCAGGGGAGGGTTGATAGGGTCTGAAGAGTCGGACAGTGGAGACAGACAGACAGAGGGCAGGATCACAAAATGCTTGGCCGTTTCCATAGAACCACACTGTGCACTGAGCAAGGTTCAATATCACCCCCATCTGGAAGACTGGGGGGTGTTAAGGCTGCAGAACAACACCAGTAGCCCACCTTTATGGAGAGTGTGTTCAGCACTGCTCCAAGGGGCTTTGCATGTAAAGTACCCAATGAGGTCTACATTCCTATGATTCCCATTTTACAGATGAGGAAACAGAGGCAAAGAGTAGGTATGTAACCGTCCAAGGTCATGCTGCTTGGAGGTGGTAGCTCCGGATGATCCCAGACAATATGAGAGAACTCAGAAAGAGACTTGTGCTGGCTTTGAAGAAACATAGATTCCTTCTATGTATCTTTAAAAGGAAATCCCAAGAGCAAAAGGTGGAAGTGACTAGAAGCAAATGCCAGCCCAATGTAAGGAATTTTCCGACAATCTAAGCAGCCTTGTGAAGAAGTAAGATTTTGGTCAATGGCAGCTTGCAAGGGTGAGGCCGTGCCCCTGCACGGTGAACCACCTGGAAAAGAAGGGCATCCTTAAGAGAAGAACTAAGAGGTTTGGATAGGAGGGGGGGCTCTGGAGCCAGACTAATTGGGGCCACATCTCAGATGGCTACTTACCAGCAGAGTAAGTAAGCAGAGTGACATGGGGATAGTCACTTAGCCTCCCTGTGGCTCAGTGTTGCCATCTGTAAGATAGGGTTAAGAATAGTGTCTATCTCATAGGGTGGCTAAATGAGTTAACACATGACCTTACCATTATCAGCATCTTTGTCACATACCTGGAGGCAGGTGACAAATGGCACTGACCCCATGGAAACAGGCCAAGAGCTAATCAATGAGGAAAAACAATCTTTCTCTGGGTTCTCTGGAGGGGCAGGCTGCAAGCATGTTCCAAATCCTAGATGGTGAGCCGTGCAAGGCTTGCTTAATTCATGCCCTCTTTGTGCGAATTCTAAGCTGCCCTCTTTTAGGGCTTATGAAAGTCTTTTGACAGTTTCAGGTTGATTCTACCACTCTAAGGATAAATGTAGGAAGGAGTTAGTGGCTTTGGTTGGGAACACCAAAAGGAAAGCAGTGACCCCTTCCCAGCCCTTGAGGCCAGAGTGGAGGTGCTGGGAGGGGTCAAATCCAGACCCCAGGGAAAGTCTGTCCATTGCCTACTGGGACACTGCACTTTCCAGGCTCTACCTTTGCCTCATTATGCTCACACCCTTACCTGTCAGGGTGGCAAAAACAGAAAACCAAAACCAAGAGATGGGAGATAGCTCAGCAAGTCAAATGAGAACATCCGTCTCATTTCTTCATGATGAAGCCTTATGTCTGGTGCAAAATGCAAAAATCAAACAACCTGATCCTTCTCTTTTCTTCCCCAAGACTGGAGTCTAAAGAATACTTCCTGCCCCAAATCAACTTTACCTTGTGCATCAGCCAGGGTCCAGCCCCAAATAAGAAAGCACACACTGATTTTAATAGGGAGAGTTTGCTATAGGTGGACAGGTGTTGGAATCTAGAAGTTCAGAGAGGGGACCCCACAGAGTTGGGATCTGGACTTCTTGAGGAGGGGACACTACCCAACTGACTCTGGGACATTGAGGGAATGCAGTGGGGCTTGGGGGGTACTGGAAAAAATTGAAGATGGTTACCAGGTGCTGCCACCAAGATGAAGGGTCATTGCTAAGGTGAAGAAGTGAGGCTGGGTGCTGCTCAGGAGAACCGCAAGCGGGAGGGAAAGGGGAAGGCCCCCTTCCCCCCTCCTACCTCACGGTCTCCCTCTAGTGCCCACTAGTGGCAGAACCTAACAAGAGGCAGCTGGCAGCACAGAAATGGATTTGCAGAGTCCCAGCCCCGGTGCCACATCATAGAAAAGGGGAGTCTTAAGGAGTCTTGACACCAAAAAGATCTTCAAGGTTACATGTTCAAATGTTGGCTCTTTATCAAGAAAAAAGATTACAAGCCCAATGCTGGCTTGATCATTGCCTGGAGGGTGGCCTCAGTTGAGTCACAATTCTCACTTCTATTTCCTTGATCATAAAATGCGCACAAGTGGTCACCTTATGTGTAGACCTCATGGCATAATTAGAACAACTGCATGAGCTAAGGAATATAAAGTACCTGCATATAGTGGTCTCCAGCCGGTCCTCCCTTTCCTCCTCCTTTTCATTTTCCCCATCTTGGTCCCTCCTCTGCTCCTGGTCTTCCCTCTTTTCCTCCTCTTCTACCAATATCTTCTCTTCTCTCACCATCACCATTATCATCATCATCACCATCACCAACATCACCAACATCACCATCATCATCACCATCACCAACATCACCATCATCACCATCATCACCATCATCATCACCACCATCATCATCATCACCATCATCATCATCATCACCATCATCACCATCACCATCACCACCAACATCACCATCATCATCACCAACATCACCATCATCATCATCAACATCATCACCATGATCACCATCATCATCACCATCACCAACATCACCAACATCACCATCATCATCACCATCATCACCATCATCACCATCATCATCATCATCACCACCATCATCACCATCATCATCACCATCACCACCATCATCACCATCATCATCACCATCATCACCAACATCACCATCATCATCACCAACATCACCATCATCATCACTATCTCCATCATCATCATCACCAACATCACCATCATCACCACCAACATCACCAACATCACCATCATCACCAACATCACCATCATCATCACCATCATCATTATTTGGCACCTCTTACTTAGATGGCTGTGTTAAATACTTTACATGCATTATTTTTATTTACTCCTCATAACAATCCTATAAAGTGAGTAAATTATTATCCATATTTTACAGATTAAAAGCCCGAGTCTCAGAGAGTAAAGTCACTCATGCAGAATCATTACAGAGCAGGAACAGTCCTCCCATTTTACAAATGAACACACTGAGGTCCAAAGAAATGATACGTCTTACCCCAAATCATCACACAACCTAGCATGGCAAACTCATTCAAACGCAATCTTCAGACTGCTTGTCTGGAATTTGGCTTGCCCCAAGCCAGTTGCACGTTTTTGTATTGTTTTGTATTATACATAATAGGGTGTTTTTAAAGTCAGAAACTAAAGTGGGTTAATCACCCTGTGACTTAGGTTAACCTCATAAACATTTTTAATAAAAATAATTTACATATATGGTAAAAAAGAAACAACTCCACAGTATATATCGTGGTATCCATAAGTGTCTCCCACTAATGGAAATTTAAGTTGTTTATGGTTTGTTTTTGCTATTACCAAAATATTCTGAAAGAAATATTCCTTTTGGAGCATCTTCATAAAAATCCATAGGGTAACCACCCAGTGGTAGAATTTCTGGATCAAAGGGCTTACGCATTTTTAATTTGCATGGAAATCACCAAATATCCCTCCCAACAGGGAAATTTATGTTTCCTGTTCTCATTGCCATCAATGGATATGCTCACACTTTTAAGATTTTTGCCAGTCTGACAAGTAAAGTATTTCATTTTGATTTGTGTTTCCTCGCCGCTGGATGAGGCTGAGCATAGTTTTATATGTTTATTGACCCCGTGTATTTCTTTTCCTTTTACCCTCCTGTTATGTCCTGGCACCCTTGTTTTCTATTGGATTGTTCCTCATTTTCTCATCGATTACGAGCACTTTATAAACCAAGGACAGCTGGCACTTTTCTATGGTGTGTGTGGCAAATACGTTTCTTTCCATTTTGTTGTTCGCTTTGGACTCTTCTGATGGATTTTTTTTTTTTTCCTAGCAGAAGTTTTACATTTTCATAGGGTCACATTTGGTGATCTATTTATTTATGATGTCTGGGCAGCCCCATGGCTTGAAAGCCGTCCCTCTCCTTGTCAGCGGGTTGAAGCGATTGCTCTGGGTTGCTGGGCCCCTCAGGAACGGGCTGTGTCCCTGGGTTCGCCCTCATCACCCCTCCGGCACGGGGAGATGCCAGCCCCTCAGGAGGTTCAGCACGCGTGACCTTGTGCTCTGCTCCACAAACAGTGCCTCCCCTTTCAAGGCCAACTTCAGGATGCGCCTGGCTTTCCTTCTCCCCTGACATCCAGCTCCTTTTAAGGAGCTATGCATCTTATACGTTCCCTAATCTTCCAACTAAATTTACCAGCTCTGGCTTGCAGCCAAGACATCAGCTAAATTAAACTCAGTGTATCAGATGCACCTCTTTGAGGAGCGGTGGGAGCAGCCACGCCCCATCTGTCCTGAGGGCTGGGGGTCAAGTTCTCCTTGTCCTTCCCAGCATCTCCCTTCCGTCAGAAACGCCAGGATGCCACTGACGCTGAGTTCCTCCCACCCATCTCAAGGATTCATCCGTCCAGCAAACATTTACTGAGTGCTCCATCTGCAAGGCACTGTGTTGGGTGTGGGGGAATCGTTGAGGTTTTCTTTCTGGTGGGGGAGATGACTGATGGACAGGTAAGTATGTGATCCCTCCACTGAGCTGCAGAAAAGCCTTGAAGGGAGCAGAGCAAGGAAAGGGAAAGACAGAAGTGGAGAGGAGGAGGCCTCGATGCCGCTGAAGACGTGGAGGCCAGGAAGGCCTCTCCCAAGAGGAAATCTTTGCATGGAGCAGTAGAGACGGCCAGGAGCCTAGATATCAGGGGGAAGGGGGTTCTGGGAGGAGGGGAGAGCTAGAGCCAAGGCCCGGAGGTCAGAACACGTACTGTGTGTGGTGGGACCAGCAGGCTGTCAGGGCAGAGCGTGGCGAAGGAGGAAGCGTGGGGTGGGCAGTGAGTTCAGAGGGAAGGTGGCTGGGATGCCCGGAGACTTGTAGGTGCAGGTCGTGGGAGAGAATGGCCATTTCCTTCCACATGTGACAGGGAGTCGCGGAGCGTTGAAAATTGGGAGCAAAGTGATCTAATTTCCATCTTCACGGGGTTTGGCCTGCATTCCCCCTCTGCGGCGGCCTGCGTTCAGGAAAGGCCAGGCATGGATTCTTGCTAAGCGGACTCTGGTAGCTACACGCAAGCTCTGATGGCGGTTTTGCAGGTGTCTACTGCCATCCGTCCTGGGGATGTGCACGAGGCCCTCCCTGCTCTGGGCACAGTCACATGCAACAGGGTGCACCCGGCCTAAACCCGCATCCTCTCTCACCTGCAGGGAGGAAGTCCCTCCATTGCAACCTGGGACTCAGGCCCAGCAAGCTCCTTGCGTGGGCTCTGCTGCGACCTTGCACCCCGGTGCTAGGCCCCAGCCCCTGTGCCTAGCCTTTGAGGACAGGGCGGGAGTGGCGGGGGGGGGGGTGGTGACCGTCTGGTGCAGACACCACAGATGGGGCCTGGCCCTCAGGGCTGGAAGGCTCCAGAAGTGGAATGATTGATCAGCACCCCCAGAGCTGAGCCAAATGTGCAGGCCAGTGCCGGCTTGCTAGGCTCACAGGAGGAGGGATTATAAAGTACGATAGCACACCTGCCCCCTCCCAGCTGTCTCTGCAGTCATGACAGGTGAGGCACACAGACCCCTCTAGGGACGGCTGAGACAGGAGTGTCGGGACCAGCCCAGGAGCCCGACTGTAGCTCACCGACTCGACAACCTCACGCACACACGCACAGAGTCCCCTCCATAGAAATAGGTCCCATCGTCCCTTTCTGCAGAGGGAGGGCCCCCAGACCAGGTATCACCCCAAGGATTCCATTGTTAAGCCTTACATTCCACTAGGTCATCCCACCTGGACCACCACGCTGTGCACATATGTAACCATGGCCAAACCTCACTCAGTGTGGCTCTCTTTGAACCTACGGAGCAGCGTTTGCCATTAAAACTGCCTCCCAGTCACTCACAGTGTTCCGATGAATCAGGGGTAGAAATTTGGTGCCAGTTGTAGAAACTACTGCTTCCTGGGGGTAAATCGCGGAAGCGTTCCGTGTCTAGGTCCTACTTGTGAAGCATCTGGAAGTGCCATCTGTGCAAATGCACCTCTTCGTCGATCCAAACATAAACACAACCCCGGCTTCTTTCGACAAGTTCTTTTATCTTCCTGCAGAAATCTTCCTCCACGCAAAATGAGCTTCGCAAGGAGAAAAAGAGCATCCATCTCCCGTGTCCGCTGTGGGCTCACTCTTTTTAGTTACCGGGATGATGGCAAACATGAGAGAAAAGCTCTCGGAAGCCGAAATGATGGCTCAGGACTGCCGGGGCCTTTTGAATGTAATCAAAGGAAGAAGCTGGAAGTTAACACATCCCTTGACAGAGGATCCTGTCATGTCAGGGGAATAGGCAGCAAGTCTGTGCAGGTTCATTTCTTCCTGGCATAAAATATTCCTTCTGATCATAAAGAAATCTGCTTGGAAGGAACTCCAGACAATCAGAGAACAGTTACAGGACAGGTGCTGAGTGACAAATCACAACTTTGATGGTGACAAAAAAGAGAAAGAGTGAGCATCTCTGGATTCAACTTTGTCCTTCCCTGTCATCCTTCGAAAGCTAAATCCCCAACCCTCCCCCCATCTCCGCCAAAGAACTGTAAGTCTCTCACAGCCTGGTATGAATTAAACTATTGGCGACCAGAAATCATTCCAAGAGACCCTTCTAGAAGAGCCCTCATAGTATTGAAAAAACAAAAGCTTTACGAAACACCTGAAACACTAAGATGAAAATATTTCCATTCTAAATTTTAGCTGATGGTCCCAGACAAGAGCTGCCACCTGTTTATCACGTTCCAAAGTGGGATTTTAGATTGTCAGTATTCTTCTTCAAGGGCCAGATAGTAAATACTTTAGGCTTTGTGAGCCATAACTCACAATCTTTTTATTTATTTTTTTAAAAACTTTTTAGAGGTAGTCAGCTGGATTTAGGCTATAGTTTGCCAACCCCTGTACTAGACCCCTTAGGCTGGTCTTACAGACATGAGAGGGTCAACAGTTTTGTGACTCCTGGCCTATCCCCTGGAAGCTCTAAAATGGTTAAAGTCAGAGAGACAGAGAAGTCGAAGCTTGTGGATTTCTTTTTAGGGGAAGTTGTTGGAGGGCCACATGCCCCAGCCCCAAAGAGTAATTGTTGAGGTGTGTTTTGATAACCCATGACTGTGGAAAAAAAAAAACCATCTCAAAACTTAACCTTCAACGATATGCTATTTCTTTAAAAAAAATTTTTTTTCAACGTTTATTTATTTTTGGGACAGAGAGAGACAGAGCATGAACGGGGGAGGGGCAGAGAGAGGGAGACACAGAATCGGAAACAGGCTCCAGGCTCTGAGCCATCAGCCCAGAGCCTGACGCGGGGCTCGAACTCCCGGACCGCGAGATCGTGACCTGGCTGAAGTCGGACGCCCAACCGACTGCGCCACCCAGGCGCCCCAGATATGCTATTTCTAATGAGTCTTTGGGTTGGGTAGTCTGGTAGGTTTTTTTCTTCCATGTGGTGTCATCTGGGGTCACTCATATGGCTACACTCAACTGGGATTATGGCTGCAACTACAAGCCCAAGGAGACTTCACCCACAAGTCTGGGGTGGATGGATATGCTGGGCCTCCATCCTTCTTTCTCTCCATATGGGCTCTCATCATTCACTGGTTTGACTCAAGCTCTATTCCGTGGTGGCTGGATCCCAAGAAAGCAGAAGTGGAAACTGCAACATATCTTGTTGCCTAGGCTCTGAAACTCACAGAGTGTGTAACTTCTGCCCATTCTGTTGGTTGATGCAAGTTTCAAGGACATCCCAGAGTCAAGGGGATGGAGAAACAGATTCCTTTTGATGGGAGGAGTGATGCACACATGCAAAGATGGGGGAATTGTTGGTGGCCATCTCTGGAGATAATCTGCTACAGTCTTCCCTCTGGAAGCTTACAATTCTCCAGCAGGCAAAATACACCCACTCTCTCCCAAGATCCCCCCAAAGTATCATCCAATCTGGGCATCCACTCAAGGCCCAGGTACAGATGAGGGACCTTAGATACATCTCTTCTTGATCTGGTGACTGAAGAACTCAGTGGATCATTTATCTGCACCCATCTTGTCTCCACACACACCCAACACAGAATGGTGACACGGGGATGAGATGGTTGCGACTGACAGTTTCATTAAAAAGTGAGAAGAGAATAAACAGAGGGTGCATGGCAGCCAATGGGCCATGGTGGTTTGAAATCCCACTAGGCACGTGTTGCCAGCAGAACCGATATTCATCTGAGTTCACATCCCACTTCTGGTACCAACCTCTGTGTCAGTTTTCTATTGCTGAATAAGCAATAAACCCAATAAGCCCAACATCTAGTGTGTTAAAACAACAGCAACTACTCACATGTTCATGATTCTGCAACTGGGCAAGGCTTGGGGGGAACAGCTCATCTCCGCCCTGTGGGGTACTGGCTAAGTAGCTTCGGCAAGGGCTACTGGTTCCAGGGTGGGTTTGATAGCACGTCTGGCACCATAAAGAGAGATGGCTGGGGGCTAGCTGGGCATCTCTCTCCCCCTTGATGTCTCTCACCCTCCAGGGTCTCTCACTGCATCCAGCAGGGTGATCAGATGTCTACACGTGGTGATGGGCTTTTGGCTGCATTGTGTTGGTCAAAGCAAGTCATAGAACAGCCCAGATTCAAAGAGAGGGGAAATAGACTCTATTTCTTGAGGAAAGGAGATGCAAAGAATTATTGACTATCTTAATCCATCCTAGTCTGACCTTTGACCAGAAATATCCACATGCGAGGCACGCTCCCTCTCTCTCCCTGGACCCCAAATTCTCAGCTCATTTTGACATCAGGCTTTCAGCCCAGGTTCTCATGGTCTCAGTCAGGTCCAAGGACAGATGAAGGGCCTCAGAAACAGCTCCTCAAGTTCAGTTTCCTCTTGATTCAGAGACTTGTGAACCAAAACAAAACAACTTTCCTGCCTCCCCTCCCCCTACGCAGCATACAATAGTGAGACAGCAATGAAATAACCACAGTAAACACCCTCATTCAAAATGGGGAGGAAAGGGAAGCACACAGCAGTCACTGGTTCATAGAAAATCTGGAAATCCAGCTGGGCACATGCTACCAATTTCCCCTAACCCAAGGCAGGAAAGGCTACCTCACTAGGGACGAATTCCCTAATCCACATTTTCATTGGCTCTAGGTCTACCCTCTGGGCTCTTAGCTCTACTCTCTGAGTCATCTTTCCTTTTCTAGAAGAAATGGACCACCTCTGCAGCAGAGTAGCTTTCTCAACTTGCTTCCCAACTATGGAAAGTTGATATTCCAAAGACCTCTTTTCCACTGGAACTGTGTCTCTGAGTTCAGGCTACTGATTCTCTCACCAAGCACTTTCCTTGAAAACGTTGTATGTTTCCCATGAATCGTATTGGCATTTACTCTGTGCCCGTGAAAGACTCAGCCGTAGTTCTTCCCAAGACAGAGTTCTTCTACTTTGAACATGGTGGGCTGTGTGGGAAAGAGCCCTTAAGATTTTTAAAACCCTTTGTCTACTTGAGAGGGTCTCTGAAGAACAACTTTAAACATTTCAAAACATCTTAAAAGAGGTCTTACAGCCTTGATATGATCTTTATCCTATGGCCATATTTTACTGGCAGGAACCCCCTGTGTTTTATCTTTGTCCTGAGACTATTTCTTACTTTGAGAAGTTTTTGCAGAGACTATCCTGGGTCCTCAGTTAACTCAAAATTCTACTGGAAAACTGGTGAGTTTCTTCTTTAACTTATCGCTCTCTTGCAATCCCTTGTGGTATATCGCTAAAAGAAGCCAGCTGTCCCTTTCAACATTCTGCCTGGAAATCTCCTTAGAGGATCCACGCATTCATGAGTTATGTGTTCATCATCTGTATTATTGGAGGGAACAGGGCTGCTGTAACTTTTGCTGGTACATAAAAGGATCTCCTTTCTGCAGCCTCCAGGAGCAAGTTTCTCTCTGATCCTGTAGTCTCCTCCCCGCCCTCCCAGCTCCACCTGCCATGGAGTCGCAAAGCCAATGTCATGTCTTTGAGGTTTTGTTTCACCCAGTTCTAGGTACCAACTTCTGTGTCAGTTTTCTAATGTAATTAGTGCCTTAAAACAGCAATGTATGATGTCTCATGATTCTGTGGGTCAGCCGAACTTTGCTGGGCAGTTCTGTTCCACAGGACTTCAGCCCCCCATGCCCACCCTGAGAGCTGGAGTAGTTGGTATGACAGGGGGGCAGCCGGGCCTCCCTTTTGTCGTGTGGTGTCTCATCACTCAATAGTCTAGCCTGAACTTCTGTACATGGTGACTGGATCCCCAAAGAGCAAAGGTGAAGCCACATGGTGTCCTCAGGGCCAGGCTCCAAAACTTGCACAATTTTTCCAAAAAGTTTATTTATTTATTTTGAGAGAGAGTGAGAGAGACCGTGCATGTCAGACAGGTAGAGAGAGAGAGGGAGAGGGAGAACCCAAGCAGGCTCCAGGCTTTCGGCATAGAGCCCGATGCAGGGCTCGATCTCACAAAACGTGAGGTCATGACCTGAGCTGAAATCAAGAGTCAGGTGCTTAACCAACTGAGTCACCCAGGCACCCCCAAAACATATACAAATTGTGTGTACCATATCAACTGGTCAAAGGAAGTCACCTGCTCATCTCCACACGTCAAAGGAGCAGAGGAACAAACTATCTCTTGCTGAGATCAACAGTGTGTAGGTACAGATGGGAGGAATTATTCGTGGTTGTCTTTGCAGATTAACCACCATGGACAGCTTGAGAAGCTCCTAGCAGACCAATGGGAAAGGTTGACCCAAGTATCCTGGTTACGTATGGCCCTGTGGATTGCTGTCTGACATACTAAAAAGGCCAGGGGTAGAGAGCACAGGACTCTGATTGGGAAGTCACTGTGCTCCCAGCTACAGAAAGGCTTATGCTGTCCAGGGAGTTTATTTCCTACAGAAGTGGCCACATAGGAGAGCAAGCCAGCATGAGATCATCTTAGATCCTGCCATTGGCCACAGCCTGGAGGGGTGAAGAGGCCTCAGCAGAAAATGGCTGGAGGGGTCGAGCCGAAGGCCCAGGGATCAGGAGGGGACTGTCCTTCCTGAGAGGCCTCACCCGCATAAGGGGGAGCAGTCACTAGCAGTGAGCACGGCCAAAGAGCCCACATACGGGTCTCCTGAAAGACAGCTTTGAACACATGCCAAACTCAGAAATAGCCACTTCCCAAGAGGGCCGGAGAGGCAAGAAGTTCCCTGCCCCCTCCCCTTCAATGCTTGGCAAGCTGGGGATGAGTGGTAAAGGTGAACCGCGGGGAACCAGAAAAAAGTGGGCCCTGTCCCCCACCCTCTCCCCCCCGCGCCTTTCCCACGGCACACTCTATCTGGAGGAGGGACAAAACTTTCCCTCCGAGTCAAGCTTGGAGTTTTGATTATTAAGCAAAACTTAGTTACTGAACTGGCAGATTGGAGGTGACCACCAGTCAGAGAGAGCTTTTTGTCACCTATGAGTGGGACGATGTCCTCTAGGAGCAGGGCAGGAACTAGTCCTGTGGCATCAGGTTGGGGTGGGGGGGGCAGAAAAAATTGCTTTCTGGTTATACCTGCTCAGTTGACGTGACCGTTATAAATCTGTTTCCATCCCAGGAGACACTGCTTGGGAAAGAATCTTCATGATAACCAACAGGACACCCTGGAACCCCATTAACACCAGCAGGTGCTGGTTCACAGGGGGATAGACATGCTCATTTCTGGATTCACTTTGGACACTATCCACCCTGTCCCGTGGACAAGGTACCGGAACACCTCATCGATCCTACATGGCTCTGACACAATGTGGTGTCTCATAGCACAAGATTTGGGGGGTCAGAAAAACCTGGGTTTAAATCCTAATGGTGGGGCATCTGGGTGGCTCTGTCTGTTAAGTGTCCAACTCTTGATCTCAACTCAGGTCTTGATCTCAGAGTCGTGAGTTCAAGCCCTGCCTTGGGTTCTACGCTGGGTGTAAAGTCCACTTAAAAGAAAAAATCCTAATGCTGCCTTTTATTAGTCACGGGATTTGGAATAGTTCACTTAATTTCTCTGCACTTGGGTGTTCTCATTCATAAGACAGGGATCGGGGCGCCTGGGTGGCGCAGTCGGTTAAGCGTCCGACTTCAGCCAGATCACGATCTCGCGGTCCGTGAGTTCGAGCCCCGCGTCGGGCTCTGCGCTGATGGCTCAGAGCCTGGAGCCTGTTTCCGATTCTGTGTCTCCCTCTCTCTCTGCCCCTCCCCCGTTCATGCTCTGTCTCTCCCTGTCCCAAAAATAAATAAACGTTGAAAAAAATTTTTTTTCATAAGACAGGGGTCAAACGCCTCCTTGACAAGGTCATTCATAAGAATGAAACAAGGTTAGGGGCACCTGGGTGGCGCAGTCGGTTAAGCGTCCGACTTCAGCCAGGTCACGATCTCGTGAAAGAGGAGATACACTTACTACTCACTAGCATTTCTGATTCTCCTCTCCTTTCAATGAAATGTAAGTGTGTCCCTTTTACGGGAAAGAGTTTAAGAGCCATGGTAGTATTCTCCACACCCCGTGGTCCTCTCATGTGCCAACCAATAAGCCTGTATTCTGGATGGTGCAGCCACGGGGTGGTGGGACCTCCCCCAGCCTGAGTCGCTGAGTTGCTTCAAGGAGATTTATGTGCCCTAGAAAGTTGTCTGGCCCTCAGTGGCCCCTAGACCCTTTGGATTGAATGCTATTTGAAATATGTTCAGATCAAACAACACAGGCTAAGGGCAAACTGTGCATAAGACTCTGGGCTTGGCACTTTCCAAATGCCTCACCTTGACATTCATTCATGCCTTCATTGAAACTGACATATGCCAGGTCCTGTGCTGGCTCCTGGGGAGACAGCAATGCAGACGATTCACTCGTTGCCCTCGCCCTCGGTGAGCTCATGATCTAATCTGGGCAATAACTATGTAATCATAACAAAAAGGAGAAGAAGAGTTGATACTTAATGAGCATTTCGCACGGTGCTGAGCAATTTACACGCACTGTCTTGCCTTATTTCTGACAATAACCCTGTGAAGTAGAGGGTCAGTCAGCCCTTCATTTATCTGTTGCTGTGTCACAAGTTCCTCCCAAACACAGTGGCTTAACATAACCATCATTTTTTTACCTCTCCAAAGGCTGTCATCTGAATGGGACTCAACCGTATGGTTCTTCTGCTCTTGCCTGGGGTCAGGCCGTGTGGCTGCAGTCAGCTGAAAGGGGCACCTGGGGCTGGACTCCGCTAGGACACCAGGAAGCTGAGTTTCTGTCTCTCTACGTGGTGGCTGGACCTCTCCCTTGTTGTGCGGCACCTTGACGTGCTCTCTCCGATGGGGTACGTGAACTTACAGGGCAGCTCAGGGCTTGCAAGAGTGCAGAAACCGTCAAGCCTTCTTCAAGCTTAAGCCCAGAACTGGTACAGCGTTACTTCCATCCCATTCCACTGATTAAAGCAAGCTGCAAGCCCCACCCTGTCATCAAGGGGGATGACAAGACAAGGACATGAATAGTAAAAAGCGTGGTTCGTCAGGAACCATTCATACGACAGAGCATCGCAATGCTTTCTGGCCCAAGCAAAACCAGCTTGGCTTATGCTAACTCAAGTTTAAAAGAAAAGGTGGGGGTGGGGGGATTTATTGGCTTTTGGAACTGGAGGCCCAGGTGCACCTCTCTCTTCAGGCACAATTGGACCAAGGGACACGTATGATATAATCAAGGCTTCCTTTTTCTCTCTATTCCTCAGACAGACTCTCTCTATGCAGTGGCTAAGACAGCTGCCTACCTTCTAGAACTATACCCAACATGCTTAGCAGCCCCTGCGTGGAGAGAAAACTCTCTTTCCATTTTGTTGCACAAAGTTCCAGACAGGTCTGGATTAGCATGACAGGAGCCTCATGCCCATCTTTAAAACCCAGGGAATGGAGCACTGTTATTGTCCAGGTCCGGACACAGGGCCACCGCTGTAGCCCTTTCCAACCACATGGAATAGATTCCTTAGTTAAAGACACGGGGAGGGGGGAGGAAGGAAGGGAGGAAAGGAGGGAAGAAGGAGGGAGGGAGGAAGGAAGGAAGAAGGAGGGAGGAAGGAACGAACGAACGAATGAAGGAACGAAGGAAGGAAGAGAGAGAACGCATGGGAAGAAAAGGAAGTCTCTATTATCAGAAAGAGTTAGGTAATGCTAGGAAGACAGGTGGTATGAGAATTCTGATGTTCAAAACTAGTGAAGGGATCGGTCCAAGTTCATAAAACCAGAAGACGCTACAGCCACGACCGGAATCTAGGTCTCGTAGATGTTCCTGGGCTCCGTGGCCAAATTCTACAACAGCGTTTGCAAACAAACAATGACAAGACCGTGTAACGTGACCCATGATCGAGCACCAGCCATGGTGCGGAAACGATGGAGCAGAGCTATTTGCTGGGCGGTGGTGGGGTGATGAGTCAGGGAGGACCTCCCAGGGGAAGCAACGCTTGAGCCGGGTCCTTAGGGCAGGTCACTCCAGGACAAGGGGTCAGCATGCTCAAACATGCCTCGGGAACCTGTAAGATCTTGGAAGAGTGGGAGAAAAATGGTTTCTGAGCTGAAGGCTAAAGATCTTTGCGTCCATGGATTTTTCATAAGAAGTCTGGGAATTTATCCTCGAATCCAGCCTGGTTTATAAACAGGATATATATATATATATATATATATATATATATATATATATAATGATTTATCAATATCAATATCAATATAATATCACATATAACAATTTATCAAATATATTTCAAAGCACTGCTGAATTCACGGTAGCTTGTTGTTAGATGTCTCCTCAATGAGGGGGGATCTAAAAGTAGACCCGTCACCCTGCTTGGTTCAGGAATTACTTTGATGTTGTAAAGGACGCTTTATACTAAAAAACGCCGGGAGACATCGATCGCAAATGCGAGTTGCGAAGGGGCCACTTCTACAAACGAGGCAGGGGAGGGCAGCAGAACCTGCCCAGGGGGGTTCACAGCCACCCCAAAGGCAACTGGAGACCCCTGGAGGGGTTTGAGTGGGGAAGGAAGGGTTGATTCAGACCAAGCGAAGGTTGGGGCTGGAGGGGCTGATTTGGGGGCTGGAGGGGCTGCTTTTGCGGGTCCATGTGATTCTGCGCATCAGAGGCGGCTGTGGTGAGGGTCGAGAGAGTAGAAGATATAAAGCACGCACTCTGGGGCCGACTCCCTGGGTTCAAATCCCAGCTCTGCCACTTAACTGCTGTGTGACTTGGGGCAAGATACTTAGCCTCTCTGGTGCCTTTATAAAAAGGGAATGAGGATGGCTTTAGAGGATAAACGAGTTGAAACACGCAAAGTGGTTGGGATCGTGTCCGGGGTTCACACCACGGGAGAATATTGTCACCTCAAACGTGTGCACGTGACTATGTGGATATTTACTCTCGTGGCCTAAGAAAGATGGGGCAGCGGCCTGGCCTGCGGAGCGTAGAGAAAAGAGTTGGAGGTATGTACATATTTACATCTGTGTGCAGCGTTACACGCATCCACATCCGTTCCAGATCCCATGTACAATGGTCTGTACATTCCCTGAAGGCAGAAACCCCGTCACAGGTGTCTCGCTCAGTGAATGCCTGAGACCCCCAGACTCCCCTCGGGGACAGAAAGGCCCTGGGGTCTGTCTTGTCTAACGCCGTAGATGAGAATCAGGACAAACACCGAGAAGATTCCTTTCTTCGGCCCAGGACGGGTAGGCGGCTCGTGGACTTCTGAGGGTCTGTCACGGGAGACAGGTGAGATCCGAGCTGGGCTCGGATCTCCTATTTTCTCAGAGCCCGAGAGTCGAGGAAAACCGGGAACAGACCGGGAGGGCTGCCGAGGGAGGCGTGAATGTTCTCCAGAGCCGGGTCAGCTCCCCTCGGCCTCCGACTCAGCGCCTGTGGGGCTCGGGGGACCGAGGGGCCCCACCTCTGCCTTTACAGCTTCTCTCAGCAGGATGCCTCCCCCGTTTTCCAGATAAGGAAACTGAGGTCTGGAGAGGTGATTGCACGGGGTGCGAGGGAGAAGTAACAGTGTGCATGAAGCAGGCCCCATACTAGGGACTGAACTGAGTATCTCAGACAGGAATCTGCTCACGTGGGTGGACTGGGCCCATTTGACAGGTACAGAGCCCGACCTCGGATAGCTGGAGCCGTTCCCTTGGGTTCTGGGGTACACCTAAGACTTTCATTTCACTCCTGCTCTGGAATTTGGAGTCTGGGGAGCCTCTTGTTCCGGCCTCCTCGGCTGGCGAGGGGGTCCCTGACTACCCTCGGCTCACCCGCAGAGCAGAGGGGTCTCGGCCCACACCTGCAATCTGACCGAATTCAAGTAGGGGCATCACAGGGCGCCTGGGTGGTTCAGTCGGTTAAGCTTCCGATGTCGGCTCAGGTCACGATCTCGCGGTTCGTGGGTTTGAGCCCCGCGTAGGGCTCGCTGCTGACAGCTCGGAGCCTGGAGGCTGCTTCAATTCTGTGTCTCCCTCTCTCTCTGACCTTCCCCTGCTCGCGCTGTCTCTCTCTCTCTCTCTCTCAAAGATAAATAAACTTAAAAAAAATTTTTTTTTTAAAGTAGGGGCATCACTTCCTGTCTCTGGCCTCTCCTGCCCCTGGCTGCTCACCCTTCCGCCAGCCAAGACTGGGCACCAGCCGTGCCAATAGGAATGGAACCCTCCTTATCTGCTTGTCTGCAAATCATCGTAAGAATGTGGGTAGGAGACTGGGGTCCTCGAAAGCTCTCCTACTAAAGACTCTGTGCAGAATCCAGCAAAGAGTTGAGAATATTTCTATTCTGTTGCCCGGCGTCATTCTCCCCCATAGCATGCATATTACACAAGCCGGAAGTCATGCGGATAAGCTTCGTACCTGCGGCTGACTGTTACCTCCTACGACCTAGTCTCTCCATCAGGCCAACCAATCAGCGCGTTCATTCTGTCCTCACCCCACTTGAGGGAAAAACTCCCACGACTCTCCCTTTACAGCGGAGGAGGAGGCTCAGAGAGGGTGAGTGTTTGGGCCACATCACACAGCTAGAGTTAGCAGCTCCACCTAAATGTCCTTTCCTGTTGACCAGGCGGCAGCAGCCGTCATCACTGTCCCCACGCCCTCGGCCGGCCACACGCCTCCTCGCTGCCTCAGCAACCCGGGCTCACCTCCTCCTGTGCCACTGCCATCCCCCCTCCTGGACGTCATGCTGCCCTTTCTACTGTCCATATGGTAGTGAGATGGTTTGGAAATATTCAGAAAAGGCTGAAACTTCGGGAGGGTCTACAGCAATCTAATAATAAGGAGGAGGAGGGGACGTTAAAAGTCTCACCAGACCTCTTGGCACAGCCCTCCAAAGAAAACATCATCTCCGTTGTTTGGATGTGAAAGGGATGTTCCTGAAGGTTAAGCATCTTGCCCCAAGGTCCCCGAGTCAGGCTTTGAACCCAGGTCGATGTGGCACCAAGACCGACGATGTAATTTTTCTAGCCATGTGGGTGGCAGGAAATTGGGGAGAAGGAATCAAGGAGGGCTTCTGGAAAGAAGGGATGCCTGAGCCGAGCCACGAGGGCTGAGCCTGCAAGAGAGAAAAAGCAAGAAAACGCCCAGAGAAGGGAACACGGTCACTTCCAGCCATTTCTACCAGCCCTGGTGACGGTGGGGGTTGGGGTCATCCCTCAAGGCACAATGAAGGTAATGTCTCCCTGAGTATGCTTCGCGCGACTCTATCAGTAAAAACAACCATAATCTGATATTTTGTCACCTACAAGACTCACTAATAATCTTGTGAAAACATGTTTTTTTTTAACTGAGGTAACGCACACATAACAGAAATTAACCATGTTAAAGTGAACAGTTCAGCAATATTTAATAACCACCGTCTCCAGCTAGCTCCAAAACATGTTGTAACCTCGTATTAAAACCACTTACCATCGGGGCGCCTAGGTGGCTCCGTCAGTTAAACGGCAGACTTCGGCTCAGGTCATGATCTCACAGTTCGTGGGTTCGAGCCCCGCGTCGGGCTCTGTGCTGACCGCTCGGAGCCTGGAACCTGCTTCGGATTCTGTGTCTCCCTCCCTCTGCCCTTCCCCCCACTCGCACTCTGTCTCTCTCTGTCTCTCAAAAATGAATAAACATTAAAAAAACAACAACACTTACCCCCCTATGCTTGCCTCTGGCAACCACCAACCCAATTTCTGTCCCGGTGGATTTTGGGTATTTCATATAAACGCAATCATACAACATGTGAACTCTGGTGCCTGGCTTCTTCTCTTAGTGTCATGTTTTCAAGGTTTCATTTCACATTTCACAACTTTTCTAGGTGAGAAAGAGCCAGCAGAGCTCAGACTACGATCTAAATATGACCCGGCGTCTCCTGCCCAAGCCTGGCTCTTCCCTTGGACGTGTCCTACCCTCCTCCAGGGGCCCAGAAGGCGATCACAGGCCCAAGTGTGAGTCCTCACTCAGCCATCTCCCTGACTCAGTCTGCCCCTCTGAGCCTCGGGTTTCCATCTGTAAACCAGATGATTGACCCCACAATAGGAATATACTTCAACTCTCCCAGACAGTATGCTGTTAAAGGGCTAAAATGGCACATTTTTTTTATGGGCTCTTATCACAACTTTTCAAAAAAAGCATGATGAGGGAAAACAAACAAACAAAATGAGATGGTTGAATCCATCAACGGATCACTCAGGACCCTTCGATCCTAAAGCATTGAGAATTGAGAATCAGGGAGAAGAAAGGCCAGACAAAGAGATAGAAAGGAAAGGAACAATCTGGCCAAGGAAGGGACAGGGGATGGGGAGGAGGGAAGGAGGGAAACAGAGGGAGGGGAAAGGAGAGGGAGAGAAAAAGGGAGGAGGGAGGAAGTGGGAAGAAGAGGGAGGGGGAGGGAGAGAAAGGGGGAGGGGGGAGAGAGAGAGGGAGATGGGGAGAGGAGGAGGGAGAGATGGAGAGAGGGGCAGGGGAGGGGGAGGGGGAAGGAAAGGGAGAGGGAAGGAGAGATAGAGGGAGGCGCAGGGGAGTGGGAAGGAGGGTGAAAGGGAGGGGGAGGGAAAGGGGAAAGGAGCGAGAAGGGGGAGGGGAAGGGGCAGGGAGAGAGTGAGAAAGGGAGACGAGAAAGGACAGGAGAGAGGAGGGAGAAGAAGAAGGAGGGGAGAGGGAGAAAGGAAGGGGAGAGGAGGGCTGGGAGGAGGAGGGGGATGAAGGAGGGAGAGGGAGGACCCTCCCATAGTCCCGACCAGCGGTCCTTCTCTGCCTCCTTTTGTCTGTGCATTAACTGCCCCAGTCTCATCCTTGTCATTCTTCAAACCTCAGTTCTAACCTCCAGCGTCATCTGCGGGGGAGTCTACACTCCTGGACCAAGATGGCCACCGTCTGGTTTCCAAACTGACTCAGCTTCTGTCACGTAAACTTTTTTTTTTTCCCCCAAGAGAATTCGACCCAGAATCGGGATGAAAGCAATAAATATTTGATAAGAAAAAGCAACGCTTCAGCCACGTCCTTAAAACACGTCGGTCGCGTCGCCAAGGACTTTCGCACCAGGTCTCAATGTCAAGCCCCCCCCCCCCCCACCATTAGCTGAAGGGACACCAAGACTTGCGGGGACCACACATTCTAGATTTGCTTCACCTGGTTTCACATCTCCAGTGCCCCGTTCCCCAGAGCACCCGCTCTCATCAGAACACGAGCCGCAATTTCAGGTCAGGAGGAAGTCTGGAACCCCAAGGGGAGGCCACAGTTCCTGAAAGACTAATTATACACCGGCAGTGGCCCCTAAAACGCAGGTGAATAAATGCATTTAGACAGCGTTGTAAGTAGCAGTCCAAAAATGGTTTTGAGAACAACCACTGTCCACATACAACCAAAAATAAAAACATCACCTTGATTTATTCTCCTCGGAGGCTCTCGGAGACGGAGTCTGGATGCCCGTCTTCATGCCTCCAAGTCCCAGCTGGAAAGGCGGCTGGAAACAGAGTATACACAGAATGATGGGGCCATTACTGAGGCAGGGGTGCAGGTAAACGCAAGCACTACGAGGGGTGTGAGGCCAGGGGGAAGAAACCCAGGAGGGCTTCCGGTAAGCAGGGGCACCCAAGGTGAGTCATCGAGGGTGACCCCCGGGAGGTGGGCCCACAGGAGGAAGAAGGCACAAGCTTCCCGAAATGATGACATTACCCGGCTGTGCTCAGGGAGTGATAGATTACTGGTGACTCTCTCTCCCCTTTAGACCCTCTATTTCCATCGCTTCCCTAAGCAGTATGTGTCACTTAAGAAAATTCTTTTTTGTGTGTGTATTTATTTTCGAGACAGAGCGTGAGCAGGGGAGGGGCAGAGAGAGAGGGAGACACAGAATCCGAAGCAGGCTCCAGGCTCTGAGCCATCAGCCCAGAGCCCAACGCGGGGCTCAAACCCATGAAACTGTGAGATCGTGACCTGAGCCGAAGTCGGACGCTCAACCGACTGAGCCACCCAGGCGCCCCTATGTCACTTTTTAAATAAAAGTTTCTTGTTTACATTTTTTTCCATTTCACTTTATACTTACAACTGACAGTAGGAGTTTTCAATATTTTGACAGATTTTTATTTTTATTTTTATTTATTTTTTTTTTTTTTTAATTTTTGTTTTCAATGTTTTTATTTATTTTTGGGACAGAGAGAGACAGAGCATGAATGGGGGAGGGGCAGAGAGAGAGGGAGACACAGAATCGGAAACAGGCTCCAGGCTCTGAGCCATCAGCCCAGAGCCTGACGCGGGGCTCGAACTCCCGGACCGCGAGATCGTGACCTGAGCCGAAGTCGGACGCTTAACCGACTGCGCCACCCAGGCGCCCCATTGACAGATTTTTTAAAGGTCGCTTTCCCCATCGATTGTTGAGAGTGTTTTTTAAATGGCCAATTTTAGGGTCTGACGCTACTGGGCAAGGCAAGGACCGCCTGCAGCTGGGAACAGCGCCAACTTCGGGGAAAATTTGCTTCGATAAAATTGGGCAGTTGAGTGTTAAACTATTCTGGAAATAATCCACATACCTCGGTGCTAAAATGCTCCTTCTCCCTACTTACCCTCAAAAAAAAAAAAGTTAAATAAAAAAATTTTTAAAGAGAGGAAAGGGAGCCATTTCAAGGGACCTGGAGAGTTGTCCCCAAGAACGTGGTCCAGCCTCTGAGGGGGGGGGGGGGGTGCGGAGGCTTAGACGACAGACATTTACTTCCTCACAGCTCTGGGGGCTGGAAGTTCGAGACTGCTTCTGAGGCCTGGCTCTTGAACTTGCAGATGACTGCCCTCCCTCCCCCGCCCCACCCCATGTGTTCACGTGTCTCCCTCCGTACGTGCCTGTGTCCTTTCCCTCTAAGGACACCAGTCATGTTGGATTAGGCCCACCCTGCTGAGCTCGTGTTACCTTCACCACCTCTGCAGAGGCCCTGTCTCCAAATACAGTCCCATTCCGAGGCCCTGCGGGGTAGGATTCCGACAGATGAATTTGGGGGCCACACTCAGTCCACGATACTGGGGTACAGATACATGTCTCCAGATGAGTCCTTTGTTTCTCCCGCTGGCTATGAGAGAGTTCCGGACATTCGTATTTGGCTGATTTGGCCGCAAAATCAGGATGCTGGAGAGCACATGTGTGCACTGTCAGAGCCCCTCGGCCACCCAGGGCAGCGCCGGGCAGCGGCCATCCCGAGAGGCAGGAAGCAAGAAGGGCTGGTCCGGGGTCCCACACCAACACACAGGGACTCATCACCCGCCCCCTGCAGCTACCGACGTGCCCAGGTGCACACGCACACACATACACATGCAACCACACACATCACAGGCACACACACCCTCCGACGGTCATTCTGACTCTGCTGTGGGATGTGGGTTGTGATGGAGCCAGGAGCTAGGAGAAGCTGAGGCAGAAGTGGAGAAGCTGAGGAAGAGACGATACTGTGAGAAAGCCCATTGCCTGTCTAATCTCGGGCCGCCTTACTGATCTGAGCTGGGCGCAAGGCTCCATGCCGTCTGCTCCCCTGATACCAGCGGGTATCTGGGAGCCAAGAGAACCCTAACAACCTCGGTAGACCATCCTCTGTCTGCTTCTCCGTGCACGTCACCCGGCACAGTGTGAGAAGGGAGAATCCCAGAGTCCGCCCATCACGTATTTTTCCCAACTCTTCCAATTTCCACAGCCATGGCCACAGGGTGTCCTGCTCCCCTTAATGGCTCCAGCCCACACAGGGACCAAACTGTTCACTGGTTTCCCCTGAGCACCACTGAGACGAGATGGGGTTTTCAAGAAAAGGACCCAAAGCCAGGTGGCCAAGAGCCACAACCTCCTCGGCTCATGGGCTCAACCCTGGCTCACGTTCAGATCCCGGCCTCATCCAAGATGGCACTGGGGGGGGGGGACACCCGCTCGCAGCCACTCCCGCCCTCCCACTCTGCGTTCTCCCCCTCCTCCGAGCATCTGTGGCTCCCGACTTCCCCAGCAAGGCCCTGCATCCCCGGGGTCAGAGACCGTCCCAGGAAAACCAGGGAGGGGTGGTCAGGGGCTGGTTTCTTTCCATAAGGCCACTCCAGGGTCCCACTGTCCAGCAGCAGGACAGGATCAAGGGTACGTTCCTCACAACGATAACCACCCTGATTTTCATTGGTGTAGGATATTGTAGCCGCCGAACCCCTACTCCGGCGTGATCTCATTTAACACTTCCTCTTCGGCGTCATTTTACCCACGAAGGAACTGAGGCCCAGAGAGGTGAGGCAGCTGGCTGATGGCCACACAGTGGGTAAAATGGCAGTGCCACTGTTGGGACCCTAAGTGCCCTTACGACCCTTAGGACCCCCTACCGCTTGGCCTCCGTCTCGGTGGCGAAACTGTGCTTAAATACAGGCGAGAGGCAAGAGGGGAACAAGGCCACAGGCACAGGAACGGGGCCCAGATTCCTCCAAGTTAATGCACGTCATATCACAGGGCTGACCTCATAAATATGATTAGATCCTGCCGCGTCCACCCAGACCGCCAGGGCCCTGGATGTGACGAACTCTGTATCCTGTTCCCGGCCACAGCAGGTGGAAATAGTGTGAACGAATGAAATATCACCAGTGAAGCGAACAGCTGAATGCTTCGTCTCCTGGCAGACAGCAGCCAAGAGACTGCTGACCCACGCGCACGGGGCCTCCTGCCCTCCACCAGCTAGGAGGCCAGAGCGGGCTTGGGGGAGAGCACTGGACACTGGACGGGCTTGGAGGCAGACAGACCAGGCTCCGGCCCTGGTGTGCCTTGGGACCTGTCTCTGAACCTCAGTTTTGCCATCTTTAAAAAGAGGATCATGGGATCCGCTTCGGAAACATACGGGGACGGGTCCAGCTGAAGGCCCCGCACAGTACTGGGCCCCAGAAGATAGAAGTGGAATCAGCGTGGGGATATGACAGCCACCTATCCATCGGGCTGCCTCATGGCTGTTCACAGTAGGAAACAGCAGCTAGGGGGAAATTCCACTGGGTGGGGTGGCTGTCTCTAAGCAGATGCCCAAGGGGATGGGAGTGGCGGCCTGTCAGGCCTCGATAAGGAGCAGGGGATCTCAAGGCCAGGAAGGCCACTTTGGGCCCCAGAGTGAGTCATTACAGAAGGTTAATGCATACTGTTATCAAACTCACCGAGGACTTAGGGCCCAACCTTCCCTTGCGCCTGGCTTACTTGGCCGCCTCGGAGACTCACCCAGTGAACAGTTCATGGGCTTTGACCACCTGAATCCCTTGCCCTTCGGTCCAGGGACAGGCCCCCTCCTCTCATAGGTCCAATGGTGTTGACATTCTGCGCCCTCCAGGCTGCTGCTTGGACTGCTTCAGGGACGGTGTTTGACCAAACCAAGATAACCATAGCCACTGACAGTGCTGGGACTTTCGACCAAGATCTTGGGGCAGTGGACTCCCCTGTCCCCGAGGGACTTGGACTGCAAGTTTACGGCACCGCAGGGGAGGGCCATCTTGTAACCCTCAGGAGACACAGTCAGCCTGGGAAGGTGGCCAAGTCGTAGCGCAAGGTATTGCTGGGAAAATAGACCTCGCTGTGTGATCTGGGAGAAGTCACTAAGCTTCTCTCAGCGTCTATCTCTTCAAACCTCTGAGGATCATAATGAGGGTAACATAAAACAGCACGCATATAGCACCGAGCTCACCGTAGGTTCTCAACAAATGAACCCCCACACTATGGTCCGCCCCATGTAGATCTGCTTGATTACAGGCACATGAAAAAGACACGTGGGGATAGAGAGGAAGGCCATCCTGGCTCCCAAGCATTCAGCCGTGACGGGCTCTGACCCCAGCACATATCTTCTGTTAGTCTTTTCAAGAAGCAAGATGGTAGAGGGGCGCCTGGGTGGCTCCGTTGGGTGAAGCGTCCGACTCTTGATTTCGGCTTGGGTCACGATCTCACGGTTGGTGGGATGGAGTCCCGTGTCGGGCTCTGTGCTGGCAGCGTGGAGCCTGCTTGGGATTCTGTCTCCCGCTCTCTTTGCCCCTCCTCTGTGCTCTAAATAAATAAATAAATAAATATTAGTTTTTTAAAAAGGAAGATGGTAGAATAGGAAGGAGCAAGGGCTTTGGGGTTAGAGACACCTGGGTTTAAGTCCTAGCTCCGCTGTGTGACCTTAGACAAGTCACCTAACCTTTCTTAGCCTTGTTCCCTCATTAGTAAAATAGGGAAGGCAAAGCCAAGGGTAAGAGCGGGTTGCCGTGCACACCGTGATCAACACGGTGCTCAACAAATGAGGGTCATGATTTTCCTAGACCCCAGCAAGGGATCTTCCTCAACATTCAGTCCTTAAGACTCTGTCTCATTCCTGCCTCGCTGAGCTCAGCATGCCTGTGACCTCAAGTCCTTGACCGCCCCCCCCCCCGCCTTTGATGACCACCAAAGCCCTGTGACCAGCCCCGACCTCTCTCCGGAATGCGGACCTCTGGGCATCTCCACCAGAATGTCTCCCAGGCATCCCAGATCCAACGCGAGGTCCTGGCTTGTCCACCGCTCTCCGCGTGATTTGGGTCTCTCGCCTTGGCTTTGGCTTCTTCACTTTCCCGTGAGCAGGTCGGAGTAGATCACTACGGAGCCTCCCTCAGCCCTCACATACCAAGATTCTCAACTCCGCGTCATCTCCCCAGACTAGTCACCTTCCGAGGCGGCACCTCCATCGCCCAATGAACCCCCGGCCTGCAAACTTGGGTTTGTCCGTCTTGTTCGACACGGCCACCAAGTCAGGGAGCGTCTCCTCCAAGCTGTTCCCTATCTCCTCACTCCTCCCCGCTGCCATTACTGTCACACTAGGCCAGAGTCCAGACCCCTCCATCAAGACATGCTGGATGGACTCCATATCCAGGCTCTAGCACTGGCTTCCCCGGTCAGTCCAGCCTCTGCTCCAGCGATCAGTGACGGTCAACCTCTCTCCCAAACAGACTTTGCATAGAGGCCGGCCCTCCTCCCGTCACTGTTAAGAACGGAACTTCCCTGTGGATGATGTCAGGGCCCTGGAGATTCTTTTCAGGTCGGGGATGAGGAAAGGAAACTTTCATGGTGTTCACACTAGATATTCAACAAGTAATTTGCTAAATTAATTCATTCACCCATTCATTCATTCGTGCTTTTCAAAACACACCCTGTAGATGGTCATCTCCGATGCCAGACAGATCATGCCAGAGATCCCTTTGACCGTCTCATAAAAGCTGTGGGCCTTCGTTTCACAAGAACATACCTGCATGTGACTTTCTGCATATAATCTCAGGGCGGTTCCTAGACCACCCCCCCCCCCAAAGCCCATCTACAGAGTGAAGTTGGCACCTACTTGAGCTCATTTTCCAGATGGGGAGACAGGAATGCAAAGAGAGGAAGGGGCTTGTCAGAAAACACACAGAACACACATCTCCAGGCACTGGATCGTGTCCCGAAAGTGCTGGGCCCCACTCCGGGATCCAGGGCCCCAGGTTCATGGCTTTGGGTAGTGACTTCCCTAACACCTAATGTCTTTGTGTCATTTCCTCGTCCATGCAGACGTGACCAGGCCTGGACAGCAAGTCTGTGATGCGGAGGTGATGTATATACAAGAACCGAGCCCCGCCCTGTGCACAGAGACTGTTCCTGTTTCTTCATCTGCCCACTTCTTCTCTTCCTTTCCTGCAGGATTTTGGAGGACCGAGACAGGGCTTCCATCTAAAGTGGTCGTGGAAGTCTTCACGGAGGAGGCGAGCCCTGCCCGGGCCTCGATTGTGGGTGCTGGAGGGAGGCAGGGGCCAAGGGTTATTAATAGGCCTGGCTTGATGGAACCAGGGAGGGTGAATGTGATACAGACACCCAGCACCGTAGTTGGGAAGTACCTGACACCAGAAGGGGAGGGGGCCGAGGGCTGGGGGCAGCGCCACCTCCCAAAATAGCCAGAGCAGAAGCCTATATAGGTGGCCACCACCCCCCCCCCCCCACCAGGCTCACTTCCCTGCAGGACCTCCCACCGGCCCAGCCTTTCAGCGAAGGTTCCAGCCCTCCACCCCCACCCGAGGTGAGTGGCAGGGACTGAGGTTGGAGGAGGACGTGGGGGGGGGGGCTACCGTGGGGAGGAAGCCAGCTGGATGGGACAGCCACATTGCCCCTTCCCACAGCCACACGGAGCTGGGAGGGGGGTGCTGGAAGGTCCGCCGTTGTGGAGTCCAGGGCTGCGAGTACGAATTCCTGGGCTCTCCAGCCTAATGCTTGGTGTGGCCTGGGGCAGAGCCCTCCCCGTGGCCGGGCCTCAGGCTCCCCACCTGTGGGATGAGATGGGTGGAGCCAGACGTCTGCAGACTCTGGTGATGCCATCAGAGGAGGCCCATGAGTGGGCAGTGGAGGCAGGAGGAAGGGGATGGAGGGCTGGCAATAACATCTGGTGCTCTGGCGGGTGGGAAATGGCCCAGAGAGGGTGTCAGGTTGTTGGAAGGCTTGTCTAGCAGGCAGAGATAGGGGAAAGGAGGGAGGATGGGCCTGCCCAGTGGCTCCAGCCTTTGCCACAGGGGTCAGTGTTTGGGCGTGGTCTGTGGCACACTCGTGGGACTTGACAGGGCTGGGTCCTGGGCAACGGGGAGGGGCTCCAAGGACAAGGGTCACTGAATTCCAAGCCAGCAGATCCGGGAGGGGCTCCCTCTCTGCCACTGCCTTGCTGTGCGTCCTTCGGCCATTCACTGACTTGCTCTGGCCTCAGTCTCCCCACCAGCATAGCATGAGGCTCCTTCAGCTAGGGAAACAGACTCTCCAAATAGGCCCCTGGAGTGAGCTGAGCCTGAGGGCCGAAATGATAGCACAGAAGCCCAGCACGTCCACATTAACAGCTCGTCTGGGGGCAGGGATGGCGGGGGCAGTTGAGGGGTCCCCGAGAGACAGCATGTCGGGAGCTGCAGCCTCTGCTCCTGGGAAGCCGGCTGGAGGGCTGTCGACTGAAGGAGCTGACTCACAGGCAGGGGGCAGCCGGAGCGGTGTCGTCCTAAGGTTTCCAGGAAGGGCAGCCGTCCAGGGCTGAGCCGAGGGAGACGGTGTTGACAGCCAACGTGCCGGAACTCCAGCAGCTGGACAGCTCTCCCCGGCCGCCCACCAAGTGGCACCAGCCTCAGCCTCTGAACACCCGCCTACACCTTCCGCCGGAGTCTAAAGATCCCACCACAAGGGACCATCAATACCACCAACACAGGGAGACAGAACACCAGAAAAGGGGAAGGTCACTGCCCAAGGTCACACAGGCACTCAGCACAGCCGCAGATCCGGAACCCAGGCATCCTGACTCCCCGTCCAGCATTCCTCACACTCTAGAGGGAGCTGGTTGCAGCCCGAATCCTTGGGAGACTGTGGGAAAGAACGCAACTGGTCTCTGGCTACCTACGATTGGGAAGTGTCCACATTTCCCAGAGGTGAAGTTCAAGCCATAAAACCTGCTTCGCTTGTCTCCAAAGTGTGGTCCGAAGGTAACCACCTTCTCCCCAAATGTGAGTCTTCTGGTCTCCAAGTGGGGACAGGGGACATAAAGATTTCAAGTAGCCTCTCCCCGCCCCACCCTCTCCCAAAGGGTCTGCGGGGGCAGCAGTCTGAGCCCCCACTGTACTCCCATGTTCAGTGGCTCAGGAGACCAGAGAAGCCGAGTAGTTAGTGGAGATCTGAAAGCAGTTCTTGGGAAAGTCGGACTAGGAAAGAAAGAAGGAGAAGAAGGTTTCAGGGCATCCCTGGCCAGACGTGGGATGGGGCACCGGGAGGAGGGCCTGAGCAGCCCCGCCCATCCCTGCTACCTCCTCCCGGCCATCCCCTGTGGGGTCAGATTTCCAGACCTCAGCGCTCAGATTTTGCAGCATAAATTTGCATCCAGGACAGACAGGAGCAGAGGCTGAGGTAGGAGCGGAGACAGAATGGGAGCAGGGCCGAGGGACCCACCGGGGTTTGGGCTCGGCCCCCGACAGTCCCGTATCCTCCCCGAGGTGGCGGGACAGCCTCCGAGGTGCACCGACCCGAGACGCTGCGCTGCACCAGGCTGGCGCCTCCTGCGCGCCCTTGACGGCAGGAGAACCCTCCAGCCCCATAAATTCCAGAGGTCGCCCCCTCCCCGGGCACCCTGGCCGCGCGGCCCCCTGGGATCGCGAGGACCCCGGCGGGGGCGGTGCGGGAGCGACAGCGGGTCCGCGCGTCTGCCCGGCCAGCGCGGCGGCGGGACTGAGCGGCTCCGGCTGCGCGCCCAGCCCCGCGCCCCCTGGCTCTGCGCCAGGCCGGCGGGCGTGCGCCCGGCGCGCAGCACTGCAGCGCTGGTCATATGAGCAGAAATGATAAGAAAAGCACTTTTTAATCTTCTCGCACTTGCTCTGCCCGCTCCAACAGTTGCAGGATGTCGATGACAGACTTGCTCGGCGCTGAGGACATCAAGAAGGCGGTGGGGGTCTTTACCGGTGAGCAAGCGCGCTCCCCTCCCCAGACTTCTCCCCGGATCCACCACCCTGGCCCGGGCACCCCCGCGGAGGGCCAGCGCTCCCGCGTGCTCCTCTGCCCACGCTTCCTGCGGGGAGCTGGCAGGACGGAGCAGGGGGCTCCTCGCTATTTCCCAAACTCCACTCGGGCGGGACTTGGCGCAGGGAGCGGGTAGGGAGGCCCAGCGAAACTTGCCGGGTGGCCGCGCTGCTGCGAGGACTCGGGATCCGGGACCAAGGGCAAAGACCGGGATGGAAAGCGGGACCTTCGGGTCCTTGTGGGAGCTCGATACCTCCCGTTAAGGCACTTGGAGGGGTTGCAGGTGCGCCTGCCTTCTCTCCAAGCAGCCCCTTTCGGAGACACCCCCACCCCCCCGTTCAGAACAGGACTCTTTCGGCTTGCGGTTGTTGGCTCCCTGACTGTCCAAGCCCCTCTCTGGGAGTCAGAGCACCCCCCCCCAACAGCTCCCCCCAGCCACCACCACTGTCCCGCGAGCGGGGTGACCTTCCCGCAGCTGGCGCTCTGCTCTGCCCAGCCCTGCGCACAGCATCCTCAGCGCTTCCAACTTCCAGCCTCCTTAGGCGGCGAAGGGCGGGGAGCAGGCAGGCATCCCCACCTCTCTGAGCTGCCCTGGGCTTTTGAGGTCTTAGCTGCTACCTGCCTCCTCTCTCCCCTCACCCAGGTGGAGAAACTGAGGCTGGGAGAGGGCCAGAAACTTGCCCAAGGTCACCTAGCAGGGCAGGAGGGGGATTAGAACTAAGGTCACCTTCCGGTCTCAGTCCCCTACTGGAGTGGCAGAGGTGGACAAAGCAACTTCCCTCGGCCAAAGGCTGAGGGGAGAAAGTGACTCTCAGCAGGACCCCTCCCTGCCACACCCCCATATTACCCTCTCCAGGGTCCTGAAAGGGAGCACAGGACATAGAAAATTGGGGAGGGGGCTTCCCATTTCCTTTCTGCTTGGTGTCCCTTCCTCAGGGTAAGAAGCTCTGGGAGACCACGCTCCTGGGGTACTGCGATAGCCCACCCTCTTCTCCTTGACCCACCTTCCCCCTCTGAGAAGGAACTTAACTGGGAATTCCCGGGGAGACTTCTAACACGCCCCCAACTCCCGCTGGGGATGGATATCTGCAGGAAAGCCACCATTTCTGGGGCCTCCCCCCTTCCTCCTCCTCCTCCCGCTGTGTGACCTTGAGAAAAACTTGTCCTCCCTCTGTCGATTTTCTGGCAACACCATCTGTGGCCAAAAAAAAAGGCTGACCACCGCCCCCCACCAAGATACACCACATCGTGTTCACAACACCCCCCATTCCCCTGCCCGCCCCCATTCAGCCACCACCCAAAAGCCTTCATGGAACCCGGGACGCCCCGCTGCCTTCAAAGGCTACTTCTGCCATCAGCGAAGGGTAGGGCAGAACGTGGGGGCAAATCCACCTTGGGCAAAGCACCCGTCCCCTGGTCTGGGCTCCTTCAGCCCTCCCACCCAGGTACACCCCTCCATCCCCCCCAGCACCGGCACAGGGAGATCAATCGGCAAATGCTGTGGCACCCCCATTCTCCTGCCCTTCCCTACCGCCCCTTCTTTGTCATTTTAACCCGCTGCTCTCCACCCCCCACAGCTGTCGACTCCTTCGACTACAAAAAGTTCTTCCAAATGGTCGGCCTGAAGAAGAAGAGCCCGGATGACATAAAGAAGGTGTTCCACATCCTGGATAAAGACAAGAGCGGCTTCATCGAGGAGGATGAGCTGGGGTAAACTGAGGCCTGCGGGGGCGGCCCCGGCTGAGGGGGCGTGGGGGGCTGGGATTCTTGCTGCCGAGTTCCCATGAGGGCTGCCCTTGTCTCTGCACCGTTGGCAGAAAATAACTCTGCCTGACCGCCGTTGCTTCCGGAGGAATAGAATCCGCAGCAGAAAGTGCAACTAACTAGGTTAAATTATAGCCACTTAATATGGCTAACGGAAGGGTGCTACTTAATAATTTAATACGCGTGAAGAGGCAGGTTTTCTGGATGCTTCACACCACACGCAAGACAGGGAGCGCTGCCTCGAGTATTTAGTTCGTTGATTGTCATTTGCCTAAAAGGCACCCTCCACCATCCCGCAGACCCTCCCCGCCCCGCCCCCTGCACTTGTGTAACAGTGCAGCTAAGGCAGTGTCCGGGCAAGGTGGGGATGCAGAACCAACTTTGGGGGTCAGGAGTCCGGGGAGCAGAGCGGAGGAGGGGAAGGTCATCACTAGGAAAACGCACCCGGCTCGTCGCTGCCCACCAGGCTCGTCTTACGTCACTCTCTGGCCAAGACTGCCTTGGATTTGGTCTTCAAGAGAAGGGGGATGGTGTGGAGAGAGGCCTCGCAATAGGGACTTCCCTGTCCATCCAGTCTCAGTCTCACCCCAGATCATCCCACAAGGGTACCCTTTGCCTAGAACCTTCCCCTTCTACCCCCCTCCCCCCCGCCACGGGCTGACTTCTGCTTGTTCTCCAGAGGTCACCTTCTCCAGGAAGCCTCCCTGACTCTCCCCCTCACCCCAGGTGGGATGGATGCGTCCTCTGAGCACCCTTCTCTAGTTCCTCACCATCGCACCCATCACACCGTGCAGTCTTGACCTCCGCCTCAGTTTTTTAGGTGCCTTCCTGCTCTGTGCTCCCACTTTCCAGCACGGCCCTGGTGCAGAGAAGACACTTTTGCGTTTGTGGTGTTGGCCAAATAAACAAATGCAGGTGCCCTGCCTGGCGTGGGGTCCGCCTTTTGCGGAGGACAGCCTGTCCTTCTCTGCACACCCACCCGTGACGCCCAGCCCAGCTGCATACGTGTCCCCCGCTTGCTGCCTAGCCCAGTGGCCCGTACCTGTCTCTGCAAGGTGACCTCCACCTGACTCCCTCCCTGGCTTTGCTCCCCAGATTCATCCTAAAGGGCTTCTACCCAGATGCCAGAGACCTGTCTGTGACAGAAACCAAGATGCTGATGGCCGCTGGCGATAAGAATGGGGACGGCAAGATCGATGTCGATGGTGAGTAACCATGACCTGGGGCCTGAGCACATCATGGACCTTGGGATGTTTGGATGCTAAAAGCTTGGAGCTATCGCTGTCCCGTGAAGGGGAGAGGAGAGGTGGTCCTGTACTCCCCGGGATTAGAAGGAAAAGGCAAATGCATTGGGTCTGAGAGCTCTGTCATGTAAGCCAGGCACACACACACACACACACACACACACACACACAACTGGTACATTTTTTCTAAATTTGAACAACCCGAAAGGAACAGATTCTCTTTTTTTTCTCCCTGCTGCATAGGGAATCAAGGATGATTTGGGATTTTTTTTTTCCCCCTGACTTTTGCCTGCAACTTTTGCCTGAGTTCTGGTCCCAGCTCTGCCCCAACTGGCTGTGTGACCTTGGGCCGTCTCTCTCCTTCTCTGGGTCTCAGTCTCCCATCTGTAATCCGAGGAGATGAGGCCAACTGATCCCCAAGGGCCCTGTGGGCCCTCCTGTTCTCAAATTCCAGAGATGGAAATTCCTTATCTTCCATCCTCCTCAACATCTTGTCCTGGTATCCTGTAACTTCAGGTTTCAAAACCCGTTCTGGCTTTGCCCAAACATACCGTTCCGGCCCTGAAGGGGAGCCAGGAAAAAGAGCCAGCCAGCAATCAGCTAGGAATTAGGAAAAGGGATATCTGGGCCTTGCTTTTCAAGCTTTGCTTTCAGAACAGGCTTCCAGAGAGGCTGGTGGTCCACCGCCCCACATGCTTCTCCGCTGAGGCGTAACGAGCACCCCCAGATCACCCCCCAGCAGCATTGACTTCCTTAGCATCCCAACAGCCTTGAGAATGATGTCCGTTTTGCCAGATGGGCAAACTGAGGCTGAAGGTGCTTAGCCTGTTCAAAGAGCTAGGACATAAGTGGGGGAACAAGGATTTGGAAGAACTCTTTCCCACAAGCTGTGCCGCAGCTCGTAACGGTCCAAGCAAGGTGCGTAGTTTCATGCTAGGACCTGCTCGGGCTCGTTGCGAAAATTAAGTGGCTGTCAACACAAAACTGCTCTGGGAAAGTTAAAACGCTTCCGAATGTGCGTGTAGTGTATTAAAGTTTTCTGTCCGCGACCAAAATGGAGACAGGGTCAGACGCAGCGGGGCGCCTGGCCTTCTAGTCCCAGCTGTCTCTCCCGTGGCTGCAAAGGAGGGAGGTGACTTGAAAGGAGCCGGAGCCGAAAGTGCGGGAGAGAAATGGGTGACTGGTCTTGGTGCGTTCCGGTGAGTGGCACCTGTCCCCACACCCCCTCCTCAGCAAGCCACTTAGCTCCACCCTGAGCCAGCGTTCCCACCCTGACCCCAACCCAAACCGCCACACCTGTTTCCTGTTTTTATTTGCAGCCAGTAGGCAGCAGCTCAGAAGCCACCGTAGGCGGGGGCGGGGGCCCCAGGGTTGGCTGTTCTGGAATAACCTACATGATAAAGAAAAACCAGGCCAGATCCTAGGCTGCTTCCCTGCCTGCCTCCCTCCCTCTCTCCCTCCCTGCCGAACTCATATTTTAAAGAGATAACTCAACTTTTGCAACTGATCTAACAGACATTTCCCGAGTGTTAAGCCTGTGCCAGGCTATCAGGGAGGCAAAGATGAATTAGACCCTACTCCCAGCGGCGCTATTTGCTGGCTGGGTGCCCCGGAGCAGTGGCTCAGCCACCCGGAGCCCCAGCTGCCCATTGATAAACTGGGCACGGACAACTCATGGGTCACTGGCATTTGTGAGGATTCCATGACACCGTGCACGTTGAGTGCGGGGCCCAGAGCATTGTGAGTACTCGGCAAACGGTGGCCGTGACACTATTTCCCTTCCATCCGCGCGTTGCTTACAGCTCTAGGTACAGGCGCACGAAAGAATGGCGACACCAGGGAGGTGCAGAGAAGCCTTTTGGAGAGGGAGGAACGGAGGCATTTCGGCAGATTGGAGGCTGTGGGCAGGAAGCCACAGGCTGGAGTCTGGGGTGGGGGGCCGTCCCTGCGGAGCCCCGGGCAAGGCGTCGGGTTTGGCAAAGGCCTAAGGCTGGGAAGTTTAGGGATGTTTAGAAAGGGGCAAGAAGGTTGGTTTGCTGGGGTAGGAAGAGCGAATCGTCACCAAGGTGGCGATGTGTGCCCGACCCAGTGCTGAACTCTGAGCACACGTCACCTGTGACAGAGGACGGAGGTACAGTTGCAGAAAGAGAAGGGCCAGTGCCTAAGGGATGCTGGATGCAAAGCCAGGTCTGTCCGCCCGCACAGTTCAAGCTCAGGACGACCTGGTGGAGGCCCGAGGGTCAGCACAGAATGAAACGGGGGGGGGGGGGGGGCAGGAGAAGAAATGAGCAGGGAGGACAGATCCCCCTGAGGTGGCAGGGCCCCACACGGTACACTTTGGAGGTGGGACAGACGCAGATACCTCCCCTCCCCACCTCCACCCCAAACACGGTACTTTTTCTGGAAGGTGCCGGCGAGGATGAATGTGATGGTGCCCGATAGGCCGTGAGATGGGAGGCACGAGGACAGCTTGTTGAAAGAATGAAAGAAAGAATGAATAGATGTGTGGCCGGCTCTGGGGGCGCAGTGATGGGCAAGTGTGGTGTGGAGGGAGAGGTGTGCAGGCGAAGGTGGGAGACCCGTGTGGGCTGGGGGCTTGCATGTGGCAGGTGCCAGGGGATTCTAGAAGCAGGACCACCCTCATGGCCCGCTGTTTGCCCTCTGAAGGTGAGTGATGCTTACCAGGTCCTTGAGGACCCCAGATTGGAGGGAGGGGATGGGAAGGCAAAGTTCTAATAACAACCCTTTGCATTCCCGTCTCTGGGCCAACTGCCTCCAGGAAGCTCAAAGGCTTTTATAGATGTGGTCGATTGATTCTCGAAGGCCACCCTTAGAGCTGGTAAAGGAGGGTTTTAAGGCGGAAAAGGAGGAGAAGCTGGACAGAGGTGGAAGGCGCCCCCAAACCCAGCCACAGTTGCAAGACCCAGGCCCAAATGGCAGGTGACACTACTAAGTGACAGGCTCCTTCTGAAGTGTTTGCCCTTCACATTGGTGGGTGTCAAACTGGAGCGAATGGCAGGATCACTGTAGGGCTTTTCACAACACAGTTGGCTGGGCCCGACCCCCAGAGCTCCCGAGTCCTTCGACCTGGAGTGGGGCCCAGGTGTGGGCCATTCCACCAAGTTCCCAGGTGGCGCTCCTGCTCTGGGGACCATACTTTGAGAACCACTGCCTTACAAAAATCCTAGAAGGCAGGTGCTATCACACTTCCCCTTCTACAAATGAGGAAACAGAGGCACGGGGAGGTTACGTGTCCAGGGTCGCTCAGTAGCAGGGGCAGGAGTGAGGCTCAGAGGTCCAGCCAGGACCCCTCCCCGCCCCTCCCCCCGCCGCCACCCTGCCTCTCATGAGGACACGTCCCCGGCCTGGGCTCTCCACCCCCAATGCCTACCCATGTGGACCGTGTAGGCTGACAGGATGAGTGGTTGTCACACACACACACACACACACACACACACACACACACACGCCATCTAGTTACCGGTTCCCTGAAACCCGACACTGTGATGGATCCTGTTTCCTATGCTTCCAGGCTATTCCAGCTCAAGAGCCTGTGGTTTGCTTTTTTGCTTCGGTGGCTGAAAAATTTAGTCTTAATTATCCCTGGACCACTGCAGTCTGCTCCACTCGCGTGCCCCGAGGCATCTGCCTTTCCTGCTTCCTTCTGGCGAAATCTGTTCTCATCCGTAAGCAGCCCATTTGACGTGGTGGGCAGGCGGGCGCCCTTGGGCCGAAACACCTAAAGTCAGGCAGAAAATACGACCTGCGCACCCCGCGAGCAGTGTGGACGGCCAAGCCTTTTTCTCTCCCTGGCCATCTATCTCCTCCTCCCAGAGTGGGGATAAAAATACCCATCTCAAAGGGCCGTTGCTTGAATTAAGTGAGTGTTCTGGAAACGACCCCTTCCCTCCTATTTTGTATGTGCGCTTTCTCTCGGAAGCCTCCTCGAAACCCTTGCGGAACGAATACCAGCCCTCAAAGAAGACGAAATGGGGTCCAGGACAGGAGGAAAGTGAGAGGGATGGAAGGAGAGGTCGGGATTTGATTTCCAGGCAAGGCCGGATGAGCACCTCAGGGCCAGCCGCAGTCCTGGTGGCAGAGCCCTAAGGCGTGTGGCGTTTTGTCCCATCTCCCCTCGTCGTCACATCAGCCCTATAAGGGGGCGGGGGAGACAGAGTCTGTGATTCCCCCACTGAGAGTTGTGGAAACTGAGGCCCAGTGGGCGTTAAGCGCCAAAGTCACACAGAAATCCGTGGCGGCAGGGAACCCGAGTCCCCTGACTCTGTCACTCCCTCCGCCAGGCTGGGCTGAGACATTCCAGTTATAAATGGTTTCTGGGCTTAGCGAGATGCTTGCTTTAATTCCCCAGCGGATGCCCTAAGTCCGGCCTGTGTGGCGCTAAGGGGGAGGCAGCAGCACTCCTGTGAGAAGGGACAGTAGGGAAGGGCCGGGAAGATGTCCCCTCTCCATTTATCCCTCTCCTGCCTCCATGGGTCCTGGCGTGAGTCAGAGCCCCAGCCTTTGAGAGAGAGAGAGAGAGAGAGAGAGAGAGAGAGAGAGAGAGAGAGATGCACCCCATGCCGGCATTAGAATCTTCCTGGCCGAGTGACTCACAGCCTCAGTTTCCCTGTCAGTAACATGGGGACGAAAGAGCCAGTGCAGAGGAAATGGGGTGACAGCCAGGGAAGTGCCTGGCACGGAGTGAGCCCCCAGGACCGTTTAGGCCGCTCCCTGCCGCCATCTGGCTTGACCCCAAATAACCCCGCCGCCCGCTCCCCCCGGGTGGGAAAGTGATCCCTGTTTGCAATACCGATTTATAAGCAACCTAGCCTGGGAGCTATTTAGAGGCGAGGTGATAAACCAGGAGGCCGGTGCCTGCATCCCGGTGGTCACGACAGAGGGAAGGAAAGAGGCTTCCAAGAGCTGACTCAAGGTCCATCTCAGTTTCTCTCTGGGCCGTCAGCATGTGCTGGTCTCACCTGTCAAAAGCTTCTAAATTTGTCCAATCCCCACGGCCCTGGGACTGGGACCGACCTAATTAGGCTAACTGCAGTTTCCTATGGGAAAGGAGAAGGCTGAGCCCTCTCGCCCTCTGAGCCTCCCTGTCGCCACCCCCTCGTTCTTTTCTAAGTGGATAAGGAAGAAACTGCAGGCTGGCCCTTGGGGATCTCCAGGGAGGACTCAGGGGGCAGAGGTGGGGCTCTGCGTCCTTCCAGAAGGATGCTCTCCCTCCCATCTGGATTTAGAGGTGCTCCCTCGGTGTGCCGGGCACCGACACAGCAGACGCGTCTCACCCATTATCTCATGTAGTCCTCACCAGAAACCCTATGAGGAGATGCTCTCGGTATCCCCATTTCACAGACGTGGAAACTGAGGGGCAGAGCCCGAGTGTCCTCAGATGGGCGTGCTGGAGGCGGGCTCCTAACTCGGATGGCGTAGATGGTGCGGGCAAGTTGCCGTAGGTCAGCTCTCGATCTTTTGGACCGCCCCCCTGCCCTCTGCTGCCCACCCCCTCCTTGTCTTTGCCTCAGGATTTTTGTTGACATTTCGAAGCTCCAACCTGTGTCGGATGGAGAAGAGACCCAAGGGAGGTGGAATTAACCTGTATACAGCCTACCAAATGCTGCGCGCCGGCTACGGATCAGGCCGGTGACAGGGGCTTTAGCGCCGGTTCCTCTAAAGGAGCCAAGGAGCTCCCTTTTACAGATGGGGAAACTGAGGCACAGTAAGGCGACGTGTCCGGCCCAAGGTCACGGAAGCAAGAATGAGTGGGAGGCAGGAGTTGACTCCCAGATCCCTCGCTCGAGGCTCTCTGCGAGAGCTGGAAAGGCGTCTCCTCGACCTGACATTGCACACAGGAGCAAACTGAGACCTGGAGGGGTGAGGGCGTGGGGGCGGGGGCGGGAGCGGGAGGCAGGACCAAGGTCAGAACCTCCTCCCCATCCGTCGTCCCAGCATCCCTCCGCCAAATCAATTGACCTAGACTTCCGCAAGGCTTTGGATGTTTTGCTCATTTGTTTTTCCTTAAGGGGAAACCTGGACATTTTAGAGGAGACTTTTTTTTTTTTCCTTTTGATAAGAGGGCTGTTCGTTAATTGGCTGATTCCTAAGAACTCTGCCCTGAGGCACAAACCAAAGTTACGGAAGAGGTGACCTCTGCCCTCAATTTGTCTACAAAACGCCCTGCTAGCTTCTGGGAGGATAAAATTAGAATCTAGTGTTCTCTGCAAAAAGCCGGGGCGTGTGGCCTTCGTGACGTGCTGGCTGCTTCAGAGTGGATCCCAGGGTGGGCAAAGGAGTCTGTTTGCAGAAGCTTTTGAAAACCCCGCAGGTCCAAGATATATCCCAGTCCAAGTGGCCTGACTGCCATGGGAGAGACCCGTGGTTGGCATTCCTTGGTCCCCCTCATGCTGACCTCACCAAATGTCACTCCGGGTGAAGGCATTCACTGGCTCCTTGCGGATGAGCAGTCCCAGCACCCGTGATTTCTTTTTTTTTTTTTATGTTTTATTTTTTATATTTAGAAGAGCGTGAGTGGGGGGAGGGGCAGAGAGAGCCGCAGACTGAATCCCAAGCCGGCTCCAGGCTCCGGGCTGTCAGCACAGAGCCCGATGCAGGGACTCCAACTCATGCGCCGTGAGATCATGAGCTGAGCCGAAGTCAGACACTCGACCAACTGAGCCACCCAGGCGCCCCTTGATTTCTAGGGTGAGGGTTAGCGGGGGGGTCAGTGGGGGTCGGGAAACTGTTAAGGACCAGCTTCCCCTTTGAACAGTCTCTCCATGAGCTGGTATTGGCAGACGGACTCATGTCTCCTTTTAGTCTAGCGCAGAGCAAACTTAGTGCCCGAGGACAGGATATATGGGCTCTGGCCAGCTTTCCAGATTAAATGGCAGGTTGAGGGAGTCCCTGCTTCTGCCCGATCTGGGATGCTAGCCCAAGCAGGAATGGCCTCTCCACACTCATGGAGAGGGTGTTCCTGGGACCACAAGCCAAATCCTGCCTCTGCCTCTTATTTGCTGCATGGCCTTGACACTTCACTTCTCCGGGCCTCCGGTTCCCCGTCTATAAAGTGGGAATCACCCCACTCAGCTCCCAGGGCTGTTGTGAAAACTAGACATGAGGCAAGTCAGAAGTTGTTGGACCCTAAGGAGGACTCATGACCCATCCATCCATCCCTCTGTCTTTCCATCCATCCATCCTTCCATCTGTCCATCTCTCCATCAGTCCACCCATTTGGCATTTGTTTATTAGCACCTGCTGTGGGCCGGTGGGCACACTGTGTGCTAGGAGGCTGGTGGACAAGCCTGGAGTTTACGCTCTAGTAGGGGGAGACTGACAAAAATAAGTAAGTACCTAAATAAGTTCATTTCGGAGAGTGCTAAGTACCAGGAAGTAAATAAAAAGGGGCTGATATGACAGAGTCACGGGGGTGGCGATATCTGAGCTGGCTCCTGTGTCACTCTATGCCTAGGTCAAAGTAGGTCGGAAAGCTCCGGGGTTCAGAAAGGAGCCTAAAAGCAGTAGCTTGACTCACGTGTGCTGTGTGATCTCGGCCAAGCTAATCACCTCTGGGGCCTCCGTTTCCCCATCTGTAAAATGCAGACAGAAGCATCCCTGCCATGGAGTAGTTGTGAGAATCCAATGACATAATATATACAGGATGCTTTGCATTTTGCATTCCATGCATAAGAATTCTTTTTTTTTTTTAATGTTTTATTTATTTTTGAGACAGGGAGAGACAGAGCATGAACAGGGGAGGGTCAGAGAGAGGGAGACACAGAATCTGAAACAGGCTCCAGGCTCTGAGCTGTCAGCACGGAGCCCAACGCGGGGCTCGAACTCACGGACCGCAAGATCATGACCCGAGCCGAAGTCGGCCGCTTAACCGACTGAGCCACCCAGGCGCCCCAAGAATTCTTAAATCCTATAAAAACGGACAATGCTGATCACAGCACTGACGACAAGCACCACCTGTCTCGCCGAGGTGCTGTCACAGGGTCACAGGAGCTCCTGGCTGAGGAAGCAGACGCGTTGGTCCCCGCCCACGGGAGGGATTTTTAGAGTACCTGGTGTTCCGGGTCCATCCCGGCCACTCACTGTCATCGCTCAGCCTGCAGCCCCGGGGGTTTTCAGGACCAGTTAGAGGACCCCCTCCCCCTCTCTCCCACCTCCAGCCGATACCTAGACACCCACACCCAGGTCCCTTGCCTTCCCTGTCCTCAGGGACAGGGAGGGAGCCTGGGGACAGGAGAGGGTGGCGTCCATTTCCCAGCTCAAACCCCAGAAAGGCAAGGAGCCCAGGCACGTGTCCCTCCACGGGGCAGGGATCAGTTTTTTCGCTTTTTTATCTGAACATGATGCTGGCTTTACAGAAGAGCTTTGACGATAGCATGGTGAGTTCTACACACCCCTCCCCCAGCGTCCCCCAGGGCTGACATTTCACGTGACCGTGGGGGCACAGGATGCAAACTAAGAGATTGCGTGGTGGGGGTTGACATACGTGCCTCGTACAAGGTCTGGGGAGGGGGGGGGACGCGCCCCGAGGAGCCCCACGTACTTCTGATACCCTGAAGCCATGTTTTCACAAGAAATCATTAGGGTCCCCCTACCTTCACACACCGACAGATCGACACCCGGACCGACACCCAGAGAGGCACGTTTCCCAGCAAACGCGCCAGGCTGGGCCTGGAACCCTCACTCTCAATCCTTTCTAGACGTAATGGGGACGGCCCTGGGGCCCCACACACTGGCCGGCTGGGGACGCAGCATCTCAGAGACGTCTCGTGGCAGAGGGTGGCAAACTCCTTCCTGTCCTCTCTTGTCTCCCGGAGAGAAAAAACAACCGGGCAGACATCCCCTGGGCCCTCCTTTATTCCAAATAAAGGTCTCAGAAGACCTGGCCGCGGGGCAGTAGCCCCTAGGACTGCCGCAGCCAGGACGCCCCAGGTGAGGGGCATGGAGAACCAGGGGCAGGGGAGCTCCTGGGGGTGAGGGGCAGAGATTTGCTGGCCCTTCGCGCCGTCTCCCAACTCAAGAAGCGCGCTGACTTCTCTTCCTTTTAGGGATGATGACAGGGAGGCTCAGAGAGGCCAAGCGCTTTGTCTGAGGTCACACAGCCCATAAGCGGCAGAGCCAGATTTGGGGGGTGCCAGCCCAGAAATGGCTACTGGGCGTTCCCCAAATCCAGCCCATTGTTTCCTGCCTTCTGAGCCCCTGCCCGCCAAAGGCCCCCGCCTGTTGATCCCTTCCCCGCCGGCTGCTTTCTCCTGTGGGAACCCCACATCTTCTCGCAGGACTCTATCAGAAGCCACCTGCCCTCTGAAGTTTTGCTGACGCCTTAAACAGAAGGCACCTCTTCTCCCTGTGACAGCGAAGTCTCTGGGCCCGCCATCCATTGGCAAACTGTCCACAAACAGTGCGGCCTCTCAGGGTCAGGCTCAGAGGCGGGTGGTGGGTGAGGCAGGAAACAAGGTGGGCCGGCCCTGGAGCTTTCTGTCCCAGCGGGAGAGGCAGATCACAAGGGACTAAGCAGGAACGTATTCCAAAGTGTTTCAAGAGTGGTAAGCGCTGTGCGCAGGGCAAGAAATGGTGATGGCAAAGAGGATCACGGTAGGGGAGGGTCGCCACCGTCACCAGAATGGCCAGAGAAGGCCCCAGGAGGAGGGACGGCTGAGTTGGGAACACAGCCGTGAGGAAGTCTGAGCGCCCACCGGGCAGAGAGAACGGCAGGTGCAAAGGTCCTGCGGTGGGAATGCCCCCAGCGAGCTTGAGATTCAGAAAAGAGGCCAGCGGCATGGAGCATGTCCTGCCAGGTACTGTTTCTCCCCTGACCAGACCAGAAGCTCCTTCAGGGCAAGAATCATCTCTGACTCCCCTGTGCCTCCCCTCACCTGGTCGGAGACACCCCTTTGTTTATTTAGGTGGGGATGGATTCAGTGGGGGACACTGGATCTCCTCCCAGTGCTGACACCAATGTCTGACATCATTACTTAGTGTTCAGTGAAGCTGGGCAGGTGGATGTTCCTGGGCGGGAGGGCACGTGACCTCACCGTGGACTCGAACACAAGGCACGTGGAGGGAGCTGGATCCCTGGTCTTAAGCCCCAGCTCAGCCCCTTACAACCCTGGAGGCTCTGAAAAGCCACGTCTCTCTGGGCCTCAGTTTCCCCTTCTGTAAAATGGGAATCACTCCCAGTTTCCTGCGTGATGGTCAGTTAAAGGAGCTGTGGGAGACAGGGCCCAGCTCATTCTGAGCACCTGTACGCACTCATCCGTCTCAGCGGCACAGAGATGTCTCAGCGGCACGGAGATGTCACCTCCTCCAGTCTCCGCCATGGTGTTGTTGAGCCCCCCGAGGAGGAAAAACACACAATGGCTCTTGAATCAGGTTGCTCACTGGAATCGCCTTTTACTTTTTTTTCTTTTCTTTTTTTTCTTTTTTTTTTTTTTTGAGAGAGAGTATAGATGAGCAGAAAACTTACGGAAGAAATACAAAAGGCTGATAAAGACGTAGCAGGTCGAGAGGGTGTTTTTGTTTTGTTTTTTTTTCCCTGCCTCACCTTCTTTCCTTGACCACCTCACTGCTGGGGAGGAGAAGATTTGCAGCCAAAGAATATCTCTAGCAAAGGGGCGCCTGGGTGGCTCAGTCGGTTAAGCCCCAGACTTCAGCTCAGGTCACGGTCTCATAGTTCGTGGGTTCGAGCCCCGCATCGGGGTCTGTGCTGATGGCTCGGAACCTGGAGCCTGCTTCGGAGTCTGTGTCTCCCTCTCTCTCTGCCTCTCCCCCACTCGTGCTCTGTCTCTCTGTCTCAAAAACAAAATAAACATTAAAAAAACGTTAAAAGAAAAAGAGTATACTGACCCGGATGAGCACTGAGTACTACACGAAAGTGTTGAATCACTTTATTGTGCCCCCTGAAACGAATAGACCTACACCGTACGGCAACGACACTGGAAGTAAAACTTTTTTCTAAGCAAAACAAAAGAGAGATGATGATAGGCTCGCCGTTTCTCATTGACTTCATTCATTCATTCATTCGTGCCCACACTCACTGGTTCCATCACTCCAGGCCTGCAGCAGAGGGGACAGCCAGGAGGAAGCACCGTGCAGGGCCCGGCGGTCAGGCCATGGCGAGTCCTTCCACACCGTCCCCCTCTGACTCACCTCTCTTTCTTCTTCTTTTGCAGAATTCTTCTCTCTGGTGGCCGAAAGCTAAGAGGCTGTGACTACCCCAGGCCTTCCCCCTCTCTGCCCCAAACACCCAATCTCAGCCCCTCGAGCTGCCCTCCTGCGTTTCTGTTCGGTGTGTTTATGTTATTTTTTACTCCCCCCACCCCCTGCGGCCCTCAAACGACATCATTCTTCTGGAAAATGCTGGAGAAACAATAAAGGCTGTACCAATCAGATTCTACTGCTCCGGAGGCTGCGGACCTGCTGGGGTGTGGATCCTGCCTTGGCTCTCCAGACCCACCTGTGCAGGGGTGGGGCAGGATTTAGACGGAAAAGGGGATCAGAGGGAAATTTACTGAGCCCTCCTCTGCCTTGGGTACTGAGAATGATACTCTGCATGGGTTGCCCATTAATCCTTGAAACTGCCCATAAGGTAGGTGATGAAACTCCCATTTTACAGATGCAGAGACTGAGTCTTAGGAAAGTGATGTGTCAACCCCGCACAGCTAGGACTTCTAGATGGATGGATGGATGGATGGATGGATACCCATTAAGACTCTTTGTTACAAATAACTAAAACCCCACAGAGAGTACCTTAAGCAAAAAAGGAAGGAAAAAACAAAGATCTGGTTATGCCTGAATGGTCCAGGGCTAGGTCTTCAGGAACAGCTGGATCAAGGGACCTGAGTGCTACCATCAGAATTAAGTTCTTCTTCCCTCTGAGCACTGTGTTCCATTTTGCTGGATGCATTATCGGGCAGGCCCTCCCTCATGGTGGCAAGATTCGTCCAGCATCTCAATGCCGGTGAAAAAAGAGCTTCTCTTTCCCAGTCACCCCATCAGGAGATTCCAAATTTAGTCCCGTTAATACCAGTAGCTAACGGTTATTGAGCACTTACTTTGGACCGAACCCTTTACGCAATTCCATCTGTACAACAACCCTATGAATGAGTACTATCATTATCTCATGTTTGCCCCAAGTTACACTACGAATAATTAGTGAAGCCAGGGCAAGGTGGGGCCAGGCAACCCCGTCGGGATTCAGGCTGAGCGGCAGGTAGGGACAGGCCACCTTCCCTGGTGGCCTCCGGGCAGCGTCCGCTGACCCAGGCTTAGCAGGGGACTTGGGATCAGACCCAGGAAGCAGCAGCTCGGAAGGGCCTCACTGGCCCGAGGCGGCTTTCGGTGCCAGTCACCCCACCCCCAAATGACAGTGCACACATCACAGTTCAGACTCAGGGCAGCACGTGGCCCGGCAGCAAAGCGCCTTTGAAAGCAGGGCTGTTCGACCTCTCAGGGGACACAGGACATGGGCTGCGGGGCGCTCAACTCGGAAAGGATTTGTCTGGAGCAAGAGTGGGACAAGGAGAAAAGGCTTCCTCGAGGGCAGGACGCCTTTCGGGGGACTGGGGAGTACAGCGGTGTTGGGGGTGGGGGGGGTGGGAACGACAAGTAACCCCACAGCGGCCATCCCTCACCAAGCCTCCTCCTGCCTCCTACCCCGTAGTTTTTGATTCAGTTCACTCTGCCACCCTCCCCACCCCTACCTGATCCAGGCCCAATCACAGGTAGGGGTGGGGAGGGCGGGGTAGGGGTCCGCCTCCGCAGAGCCCTGCTGCCAGGGTCTCACATGCGTGAAGAGCCTCCAGTTCAGACTTTCCGAGGAGGCCAGACCTCCAGTCGCTGGCTGTAACTCAGGTTTGGCATTTCTCTATACTGGGACCCATGCCACGCGGAAGTCTGCGGGCTCCAAGCCGGCTCTGAGAGCCGCTGGTGGCAGCTTCCCGGGCCTCTGGACCGCCACGGTGGCCTCCTAGCCGGGATCCCGGGCCTCCACCACCTCCCCGATCTGCTCTCCACCCAGAGGCCCCGAGGGCTCTTTCCAAAACAGATCAGGTCACATTGCTCTGCTTAAAACTGTCCTGTGACTGCCCCATCCACGGTAGAGCCCTGAATCAAAGCACAGCCTTCCCTGCCCACAGGCGCCCAGACCCCTCTCCACCCCGTCCCCCCCGCATCTCTGCCTTCTACCCCCAGCCCCCCTCGCTCCCAACCAAGCTGTTCCCTCAGCCTTGACCATCCTGCCCTCCCCACCACTTTCCCTGCCTCAGTCCCTTTCCTTCTCCGGACTCCCCCAGCCAGGGTTAGAGCCTCTGAACTTCCCCACAGGTAAGCACTGACCTGTCACGGGTGAAATGGGGAATTAGGTGTGACAACCTAATTCGTGCCCATGTCTCTGATCATAAGGTTCCCAAGGTCATGTCTGGGGGTGGGGGGGTCCCCTGCTGGATCCCGGGGACCTGGCTCACAAAAAGGTGCCATGATGCGGATGTGGCCACAGAGGCCAAACGTGGCCAATCACTGGCTCAAGGCCACAAGTGCAGAACAGAATGGGGACCTGACCCCAGTCTCCCACTTTCCCACCCAGCCGCCGTGCCTCGCCCTCAGAGACTTTCCACCTCGGCAAGGAGTGGGGCACAAGGGAAGTCCTCTGAGCCCAGCATCCTGCAGACTCCAGCCAGAGTCACCCGAGGACCTTGTCACCACCCTCTTCAATTGCTCGTCGGCTGAACACAACTCCGTTTCTTCCTTGTTAGGCTCACTCATCATCTCCATTTCCCTTGTGTCCTGGAGAGGCTGGGGACCGGGAGGGAGGGAGCCCAGGGTGGGGAGGAGGAGCGTGAGTGGCCTTTGATAAGAGCGGGGAGCAGCCTGCCTGTGTGGGCAGAGGACTGAGTGATGGATTGAACGTCCCGGAGCGCGGCGAGGACGCTGAAAAGTGAGAAGAGGGAGCGAGGAAGGATCAGAGGGGGGGAAGGATGGATGGGACAAGTCGGGGCTGCGGACTCTCCCTTCTTGCAGCCACGGGTGTGGAGAACACGAACGTAAAGGGCTCCAGATTTGAGGCTGGACAGAACTGCCCTCCAAACCTGCCTCTGTCTCCTTCGAACACCTACTGTGTGCCAGGCATTTTCTATATCCCACGTCTGGATCCCCACTGCAACCCTCCAAGGAAGGGAACAGTCTCTATTTTTACGAATGAAAAAGAAAAAAAAAAAAAAGAAAGAAAGGTTCAGAGAGGTGAGAGACCTTGCCCAAATGACACAGCCAAGGAAAACGAAAATAGCCAACATTCAGACGCTCAACAAATGATTTTTTTTTAGTTTTTTTTTTAGTTTTTTTTTTAGTTTTTTTTTAGTTTTTTTAGTTTATTTTTTTTAGTTTTTTTTTTAGTTTTTTTTAGTTTTTTTTTTAGTTTTTTTTTTTAGTTTTTTTTTAGTTTTTTTTTTAGTTTTTTTTTTAGTTTTTTTTTTTTAGTTTTTTTTTTTTTAGTTTTTTTTTTAGTTTTTTTTTTTTAGTTTTTTTGTTTTGTTTTGTTTTGTTTTTGTTTTTGTTTTTTATCCAACAGGTAATTTTTGAGCGTCTGCTTGTGCCTGACACAGCTAAGCGTTTGAGAAGCATTACCCCATCGGGTCATCACAGTAATGGCAAGACCTCTCTCCAAAGTTTGGCCTCCGTCTGGCTCTGCCTCCCCTGCCGAAGATCCCCCACCTCCCGTGCCTCTGCGGCCGTTCTACGGGGGACAATTGTCCTAGAAAGATTTGGAGCGGTTGACGCTGATATTCAGGCTTATATAAGCATCAGAAAGCCGTCGGCGAGGGGCAGCTCAGCGTGCGGGACGGAAGCCCGGTGCTCTCGGACCACTCTGCCTCCTCCTTTATCGGTCCAGCCGGAGAAGGGCCTGGGCAGCCGGCCTGGAACCCAAACTATGTCACAAAGGGCTCTCACCCAACTTTTTTTTTTTTTTTTTGGTCTTTATGTTTATTTATTTATTTTTGAATTAACACCCAAGTTAGTTCGCATCTAGCGCAATAACGATTTCAGAAGCGGGTTCCGGTGATTCATCCCCTACGTATGACACCCAGTGCTCATCCCAGCAAGCGTCTTCCTCAATGCCCCTTGCCCATGTAGCCATCCCCCCCCGTAGCCCCTCCAGCAACCCTCAGTTTGTCCTCCATGTTTTGTTCCCCTCCCTGTTTTTATATCATTTTTGCTTCCCTTCCCTTATGTCTCTTAAAGTCCTCACAGGAGTGAAGTCATATGATATTTGTCTTTCTCTGATGGACTAATTTCGTTTAGCATAAGACCCTCCAGGTCCATCCACGTAGTTGCAAACGGCAAGATTTCATTCTTTTTGATTGCCGAGTAATACTCCATTGTGTGTGTGTGTGTGTGTGTGTGTGTATACACACCCCACATCTTCTTTATCCATTCATCCATCGATGGGCATTCGGGCTCTTTCCAGACTCTGGCTCTTGTCGATCGTGCTGCTCTAAACATGGGGGTGCACGTGCCCCTTCGAATCAGCACCCCTGTGTCCCTCGGATAAATACCTAGTAGTGCAATCGCTGGGTCATAGGGTAGTTGTCTTTTTAATTTTTGAGGAACCTCCATACCGTTTTCCAGAGTGGCTGCACCAGCTCGCATTCCCAAGAGGCCTTCACCCAATTTACCTCTCTTTCTTCTTTCCTAGATCTCCGCAGGGAAGTATAGAAGTACCCACATTTAGGGCTCTATGAAGGGCCAAAGGAGGGGGCTCCTGAGGGCCAAAGGAAGGTTCCCATGGGTGGTGGCACTCAAGCCAGAGTACCCTCATCATTGCCATTTTGCAGATGAGAAAATGGATCATACGTGGCTTGGCTGACGCTCCAGATCCCATTTGCTTGACCCCACTCTGCCCGATGGGGGACAAGGCCAGGATTCAAACTATGAGGAGCCTGGATTCAGAGCCCACCTTCTTCTCCTACCTCCCCTACATCCTCAGCCTGAAGAATTCTCTCTTACTCGGCGAGGACTGCCTTTTCATTCCATGCAGGCCTTCAACTGATTGGATGAGGCCCACCCATATTAGGGAAGGCAATCTGTTTTACTCAGGCCACTGATTTAAATGTACTCTCATTCAAGGCTGTCTGGATTGCTCAGTTGGCTGAACCTCCAACTCTTGATTTCAGCTCAGGTCATGATCCCAGGGTCGTGGGATCAAGCCCTGTGTTGGGCTCCACATGGAGTGTGGAGCCTGCTTAAGAGTCTCTCTCTCTGCTCCTCAGAAAGTTCAACATAGACTTTCCATAGCCCCAGAAATCCACTCTGAGGTGTATAGCCAAAAGAAGTGAAAACATGGAGAATGGGCACGGGGTGTTCTTCTGGAACAAGGGGAAAGTTCTGAGGCTAGAGAGGGGTGTGGTGGCGCGAGATGGCCACTGAACCGTTCCCTGGAAAATGGTTCTTTGTATGTGATGTGAATTTCCCCTCGATCATCATCATCTAGGCCCCCATTCGGTGGCCAGGTCTCCTGAGAGCTGGAGCCACGCGTACTTGACTCACCATTGTAACCCCAGCACCAACACGGTTCCTGGCACAATCGAGGGGCTTAATATACCTTTGGGGAGTAAATACACACAGAGACCCGCATTCCACAGGCACAAAATCAGGACCGACTAAGTGGGATTCATGAAACGGCAGCTCTCACCTAAACGTAACAAAGCCTATCTGCTCTTTGAGCTGCTGGGCCCTGCAGGGCAGTGAGCATCCCGTCATGAGAGGCATGCAAATAGAGACGAGGGAACTTGTTGAAAGAACTCGTGCATCAGCAGGAAGACAGGGGGTTCCCTCCAACTCTGAGATTCATTGATCTTACGGGCCCTTACAAATGCATTGAACCTCCCGCTGGCTGCTTGCTACCTTATCGAATCACTCACTCACCAGATATCCACTGAGCACCTTGGTCACCCAAGGACGGACCCCAAGAGGGTGCCATGTCCTAAAATAGGCAGAGAAGTTTCTACATCATCCTTTTTACTTTCTCCCCCTTGACCCGACCCAGTGTTCAGAACGCCACCTGGGCAAAGCCGTGGGCTGGGGTCGCCACGCTCAAAGGAGATTGGTTCGCACTCAATGTCCCTCCCGCGAGTTTCTGCCGTCCCTTAGGTGTGCTAACCACCTCCTGGTCCCCTCGCTGACTCGTTCCAGCAGCATCACCACAAGCTGCTGTTCCTGCCGTGCCTTATGCTGCTCTACTCCGCCGGGCTCAGCTGAACCCCCACATCCTGGCCCTGCTCTCCCTCGGGGCCACTGTGTCCAGAAAAGGGGCTGCGGTCCCCTGGGAGGGACAGGCTGAAGAAAGTATGTGCACCCACAAATAAACTATTTGTTTATTTAAGCCAAACATGTGGATATTCGTGGGGAAGATCTGTGATGTGAATTTTGTTTAAAGGTGACACATTGATATGATATGATATGATATGATATGATACCAAACTATACTATATTTTATTTTTTTTTTTTTTAATTTTTTTTTTTCAACGTTTATTTATTTTTGGGACAGAGAGAGACAGAGCATGAACGGGGGAGGGGCAGAGAGAGAGGGAGACACAGAATCGGAAGCAGGCTCCAGGCTCCGAGCCATCAGCCCAGAGCCCGACGCGGGGCTCGAACTCACGGACCGCGAGATCGTGACCTGGCTGAAGTCGGACGCTCAACCGACTGCGCCACCCAGGCGCCCCTAAACTATACTATATTTTAATTTGTCTATTTATTCCTAATTCACCTCCTTCTCTCTACCACAATCCCCCTTGGGGACGGGATAGCAATGTGCCCTGAGAAAGACACCTGGCCGGGAATACGTTTTTGGTCTATGAGATGTAAACATATATCCCTGGGTGGGGCTTGCAGGGAAGCTTCTGGAGAAGCAGACCCCTTAGTCTTTGGCTGTCACCTTCCTCCTTCGCCCTGTCTACGCTTCTTACAGCCATAGAGAGGAAAGTCATGGCTGGTGATGGGACGCTTGGGAGTCCCCGAGGGCCCCTGGGAGCTGCCAAACTTGAGAGGTTCTGACAACAGCACAGCAAGTCCCTGTTGGGTCGAGTTTTGCTGTAGTTAGTACATCAAACAAACATAATTCTAACCCACCGGCAGGAACTAAAGAAAGCTTAGAAAAACGTAGTGTAGTGGGTTGAACGGGCATGTCCAATAGGAGCCCAAGAATGTGACCTTACTTGGAATGAAGGTCTTTGCAGATGTAATGAAGGTGAGGATCTCAAGATGGATGAGACCATCCCGGATTAGCGAGGGCCCTAAATCCAGCAACAGGTATCATCAGAAGAGACAGAAAAGGTCACGTGAAGAAGGAGACAGAGGTTGGAGCGACGCAGCCACAAGCCAGTGAGCACCCAGAGCCACAGGAAGCTGGAAAAGGCAAGGAAGGATTCTTTCCTGGAGCTACAGAAGGAGCATGGCCTGCCGACACCTTGATTTCAGACCATGGCTTCCAGAAACGTGAGAGAATAAATTCCTACCATTTTAAGTCACTAGATTTGTGGCCATTTGTTATGGTAGCCCCAGGACAGTAATATATGCAGAAAAGTAGAAGACGTAACATCTAAGCTGGGCATCTGAAGGATAAATAGGAATTCTTTGGTTAAGAGGAGAAGGATCTTCCAGAAACATGAATACATAGCAAACTATAATAATAATAACAATGCTTGTTGGGCATGTCTTCTGCCTTGTGCTTTAAATTTTTTTAAAAATGCTATTTATTTTTGAGAGAGAGAGACAGAGCATGAGAGGGGGAGGGGCAGAGAGAGAGGGAGACATAGAATCCGCAGCAGGCTCCAGGCTCCGAGCTGTCAGCACAGAGCCCCACACGGGGCTTGAACCCATGAACCGTGAGATCATGACCCGAGCCGAAGTCGGATGCTTAACCGACTGAGCCACCCAGGTGCGCTCCTGCCTTGTACTTTATATCCTCTCTCCCCTAATCCTTACGCCAAGCCCCAGTAATGGTATCACTGTCCCTTTTTCATAGCCCGGGAGACTGAGGCACAGAGAGGTTAGATGTGCTGGGGGAGTGATCACAGCAGATGCTGCGGAGACCCCAGTCCTCACTCTGAAGACCCGAGACTCACTGTCCAAGGGGTTTTTGTTCCTGGCTGTGGACTTCCAGCACCCCCCCCACCCCACCCAGGGCAAGGCTGATGTGCAAGGGGACCAGCTGCACAGCCCTCAGAGCCGGCCGGCGAGTTGGATAAGAACTCACCAGCGCCCTCAGCTGGGGTGACTCCAGGCATGCCCCATGCAGTCTCCCCAAGTCCCCAGCAGGGCTGAGCGGGGGTGGGCTTAGTGGCATCCCCTCCTTTCCCCTGCCTGTCTCACGTCCCCACACCGCAAGTGAGGCTTCCAGGAACCAGCTCACAACAAACCACTGTACTCAAGTCCTTGCTTGGGGTGTGCTTCTGGGAGAACCCCAAACCCAAACAGTGTTGGAGTCCGGGCCCATCTCTGGTGGAGCGGACCCCAGAGCCCGAGCTCGGACCCACTAAACTCCTCTGTTCTGTGGGGTTAGAGGCATAACAACCCCAGGCGCATCCACATTTAGGGGCGCAAATAACAAGTAGCCAGCTACCTGCAGCCCAGAGCAGGACGCGGCAGGGAGGTGGCAGCTGAGGGACCGGCTCTTGAACGTTCTCACGTTCTCTGTGCTCACCGCAGTGCGTGCGGCGCCGACCTGGACGCGCCCCTGCAAGACGCCCGCACCTCTTTACCACTCCAGCTTCTGCAGATCGCGGGCCACTTGTCACCCAGTGCTCACATCTGTTCACTCTCGAGCAATGAGCAGAGGGCGATCGGCTCAGCAGAGTGCTTCCCAGACAGTTCTGGGGCGGCTGTGACACTTGCCGGGCGAGCCGGAGCCAGGTGAGAAATTGCTGTGCCCCAGCAGTTTTTGCAGAATTCAAAGCTTTTTGCTGGAGCAGAGGGTCAGTTATTGGAAGGTTTCTTGCATAATCATCACAAAACGCCACCTTGTCAGCGTTGCCAAAAAGACCGGTCGCAAATGGATGGTCTGCTCCGGGAGCCAGTCCTTTCTCGGCGTTGGGAAAGATCCAGAACGTGAATAACACGGAGGAAGTGGTGGCCGATTCTGCCACTATCGACTGCCTCTGTGGGCACTTTATTTGCATCTAAAGGAAATTGCCTTCATTTCTTGGGCTTCTTGCAAGGAAGGCTTTCTTTCTTTCTTTCTTTCTTTTTTTTTAATTTAAAATTTTTATTTAGGGGCGCCTGGGTGGCGCAGTCGGTTAGGCGTCCGACTTCAGCCAGGTCACGATCTCGCGGTCCGGGAGTTCGAGCCCCGCGTCGGGCTCTGGGCTGATGGCTCAGAGCCTGGAGCCTGTTTCCGATTCTGTGTCTCCCTCTCTCTCTGCCCCTCCCCCGTTCATGCTCTGTCTCTCTCTGTCCCAAAAGTGAATAAACGTTGAAAAAAAAAAAATTAAAAAAAAAAATTTTTTTTTTATTTAATTCCAAGTTAGTTAATGTGTAGGGTAATAATGTCAGGAATAGCATTTAGTGATTCATCACTTACAACAACACCCCGGGCTCATCCCAACAGGTGCCCTCCTTAATGCCCACCTCCCATTTAGCCCATCCCCCTACCCCACACCCCGCCAGCAGCCCTCAGTTTGTTCTCTGTATTTAAGAGTCTCTTAGAGTTTGCCTCCCTCTCTGTTTTTATCTTTGTTTTTCCTTCCCATCCCCTATGTTCCTCTGCTCGTATGTTCTTCAATTCCACATACGAGTGAAATCATGTGATATTTATCTTCCTCTGACTGACTTATTTCACTTAGCATAATACCCTCCAGTTCCATCCACGTTGCTGCAAATGGCAAGATTTCATTCTTATTGGTGCTGAGTAATACTCCATTGTGTGTGTGTATTATATATCACATCATATATATAGTATTATATATATAATATATGTATATAGTATAGTATATATAGTATATATATATAGTATATATAGTATAGTATATATGTATATAGTATATATAATATATATTATATAGTATATATAATATATATTATATATGATTGATACATGATATTATATATTATAAATTATATTTTGCATTATATAATATATATTATGTATTATATATATTATATATATATGCCACATCTTTTTTTTTTAATTTTTTTTTCAATGTTTATTTATTTTTGGGACAGAGAGAGACAGAGCATGAACGGGGGAGGGGCAGAGAGAGAGGGAGACACAGAATCGGAAACAGGCTCCAGGCTCCGAGCCATCAGCCCAGAGCCCGACGCGGGGCTCGAACTCACGGACCGCGAGATCGTGACCTGGCTGAAGTCGGACACTTAACCGACTGCGCCACCCAGGCGCCCCTGCCACATCTTTTTTATCATCAGTCTATGGACATTTGGGCTCTTTCCATACTTTGGCTATTGTCAATAGTGCTGCTATAAACATGGGGGTGCATGTGCCCCTTCGAATCAGCATTTTTGCATCCTTTGGCTAAATACCTAGCAGTGCGATTGCTGGGTCATAGGGTAGCTCTATTTCTAATTTTTTGAGGCACCTCCATACTGTTTTCCAGAGCGGCTGCACCAGCTTGCTCTCACCAGCAGTGCAGAAGGGTTCTCCTTTCTCCACATCCTCGACAGCATCTGTGTGCAAGGAAGGCTCTCACCCCCGCCCCCAGAGGGTAGGAGCACACCCAAGTCATTCTCTCACTCACTCATTCATTGCATAACAGCGTGCTCTAGAGTAGCCACGGGCCCCCGCATTTGCTGAGGGCTCACGCTGTGGCTGGATCACGTGTTTCACGTGCATCACCTCATTTAATCCCCCCAGCTGTCGGAGGTGGGTCATTTGTCCCGTTTTGCAAAGAGGCTCGGCCAAGTTCGTTAGCTCTCCCAAAGCCAGCCAGACAGCAGTCGGAGGAGCGAGATTTGGAGAAAAGAGATGTGAATTCTAATCCCACTCTCCCCGCCTATTAGTCATGTTGAATCAGACGCGTCATTGACTTCATTTAACTGAGCCTCGGTTTCCTCACCTGGAAAATGGACGTGCCAACTGCTGAAGTTTGAGAGAACAGGACAGAGCCAGCAGACGGGTGAGGTGTCCGTGCTTTGAGGAACCACTGGACACAACCTGCTGTCTATTTGCAGTTCGCACGTCCCAGAACTGGTTTGTTTCCCCCGCCCCCCACCCCGACAAAGATTAAATTTGTGAGATTTTAAGAATCTTTCCCAGGAAGCAGGAGGTCTAACTCTCTCTGGGGATGCTGAGGGCCATATCAGTGGACCAGAGACATTTTTTTACTGAGTCACACTCTGAATCCTGATCTGCTGACTTAAAAATCTGTCCTCCTGTCCCTCTGGCACCTGCGAGAGCCAGGTGCTTGTACCCTTGGGCACACGGCCCACGGTGGTTGATAAGTCGAGGGGCTCTGTGCCGCTGTATCTCGCCAGCTCCTTTTTTCTAGGGTGGAGGAGGCCTGCGCCCCAAGCAATCATGCCCATTTACAGCCACCAGAGGCTTGGGAGGTGGCCCGGAAGCAGCCCGGCCAGGTGACGTGCTGGGCCAGCCTGTGTTTATCTCTGTGGCTCCCTTTGGAAAAGGCCTCTCAACTACTTCACTCGGAACGGCTATCGGGTATTTTCACAGCCTAGTCGCGGGCTGTCGTTCAGGGGCTGACACACTCCAAGACTACTCGGAGCAGGGGACCGGGATCCAACCTCTGGATGGAGCCCATCATGGTAATGGTGACGGCCCTGACCTTTGCCCTGCACTTCACAGTTTGCAAAGCAACACTTGGACCCTCACAGTCGCTCTCTGAGAGAGCGAGTAGGGGTGTTTTTATCCCCAAGTCCGGCCGCCTCTGTCGCGGGAGGGAAGTCACAGCCTGAGTGCCGTCACCAGGGAGCACCTGGAGGGAACAGAGGCTGGGCAGGAAGCCCTGGGGGACTGCTATTCCAGGAGGAGGGAGCAGAGAAATGGACGAAATGCACTGGACAGAGACCAGTCATGGGGCAGGGCGGGGCACAGGAGAACCAGGAGAAAGGGCCTCGCGGAGCAAGGCAGAGGCTGGCCATGCCAACTTGGCAGAGAGGCTCCCTCGGAGACGGTGCCGCCGAATGACCAGGACTGTGGCTCACGGAACCGTCCTGCCTGGGTTTGAACCCTGCCCCGCTGCTTCAAGCATATGATCCCAGGCATGTTGCTAAACTTGTCTGTGTCTCCGTTTGCTTGTCTGCAGGAGGAGGCTCGCAACGGTCTGCACTTCGCCAGGCTACCATGAGGCCCGACTGCTTACCGTGGGCCTGGCACGCAGGAAGTGCAGGGTCCCGCGTTCCCGCAGCCTGGCATGGGAGCCGACCGCCTGTCCGTGAGTGACTCCGGACAGGGGGGGAAGACTGCAGCAGACTGCAGAGCAGGGGGGAGGCGAGGGAAGGAAAGCAGGACGGGAAGCTCTGCAGGGAGGTGTGGGGAGTGCGGCAGACCAACGGTCTCCTTTGGAGGGCCAGAAGGACCCATCCTTCTGCAAGCAAGCGGGCGGACGGGATAGCAGGGGACCCAGACCCAGGTGAAGGGCTTGGCTGCCTCCCCTCTCTGAGGGCCCAGAGGCAGATCAGGACACGAACTGCTGGGCTGGAGGAAGGAGCCGGTGTTTGAGTCGAGTCTCCAAACCGGCCCAGAACTGAAGCAGGCAGAGAGGGACGGGACGGGTGCCCCTGAGCACAGCCCCCTCTCAATCACGGATATGACCGGCTTGGATTTAGGACGATGTGTTTCAGATGTTTATCGTTTCCTACAAAGCTTCCTGGATTTGACCACCGGCCTCTGCTCCCGTGTGACTCTGGCAGGTTACTTGATTTCGCTGTGCCTCAGTTTCCTCCCCTGGGAAACAGGGATAACGATGTTACCTACCTGTCGAGGCTGTTGTGGGGATGAGGTAACATCACCTAAGGATGAGCCTGGCACCAGGGCCGATGACTCTCGGCAGTTATTATCTGTGCCACTATCACAGGGGGCACGGCTAAAAAGCCGCCGGGTTCCTACGATGATTCCTCCAGAGTCTCTTTCTAATCTGTAAATGTGCCCCGTAGATTTGGCCCATATTTATAGAACACCTGCTCTATACTAGGCACTGGGGTATGATGCTGCAAAGATATGGTCCCTGCCCTCCGGGGTTTGCGCCCAGTGGGTGAGAGATGTGCCCCTGTCACCACGGGCACGGAGGCGTGCTCTGTGCTTACTCATCCAGTCACTGAACCCTCAACACCAAAGCCTCGGGATGAAGGATCTATTACTGTTCCCATTCCACTTCCACAGGTGTGGCAAGCTGCCCAAGGTCACATAACTACAAAGTGCCCAAGCTGAGATTTGAACCCCAGGACTGTGGCCTAGGGCCTATGACTCTTTTTTTTTTTTAATATTTATTTTTGAGAGAGAGAGAGAGAGAGAGAGAGGGAGAGGAGCAGAGAGAGAGGTGAACAGAGGATCTGAAGCAGGCTCTGTGCTGACGGCAGAGCCCGATATGGGGCTCAAACCCACAAACCATGAGATCATGACCTGAGCCAAAGTCTGATACTTGACTGACTGAGCCACCCAGGTGCCGCTAGAGCCTATGACTTAATCACTGTGCTACAAACAGTGGTCAACGCTGCTATGGAAGGTACAGGACACGGGGAGTAAGTAAATGTTTGAGCTACGAAAAGCACAGCGGGAGCAAACTAGGTTAGGAGGGGACAGCAGGGGCAAAGGCCCTGGGGCAGGAGAGGCAGGACAAGTTTGAGGACGGATTAAGCCAGGCTGCCCTAGACACAAAAAGGGAGCTAGGCAGGCAAAGACCTGCTCACCAGGCTTGAAAGCTCTTTGGGGGAAAGCAGGAGGAAGCATTTGAGGAGGTTGCATTGGAAATATGACAAGATTTCAAAAGACCACTCTCTGCAAGCGAATAGGACAGAAGCATTAAAAAGAAAAAAAAAAAAAAAAAAAGAAAGAGGGGCACTTTGGGTGTTGACATGGAGCCTCTCCAAAGTATATTATCAGACGGAAAACTCCAAGTGCAGAAGAGTGCGTGTGACAGCTTGTATTCATAGGGGAAAGGATAAGCAAGAATGTTCGTGGGCTGCAGGTATGTAAAATATCTGAAAGGTATACAAGAATCTGGTAAGAGCAGTAGCCCCTGGGGACGGGGGCTGCAGGCCTGTGGTCAAGGGTAGGAGGCAATGCTCTCTGTATATCCTCTTCCACCTTTTACATTTTAAACCCAGGGAAGAGACTGTCTATTCAAAACTGTAAAGATGTCCCTGGCTGCTGGGGAGGAAATGCAAGGGAGGGGGTCAAGAGTGAAATCCGAGAAATGGAGAGAATGAGACTCTGGAATGCTGTTTTTATGAGGGAGGTGGCGCCTGAGCACGGGGTGCAGCTGCTTGGGATGCTACCTGGACAAGGCACTGTGTCACTCAGGCAAGCGGGCAGGATGGGGCGGCATGAGCAGAGCCGGGAAGGAACACGGAGCAACAGGAACCAGCCTAACTTTGCCCGTAGCAGAATTTGGCCTGGGTTCAGACTGAGCCATCTGGAAATGGACAGAAATGCTAAATGTGGAATGTTCTAGAAAAGCAGCCCTTGGCTCCCACAGATGAGCTATCACGGGCTGTTAAAGGAGGCCGCCGTGGCTCTGGAGGGATCATTTGCTCCACTTTAAATACGCGCAGCGGCTAAGTCAATCCAAACGGGAGGCAGCCCTTGGCTCCCTCCCGCCAAGGGCCTTTTCCCAGCTGCTGCTGCCCCCTGCTGGGGGACTCGGGACATCGCAGCCTCCGCGTGATTCTGAGGCCGCTGCTTAAGACTCCCACTTTGCATTCCGGGCGCGCATAAGACGAGTCCGTCACATTTCCTCCGCCCTTTTTGGAGATGGCCACCGCCAAGCACTGCTTCGGTGCTGGCGTAAACAACCAGGTCCACGTGAACAAGTCGCAAAGCGAACAGCAAAGGTCATTACCATCAGAAGGCAGTGTGCCAGAAGGCAGATGCGACACAGTGCGATACAGGATGTTCTAGAGCACTGTTCTAGACCCCTCGTGTGCGTTAGCTCAGCTGATCCTTGTGGCACCCACAGGGGCAGGGATGACGAAACAGAACTGGAGAAGCAAAGCAGGATTCAAACCCAGAGTCTGAGTACCAGCCCTTGCAAATTTCAACTTAGCAATCAATATTCCCTGCTCGTTGGGTTCACACATCAGCGGTCCTCACCCATGGATGATTTGGGCCACCAGGGGACATTTGGCAATATCTGGAGGCATTTTTCGTTGGGAGAGGGAGCGGATTCTGGCACCTGGTGGGTAGAGGCCAGAGATGCTGCCACACCACACATCGTATAATGCACAGCACAGCCCCCTGCAACAGATACACAATGGCAAAAGTCCCAAAGGGGACAAGCCCTGATCGAAATACGTAAAATTCTCCCAAATCTTCGAGCCCTCTCTTTTGCACTGCCCCCTGATATGAGGAGGGCATTGGAGCAAACCTGCTGTATTGTACGAAAGGTATTCTTCTCGAAGATTCATGCTGAGTAACTCTCCAGAGGATTTCCCCTGAAGTCTCTTATTTACCCAAAGGGATTATGTTGCATTCAGCAATCCTGCTAATAAGAACACTCTGCGAGGAATGAGGCTCTCAGAAGCGGCCCCAGCAAAGGAGAACCCCCTGGGGCAGCGGCAGAGGGGCTTGGGCCACGCAGCGGGCACGTGCACGTGGAATGTCGTGGCTGCCCCTGGCACTGAGCCGCAGCTGCGGCACACGCTGTTTGTCCGGGCTGTCGGGAAGCATCCAGGATGATGGCCCAGTCCCTGGGAACAACTTGTCAGCAGCTGCGTCGCCCAAAGCCCTCGCCTCCAAATCAGCCCAAACAGCCCAGTCCGTGGCTTTGGGGTGGGGGTGAGGGTGGGGGGGGGGGGGCAGCGCTGTTAACCCCTTCGCCTCCACAAAGCCTATGGGTCTAGAGGCTCTGGGGGTTCTACTGGTCTGGAGCTGCTGTACGATGGGGCGGGAGGCAGCCGAGGACCTGGCACCCCTTCCAGCAACAAGCCTATTGGCTGCACAGGAACTGTGTTGCTCAAGGGTCCGTGCTTGTAGAATGAATGAACGACCAGAAGGGTAAACTCTACAAGATTCCTTCCTTCATTCAACAATATTTACCAAGCATCTGACCAGGCTGGGCACCGTCCCAGATCTTGGGAGGACAAAAGAGACCAAGTCCCTGTTCCCATGAAGCTTACCTTCTAGGGGAGGGAGAAAGATACTACACAAATAAGCAAGTAAGTATAGGATATAATATCAGGGAGTGGGGAGCGCTCTGAAGAAAGTAAAGGCAAAGAGATGGGACACTGACAGATTGGGGGTGACTCCTTAAACTGGGTGCTTGGGGAGGGCCTCTCCAAGGAGACGACGTTTGGGCAAAGATCTGAAGGTTGTGAGGGAAAGAGTCACGCAGCCACGTTGAGAACAGGAAGTAGAGGGGCCCCGGGGTAGAAAGGGTCTTAGGGAGTTTGAGAAGCAGTAAAGCAGAGAAAGCGGATAAAGGTGAGTCCTGGCATGACCCAAGAGCAGAGGTTCTCAAACAGTAGCATGCATCAGAATCACCAAAAAGGCTGCCAGAAACAGTTCGTGGTTCCAACCCGCAGCGTCCAGTTGGCCTGGGGTGGGGCCTAGGAATGAGCATTTCCAACAAGTCACTGTGTGGTACTGATGATGTTGCTGGTCCAGGGGCCATAGCAAAGAGTATTTTTTCTTTTCTTCTTCTTTTTTAATGTTTATTTGTTTCGAGAGAGAGAGAGAGAGTGTGTGTGTGTGTGTGTGTGCGTGCGCGCGCGTGCACAGGGGAGAGGGGTAGAGAGAGAGGAAGAGAGAATCTTAAGCAGGCTCCATGCTCAGCACGGAGCCTGATGTGGGGCTCGATCCCACGAACCAGGACATCATGACCAGAGCCGAAATCAAGAGTCGGACGTTTAACCGACTGAGCCACCCAGGCACCCCCAAAGAGTATTTTTCCCTAATGCAACAAGTCCTTTCCTCCCCAACACTTAACCCCAAGCAGTCACGGACCGTCGCTGCTTGATCACCTGCCTCCACGCTGGGTACAGAAGGTTTTCTACTGAGGCCGCAGTGTTTTATGTTTAAGCGCATTGCCAACATTTGAGAGTCGGGGGGGGGGGCTTCACACAAAATTCAGATTCCTGCCTCCTCTAGAAAACAGGTCTGCACCACTGGCCGCCCCTCACAGGGCCACAATGCGACAGAGCCGCCTAGGGCTCTGTCACCTTGACTTCGTAACCCAGGCACAGCGCCTGGCCTCGGGTAGGCACTCAAAGAGAGCTTATTAATGAAACCGGTAAGACCGCACCCAGGAAACGCACGAGGACATCAGTTTCAAGAGCTAGGAGACCTGAGGCCAGTTCTGACTCCCGCTGACGTGTTACATGACCTTGGGCTGTCCATGGACCTCAGTGATCACTCCTTCTTCCCAGAGTCACTGCATCGAACAAGAGAGAGGATGTGAAGGGTTTAGCACATGCCTGGCATACGGTACTCCACTCTCACTGCGAGGAACTCCATAAATATTTACTCTCTAGGATGGGAGAAAGTGTGAGAGGTCTTGGAGGCTGGACAGCTCCCTGTTGGGACCAAAGGTGTCGACAGTCTACTTGCGTGCAGTCCCCAGTGCTGTCATTCACTAGCTTTGTGACTCTGGGCATTAGACTTTCCCTTATTTGGGCCTCAGTTTCCCCACCACAAACAGGGATGATACAAGCCCCACAGGGGTTATTGTGCATATCAGATAGGAACATGAATATTAAGCCAATTAATCCTTTAAAGTGCTTCCAATAAGGCCAGCCTTCAGTACGTGCTCAACATATGCCAGCCCTAGCTGTTACAGCTGCTCAGGGAGGGGTTAGACTAGAATTTCTCAGAGGCCCTCATGGCTCCAAAATTTTCTGACCTCTTTGAACCCAGTGACAGTCAGGCAGCTGTCATTAGTCATCAAGAATATAGAGAAGGCCCTCGGTATCGTGGAGGCAGTGGAGTAGAATTCGCTGTAAGGGGTTTAGCACCTCACTGGAAAAATCCAAAATGCTCTTACAATGGTGCTGACCAAAATCACAGAGTAGCAACCACGAGAGGAGGAGTGGATGTGGTGCAGAGGACAACAGCCTACGAGAGAGGCAACATTACCCCCTCGCAGATGAGAAAACGGAGGCTCCAGAAGGCTACCCCTGGATGTGTCTCTGTGTCTCAGCTCCATGCACCTGCCTCAGGAGGGTGACTCAGTCAAGGGGTCCTTTGAGGGATTAACCGGGTCATGATGGACAGCACAGCCTGGAGGGGGAAGCAGGAAGGCCAGGCAGGGGCATTCTGACTCCCTATGAAGGCCGAAACCTTCATAGCAGTTGGGTGACTGTGTGTGTGTTCACTGCCCTGCACGCGGCTGGCGGCCACACAAAGTCACAGGGCAGCTGAGAAAAGTGCCTGGTCACTGAACGGTAAGTGATGGGAATACCCTTTGCGCAGGAGTCTTCACCCAGGGGCTGCTCCTCCCTCTCAGCCAGCCAGCCATCCCAGATTGGGGAGGGGCAGCAGGAGTGACAACGGGGGTACATCTAGCCATGATGTCATCACCATGATGGTGATAAGCCAAGTATGTCCTGATAAATTTCTTCTCTTTCACCCATTCAACACTCACTGTTGAGCACCTAACACACTTCCCTCTTTGACTCCTCAGGACAACCCCAGAGGCGGGTTCTGCTAGCCCGTCTTTAAAGGGGAGCGAAGAGGCCGGGACGACGGCCTTGATTTCAGCCTGGTTTCCGGACCACAGAGCAAGAGGGGCCTCCCCGGGACCACAGAGCAAGAGGGGCCTCCCCGGAAAGTCAGCGGAGATGGGTGCACCCTCCCCGTGCGTTGGGGAACGTCCTGGAGGCCGGCTTTCATTCATTATGTGCCAGCTCATAGGTTCTCCATTTTACAAGTGAGGAAACGGGTTTGGCGGAAAGCACTTCAAAGTCCCGAGTCCAACCCCTCCCCCCCCCATCAAAGTTTCCTTGTTCTCCCTTCTTTTCACAGACATCACTAGAAATACTTTCACATTTTAGATTTTGCAGCGCATAATATCGTTGGGCTTTAAAACAAGACTTCCCTGCGGGATGCGGGGCAAGAATCGGATTTCCTGATGCACGACACAGTCTTGCTCCCAGGAGCCGGCGACCTGGAGCCACAAAAACCTCTGCGGAGCCAAACCAGCTCACAGCTCCGCTCCGGCAGCTGCGGCCACGTTACTGCGCAGGCGCCGCTGCAAACTCCCGCGCGCCAGACGCGCCCCTCCTGGGCGAACTCACTTTCGGAAGGGCGGGGGGAGCGACGAATCCCCCTTCCTCTCGAAGATGGTCCGAGCCAGCCTCTGGCCAATCAGAAAGCTTCTCTTTTCACCGCTTCTGGCTGGAGGAGGCTGGGAGTTTCATTTCCTTGAACTTTCCGGCGGCGCGGGGGCGGGAGGTGGAAATGATTGACATCTCCAGTAGCCATTCGTCTAGCGGAGTGAGCTTGACGGGCAGACACCACTAAGAAGTGTCTGGCCGGAGGGAGCCATGGGCCCCGCCCCCTCCTCCCACTGGCCTCCGAGAGCCGGGGTGGGGTGGGAGCTTTTGGCCGCAGCCAATCGAGGGTCAGCAAGGAGGAGGAGGAGGCGGGGTAGGTGGGCAGTGGTTGCCCGGGGAGCGCGTCTGGCACCGTGCTGGGGTTGGGGTCGGATGGCTGCGGCGTCGCGCTTCCCGATCCCCACTGCCAGGAGCTAGGCTGGGAACGAGCGGGAGCCCCGTCGCCACGCTCGCACCTTCCAGGCTGCCTCCTGAGACCTGAAGCCGGGCCCCGTCTGGCGCTCCTATGCGCCTCCGCCCCGACCCTCGCGCGCGATAGTCGCCCCCATCCCAGAGGGTCCGGACCGCACTGTCCCTGTCCGCACCGCGGCCCCAGGCCCCTTGAGTGTCTGCCGTCCCCACTTCCCTTCCCAGGCAGCCCCCCCCCCCCCCCCCCCCCGACGCTTCTAGCAGCCGCTCTTCCCCTGTCTGGTCCGCGGAGGTGGTTGGTTACCATGGTGAAGCTGGCGGCCAAATGCATCCTGGCAGGTGAGTTTGAAATTTAGTCTCCAGAATCCAGAGACTTCGTAAGTTACTGAGAGCTTTTGTTCGCGTAAATTGTCTACCCTGTTTTCCTTTCTCTCTTCCAGAGACGAGTTAATGCGATTACTGATAGAGTAAATGCCACTAGGGGTGGAAGAATTCTCTTCCAGGGCACATTTGTAGCTCCAGCAGATATCCCCGCTCCCTGTCATACTCTGAGACCACCTTCACCAGTTTAAACTATATTCAGGAGGAGTAGACTCGTTAAAAAAAAAAAAAAAATCAGGCTAAGCACGCCATAAATGCTTCATCCAAACCATGTGGTGTATCCCAGTGTTAGGCATCGGTAACTTTGGTAGTCAGTAGTTGTGGGATTTTTTTTGTCCTGATCGCATCCCCTCTGGTAACAGGGATGGGAAACCGTAATGTACAGTCGACCAGAGTTTGCAAAAGGGCCATGTGTGTTGCCTTTAAGAGCCAGACTTCCCATGCTGCCCTGCACTCAGGAGGTTATAACTGTTGAATCCTCCAAAGGCAGGAATCTCTGTTTGGTTGACTCCCGCGTCCCAAGCATCCTGAACAATATCTGGAACCCAGGAGGTACTCAGTAACTAGTTGTGGAATGAATGCCAATGTGGCATTCCCATTTGTATTATTTGTATTGTTCCCTTTGTATGTCAGCACATTCAGGAAAATATTTGCCAGGATTTTGACCTGGGGCCCCTGAACACAGATGTGCTTTACTGAGTCCTTAGTGCATGCCGGACACATGCACTTCATTCAATCTCCTCACCGCAGCACACTGGGGTCGGTGCTGTATTGTTTGATCTTACCGAGGCACTGAGAGGTCAAGTCTCTTGCCCAGGGTCACCCCCTCGTGAAGGAAAGTCCTAGGCAGGATCTCAGCCCCCCCAAACCTGCCCAGCTGCAAAACTCTTCACTTGTGTTACCGTTGAACCCCGGGATCTCTCTAGGGTTCCCCGACCAGCCCATGAAAGAAATGGTATAGAGGAGGAAAAAAATTCCCCTTTTGATTCCTCTCTTCCAGACTGAAATTGATGATATTTTTAATGGCCTTTCTAATCTGAAAAGACACAGAAAGATGCCTGACAGTAGTAACTCAGATCACACTGGAGCAAAAAAATTGGTGGTTCTCAAGAGAGATCTGTAGTTTCCAGAGTGCCAGGAGAGGCAGTATTGTGTAACAAAAGTAATTCTGACTGTTCCTTTGAAGGGCTGTGTCATCTTGGGCACAGCATTTCTCTAAGCCTCAGTTTCCTTGCGGATGAGGTTTTTATTTTCTGAAGTTGTGTATTTTTTTAAATGGGCTTCTCTGACTGTTCTCTCATTTCTTTTTTAATTCCATTTCCATCCCGCGGGGCTAACTTACAGAGCACCTTCTGTGTGCCAACACTGTACTCGAACCCTCAACACAGGTGTCTCACTGAGTCCTCACAAGAACCCTGAGGGACTGGTATTATTTGGCATCCTATTTGCAGGCGGGGCATCTGAGGCCCAGAGAGGGTAAGACACTTGCCCTGGGTCACACAGCTGGATGCAGCAGAGCTGGCCTCCAGACCCAGGTGATCTGGTTTCCAGGGCTTTGTGTTTAGCCTCCGGCTACACTGTCCTCAAGCCTCAATGCTAGACTCTTTGCCCCTCTTAACACCGAGCCCCCAGGTACGATTTCACCTGATTTCAGCCACTGCCTGAGTGATTCTCGAACTCCAGTCTAGTCCTCAACTTCAGCCTCCTTTCAGGGCCTTGAGGGCATTTCCTCTTGGAAGTTTCCAGGACCCGAAAGACCTCAGCACAGCGAATCAGGCCCCCCTACCCCACCACCCACCAGAGTCTCGTTCTCTACAATGGCCCCACCACATACACCACCCCCCCCCCACACTGGTTTTATTTTTTTCCTCTCCCCTCCCAGGCCTCCTCTTTAAATTGAGTTTATCTGTCTTTTTTTCCCTGTCTTATAACTAGTCAGTGAGGGACCTGATATTCAGTTCAAGTGCTTTTATTCATTCAACAGATATTTATTGAGCACCTGTGTGTGAATCATCGTGTAAGGTACAGTGGGACTACGGGGGTGAACCAGGGCAGCCCCCACACTCACGGAAGGGCTGAGACGTGCATAATACTTTACAATCAAGCAAACACAAAGAGAATGCCGGTTGTGTCCCAGATACCAGAGAAATCCCTCAGAGCACAGCTGCTCCTTGTTCTGGCTCAGATGAGGAGAGGGGACAACCCTTGACATTTATCTGTTGTATTTACCTAAAAACCACTTAAATATGACTTGAAGCATGTCAGGCACTGCCCGTATTAAGCTCATTACGTCCTCCTAACGATTCTACGAGATAGGTGCTTATTGTCCGCCTTTTATAGAAATGGCAACCGAGGCCCGGAGAGATCGCTGACCCAAGGTCACACAGCTGGTGAGGGATGGCGCTGGAGCGGGGACTTGGGTTTACTGCCCCTTGGTAGCAGTGGGGATGAGAATAGCGCCTCGCCAGAAGGTGGCTCGGAAACGTCTCACGCTACCAGCCGTGAGCCTCACGGGTGACGACAAGAGGGAGACCTGGAGGGAGGTTCCCTCTGAGGGCTTCTCAAAGGTCAAGGGCGCAGGGGCGTGGAGCCTAGATGTGGCGTAAGGGACAGCTGGGGAACGAGTGGGATGTGAGCGTTTCCTGTGGTATGTCCGTCAAACAGGTCCTGGAAGGATGAAGGGACAGGAAGGCAGCACCTAGAGCAACTACAGGAAGGGTCCCCCCGCCCCAGGCTGAGGGAGGCAGGGAGGCAGACAGGTCGTCGGAAGCTCAGGAAGAGAGCTCCCTGAGGAGCCGAGATGCAGACCTGAGAAGAGGGCACTGTCCCCCCGCTGCTGGCGTCTCCGAGCGGGAGTAAAAAGGCTGGTCCAGTAATAAACCGGAGAGAAGTAAATACCTACTGCCGGAGTAAAGGCCATTGCCAACGTACTGCTTAGACAGCAGGCACGTGGGAAAGGGGCAAGACCCTCCGCCCTCCCCCACCTGCCAGTCTTTCTCTAGAACATGCACTGGCAGAGCCGGACAGGAAGCCCCTGGCAGAGGAGACCCCCGTAAGCAGAGTCCCGGCTCCCACGTCCCGGGGCGGGACACAGAGCCCGGGCTGAGGCCTGAGGTAACCAGTGCGCTGTCCTCAGGGACGACAAAGGCAACGCGGGCTTGAGATAGAGCGGAGGCAATTGCAGATAGAGACAGCAGTTGCAGGAGCCTGGGTACAGCCGGGAGGCATGAGCACCTGGTGACATGGGCGGAACAAGTGGGTTAGGTCAGCAAGACTCCTTGGGACCTGGGGGTGCGACGCAAGCCTGGCTGTCGACAGATAGATCGGCTGAAGGCCCAACATTCTAGTGGAAACATCCACGGGTTGTTGGAGATAGAGACCAAGCGTGGGAGAGAGAAGTGACAGGGGAAAGAGAGTAAACGGGACAGACTAACTGGGAGCAGACAGACCCACAGGAGTGCCCACGTTCGGAGGCAGGAGAACCAGGCCAGTGGGAGGACACGGGGGCCGGGCGGGAGGGGGCTGCTTCGGGCCGACTCATCCTTCAGAGACACCAAGGAGCATGGGAGCCGAGAAAAAGCCATTGGACTTGTCAGTGACCTCGCATGGCGCCTTTGCAGGCGTCCCTCCCTCTGTCCCCCAGGCTCAGCCCCCTCCCCCCTACCACCCCGAGGAAGTCGGCCTCGCTGCCGAAATTGCTCATTCGTTCCTTTCCTCGACGCACCCTCAGATGCTTTGGTTCTCAGCTCGGCGCTGTTTGCCTTTGCACTTGTCATCGTGTTGCTCTGCAAATGTGTTTATCGGTTACTTGCCTTCCTTGGGCCGGATCCCTCCTCAGCCGACGCTCGAGGTTTTCCATAAGTGTGGGTGACTCTGACTGACAGTCGGAAGGAAGATTTATGAAATTAACTAGAACAAATCTGTGGGGGATTTCACGAGCAGGAAGAGCCAATTTCCAACTGGATTCAGACGCAGAATTGGAGTCAAGCGGGTGGAGACAGAGCGCAAGAGGGAGAGTGATATGCTCTGTTTGTTCGGAGATGGATGGGTACCCGGCCACCGTGCAGCCCGTGGCTGCCTCTGATGTCAGGCAAGGCTGCGGCGATGGGGGCCTGCAGGGGCAGTGTTAGAAATGGGTCAGGAGTGTCCCTGAGCGCTAGGAGAGGAGTGGGGTCCGGTGGGAAGAGTGAGATGTAGGAATCCTGCGCCCGGTTACCCAGCTTTCCCTGCGCCTCGGAAGCGTCATCTGTCAAGTGAGGCTGATGGTCAACGGTAGGGGGTGGGGGCTGGGAAGGAGGGAACAGGACCGTGGGAACGGTTCCCTTCTAAGACGCGGTGGTAAACAGAAAAGCAAGACTGAGTAGCTCACTCAGCCCTGGAGGAGTGCACAGGAGAAATGCCACAAGTAGGCAAGTAATGGCCTCGCAAGAGAAGATTATATAGGTGGGAAAAGTCAAAACCGAAAAGCGAACAGAGCAGCGGGCTGTGGAGAAGTCAAGAGGCACCTGGAAGCCGACTGTAAAACAGAGCGAAAGCGAGGCGATCGCCCCAGAGGGCACAAGACAGACGGACACGAACGCCCTGGTGGGTTTGCTGAGGAGCCTGGGCCAGAAGGAGAATCTGTAACACTCAAGGCCCAGAAGATCTCACGAATGAGAACAAGGCTGGCATCGCCAGAGGCAGAGCAGGGTCATGGGGAAGCGGTTGGGGGTGGGACAGGGGGACTAGGGGTGGGCATGGAGAGCCTCCAGATTAAATTGCTCCCCACAGGGGCGCCTGGGGGACTCAGTCGGTTAAGCGCCCAACTTCGGCCCAGGCCATGATCCCACGCTTCGTGGGTTCAAGCCCCGCGTCGGGCTCTGCGCTGACAGCTCAGAGCCTGGAGCCTGCTTCCGATTCTGTGTCTCCCTCTCTCTCTGCCCCTCCCCTGCTTGCACTCTGTCTCGCTGTCTCCCAAAAATAAATACTAAAAAAAAAAAAAAAAAAAATTGCTCCCCACAGTCTTGTGAAAGGTCCAGATCTCAAACTGAAAGTATGACATAAACCTTTAGTTTGGAGATACCGATTCATGGGGCTGTCGACCCACGAAGGCAGGTGGGGAGGTAAACCCCGGGAGGCGTAAAGCAAGCTCGGGGGAAACGGTGGCCGTTGTAGACAGACTGTAGACAGACGTGGGGAGGCCCCTGGGATGACGGATCCGCAGTGCTGCTGGGCACGCCGAGGCCAGAGTGGAACGTGTCACTTGGAAATGGATTTCAGGTTGGCCGATGTAGCAGGCAGACTCCTTGCTCCCCGTAAATGCAGAAACCCTCCCAGCTCTCGCCACCCCCCACCCCGAAAGAAGCACGCAGGGTCCTAAGTATGGGAGCTCTGAACTCAAATTGGTTCCGCTAGGCAGGTGAGCCTATGAGACTGAGCCCTTTACCTTCGAGACTTCAAAGTACGTTCAAGTTTGAAAGTGACAGCTTTTCCCCATGGGGTGTGTGCAGTGAAACAGTGTGTCAGCTCTGTTCCGAGTGCTCTGAAGCCTTCCTTAAGCTCTGTTACCTTCTGGGTCAGTTCTTTTGGATGAAAGGATTACCCTTGAAGAAATGCAACCGGGCTTTGAAGACTGGTCTCCCGGACCCGTGGCCCTGCCGGCCACCTCCCAAGTCCCCATGAGAGCCAAGTACGTTTTCTCTGAAAACTCATTGAAGTTTCTGGTTTCTAACTAGCACTCTGGAGTGGGGGTGGGGGGGGGTGGTTCTCAAGCCAGATCAGGACAGAAATGATGATTTTCTCCTCCTCTGACCTCACAGGAGACCCGGCAGTGGGCAAGACCGCCCTGGCACAGATCTTCCGCAGCGACGGAGCCCATTTCCAGAAGAACTACACCCTGGTGAGACGTGGGAGTCGTAGGCTGGCCGAGGCTTAAAGAGAAATGGTCGGGGGCGCCTGGGTGGCTCAGTCAGTTAAGCACCCGACTCTTGTTTTCGTGAGTTTGAGCCCCGCGCCGGGCTCTGTGCTGACAATGCAGACCCTGCTTGGGAATCTCTCTCTCCCCCCCACCTCTCTGCCCCTCCCCTGCTCATACTGTCTCTCTCTTAAAATAAATAAATAAACTTAAAAAAGAATTTAAAGAGAAATGATCATCCTTCAGCCCTGAGGGAGTGACTTTCCAGAATTCCTTAAGAAGCCCTACAATCTGATGGGAGGCTGCTTGAATGGCCACGTGGAGATCACTTTTCCACGAGCCTCAGTGCGTGAGGCTGCCTGTGGCGCAGACGGGCCAGTGGCCCACTGGGTGACCATATACACCTCCTTGTGAGCCGGGAGTGGGAGGAGCCTAGTTGGTCCTGTCCGACTTCTACAGCAGTGAATCCAGAACATAGCAGTTCTGCCTCCTGGGCATCAGATGTTCATCGTGTCCTTTAACACGCCTCTTGGGAGCCTCTGACGCGCGTATTCTCGGTTTTCCTCGGCAGACGACAGGGGTGGATTTGGTGGTGAAGACGGTGCCAGTCCCTGACACGGGGGACAGCGTGGTAAGTGGTGCCCTTGACCTGAGAGAGCTCACCGCTCCTCCAGCTGGGCCCAGAGTCCCTGTGGTCACTCTCTTCCTCCCTGAGAGGGAATACTGTACCAGCACTTGGCCTAGGCTTGTCTGAGCACTTGGGAAGAGTCGTTGATGCGGGCTGGGAGGACTGGGATATGGGCCCTGCCCTCACAGAACTTACTGGAGTATCAGGGTCCTTAACCCGGGGCCCTGTATGGGAGTCCACAGCTCTGGAAATTGAATCGCAAGGCATTGTGTTTGCATGTGCTTTCCTGGAGAGAAGGTTTAAGAATCCCCACCTTCCACGGGGCGCCTGGGTGGCTCAGTCAGTTAAGCGTCCAGCTTCCACTCAGGTCATGATCTCGCGGTTTGTGGGTTCGGGCCCCGCATCGGGCTCTGTGCTGACAGCTCGGAGCCTGGAACCTGCGTCGGATTCTGTGTCTCCCTCTCTCTCTCTGCCCCTCCCCTGCTGGCGCTCTGTCTCTGTCTCTCTTTCTCGCTCTCTCAAAAATAAACATTAACAACAACAACAACAAAAGAATCCCCGCCTTCTTAAAGAGATCCATGAGAAAACACAGTTTTAGGTACCCCCGATGCAGTGAGAAAGCATGAAACGCAGATTACAGCACTGACCTTCAGACCGTGTGCCGGGGTCAGAAGCCAGCCAGGGGGCATCAGTGCCCAGGGGAGCCGAAGGGGGAGACTTCCCAGAGCAGCAGCATCGGGGAGGGGCTCTCGCATGGGCTGGCCGAGGTTCGGTCAGGGGCAGGAAGGGTCATCCTCCGTCTTCTGTCTGCATCCCACCATCGGAGACCGACGGCAGGCTGTCCTACTTTAAGCGCCTTCCCCAGGCCTACTCGGTGACCTGCTTTAAAAAAGAATTGTCTGAAGATCTGAAAATCAATTTGGTTAACAAAGTGCAGAATGACCTTTTGGAAACCAGAGCACGTGTCAGCCTGTTTAGCACTCCTGGGACTTTTGGGTTCGGGGTGAGGAGAGGTGAGCCGCCACACAGAAAGTGCTGGTTGTGCCGGCTGTCTCAGGTCTGCGGTGAGCCCAGCGTCGTCTCGGGGACTTGCGGCCAGCGATTTCCCCTCTACATGCAGACTTTCTTGGGACTTGCCTTTCTGGTTCTAGGAACTCTTCATTTTTGACTCTGCCGGCAAGGAGCTGTTTTCGGAAATGCTGGATAAATTGGCAAGTAGCCTGCGATCTTTTCCCTAACCCCCCGCCCCTGCCCCCTTCCGCCAGAAAGTTGACCCCTTCGCTGCTCTCCCGGCAAGGTCACTGCAGCCTGGCTGCCTGGAGGACAGTGCTACCAAGGCAGAGTTCTTCAAGGGCCATTCCTCCCCGCCTTGGGACTTGGCGGCTTCTTGGCCAGCGGGACTGGCTCGTGCACGTGATTCCCCCGCCCCCAGCTCTGGAATGGCCGGGTTCAGAATGTGCCGGAGCCGTGTGACTCAGTCCCCGCAGCACTCTGGGCCCCCCTTCTTTAGACGGCCCCCACTGGTGATGCCAGGAGCAAATATTTCCTTCTCCCTGTAGCGAGAGACTCACCTTGGCCCAGTCCCCGGGGTTTGCTCTGGGCCCTGTGCCTACTGCCGCCCCAGGCCTATCGTGCCCACCCGCCCATCCTCTCAGGATCCCGCTTGCCGTACCTTCCAAGGTAACAGTTCTGCTAATCCGGGCCAGTGAGCTAATTACAAGGTTTGAGCTCTCCAGAGCCCTCCCCTGCCTTTCCAAGAATGGCCACATTTTAATAGAAATCGTTTCCTGCCCCTTTTTTGTGGTCTAAAAGAAAGAGATCTGATGATTGTCATCTCTCACGGGCTTGGCTTCGTGCGTCAATCCGTGATGTTTACGGCGTGCCTGCTGTGGGCACGGCCTCGCCCTGGGTGCTGGCCTGCGGGGCAAAGGGAGGATGTGTCTGGGCAAGTCAGGGCCACCTGGTACCGATCGGCCCAAACCCTGACTCGGGTCTCCTGCGCTGGCTCCAGCTCGATCCCAGGCCTGTCCTGGGTCACCTCACTGAGGCCTAGAGGAAAGAGGTGTCTCCCTCACGCACAAAAGGGGAGATCAAGCAAGACTTCTTGAGTTAGTCTGCGGAGTGAAGGTGCGAGGGGTTCATCCGCTCAGTCCAAGCGGCAGCCTAGCCTTGGGAAGGAGTGAGCCCTCTAGAGCCAATCCTGGGCTGGCCTTGCCAGGACAACTAGAGGGAGGAAGGATTCTTCCCCACACCCTGGAGGTTACGGACACACCAGAAATAAACTGTAATTGTGCAGGACGGGGGTGCCCAGAGGGGAGGGCAGGGTAAGAGAGCCTCACACACCAGGACGGGCATCACAGCCTGAGCAGGGCTGTCCTGTGCCCTTGTGCCGGGCAGCAGGACGTCCCAGGACTCCGAGCGGCCCCTGAAGGCGACGGCCCGCGAGGGCACGGCCCTGGTTCGTAATTGGGACAGTGAGCCCTGTCCAGTTGTTGGTCTGGTTTGGACTGGGGCTGGCACGCTGCAGAAGAAGCAGAAAGTGCCCTTTGCATTGGGAACAGCCAGCCCTTATTAGGAAGATGCGGGACAAACAGGTTTCCCGTGGCTGGCTAATGGAAGAAAGGATGCCTATTAGGCCTGCAAAGCAGAAAAACCTAATGAATGAAACCAGTGGCAGGCCAGAGCTTTTCTGGGTAGAAAAAAGCCTCAGTCCTACCCCAGTCATTAAAGCATGTCTGATCTGGGCAAGTCAGTTACCCTCTCTGAACCCAGTGTCTTTAGCTAGGCAGCAGGGATATTGAGACGGGCCCTGCAGGGTCGGGAGGTTTCTCAGCCACGCACAGAACGCGCCCAGCAGGCAGCCTGGCGCGGAGGTGAGCCCGTGTGCCCTCCCCTTCGTTCCTTTGGGTGAATTGTTTTCTCCCGCGGGCTGGCTCAGTTTTCTGACTCTCATCCCTAGTAGAGGTTGTCTCCCCACCCCCTGTCCCTTCCCTCGGAAGGCCAGATTTTTCTCCCAGCCTAGAAATCGCTGTCACCGTTACTGACGTGCACTCATCCGGCCCGTCCCGCACAGTGGGAGAGTCCCAACGTCTTGTGTCTCGTCTATGACGTGACCAACGAACAGTCCTTCACCAACTGCAGCAAGTGGCTGGAGAAGGCTCGGTCCCAGATCCCAGGCACGTCTCTCCCAGGTAGGAGCTGCGGCCATCTGCGTTTTCCAGCAGCACCTCTGTCCCTCAGGTCCACGGGCGCGAGGTCATTGCAGGGGTGGCTACGGGTGTAAAACAGGGTGCCCCCGGCTTTGAGTATGGTGGTCTGGATTGAACAGTGGCTCTGCCTCTTAGCACACTCACCACACACCTCCGTGAGTCCGTAACACGGGCAGATGACGCCCCTCGCCCCCCACCCCCAGCCTTGCAGGGTGACGGAGAGGAGACTCAAGATAATACGGGGAAGGTGCAGTGATAGGAATGAGATTTTATTTCTGAAAGCCAGCCCTGGGGATGAATTCCTCATTTTCTCCTGTATGTGGGGCGCAAGTAAACATTCAAGTCCTATTGTCACTTCTGAATGCTTTAAATCAGTTTATTTTTCATCCCTATGTGAGATCAACAAATTCCCCTCATTAGAGACCAGGGAAAGCGATCTCCAGAGACGGGCTCAGAAATTAGTTGCAGCTGATGCAGCTGGGAATGGAACTAAATTACCTCTGAGTCCCTGACTCTGAGCCCAGCCCTTAGATTAGTATTAATGACCATTTTTAACGTTTGCTCCATGTGCTAGGAATTATCACAAATGCTCACATAAATTTGGCCCTCGCCTTGCAGCCTTAAGGAGACAAGGCAGACAGATCCACGTGAAGTCTAGGAGAAGGGCTGAACAAGAGCTGTGTGGGAAAAGCAAAGCCCGCCTACTCTCCTGGGGCCCTCGGGGGCCGGCCCTGGACCCTCTCTCTCTCCCGGTGCTCACCACCTCGAATCAGGCAGCCTCCCCCAGCGTTTCAGACCCCTCAAAATCCGTGTGCTTTGCTCTTTTCTCTCTCCAGCTGTCCTCCCAGGCTGCCACAGTTCAATGTGATGCTTTGGTTGTTTCTTTCGAGTAGGTGTGTTAGTGGGGAACAAGACAGACCTGGCCGGCAGACGGGCGGTGGATTCGGCTCAGGCCCGGGCGTGGGCCCTGGGCCAAGGCCTGGAATGTTTTGAAACATCCGTGGTAAGTACCTCTGCCTGCTCCGTGGCCACGTCTGGACTGGGCCCCTGCTGGGTGTGGTTTCTCATGTGACCTCATAGGCATGGAGTCAGTATGCTCCCATACCCAGGTTGTCATTTGGAGCTGATGTTCCCATTCCTAGTCCAGGATCTTTTCTCAGGAGCCACTTGTGCGCTACGGTAAAGCAGATTGGCCAGCCGGCCCTGGAAAAAGTTGTTATCTCAGTTTAATAAGAAACACAAGCGCGTTGGGTTCGATCGTAGCGACCGTTGGCATTTGCGTGAGACGGGATGGATCACGGTGCTGCCGGCACATTATCTGACGGTCCTCACGGTACCGTGGGCCTGGGAGCCGGGCCCTTAATAAGCCCCACTTCCGTGTTGAGGAGGTGAAGGGACTCGCCCAAGGTCCCATGACTGTTCAGTTGCCGTGCGGATGTGAACCTTTTAAATCCCCCCCAAGTGGCCTGCTCCCTTGGGAAAGCGTCGCGGGTAAAGGCCAGCACTCTGCCCAGCGATGGCGAAGCAGCAGGACTGAACCGTGGGACCTTTGGCGGGTCCGTTAGTTTCTTGGTGCCTCAGGCTCCTCACCTGTAAAATGGGGATAATAAACTCCCATTCCTCATTGAGTGACAAATAGAATTAAGTCAGATGGCGAATACGAAAACATTGGCACAAAGCCTGGTGCGTAACACACGCTCGATAAATATTTGCTTTTTCACATGGAATTATTCCCCCTAGTCATCTTCTGGATAGTGGTGTTGCCTCAAAGTTTTGCAATCCTAGATTCTGCAAAGGTAAGTGTCCCTCTTACCTTCTGGCCCAATCATCGCAAATGCTCAACTAATGAAATTCCAATTCGTGAGCTTTTGAGGATAGGGTTTTCTCATCTTTGGTGTCGTGTGCCCTTGAGCCACCCACATCAGGCCATACGGTAAGAGCTTGGATTGCGAGTAACTTGTTCTGCGAATGTTCCGCCAGGCAAGCAAACGTTGTTGTTTTTTTTTTTTTTTTTTTTAAAGCTTATTTATTTTGAGAGAAACAGAGACAGCGCAAGCAGGGGTGGGGTGGAGAGAGAGAGAATCCCAAGCAGGCTCCACGCCATCAGCACAGAGCCCCACACGGGGCCCGACCCCACGAACCGTGAGGTCATGGCCTGAGCAGAAACCGAGGGTTGGACGCCTAGCCGACTGAGCCACCCGGGCGCCCCCAGAACTTACTCATCTTAAAACTGGAACTTGGCGCCCCTCGCTCATTTCCCCCACCTCCCCTGGCAACCCCCCCACCTGCTTTGTGCTGCCGTGACTTCTGTTTCTTCAGATCCACGCGTAAGCGAGAATCTGTCTGCCTTCTCTGTCTGCCTTCTTTCACTTAGCATGATGCCCTCAAGGTTCAGCCATGGTGTCACAGGCAGCAGGATTTCCTTCCCTTTTATGGCTGAACAATATCCCATTACGCACATACACAGACCACGGTCTCTAATTCATCCGTTGATGGACACTTAAGTTGTGTGCACATCTTGGCTATTAGGAATAATGCAGTGAGCATGAGGGTCCAGACATCTCTTCAAGGCAGCGATTTCATCTCCTTTGGGTATTTACCCAGAGGTGGGATTGTTGGACTGTCCGGTAGTTCAAGTTTTAACAGTTGAGGGACCTCCACGCTTTTCCAGAGTGGCCTCATCCCTTTGCGTTCCTACCAGCAGTGCCGGGGGGGGGGGGGGGGGTCCCTTTCTCTCCACGTCCTCGCCGGCACCTGCCATCTCTCTAGGGTAACGGGGATCCCAAGAGGCGCGAGGTGGGTCTGGTCGTGGTTTTGACTCGCCTTCCCCTGCGGGTGAGAAGCGTCTGGCACCTTCTCACGTACCAGTTCGTCACTTGAATATCCTTTTCGGGAAAACGTCTGTTCGCTCCTCTGCCCATTTTTTTAAATCCGATTATTTACGGTTTTGCTATTGAGTTATCTAAGTTCCTCATATATTTTGAGCATTCACCCCTTATCGGATGTGTGATTTGCAAGTATTTCCTCGTTTTCCATCGGTTGCCCTTTTCGTTTTTTGTTTTGTTTTGTTTTAGTGTTTATTTATTTTTGAGAGAGAGAGAGAGAGAGAGAGAGGTAGAGCACAAGCAGGGGAGGGGCAGAGAGAGAAGGAGACACAGAATCCGAAGCAGGCTCCAGGCTCCCAGCTGTCCGCACAGAGCCCGACGCGGGGCTCGAACCCACTGACCGCGAGATCATGACCTGAGCCGAAGTCGGACGCTTAACCGACTGAGCCACCCAGGCGCCCCTGCTCTTTTCATTTTGTTGTTTCTTTTACTGCACAGAAGCTTTTCAGTTTGATGTAGTCCCAGTTATTGATTTTTGCTTCCACTGCTTGTGCTTTGCTGTTATATCCATAAAATCATTGCCAAGTTCCGTGTCCAAGAGCTTTTTCCCGACGTTTTCTTCTAGGACTTTTATGGTTTTCGGTCTTAAGTTCAGACCTCGAGTCCATTCCGAGTTAATTTTTGTGAATGCTGTAAAAGCTTCATTCTCTTGCATGTGAATATCTGGTTTTCCCAGCATCATTTATCACAGAGACTATCGCCCACGTATGCAGGGGTTTATTTCTGGGATCTCAGTTCTCTTCCGTTGGTCTTTGTATCTGTTTCTATGCCAGGGCCATCCTGTTTTGATTGTCGCTGCTTCATAATATAGTTTGAAATCAGGACACGTTGACCCCTCCAACTTGGTTCTTCTTTCTCGGGATTGCTTTGGCCATTTGGGGTCTTTTGCGGTTCCTCTTAGACTTTCTAACAGCCCTCAGTATTTGACATTAAGCGTTGTTTTAAGCACGTTAAAATAGAAACATAAAGTGTCCATCGGTGTAGGACAGTATGAAATGCAAGCAAGTTCAAGAAGGATCCCCTCCTTCTTGAGGAGGGTTCCTCTTGCAGGAAGGTGAGGGAGGGAACCGACGTTTGTTGAGGGCCTGCTATGGGCTAGGTGTTTGCACACGTTCTCTGCCGCCGACACTTCTGGAAGCCCTGGCAGACAGCCACTGCTGTCCCTGTCTTACAGATGCCGAGCAGACTCCGAAAGGTCACATAGCTCTCCCTGGTTGCCCAGCTTATGAGCAGTCGGGCCAGGACTAGAACGCAGGCCTGTCTAGCATGAGAACCTTCTAGAAGGAGCTCTGGCCTGCCACAGAACCAACTTTGGGACTCTCAGGGGCAGAACTATAGGCCAGATTGAGCACTGGTCTGAGAACCTGTTCTAAGGATCTTTCACACAAAGCGGACATCCTCTGGGGTATGTCAGTGACACTGTGATCGGTTAACAGAAGGGTTCCAGGATTCTTGTCATTGGCAAACCCTCTTAATGCCTTCGGAAAATGGTTCCGTCTACATCTGCTACTTCAGGAGTGCTCCCTGGTATACAGAGAGGCTCATCTCCACTGCATTTCTTAACTTTTTAATATTATTTATATATTATATATAAATATATATATTTAAATAAATAAATATTATAAATAAATAAATATATTTTATATGTATTATATATTATATGTTAATAAATTTATATATATATAAGCTTCTGTAAATAATATTTATATAATATATAAATATAATATATATAATATATAATATATTTATATATGTATATAAGTAATGTTTATATTTTATATATATATTATATTATTATTTAATATTGCGTTTTCCCCACATCTTGCTTCTGGGAGCTCTCAGATTCATTTGGAAATCCCTGTGTGTGTCCTGCGTAGGCCTCGTTCTCTTTCCGCTCCTTACTTAACGATCCTTTCAGCCAGTGTAACATTTTACTGTTTAACATTGGCGTTGCCCGGAACACACATCTGCCTTGCCGATGTTCTTTCTCTCCTGTCCGACTGGAGGGCTGCTGGTCCTTGACAGTGGGGGTTCTCGTCTCGCCTACAGATGGCCCCCCTCGCTCCTCAGCACCGCCCCCTCTGTGTCGGCTCTTGGCCAACTTGTCTCCTTCACCTTGGGATGTCCCTTGCTAGAAAGTCTGGGTGACACGCTCCGTGAGAACTGGTTTCCGTTGTGCATTTCTGTCGCCCCAGCTGGCGGAGCGGAAAGGCCGCTCTTCTCCCGTTGGGGAGTTCGAATCCCCGGCCCGGCTCTGCACACACCAGCTGAGCCACCGCACCCACCGCCCCCTGGGCCGCAGACTGCTCCCCTACAAGACGAGGGCAGTGGGCTCGATGACTTCGGAACATTCTTCAGTTTGGAAATCCTTCCCTTTCGTTGGGGAGGTATTGTTGCCTCTTGTCAAGGCTGCACTTGTGGCCTCTGCCTAGGATTGTTTGGAAACAGGTTCTCATGCGTTCCCAGCTTGAGCTTCTGCCCTGAAAGGAGCGGGCTCTTTCTTCTGGCAACTTATTTCGCAAAACAGTCGGTAAGTCACAGATGCACACGTGCACACAGAGAGTGCGAGGGCGGTAGCTACGTTGAGAGGCTACCATTTTCTTTCCCCGAGAGCTCGTCCGCATTCACCCTGGAGGGCCGGCTCTTCCCACCCCGTAGAGAAAAGTCTAGGGCCACCTCCGGAACTTTCCTCATCTCTCCGAGAACAAAAAGTCCTTTGGGCACCGTTAGTCACAAAATACTCACTTCAGTGATGAAAATGCACAGCGCTGTGCCGGGTTCTGTAGGTTCCTAATGACTTAGCGTCCGTGCCTCCTGCCACACCTGCCGTGGGAGGCCGGGCCGCTGGTCCGAGGTCCTACACTTGTGCTGCCTCGCAAGCCCGCAGCCTGCGGGAGAGGCGGCTCAGGTGGCCCTGCTGGGACCTGCTACAGTCCCTCTGGACTTGCCGGGTGTCTCGGGCTGGCGCCTTGGGAGCACCGCCGTGATGCCCCCTCCCGGGCCCACTGGCAGAACCCCCCCCCACCACCTGCAGATCACAGGTGACACCCCCTCACCCTGCCGCAGCCTGGCTCCCTCTGTTCTTGTTGGGGCCATCGCCCTCCTGGAGCACGTCCGTGCAGAGTTCCTTCAAGGCCACAGCAGGCCAGCTCCCCGCTCAGGCCACCGGTGGTCCAGGGCAGGGCTGCTGCGACCCTCTCCTGGCTGGGCCATCAAAGCAGCCAGCCCCAGTTGGACTTCGATGCTTCCCAGGCCTGGCCCCGGCACTGGCCTGAGCCCCCCGGGCCTCGGTCTTCATCTCGGAACCTCCCACTGGGCTCGGGGTGAGGGAGAGGCACCCCAGGGGTCAGTGCCACGGCCTTGCCTGACTCAAGGTGACTGTGGGCATCCTTGCCCGTCTGTGGTTTTGCTTTGGCCTTCGGGGCCCCAGTCAAACCTAAGGGAGGACGCGTCTCATTCCAGTCTCCCGTCACACACGTGGTGAGCGTGGCCGAAAGTACACGCTTTGTAGAAACATCCGGTACAGACCGAGCTTCCCCGCTGACAGGCGTGTGGCTTTTGCAAGTTCCCATAACCTGTCGGCGTCTCCGTTTCCTTCCTACACAGAGGGTGCGGTTGTCGCCAGCCCTGCCGGTGAGGTGAACGGCAGCGATCCGGTAACACCACCGGCTTCTTGTCTCTACAGAAGGAGCTGGAGAACTGTGAAGCCCCCTTCCGCTGCCTGGCCAAGCAGTTCCACCACCTGTACCGGGAGAAGGTGGAGGTGTTCCACGCGCTGCTGTGAGGGCCGGGGTGGGCTGCGCCTCACCAGGCGCCGTGCTGCTGGGGAGCCACCAGCGGCCGCGGCTCCTCGGGGCCAAGAGACGCTGGAACTGCCCGGCCCTTCCACGGCTTCATGACGGCTTTAAATAAAAGAAGGTAAAGAAGCATCATCTCCTTCCGTTCTTGGCCGGGGCAGCCCCGGTTCCAGACCAGCCTGGGGAGCGGCGCTCAGAACCTTGGTGGCCCCTCGCTGGAGGCAGTTGACGCTTGCCCGAGTCGGCGGTCCCGCCCGCCCTGGAGGGTCTGCACCGAGCGCAGCCCGCAGTGGGATGGCAGCTCGGAACTGGCCACACGGCCGAGGGGCCGGTGGCCGTCTCATTCTCACGCATTCACTTTGCTGCCTGTTCTGTGCAGGCGCCAGAGGTCCCTTGCAGTGGCTACTGTCGCTGACCACACGGTGCCCTCTGCCGGCCCCCTCGGGGCCCCCAGCCCTTCCCGGCTGCCGGGAACCCTGGGTGCCCAGGGAGCCGAGAACCAGCCCGTTTTCCTTCACTGACCTGCCTCTCGGAGCCTGGCAGCCGTCATAATTCTCTGTACTAAGCTTGACTCTTTCCACCCTGTGCCTGCTGCCAGATTAATCTTCCTAAAACCCCATATTCACCCTTGTACTCCCCTGATTAAAGACCCACAGAGGTTCCTCGTAGCCTCTTACATCAGGGCTGTGGGCCGCAGTCTGGCATGGAAAGCCGCCTGTCACTGCGCCCCCCCCCCGGGGGCCCTTGGCTTCATCACCTTCCCTCAGCCCGCACCCCCCCCCCCCCCCCGCCACCGCATCATGCAGAGCGCCAGCTTCGGGGTGGACAGACCTGGGTTTGTCCCAATGGCAGCGATGATCACGAAAATTACTCTGGGTGCTGTTGACGGCCGGCCATGTCTCTGCCTGGGCTAAGCACGTTACGTATATTAGCTAATGTAATCCTTGCCGTGCAGTCTTCTCGTCCCACTTCTACGGATTGAGGAACCGGAGTCAGAATTAAGTAACTTAGCCAAGGGGTGTTAGAGCCAGGATCGTGGACTCCAGAGCCCTGCTCACAGCCGCTGCCCCTCCCCCCCCACCCCACTCACCCCCCCCTCCCCCCCCCGATTTGGCCTGGCCCGGAGCAGGTGGAAGCCTTCCCATCTGCAAAGAGGGTCGGCGAGGCTGCCCCTCGAGGTGACCACGAGAAGTGAAATAACAGGTGAAAGGCATCGGGCACGTGGCGGCACCATGCCAGGCCCCGCCCGGCCCCGGCCCCTTCCTCTAAGGGTCATTTCACATGAACCCAAAGCAGCCACCGCAGGCTTCCGACTGAGTCATTCCTTCCAAAGGTGGTCGTGGAGGACCTACGACGCGTGGGGCTTTTTTCTAGGCGCCTTTTCTAGCAATGCCGAGCTGCTGATCTCGGGCCACGTGGCCCGGAAGGGAAACCTACCAAAAACAACCAAGGAGCCATGGAGGGGACGTTTCCAGTTGCTCCAGGGTTGGTTACTGGGACCCTCAGCTGGGGACAAAGAGGTGTTAAGAGAGGACAAAAGGCTGGGGCCAGACGCCTTCCCCAGGGCACGATGGGAGGTGGCAGAATTGGCCCCGCTGTTGGGAACCCGCCACCCCCATTGCCAACCTCTGTGCGCCTTGCCTTTCCCTGCTGGTAGAAGAAAGCTGAGCGGCCAGCGAGGGTAGATGTGGTGTTGGCACGCAGGTACCGCCCCCAGAGAACCCTCCCGAGGCAGAGGGCACCGCCAGCAGGAGGCTGGAACCTCACTCCCCCCTGCTGGATGCCCGCTGAGCTGTAGGAACCTGGTGCCAGCTGCAGGCACGGGGTGCTGGGGGTGTCCTTGGGGGAGCTCGCCACGCATGTTCCCGAGCTGCGCCTGCTCAGGGGGACTTGGTGGGGAGAAGCCTGTGCTTCTCCTGACTCAGTTGCGCACGACCCCCGGAGGGCTCTTAGAGGCAGAGTCGGCGGGCCCCTTCCGGACAGATCCTGGGCAAAGGGCACTGCTTCCCACCCGGAAAAGGCTGGGGCCTGGCCTGCTGGCAGGGCTGGAGGGGGAGACGGCTGCTCCCTCCCCAGGAGAGGCCGCCGCGGAGGAGGTCCCAAAACGACCAGGCACCCGTCTCCACGGAGACCGCAGCAGATGGAAACCGATCGAGACCAGGCAGGGGAGACAGAAGCCGCCCTCCCCTGACCCCTCTGCTCCCAGTCCCCCCGGAGAGAGGACAAGAGAAAGCTCTTGCTCCCCGCTTCCCGCCCCTCCTGTAGAGAAGCTCGGAGCCCAGACCGAGTTTTGAACCGGTCCGGTCTGAGTTCCGATCACCAAGAGCCCCTGAGAGGTGTGGGATCGCCCTGCGTGGAGCCCCAGCGGGAAGGGGAGCTCAACAGAGCGCGACAGAATAAAGCAGAAGCAGTAAGATGGTCAAGATTCTCCAAGAAACGGATAGTACGAGTAAATCAATGATCGAGATGGTTTTCACACCTTGCTAAGTGCTAGGCAGACAATAAAACAGCAGCTGTGATCCGTGGTGCGGTAACTGGGCAGGGGGGCGGGGGGGGGGGTGCAGGAAGGACTCTAAGGAAAAGGGACATTTGAGCTGAGGCCCCACAGCCATGGGACCGTCTGAGGGACGAGGCAGCAAGGACAGCAAGTGCAAAGGCCCTGAGGTGTGAACGAGCTCGGAGCATCCATGAACTTAAGGCTTGTGAGGTGTAGTCCGGTGTGTGCCGGGAAGAGCGGAAGGAGGTACAAAGACAGAGGCCATACTGGAAAGAACTTGGATTTTATTGCAAAGGCAACAGGAAGCCAGTGGAAACCAGCATAGCTGTTATGGACTCCCAGTGGCCCCCCACACACACACACACTATTTGGGGGGAATCTCGTCAGTGGTTATCAATTTCTTCACTTGCCTGGAGAGCCCATTCTCAGCAAACATGTAGGAGATGCACGCCAGGTCTGCAGATTTAGTCAGTCAACACTTGCTGAACACCTACTATGTGCCGGTGCCTGTTCTGCGAACCGGGGATCAGTCACTGAGTACAAGAAAAACCCCTTCCCTCCCTCTAGCAGCGTGAGGGAGAGCGGTCCAGTTAAGCGGGGAAATCACCGTCTGACAAATGGCCATAGAGCAGGAGAGAGCAGAGGGCGAGCCAGGGAGGGAGAAAAAGCACCCCCGCCAGGTCCTGCTGCTTGCGGACCTGGCTGGGGTTCACCCACCAAGAGGGCAGGGGAAGGCCAGGCCAGTGGGAGGCTGGGGACCCACGGGCCAGTGGAGTTCGGGAGTCCGTGTTCAGAAACATAAACGCGATGTCTCCGTGACACTCAGGCACTTCCCCTGCTGAGTCCTTTGCTGGGGGCCCACCACGAAAAGTTCCCCGTTCTGATGTGGATGGTGTGGGAGGCAGCCCCCGGGCGGGTGGCCCCCAGACTCCGCAGTTCACCATGGAGACACTTCCGCCATGAGAACCAGCCCTGTGGTTTTCCAGGCTGAGATAGGTGATTTGGTTAGGTCACCTTCTGCAAGGACTCAGGGGCAGGAGGTAACCTGCAGCGTCCACGTAAAAATACATTCGTTTTGGTGATAAAACGTTGGGTTTTGGCACAGAGACTATTGAACAGCGTCCCGTCCCAAACCGTGGTGACCGTAAGCACAGAGTCACTGTATCCCGGGGATAGAAGCAATCCTAACCCTGGGGCGCCTGGGTGGCTCAGTCGGTTAAGCGTCCGACTTCGGCTCAGGTCATGATCTCGCGGTTCGTGAGTTTGAGCCCCACGTCAGGCTCTGTGCTGACAGCTCAACCTGGAGCCTGTTTCCGATTCTGTGTCTCCTTCTCTCTCTCTGCCCCTCCCCTGCTCATGCTCTGTCTTTCTCTCTGTCAAAAATAAATAAACATTAAAAAATTTTTTTTTAAAAAAAGAAGCAATTCTAACCCAGATCTATTAGACACATTTTGCCCATCCTGGAGATACAGAGAGAAGACTTTGGTTTTGCCCTCGCCTGCCCCTTTCCTGCGTCCGCCTCTGTGCAGGGCCCGGCTGCATATTGGAGATAACTGAGGTTGTGCCCTTGAGGAGCTCAGCTCTGGTGAGCAGGGAGAGTTTCCAGGGACCTTGCAGGAAAATACCTGACACTAGCTGGGGAAGAGAATTCTAGACAAAGGGGACTGCATGTGCAAAGGCCCTGAGGCATGACGCTGAGGCCCCTCTTGGAAACTGCATGCAGGGTAGGGCAAGGACTGAGGGGTGCCTGGCAGGGGAGAGCTGGGCAGAAGGACAGACAAACCACGGAGCTTGGAGACCAGGTAAGAGATGTCACTGTACCCCAGCTGAGGTCTGATGGGGTGGGGTGGGGTGGAGATGGCTTTGTCCACATCCACCACTGACAAAACCTTGGGAAACATTGTATTTTCGGCCCAACTTGGAGCATCTATGCCCCCTCCTTTCCTCAGAACGCCAATTGATTTCTTCTAATGGATTATCCTTTATTTACTTTTAGAGACAGAGAAGACAGAGAAAACAGAGAGAGAGTGACTTCTTTGGGTTGCAAATTGTTAGCGCTGGAGCCTGGATTAAGAACTCAGGCCCGCGCCAGCCCTCTGTGGATTCTATGATATTTATGTATACGATGCCCGTTCACTCTTCCGCTGTGCCAGGAAAGCAAGCTGATGAAGATGAAGCAGATAGCAGAGGGCTTGTTTCCACCCTAAAAAGGCAAGAAGCCCGGGAAGGCTCATTAGGAGGAAATATCAAAGGGGCAGCGTTCAAGTGTCACCTGGGAGGTGCGCGGCGGTGGGGGGGATGCGTCCTTGGGAAAGCTGCTGTGTCACTGTTTCTTGGGGCAGAGGCGGGTGACTCCAGAGCACAGCATGGAAGCAGGAGACTAGGGGTCAAGACAGTGTCGGTTCCTGGAGGGCAGGGCTCCCGCCTGATACTCCTTAAATTCCTCTAGAAGAAGCTGGGCTTCTGTGGCAAGACCACCGGCTTCCCATCAGAAGAGTGGAATTAGAAATCCAAGTGCGCGAGGGGGCGCGTGGGTGGCTCAGTCGGCTAAGCATCCGACTTGGGCTCAGGTCATAATCTCACTGTTGGTGAGTTTGAGCCCCGCGTCAGGGTCTGTGCTGATGGCTCAGAGCCCGGAGACTGCTTTGGTTTCTGTGTCTCCCTCTCTGCCCCTCCTCTGCTCACACTCTGCCTCTCTCTCTCTCTCTCTCTCTCTCTCAGAAATAAAGGTTAAAAAAATTCTTTTCAAGAAATGCAGCTGTGTGTCCATAGGCAAAGCACTCACCCTCCCTGGTGGTCAGCTACCCCATCTATCTAACGGGCGTCCTAGCATCAACCTGGCCAATTACCGAGTGTGAATTAAGATATGTCAAACCTCCTTTTGCGAGGCCTGGTGGATAATAATGCCCAATGTATAGCAGGTGATTTCCAAATTTTCTCTAGTAACTGTGGCTTTTTTTTTTTATAAGCGTAATAATGTATGCGTACTGCAAAAGGAAAAGCAAGTCAGAAACGCTCAAGAAGTATAAAGAAGAAAGTGAAAATTATTCATATCCTCCCACCGGAAATGGCCACCATTAACATTCCGGTGGGTTGTGCTCCCTCCTTTTTTCTTCTGCATATAATATTCCATGTATATTTGTGAAACCAAAAATATCAGATAATGCCACGTATGCTCTTGGGGATTTTTTTCTCTTCCCACTTAGCAGTATCTTGTGGACATCACTTCAGGTCAAAAAATAGGGTTTTACATGGCCATTTTCTTTCTTTCTAAATTCATGAAAATTTTAAACCATGCCCAAAATTAGAAGAGCATGGTGGGGACGCACTAACCGGTCAGCCGCATTCAGAACTTGCCAGATTTGGCCAGAATTGCTTCTTCCTATCTCCCTTCCCCAATCCTGTTGTTACAACAGCTTAAACCAGACACCGACCCTCCTGCCACGTGTCTCTAAACCAATACCAAGGCCATTATCACACCTGATAAAATTAATAAGTCGTTCCTTAGGAGCCACTGACAGTCAACATCTCAGATTTCTCCGATCAGCTCCAAAAGGTTCTTTTATGGTTGGTTTATCACATGGTCATTGTTCACGGCCCCCTGGAGATGAGTTGCAGGGTTCCAAGTCGTCACTCATAAAAAGCACTGAGGGCAACAGCCTTTTGCACAGATTTGTGGACCCCTGTCCAATTATTATATTCCAGGACAAATTCCTAGAAGGGGGCCTCTCCAGGTCAGAGCCTATGCATTTTTTTTTAAGGCTTTTAATAGCATTTGACAAATTGCCCTGCACAGCAATTGTACCAATTTGCACTCCCACCAGCGGGGACTTGGCACCCTGGACAGCCTTGGGTTGTTAATGAAAGGCAATTCAAGGGAGAGAAAGCAGGTGTGGAGAAAAATAGAGCAGAAAAGGAAGCTGGAAGGAAAGGTGCAGGGGTGTGATGCAGAGCTCTTGGGCCCCCCGCTCCGGGTGCCAGCAGGGTACCCCCCCCACACCTCCGGGTGCCAGCTTGCCTGAGCCTGAGAGGCAGCCCAGAGAGCCAAGGGTCCTAGCCCACCAGCGACTGCAGCAGATTAAGTCCTAAAGCAACGATTCAATCGAGACTGAGAACAAAGCTGGAGCAAAGACTCTTCGATCCATTCTAATGAGGAGCTGCCTTTCCAGAGAAATCAGGAGCAAGCTGCCACAGCTGAAGGGGGGGTGGAAAAAAAAAGATGCTACAGCCCAGCTGTGCTCAAAGCTTATCTGTTTTCCTCAGATCCCAAGAGCTTCGTCCAGTGCACTCGCAGTCCAGGGGACCCTGTTCTGAAGGTTATAGGTTGGACTTGGGCAAGACTTTCCACCATCAAAGGTCAGGGGATGCTTGGGGTGGGGGAGGGCGGGGAGGAGGCCCACACTCCCCACGTGGCAGGTGCCTCCCTTGCACCTGCTGCTTTTCCGTTGTGGCTTAAAAACTCAAATGTTGTTTCGGGGAGCCTGGGTGGCTCGGTTGAGCGTCTGACTTCGGCTCGGGTCGTGATCTCACGGTTCATGGGTTCAAGCCCCACGTCGGGCTCTGGGCTGACAGCTCGGAGCCTGGAGCCCGCTTCGGATTCTCCGTCTCCCCCTCTCTCTGCCCCTCCCCTGCTCACGCTCTGTCTCTCAAAAATGAATGAACGTTAAAACAAAACAAAACAAAACTAAAATGTATTTCCGGTTTGGGAGGAGTAAATAAAATTAAGATAGGCTGAGGCCTGGCCCTACACACAGAACTGGAGGACCGGCCGGCTCTGGTTCCCGCAGGCTGGGTAAAGTCGGGGCTTCAGTCTGTAGGTGGACATCGTGACACTTGGCTTGCCTCTGACTCACCCCCGCCCCCCACCCTGATGTCCGTATGTGGAGTACGAGCCTTCAGAGAAGAGCTGTCCGAGGATCAAACTTATCCAATCCTCAGTTGGCAGCGCATTCCGTTTGGAAGCACCGACTATGGCAGCCCAGGACTAGGGCGAGTTCGCGGGCTCAGAACGAGTCCAGAACTTTCTTGGGCGCGGTATCATTTGCCGGTATCATTTGGTATTCAAACCGGGAGCACGCAGGACCCGGGTCATGGTGGATTCCTGCCGGTGCAAAAGAAAGTTTTCAAGCGAAGTTCGAGAAACAGCGCCAGGAGCCATGTATCGGCAATTCACACACGGGTTCTCAATGTCACTTTGTACGGCAATTCTTTGAAGCAGACGCTTTGCGCCCAACGTCACGCAAGAGGCAAGTGAAGCCCAGCCAGTGAGGTGACTCACCTGGCCAGTAAGTCCGGACTCCAACCTGGGGTCCCTCCGACTCAGGCCTCTTTCTGTGACCTCAGGCCGCCTTCTTGGCATCTGGGAGCCTTTTGTGTCCCCAGTCCTTTGCGTCCTCAATGGATCCAACAGGGGCTCCGTTTCCCGGGGGGTGTCGGGGCTCTGGAGCCAAAGTGGAAGAGGGTGCAGCAGGAAGATTTGGCCCTGAGAGCCCCGCTTTGTGCCAGGTTGGCCCTTTCGCATCAGCCGTCCTTCAGCCCCTGCCTGCTCTCCAGGAAGAAGGCAGCAACAGCCCCGAGACCAACCTTCTAGGCTCCGGAGTCAGACAGCTCTGGGTTCAGATCTCTGCTCAGGCGCGTCCTCGCTGAATGGCCTTGCGCAAGTCACCTCACTGCTCTGGGCCTTAATATCACCTCCCCCGATTGGCCAGGATTCATGACCTGGCCATCCGTACCGGACGAACCCTCAGCCACGCTGGAACAGTCACCACTTGCGTTACTGCCACGACTGTGTTTGCTCTCGGCCCATCCTGTACGCTCCCCAGGGTCCGAGTCTCCTGCCCCCCATCTTTCATCCGAAGGAGCTCTGGGGCTGGGAGGCCTGAGTCCCCCCACAAGTGAGCCCTGGGATGTGGCCCACCGTGGTCCAGAGAAGACTGGGGGGACCCGACTGGGGGCCGGGAGATCTGGGTTCGAGCCTACCTCTTGCCTCCTGGGGAGGGCCCAAGCCTCAGGGGCCTCTGTAATTGTAAGGTTGGACTAACGCACGGCCCGCGGGCAAGAGGGCTTAGTGAACAGCACCAGGCACGGGCACAGTATGTCCCCACGGACCTTGGCCTTTGGAGCACCAGCCACGTGCCAGGCCCTGTTTTACGGGCAGGATCTTCTGGGCAGGTTCACAAACACACGTATAACCAGGTTGTAAAAGCAGCTCGAGGGGGTATAAGAATTCAAAGCCCTCTGAATAAGATTTTCAAGGAGGCCTGGTTTACCTTGGGGAGGAGGCTGTCTAGCAAAAGCCTCTCTGCTGAGGTGTGAACAAGCAGGAGCCCCGCAGCGAAACAGGGAAATGGCTTGTCAGCCAGCAGACACAGCACGTTCAAAGGTCCTGAGGCAGAGAGGAGCAGCAGCCCTGATTCCACAGAGCCTCCTCCCCTGCCCTCACTCTCCCAGGGTTTCCACCGGCCCTTCTCTGCCGAGCACTGGGACCACCGCCCCTGAAAGGGTCGCAGATACAATGCATTGGTGAACAGGTGCTCAGAGATGAGCCTCGAGGGGCGCCTGGGTGGCTCAGTCGGTTGAGCGTCCGACTTCGGTCACAGCGGGGGCAGCCCCGAGGGCCCCACGCAGGACTGACCCAGCACCGGACCCATCAGTGGGCTCCAAATCAGAGCAAGGGCCTGAGGGAGGCTTCCACTGACCCTTGGAAATGAGAGACAGAGGGTGCGAGAGCCACGTGGGGCAGGAGAGGCTCTTAAGACCCCAGACTGCAGCTGGGCCGGGGTGGGGTGGGGAGGCACCTTCATCTACCCAAACCTCTCATCGCGAGATGTCCCAGTGCATAGCCCCTGCAGCTAACATGCCAATGCCTTCCCTTCCCGCCCCCCCCTTCCCCAGACAGGGCAGGCCAAGCCCATTTTACAGCCGAGGGAGCTGAGGCCCAGGGAGGTGGACCTACCCCAGCCACATGGCTAACAAGGAGGGAAGGCTGTTCTTCTCTGTGCTCAGCATTCACAACCCACGTCTCGAGCCTCAGAGCCTTGCCGGTGGGGGGGGTGGGGGGGGCATGATTTTCCCCACTTTCCAGATGAGGAGACTGAGGCTTAACTGAAGCCCCCACCACTCAAGTTCAGTCATGGACTAGAATCCACCCGGAACCTGTGCTCTTTTGGTCGCTGAGACGCAGCCCGGGGGGGCAGGCCCAGGAAGGACACCGCAGCTGGGAATGTTTGAGAACGGGCCTGCCGGGAAGCGGCTGTCCTTGAGGGTGTGCAAGGGACGACCGCATAGTAAACACTGGACTTTGGGGACTAGAACCCACAGGAAGTGGGGGGGGCGCTGGGGAAAGGTCCCCCAGGAAGGATGGACGTGGGGGTTACGATGGGGTGGTGAGCGGCGGGTAATAGCCCGAGGTAACCCTTAACTGACGACCAGGCTCTCAGCAAGCGTGAGTTCCCTTGACTCCCTCCGGTGGGGACCTCCACTGGGGTCCACAAGCCACCCAGCGAGGGGCTGTCTCCCTGAGGCATCCACAGGGTGGCCCGCAGCCCTTGCCACCCTCCCGCCACCCTCCCACCCTCCAGTCCCGCCATGGCTACACCAAAGCCCCCCGGATGCACGGCCCCCAGACCCGGCACTCCTGGACGCCTGGGCCGCGTCACATTACCCCTCACCGTGCTGTGCAGTGTGCCCCGGGCCAGCTGAGCTCGTCGGCCTCTCCAGGACAGTGGCAAGGGCAGAGGCGCCCGCAGAGACAGAGCAGAAGATGGGCCGACGGACCCTCCTGACCCCGATCAGTCCGCGCTCCCTTCCGAGACCATCTGCCCGGGCGGTGGCGGGCCGCAGAGGGCGCTGGGACAGAAACAGCCGGCACCCGGCCGGCCACGTGCTGGCCTCTGGGGCCTGCCCGGTCAGGAGGCCCGGCTGGCCTTCCCCCTGCAGCCGCCAGCCCCCAGCTGGGCTGTGGGGGGTGCCGGGCTCCAGGCACAGACCCTCCCTAATGGAGATCCCGGGGCAGGGGGCAGGCGTGGGGGACCCTGGGACCTAAGAGGGCAGGAAAGGGGCGTGGGGAGGCGAGCAGCTTAGACACCAAGTGTGCGTCCCCCTTTCTGAGATGAACACTGTGGGCCGGGTGCAGGGAACCCAGCCCCTCTGACGCCCAGGTCCCCCCTGGCCTTCGTGGTGCCCTCCCAGAGCTCCAGAGACCTGTGAGCGAGCTCCGTGGCAGGTCCCCAGGGCACCCCCAGCGACTGCCAGCCATCCCCTTGCATGTGCTCAAACTCCTCGAATCCAAGTTTGCCTCGGTCACCACAGTGACGCTGTCTCGGCATCCATCAGAACGTGTCGCCCGTCTGCATGAAGCCCTTCGACAGCCTCCTGTGCCCCGAAGCCAATGACCCGAAAACCTCGTCCTGGCCGCGCACACGCCTCCCCGGCCTCCGCTGTGGTGTCGCACCCACACAGGCACACGCACGCACGCACGCACACACACACGTACACACAGTGGGTGCTTTGGCTTCAGAGACCCTCCATCCGTTCTGTGTTTCCTTAACTCCTCATCTATTAGGCGGGATCCTTAACCGTGTCTTAGTTTCGGGGCGCCTGGGTGGCTCGGTCGGTTGAGCCTCCGACTTCGGCTCAGGTCACGATCTCACGGTCCGTAGGTTCGAGCCCCGCGTCGGGCTCGGCGCCGACGGCTCGGGGCCTGGGGCCTGCTTCGGATTCTGTGTCTCCCTCTCTCCCTGCCCCTCCACCACTCGCATTCTGTCTCAAAAATAAATAAACGTTTACAAAATTTATATATATATATAACAAACCAGTGCTCAGCTCTGCTAACTCCACAAACAGCCCCGGAGACAAATGTTCAGGAGCAAGTAATTTTGGAGGTGACCCCAGGAGCACAGCGGGGAGGGAACAAAAGCCAATGAAGTGTGGCTTGAGGGGGGAGCTACTCCTGTGGGCAACAGGGCCGACCTATCAGCCGGGCACCTCCGCTGTTGGGGCTGCCACAGAATCCCCCCCCCAGGGGCGAGGTAGCTGGGATATCTGCCCCCCAGTTCTCATGTGTCATTGCCAAGGGCACTCCTGGGAAGTAGTGTGGACCCCCTGGCCCTTCCAGCCCGCCCCTCGCAGGCGGCAGACAAGAAGGAGACCTGTGCCCGGGGCACCTCTGGGGCGGACAGAACCAGTGTGGGCTGGACGTTAACAGCCCAGGCTCCGGTGAGTGCCTCTCTCATAGCATCATGCAGATTAACTGGCATAATACACGTAAAGAGCTTAATCCGCGGTCCGTCACATACCAAGCGCTCTGTGGTCTGAGCCATAATAACATTAATGACGTCGCCGTTGTCCCGGGTGAGGTTATGGTCTCCCCGACCACTGGGCCTTTGCTTAGGCTGCTCCCCCTGCCCGTCTTCCCTCCACCCGGTTCATGTCGGCGTGTACATCAGGTTACAGCCCAAACGTCACCTCCTCAGGGGAGCCCTCCCTGAATCACGGATTCGCTCATCTCTCCTTGGACGCACTCAGAGCAGCTACTCGGGCCCTTTCTTTCAGAGCATGTGATCACCAAGGTCGTTTCAAATTTATTGGCACGATCGTGTGATTCTCTGCCCGTTGGCCGTCTCTCCCACTGGACCGTAAGCCCCCTGAGGACGCGGCTTTGCTCCCAAAGACATGCCCAGGGCCTGGCATGCTGTCACCACACAGGCGACACCTGGAAAGAAACCGGTGGCACAGAGACCAGGATCTGGCAATGGGCAAAGCAGCCACAGAATGAGTGTCATACGGTGAGGTCAGTGCCAGATCCGAGGTATTTACAAAGGGCACCGGGAGCAGACAGGACAGAAACAATTCATTCCTTTCTTCAATACCATTTCTAGAACACCTATTCTGCGCCGAGCCTGGGGCAGACAGCGATAAACAAGACAGGCACGGTCTCAGCCTTCGTGGACACAGGGCTACCCATCCCGCGGGGGCAGGTGTGCAGGGAGCAGGGGGAGAAGAGGCTCAAAGCCAAGGAGGAGGGGTGTGGAGGGACGAGGCTATGTGTTCACCAGACCCTACTTCCTCTTCGTCCCAAGCACCAGGAAGAACACAGGTCCCGGCTGCCTGCAGCACGGTGGGGTCACGTGGCCAGCTGTCACCAGTGGAATGTGGGCCCAAAGGACACCCAGCCTGGCCCATAGAAACCTCCCCGCTCTCTCTCCCTAGGCCTCCAGAGCCCCACAGCAAGGATCAGCAAATGTTTTCCAGAGAGGCCAGAGGGCAAATATTCTTATTTTCCGGCCACAGTTCTCTGTCTCAGCTTTTTTTTTTAAGTTTATTTATTTTTGACAGAGAGAGAGAGACACAGAGCATGAGCGGGGGAGGGGCGGGGAGAGAGGGAGACCCAGAATCCCAAGCAGGCTCCAGGCTCTGAGCCATCAGCACAGACCCCGATGCGGGGCTCGAACTCACAGACCTCGAGACCGTGACCTGAGCCAAAGTCAGACGCCGAACCGACTAAACCACCCAGGCGCCCCTGTCTCAGCTTCTTAATGCTGCTGCTATAGCAGCACTAAAGCAGCCTTAGAGGATATGTTACTAGGTGGGCGTGGCTGTGTCCCAATAAAACTTTATTTACAAGCCCCGGTCATAGTTTGCCAACCTCTGTCCTAGAGGATGATGGAGCCACTGCCCAGGAGGAACCCGAGCCCCCATGTAACCGTGGGGCAGAGCCCGCCCGCCTCGCCCCAGCCAGCTTTCACTCACCTGCCGCTCTGAGTGAGAAAGAAACTTCCTTTGTGAAGCCGCTGGGGCCCTGGAGTGCTTTGCTAGCAGTTAGCATAGCCTAACTAACTATGGAAGTCTTCCTGGAGGAGGCGACCTTCATCCTGGGCCCTGGCAGATAAGTAAGGCACAGGGATCGAAAGTGCTGCACCCCGCACAGCTGCCTTTCCCTCCATTTTCCATTTCCGTGTGGTCCATACAGCAGGCCCGCCTGGACGCCCTCCCTCCCCACTCCTGCTTCAGCAACCCCACCCCTCCTTCAGGACTGGCTGAAATCCCCACTCTCTCCATTGTAGAGGCAATGGGGTGGGGGGGCTCAGTAAGAGCCCAGGCTTGGAGAACACAGAGTCCCGGGTGCAAATCCTGCCTCTGTCAGTAAGAGAAGTCAAAGAACAGACCATCAAACATAACGGAGCCCGGACTTGCCGGGCTTGAAGAGTTTTCTGGAAAACTCTGGGAGAAATGACATCCCGGCAAAGATGAAAGCTGGGCCCCCTTTCAGGGCAACGACCTCTGACTTCAAGGTGAACTTGTTTCCTGTCTTGCTGCCCAGCACCCCCCCCCCCAATTCTGCAGCCTTCAGGCTGGTCTCCTCCTGGACTCTCTCACGTCCGCAGTGTCTGTTTCCCACAAACGGCCCGGTCGGATGTCCCGGGAGCTCAGTTTCGGCCATTGGCGCATCTTCTGCGCCCTTCTCCCGTCCGGCCCTTCCCTTCCACAGATTCTCTTCCAGGACCTTCTCTGCCCTGCTTCCACCTGCCCGCCGCCCTTTCTGGGGCTCCACTGGCTCCGGGGGGCATCTGAGCCCCCAACCTCGTTACCCTGGGGTCCCTGCGACTTCTCACCCCTTTTGGTGTCTCCCCTTCCCCTTGGCCTTCCCCCGCTGTCTTCCGCTTCCGCACCGCATCCACCCAACCCCGCGAGCCCGGGTGAGTACCTTCCTCTCCCCTCCCCTCCCCACGCCCCCCTGCCTTGGGTCCTCTTCCCTGGCTGCAAACTGGGTTGCGAACGCCACGCCCTGCCGCGGAGCAGGACGTACCGTAAAGCCAAGGTTCCCCGAGGGCCAGGTTGTGATCGTTTTATTTTTACAACGTCCTTGGAGGGACGGGAGTGTTTGGGCAGGGTGGGGTTGCGTGCTGGGCGGGAGGGGACAAAGACGGCAAACAGCAGTGGAGCGGAATATAGGTCAGTCGGCGAGAGGTGTCCCAGTGGTCCCGGGGAGAGGAGACCTGGTCCCCTGGGGCTGGCTCTGCGGAGGTGGCCGCGGTCCCGTCTCGGGAGGCTGCGAGGAGGGGACTTGGGACGGAGGCAGGAGAGAGAGATGCTCCAGCTGCTCTTCTGAGACCAGAGGCCGGGGTATGAGAGACGCGTCGGGCTTCTCCTCGGGGCCCATGAGCACAGGAGCGCCTTCCCTGCACCTGCTCCTGCAGAGAGGATCCTGGAGCCGGTGCTGTCGCCTGGCAGGTGGACGAGGCAGGCTGATCGCACGCAGAATGCGGGGGACCCCGTCTCGTGCCCAGCTCTGCCGCTGTGCCCTTGGGCTAACTGCTCAACTTCTCTGGGCCTCGGCATCCCCACCTGCAAAATGGGCGAAACACCAGTCCCGGAGGGACCGCGGACGTTGGTAAAATGGGGACAGAGCAGCGTTTTTAAAATACCCTCACGGCGCCAGATGCTTCTATCCCTTATCACGTCTGACTTTCCAACCCAGCTCTCCGTTTCACGAACGAAGAAATCGAGGCTTACATGTCACGAGGGTGAAATGAGATCTGGGGTGGGGGGGGGGGGTAGGGGGTGGGAAGAGCTCTGGGCCGCCTGTCGGCCGCCACATCTGGGCCAGACTCGCGCTCACTCTCACAGTTTCTAGCCCACGACGGGGAACAGCCGCTGCGGGCGGCCTGGGGAAACAGTGGGAAGCAGTTCCGTTCGTTCAAGTGCCCTTCGGTGCCCGGCACCATGGTGGCGGGCAGAGGGGAGGAGGCGCCTGTCCCCATGGAGTTCACATTCTGAGAGGGAGACAGACATCAAAACAAAAACCACGGGCACGAGTAAAACTCCAATGATGGATTGTGCGAGGTGAAAGCAGCATACCGAGCGTGACAAGAGAAGAAAACCAGGGGACCTATTTAGATAAAGGCAGCAAGAAAGAAACCTCCCTGAGCATAAGGTTTCTGCAGCAATCCGAAGGAGGTGTGGTGCTGCCCAGGCAAAGAGCAAGAGAAACGCACGTTCCAGGGAGCGCGGCGAGCAGGTGCAAAGGCCCTGGGGCGGGAGAGAGCATAGTGCGGTGAAACAACAGAAAGAAGGCCGGGGGGGGGTGCTGAAGAGAGAGACAGCTAAAGGCTGAGCCAGATTATTCAGGGTACCTGGCACACATGTGAACCCACTTAAAGGCTTTAAGCAAGGATGTGACGTGAATTGATTCTGTGTCCCCCCAGAAAGTCCCTCTGGCTGCTGTGCGGAGAAGAGGCTGCCGAGGAAGGAGCCAGAGCAAACAGGAGAAGTCCCTACGAAGCGTCTAAGCAGGAGACGACAGCTTACATGACAGACCTTGACGGTTTGCTAAAAAGCTCTCTGACTCGTCCCTCAGAGAGCAGCATAGCTGTGCCCATTTGACAGATGAGAAAACTGAGACTTCAAGAGGTAGAAGTGGCTGGTACAACATGCCTCAGCTGGCCAGCGCCGGACTCGAGGCGGTAAGCCCAGGTGTTCCTGTTCCCAAGTCCGTGCCTCTTGCCCTTCTGGCTTGTGGTCCTAAGAGAGTCGACGATGTGGGTCAGCGGAGAGCTCAAAACTAAGCCACTGTGCCTTGGAAACATTCGCTCTCTGGGAAGCCTCCTCGTCGCCGTGCTTTTCCTGCAATTCCCAAGTCCTGGTGCCCGGGTCTGTGGTTGGGGGTGATGACCCACCCCTCCTTCCAGCGCTATCGTGAGAGTTCAGGGAGTGTGGATGTCAAACACTTAGGAGAATGTCTGGCCCCCAGTAGGTGCTCCATCAATGTCAGTGCCCCTTTCCTTAAAGAGGACAGAAGGGTCCAGCCTGTCTGACTTCAAGAGCCAGTGACATATGCCCACTGTCATGCCATTGACCGAGGCTGATGGATTTGACAATCGGCATAGGCTCTGAGTGCCGGCCGGAAGGCTGACTCGGTCCCCTGGGTGAGTCCCCACACTCGGCCATGAATTTATAAAGGAGGAGGCAGGCACACAGCTGCCCTCCGGCCGGGATGTCCCCACACAGTCCCCAGCAGCAAGCCACCCACGGCTGGATCTTGACTCCTTCTTCCAACCACGTGCCCAACTCCTGGGTTCAGCCGACTGGGAGGGGTCTCCTGGGCCCAAGAAACGTGCGAATGTGGGAGCAGGGAGCTCGTCCCCGCCCACGGAGGACTCCCCTATCAGCACAGGATGAGTCCATGCTTTCATGGGGCCTCGTAACAGTCTAAAGGTGAGGGGCACATTCCCCTAGGGACAGAGAAAAAGGGTGCTCAGAGAGACAGGCTGACTGTGCCCGCTGGTGGGGACACCAAGCGGACAGGCTGAGTCAGGGACTCAGGGCCACCTGACTCGCCCTGTGCTCTCCCCCACAGCCTCGTCCACCTGTCCTTGTCCAGAGGCATATTCCTCCCGCAGCACAGAGCCAGGGTCAATGGCAGACAAGTGGAAGGGGCCTGCATTCCTAGGTGACCAGAGAGAGCAGAGCCCCCTTCCCTCCCCTTGCTGCCGAATGGCCTTTATGTAAGTGGGAAAGAAACACTGTGCTCAGCCACTGAGGTTGGGGCAGGGGCAGGGCGGGGGGGGCGGGGATCATCTGTTTCTAGAATGACCCTAACGAATCCCAATGGTAACCGCAGTCATTGGAACAGTGGAAGTATGTAGGAGACGGTCCCGGGAGCGGGGGGACCTGGGACGGACAGGGGAAGGCCACCTACAAGGGGGGCTGGGGAGGAGAAGCCGAGCCATAGAAGGAAAGGTCAAGAGTGTGGCGGCCTGAGAGAGCCAGGGAAGCAAGGGCCCGGAGAAGGGGAGAGATGTGGCGAGGGGTCTGGTCCCACCAGAGCTCTGTGTCCACTATAGTCACAGAGGTAGCCGCTGACCTAGGAGCTGGTCCCGTGACAGGTGAGCAAGTGAGGTGGGGGGCAGCGGAGGGTGGGGGGCAGTCATTGGAGGCCCAGCTTGAGAGGCTGGCCGCACAGGGACAGAGACCTGAGGACGGTTGGGGTGCTTTTGTTAGGAGAACAGAGACCCGGGCCTGTTCATAGGCCAAGGAGGAAGAGCCGGTCGCGGAAAAGAGAGAAGGCGTTCGAGACACGGGGTTTTGTTTTTGTCACATCTGTGCCTTTCATCCCGGGGCGCATTGAATCCTACTCGAAAACAGAGTATAAATAAATGATCAAATAATAAGACATTGTTCATTCCCTGCCAGCCGGTGACCTTGAAAGGGTCTTCAGCATAGTCTTTGTTCTGTCCTGGCTCGTGTCAGATTTGCTCTGTCGTGTGCAACAAGCACACACTTGGCTAGGCGGCTGCCGTGTCCCAGGCTCTGGGCCAGCCGGGGACACAGAGCCCAGCCTCTCCCTTCAAGGAGCTCACAGTCTGATGACGGAACGCACATGCAGACGAGCCCCAGTGAGACGGGGGCCCCACACGCTGAGAAACGCACACGAGGCACGGAAGTCACTCGGAGGAAGGAGGGGAGGAGTCTCTCAGGACTTTGGGGGGTGGGAGTATCATGGAGGACCCCAGGGAAGAGGTAACTCCTAACCAGGGCTTTGAATGACACCCGGGAGTCCGCGGGGTGAAAAGAGACGCAGCACGTGCAAAGGCCCGGAGGTATGACAGCGCAGGGGCCTGGGAGGGCTTTAAGAATGATAGAGCTTAAAGGTGAAGACAAGATTAAGAGTGAGCCTAGAGGGGCGGCTGGGTGGTGCAGTCGGTTAAGCGTCCGACTTCAGCCAGGTCACGATCTCGCGGTCCGTGAGTTCGAGCCCCGCGTCGGGCTCTGGGCTGATGGCTCAGAGCCTGGAGCCTGTTTCTGATTCTGTGTCTCCCTCTCTCTCTGCCCCTCCCCGTTCATGCTCTGTCTCTCTCTGTCCCAAAAAAAATAAATAAACGTTAAAAAAAAAATTTAAAAAAAAAAAAAAAGAGTGAGCCTAGAAGTGGGGACAGAGACCAGGTCAGCAACCTACCCCCCCACCGGGTCATTTTGTCTCCTGGGAATTTGAACAATACCTAGTACAGTGGGAGTTTCAGGGAGAAAGTCGAGGCTCAGAGGGAAGCTATAAGGAAGGCATTCATAGAGTATACACTATGTGCCAGGCAGGGTAACAGAAGCCTGTCACACGTGGGTGAGCGACACAGGCAAAGAGCTTCGCCCCTGAAGAGCCAACATGTTGGTGTCAGGAGTGGGACAATAAATGGCAGAGCTAACTCTCCTTAAGTCAAGTGTAGAAGACGCCAGAAGGCGATCCGTTCTATGGAACGAACAAACAAAGAAACAAAGTAGGACAGGGTGAGGGGCTCGGGAGTTTTGGGGGTGGGGTCTGGGTGATGCAATCTGAGTGTGGCTGGGGAGGAAGGAGCCTGCCTGTTGAGCAGGGACTCAAAGGAGGTGAGGGAGTGAGCTGTGTGTTTAGCCGGGATCAGAGGGAGCGGCCAGTGCAAAGGCCCTGAGGCAGGAGTGTGCCTGGTGTGCTGGGGGATGGCCAGGCGACCAGTGCGGGCAGAGGAGAGCTGGGAGATACGAGGCCAGGTCAGGAAGGGCCCCGGAGGCTACCTTACACCTTTGATTTTTACGTGGGGTGAAATAGGGAGCCACCACCCAGGCTCAGGCAGAGAGGGGAGAAGGTCTGACTTCACATCTTAAGAGGATCATTTCAGTCTTTGCAGTGGGAACGGATGGAGGGGGAGGAGGGAGAGCGGCAGGAGGGCCGATTAGGAAGCCAGTGGGATAAGCCGGGGGATTGCGGTTCAAACCAGGACAAAAGCAGAGAGAAATGATCGATGGCGAATATAGGATTTCCTCATGGGTTAGATACGAGGTAAAGGGGGGGGGGAGGAGCCAACGATGATTCCAGGGCTCCGGGACGGAGCGTGAGAGGAGTGGAGAACCCAGTAACCAAAGTGGAAGGAGCTACAGGAAAAGTAGGACCGGAGGATGGAGAAGACCAGGGGGCCGAGGGCCATGGAGTTTGAGCTGTCCACCCACGTGCAGCTGCAGGGGTGAAGCTGGCCAGAGGCGTGAGTCTGGAGTTCGGAACAGGGGCCCGACGGGAGGTAGGAACCTGGGAGTCACCGATGCCTAGAGAGCGTTGGTGAGGATAGTGCCACTCGTCCCCAGGATGCGGGCTTGACCCCGGGGGAGGCGGTGACTTTCCCTCTAGAATCACAGGGCCAGGATGATTTTTACAAGAAGCAGGATCCAAACCACCTTACCAGGAGGAGCGTGTGTGTGTCTCCTGTGGGTCAAACTGCGGTCCCTGCGAGGATCAAATACTTCCGTGTCTGCCTGGAAGTATAAACCGGGAGAAAGCAGCCGCTGCCACCGCTGAAGGGACCACACCGAGTGGAACCCGAGGACTCCCCACGCGTGCCCAGCAACACTCCCCCGCCTCAACTGACTCATCCGTAAAATGGGCACACGCCTCTCCCCGCGGGTTCCGGGAAGAGTAACCCTGGCAACGTGCGTGGCTATTGCTTTCGTGATTAGGGCGGTCCTCACTGTCACAAAGGGCCTGGCCCACTCCGGGTGCTCAGAATAGTAAGGATGGTCATTCTTAACAGCAACGGCTGAGGGTGACAACGGTGACGAGGAGGGTGGTGAGTCCGGGCTTTCCCTGCCGAGGCCCCAGTTCTGCAGAACCGCAGGACGAGACGGTCCGCCCCGGGCAGGGGCCCCCAGAACACGGCGCAGACGACCCCCCTCCCCCCATGCCCCTGCCCCACTGACTTCGCTGGCCACCGGGCCATGACATGGTCAGTTTGCGCCAGCTGGGGCGAGCGGCCACCTGATGCGACATGAGCATCTGCCCCATAGGAACTGAACCAGAGCCTGTCAGTTGAGGCCGCGTGAGGATCCCCCACAGCCTCAGGCCCGGGAGGCCCAGGGGTGGCCACGCGCCTCACCTGGACCCTGACATGACCCAGAGCTCAAGAAGAGAACGGTAGGAATAGTGGTGACCCCCGACAAAGACCCCCGACAAAGCAAAGAGCAGGACCCCCGACATCCTGCTTAGGGTACCAGACAGGGCTGTTTGGTGGGGAAGAGGTAACTGCTCCCTAAAGACATCAGGGTGCCGTGACCAGAGAATGAGGAATCGATTCTGGGCAGCCACAGACAACCCACACCCGTCGCTTTGGGCTTGGAAGACAGGCGGACGCAGGTTCACGTTCGCTTCTGCCACGGGCTATCCAGGCCACTTCTGAAAAGCCAGCCTATGTGTGAGCCTCGAAACCCGCCGTGCCAGTGCCCCTGAAGCCCCCGGCGGTGCCCGGCGCCGTCCACAACCTCGTGGAACCGGATGCCGTGAGGTCTGGGCCTTATCCATCCCGCCCTCCCGCTGAAGAGGGAGGGAGGGTTCACCATAGAGGACAAAGTCGCTACGTCCTCCAGGACCATCTCAAAGGTCTGAATCTTGGAGTCCTGGGACTTCCCACGGCGCCAGGGGCAGGAACGCCGGCCTGGCGGACAGCATTTACGCGTGGGATGTGCAAGTCTGGGGACGAACGCAGAACGTGGCACCGGCTGCCCTTCCAAAAGATCTGGAATGCCCCGTACCACCCCTCCCCTGCCCTCTCCCGCAGTCAGGGAGATTTCCAGCATGTGAGCAGACATCCAAGGAGAAATCCGGGGCTTGGGGCGCCTGGGTGGCTCAGTCGGTTGAGCATCCGACTTCGGCTCAGCTCACGACCTCGCGGTCTGTGAGTTTGAGCCCCGCATCGGGCTCCGTTTGCTGACGGCTCAGAGCCTGGAGCCTGCTTCGGATGCTGTGTCTCCCTCTCTGTCTCTGCTTCTCCCCCACTCATGTTCTGTCTCTCAAAAAATGAATAAACATTAAAAAAAATTAAAAAAAAAAAGTCTTTAAGAAACTCAGGGCTTAAGTCAATGTCCTGGCCCACTGCCAAGATCAGGGTCCCTAGGAGTCGGAGCTGTGGGCAGACCCCCACTTGCCCGGGAGCTGAGAAGGAGACGGAGTTTGAGTCTGAGCCACATCGACCAGCACCTCCTCCCGAGAGAGCCTGCCTTCAGGCACCGGCCTCACAGAGGGTGCCAGCAGCTAGGCGTGGGGGGCCAGAAATACAGAAAAAAACCATGGGGCACACGCGTAGCAAACCCGCCATCGCGGACACAGGACTGTCTGCAGAGGGGACGGTGGGTCTGAACCGCCCAGACGGGCACAGCCCGCTCGCAGGATGCAGTCACGTGAGGACGCAACTTCCTCCCGGCCCCGACTTCCAGAAGAGGTACACACCCAAGCACATCTGCACGGGCGCACACACGTAGGCCCGTGCGTGAGAACGCACGCACGAGCACGCACGCACACAACCCCAGACGGGGGAGCTCCGCGTTCCGTGGGAGAGCGACGTTTTAAAAGGAACCGGGCTGAGTCTTAATAACGAAGATGAGATTGTTCTTTTTAATAAGCGACAGCGATGGGAGGGTTATGGAAGGGGCCTGGGGTGTCGTCCCGAAGGAAGCCAGCAAGAGAGGCGGAGCCCAACAGAGCACGGTGGGGGCAGTGATTCGAAAAAATAAAATACAGTGTCCCCTTTTCCTGGTTACCCCGAAAGCCGAGGCCCTTCGTACAAACCGGCTTCGTTAATTGCCCTCGTTTTCCCGTTTCAGGCCGGGGAGTTTCCTTGCCTACAGAGGAAGTCTCCGTCCACTTGGGAAACTGACAGGTACCCCAAATATTGGGGGAGGGGGAGGCCCCACCCGCTCTCCTATCAAAGAGCTTGTTTGCAGGGGCGCCTGCGCGGCCCCGTCGGTGGGACGTCGGACTCTTGGTCTCAGCTCGGGCCCTGATCTTGCGGTTGGTGGGATCGAGCCCCACGTAGGGCTCTGCCCTGAGAGTGCAGAGTCTGTTTGGGAGTCTCTCTCTCCCAGTCTCTCTCTGCCCCTCCTCCGCTCAGGCTCACTCTCTCCCTCTCTCTCTCTCTCTCTCTCTCTCTCTCTCTCTCTCTCTCAAAAATAAATTAACTAAAAAAAAAATAATTTTTTTTTATAAAGGGTCCCTTTGCAGAGAAGTTCACCAGGGTCAAAGAAAGTTCTAGAAGTAGTCAAGGTACAATAATACTCTCCTTCTTACACTGGAATGTTGCTCCACCCCCCCCCCCCATCATGCATTTCGATCTCCTCCCAGATGCAGGTGAAGGAGCTGGGGATTGGAGGCCCAGTTCTGCCATCTACCAGCTGTGTGACCTGGGACAAATCACTGCCCCTCTCTGATCCCTGAGTCCTCACCTGTACTGTGACTGTAGTGCCCACACACACACTAGAGACCAGATCCGAGAGTGTAAAAATTAACTCATTCGTGCGTTCAAGACCAGTGGCGGCAGGGACGCCTGGGTGGCTCAGTGGGTTAAGCGTCCAACTCCGGGTCCGGTTATGATCTCACCATTTGTGAGTTCAAGCCCGAGTCAGGCTCTGGGCTGACAGCTCGGAGCCTGGAGCCTGCTTCGGATTCTGTGTCTCCCTCTCTCTGCTCCTCCCCTTCCCTGCTCACTCACGCTCTCTCTCTCTCAAAACAATTTAAAAATAAAAATAAGAGTTTTCAGGTGTTTTTCTTTGGTGAGCCCCTGTTATGTGCCTGGCTCCTACCTGCTGACTTTACACCCCCTACCTGGGGGAGCCCTGTGATCCCCAGTACCTGCCCCCCTCCCGTACCCCTCTCCACTTCACCGATGGGGCTCACCAGGCTTGCTCTGACTGCAGTGCTCCCTCGCCTCCCCTATCAGGCTCCGACGCTAACCGAGGCCTCCGCTAACCTGACCTTCCTCTCCCGGGGAGAGACTCCGCTGGAAGGATGTGCCACTCAGGCATTTCCTCTATTACTGGAGGCCGTCTTCCCCATTCACTGATCCTCCTGCCCATGAATCAAAGCTTGTCTTTTTTTTTCTTTCTTTCTTTTTTTTTTTTTTTTTTGCCTCTGCTACCAGCCCTTGAGTTTCCGATTTCGCCATTAGCTCATTGAACGGTGGCAGCGTTCCCGAGCTTCATTCAGGAAGGCTCTATCTTCTGCAGGATACAGAGGGAGGGCTAGGAGGGAGAGCCCAGGGCACTGGGGCAGAGTCGGATTCGGACCTCTTCCCTGCCCCCCCCCCCAACCTCTCCTCCTAGGGCCACCCCAGAGGCAGGGCCTTGGGCCCGCGTGTGACTCCCTCGGCTTACATGTTCTCATCTGTGAGTCCTGGGCCAGCGTCCCTGCTTCCCGGGCAGACACTTTGTGATGTTATCAACTGTAAAACGCCAGAGGTAAGAGAGGCGCAAAGAGGAAGGGCTTTGTAGGCTGTGAAATGCTACCCCACCCCACCCCGGGCCAGGGCCAGGCGTTGGTGCTTTTGAAACACCAGGGACCTGCTGGGCTGTACCTTTCACGAGGTCAAGAGAATGCCCCCCTCCCCCCACCACAGGAGTGTGGACAAGCCACTGGGCCCGGAGCGGGAGCGTGAGACAAAGGGGTAATACAACTATTCCCGCCTGGAGGCCAAAGGCATCAGGGGGTGTTTTCAGGCTCCCTGGGATCTCCAGCTTTAAGGGTTAGAATTAAACGAGATAATAATGATGACCCTGAGTGCCATTGGCCTGCTAAGGTGCCTCATATGTTTTATCTCCTTCTGTCTGTGCAACAGCACTGCTCTGATCAAGATTCCTTCACCCCTCCATTGACAAGATGCGCAAACGGAGACCTTGCAGGGCAAGGGGACTTTGCCAAAGGGCACACAGCTAGGGCGGGGCGATCCCAGGACTCACAGTGGCCCTCTGGCCTGCCAGCTGGTGTGGCGAGCCTGGAGCACAGCACCCACAGCCCGGGGCGGGGGGGGGGGTGTGGGTTGGGGGGGAGGCGGGGTAGGGCATGTGGCTTCTCTACGACTCCCACCGCCACCATGCTTAGCCATGTGCAGAGGCACTGAGCCGTACTAGACCCAGCCAGGGTGCGTCTGAGGGCAGGTGACCCTCACGCCATCCTCAGGGTAAGCTGGGAGCCAAAGTAGGGTTCTCTCATCTGTAAATAGGGCCGTAGACTCCCCTGTCCTCCAGAGCGCCTTCCCAGGGAGTCACATGCCCCAGGACCGTGGGACTGCTCAACTGCAAGCCCGTGTCGTTTTTGCAAATACATTTATCAAGCACCTACTCTGTGTCCTCCTGTACCCGGGTAACCTCAGTTCAACCCAGTGGAAGAGAAATAGAAGCATCCCATATGGCAGAGAGGAAGTTTCGGTTTTCAGGCATACAGTCACTTGCCCTTTGTCTCACAATTGAGATCCAAACCCAGGCTCCAGGTGGGAGCTCTTTCCATGACAGTCCACGGCCTCCCCGCCACGAAAGGGCACAGAGCGGGGAGAGCAAAGGCCACTTCTCCCTCCATGTGGCGTCCTGCGAGCTGCTGCAGTCACGATTCCTGTTTCGCAGAGCAGGACGCCGAGGCCCAGACAGGTGTCCACAGTCACAAACGCCCACCCTCTGGCCACAAGCCACGGGGCTACACGGCAGTCCCCACTCCAATGCCCTCTCAAGAGGCCAGGAAGGGGACAGCGGGAAGCATGCGGGTGCCAGGAAGTACCGCCAAGTATGAGAGAGGCTCCCTATGGAGCCCAGGAGGAGTCAAAAAGGGGCCCCCATCCCAGACCAGCACTGCAGGAGGCATCCTGGAGGGGGAAGAGAACCAGCAAGGCAAAGGAGGAGAGAAGAGGTCCCCGCACCATGCGCAAGGGGGGACAGTATATGGCTCAAAGGACATGAGTTTTGGAAAGCTGACTCTATTTCCCCTGGGGCTGGGCTGGAGACGAGGGATGGGGCGATAGCAGCCGGCAAGGTGGGGTCATGCCTGCAGCAGACAGTGGAGAGGAAGATGCAGGCAAGGGACGTGTTAAGAAGAGTCTGCGGTCATAGGAGACCCAACACCCACAGTCATCCCTCAAGGCGCACGAGGGTAGGCAAAGCTCCAGGTCCCACGGCCACGGAGCCCGTTGAGTGCTCTCCAATTCTGGTTCCCAAACTTGATTTGCCGTCACATTGTCATTTTTGTTTAGACACCCTAGTTAACATCCAGGGGGACTGATGTCCGTAGAATTTACAATGACAAAGCGAATTGTGGGAACGGACTGATCGAGCCGAGGAACTCCTGGCACACGGTAGGTACTTAACGAATGTTTACGGGATGGACCAGTGGACACAGCTGAAGCAGAGCCCACAGGCTGGCAAGGGTCAGGACTCCGTGGGAGACTTCCTGCCACCACCCTCTCCTCCATGCCAGAACTTTTCCACCATGGGCATTTATTGACCTTACTATGTGCCAGGCACCTTAGCATCACATGCTTTACTTACAATATCTTCTCATGTTCACACAACAACCCTATGAGTCACTGAGAAGGTAAGAAACCAGCCCACGGCCACTCAACAATAAAATGGCCGAGCAGGAACTATGACCCAAATTTGACTAATTCTAGAACCCCTTTTTCTGAGCTGCTCGATCTTATTGATTGTCAAAAGTCCACGTCTAAGCATTCGCCCCTTTGGCTTAAACATCTGCTGTTCGAGATAAACATTTGAGGTCTGTGTCACGCTATCGTATCAGACATTTACACTGTAGTATGAATGTGTATTTGGAAGAGTATCTGATACTAACCCACACCCCGATATTAATATCACCCCTCATATTGAAATTCACGGCAGTGTAATTGTCATTGAACACATTTACATGCCAAGCGTTGTTGTAAGCACTTAAAAGTTATTATCCCTTTTACCGGTGCCTGGGTGGTTCCGTCGGTCAAGCGACCAACTGGATTTTGGCTCAGGTCATGATCTCATGGTTCTTTGTGAGTCTGAGCCCCGCACTGGGCTCTGTGCTACATATGGAAAAACGGGGGTACCAGGAGATTCAGTAACTCAGATGTGTTCACATAGCTAGTCAAGGAGAGAGCCGAAAATTTAAACCCAGGGAGTCTGGTTTCAGAGCCCTAGGAGCACAGAGGAGGGTGTGGGAATCTTGAAGAGTAAGTTCCCAAAGCTCGTTCACCAAATAAACCCAGAGAGGTAAGTGACCACTAGCTTTCAATGCAGAGTCAACAGAAGGTAGCACCTCCAAGCAAGAGTCTGAACACGGCAGGGGCACCCCAAGACTAAAGAGACATGAAGGAGGGGAGTTTTGCCCTTATTAGAGCCTCGGGGGCTCCGCCCAGAGAAGGGGTGCTGGCTCTGGTGAGTGGGTTCCATGGACAGGAGCTCAGGGCGTATCGGCGTTAACAGTCGCTGAACATCGATGAAGTTAGCGGCCACCCCCAGGGAGGATGTCACTCACAGGGTGGATCCTCCTCCAGCCTCCCCTGAGGAGGAGGGAGGGAACCAATGGGCCAGAGGGGACAGGAGAGCAAGAAAAGGAGAAGTCTGCGTACAAGGGATGGTGTGGAAGGAGACTCCATGCTCCGGACCATAGAATTCTTTTATTAAAAAAGCTTCACGAGCATCACTTTGTGGCCCCCTAAGTCTCTTTTAGTCTCCTTGCTGAGCCAACAGAGTGATTGGGGCATACAGGAGGGATGTGACTTGCTTGAGATGAAATAGTGAGTAGTTTTCTCCGTCAGTAGGAATCTAGATCTCTCTCGCAAGTCCTGGACAAAGCACAGTTTGAAGATGCCACTAGATGTGTGAATGTGAGAGCCAGAAAGGTTCTTTTCATTCCTGGGATCCACGTTCTGAGGTGGGGAAATGGAAACCCAGAAGGGCCAGTGACTCGGACAAAGTCACAGGGCAAGACCCGCGGGGTTACTCTCCCACTGAAACTCCCGGTGATCCCTACTTGTAGGAATCTACCGTACAGCCGACTGCAGAAACCATTTAATGCATTAAGATGTTCATCTCAGGGAGCCTGAGTGGCTCAGTTGGTTAAGCGTCCGACTTCGGCTCGGGTCATGATCTCATGGTTCGTGAGTTTGAGCCCCGCGTCGGGCTCCGTGCTGACGGCTCGGAGCCTGGAGCCTGCTTCAGATTCTGTGTCTCCCTCTCTCTCTGCCCCTCCCCTGCTTGTGCTGTGTCTCTCTGTCTTTCTCTGTCTCTCGCGCGCGCAAAAATAAATAAACATTTAAAAAAAGATGTTCATCTCAGCATTATTTATAATCATGAAAAATAGAAACATCTTTAACGCCAACAGTAGGGAAATCAATCACATATTTTCCCAACCGCACATACTCTAGATCTGAGGTCCATTAAACTTTTCTCTGCTTTTGGAAGATATGCCTTTGTAAACCTTCATGTCTTTGGACATGCACATCCCTCTGCCTCAAATTCCCTTCCCTCCACTGTCTGTCTATAAACTCTTGCCCACCCTTCACAACGGAGCACAAAATTACCCAGAAAGATGAACACTATACCTTTACATGCCCAGCACCTAACTAGGGGCTGGTATTATAGAACTGCTCACCCAGTAATCTACGGAATGCAGGAAGGGCCCATCTGGTGAAGCAAGGACAAATATGTAGGTCTCTTGACCCCGTATCTAGAGCAGTTTATTTCTTTTGGCTTTTTTTTACCTAGCGCCTGAAACCAAAAGACACATGTCTAACATCTAAGCTGTATAGTTTGGCATGAACTTTCACCAAATCGGTAGCCAATGTACCATCTTACCCGAGAAGCTTCCCTTACATCCTGGCCTTGGCTCGCTGTAGCCTTGCACATGGCCCCATGGCCCATGTGGTCCAGTCCACAAGGAGCTGTAATAGTCAAACAATCTATCCAACCACCGAAACACTCACGATAATTCAAGCTCCCTAATTATGTTGCTCCGACACCACAAAGAGACACAAACTGCAGCCAAATTTCTTTTTTTTTTAATTTTTAAAATCTTTATTTATTTTTGAGAGAGAGAGAGAGAGAGAGAGAGAGCATGAGTGGGGGAGGAACAGAGAGAGAGGGAGTCACAGAATCCAAAGCAGGCTCCAGGCTCCGAGCCGTCAGCACAGAGCCCGACGCTGGGCTCGAACCCACAGACTGTGAGATCATGACCCGAGCTGAAGTCGGACGCCTAACCGCCTGAGCCACCCAGGCACCCCTGTCAAATTTCTTAAAGTCCACTTTTCCATTCATTCCCAACTCCTGTCTCATCTCCCCTACAGCTGCTTCTCCAGGGTTCCCTCCAACACCCCGAAAAATTCCCCCCGAGCCTTCAGCAGAAGCCTTCTTGTCCATTCCCTTCCTCCCCTGTCCTCTTGATTCTGTATCCCCCTAACTGCCCCCTCCAAATAAACTAGTCAAGAATCAGCAAAAAAAAAAAAAAAAAAAAAGGTGGGGGGCACCTGGGTGGCTCAGTTGGTTAAGCATCAGACTCATGATTTCAGCTCAGGCCGTGATCCCACGGTTCATGAATTTGAGCTCCGTGTTGGGCTCTGGGCTGTCAGTGCAGAGCCTGCTTGGGACTCTCTCTCTCTCTCTCTCTCTCTCTCTCTCAAGGACAAATGAAAATTGTTCTTTTCAATGGCATCCTGTTACCCCAAGAATAAGTTTTATTTTATAGCCTCTCATTTTGTCCATTTAACGGTCCGTCCTTGGCCTCTTTTCTTCCAACTGGCAACATCACAGGTGATCCCACCATCTATACCCTGAACCTCGCTGGTCCACGGTTGACACTCTCCAGGCTCGAGTCAAAACGGCAGTGTGAAGGCTGCACGACAAACATCTGTGTATCGCCAGCCATTTTTTTTCAAGGGAAACATTGTGCTTGGACACATTTTACCTACAGAATCCATTGAACTGGACATTGTTGGATGCTTACTTAGAACAAACACAAACTAGCAAGGACCGTGTGAAATATTAAAGCACAAGCAAGGTGAGTCTGATGCAAGCAGGAACCTCCACCTGCACCTTTGACAACCAGCCTCGTGGACGCTCCTCTGACACTTGGACGGCTCAACCACAGGTCAGTTCAACGCATCAGAGGTCGGCCGTGCCTGGCCCCCAGCCTCTCACGCACCACTTTCTGTCTACACCGGCTTTCAGGATTCACTAACCACTTGCTTCCTATGCTTCCAGTTGATTTGGCGTTTTATAAGCAGCAGAGATCAATTGGAAAGTGAATTATCCCTGCTAGGGACTAATAATAAGATAATAACGTTATAACCACCTCAAAAAGCGTGTAGGAGATGGAGAAAATGGGGCAAGAGCGGAAAAATTGAATCGAGTTATTCAAAAAAAAAATTAAGGCAGGTGACCTTGCAAGAAGGCAAAGAGCAGTTAATTTGGCTTCGGAATTAAATTATTCCTCCGTTATAGATGAGTTTAGCACAGCAAGATGTAGGAAAATGTATTTAAATGATCCGTTTGGCTTACATGGCCATCATCCCTCTCGGCCGGCCGTGCTCCAGCCCCACTCGGCCTCCTGTTTCTATTTCGGGGTCTTTGCACCTGTCAGTCCTCTGCTTGAATGTCTTTCCCAGACCTCCACACAGCCTCCCCATCTTCGCTCAGGTCTTAGTTCCTCAGAGGGTCCTTCTCTGGTCACACTTGCTGAACGAGGACCCTGCCCACCCCCACCCCCCACCCCTCGCAGCCTCGGTCCCTCCTCCCATGACGGGTCTTCTTTTTCTCTCTCTCTCACAATCCTATTTTTTTTTTAATCTCTCATAGCCTTTCCTGCCATCCTGCCATACGAAATTATTTCGTTGTATACAAATTATAGCACTTTGTATTGCAGATTACACATATCACTCTTTGTGTGTAGGTTCGTTGGAACAAATAGGCGTCAAAGCAGAAACAGTGCTTGACAACAGGACCCCGGGGCCAGACAGCGCTGCTCCTACCAGCTGTGATCCTGGGCAAGTTCCCGAATCTTGGGGGGACTTGTTTTTTTCAACTGGGATGACAATAGCCACTGGGCAGACCTTACTATGGACTGAACTGTGTCCCCAACCATCACCACCACCACCAAATCCGTGGGTTGAAGCCCTAACCCCCATATGTGACAGTATTTGGAGGTGACAGTATTTGGAGGGGCTCTCATGATGAGATCGCTGCCCTTATACAAAGATGTCAGAGAGCTCGCTTGCTTGCTCGCTCACTCACTCTCTGCATGGGGAGGACACAGCACGAAGGTGGCCGTATGCAAGCCGGGAAGAAAGCTCCCACCGGGAACCAAGTCAGCTGGCACCTTAATCTTGGACTTCCCGGCCTCCAGTGCTTTGAGAAATAAATGTGTGCTGTGTAAGCACCCCTGTCTATGGTATTCTGTCATAGGAGCCCCAGGTGACTAAGACAGGGCTTCTGTGAGGACTTGATGAATTCCTGGATGTTAAGGCAATTGGAATGGTGCCTGAAACATAGTAACCTCTGTATGCATTTTTAAAACTTTTTCGTTAAGGAATATTTCAAACATAGACAAAAGTAGAGAGAATCGTATAATAAATATTACCCTATGAAATCATCACCAAGCTCCCATAATGATCAATTCAATCTTGTTTCACCTGTACGTCCATTCAGTTCTCCCACCCGCAGCTTATTTAAAAACAGATTCCAAACTTCATGTAATTGGATCTGTAAATATTTCAGTATGTGCCCCTGAAACACAGGGACCCTCTGTTTTCAATAGAACCACAATATCGTCATCACACTGGAAAATAATGAAAATAATGAACACAGTAGCATCGTCACACCCCAAGAATCAAACTTTTGCCTTGGCCTTGGCTACCACTATATCCCCAGACCTAGAATAAGTCTACTGGCATACAGTAGGTGTCTAATAAACAGAGGCAGGAAAAAAAATCAATGCTTCTCTCTCTTTGCTTCCAGTGTCTCAAACAAAACAATGCACTGAGAGTTTCAGCATCTCGGAAGCTTTCTCTGGTTCGAGCCGTCTACTCTGCACACGTTTTCATGTTAACTTACTTTTGGCTTGAATATTGCTCTTCAATACACTTTATAGACCTAGAGGTAGAGGGATGGGGCCAACTGGGGAAGGAGAAGAGCCTCAAAACATTCAACAAATATCCTCTGTTCCCCAATTGAATGCTTGACCCCAGGTAAGTCACTGGGATCCAGTGGTGACTAACACGCCATTGAATAGAATAATTCAAAGTTCACATAGAAGAAGGGAGACCTAATCACAACCAGATCCTATGAAAGAGAAAACATCGGGGAGAAATGTGGCTTTACTAGAGGTGAGACCATATGGAGGCCCCTGTTACCAAATTCAGGTGATGCTGGCAGGGAAGTGAGGCACAGATCAGCGGAACAGCCCAAGAGAGCAGGACTAGGTCAACATATTCACAGGAATCCAATATGGCGCAGAGATGGTATTTCAGTTCAGTTGGAAAATGAAGAATTGTTCAATTAATGAAACTTGAAAAGCTCTCTTTTGCAAAAAAGTTGAAACCTCATCTGACATCACATACATGAATAGCCGCTGGATGGATTGAAGAGCTAACATCCAAAAATACACTACAACAATAAATATCTTGTGAGAAAATGTGGAAGATGACAGGGTCAGTCTCAGTGCATAAGAAAACAAGAAAGTTGTACATAAAAAGACATCCTACCCCCCCCCCAACATTACTTGGTAGCCACAGAGCCCCCTCACAAAGTCAATATGAAAATAAGGAATTCAAGTCTAAAACCACTTGCCATATTGCAATGTATACAAATACCGGATCGAAAAATAATACTAGCACCTATGGCTGGAGTGGATGCGGGGAAAGAGACTCGTGAAGTTGTTGGAGGAAAGGCGACAAGTTACAGCACTGTTGGAAAGCGATCTGGCAACATCGGCCTGAAATAAAAAATACAGATACCCTTCCGCTGAGCAATCCCGCCCCTGGGGATCTAGTCCATCAAAATAAAAACACCGGGTGAGCGGATGTATGTAGAAGGGTGTGTGCTTCAAGACCGCTTACAGGCTCAGGGTGCGGGGAGAGGACAGGAAATAAGGAGAATGCCTGCCAGTAAAAGACTGGATGAAGAAATGATCACGATTCCTCACTGTGAAATACAACAGTACCATGAAAAGAATGAATTAGGGCTGTTGCAGCTGACGCAGACAGAGCCTCACGGGGGTTGTTGTTTGGCTGATAAAGCAAGATGCAGAAGGGGTGCCTCCTATGGCCCCACTTTGCGACAAGGTGGCCAAGCCCCACAAGTGCGCGTGCACAGGACTAGACGAAGGCATGTGTTTGTGTGTGAACATTAGCCGCAGGTATATTCTGTTCACGGTTGTGTGAACATGTAGAAACACACAGGTTGTTGGGGCGCCTGGGTGGCTCAGTCGGTTGGGCATCCGACTCCCCATCTTGAGTTAGGTCGTGATCTCACGGTTCGTGAGATCGAGCCCCACATCGGGCTGGGCACTGACAGCTCAGAGCCTGCTTGGCATTCTGTCTCTCCCTCTCTGCCTGCCCCTCCCCAACTAGTGCGCGCTCTGAATGAAGGAAGGAAGGAATGAATACACATTAAAAAAGAAAAGAAAAGGGGCGCCTGGGTGGCGCAGTCGGTTAAGCGTCCGACTTCAGCCAGGTCACGATCTCGCGGTCCGTGAGTTCGAGCCCCGCGTCGGGCTCTGGGCTGATGGCTCGGAGCCTGGAGCCTGTTTCCGATTCTGTGTCTCCCTCTCTCTCTGCCCCTCCCCTGTTCATGCTCTGTCTCTCTCTGTCCCAAAAATAAATAAACGTTGAAAAAAAATTTTTTTTTAAATAAAAAATAATAAAAAATAAATTAACCCATACCATACTGTACTGGGGGAGTCATGTTATTTTTCCCATTTCCAAGCTAAAGACAGCGAGGCTGTGAGTGAGGAAGCACCTTCCCCAAGGTCCCTGGGATTCAACCCAGTCTTCTAGCTCCAGACTCCGGGTTCTTTCCACTACCCCATTCAGTGTGGCCTCCACAGCTGAGTGGAGGCAGGGGCAGGCCTAGGTGAGAGGCCAGAAAGAAGGCGTTCCCATCACTGACACAGGGCAGGGGAGGGACAGTCGACCCGCAGGACCTCTCCGCACTCTGGGGCCCTCATTACTACGGGCAGAAACTTTACAGACAGGCAGAGCGCCGTGTGCAAACCATGGTGAATCTGCCATTTGCTGGCAGTTTGGCCTGACACGTTCACATCCCTGAGCCTCAGTGTCCCCAAGGTTCCCGCGATATTAGAGGACAAAGAGGCGGGCACACAACAGGCAATCAGCAAATAGGAGGCTCTACCGCACGAGAGCCTGAGGGCTGGAATCTTGCTTCTATCACTTATTGGCTGAGTCACCTTGGGCAAGCGGCTTGACCTCTCTGTGCCCCGGATTCCCCATCTGTAAAATGAGAACCATAACCGAACTTCTCTGGAGGCCTTGCTGTGAGGATCCCGCGAGTTCACACGATGTGAAGCCCCACCCGGCACACAGGCCACGCTCAACAAAGGTGGGGGCTGGGTGGTCAACGGGACTCCCCCGCCACGGAAAAACATATGCTATTATCACTCCTGCCCCTCTCCTCTCTCCTCCCACCCACCCCCACCCCGTTTATCAACAAACACATATGGAGAGCCTGTTTCGTGCCAAACTCTGTGCGATGCAAAGGACACAGTGGTGGGCACGAGGGACAAGGATCCAGCCTCTCGGGACTCAGGACTTCTCAGGAAAAGACGAGAAACAGCATCTGCAGCACAAGGACATGAGGCGCCAGGGCAGGTGGCTCAGAAGAGCCTGGCCAGGACACTGAGCTTAGCCTGGTCTGGGGGCACGGCTACAGCCCAGCTTCCGGATGCAGTCCCGTGTCCCTCTGGGAGACAGTCCCTCTATCCAAACGGGCCCTTGGAGTGAGCTGGGGTGTTATCACGCAGTGAGTTACCTGGCTCAGATAACAGGCTGCCCACATTCTGACCATCCCTACAAGGAGCCAGGTCAGCCACACTTAGAGAATCGGTGGCATGTTTGGCAGGGTATAATAGCAAGTCGTTCGTAATTAAAACTTACCAAGGGGGAGACACACACTCAAGCATCGTGATGGCAACAGCTCCATAAAGCCACCATGATGCCCATTTTACAGATAAGCACACAGAGGCGGAGAGGTAGAATAACCTGTCTCAAGCTCACATAGCGCATGAGGGAGGGTGGAGCTGGGACTCCTAGCCCTTGGCCCTCGAGCCACCAGGGCGTAGCAGCAGCCCGTCGGTGCTCCCCACATTCTGGTCTTTGGGTCGATGTCTCAGTATGATGCCAGCTCCTCCTTCCCTTACATCCAAGGCCTAGAGAAGGAACTCTGCCAGGCGCAGAACGCGTTGCTCTTGAGTCATTCTTGGGTGTGGTTAGTGCCCCTCTAAGCCTGCAGGTTCGGAAGTCCCGCCGGAAAGGCAGGACAGTCAGCTCTGGGACTGCCATTCAGTTGGAAAAAGAGGCAAATGTCACCTCCTCCATGAAGCCTTCCCTCGCTGTCGCTTCCCATGCTGTGCTCCTGTCCCACCACGGACTTCCCTCCAGCACTCCGCATTCGGTCACTGGTTCCTGCCAACGAAGGACCCGGTCTTGTTCCCCTTTGTATCGATCGCACAGAGCTGTCACCTAGTAAGTGCTGTGCGTGATTCAAGGCCCTCCCTGACCTGGCCCACCTCCCCTTCCAGCCTGATCTCTGCCAGTTCCTCCAGGCACTTTGGCAAAACAGAATGACCTGCAGCATCTGATTGCAATTAACCAATTTATAATCAATTACATAGTGTCGGCCTCCTGGGCATGTGTGATCCCGGGGACGGGGACCAGGCCAGTCTGGACACCCAGTAGGGGTTCAACCCATTCTTTTCTTAGACAACGTAGTTTTTAACACGTAGTTTGCAAAAATCACAAAAACCTCTTCCGTTAAAAATAATTAAGGGGCGCCTGCGCGGCTCAGTGGGTTAAGCCTCTGACTTCGGCTCAGGTCACAGTCTCACAGTTCGTGGGTTCGAGCCCTGCACGGAGCCTGCTCGGGACTCTCTCTCCCTCTCTCTCTGTCCCTCCCTCCCCCACCCTCTCAAAACTAACTAAATAAATAAGCTTTTTTAAAAAAAGATTTGGAGATTGACTTTCTAAATCTTTTTTTCTTTTGAAGTTTGTATTTTTTCAACACATTGGTGTTGAGTGGGCGTTTCACATCCCCTGTCTTTGGACCTCCCGAAAACTTTGCCTGGCCCTCTCTGCTCCTCACCTTCCACTCACCCTTCAAGACCCAGCCCAGCAGCCACCAACTTCTGATGCCCATGCTGAATGTCCTTGCCCTCTTGGTGGTGCCCGCGTGGCCACCTCCGCCTTCCATCCACACCAAACTGACTGCCACCGGCAGGCCTCTCCACCACCCCTGCCCCCCGCCTCCACTCGACTGAGCAGGGACCACGTCTTTTTCATTTTTGTGTTCGAGTCAAAGCACGTAACGCCCAACGGCAGCTCAACGTGGAGCTAATGTTTATTTAGGGCTTACCGTGGAGGCGGGGCTGGAAGCACTTTTTTATTTCATTTCGTTATCAGACTAGCACCTCGAGGCAGGCAACTCTGCCCCATTTTCCAGACCGGCCGGCTGAGACTCGGGAGCGTCTGATCGGTCGCTCGAGGCCACGCTGCCGGGAGGCCTGAACCTGGGCCCCCCCGCTCCCTGCCGACCGGCCGTGTCTGTCCTGCCCTGACTCTCAGTCTCCACGGCCCCTCCTTCTTGAACTGCCTGAAATCTGCACGGAGAGGAGTGCCTTCCCTTGTCCTTGCAGCTTCGTCACCTCTCCAAGTTCTACTTTGCTCCTGAACCTTGGAAGACCACCCCCACCCCCACCCCCCGCCTCCCAGAAACCTCCAGCATCTTCTCCTGAAGATACAGTTGGCTTCCCCGTGCACAGTTCCAGGCCAGCTCTTCCGGGATACTCCCATTTCCTGCCTCCTCTTGCGGGCTGGGGTTTCCGCTTCTCTCCCTACTGGCCCAGGGGGGTCATTTTTGGTGAGCACCTGCTATGTGCCGGACGCTGTGAGAGAGGCAGGGGGAATAATAATAACGTGACCAGACCCCGACCCTTACACTATAACCCAGAAAATAAATGGCAGGGTGAACTTTGCCAAGGTGGGGGGTGGGGGTGGCTGTTAAGGGTTAAGGAGAAAATTCAGCAGGTAAAGAATGGACAGTGACAGAGGAAGGGCAGGCGAGCATCTCTATCGGGTGGTCAGTTGGGCCTCTGAGCAGACAGCTTCGGGAAGGAGGGATTGAATCAGCCGCCAGGAGACCGGCATCCCAGACACCAAAACTGTGACGCAAAGGCCCTGGGGTAGGCCTGGGGCCGTGGGATCCAGGCACGGGAGTCTGGTTTGACTGGAGGAGGGGAGGTTGGGAGGGAAATGGAAGACGAGGGGCCCCAGGGTGGCCGAACCTGGTCATGAAGGACACCCAGGATCCCTTCTCGGTCCCCTCCCAAACTCGCTCATCCACCCCTGGATTCCTTCTCCCTGAAAAGTCACCGGAAGTCACCTTTTCTGCCTGCCCTTCTGTCCTTTAACATTCGATTTCTTGCTTCGCCTCTGCATCTTTATGTGTCCTCTTTATTGTATTATTTTTTGTTCTACTCTGTAACTTTCTTATTGATTTTCTATCATAATATTCTTTACTGTGACTCAGTTCCTGGTGAAATCCCACACCAGCCGGGGGTTGGGGGTGGGGTGGGGCAGAGCTTTGGTGATTCAGAGCACAGAATGGGGCTGCGAGTCCCGGGTGTGCGCAAGCCACTTGTCTCGGGGAATTGTGGCCGTGGACACCTCCACGTGTGGATTTTCAGCTCCTGGTTCTCACCAGGCTCAGAAGGAACCACATCCCCCCATGACGAGCCGGGCTAACCCCACTCTGCCAGCCCCTCTGGCAGCAGACTCTTGGGGTTCCCTGAGGCTTTCTCAACTGTTCTCAGTGCTGCAAGGTAAGAAACCCCAAGTCTCCTAGCATCTCAATTCCTCCCGGCCCCATCGGGGCCTCTCTGGAGCACCTGTTCCAGCATGGGGCTCAACAGCTGTCCAGGCCAGAAGTCTCTGGTCACCGTGATGGCCTGTGTGGGACCAATAGAGCAGAGCAGGCCCGGGAGGAGCGGTGTGGACAAGCCAGGCCAGTGCTGCCTCCCCAAGTCTGACCCCGGGGGGTACTGCCTCCCCACCACATGCTCTCAGTCCTCCCATCGCACCTCGGGGACACCTTCACCTTTCCCACCCACCCCCACCTGCCGAGTGTCAGGGCCTTCTGGAGGCCTGCTCCGACTGTCTCCCAAATGCTTATATCTGGTCCCTGTTGCTTATCCCCCATAGCCTGAACCTTATTCACTCATTAAAAAAAAAAAAAATTCTCTGAGCACTTCAGGCACTTTCTAGGCATTGGGGAGCCTGGAATGAACAAGACCGATGAGGTCTGGTGGCCTGGGGGGGCGGCCAGCGGGGGTGGGGGAGAGACTTCAGATAATAAACAAGAAATGTCAAGTTGCAGCAAAGCGCTATGATGTAAACAAAACAGGCCGATGTCACACAGAGTGCCTTCCCTGGGCTTCCATAACGCGTGTCTTCATTTTGTCCCCTCCTTCCTTCATCAGATGGGCCTCGTGGACCTACTGTGTGCCGGCCATTAAACAGAAATTCCAAACCACAAGAGGAGAAGCACCGGGAGGCTGTGGGAGCTCACAGTAGGGGATGCCACACACCCCAGATCTTCCCTGGGCTGGACCACACTGCCCAGTCTCTTGGAATTAGCTGTCTGCTTGCCAGTCTCCCTGGTTTGGGTATTTTCCATCTCATCTGCCTCCCCAGCACCTCAGCTCATGGCCTGAAACAGAGAAGCTATGCATCTGGATGCATGCTTTTAGATTTTTAGACCAATAAAGTAACTTGTTCTTTATAGAGCACCTACTGTGTGCCGGGCACTGTTCTAAGTGTCGGAAATACAACGTGAACACAAAATCTCTGCCTTTGTGAGGCTTACTTCCGGGAGGGGGTGCGGGGGGCGGGGTAGAACGTAATCGAATGAATGATTTACAGTCCTAATTAATTAATGGCCACGAGGAGAAGAGAAAGGATAGGGGCAGGGAGTGCAGAGGCAATAGAATGTAGCAAAATCCCACCCGTGACCGAAGCAGGAGTCTCAGTTTCCCCACGCTTTGCCCCCCCACCCCCCTCCAGCCTGCTTCTCCCTCAGAGCGGCTGTCTCTATAACGCGCACCGATATTCATCAATTTTCTCCCCGATACCCCCAAGAATCTCCACTTCTTTCCATGCCCAATGTCACCACGGATCCAGGCCACCCCTGTCTATTGCTTGGAGCCCCACCACAACTGCCCTGCTGTCTCCTGCCCCACCAGCCTCCTCCGGGAGGCTCCTTACGCTCCAACCTCCTTTCCGAGGCCTCCAGGTTCTAAGCCTAAAACGTTTCCCCGCCACTGTCTTTAGATGGGCCATACTTAGCCTGAGTTCCCTAAAACTCGCCAATCGTCTTTTCCCACCCGTGTGTACTTTCAAACCTCGGCACGTGCCTGTTCCCCTTCAGCCTAGAAGGCTCTTCGCCTTCTCAGCCACCCCCGTCCTGGCCTAGCTAACTCTGATTCCTACATGTCAGCTTAAATGCCTTGTCCTCTGGGAGGATGTCCTTTCCCCCCCAGGTTGGGTTTCGTCTCCCTACTCCAAGGCCCGGTAGTCTCCATCTGCTACCATCCCCCTCACCTTTGATGTGGCTATTCCTTACCTGTCTGCTCCTCCCGCATATCTTCAGGTCCTTGGAGGAAGGGACCGTGTCTGCCTGCCCAACATCCTCGGGAAGTAATACAGTGCCTGACGCCTAGTAGGTGCTTGGTGTTTTGAACGAATAAATGAACAGGCGAATAAACTTTGGGACGTGGAGCCGGCAGAGCTTGAAGCAGTGCAAAGTATTCAAGCCTCTGCTGTTCCGGTCAACTGGCTATATGACCTTGGGACTTGATATGTGACCTCTCTGGGCCTCTTCTTACTCGCCCGTGGGATAAGGTAGTAATATGTATTTGTAGGGTTGTTGGGAAGGTAAGTGTAAGAATCTCTGTGAAAACAGCAAGCACCTAGAAGTCACTCCCTTAAATGCTCACCAAGTCGGATGAGAAGTCAACACACTTGGGTGTAATACCCTTATTCAGGAAGTCCGTATCTTGGGTCAAGGCACAGTGGTTCTGAAGCTCAGCCGCTGGACTTGACTCCCAGCTCTGCCACTCACTAACTGGGCGGCCTTAGGCCGGATACTTAACCTGCTACGTGTCCTCATCTGTAAAATGGGAACAAGGATCGTCCGTATCCCGCAGCGTTATTGTGGGATTCGGCCTCGACCGCTGTCTGGCCCGTTGGCTCTTGTTCCTGCTATTAACGTGTAATAGTGACAGCCACCCTGTAAGATTCCTCCACGATCCTCCTTGACAGATGAAGAGAGGCTTCCAGAAAGGTTAAGAGACTGCCCAAGGTCAAAACTGAGGAGAAGGCAGCTTTGTGCCTCCAGGCCAGGTCTGCTGTGCCCAAATCCCATGTGATTTCCACTCCATCAAAGAAGGAGCTCAAAATAGGCCTGTGGCATTTCAGCTAATTTCCTCTAAGCCCTTCCCAAGTAACCAACTGCAGGCACACAAAGCTGTTCCCCTCAGAGCACCCATTCAGCAGCTGCTAAGTGTGTGTGCCTGGTGGGTCCAAGCCATCGAATGGGACTCAACCAAGCCAGTTCTTCCCAGGCAGCCTCATCTGGGCCGCAGGGGTGGGTTCGGTCGGCAAGGGGGGCGGGGAGCAGAACCGGAGTTAGATCAAGGAAGCCAGAGACCAAACTGGATGTAAAAGTGGGGAGGAGAGGGAGGAAAGCCACGTTCACTGAGGGCCTACTGTGTCCCAGGCACATCACCTGTCTCCTACCATTTAATCCTCACCGTAATCACTCAGCCGTTGTTATCAAGCACCGGCCATGTACCAAGGCCTGCACACGAGGTCCCAGGACATCATGGTGAACCAGACACGGGCGCTGACCTCAAGGGCTCACAAGTCAGTGAGGGCGACGATGCAGGCCAAGTAAGCGCTAGAAATGGGATGAAGAAGCCCGGGCCCGGTGGCGGTGGCAGCGGTGAGAAGCAGGGAGAAGCCAGGAACAAGTTCAGAAAAGGAAGAGGCAGGTACCCGTGTGCTCATTTTATATACGGTAAAGCCAAGGCTCTAGGAAACCCACTTGTCTGGAGTGTGTTTGCAGCAGAGGCAACCCGTGGTCCCAGGCCTGTTCTGTCCCCAGAAGTCTGCTCCGTCCACACTGATAGGCCAAAGCTGTTACATTCCCCGAAGCCCCCTTTCCTTTTCTCCATGATTATCTGGCCAGGAGATTAATCAAATGCTGCAGATCTTCAGCTATGGTCAGTGGCTAAGATGTTAGCAGCCTCCGTGGACAAACAGAAGTTTCTGAAATGTGATGGGAGGGGAGAAGGAGGGCTCTACCTCCAGTGTGAAGGGACTTCTTGGATAGGTCAGAGGCAACCAAGGGGACAGGCAGGAGTGAGGGCAAGCTTCTCAGTCTCATGTGGCTTCAGACAAGCCTGTCTCCACTCCCCCCAAAAGACCCAGCCCATCTAAGAGGCCTTCTCGTCTGCCCTTCACTTTTGCCTTATGGGCCGGAGCCAAGAAAATCCCACACCTGAACCCCTGGCGGAACTTGCTAAGCTCCCTGCCCAGTGCATCAGCACTTCAGCCCCTCTCCCACCTCAATTCCCACCCCCGTCCTCACAGGACAAGACACAACACTGGAGAAATCTTCAGTCTGCAAATGTCTTGCTATACCCTCAAGGTACCTTAGCAGAGGTTGCCGAAACTGTGGTTCTGTTCTCTGGACACCAGGACCCTCTCCCGGGTGCCAGGAGCACACAATCGCCCCTCGTAAGGGTCCTTCCCTTCTGAGAAAGGACCAGAGAGTGAGAAAAGGAAGTTTTATGCAGGGTGGAGAAACAGGTTGTTTTTCTACATCAAAAAGTACGCACCGATTACCCCTGCAGACCAGCTCTCAGCTAAGGGAAAGAAGTTAGACAACACCAAAAAAAAAAAAAAAAAAGTCTGTTTTTAATCTAGTCATCTATCATATACTCTTTGGTAATCACCAAATCACCGAGAAATTGTGAGACAAATTATCTCAAGACAAAAACGGAGGGAAAGAGAAGAAAGTACGGAATAACCGAGTGAGGAAATTCAAACACCTCTAACCCCCAACGGACCCACCAGACTCACCCCTCTCTCTAGGGCGCTCCCCCCAAAAATGAAAAACAGGGCACCTACATCATGCCTCATGCGCTCTCACTTAACTCCGAAACTGATCAGAGAAAAATGTAATCAATATCAGCAGGAATCTGATGGGCTCCTTTCTCCAGGAGTCACATTAAGGAAAAGTTGCACATATAGGAATGAGAGGTAATGCTGTAATTAACCCAGCATAATGATTCTGCTGAGGAAGAGGGGAGGGCTGTGATGTGTTTCAGTGTTCACAGCAGGGAGATTTTTTATCTCTTCCAATCCAGTTTATGAATGACACGGAAACTTAGAAGGATTCCATTTCACCCACTTCCCCTGCAAACAGGTTTATCCTTGAGATGAAAATCACTGCCCAAGCCCCAGCTACCAGCCACCCTCTCGCACCCTTTTCCATGAATAATCTTTCCAAAATGTCTGCTTGTGGGAGCAGAGTCGGAATTTCACGGAAAACTACAGAGAAACACACACGGTGCACTGCACTCCCCGTTAGCCGGAAAGAGAGACAAAGAGACGGAGAGAGGAACGACTAAAAGGAGACGCGGCTAACGTGCCAGTAACAGAACACAAAACAAATCCCCCCAAGACAGCAAAGTGAAAACGACGATTGGAAAAACACAGATAGACAGTGTTTGTAATTACCCATCCAGGCTATATTTTCACCGCTTCCAGGCAGAGAAACGGCTGCTTGAAGTTTTGTGCCCATCTGATTGCGATGGGAGGGTTGTATTTGAAGCTCTGGGCACGTAGAGATGGAATGAGAAGGAGGCTGAGCTGGAAGAAACACCAAGGGGGGAGGGCAGGGGAGAGAGAGTGAGAGAGAGAGAGAGAGAGAGAGGGAGAGGGAGAGGGAGAGGGAGCAAGCTATCTCTAGCTACGCCTTCCTCCGAGCTCCGGGAGCCCAGAAGAGCGCTCATTTTAGGATTTGGGGAGAGGGGTAAAAAGAGGGAAGGCAGCCCCCGGCTCTGCCCCGGCCCTGCCGCCCCCGGAGGGAGGGAGGACTCCGGCCCGCGCCCCCCTCCTGGCGGGCCGCCCAGCGAGCCGGGGCGCGCGCGGAGCGGGCGGCGCAGGGAGCTGTCCAGTTCAGCACCACCCGGTAATGCAGTAGGTGGGAGCGCCTCCGCCGGGGGCCGAGCCGGCAGCGAGTGGGGGGGCAGGCGGGCGGCCCATCCTGCAGCAAGACGCCGGCTCCCTTGTTTCCAGGAGCTTTGCAGATAGGGGGAGGGAAACCCGCCTCGATTCTCCGGGAGAAACCCCCTCCCTCCCCCACTTCGCCAACACTACCCCCGCCACCAACAACAATAACCGCCGCCGCTGCTCGTCCTGCCGCCGCCGCCGCCGCCGCCGCCGCCGCCGCCGTGCCTGCCCGCCCTGCTGCCGCCGCCGCTGCCGCTGCCGGGGCAAAACCATGGAAGGCGAGACCCCCGCACCTGTTCAGCTGAGATCAAGGGCTTACAGAATACTGGGAAGTCTGGTCTGAAACGAAAGCGCCCGAGACACCCCCCCCCCCCCAAGGAAGAGAACTGGCGAAGCAAAGGATTTTCATGGCGCAGGCCGCAGAGCCGAGAACGAAGACGGAAGGTTGCATCCCGGCTTTTACAATCTCTAACTGTCTAGGTCCCGACCATGAGAGATTGTGTTGAGAATGCGGCTGTTCCCTGGTTCACTGTGGAAGCCATCTCCAAATTAGCTATCACATATGGAAACTGGAGACCAGAATTTTAGGAAAAGAGATTAAGGCATCTCACTTGGGGGGGTGGGGGGTGTCTTTTTATTTTTTTTTCCTCCTTTTTTTAAAAAAAAATTTTACTGCAACTGGAACAGTTTCTGATCTCAAAAGGCAAGCCTCTCTTCCCGTGTGATCTTTATAATTTACACTCTTTTCCGTGAGCTTTTCTTACCTCCCTGGTTTTATATCTCTCCATATTCTCTATTCACACACAGATCCATTATATTAGTAGTGGAATTATTTTTATTTTTTTGCTTTAGTACTCGCACCCTCACACACACTCTCCCGAGAACCAGAAGTCGGTTGGGTGTTTATATAATGAAGAATTATGGGGCTGTTTGATCGAGGTGTTCAAATGCTTTTAACCACCGTTGGTGCTTTCGCTGCCTTCAGTCTGATGACCATAGCTGTGGGAACCGACTATTGGCTCTACTCCAGAGGGGTTTGCAAGACCAAAAGTGTCAGTGAGAATGAAACCAGCAAAAAGAACGAGGAAGTTATGACCCATTCTGGATTATGGAGAACCTGCTGTCTAGAAGGTATTTGATTTCCCATCTCCTCCCCCTCGCCACCTCACCCCTCCCCTTTTCACTCCCCCTCCCCACCCTCCTCCAAATAAGTCCCCTTCACATTCCACCATTTTCTTACTTCACTCCTTCCTACCACAGATCAAGGTTGGTTGGGTTAGTTTCAGAGGAAAGAAAATCAATAAGCAAAAGCCATACTCAACTCTCAAGCCTCCACCACCACCCCCCCCTTCCCCTAAACCTCTTCATTGGAATGATCTGTGATGTGATGAAAACAACAAGAGATTGTCTTTTAAAGTCAAATGAGCTCTGCCTGCTTTGGAATCATTAGGATTTTCCATTTGGTGTAGCACTGCCATCTACAAGGGGGGGAAATAGCTGTTTCTGTCAACGCTGCTCCTCTTTTCGCAATGAAGAATTCAAAAATGTGCTTCCTTTCCCCCCTCCTCCTCCCCTTACTCCCCAAAAGTCCCAGGCACATCATCATCTGCAAATCTCCTTTTTTTTAAAAAAAAAAAAATCTGTTGTTTCTAAGAATCCTTATTTGGTAAATCCTAATTATTCCAGGATCGCAAGCTGAGTTCAAGAGCATTTCGTCATGTCTACGAACCCACACATATCTTTCGGGGCGCCTGGCTGCGTGTGTGTATGTGTGTGTTTTAACGTTTACAAAGTCCAAAAATACATACGTCTCTCACAGGAAACAAGCCCAAGTTCTCATAAACAGCAGTTCACTTGCGGGTTAGGCTGAGAACCGGTTCACTTCCACGCGGTGACATGTCTGTTATCCAGAAGGGAGTACGGTCAACATTGCAGCCAGCTTGAGCATCAGACATTGTGCAGAGAGGCCGGGAGAGAGAGGCGAGGGCTTGGGGAGCTTGAGGGAGGGAGTGGAGGGGGGGGCAGTGGACTGGGGGTGTCAGCTGTTTGCCTTGATCTTGCAGGGTCACTGAGACGCGTGTGCCTGTGCATGTGCTGTGGCCCAAGGGGTCCCCACCGTGAGAAGCCTGGGAGCTCGGGGTACCGCTAAAGGCATGTGCTTCTGAGCCACGTTCATAAGCACAGAAAAAACTCCTGCAGGTCATACAACCTGCATTTAGCAACAGACTTTAATACGAGGGACCGCATTTGAATGGCCATGTGTGTATATATACATACATAGAGATATCCGTATGTACAAGCTACAGCTACCCGTAGAAGGATGTGCACAGAGAGATACGTGTTTCTGCGTGGAGAGAAAGGCTTATGTGCTCTGCTTCTGACATGAACCAATACCGGAGGCCGTTTGAGGCAGCGCTGGGAAGCGGGGACTGCAGAATTGTTTGTTAAGCTCACCATGGGATGGTGATGCAAGGACTTGAAGCCAGGAGATGGGGGAGAAGAGAGGGAAACAGACAGCAGAGGGAGAAACTGATGTGGCCCCAGGGTCTAACCCAAACTGAGCCAAAGCCGCTCTTTGGGAAGCGATTATGTCTGGGAAAGAGCACCAGTTTCGTACCCCCCTCCCAACATTCTTGGTGCAAGCGGTTGAGTGATGGCTGAACATGTTTTGAATAGCTAAGTGACTTCATTGAGCGATGGTCTATTTGACGCATACTGCATTTGGTGCCCTTTCTCAATCCAAACCGCTGCCTTGAACATAGTCTGCAGGAGAGCTGTAGGCTGAATACTCTATGCTCTTCCCCAGCCAGAGAATCAATATCAGGAAATTAATAGGGACCGTTTTAAACACACCCGTCCTTAAAGAATGAAAAGCCTTTCGAGCAGCTTGTCATTAACAGTGGAAAGGCTTCCATTTAATTAAACATTTATGGCAGACTTTTATTCCAAAAGAGAAGAAAAGCAAAGTGAATGAGAGTTGCTTTAGGGAAATGATCATAGGAGCAATTTGCCTTCCTTGGATGTTAGTCGGATGGAGACAGGCAGCCAAGAAATTAGAGGAAAGACGGAATGTTATTTTAGGAGAAATATACTCAGAAATTGGTAAGTTGGTATAAACATACTTTCCTATCAGGGCTTTACTTGCAAATTCTTCATGTACTGGGATCTTTGAAACATTTTATAATTCCCAGAAGGCAAGTGGACTGGAGGTGGCTTTGGATCACTTGTGTATTAAAAGGCTTAAGTATTTTCATTTAAATTCCATGTGTTTGGTGTCTGCGTCCCCAAATGTGCCGCCCACCCCCCTCGCTTTCTCGCCACACGGCACCCCCCCCCCGAATCATCTCCCAGAAAGGGTTAGGATTACAACACCTCCCAAGGGTTGTGTGGTGCGCACCAGAGCTCTGGGTTTGGCCCTTCTCCCAGGCCTGGGGCCTCCGGGCAGTGAGGGGGGGCTGGGCCAGGCTCCCTCCAGGATGCTATTCCTTTTCCACTTGTGGCCAAGGCCCAGGCGGGAAGGGTGGGTGCTCCGGGTGGCCGGGGGGGGGGGGTGTGCAACCTCGCCTGCATTTTCCAACGCGTCCGTCCATATGGGGCTTCGCGGACCTGGGACTGCCCCCAGGAAGTCGGGCCTTGGCCACTTAGGAAGTGGCTGGAAGGTTTGAAGCCACCCACTTATTTTGGAAGAATGCACTGATTTCCACAGACTGGAAAAGCACTTATCTCTGCAGGTTAGCATAGATGGCTCTTGTGAGGTGTTTCTGTGCTCGCTTTTTGGAGCATTCAAAATAGGGTCAGCCTTTATGGAGATCCAGTTGTCGGCACTTTACATTTCCCCCAATCTATGTTTTTTGTGTGTGGAAACTTGGACCTTCAGGAAAGATTCCCCCGTCGCCTCTTTACTGTGTTTCCTGCCCATACCCCAAAAGTTTGTGAACAGACTTCAAATCTCCCCCAAGATGCTCCTGATGACTCCAGAGGGAAAGACAACCCCGTCTGCTTCTGATCTCTGCGGCTTTTCGGGTTTTCACTCGGGCTTTTTGTCTCCTGACGTGCTTTCCCCCTGCCATTCCCCCACCCCCCTTCCCTTCTTGATGAAAATAAGAATCAGCAAATATTTGCCTGCCTCCCTTGCTGCTTTTGAAGTGAATCAGTCTGCTGAAGAATGAGGAGACACAGGGCCACCTGTTAGGGGTAGACACACAGCGGGAGACAAGGGAGATCAAGATGTTACAACCTTTTAATTTTTTTTTCCCCTTGTGCAGGGTAAATAGGAGCGTCTGTGCGAACTTGAAATTCCTAGGGGACTGGGGTCTTTACTGGGATCGAGGGGGTGGGACAGCCTGTGCGTGGATACAGACAGGTGGAGCGTGATAGGAGAAGTCCTTGAACTTTTCAGGAAAGCTGCGCTAAGAGCCTCCAAATGGAGGGAGGGATTGGCCCTTTCAGGGAATATAGTTCAATAAAACCCATGACAGGACACTAAAACAGCTGCTCCGAGCGAGGTGTCTCTGGGCCGAGCGGTGGCTTGCTGCTCAGGATAGATATTAACCTCTGCTGTCACCGAAAGGAATCATGGTCTCCAGGGGCAGCAAGAAATTCACTCTGTGTTTATCCTCCCCTGCGCCTTCCTCGCCTTCCTCCCCTCTGTGCGGGGGGGGGGGCCCCCTGCGTCTCCCCCAGAGGATTTCCGGCCCTGCAGAGGAGGAACCAACAGCCGTGCAACGTGGTCTAGAGCAGAGACCGCCCTCCCTTCTCTCGCGCGCATCCCTTTCCTTGCTGTGAGGCAGCACAGAACTCTTTCTGTCTGGGCTGTTAACATTCTCTCTGCTGAATCTCTGAGCTCCTCTTCCATCCACGGCTCCTCCTGTCTTTGCTTCCACGTGCTGCCTGCTCACGGTGACTCTGCCACTCGTTCTACGTCCCTGCTCCCTTTGAGCAAGAAGTGTCTCGCTTTGCCCGAACTGGCTTTGCCCACCTCCCGGTCGCGTACCCTTTGCCCGGCCTGAGAGGTGGTGAGGGCTCCAGGCTGGGTTCAGCCATGGCTGCCTTGCTTCTCCAGAAGGAAAGTATGTATCTTTTATTTTAGGAAGGCCAACAGCCTTTCCCAGATCATCTTACTTTTTCGCGTGTCGGGCGAGCTGATTGTGGAAGTCGCTTCACACCCTGGACCCATCACTCCAGAATTCCCAAGTCAGATTCCCCGTTCGACTCTCCTTAGCGCTTTGCGCACAATGGGGGGGGGGGGGGGGCGCGCATAAACATAGTGATGGGTGGATTGATTCCGAAATCCTTAAGATTATTTAACTTCACTCAAACACCATAAGGACGTGTGACAGTCGAGTAATCGAGAAAGAAGGAGGCGAGGAAGTCAGGATGGTCTGTTTGTTCTTCCTGGTGCTTCTTTTTTACAAGAATAATAATGAGTCATGGAACTCATCATCACAAACTAAGAGGATTCAGAAGGAGTCCGTGTTTAAGGTCGTGCCGCTCCTAACTGGCCAACGGAAAATTGTCAGTAAACTCAGTCTCTGCAAGCAAGGGAAAAATAAATAAATAACCCATTGGTTTTCTTCCCTTTCCTGCTTTTAAAGTACATCCAAGCCCAGGTGGGTTGCAAGAAGCACCAGAAGAGACACTGTGGGTAGAGAGCAGGCATTAGGGACCGTCCCCATGTAGTTACCCCAGAATCTTCTATGCTTTAGCACACCTCCCCACCCAGTCCCCAGGATCCTGAGAACAGTCCCCGATGTCTTAGGTGCTGACCAGTTTTCCACAGGGCCAAGACCTAAGCATCCTCACCTGGGAAGGCAAACCTGAGTGCTTTACTGAGGCACAAACTCTGGAGCCCTTGTCCACCCGTGCTGCCCTTCCCGCCCCCGTGTCCCTCTACAGCTGAGCAGAACCAGGCACACAGGGGTGACACCACCCACCAAGGCCATGTGGACAGAGCCAGAACTTGAATCCAGGGCCCCGTTTCCACCCCGCAAGCCTCCAGAGGGCTCTATGCACATACCCTGGCCTACTGTGGCCCTATGCTCATATTCACTGCTAGCCCTGGGTTTTATTCTGTCTGTGTCCCTTGAAGTGTCCCCCAGCCAGGGCCCAGCCTGAGCCTGTTCTGGCCCACCGGACCCGCTCCTCGCAGCGTGACGGTTCTGCCATAATTCCCTCACTCCCGTGAGGCTGAGGGAACGCGACCCTGAGCTTCAGGCCAGACCCGCCACGCGCCTCTGTGGGTTTGCCCTTCCGGTTTGGAAGTCTGGAAGTGTCCTCAGCTTTATAGTTGCAAGCATCTTTCAGAAAATAGCAAACGTACGTCCCCTGTACATTTTCAGATGGAGCTTTGTGGCATGTCGCGTAGCTGAAAGACTTTCGCAGCCACTCGGGCCTGGGTTCGTTCCAAGCCCTGCAGCCGGCGAGATTCGGGGCACGGCATTTAACCTCTCCGAGCCTCAGTTTCCTTTTCTGTAAAAGGAAAGCAAAACAGCTTTCTCACAGGGCGGCTTCCCTGACCATCTTATTGGCGGTCAAGATCGACAAGCCCAACCTGAACCCCTCGTACAATCCTCCTTACTCCACCTCCTTTTCCTTTACGGAGTCCTTACCACCTTCTAGCACACTCCATAGTTTACTCGGGATAGTTGCCGTCTGTCTCCCCCGCCGGCCAGTCAGCTCCACGAGGGCAGGGATTTCTGTCTGGTTTGCTTGTTGCCGCAGCCACAGCGGTTACGACGTGCCCGACGTCAGCCCACCTTCGCTGGTGAATGAGCAAACCGCGACTGCCTGCTTAGCGGGGCGGGGATTCGGAGCCCGTGGTCCCTTCATACCGGCAAAGGATCGTTCTCGAACTGATCTACGGTGAGCGGTGGTGACAAAAGCATCCTCTTTCTGACGTTCCAGAAAATGGAGAACTCAACACAGAGGAGGGCGACAGGGAGCGAGGGGGAGAGAGACAAGGGAGGGTGGTGTTCCACATGCAAGGGACGAGAATAAGGGAAGGTAATAAAAAAGAGTTGGGAGAACAACCGAATGCCTGGGAAGGAAGTGCCGGGTGGTGAGCGTCCTCTAAATAGACGGTGGCCATGTTTTCCTGCCTCCACATCACCCACAGCGGCTGTCACCGAGATCCTTGGGGAGGGCTTCCCACGAGCGTTCGCTTTCAGGTCGGTGGGGAGGAGAAGGCACAAATCCAAACTAATAACACAAGAGATGTTTTAGACTATGCAAAATCCAATGGTTCCCTTTCGCCTCAGGTATGAGTATTTTGGCCAAAATACCCGTATTCAAGTGAAATACGCATTTAAAGCTTCTGGGTTGGTTGACAGTCACGGGTCAGGCAACTCCTTCACTCATTTATTTGTTAAACCTTTGCTGAAGTTCGGCAAAGGGCCAGGGGTTGGGCCAGGGGTTGAGGTGGTGCCTTCAGGGTCACGGCCCCCGATCCTCAGAGACCCTAATTCAAAGAATATATGTACAGGGGCGCCTGGGTGGCTCAGTCAGTTGGGCGTCCAACTTCGGCTCAGGTCACTATCTCACGGTCCGTGAGTTCGAGCCCCGCGTCGGGCTCTGTGCTGACGGCTCGGAGCCCGGAGCCTGCTTCCGATTCTGTGTCTCCCTCTCTCTCTCTGCCCCTCCCCCGTTCATGCTCTGTCTCTCTCTGTCTCCAAAATAAATAAACGTTAAAAAAAAATTTTTTTTAAATATATGTACATTACAACTAAGATAGTGCTCTCCAGGGAGGTCACATGGGGCTGTGAGTTTGCAATATTGAGGTGGGATCTAATCCGAGAAGGCTTCCCTGAGGAGGTGAGGTGAGAACGATTATCTGAAGGAGGACTAGGGGTTCATGGGGCGAAGAGAGGAAAAAAGATCATTCCAGTTCAGAGGGCGGCAAGTGCAGAGATCAGTGAGGAAGAACGAGACAGGGGCCTGGGTGAGGCCGGTGGCTGGGGGAGGGGGGGCAGGTAGAGAGTTTGGGGGGGCAGTGCTGGACGGTGTGGGGAGAGGGCTTCGGAGGTAGTTAGGACTCAAAGGTGCGAGGCCTTGTCAGTCTTGCAGAGTTTTGCTCTCTGACTTCTGGCTTCTTGCTTACAAGCTGTGTGACGCCGAGCTAGTGAATTCTTCTCCGTGCCTCCCTTGTGCCATCCACGTGGTGGAGGTGACAGTGCCTGCCCCTAAGGTTGTTGTGAGGTTTCGGGCTCCGTTCTCCTCTCTTCTCGGCGTGTTCCCCCCCCCCCCCCCCCCCGTCTCCATCCCAATGCCATCAAGGCCTCCAAACTTCCCGTGACAGCGCAGAGAAGGCCGGGAATAGATAATACTCCACTCCAATCAACTAAATTCAAAATACACTCAGTGGAGGTGTTGACGGCAGGTGCCAGCCCTGTGCCAACATAAGAAGGCAGTGGCGGGGTGCCTGGTGCCTGGGTGGCTCAGTCGGTTGGGAGGCCGGCTTCGGCTCAGGTCATGATCTCGTGGTCTGTGAGTTCCAGCCCCGCGTCAGGCTCCGGGCTGACAGCTCGGAGCCTGGAGCCTGCTTCGGATTCTGTGTCTCCCTCTCTCTCTGCCCCTCCCCTGCTTGCTCTCAATCTCTCTCTCTCTCCCTCTCTCTCCTTCTCTCTCAAAAATAAATTTAAAAAAAATTTTTTTAATTAAAAAAAGAAAAGAAAGCAGTGGTGAGCAAGCCCCCACCTGCCTGAGGGCCATCCCGGTGAGGCCCCGTGGGGGATCCTGAGGAACAGGCTATGTGACATGGCCCTGTTGCTGCCTTCGTCGCCCTCCCGCAAGTTCAGAGGGATTCCTGGCGCCCCTTACAATCAGTTAGGACCGTGGAGAATTTGCGCTGGAGTTTGAATGCGGCTCAGTCCTATGCAGCAGACTTTTGGAAAAAAGGAACGAGAGAGAAGAGGGATGTTAAGTGTGCTCCCCGACCCCCCAGAAATGCAGGTCGACCATTGTGCGATCGTGGCTCAGTCGCATGACCTCACGGCATCCCGGTCCTCTCTCCCGGCTACGAAAGGTGCCGTATTCTCCCGGTCCCGTCTTCCCTCGCTTCCCGGGCACCGTTAATTTACGAAGTGGACCATCCTCTTAAAAATAGCTTTTGGGGGCGGGGGGCGGGGGAGGGCAAATTTGATGGACACATCAATTGTCAAACGCGCTCTAATTTCAGAAAACTTGCAACCTGAATTACGTGCCTTCGAACCAAAGGAAGGTGGTGAGCTTTCTGGCCTGCGGGCAGGGTGCCGAGAGAGCCCAAGGGATTCTGCCCGCAGGCAGCTGGTGCCTGTCCCGTGACTCCGGGAGCAGCAGAGGGCGGAACAGTGTGGTCCTACCGACACCTTTCTCGACAAGGGAGAGGGCGATAGTTGATCTCTGCTCAGTAGCTGTTCCCGGAGCACTAGCGGTACGAGCTTTGAGGACAGAGTCAAAGGCTCAGTCTCTGCCCTCGGGGCACAGGGACTTCTCATCTGGCAGGGGAGACACAACTGTGAACACACGAAGATGACGGGACAGCAGGAAGCATAAGCACAGGGGATTCTGGGAGCGCAGAGACCGGGGAGGGGTGGATGCCGGGGGAGACCGGGTTCTGAAGGATGCGTAGGGGTGAGCAAGCTGGGGAGAGGGTGAGCACCTCAGACCGAGGGAAGGGCCGTGTGCAGAAACAGACGCCCGAGCCACCGTGCAGAGGGTCCCACGCGGCTGGAAGGTAGATGGCAAGGAGGGGTGAGTCTGGGAGGCGGTGGGACCGCCTTCCAGAGGGACAGAAATGGCTCACGGGGCGGTGTGTGTTTCCACCTGGGAGAAAGGGAGGCCCAGCAAGGCGGAAGCAAGGGTGGCAACCGGCTTGGCCCCCCAGTGAGCTCCCCGGAGGCTGAGTCTCTCACAGTGGGGGTGGCGGGGGGGGGGTGGGTGGCAGGCATCAGGGGCCAGAGGTGGTGAGCTCTCTCCCAGGAAAGGGAGTGAGCTCGTAAGTTGCGCGGAGCTGGTTGTAGTAAACAGAGAGAAGGGAGAAGATCCTAGGGAATGGGCAAAACAGGTGCATCGGGATCCGCCCCCCTTCTCTTTTGACTTCCGGGTGTAGCCCCTCCGGTGACAAAGATGCAGAAGTTCTCTGCTCAGATGTCACCCTTTCCCCTGGAGCCCGCAGTCCCATGAGCCTCTTTCCTTTCCCTTTTCCGCCTTTCACGTTGACTTTTTCCTTTTTAGCGTTCACCTGCCTGTGGTCCGTGTGCCCCTTTAGGGGCTGTATGCTCCGTGCCGGCGGGGCCGGGTCTGCCTTGGCACGGAGACAATGCTGAGGAGCCAGCGTTGGGTGAACAGCTAAGCGGCACCTGCCCTCCAGGAGCTCCCACTGAGGCAGGGACCTGGCTTCCAAAGAAAAACCCGGAGCATCCTCCAGACCGCGCTTTTCTCCTAGGCTCGGCTGGAACCACTTGGTGAAAGACCCGAGAAGAGGCAGGTGTCTCCCTGGCACCCTGCACCCCCCACCCCCACCCCCCCAGGGCAACAGCTTTGCCATAAATGAGCTTCAGGAAGCCGATAAGGCCACCGCCGGCCTTTTCTCTTAATCTAAATCCTGGTCCTTATCACCCGGCCCAGCGGTACTGACTTAGCAGCCCTGAGTCTGCCTCTGAGGAGTCACCACTCCTTTGCCTTCCTGACGCTGTATTTATTCACTCTTCCCTGAACTTGCTTGACCTTGAGTAGTCTTCCAGCTGCTAACAAGAGTGCCAAGGATTAGCTCTGAGATCCCAGGTACACGGTTGCTGTGGCCTCGTTGTATGGGGAATCAGCACCTTGCTTTGCTCTACAGCATCCACCGTGCAGTTTCGGTGCCAGCCTCTCTCTGCCCTGGCTGTGGGGCACAATCCACTGGTGACTGGCTGCTAGCCTTTCTTCCAGTCTTGCCCCGTTGCTTTCCTCTCTCGCTTTCTCTGCCTAAAGGATCATTCAGTCTTTTCTGTCACTTCTCTGCCCCCAGCCCTCTGTCTGTACGAGTCTTATCCCTCATCCTTCTTGAAGTCTCCCTAAGGTTGGAAACTCTTCTCCCCAGGTTTTCCTCCAACGTGTTTGGCAAAGAAGGTAACCCTGGCATCACGTCAACAGTAATGATAACATAAATAATAATAGCTGATCATTCGTGGCGTGCTTCCTTCGCGCTAAGCACTCTTTAGATGCTTTTCAGAGGCTAGCTCTTGCGTAACTTTCACAATTCTGAACGTACATGCGGTCATGCCCCTTATCTCCATCTTAAGAGGCTCAGAGAAGTTAAGTAACTCGCCCGAGGGCACACAGCAAGTCGCAGAGCTGGGATTCCAGCCCAAGTCTGTCCGTCCCCCAAACCAGTGCACAGCCTTCCTAGTGCGCTAATTGTTGTATTTCCCATCATCCCCTAGCCCCCAAGTTTACAAATAAATCTCTTGGAGAACTTGAACTCCATGCATGATGCAGTCTTCAGAACTTTGAAGCTTACATTAGGAATATGCTCCTTACACAGGGCAGAGTGGGGGGACGTGGAGGGACTGCCAGTTTCTTTTGGTGCTTTGAAGACAGAAGAATGCCTCAAAACGCATGGACATCGTGCTAGCTACAGCTTCTGGAGGGGGAAAGGGGTGAAAAAAATATATATATATTTATTTATTCCCTCTCCCCCACCCTGTGCCAGAAGGGCCTGTTCCCAACCACATTCCACCTGTCTCCGGGATTCAGCTAACTTGTCACTTCCCCGACACCTCAGCTGCCTCCCACTAGGTTACAACCCCTGCCTCTTTCCTTCCACAGCATCCACATGTGTCTCTAACACACTTTCCCTCTTCCCGTTGCTTGTTCCCAGTTCTGTCTCCGCTTCTAGACCATGAGTTCCCCGATCCTTTTCATCGACAAAATTCACTCGGTTACTATGTGCCAAGTTCCATCCCAGGCTCCAGATTTTAAAAAGGTGGAAAGACGGGGCCCCTGCCCTCCAGGAGCTTCTGCTCTAGTGGGGGATAGAGGGACACAAGCAGCCACGCTCCGGGTGGGGACCCTGCTCCAGGAAGAGGCGTGAGACAGCACGGAGTGTTCAGGGGAGCACAAGAGGTTTCTGGTATTGCTGGGAGCCAGGTGTGGGCGGGGAGGTAAGGGAAGGTATTAGTACCCGAGGGACAAGATTGGACAGAGCCCACATCGTGGAGGGACGGCTGTGCTGTGCAAAGAGCCCAGAGAGGAGAATGTCGGGAAGGGAAGGGACATGGTCAAACTCGCACTTTGGAAGGATCGTTCGGGAAGCAAAGATGGGGACGGGGCGGGGAGGACAGAGCGGAGACTCCAGGAAGGAGGGGACTGCATGGTCTGGGAAGTGATGAAGCAGCTGGCCCAGGGCAGGGGACTGACCCTAGAGGATCCACAGGACCTGGGGACTGTCGTTGTGTCAAGTAAGGTGTGACCGTGAGTGACCTTGTCTGAGTCGGTGCGAGCAAACAGGAGACATCTGCAGGGAGATGACGAGACCTTTCGTCTTGGATAGAGTGATTCCCACCTGTGTCCCCCTGGCCTCGCCCAGTGCCGGGCATATAGTAGGAGCTCAGTCAGTGTTTGTTGAATGAATGAATGGATGGATGGATGGATGACTATAGAAAAAGAACATAGAATGTAGCTTCGCGTCTGAGATTAGGATACATATTTAATCTCAGATTTTTCTCCCAGCACCATCGTAATCCCAGGATATTCCAGCCAGGCCTGGAGCTCCAGTCAGCTCTGGCATTTGTCGGCCTGGGTTCAAACCCCAAACCTATCACTTATCAGCGAGGTGACCTTGGATGAGGAGTGTCACCTCTCTGACTCGATTTTCTCATGTGTCAGTGGGAAACGTTGTATGTCACTCATGAGTTGGTCATGAGATTTTAGCAAAATGCTCGTGTAAAGTGCTCGGCGAGATGCTGATACATAGTAAGTGCCACTGTCCTTATCCGTAGTGTGGCGATTGTGGTCACCCTAGCAGTTGCAGTCGGTGGCCTGCCAGCGAGTTGTGTTTAGCCCTCGAATCTTCCGCAAACGAAGAACTTTCCTATAAAAATTCCTAGTCATGGCTTCACTTGGGAGAAAAACGAAACAAAACAAATCGGGTTTTTTTGTAACCCCGGGACCCCATTCCTGTTTGGCCACCGATGGCAGGGGCCGGGCGGACAGTAGGTGGCCCCTTCAGGCGTGGCAGGTGCTCTGCAGTCCCCCGGGGTCCCCGCCGTTCCCACGTGTCTTCTGTGGCCGCTTCGCCCCTGTGGCCTCCCTCCGGCCTCCCTCCGCAGCGCATCTGAATTCGCAGCCGCTCCTCTAAGGCCAAGGCAAACCGCAGGCAGCGTCTCTGTCTCCTGGTGGCCAAAAATGCTGAGAATGTTAAGCAAAACCAGAGCAGCCCGGGCAGGGCAGAGCCACTCACAGGGCAAAGCAGGCGGCGCCTCCGTGAACAGATGCGTGAATATCTCCCATCCCCGGGGCAGTGCTTGCTGATGAGATCTGGGTGGAGGGCCAGCCCGGCCGGCTCCCTCCATACGGCATCCCATCCGTGTGCTAAACGCTGCCGCCTTTAAAGAGAGCCTCTCACCCATATGCCGCCACCCCCACAGCGTCTCTTTCAGAGGCTGACATTTTCTGACCTTGACCCCGGTTCAGGAAGCGCACCCTGTCGTGCAGGCCATGTGGTCTGCTTTATTCAATAACTAAATGGCAGGCACCAGGGACACAACCCATGTTGTCGGCCTGGCCGAGGAGGGAAGGGAGGGGGCGTTGCTGGAGCACGGGGGGTTCTCTTCCTTTTTTGCCCAGCAAGCTTCGGAGAGAAGAGGGAAATTTCTAGAGGTTTTTTTTTTTTTTTTTTTTTTTTTTTTTTTGCGGGGTGGGGAGGGTGGACAGGAGGTGCCCGGCAATTGCTCAGAAAGGATATGAACTTCTAGACGTGCAGTCTGATCTGGGAGGATGATCACATGATCCAACGTGACACGTGTTGGATGTTTGGCATGCCAGGCTCTGTGCTCATGCACGGGGCTCAGAAACAAGTCAGCTCCGGGGGAAGGGGGTCTGCCCTGACCCCCCCCTGCTGGCATCACCCATCCTCCTCCCAACCTCCCCCTGCCTGTTTTGTTTTCTCCATCGAGCCTCCTGCTCTCTGAATTTGTTTGGAGGGCATATTATTTCTCTCCCAACAAGAATAGAAACTCTGGGAGACCAGGGTCCTTTGCCGCTAATGTTGTTATTGATGGTCGAAGGTGGTGTCCACAGGTGTGACGGGAATGGTTGGTGTTCCCTGAGAGTGGACGGTGTTTGAGGGTCTCCTATGTGTTGGGTCGCGTCCTATGGACCCATCTTCCTTAGGCCACACAGCACTTTCTAGCGTGGGGGTTATGATCTTATCTTCCCAGGAGGAAACAGAGAGAGTGTATTAGTTTCCTACGGCCTGCTGTGACCAATCACTACAAACTCAATGGCTTAAGATAACACCAACTTATCACCTTACAGCTCTGGAGGTCGGGAGTCTGAAATTGGTCTCACTGGGTTAAAATCAAGGTTGTCAACGGGCCGTGTTCCTTCTGGAGGCTCGGGGGGGTGACTCTGTCTCCTGGCCTTTTCCGGCTTCTAGAGACTGGCCGCGTTCCATTGGGGCAGAAAGATTTCCTCCATTTTCAAAGCCCAGCAGGTGCCAGACAAAGTCCTTCTTGTGCTGCATCTGTCTGATTCTGGCTCTCCTGCCTCTCTCCTCCACATGTAAGGACCCTCGTGATTACAGTCGGCCTGCCTGGATAATCCAGGATAATCTCCCTCTCTTAAGATCAACTGATTAGCAAACTTAATTCCATCTACAACCTTAATTCCCCTTTGGCATGCAACATAGCATATTCACAGGTTACAGGAAATGGGATGGGGGACATCTGCAGCCGGCCATTATTCTGCCTAGCACGGGAAGCAAGTGTTTAAAGATGCCCTAACGTCACAGCCTCAGAATGGTACTCCTGGAAGGGATTTTAGGGCTTGTATGAGGAGGGATCAGATTTGGCAAGTAACAGAAACAGAAAATTAACAGAGGCTTAAATGAGACAAAAGTTTTTCCTCTCTTAAATAAACCAATCTGGAGACAAGTTTGGTCTGGAGGCACCACAAGCAGGTTAGCGACGCAGGTGCCTACCTGCTCACCATCCCTGTGGTGTGGCCTTCAACCCCACAGTCTATAATGGCTGCCAGAGCTCCAGCCACTGTCTTCAGATTCCAGGCTTCAAGGCAGAGAATGGCACGAAGAGACAAAGGCAAAAGGGCACCTGTCCCATGGTTCTTAAGGAAGTGTCCCAAAAGATATCACACAACATTTTTGTTTTGGTCTCATTGGCCAGAAGTTTGTCACCTGACCATACACTGGCTGTAAGGAAGTCTGGAAAACATAATCTTTATTCCAGATTGAAGGAGGGTATCTAGCAGTGCATCCAGGGAGCTCATCTGGTCCAGACCCTCACTTTGGGCCCCAAGAACTTGAGGCCCAGAGACGGAGGGGATTCCGCCAGCGGCGTGGAACCAGCCAGCAATGGTGCTGGGACCAGCATCCATGTGACGCCGGTCCCATCCCAGCATCAGTGCAGAACCTCACGCACCCAGTAGGGCGCTTAGCACACAGCAGGAGCTCAGCAATGCTCGGTGGAACCAGAGGGCCAATTCCCTGGGGACCACGTGCTCCACCTCTCTCTGGGCAGGACCACCAGCACTCATGGATCTCTTCAGCCCCCTCCTCCCACTCCTCCCTGCACACCCTTGGGTGAGCTCCGGGCTTCTCCACCTGTCCCACAAAGTCACATGGGAGGGCGGTAGGATCTGGCCAAAGAGAGCCTTCAGACGGCAGTGAGAAACAGAGGGACGGGGACATCTGCTTGGAGATGGGGTGTTACGTCTGGCATTCACAGTGGTGGTGTTCATGCTGACACAGCGAAACGGGGGATGGAGGCTGATCGAAACGCGAAGCCTTTTCCCCACGGGCTGCAAAAGCCAGAGGTGTGGCGTTTCCTGTCCTTGCCAGTTCCGACGTGCACAAAGATTTTCTACTTTCCCAGACTTCTCTGTTTTCAAGTCTCTGTCTCCTCAGCCAGGCAGGAAGCCTCTTGAAACAGGGGGCTGTCAGATTTGCCTGTGTGTCTCATTGCCTGGCAGGGTGCTTGGCACACGATGGGCATTTGGTCAATAAGTGGGAAATCGGCCATTCGATCTGATGAAATAGCTAAGCCAGGGTCTGGCACATAGTCGACTCTCAGCAAAAAAAAAAATTTTTAAGGAAAGAAGGGGGGAAAAGGAGGAAAGGAAAGAAGGATGGAAAGACAGAAGGAGGAAGGGAGGGATACATTGGTTTGAGTCGTGGCTTGCCATGGAAGCAGCAGCTCAGAGAACAGGCCACTCTCCCGGCCTCAGCCCTGGAATAGCAGAATCCCTCCCCCAGGACTGAGTTCACAGGAGAACACAAGAACCTGGCCGGGAAGGTCTGTTTCAAAGGGCCTCCCCTCTAGCTTGAGAACACTGTGCCTTTCAGGCTTCCCCGTAGGCCTCGGTACATGGCACCAGGGTTACAAGGACATGGCCTGAGGCAGAATGGGTGGGGTGGCTGATGGGAGGGAACAGGGAACACTAATGCAGGGATAGGAAGCCGCACCCCCCCCCACCCCCGCACCCCATGCCAAGGCTAAGACAGTGGCTTAAAAAGGGAGAGCTGGGGAGAGCAGGAGGCGGGACCAGAAGCTCAGCAAAACCAGGTTGGTGTTGGGGGAGGGGGACGTGGAAAGGGTGGGCAGAGGCCGCTGGGAGGGAGGGAAGACGGCTGAGCATGGGAGGGGGCCATCCCCTCTTGGAGCAGCCGCAACCTTGGAGCCGGAGGGTCCATGACAGTTGGTCGGAGGGTCCGTGACAGTTGGTCGGAGGGAAGAGAAGCGGCACGCCTCACCCCAGGCAGGGACACACACCCCCTTCCAGCCCCAAAACACTGCGGGAGGAGAACTCACCGAGACCCAGAGATCGCAGCGAACAACCAGGCAGGAGAGGTGTATTTGTGGACTGAGCGATGAAGCCGCAAAGCCTGTGGCCGGGACTCGGGCTAAAATTACAGACCGGGAGACAGGACCGCACACCCGAGCAGCCTGGGACCGTAGATATTCCCTAGAACCCAACCACGTCCTACCCTAGTTTTCCCTGACTGATTGACTAAGCGCCATCCAACAGGAAGAGCCCCGCTGGGGCATCAGACGGGCATGGGTTTGAGTCCCCTACCCTCAGGGAGAGGGGGGGTCATCTCTGCTGTTTCTTATCTGCCACAGGGCACCGGAATGATGATGCCTGTCATGCAGTGGGTTATAAATTGTAAAATAATCTCTATAAAGGGCTTGTACACGGAGAAGGCGCTCAAAAGATCGGTGATGTTGTGAATCAAGATTTCCCACCCTTCAGCCATTTGGGTTCCGCCTTCATTATGTCTGCTGTGTCCAGGTGCCACCTGTATTGTTACTAACTTAACACTTATCTTTAATTGGCCCTGTTTTAGCCTCATCCTAAGCAATAATAGCCAAGGAATCGCTGGCTTAATGCACTAGTTAAAATTTTAACACATATTAAAAATACTCCACTTAAGTCTGCTTAAATGTTCATCCCTCTACCAACTAAATTCATCTCAGATACCACAATAGCCCATCATTCACTTTGCAAACGCACCATTCTGACCTATAAACCTTCCTCCAGGTTTGAAAAAGATGGAGAGACGGGTGTCCCTTTACCCCCATTACTCACAGCTTTTTTTTTTTCTTTAGTGATAAAGGGGCAGAAAGTGAAGAGAAGGTCAGAGGGTCAATCCACAGAAATCGCTTGGACTCCAAGAGCCTTTCTATGGCGTCAGGAACACTCAGCTCTTAGTTAAAATGTGACCCATTCTCACATCTATAGAAGGACAATGATGCGGACTATCGCCCAGAGAGAGGTCGTGAGCCTAACTCCCTTGTTGACACACTGGCTTGAGCTGGAGAACCTTCCCTCTGTTTTCCTGCAGGGTCTTGAGGAGATGTCCCTCCCAGGACCACCTGGGTGAGAGGAATTAGCCCTTTCCTCTGCATCTCCCAGAAGTGAAGGGATTTCTTTCTAGAGTCTCTCCAACATTGAAGGATTTGCCCCTAGTGTGAAGAGGTGCTATGAGATTTCTCAGTAATGATTGTCCTTGGTGGGGGGCGGGGGGGGGCGCTGAGGCCAGCCTTGTAATAATGGTAATGACCATCTTGCATGACCATCACAGGAGAAAGGATTTAGAGGGACATAGGACAGGTTGGGAATAATGTGGGTTAGGACACCAGGTGTTGGATCAGAGCAGAGGGACACAGGTATTTGCTTCCCTACCTTTGATCCTGACTCAACCACTTAGTTTCACAGGCTCGTCTATAGAGCATGGTCTTGAAATCGTAGCGTTGAACTTCACCCCAAGCGTGTTTATCCTGAACATCCAGCACTGTCTCGTTACAGCCTAGCCTGCTGAGAAGAGACAGTTACTTCTTAAACAGTTGAACAAATCAACACATTATCGAAGGTATAAACTGATTGCTGGGTATTACTGTGGGGGCCTGGAAATAAATCACCATCTATGCAGCCGTGTACAGAGAGGCCAGGGAAGAAAGGATGCCTCAAAGGACGAGTTGAGAGCAGCATGCTTTTTCCTTGGAGGGGCCTGAGCTGTCGTGAACTAGTTGGCTCTAAGAGCCCCCTTTGGGATGGCAGGCGTGGGGGAAGTAAGCGTTCTCGCAATGAAGCTGATGGGATTTTAATAGCCAGACAGATGGCCTGAGAAAAAAAGGAAGATTTTTTTCAAATGAGGGAAAACACTTCCATAGCTTCCCTTCAATTAAAACAAAGTGAGAGCCCTCCACGTCAGGAAGATTTATCACCATTATTAGTATTGTCAGCTTGGAGGTCTTCTTTTTAATAATTGCGTGATTAAGCATCAATAACAAAGTAGGGTAGTATTTTCAAACAAATTAGAGGGTGTAGCTGTCCACTGACTTTCAGTGCAATTATTATCACTTTGGCTTCATTTGATTTCACAATTTAATAATGATCCCAAATAATTATGCTGTTGCCATTCTTATTTATACAAACAAATATTTATTGTTTATTGGATTTCTTAGTGTCCACCCTCCTAATAACTGTAGGGTTCCATACAAGCCACCGGTGAGCAGTCAGCATTTCTCAAAATCTGGTATCACAAAACCTCGGATGAAAAGGAAATGCAAAGAAAAGAATGTCTTCAAAAAGAAAGGGAGGATAGAGAGAGAAGGAAGAGAGGAAAACAACATCTACTGAGGACACTCCTAGGTGCCAAGTGTTTTTATCGTTTCCTCAGAACAATACACAGCATCTATTTTAGGAGCCCCCGTAGCAGGAAGGAGAGATTAAGGAGCTGAGAGATTAAGTCACACAGCTAACAGGTGCACTGGTGGGAGTCAGGTTCAGGGTTCCCTCCTCACCCTCTTCACTCCAACAGGAGGGCTTCCCACCCTGCAGCTCCTTCTCAAGCATCACCACGCTGTAGGAACCATTCCTGTCCATGGTGATGGGCTGTCTCAGAGTGTTCCTGCGGTGGGTAAAAAAGCAGTGAGTTCACAGGGAAATCCTGCCCCCTGGTCTGCCTATGTTACACTTCCCTAATTCAACGATCAGGTTCTCCTAAGGGCTGAGGATTGTAAGAACAAGCTGATGGCAGAAGGAGAGCTGATCCCTAAGAGCATGCAGCCCAGGCATCCTTTGGCTGTACCAGAAATGGACAGAGAGGAGGACGTGATATTCCACAGGAAATGTATATGTACCATACACATGCCTACCATGAGCCGGGTGCTTTGGGAGCTACAACCGTATGGACCTTCTTTCATTCAATTCCTACTGTGTTTCCTATATGGCATTGATTCCTATTGCACAGATGAGAGAACTGAGGCCAAAAGAAAAATGACCTTTTCGGGCTAGTTGTTGGAAGAGTTGGGACTTAAATCCTGTATACCCAATGGATTCCAAACATTAATAATCAATTTTACTTCAGCATCAGGGTCATGAATTTTGATAAGGGACAAAAGGAAAGACTGGGAAAGATTAGGGATGTGACCCAAAAAGAGACTGAGAATAAAGGTGGTGGCCCAAGGAACTATGGGTTTAATTCCTTTTTGGTCCAAAAGCTGACACTCGAATCCAATTCAACAAGCACTCACCGGATGTCAACAATGTGCACATGATGGCCCTAATGCACTGGCTACGAACCAAACGTTCGGATTTGCTGACTTCTTCCATTTTAGAAACTTTTGATGCTGAATAAAGACATGTACTCTTTTTTCCCACAGAAAGATAAAATAGTTTAGTTTCTCTTCATCATTCTCTTTCTAAATAAGAAAGTTCTGGTCTCTGTACTAGGGTGTTTGGAAGCATTCTCTATGTGCTAACTTGCCATACTGGTTCGCTTTAGGTTTTGAGCTCCAAACAAGCTGCAGGTGAGCGTGGAGGTCTGAAGAAAAAGGAGAAAGTCCTAGAAATACAACCAAAAAGAGAAAGAAAAAGATGATGATGATAGATGATAGATAGATAGAAAATAGATGGATGATGGATGGATGGACAGTTAGGTGGGTGGGTGGATAGACTGATGGATGGATGGATAGATTGATCAATCAATCAGTAATGAGATATACATCGGCAGATCTTGAGCTTCTAACTTATTTATGAATAAAGCAGATAAAAATTTGTAAATAAAAAACATAGAAAGTGATTTTTCCATGTTCATTCCTATTTATAAAAATATAAATAAATATATAAAGAGGTTGACAGGAGTGAGGTACCTGGGTGGCTCAGCTGGTGAAGCATCTGACTCTTGATTTTGAATCAGCTCATGATCTCCCAGTTGTGAGATTGAGCCCCATGTGGGGCTCCATGCTTGGCATGGAACCTGCTTAAGATTCTCTCTCTCCCTCTCTCTCTACTTCTCCTTCTCCCTCTTTCTTTCTCTAAATAAATAAATAAATAGATAAATAAATAAATAAATAAATAAAATAAAGGTTGACAGGAGACAAAGAATGGAACGGTGCAGGACAGAATCAGAGTTATTAGGTGTGGTGGTGATGGTGGTAACAGTGAAGATAGTGGTGAAGGAGGTGGTGCTGATGGTGGTGGTGATGAGATGATCACGATGATGGTGGCGGTAGTGGTGTTGGTGGTGGTGATGATCATGACGGTAGCAATGATGATGATGATGGTAATGGTGGTGATTATGTTAATGGTGGTGGCGTCAGTGGTGGTGGTGATGATGTTAGTGATGACGATGATGACGGCGGTGATGCTGGTGGTTGTGGGGATGGTGGTGGTGGTGATGGTGGTGATGACGGTAATGGTGGTGGTGGTGATGATGTTAGTGATGACGATGATGACGGTGATGGTGGTGGCGATGGTGATGCTAATGGTCGAAGCAGCAGTGATGGTGGTGATGGTGGTGGTGGTGATGATGCTAGTGATGTTGATGATCATGATGGCGGTGGTGGTGGTGGTGGTGGTGCCAGTGGGGGTCTAGTGGTGATGGTGATGAAGACGTAGTGATGAAGGTGGTGATGATGGAGATGGTGACAACAGTGATGATCATAGGGATTGTCATCATGATAAGAACGTTCGGAACATTCTTTACAGTGTCCAAAGGCTTTGAACTCATGGTGCTTCATTTTAGAAGAGAAACCCTATTCACAGTAATATGCTGGATTTGTCAAAACAACAACTATTTCTAATTCTAGTTCCACCACGAGTGTCACCTCAGCTCAGAGTTCAGAGAAAAGGGAGGAGAGCCACGGGCTCTTCCTGCCTCAAACACAAGCGGACCACTGGACAGGGACAAAGGAACAGTTACAGAAGCCAGGGCGAGGCTGCAAAAGCCCTTTCCCCCCTTCCCTCAACCACCCGCCCCCAGCCCAAGGTCATTCACTCAAATCAGTCCCCAAAATTGATAGTACCTAATACCCTTGTCATGTGACAGCTGTGTAGGGGCTTTTACAAAATGCAAAAATGATTGTGGTCTGATTCCTGGTGCCTCAGTAAAAATCATTTGTGATCATTGAAACGTATTTACTTTTTAACTAGGTAGCGGCCGAGAATGAGGAATCCATGGAGAGCAATCTTCTGTAACCTCTTAAGGAGTCCCACGGACATAGCAAGGGGGGGCGGTCCGTGGCTGGTGCCTTGGCTGTTTTCCACATCTTCCTGTAAAGGCCTTTAGCCCTGACTGCCCACCACAGTTCACCGGAACTGTTCCCACGTCCTTTTTTTTTTTTTTTTTTTAATAAAATTTAAAATGCTGACGGATACGCTGCCAACAAAATGATTTCTTCAAAAATAACCTAATAACTGAATATCAGATTAGGGCACGGGCAGCTGTACGGTTTCCTCTGGCCATGCCAGGTGCAAAAATAATTGCCTGCTCTGGTTGCGCCGAAAACTTTGGGGATGTTGGCTGTGTCGGAGGGCTGGACATTCCGGCAATGACACGAACCACATGTCCTTGGGAAGAGGGGGTGTGATGACGTCCCCAGCAGGGTTTGAGGAGTGGGAGAATCAGGTCAAATGCCTGGGGACGTACCTGGGGAGAGAAGAGGTTGCTGTCGGAGGTGCAGCTCTGTCTTGGGTATTAAAAGAAGGGGCTGGTGTCACCTGTAGAAAGGGAAGGTAGCCATCTGGCTCCGGTCCAGTGGGGCGGGGGAGGGGAACAGGTGTGAATGACTAGCATGGAGGTGGAAATTGGGTCAGATCTGTAGTGTGGGGAGGCGTAGGGGGAATGTTATCGCATGTGCATGGGGAAGGATGCAGCCAAATTGGGTCACGTCTTTGTGGAAATGACGAGAGAACTGGGTCAGAACTGTGGGGGAGAAGGCTCGAGAACTGGGTCGCGTCTTTGGATAGAAGGGGGAATTGGGTCAAACGTGAACGTGTGTGGAAAGAGGGTAGTAGAAGCTGATAGAGAGAGTGGGCTGATTCTCTAAGATCAGAGGGGAAGGGGGGTGAGGGGGCACCTTTGGTTCACACAAGGGTTAGAAACTGAGATTCTGACTGATGGCCATCTTCTCCCAGTTCTGGTGACTTGCTGGCCCCTGTCATGTGACATGGGACAAAGTCATGTGACATGGCACAAAGTCAGGCTTTCCTGCTCCTACCCCCCCCCCCCCCCGCCCCCAAATCGCGTGTCATAAACCTCAGCCAGGACAGGGTGTGATTCATTCTTCAGCGCTTTGCAAGCCAACCCCAATTGGCACCTGGGGAGGTAACAATCCCATCACTTGATGTGGCCCCATTTGACCTGGGGTCTAAGCCTGGGGAGCAGCTGCCCTCCCCTCTGGGTTCCAGCACATCAATAGATTCAACCCTAAGCCTCCCTCCGTCCCCACCCCTGGCATCACTGCGTGACCTGATGACTCAGAGCCTCAAAGTACATTTTGTAAATGACAGCTCAGTAACAAGTTCCTATTAGCAACCTCCAAACTGGCTTTGTTCAAATCCATGCGATCAAGGGCCAGTCAAGCCACAGCAGTACTTAAAAGGGATGTACTTTTATTAATTAACTGAGTTCCCATTGGCTACTTGGTTGACGAGAACTGTTCTCAAGGCAAAAACAGAACGTGCTATTCACAACTCCGTCGGCTGTGACACTCTACGGAGAAAATGTATTAAATCCGCAGAACTTTATTACGATTGAATCGAGCCACAGGGTCAGCACACGCCAGCACATACTTCTCCGTAATCTCAGCTTCATTTATGCCCATGTGGGTTAAGTAGGGTTTCTATTAAAGCGTTCAACACACCCGTGACCTGCCATGTCCTCTTGGGACCGATGTAAGGAGTTATAATGAGTCTCCTCAGATAGGGCCTCATTGGTTAAACCTGCATTTCGCCTCCTTCTGAGAATTCCCTTCTATTGATACGGATCACCGTGATTAATGAGACAGGCTTCTGTGGCCTATGGGCCACTCTGATGCAGCCCCGAGGAAGATGCTCGTGTAGGCAGCACAGTGGTAGGGAAACCGTATCACTCCCTATGCCCCGGACGATGTTTAAGAAAGGACAGACCAAAGAACTAAATGCTTCCTATTCTTAAGGTGATACTGGTAGTATTTTGGAATGACGGGGAAAGATGCCTGACAAATACCCTGGTGGATCGAACAACGTGACTCTGGTTTTTCCCGGAGCCTTGGAATCTCCGAATGTAGAAGGATCTTGCAGAGTCTGAAAGCCTTCGCCAGCAAACGAAGAGAGGGAGAGGGACTGAAAGCGAGCCGTTCCCTCTGCAATTCAAATCAAACCTTCGTTTTCCTCCGCAGAGTTATTTTAAGTCATTCATTATTATTTTTCCTCTGAAGCGGAGGCCGGCTGATACCTGCAAGATTGTTAGAACCGAAGAGCGTAAAGAGGGCACGGAAGTATTATGCCTGCTGCAATTTCAGATGAATTTGGTGCTGACAAAAGATTTTTAAAATACACACGCGTGCGCGCGCGCGCACTTCATATTACAAGAGGCAGAAAGGGAGACAAGCCTTCCGACCGGCAGCTGAGGGAAACGAGGCCCCCGCCGTTTTTCTAGGGCCCTCGCTGAGGCTGGCCGGCAGATGTTCCCACACCGTGGGGTAGAGGAAATGGCACCAGATGTGGGGGCAGAGGATCCGGGCTGGCGGCGGTCTGCTCTTCCACTTCTGGGCGGCGTGACCTTGACCGAGGCCCTTTCTTCACCCTCTGAGGCCGTGCGTCCCTCTGTGAAACAGAGGGCGGGTAATTCCTGCCTCCTCCGTGGTGAGCCATGGCAAAGGACCTTCTGGCAAATCAGCTCACCTCATGCCTCCTCCGAGCAGTCTCCCAGGAAAAGGGTGTTGACAAGGCCTGGGCTTCCAGGGTGGATCTGAGACTCCAGTGACTTAAAATAGGAGTCGGCTGGTGACCTGAGGCCAGTGGTTCAGCCTCTCTGGGCCTCAAGGTTCTCATTGGCAAAACGAGTGAAATCGTTACTCCGGCAAGCTCCTGACCTGGGCGGGGGGGGGGGGGGTGGGCAGTGAATGACACACGGCAGGTGCACCGTCAGCGGTTCCAGGTGGCAAAGACTCTTCCCCTAAAGAGAGGGCCGTGGTCTCAACCAGAGAAGGATCTTCCTCCACCGCCACTAAAGATTCAGGTTTGGAGGCACTTCCGAGACCGTGGTAGTTAAAGAAAGGTCAAGGTGCAGGCTGCTGGCGTGTGGTTTACAGCTGCTGGGAGGGCAAGATCAACCCTGTGAAAATTCACAGGTGGAAGCAGGTATCTCGGGTCTGGCCTCCCCAGAAGGTAGCGAGGGCCAAGCCCACTCCGCAAGGGTTGGGGCAGACCACAAGGGGGCTTAGTAGCCCACAGGGCAGGTGTGACTGGTAAGCACCCACCGCCTCCCCACTGCGTGGACACGAATCCACTTCAGATCTCTGCCTCCTAAAACGAGGGATGGCAGGCCCGCCCGCCTCCGAGGGTTGCCGTGAGGATCCAGCCCAATGGCGCAGACAACGCTCTCAGTAAGGACGGTGGCTGTCATTACCATCTTGTCATGCCTGTTGACCGTCACTGTGGTCGGCAGTGGTCACAGAAACTTCAAGCCAGCCTTTCTCTTCCTCCCTCTCTCTCTTTCTCAAACCTCTCCCTACGGAAAAGGAGGGAGCAGTGAGCGGGGCACTCGGGAGCCCTGACACTCCAGCGACAGCCGTGTCTTCAACTGGCAGGGTGACATCAGGAACTTAATGTAACCCAGCAGGCCCCGGGGGTTGTTTGATGGGACGTAATTCCTAGAGCCGTTATCCATACAAATGAGACTTGCCACCTTGGACGTACTCCCAGCTCTTTGAAAAAAAAGTCAACATAAAAAGACGCCCGTGTCACAGGATGGAATTCACTCCCACCCGGCTTCGGAAACTGACCGGAGCCTACCTGTTGGGTTGGAAGAGGAGAGGAGGGGAAAGGACTGAGACTTTCCGATCACTCACCTCCTAAGTCACTGTATTTTATCCCCCCCCCCCCCCCCCAGCTGACAAATACCAAAAGCAAGAAGTACTTTATGCCGGGCACTGTTTTAGATGACCAGCTACTATCACTTTATCTTGACCCTCACTCGGAACAACCCTTTGAGATGTTCCTATAATTAAACTTGTCATACAGATGAGGAAACAGGCTGAGGGAGACTCACAGAGCCCATTGGTAGCGAGTTAGGATGCAAGTCTGGCCCCGGAGTGCCCACCTGGAGCCTCTCCCTGCCTCTCCCCTGCAGCGCAGGGCACAGTGGGTCAGCACGTGGTGTAGGGACTCAAACTGCCCGCGTTCCATCCGGCTCTCTCTGGGGCCCGCCCTGGGCCTGGGCTTCCTCATCTGTAAAATGGGAATTAAGAGGGTCCCTATCTCAGGTGTGGTTTGAGCATTAAGAGTAAAATGATTTCGTCCTGGGTCCAAGGTGAGGGAAGAGGCGAAGTAACTTTCCCGTGGTCGTCCCTCCCCCTGCTCAGAGATGCTAGAACCAAGATGGCGGCCTGGCCCCATGGCACCATCCACCAGAACCGACGCCAGCCCGCAGCTACCAGCCTCAGGGAGGGGCCCAGCCCCCCGAGCTCCTCAGTCGCCAGGGCTGACCTGGCCAAGCATGGGCACCACCAGGCCTTTCTTGATCCTGAGGGAGGGACAGCCACCAGCTGCCCAAGCCCCACAACCCACCAGCAGTCAAGTGCATTTGCCTCACTCCCCCAGCACATCCCCTCCCCTCCCCTCCCGACGCACACTGCCCTCTCCCTCTCGCCTGGGTGTTGTCAGCTCCTGGAAGTGACAGGTAGAGACGACATCTGCTGAAACTCCAGTGCAGTAAACCATAAAGCACATTGCTCAGGTGAGGGCTTGGCATGGAGACTGGAACCTCTGGGTAGAGTCCAAAGCCCTCGGTCCCCTATCGGAGCTCACCTACTCGGCTTTCTCCAGCACCGCGCGGCAGAAGGGTGCCAGCCCTCTCTGCTCTCCCCCCGGCTCTTGGGATCAAACCTCCTCCTTCGCTTCTTCCCTTGCCCGCCTCTTCTTCCGCACACAGGGCTCTTGCCTCTTGTTTCCACGTGGAGATGCCTTTTCCACGGCATTCGAGAATCCACAAAAGAGATCCGTGTGTGTGCTGCAAGACGTTTTCTTCATAGGCGGACTGCTTTCCACGTGAAAGTTTTACCAATCATTCTGCCGTCAGTGGAGTTCAGAGAATGCCACTTCCGGTCTTTTCAACCTTCTCCGAATCCTTGCTGCCCACTGGGGCTGATCGATCGCCTTCTTTCCCATCACTGGGCCCCCTCTCCACCCCACTGTCTTGGTGTCTGCAGAGATTCATTACTTCACTCCTTCAACACGTGTCTGTTAAGGTCCCAGGATGTGTCCGGCCCCATGCTCGGGGATCAAAGCAGTCAGCAAGGGAGATGCCATCCTCCGCCCACGAAGCCTACAGTCCTGGGGTCTGCTTCTCAGACATCAATGTGCACAAGTCACCCAGGGTCTGGTTGAAATACAGACTCAGGTTCAGGGGGTCCCGGGCGGGCCTCTGCTATGCAGGGGTCCAGTGAGGTCTGATGACGGTGACGATGTGGGAGGTACCATGTCTGCTGGACGCGTGGGGAAGGAGGACTGGCCGTGTGACCTAAGAGCTAGAAGGCAACCAAAACTGCTCCCGGGTTCAAGGTCACCCCAACAAGCTGGGGGAAATCTGACATCCTGAGACCCAGCTCATGGGAGCCGCTGCTCTCTTATCCGCATAGAGCGGCACTGAAGACGGCCTGGTGGGAGCCGCCTCTATGCTTGTGGTTTCTCGGCCTCCTCCAGCTGCCTGGCCCCTTCCCATCTGTGCAAAAGGTTGCCCCTCCCGGGCCCCTTCCTGGCCTCCCCTCCACACGTTCCCAGTGTGGCTCTAAGTAAGGTCCGTGTCCCCTTGCCTCTCGTAGCGAGGAAAGGTTTCTAGCTTTTCTGTGAATTTCATCTGCGTCCTTCTTCCCATGATTCCTTAGTGCCCTTCTTTCTTGCCTTTTGTTGGGGTTACGGCTGTCTTGCCCCTCTGAGCCCCGTCCGTACCCTCTCATCTCCGCATATACCTCTCTTCTCTTCAAAAAGGCTGGTCACTTTTCCCACTAGTGGAAGCTTCTTTCCTGGGGGAGGGGCTGGGAGAAACTGGAGTCCCCCCACCCTCCACAGCAGAAGCTCTGGGTTCCTGACGGCCTGGAAAAGAGACAAGAGCTCTCTGTCTTGCAGGACGTGGAGGCAGGGACTCCAGGCAGACCCTTGGAGCACACAGGCTCCAGTCACGTCTGCAACTTAGAGCACAAGTGTCCCAGGACACACGGCCAGCCCTCTCCCTTTGGCCCACAGGAAGGCTGGGAACGTGCATGTGGTCAGAATATCCAAAAAAAAAAGCTGTCTGTTGACCAGTCCGCGCTTTACAGAGCAGTGAGGTCCTGATACACAGATTTGCCTTAAGACGCCGGGGTTGGGGGGGTGGGGGCGGCAGCTCTGAGCCTGTCTCTGGAACGTGTCAGCCTGTAATCGCCCGTCAGTCACAGCCCTCATCAAGCAAATGCCAATTGCAAGCAACAGGCCTCACGAAAGGGTATGAATTATTTAAACCAATCAGCTGTCAATGAGCACAACAATTACGGGGGTCGAATCCAAGGGGAAAGTGAAGTGGTATTTTTCAGCCTGCTTGCAGATTGTCAGATTAATTTTCACTTATTTATTTCTGACCTTACGGAAAACGTATTAGCACAAGGTCAAAACATTTCTTTCTTTCTCTATAATTTGAGAACATCAGAAGCGTAGACATAGAAACCCGTAAAGAACGGACACTTTTTGGACCCGGCTGGCGATTCCGGCCGCCCGGCCTGCCCTTTTCACTTTGAGCCTCTGTTTCTCCTTCAGAGAAGTCGGTATGAGAGGGCCTACCCTGAGAGTGTTCCGGACCCTGAACTCGTTGTAGGCAGAGCCTGTTTTAAAAGCTCAATCATTTGGCCACTATGATCATCATTCTTTTCGATTATCAGGTTGTGAAGATACAAACTTAAAAATAGATCCCTCCAAACACACCCACTAGTCAGAAGATGTTAAGCCCATAGAACCTGTATTTACATGTCAAGGTGAATGTTATTTGTAATTGATGTCACCTCGTATGTTAGGTCAAAAGTTGGGTTGTGGAGTTTTGAGCGCCAAATGATGAACTGCCCCGGATCAATTGGGTTTTTCCTTAAATTCTTTTTCCACGTTTGCCCTCCCATCGATAGTCAATCACCGTCTAGGCCAACACCCCGGTGCTGGTCACAGTACCTGGCACACCGTGGACTGTGTTTAATATAGGCTTATTATTGATTGGGTTTTTCCTTAAATTCTTTTTCCACGTTTGCCCTCCCATCGATAGTCAATCACCGTCTAGGCCAACACCCCGGTGCTGGTCACAGTACCTGGCACACCGTGGACTGTGTTTAATATAGGCTTATTATTGATTTTTTTTTTTGGATGAACGAAGTGTGTAAAGAGAATCTTATAGTTAGATCAGTGTTCTATGGAGGCTGAGAGGCAGAGGGAGACTTGATCCCTGTATTCAAATGGTTTATAATCTAAGTATGGAAAGAACGTGATCACAGGAGCGTGCACGCACACGCACACTCATGGACACACACGTGCTCACACGTGCACACGCACACGCATGCTGGCGACCATTGGTCCGCCACAGAGTAAAGCAGGTGGTTTGGACTCCGAGTGCCACGAGAGTTCAGACAGAACTTTCTGGCAGAGTCGAGACTCCAGCCAGGCCTCAGAGAGTGCGTGGCGGGGCGGGGCGGGGGGGGGTAAGGACCCGAGGCAGGCCGATGTCACGGGGTGGGTGGGGAGGCAGGGAGCTGGATCCCCGTGGAGCTCTGGCTTATACCGAGGAAGCCACGTGCCCCCGCGTAGCCAGGACAATTTGTGGAGTGGGCAGGGGGAGCCAGGGGCGAGGAAGAAGAGAGGGCCGGGAGCTCAGCAGAGGCAGCAAAGGCCCCGGAAGCAGCGAGCAATAGTACCATCTTCCTCCTGATTGTGCAGAGATCTGAGACGTCCGTGCGCCTGAACCGCTTAGAACAGTGCCCGGCACCAGGCAGGCGCTGGGCGGGCTTTGCCACTTGGTGGTCGTGGTTAACATTACCCTTGAAGATCTTGACAAGTAGCCGCGTAGATGAACTGCTTTAGGAAGCCGAGTCTGGCAAAGCAAAAAAAAAACCAAGATAATTACCAGATATTTAGGCCAGAAGAGAACTGATTAGCATAGCTCTGTAAGGCACACTTTAACAACACCCAGTGACCTAATTTCTCGAAGGAGAAACATGAACCCTCGCTTTATTCCTCCCTGATCCAGAGGCGATGTGGTGGCAAAACACAGTATTCCCTCCCCAGGCTCTTCCTCTCAAAGGGTTTTTAACCAGGAAAATCATCTGAACAGCCTCTCAAGCTTCTGCGTGGACTTAACATTTCCCCCATCACCAGGCATGTGCTTACTTTATAATAATAACTGGTCGCAAGCGCTCACTTTCTCCCCGTTAAATGGCCAAATTCACCCAGCAGCCACTGCCTGAGGCGCAGTGCTACGTCCTGGACAGGACCCAGAGCTTAGAAACGAGGGCCAGGCCCTAACTGTCGAGTGAGGTCAAGGGCCACGGGAGCAGAACAATGAAATCAGTTCGAGCGACCAAACTCTACAGGGGGCTCAGCAGAGGCACAAAAGAGGGAGTCGTGAGTTCCAGGGTGGACAAAGGGGTCCTAAGCAGAGGCCAGATCACCAAAAGCCTTGACTGCCACGCTGGGAAGTGTGGCTTTCCCCTGAGGGCAACGAACGAACGTTTTAGAAAAGGGAGGGGTATATGCAGATTTAAAATAATGAGAGCAGCTCTTGTTAATTCAGCATCTACTAGGGGCCAGGTGCCGCTCTAAGTGCTTCATGCACATGGGCTCATTCTAGCTTCATGACTTGTGGGTGAGGAAATGGATGTCCAGAATGGGCAAGTAATCTGCCTGGGGTCACACAGCGTGGGAAGGGGCACACCAGGCTTCGAACGTAGGCGGCCCCAGGACCCACATGCTTATCACCAGGCTCTACTCTTACTAGAAAAATCACTCTGTCTGCATGTGACGGTGGGCGCTGGGAGGACAGGAGCGAGGAGGCGTTTGGAACAAACCCAGCAGGTCCCCAAGGCTTCTCTTTGCCAACACTTCTTCCCGATAAGGCATCTCCTCCCACTGGCCCCTCTGCCCCGTCCTGGGGTCCTTCCGGTGGGAACCTCCACCCCCAGCAGCCACCTGGGGGCATCCGCCAGGCCCTCCCCAAGGAGCCAGCCGCCCAGTGTACCCCCTCATCCGAGCTGAGTTGTAAAATCAGGAATCGATTTCTTCCGGGTCTATTCTCTTTACGTTTCAGCCTAAAACACATGCTTTTCTCCCTGGAAATTCCTATCTTAATTCTGCTTTCTTGTTCTGTAAACATTAGGAGATGATGCTTATGAGGAACTCCGTTTTATTACACTGCAGTCTAGCAAACATAATCGAATTAGGTGATGCTTTATTTGAGCACACTTCACCGGGTTCTTCCTCCCAGAAAGCACCGGCCTCTCAGCTCGGGCTTCTTCGCGGCCTCTGAGCAGTGAGTAGGAAGAGAAAAGGCCTGGAAACCAAGCTCCCCTCCTGGTCCCCCACCCTAGCGGGTGGCCTCAGACAGGCTGGCCTCTGACCTGAGCTTAGATCCCGTGTCCGGAAAGTGAGGGTGCAAATGGTGCCCACCCCCTCTGTCTTGTAACGTGGCTTTTGAGATTAACCTGCGCCATCCTGGCCACTGGAGAAACTCCCCCCAAGAACACTGGGATGAACGTAAGCTCTGGGGGAACAGGAACTTTGGCGGTCCTTCCCATCACTGGATCCCCACTGCCCAGAATAGTGCTTAGCACCGAGTGGTTTTCAGAATTTTTGAATGAATGAATGTCAAAATATGCCTCTCGGTTTCTCAGCATGCGCGCACGTGTGTGTGTGTGTGTGTGTGTGTGAGAGAGAGAGAGAGAGAGAGAGAGAGAAGGAGAAAGAGAGAGAGACAGAGAGACCCTGCAACTTTCTGGGCTCTTCTATCCTTACTATAACACTTTTCAATTCTGTTGTGTGCTCCGAACCCGCCTTGCAATTCCTGACTCACTAGGTCTGTGGAATTAGGTCTGCACGGTGTCCAGTTACAGACCTTTTTGGCCCCCTGGTGCACAGCCCAGCCAGAGGGAAGAGGGGGCGGGAAAGAAGCGGTTGGCCAGGCAGTGCGGAGGAGAGCCCTTGGAAATGAGGGTGTCGGTTATTGGACGTGCTCCTTAATGGACTCAGGTGTGGCCCCTCCTGGGCGTGATTTGTGCTCGTCGCCGCAACTGACAGCCTGGTTCCTTCTGAGCCTCTTCAGGGCGTCGGTGCCCTTGGTTAGAAGCGGGCCCATGTGACTGAGGCCCGTGTCCTGAATTTCCCTTGTCATCCAGCCCCCCACAGATGGGAGCTGGGTTAGGGCTGCCTTGTTCTTGCCCGGGACACAGCGGGTCCCCGTGACGTGGCTTTGCTGCACTCCGAACAGCTTGTGGGAGAGGCCCCCCTGAGACACATTAATAAAGATTAAAGGTCCTCCAGGCCCTGTGATCTTCGCCATGTCAAAAGGAAACAGTCACTTTTCCCTTCTCGCCGCCGTTTATTAATATTACAGGGCTTTGCTCTAAAAAGAAAAAAACGCAGGATGCTGGAGAAGATGGGTATTCTGAAGGCTCTCACCCTTACATCGCTTTGTCATTTCTCTGTGTGCGTGAAGCACTCATCAAACCTCCAATTTCTCTGATTTGGGGGCGTGCAGGGATCACTCTTTCCTCTACGTACCCCTTGGCCGAAACCAAAGACCTTCAGATTTAGGGGCCCCAAAGCAGACTGGGTCCACAGGGAAGGGCCGTCCAAGATGTCACCCGCGAGGGGGAAATACGTCTCCCTGTCACTTCGTACGTTCTGAGCACTTCCTCCAGCCAGACCCTGGAATAGGCACGTGTTGACAGATGCACCCAGGGGTCTGCTCTCACGGGGCTTCTGTTCCCATCAGGACTTGCCTGAACCAGCCAGGGGGATGGGAACCTGGGGTCCTTGATCGAGGTCTTTTTGGTTTTTAGCTATTATTATTCTCGAGACACATCCTGAGGGCTCAGGATTCATTCAACAGCTCTTGTTTGAATCGCCACGTGGTGTAGGGCCCTGGGGCCATAGACACACCTAGGCCAGGGTCCCAGAACCGAGCCGAGTTAAAAGGGATGCGTTCCCAGCTGCCTCCTGGAGAGCGAACCTGAGTTCAGCTCCCGTCTCCCCAGCCACGAGGTGGAGAAAAGACCAACCCCACCGCATAGGGGGCACGGACGGCCTTGCACGTGCCCGGGAGAAAGAAAGTGCTCTGGAGATTGAATCCATTGTAACTGCGCAGGGGGTGTGAGCCTGCGTCAAGGGGATGCCAGGCTACAGGATCACCTACCTCTAGTGCCCTGGCAGGAGGGCTTCCTGGAGGAGGAGACACTTGAGCTGGGCCTTGAAGGACACACCAGATTGAGTCAGGCAGAGGTGGGGAAACAGTCACTGCAGGCAGAAGGAACACAGAGGCCAAGAGGCGTGGGTTGGCCTGGCGAGTTTGGGGAAATGTGAGGAGAGCAGAGGAAGGAGCAGGGACCACGCCAGGAAGTGGGATGAATGAGTGGCCCTGAGCAAGTTAGTGACCGCTCTGTGCCTCAGTTTCTCCAACTGTCAGGTGAGGCTATTTATAGATGTGATGACCTCACAGGGTGGCTTAGAATAATGCCTTAGAATATAATTAACAAGCTGCCATTGATTCTCTGGTCTCACAAAGAGGGATATCATCACACCCATTTTTCAGGTGAAGAAACCGAGGCTCAGAACAGTTAAGGAACTTGTCAAGGCCCCACTGGGAGTGAGCGTGGAAACACTGCTCAAATCCAGCCAGTCTGAGTCCCCGGCCCATTAGGCCACTTGGCCTCTCATCCCAGAGGTGCTCATCCTGTGACAAGGTCTGGGCCAGGTCTCCCCCCCCCCCCACCTAGGGGGCCATCAGTTTTGACGCCCATTTCCCTCGGTGACACGCAGGGGAGCTAGTTCCCAAAACAGGTTTCCAGTGGGGATAACCCAGGCCTTCACAAGGGGGACCCTAGTTAAAATTTAGAGATTTGGGGACAGCAGCATCACTGGTGAAGGGGCAGCTGCTCTTAAGCACAGACCCCGGCCAAACCCCTGACACTCGAGTCGGTGCCGAGCCCCCCCGACATCCTTCGTGGAGGGCAGTTATCAACCCCATTCGTAGACGAGGGCATCATAGGCACGGGAGAGTCCTCTGTCCCAAGTCACTCAGTTCAGAAGTGGCAGAGGTGAGACGCCACACCTCTTCTTCCCTGGAGATCACATAATCTCTGACAAAGGGGGCGATAGGTTTCAGCCTAAGGGGTGTTCTCAGGAGGTCAGCACCTGAATTTTGCTCGCCAGCCTGCAGGGAGGGGACTGGAGAGAGCCACACTCGAGCCAGGAATGTGCCTAATCGATGTGTCCACCCAGCTCCCTGTTCCATTTCTCGACACTGGATTTGGACGGGAGCCTCCACGCAATCCTGCTCTCGCACGCAGCGCCTGGGAGCGCCGAGCACGAAAGTGATTGATTTCACGGTCACGGGGCTTATAGCCGAGGAACGCACGGCCCCGCGAAGGCCTGAGCTCCGAGAACATGTGCTAACACCGACACAGGGCATCAGCATCGTGGCCAGCAGTTATTGAGTGCCCACTGTCTACCGAGCGCTGCACGGCACGTTCACTGTGTCTCCCTTAATCCTCTAATCATCTTGTACTGTGACCATCTCCATTTTCCAGATGAGAACACTGAGGCACAGAAAGAGTAGGTAATTGACTCCAAGGCGCACAGCTCAGTTAAACACTGGTAAGACATCTGATCCAGGAAACCCTGGGTGAGTGGGGAGTGGATAGGGCTCGGGATGCATTCCCTGGGCAGATGGCCTCTGTGTTTATTTCACCACCCACCGCCGAACTGTAGGTGCACCCACCATGGGGGGCCTTGTAGGTGAGAACCGGGCCGCGTGCACTCTGACCCTCTTGCCTGGGCAAGACGGGGGGCCCGGGCCGGCAGAAGGAACGAAGCCACCGCACTGAAAGTGGCAACGTCTTTGTTTGTGTGGGAACTCGGTGCCATGTGCTCCATTCGGCTTGAATCACGCTGGCAAGAATTCCAGGAGCAAAACGTGGAGTTTCCTTGTGATTTTCCCAGACAGAGAGTGAGAATGGGCTGGAACGAAAGCACTAGGAGGAAACAATGCCGGAATGTGGCAGATGCCTTGTGCGCCTCGCATCCAAGGGCCACGGCAGCGGGGTGAAGGTAGCAAACAGAAGCCGAGGCCACGGGACTCTGTCTCCCCCCCCACCCCCCCCGGTGATCGTCCCCAGGCAAGGGCAGGGAAATTTCCTGTTCGATTAGGAAGGGAATTCGACAAATATTTGCTGAGCGGCCCGCGTGTTATGCCAGATCCTGTCATGGGCACCAGGGACGGGAGATGACTCAGCCTCATCCCTGCCCTGCAAGAGCTCACCGTCTGATGAGGGACAGTGACACATTAACACACAAGCACATACAATAAGGCAGCACAGCTGCGTGCTGGGTGATGAGAGGCAACTTGGGAGGCTGAGGCTTCTGCAGGTACCAGCCGCAGAGTCCCGAGGGGATTGTCCCCTTCTGGCTCCCAGAGGAGGCTGGGTAGTCAGACCACGCTAGAAGGTACGGGGCCACTGGGCCACTGTCCTCCCTGGAGCTCTGGTGGAAGGGAGCCAAGGCGAATGAGTCAGGCTCTTCTGGAGGACTGCTTACTCAGGCGGCCGAGGCAAGAGGAGCCGTGGGGGCCTCCTCTTGGGGCGGCAGGCTGGGGGAGGGGCAGCACGGGGAATTGGGATAGTCAAGGTTTTCCCTCTACCTGCTAGGTATTAGCAAACCGGCACAGGGGGGATTTGAACCCAAGTCAGTCTGGCGCAGAAAGCAAAGCCCAGCCCAGTCCATCAGAGTTCCACCTGTGTCCCCTTGTCCCCTCACCGTCTCTCTCCCCCCACCCTGCCATCAACCCCCTCCCTACAGTGGCCCCTGGGTCCTGCCTCTCTGGTCTCACTCCCTCCCTCGCCTGGCTGGTCTGCTGCTACTCAGCCTGGTCCCCAGGAAGGAGTGTGGCTTTTTGAGTCAAGAAGGCACAGCACACCCTTACTAGCTGAGTGACCTTGGGCAAGTTACTTTAACCTTTCTGAGCCTCAGTTTCTCCCTTGTAAGATGAAGACCTGGGGGGCCTCTAGGAAGTGAGGCTTGTGGAACGTCAGCATACAGTTCTCTGCAGAGAAGCCATCTGACCAGCGTTAACTCCCTTCCTCCTCTCCTTTTCTCCTCCTCGAGAAATGCCAGCGGGATCTCCATGGTAGATGGGGTTCTGCCCACGCCCTCTCCCACACGGCCCCACCCCGGCCTCTTTTCCGATCGGGTTGAAGTCAGGTTGCTGTCTAGGACCTCCCCATCGAAAGGATGGAACCCTGCCTTCCCTGTTTGCCTTAACAATGCGTTAGGAGTCTCTCAGTGGGACTCTGTCTACATCTACTGGGAAGCAGTGGGTATTTTCCCTCCCCCATCATCTCTTTCACTCCCAAAGGCCCGAAGTTTCCTACCCACTGGGCAGGGTGGTATTTCCTCTTCCGACAGGAGCTCCTCTCTGGCAAAGCCACGCGCTAGGGCAGAAAGGGCGTGCATTTTGGAGAAACACCTTGCGACTCATTCTGCCCTCTGCTCACTCCTGTGACATGCAGACCCCTTCCCTCCCTGGCAGTCACTGCTGCTCCCCCAGCCCAGATGCATCCCCCACTCAGCCCTTCCCACGCTGGGCTCTATCTTATCTCTGTCCCTGACTGCGCCCCCCGCCAGCCCAAGGAGAACGCACCCCAATTCTCTCCCCATCACTGCACCTTGACCACTTCCTCTGTGGCACTATCCCAGCTGTGATTATCAGCTCTGCTTTGCTCACTGTCAACGTCCTCCATGGATCGGGAAGCTCCATGAGGGCAGAACATTCCTGCTTTGGCCACTGGCCGGGTACCCAGTACCTGGGCAGGGTCTGGCACACGGTAGGCCCTGGGTATGAATGTGCTAGAAGAAGGAAGGGACCAGATGAGAGATGGTTGATGAGGACAGGCTTCAGTCTGAACTCCGTCCCAACACTCAGAAGCTGCAAGATAGTAAATTATCTAGCTTCTGAGCTTCATTGTCCTCATCTGTAAAATGGGAACAATAATAACCATTCCACGTATTTTTCTTGTGCTCTCAGACATGAAATGCTCAGTACGTGGTGAGTGTTTCCTTCTGCTTGGCTTACCTCCCCCCGCCTCATTAACAGTCTGTCCAGTGGTGCCCACCCCTCCCCTGCTTTTTTGGCAAGGACAGCAGGTCCCCTCATGTTATGGGAGGAATCCGCCCTGACCGTGGTTCTTGTCCTGGTTTGAAATCCACAGCCCGGGGCCCGTCTTCCTCCCAATAAAGGTCAGAGTATTTTCCCTTTACACCTGCCCGCACTCAACTTCATGGGACATTTTTTTGGTTTGCTCCTGTGGCTTTGTGAAGTCTTTGTTCTTATTTGCTGCGTTTGTTCTGTAAGGATTCCCAGGGACCGTGCTGGCACCCTACTGCAAACCAGGACATGCTGTAATACTCCATCATAATACACTTACATATGACAGCCCAAGCGGGACATCTGGACGGCCCCCTAGAAATGACAAGTCTATGGGCTCATTCCCCGCAGGCACAAAGTCCATGCCAGTCCCTGGTCTCACTGAATCTCTGTAGGGCCGTGGGCACTGAGAGCAGTTGGAAGAGGACAAGAATTTGAGAATTGCTTTGTGCCCCCGGGCACCAGAACCATACCAGGATTTCACCATCTGCCTGCTTCATTAGGGTCCCAGAGATCTCTGCGCCAGCTTGATATTCTGGAACCAGAAGCCTCGGCTCCCTGGGTCAGGGCAGAAGAAATACACAAACTTTAGGACATTCTTCCTTGTTACAGCACTGCCCATCCCCAGGCCAATCTTATCATCCAGTTAAAAAAAAAAAAAAAAGGTTTAAGATTATGAAAATGAAAAACACTGTACAAGTTGAAAAAACATTCTAAGCACAGACTATAAATCCAATGTCTAGTCCCAAAAGCTCCTCAACCCAGGGACCATTCATACAACTGCAGGCAATTCCAGCCCAGCGTCCCCCAGCCTGACTTCTGGAGCAGCCTCCACACCCCTCTCCCCACCCCCATCCCCCCCCCGCCCCCCAGCAGAGGCTTCCTGAACCCAGACTATGCTCCTCTGTCCTTGACACATGAGCCAAACGTGTTCTCCGGGACCAGAGTCTTTTGCTTTGAGGTTCTGTGTATCCCAAGGTCTAACCGCAAAGCATAACCTCCTTTCCGCACGCTGTTGGGACCCCAGACGCGGACGCCTGGGTTCTCTTTGCCCAAAGCTACTTGATCTCCCTTAAAGAAGGCACCAAGGCAAGAATTCAGCACTAATCCTCCACGACTAAGCCACAGACATTCCACACACATACGCATACACGGTCATCTCGCCACGAGGTTCGTGCCACATGGTGAGGCCCCCATTATCCACAGTCGCTGTCCGGCACTTCTCTGTGCCAGGCGCTGTGCCCCGCGCTGGGCTGCAATGGTGAGCAGAGCAAACAAACGTCCTCCCCCTCGTGACGCGCCCTCATGCTACAGGAGATAGACAAGAAACAAACAAAAAAGCAGAATATAGGTCAGATGGAGGTAAGTGCTCTGGAGAATTCAATAGGGAAGGAGGCCGGGGACGAGCAGCCAGGGGAGGAGCAATCTGAGTAGGGAAGGCCGGAGAAGGGCGGCCTCAGTGGGAAGAACATCAAGGAAGTGAGAAGAAGAGCCACATATCTGGGGCAGAGCCTCGTGTGGCAGGAGAAACAGGAATGTGCTCTGTGCATTTGAGGAAGTGCAAACAGGCCAGAGTTCCTGGAGCTAGGGGAGGCTCGGGAGGCAGCAGGGGCCAGACCGAAAGGACTTTCTTTGACTTTTGCTCTGAGCACAGTGGAAGCCTTTGGAGGGCTTTGAGTGGAGGAGGGTAGTGATCTGGTTGGTGGGTGGGGAACAGACCACAGGGGCCAGAGTGGAAGTAGGAAGGCCAGTCAGGAGGCCATTATACCAGTCCCAATGAGCGAGGACGCGGCTTACGCTGGGGGATGGGGAGGGTGATGAGAAGTGGTTGGATTTGGGCTGTGTGTTTAAGGTAAAACCAACAAGATTTGCTGTGGATTGAATGTGGGTTATGAGAATAACACGAGTCAAGGATGAGTCTAAATTTGGGGGCCAGCTTAGAATCATGAGCACACACACCAGTACGCAGCCTTTCCAGTCCCTGAATCATTTATAAGAAAGTCAATTGCAAGAGCCCAGCACCATTTCCTGGGTACGTTCAGCTCCTGAGTTAAATTAGTTCCCAGAGGTAACAAGTTAGAGTCTATCTGTCAGACTGTTCCATCCTATGCTGCTTGAATGTTTCCGGTAGCCCTTGGTGTGGACCTAGCTAAAGAGAGATCTGGAAGTCTTAAGTAAATCACGGCCATTGGTAAGCCTCCATCATTTGTTCAAAAAACATGTACTGATTATGTGCCAGCAGGTATGGTCTTAGCTCTGGGCTGAATCTATAAAGAACAATAAAACATAGCTGGTCCCTATCCTCCAGAGTCTTCTGGCCAAGGAAGGGAGACAAAATGTAAACTGTGAATTACCACGTCGAGGGGGGTGGGGTACCAAAATAGGACCTAACCAAACTGATGGCCAGGATGTCAAGAAGCTAGCAATTGCTGAAGGGGTGGAGGAAAGCTTCACTTGGTCCAGACTTGAATTACTTAACCAAGACCTCGGGTAGGAGCACCGACATTCTCCTTACAGGAACTATTCTGTCATAAACGCATGCACTTGAGGAGTCCTAAAACATCATAAAGCTCCAAGTGGCTCAACTCTGCAAAAAAAAAAAAAAAAAAAAAAAGTCACATCTTAGTCAAAGAATTAAAAGAATTCTGATCCAATGTCTACGCCTGATCCCTAAAGAACACGAATTCCTAGAGACGACCCAATTCCTAACCCACAGAAACAGCTCTCACTTCTGTTGCCTCCTACACCAGACCCCAGAAGTCTCTGGCCCAGGCCCCAGCATTCTGGCCTCTCCTCTCCCCAGCCACAGCTGCCTTTAGTCGTGATGCACTCAGGTTCCCTCGCTATTCCTCCCTCCACTTTCTGCCTGCCTTTCTGCTTCTCTCAACTGTTTCCTCGTCCTGCACAGTAAGGATCCACAGGCCAGTCTGGCAAAGGCTGGGTCTTTCAACTTTTCAAAAGAAGCCAAATAGTCAGTTTTTCAGGTGAAACCTCCCAATTTATCCATGTTAGCAACTCATCCACATTTTTAAAAGAAAAGAAAAAAAAAAAAAAGAAAGAAATACCATGGGGACCAACTTTGTGTTTGCATAACAAAAGATTTCTGCAGACAGCCCAGCCCCCCGTGCCCCGCATGGGGGCAACTTTGCCTCTTGGCCCTACCGCTTGCTTAACTTAACGCCAGGAACATGGCCCGAGGCTTGTCTGCCTCCTCGGGACTCGAGTGAAAGTTAACTAGCCATTGAAGACCCGACCTAAATTAATTGCTCAGCAGGGCATCTTGCCCCACATTCACTCACTTGAGCAGCATTACTGAGCACCTGCCATGTGCTTGCTGACGGCCCGCTGGGCAGAGACCTCAGAGGTGCGGTCCCTGCCCTTGTAACCCTACAATCCTGTGGTCGAAGGAGGGGAGAGAGGGAAATGGGTGATGGGCATTGAGGAAGGCACTTGCTGGGACGAGGACTGGGTGTTGTACATAAGCAATGGATCATGGGAATCTACCCCCAAAACCAAGAGCACACTACACAGTATGTTAGCCAACTTGACAATAAATTTTAAAAAAGAGAGAGAGAAAAAAAAATCAAGAAAACACATCCGGGCGCCTGGGTGGTTCAGTTGGTTGAGCTTCCAACTCTTGATATTGGCTCAGGTCAGGATCTCAGGGTCATGAATGGAGCCCCGAATTGGGCTCCACGCTGAGCACAGGGCTTGCTTGAGATTCTCTCTCTCTCCCTTTGCTCCTCTCCCATGCTCATGCTCTCTAGAAAAGAAAAGAAAAGAAAAGAAAAGAAAAGAAAAGAAAAGAAAGCACACCAATCATTGTCCAGTGGCTGCTATTGTAAGACTTACAGAGAAGGGGTGTGTGGAGGGTGCCTCTGTGATAGCGAATAATGGGGAGATTTAACTCAGGGGTTCAGGAAAGGGATGAGAGTGAGCAAGAGCTAGAGGGAGTGAAAGGTGTTCTGGAAACAGGGGACAGAAGGGTTTGCATGCAAACAACAATGTATTCGCAGGGCCAAAAGGAGGCCCAAGAGGCTGCATTGCCAAGACGGAGGGCAGGATATGGCAGAAGAGGCAGACAGGGTCAGCTCGAGCAGGCCCTTGAGGTCATGCCAGGGACTTTGACCTTCATCCTGGGCTCTACGGGTAGAAGGTAGCAACTATGGGGAGTGGTTGGAGGGGACATATGGGGACGATGGAGACCAGTTTAGAAGCACATTACAAGGAAGCATCCAGGTAGTTTGGCTGAGGGTGGTACTGAGAAAATGGAGAGGAATAGACAGATCTAAAATACATTTAAGGAACAAAAAGGATGGAACTTGCACGTGGGAGTCCAAGGAAGTTGGTAAGTGTCAAGGGTGACTCCCTTGATTTCTGGCTGGTGTAACCAGGACTCATTTACTGACAAATATTTCTCTCTTTTTTTAATGTTCTTTTTATTTCTTTCTGAAGGAGAGAGAGACAAAGCATGAGCAGGGGAGGGGCAGAGAGAGAGGGAGACACAGAATCCGAAACAGGCTCCAGGCTCTGAGCTGTCAGCACAGAGCCCGACGCGGGGCTTGAACCCATGAACTATGAGATCATGACCTGAGCCGAAGTCGGACGCTTAACCGACCGAGCCACCCAGGCGCCCCACAAATGTTTCTTGAGCATCTGTCCCATACATAGCTCTGTTCTAGGTCTAAGGTTACAGTGATGGACAAAAGAGGTGAGGACCCCTGCCCTTGTGGCTCACTCCCCAGTGGGGATTGATGCAACAAAATAAGTCAAAGATATAGCATGTTGCTAAGACCAGCTACATAATTTGTGGGACCAAGGTCAAAATGAACTTGCAGGGTCCCTTGTTTAAAAAAAGATATCTTGGGGTGCCTGGGTGGCTCAGTTGGTTAAGCGTCCGACTCATCATCTCAGCTCTAGGCTGGATCTGAGGGTGGTGAGCTCAAGTCCCACGTTGGGGGTCCATGCAGGATGTGAAGCCTACTTAATTTAAAAAATTAGAAAGATACTAATGGAATCAGAGTCGGCAACACGGAGCACTAAACCAAGCACAGACTCCTTCTAAGCACAGGGTGGACACCCATGAAGCGAGCCCTACACATTGCAGAGACAAGATCTAAGGAGAAAAATACACTGGGGACATGGGCTAGAGTGTTTCTGGGGAAGGGAAGTTGCAATATTTCATAGAATAGACAGGGAAGGTCTTAGTGGGAAGGAATGTTTGAAAAACTACCTGAAGGAGACGAGAGACCAAATAATATCTAGGAAATAATAAATACATAAATAATAACTATCTAGGGAAGGTGTTTTTGGTAGAGGAAACAGCTAGTGCAAAGGTCCTGAGGCAGGAGTGTGCCCGCTGTGTTGAGGAACAGCAGGAGGCCAGTGTGGCTGAAATGAAGCAAGCAAAGGAGAGAGGGCCCATTGGGAAATCTTTGCAGGGAAAATGGTGGTTAAGATCAGGAGGATGTGGTAGGAGGAAAGGACCAGACTTGCGTCAGGACTTGCTGATGGATGGGATGTGCCTAGGATTGAAGGGAGAAGAAAGGAGCAAGGACAATCTCCTGGATTCTCATGAGCTGATGGACGGTGTGGACGGGCCATTTACCCAGACAACGAAGGAAACATTAAAATTTCAACTGGATAAGGAAATGTTGTTGGATAAGGGGTTAGTTGGACAGGGAAGTGATGAATGGATGTTTGCCCTGGGGTCCCAGAAATGGAAACGCAAAGAAGGTGATGGGAAAGGGAGGCAGTTTGAGCAGAAGGAACCACGTTCCCGGCATGGACTTGCGGGGGGCGCTCTGAGCAAGGTTGTGCTGGACAGAAGGTGTGAGGGGTGGACGGCAAGACAAACCAGAGACGCCAGCGGGAACCTAGTGAGGGAGGATGCTTGTTTCACATTCCCAAGAGCGCTGGGCCCTAGGACATTTCCACATCGATGGTTTCTGGGCTATTTATTTCACCGATACAGAATCATCACTGTACAATTGTACGGTACTGTTTTTTCTGTTGCTTAATTTGGAAATCATGTGCTCTTTTTTAATTATTTGCATTCAATTATGGACCTCTTGGACACCTGCCACGGTGTGCTGGAATTATTTTATAAAGGGCTGAACTTATACTGGGAAAAATATCGCATCATTTCTGAGGTTGATACCAAGGATTCACCGAGAGTAGAGCTGGGTGATGCACACCTTCCCAGCAGCTGGAAAGCAGACATTTGAGCATATAAATTTCTTCCTTGACTCCTACTTTATTAGACAAAGATCTTAAATTTATTCTAGAGTTACTCATTCATTCAACATTTTTTTTTCTAAATCCTTATGTTGTCCCAGGGGATTCTAAGCTCTGGGAATAGAGTGGGGAGCAAACAGCAGACCCAGCTCTTGCTCCCATGGAGCTTAGACATACACCCCCACGCACACACCCCTACAAACTATGTTGTGAGGGAGGAAAAAGCCCTGGGAGTTAGAAAGAGTGTGTAAGCAAAACCTTAGCTAGCCTGGGGAAGCTGGGCTTTAAGGGACAACATGGTAATCAGGTGAAAGGTGAGGAAGAAAAGAGTGTTCCAGGCAATGGCAACTGCATGTGCAAGGGTCCTGAGGCAGGGTGGGGGTGGGGGGACAAATTGAGATAATTAAGAACCAGGAAGGAAGGCAGAGTGGCTAAAGAGAGTGAAGCAAGACTTGTGGAGGGAGAGACAAAGGCAGATGGTTATTTCATTCCTTAAAGCAATGAGAGCCACTGAAGGGTCTTAAGGATCCCATAATCAAGATGATAAGACTTGCATTTTAAATGACCCCTCTGCTACAATGAAGATGAAGAGGTAAGAAGGAGCAAGAATGACTGCGGGCAGACCTGAGGGGGCCACCGCAGCTGTGCGGGTGAGAGACAGTGGTGGTCCAGGCTAGGATGGTCAGTACGGAGGGAGAAAAGCAGAAGGATGTGAGAGGTAAATCAATAGGACTGAATGCAGTTAAGTAAGTGATGGCATCTCTAAGAATTTTAAATGAAGATCTGCCAGGATTATTTGACTTATTGATCATTTGCAACATGGCTAATCCTCTAGGAACAAAAGCCATCGTGAGCGGACGGGACGTGCACGGGACGGTTTGGATAAGTAGTGTCATTATCTGCCCCTTGCCATCAGCCCACCATACCAAGGGCTATGAGCAAATATAAAATAAGAGTGCCTGCCCTCAAGAAGTAAGCCCCAGGTCATTCATTCATTCTTTTCTTTATGGATTAGTGTGTGAGAAATCTCATCACCTACAAGATACTAGGGGACCCTGGAGCAGAGAAGGTCAGTGTCTGCAGCTGGCAAGGGTGGGGGCTAGGTAGCAGAACATGGCAGGGATTGTCGATGAGAATTCCAAACTCAGTTTAGAAATTCGTAACGAGCAGAAAAGTAGAAAATCTACGGGGTGTATGGTGTGGCTGGAGATCAAAGGGCCTTCTGAGGAATAAGAAAATGGCCATTAGTCCAGGTATGGATTTTACACTTTATTCATGTAAAAGAGGCAATTATTTGCTCCATTTTACAGACTAAAATAGGCTTTTTAGATTTTATGGGATTTTAAAAAACAAATATAACTGATTGCAAATCAATTTTTGTGAGGCTATAGATAAAACTTGGCTGAGGAGTCGCTAATGGCAGCATTGATAGCATTCTTATCTGATGCAGATTTCATCACCATGTAAACAGCTCACAAAGAAGGTCTTGGGCGCTGCCTCTATATAATGCTAACTTTTAATTCCAGTCAGCTTTTTCTTTTTAGTACGTCAAGATCGGTATCACTAATCTCACACCTGAGTTAGGAAACAGATACATTAGAGGAAGGTGGGTAGGTTTCATATAGTGGTCAATCATACCCATAAAATAGGTATTTCCCTATAAACTCGGGGAAAGTAGATAATAAAGAAAAAAAAGTGCATGTATAACCATGGAAAGACATTTCTCAGATGTGAGCTTGCTATTAGTCATTTCACACAATGTAACAAAATAAAGCCAAGCCAAGACTTAGAGGCACCCAACACAAAATTTTAATTGTTGGAGTTTACATGTATCCCTAACTTTCTTCGTTTCTCCTTCAAAATTTTATTTCAACCTAATGTTGCTCAACCTTTAGCATAAATTAACGGGAGGAGTGTTCTAGGCAAAAAAAAAAAAAAAAAAAAAAAACCACCTGGCTCTATGTAGGAAATTTTGTATAGAAATATGTACTGGGTTTTTTTAAGTTTGGATACACATGATTGCTTCTTACAATGTTTCTTTCTTTTCACATTAGTTTCACTGTGGAAATAAGGAGTTACAAGAGGGAGAGGCACAAAAGCAAAAGAAGAAATCCTCAATGTACATTTCCTATTATGAGATTCCCTGTAGCTCTGAAGATACATCTCCATAAAGTGATTTGACATCCATAAATGCCAATTTACAAAGCATTATCCACTATCATCAAGGAAAAAAAAAACTATATTCTCCCTCTCTCCCTGCCCAATAAGTAAACTTTGCAAACAATTACAAGTACATGTAATCATAATACAGCAACTTGCATTTCTATAGCAACTTTCACTAGAGAATTTCTCAATGCTTTACAAACAGTAATTAATTAGACCCCCTAACATCCCCGTGAGGAGCCAAGGGAGGTGGGTATGCACTGAACATCCCCCAACACAGACTCGCTGCCACCTCTGGGGTGGATGAACAGCTGTTGTTTAAAAACTGTAGAGCAAACAGAATTCAACATTTTAGAAAATCATTGGACTCAGAAGTCCAAGATGCAAGAGGAAATTGCATCTGGTGCACAGGCCTTTCGTGTTTCATGTAAATGTGATAGAGAGGGATGAGAGCAAGATACTATTTTCTATGTCATCTGCCATCACCGCATCCCCTAAGGCTGGATTCACCCAACGGCATGAAGTGACTCTGCTGGGTTCATCATCCCAGAAATGACCCATTACCAAGCAATTTTGCTGTAAGAGATGTTTCTTAACAAACACACATATCGATCTTATTATTTGCCAGGCACTTTTTACAATGCTTAGTGACTTATAACTTATTTGGTCCTCACAGCAAATCTTCCTGGGGTATTATTATTATTATTATTATTATTACTACTACTACCACCATCTTACAGGTGAGGAAGTGAGGCATAGAAGGTTTAACAAATTGGCCCCAAGTCCCTCAGCTAGTGAGTTGCTGAGCCAATGCAGTCTGGTTCCAGAACGCATGCTGTACCTTTACCCTATGCTACCTCTCAGGGTTGGCATCGCCTGTAAATAAACTTGAACGTTTACAGATTGGCACATTTTCTCAACTTGGTCATGCAGTTTGTCTCCTATTTCGAGGAGGGGTTGGTTTTTGTTTGTTTGTTTGTTTGTTTGTTTGTTTGTTTTTTCCACTCATGTGGTTACCAGGAGTAGTGACTCAGAAGGCAAGCAGCCAATCTGGAAAGAAAAGGAAGAGCCTCTTGCTTCAGCACCTTGGAGAGCGCCCCCCCCCCCCCCCCGCCCCCCCCTGCCCCGACTGCTTACCCCAGCACTATAGCCCCTCTTTCAGACCTACTGAGGCTCTCTCGCAAGGCTGGAGCCTGAGAACAGGCAGAGCCAACCTAGCGGGGATTGTTTTTCACTTATTTCTGCCTTTATGACAACAGGAAATGGGTACAAGATTATCAGGTTAGTTTAGCCCGGGCCGTCTCGAACCTGGGACCTAACAGCTCTGGTTTTCCCATTCTTGGGATGTCTTGGGCCTAGAAGCTGATGAATTTCATACCCACTGTTATTTTCCCACTTCACATGGACGTGCCTCTCTCTTTTTTTCCTCCCAGATCTCTGGCAGGAGACCATCTCCCAGGGCAACTAGGCTTTTGCTCAAGGGCCATTCATGTACTTTTTCAGTTTGCCCTGGGGGAGAGACAGTGAAGTGGTCGACCCTGAATAACAAAGGTTTGAACTGTGTGGGTCCCCTTACGTACACACACACACACACACACACACACACACACACACACACAGTACATGTATGTATACACGCATACACAGTACAGCATTGTAAGTGCGTTTTCTCTTCCTTAGGATTTTCTTAACATTTTCTTTTCTTTAACATTTCCATTTCTCTAACATATTCCTCTCTAGGAATACAGTATATAATACATATGACATACAAACTGTGTTAATCAACTGTTTATGTTATCAGTGAGGCTTCCAGTCAACAGTAGACTATTAGTCGTTAAGTTTCTGAGGAGTCGAAAGGTATACTCAGATTTTTGACTGCGTGGTTCAAGGGCCAACCGTATGTGTTTAAGGGCACTGGTTCTGAAGTTAGACTGCCTGAAAATTCACCTCACCTCTGCTACTTCCCAGATAAGACCTTGGGAAAGGTACACAGCTTTTTAAGCCCCAGTTTTTCCATCTGTACAATGGGGTTAAGATGAATGATAGTTGAGTCAAAGGATCATTCTAAGGCTTAAATAAGGTCATATGATTAGATAATGGATTTTATTATAAGAAGAAATAGGGAAAGTACTGATATCCCTTTCTGAACAAATGAGACTCGTGTGACGGATTACTTTCCCTCTCTACCTTGGCCGTCAGGGAGCTTCAGACCAAAGCTCCCACTTGGCATTGGCAGCTCGATAGGACCCTATGAATTGCCTAGTGGTATTTCTTCTCCTCTGATGCTGATCTTCCCTTCTCATTGACATATTATTTGATCCTGATATATTTTTTTTTTTTTGTAATTTTATTGTCTGTGTCATTTCAGGTCACTGCATAAGATAGATAGACAAATGTGGATCATTAGAATATAAGTCACAAGTGAGCAAAGAGTTTGGTCTGGTTTGTTTGTTGCTATGCCCACAAAAGACTGGGACAGTACAAGTCAGTCGCATCTGTCCATAACTGATGCTTGGAGTAATCCCTTTACTTGGAGACACTACGGTGACTAACCGAGTAGCTTTGCATCGGCGCTGAGTTAGCTGGCTGCTACAAGTTCACTAATTATCTATGATTCCAAGAGCTCTTGCCAGGAGATCTTTCAGTGATGATGCTGTTTACAGTGCCGTCTATCTTTCTCGAGTTGTCTAAGGGCAGAAAATGAGGAAGCGGGATGGGAGGCTGGTCAGAGAAATTTCTCCTTATCAATATAACTAATCTTGGGATCTCAGCTGGTGCAGACCCCTTCCCAAAAAAAGCTAGCAGGGTTTGACCAATGGGATAGAAGCAAGAGTAGTAAAATTGGTTGCAAAAACATGCCCTTCTGACTCAGAGACCCAGTGTGTGGGCAGAGCTGGGCCGGCTCCTGTGCCGGGGGAGATCCCCTGGGAAGGGCTGGATCCTTCCCTGTGACACAGTGAAAGGCTTCAGTGCTGTTGCTATTTGTGACAGATTATTAGACAATATGAATGCACCAGGGGGATGGGAGTGCAGGGAGAGACTTGGTCAAATCAGATCACAGCAGCTCACACTGCCTCCAAACCCTCATCAGCCAAATTCAACTCCAATTTAACTTACATTTCCTGAGTGCTTACTATACGCCAAGGCCAGGGAATTGCCGGATGCCGCAGGTTTCCAGGCATTTGGCTGTAAGAAAACAGAAAAAAAAAAAAAAAAAATGGAAAAGATGCTCACACATTTCTCTCTCTCCTTCACTTTCTCCCCTCGGTCTGTTGGCCTTGCCCTTAAGATTTTAACACCCTCCCAAGTAGGAATCAGCTTCCCTTCTGATTTTTGGAAGGCATCCAGCTGCTCTCTTCTCTCTCTCTGCAGGGCATCATACACACAGCAATTCCAGCCAGGCAGGGAGCGCTTTTCTTTCCCCCACTTCAGGAAATCTTCCAGCTCTGGTCTTGTTACAAGAATCCTGCATTTGAAGTCTCCCTGGGAATAAACACACGTTTCTGATAACTCTAAAGATTAAGCCAATGAAATAAAAATTCATTTTTGAGACATAAACTGTAAATGACCGGGATTTTCCACGGAAATATTGGCACTTTGGTGGAGGCACGGCGGCCCTCAAGTTGATGGTCGTTTGCTGCAACGTGCCAGGCAGTCCTGCGGTCGTTCAATAGACAAGACATCATCAAATACCACATCTGAATTCTGTTCAGATTATTAGAATGAAAAGGGTAATTCAATTCAATTGCCTGGAGAATCATCCTACACAGGCATAAACAAAGCTGGCCAGAGGCAAAACTGCTTAGCAAGGGAAGAGTGGCTGGGGCCCTGGGCCTGCCTTCCTCCCCACCCCCCAGCTTAGTCCTCCCCTCTGCAGGAATCCCGGCTGAATTGAAATCAACGTGTTGCCCCTCCCAAGGGTATTTGCTTTTCCAGTGTTTTTTCTAGTTTGATAATGAAGGGATTAAAAACTCACCTTTATCAAACACCTACAATGGACCAGGCCCATTTTCACAATGTTAATCCCTGGACACACTCTGCACTTGTTCATTCAAAAACTACTATCTACACCCAGCCAGGCACTGTGCCGGGTGCCGGAGATCCAGCAGAGATCAAAGAGTCAGATCCTCCCCTCTCTGGGCTCTGCAGCCTGATGAGAAGAAAAAAAAAGCAATAGACTAACAAATACGTAAACGTTTGTCAAGTCCTGATAAGTGCTGTGCAGAAATATCCAGCAGGGGAAGGGGACAGGGAGCGCCCAAAAGGAAATGCCGTGAGAGATAGGGTGGCCGTGCGGGGACTCTCAGAGGAGGGGACAGTTGGGCAGAATGAATGAGCTATGCTGCTATCTGGGGGAAACACATTCCAGGCTGAGGGCCCAGGAACAGCATGAGCAAAGGCCCTGGGGTGTTCCCATCAGGAGGCACATGGGAGGGAGCCGAGTGAATGGGAGAGACATGCTTTGTAGGCCAGGATGAGAGTTACCCACTCGGGGATATTGGAAGCCACTGGAGGGTCTAAGGAAAGCAGCGACATTGGAAGTTCATTGACTTGGGTTTTCAGAGCAAGCTTCTGAAAGCTATATGGGGACAAACTATATGGGGAAAGCTATATGGTACCTATATGGGGACAAACAGGGAGACAGAGGCCCGTCAGGAGACAGCAGCAGTAACCAGTCACTGAGGTGGCCTGGACAAGAGCGAACCAGGGGAGGTGATGCTGAGATGTCAGGTCCTACCCTCTCTTGTGGAGACGGGGGTCCCGGTCCGGCAAGTGAGGAAACAGAAGTGCAGCGAGGGTAGGTAATTACCCATGGCTGGGTGATTGCTGAGAGTCCCACAGGCTGCCCATTGCAGAGGCCTGGCTCTCTTTACTCTGCCACAAGCTTCTCTGTTGCCACGCAGTGAAAGGTACTGCTCCCTGGCGAAGGCATTTGAGTCCTCAGAGAGCAGAAAGAGGGATTTAGGGAGGCTGGCGATTTTTCTGGGCCCTTGTCATCTCACTCCAGCCTTTGCTTCGGCGGGGTTCCACCAAGTCTTAATCATAACGGTCAACACGTACCATGTTAGCACTCTGGACGTGGCAGTGTTCTAAGGGCTCCCCCCTTGTTATTGCAACGATCCCCATAATAGCTCCCAGGAAGGAACTACCATTATCATTCCCATTTTACAGATTGGGAAACTGAGGCTGAGCTGTGTTCATCAGTCCAAGATGAAAGAGCTGGAATGTAGATCCCGGCGGTGAGGTTCCCAGAGCCCCAACCCTTCAATATCCTGCCACTTCTTCCTTGAAGAGATGTTTACTTTGCAGTGTTTTTCTACTGAATCGTGGGCTTAGAGACTGAAGTTCACACCACTGATACACGTTGAAACTGGCCCCCACTGACATGACCTTGGGGCACATTGGAGAGAGTGTCCACCAGGGCCCCTCCTCAAGGGTGCTGCCAGGATGGAGGCCACATGAGGTGGCCTCCGGGTCCCCATCCATCTCCAAGTCGTTGCTAAGTCTCGTATCCCTGCCTTGTCCATCCTGGGTACAAGTCTCCCGGAGGTTGGGAGGGGAGAGTGGTGATCAATAGAACCACAGCCGCCAGCTCCTAATTTCATTGGACGGATGACAGAAACGCTTCCAATCCTCCTTTCTTCCAAGTTTTGAGAGGAAAGGGGAAACAGAGGTATAGGCTTGGCAGCTGGGTTGGGGTGGGGGGGGAAGGGGACAGCATGGGAACAGGGCAAGAGTGGGGGAGGCGTGGTGCATTCGGGCTCTCCAAAGACAAACTGAACTATTCTCAGAGGAAGGGAAGGTGGTGTGCGCCCCCCTCCTCCACCCCTGGGAGAGAGACATGAGGAGATGCTCATTTTCAAAACACTGCAATCCAGATTCCCCCCAAAAGTCCCTCTGTTGTCACACAACAAGCCCCCACCTCTACCCACCCTGCCTCAAAGGCACTTCATCATGTATTAGAGCCTCTCTAATTCCCCCCCCCCCACCAGGTAGATGACCTGGCTCCCCCTTTATGCCCCACCCAGCTAATAAAAATAAAAATAACATCTTCTCTTTATTGAGCTCTGCTTTTACGCACTTTAGCTCATTCGTGTTCGCATCAGAATAGCCCTGCAAGATGTGTCTGCTTATCTCCATTTTACAGAGGAGCCGCCCGCACAGAGCTCAGAGAAGTGAAGTGACAAGTGACTTGCCCAAGGTCACACACTGAGTAACTGGAGGACCAGTCACCCACACCTGACTCAGCTCAGGCTCTGTCTCCACCACCCCACCCTACCCCCAAGTTACTAAGTTACTGGAGGGCTGGCAACTTTTCTTGTTCAGTTTTGCATCCCCAGCATCCAGTTGGTACTAAGTAAATATTGATGGAAATGACACATGGATGAATAAATGGATGAAAACTGCCTTAGAATGAACTGGCTGATATAAATATGCCACATGCACTTACATTGTCAGAGACAATGCCAACAGTTTTTCAGAACCATTTATTCATTCAACAAATACAAAATGTGCTTATTGGAAATGCACTGAGTGCCGGGCAATGTGTTTGATGCGGGGAGATTGTGGGAACAGAGCCATCCTGGTCCAACCTCCAGGAGCTCATAAAACAGAGGGAGAGAAAAGACCAAGACCAAAGCAAGCAGCCAGCAAAGTCACAGAAGAAAAAAATATTTGCAAATAATTAACAAGTGAAGAAGGGAGAGTGGGGACACTAAGGAGAGGGCTTTGGTAGACAGGAACGTTCTCTGAGGAAGAAACGTTCAAACTTGACTAGAAGTCACCCAGGAAAAAGTCAGGGAAGAGTTTCGGGCAGAATGAATGGCATATGTGAGGGCCCAAAGGCAGGATTAAGTGCGTAGAGCCTTCCAGAAAGTACAGGAAGACTATGTGGGTAGAGCCAAGGGTCCAGAGATGGAAGGAGACATGGGGCGGGGTGGGGGTGGGGAGGCCTTTCAGGCCTTGTTAAGTATTTTGGAATCCAGCCTCATGGCAATGGCAACCCTTCGAGGGATGGGAAGCATGCAAGTGACATCCTGAGATCTGTTCCCGCTCGGTAGGCAAAGGGGAGCAGAGAAGGAGCAGAGAAGCTGGTTAGGAGGCTGCAGTCATGCAGATAAGAGCCGCTTGGGCCAGAAGCGTTAGGAAGTGGATGCATTTGGAAGCAGGAAACTGAGCAAAGGAAACTATATGGACCTAACTGGGCCGTGTCCACAAATGTACCCATGATGTAGTCAGGGCAGTGGGGGCCTGAAAACAGATAAGATTCTAATCCATAATCTATCTTTTATGACTGTGTCGTCAGGCCATCCAATCTGCTGGAGCCTCAGTTTCCTCATCCGGAAAATGAGGCGTCCCAGGAATGTTGTTGCTGAGACAATGCATGCCACGGTGTGGGGCATGGTGATCTTCTCCCTTTGCCACCTCCAGATACTGGTGGTCCGACTTCCCCACTGCCCTCCTGAATACCGGGCTCTACTGCCCCAGTAAACATTTTTCAAGAAAGAATTAATCTCCAAGTATTCCATGCCAAAGGAAAAGTGCAGAATAGCCTTGCAATAGTCTGCCAGCCTCACGCCGCTAATACTTATCACGGCCACGGCGCCTCAGTACTTTACCAGTAACTCAATTACCAGTCCCTGGGCGCCTCCCGGCACAAAGCCTTTCCCGTGGGTCCCCACTGCCTTCCTGAGAAGCCCCGGACACAAGTCAATTCCTTGGCCCTAATGAGAGCTTTTCAACACCTGACAGTAGCCATGGAGCGTGTGCTAAGTACAGCCGTCAGGCCACCCCGGCTGCCTCCCAACCTCCCAAGACAGGGGGTCCTGGCCAGCCGGGAGGTGCCACGTGGGCTCTGGCATCAGGGCCTCACACAGCAGATGTTGCCGCCTTCAAAGCCGGGCCAATTATGATGTTAACGCCCTGGACATTAATCCCTGGGTCCTTGCCAGCCAGGACCTGCTCTGCTCTCTGGTTGAATAGCACAGGTCCTCTGGGGGTGGGGGTGGGGGGCGGCAGGGATGAAGGAAGGGTCTTGGGAAAGTCGCACTTTCAACTGCTCAGATTCAAAGCCCGACTTCTCCTCTGCATCATACCCAAGGCCTGAAGGTGTCCAAGTATTTTAGCAGCATGAACGCCAGCCCCCGTCACCATGGGGCAGTCAGCAAGGACTGTTATTAAAACTGAGACCCAGAAAATGAAATGTCTTACTCAAGGAAATAAAACACATTCGCGGGAGTTCCCTGAAGACAGATTTGCTCTCCTGATACCCAGATTTCTGAAATGTGTTCAACAAATGGCAAGCTCCCGGGGAGCAGGGGAAAGAGCACAGTGTCCAGCACATGGTAAATATTTTTGGCACGAAATGACTAGCCCTGGTTCAAACTCGGTATCAGAACTACGTTCCATGGTCTCACACTCAGTTGTAGAAAGGGAGATATCCACGCTGCATCATCAGTGACAAATGTTTTTTAACACCTGGCTTCTCACCATCCAGAAGGCCCCTGAGCCATCTTTTCCTTGGCCCAGGCTGTGTGTAAGCTACAAAGCAGGTCCCAGAGGAACCTGACCTAGATGCAGAACCATGGACAGCTACCTTGAGGTGATGGGTCCAGGGCATCTGGAGGATATGCCAAAGGCGAGCCTGGCAATTGTGCGTTTGGAGGCAGGGGAGTGGGTTTGGACAGTGCATTCGGAGCAGAGAGAAGAGCTGAGCAATGGCCCGTGGCTGGATTGTGGGGAAGGAGTTGAGAAGAACAGCAGGACAAGAAGGTGGAGAGACAGGCAAGGCTCAGACAAGGAGGTACGGCGGCCCACGTGAGGGATTTGGGTCTTTGTTCTAAAAGCAGTGGCGAGGATGGGGGGCCACCTGGGTGGCTCAGTCAGTTAAGCAACTGACTCTTGATTTTTTCAGCTCAGGTCAAGATCTCCCAGTTCTTGAGTTTGAGCCCTGCATCAGGCTCTGCACTGACAGTGCGGAGCCTGCTTGGGATTCTCTGTCTCTCTGCCCCACCTCCTTCCCTCTCTCTCAAAATAAATAAATAAACTTCAAAAAATAAAAGCAGTGGGAAGTCACTGAGGAGTTTCAGGGCGAGGAAATAGCTGGGGCGAATGCTCAGAGATGAGGTGGAAAAGACTGGAGAAGAGCTGAGGTTGCCTGCAGGAGGACAGGTGAGCCACAGTCCAGGCACATAGAAATGACAGCTCAGCCCGGGGTGGGGGGGGGGCAGCGGCAGAGATAAAGAGAAGAGTATGGCTTTAAAAGAGATGTCTAGAATCCTGATTCTCACAACTTCTTCATCACAAAGATGACAAGGCAGGAGATGCCGGACAGTGGAGGGGCCTGGCAGAGGGGTGGGGACAGTGTGTGACTCCTAAGCTTAGGCTGGAGACACTGAGTCTGAAATGTCTTGGAGACACCCAAACGGAGACACCCTGTGGGCAGCTAGAGATATGGGCATGGAGTGGGGAGCAGTCAGGTCCAAAGTCACAGATGGAGTAGCCACCCTATGCAGGCGGAAACGATGAAGTTTCACAGGGACAGACTACATCAAAAGGAGGAGCCCTGATCTGCCTCAGCCGTTTCCCACTACTTCACATCTGGGTCGCTTCTGATCATTTGACATTTTAAGTGTCCCAGTAATGAACACCCTTGTCCTAATTTACAGCTTTTCCATATTCTAGGTTACTTTTCTAATAGCCTACCTTGCTAACATGGCTAGCAACGGATAAGTGCTAAGAGACTGAATATCTCATGTGTCTGAAATGAAACAGAAATTTTTTAGTCGACCACAATTTGTGGTGGCCCACATAACCAATCTCTCCTGATACCTGCTGGTTTGTTAAGTCTTCCCTAACGAGCCCAACCAAAGGGAACTTCTTCCTCTGAATTCTAATGGCTGATCCTAGAGACACTCCATTCTTGTCCTTCAGAGGTCTGATATTTTAGGATCTACGTAGTCCCCCTTCCCTGTGGGGACACGTTCCAAGACACCCAGTAGATGCCTCAAACTGCAGACAGTACCAAACCCTCTATATACTATGTTTTTTCCTGTCCCTACATACCTATGATAAAGTTCAACTTATAAATTAGGCACCTAAGGGACACCGGCTGGCTCAGTCAGTGGAGCGTGAGACTCTTGTCTTGGGGTGGTGAGCTCAAGCCCCACGCTGGGCACAGAGGTTGCTCAAAATAAATAAATATATATATTAAAACCTTTTTAAAATGTAAATAAATAAATTAGGCACCATAAGAGATTAACAGCAATGACTAATAATATAGAACAGTCATAGCAATCTACAATATATAGGACAGTAAGTTACACGAATGGGGTCTCTCTCTCTCTCTCTCAAAACATACTTATTGTCCTGTAGTCGCCCTTCTTTTTGTGATGACATGAGATGATAAATTGCCTACTTGATGAGGTGAGGTGCGGTGAAGGACGCAGGCATGTGACACAGCGTTAGGCTATCACTGACCTGACATGCCGTCCGTGTGCATCCAGACCGAGGTCGACAGCGGGTCACAGAAACCGCAGAGAGCAAAACCACGCATAAGGGGAGACTACTGTGTATATACTTAGAGCGTAACTGTTTTTCCTCGTCGTCCGTGCCTAGAATTCGAGAGCCGGGACTATGTTTTATACTTCTTAATACTCCCCCCAGGGCCAACAAAACCCTCTGAGGGCCAACGTGGGATGGCCACATAGATTAACTAGGCAAGAGGATCGTAAGAACCAGTATCGATCCCTTGCTGCACATCAAGACGTGTTCTGGGAGCTTCAAACACAAAATGTATTTCAAGTCTCCAAAAACAAAAATGTTTCTCCTCATTTATTAGGGAAGTAGTATCTGAGAGGACAACTGAACCCCCAAATCCCAGGGGCAGGAAACACAGAAGTGTCTTTCTCGTCGACACCTGGTTTCTCAGTCACTCAAAGTCCCAAACAGGCGGCTCTCCTAGAGGCACTGATGCAGGGACCTATGCCTTCTGGTCTTGTGGCTCCACCGTCCCTGGCACATGGCTTCTGGAGTTCCCAGGCTCCTCTGCCTCAGGCCAGAAGGGCAAAGAGCGTGACAGAGAGCCCTTGAGAGGTTCTTACGGGCTACGCTCAGAAGCGACACACATGGCATTCATCACGTTCCTCGGCCCAGAACTCAGGCACGCGATCATACCCAGCTGCGAGGAAGGCTCAGAAATGCAGTCAGGCTGAGTGCTGGGCTCCCGGGAAAACAGATGGGATGGTTCATAGTAGGCTCTGCCACGTGACAGGAGAAACCAGAGCCCAGAGATGTTAAGTAACTTACCTGATGTCACACAGCAGAGCTAGGATACATACTCCGGTCTGTGTCACTCCAAAGTCCATGCTTTCTCTACTACACCCCACTGATCGACAACGGTCATGGGGGTGCTGTCCTTCGGGGCCTCTGAGATGCATCGGCCTGAATCACCTTGGCAATTGTTCGATTACACTTATAACCTAACTTCACGCTGCTAGCGAGCATGACAGGTTCACCCTAAAACCGACTTTCAGATATATTTTCCAGATACATCTTCTGTGTCTTCCAAAGATGCTCCTGGTGTCCTCCTTCAACAAGTCAATCAATTCTCTGACATGCCCTCACATTAGGTAGGCACATTCCTGTTCTGAAGTCTATGCCTTATAAACTTGACATATTCAGATGCCACGGCTTTTATCGTGAGTAAATTAAAGCGCTTAAAACGTCAGAATGTTTCTGTTTCATGTGACGTTCCCACCATAGGTCAGACGACTGCTTCCAAAACAGACATGTCTAAGTGGCTGTCTAACCATATCGCTCAGGATGGCTTTTTAGGAAGTACAGGATGCCCGGCAGTGTGGTGATCTGAGGCCCCTGAGCGTCAGTAATTCTGTTTGGATCTGTTCCCATGTAAGCCATTTACAGAGCATCCACTGGACTTGGAAAACCAAGAGGGATGTCGGGAAGTCAACTGGCACTCCCTCTTTGCACGCATATATAGTAGAATCTTAAAGTTGGGGAAAATAATGACATTGGTAATGGCTATAGCCATAATCCTCAGTGAACGCGTTCATTCAACAAAGATTTACTGAGAGCCCATTTTGGGCCACACACCATTTCAGGAGCTGGAGATTCTGTGCCTAAAACAAGATCTCTGACCTCAAGGAGGTGACATTCTAATGGGGGAGATGTACGAATAAATATATAATGCATTAAGCAGTGCTGAGCGCTGTGACAGCAGGTTCAGGAGAGAGGATGAAGCCTGACGGTAGGTTATCCAGGGTGCCGGGGAGGGTTTCTCTGAAACAGTGACATTGGAACAAGGACCCGAGACAAGTGAGGTAGGGAGACACCATGCCAGAGGGGACAGTAAGGGAGGAGGCTTGAACAGAGAGGGTGCAGGGCATTTTCCTGAAGCGGCAAGGGGTTCTGGGGAGCCGGGGGACAATGGTAGGAGGCGGCAGAGGAAACTGGGAGGGGCAGATTGGCAGAGGCTGATGGCCCACGGTAAGGGTGTTGGGCTTTCTGCTTCGGCTGAGATGAGACCACTTGAGGGGTGAGATGCTAGAGGTGGGGGCTTGAGGATCGAGTCCCAGGGCGCTCTACCTCTCAGCATCGAGAAGATGATGAGGAGGAGGCCAACAAAGACAGAAAGGGGTAGCCACAGGGGCAGGAAGAGAACCAAACTCGGGGTCGGGGATGCCAAAGGCAAGGGAGGAAATTCAAGGAGAGTGATGGGCCAGTTCAAGTGCCCAGTGATTGATCGAGGAAGGTGTGAACAAACTGTCAGATCTGACAAGGAGAGCTCACTGGTAACCACGTCCGTCAGCGGAGGATGCTGGAAATAAGGAGCTCTCCTTATGAGAGCGGGGCACCTGGGTGGCTCAGTCAGTTAAGTGATCAACTTTTGGTTTCAGCTCAGGTCATGATCTCACGGTCCCGTGAGTTTGAGCCCTAAGACGGGCTCTGTGCTGACATCTTGGAGATTGCTTGGGATACTTTCTCCCTCTCTCTCTGCCCCTCCCCGCTCATACAGGCTCTCTCTCTCTCTCTCTCTCAAAAATAAATAAACATTTTTAAAAGTTATAATAGAATACTTTTTTAAAAAAGCCTTATGGGAGACAGATGGAGAGAGAATGGAAAGAAGGGGGCCCTCCCCCTCCTCCCTCTCCCCCTTCCCCGCCCCACTACTATCTTCCAGGCACAGTACTAGCTCGTTATAGGAGCTTCCAATTTAATTCACAGGACCACCTTGGGGGAGGGAGGGGACTGGTTTTCTGCGCTGCACAAAGAGGCTCAGGGAGAGAAAGAATTCAGCTCCTAAGTGTGAAATCTGGACTTGGCCTTTGTGGGTGCCAGACCCCAAAGCTCCCATCTTCTTTCCTCTGGGCTAGTCTCCATCTCTTAGAGGTCGTCTGGGGCAACGAACACAAAATGAATTTCCACTTTTAAAAAAATCTCAGAAAATAGGTCATTCAGCTTCTCTTTGAACAGTGTCTGAATCATTCTAATGATTAGCATCTCTCCTTCAGATTTTTAATTAAAGAGGTTCCATAAGCCACCCCTACACTACCACACCACGGAGCACTCTTCAAGGAAGTTTTTCCTTCCACTACTCCACTTCTCTCCCCGTTAAAAAAAAAAAAAAAATTTTTTTTTAAGTCTTCTTTGAATAGGAAAACAATCCTATTCACACCAACCCTCAGGAGTGCGAGCTAGAGTTCTTTTTCCACCTCAGACTCTACCCGGAGCTCCAGGCCCACACGGAATGCCCACGTGCCTGCTGGAAATCTCCACCGGATGTCCCACTGGCCCTTGTATCTGTCCAGATGCTCCAAGCTGCCAGTAAGGGAAATGCAAACAGGCTGCCCGACATGCAAACAGCTTCCTCACATAACTGGGCAGCTCCAGCCTGTCTGCCTGGGTCTCAATATCCTCAGAGAGGTGGCTAGACAGCTGCAGTGATTTGGGACTGCACATCCAGGCGACCAGGCTGGGCTGCTTCCAGACACTCTCAGGTGAAAGCAATGAAGCTGCTTTCCCAAAAGCCCTGGGAAACCTGTCCCCCCATCCCATTGGCCCAAGTGAGTCACATGACCACTTTCATACTACTCATTGGCCGGGGGTGAGTTACCTGCCTAGACAGGGGGACCACCCCTGGAGCTGGGCGCTGGGTCAGCTTCCCCTGAAGGACAGGACTGTGCTGAAGGAGGGGCAGGGAAGAAGGAGGAGCCAAATGGCTACGAGGGAAGCAACACACATCTGCGAGTCTATAACTTGACTATAACACACATCTGTGAGTCTATAACTTGACTGTAACACACATCTGCGAGTCTATAACTTAACTCCTCACCTCCTCAACCCTCCCCACGCTCTGTGCTGCATTGCAGTGAACAGAAACCATCCATGAACTCCATGGAACCCATAAAATGAGTGTTCACAATCTACCTCGCACGTCTAATGAGACACTGTGTCCCGCATCTTCTACGCGCTGAATAGCTCAAGAACCTGTCCCTTCTCTCCGTCCCCCCTTACTTCACCTACCACCAGCTCTACCTGCGCTATTACGACAGCATCTTGACTAATCTCTGCTTCCTGCCACCTCCCCCCAAGCAAACACCTACACTGGAAGCTCATCATCTTTCAAACGATGAAACCAGACAGTGTTAAACCCACCCCCCTCCCCACTGCCCCGGTTGCAAAAGTCTTCATTGACTACCTGAGGCTTTGGTGTTGCATGTGGTGCTCTCATGGGGCCAACTGGATCCTTCAAGACCTCTGCCTGCCCTTCCTGCCATCTCTCATCTCTGTCCATAAACGTGGGTTTATGCCATGCCTGCTGCCCCCCCTTCAAACAAAACAAACAAACTTCCTCTTCCCACCTCTATAAATGGCCACCATCTACCCACTGCTCAGGCAAAAGCATCCCAGAAGGTATCCTTTATTCCTCTTTCCTTCTCCCCTCACTTTTCTAATCCTTCCATAGAAACTGTTGCTTCTACCTCCGGAACATAATCCCAAACTGTCATCTTCTGACCAAGTTCACAACTACGACCTCCACCCAGGCCACCATGGCTTCCCACCAGGGTCTATCACCATAGCTGACCAACTGGTCTACCTACCCACATACACCCCTTACAAACAATTCTTAAAAGTCCTCACAAGGGCCCACAGGCACTACATGATCTGGCCCCTGCTTACCTCTCTGACCACAACACCCCCTTCCCCTTCCACTGTCCCCCTCATTCATTGTCCTTCTTCTGATCCTTGAGGACACCAAGTTCTAACCCTTACACTTGCTGTTCCCGCCTCCTTGGATATTCTTCCCTGGAGCTTTGGACTGATGACTCAAGGCACAGCATGGAAGGTAATCTCTCTGAGATGGTCCTTGGCCATCTTCAGGCCCACCACACCCTCAGATCACATTATACTTTCTTATATTTTCACAACACGTTACTCTTTGAAAGCCTCTTCTTCGTGGATTTGTTGCTTACCAGTTCTTTGCCTGGTCCCTAGATTATAAGCACTCTGAAGGCAAGGGCATTGTCTGTCTTGTTCACTCAGTTCTTGGGAAAGTGCCTGGAACACAGTAGGAGCTCAATATGTGTCAAATGAATGAATGAACAAATGACTATTGTATCTTTCTTGGCTTATATACTTATCACCCGGCTCCCTTTACCTGCCTAACTTTTTGTGTCTTTCAAATTCAGTTCTGCCAATCATCAGCTCACTCACACACACACACACACACACACACACACACACACACACACAGTGTTGCTTCTCCTCTCCCTCCCACAATAACAGCCAGCATTTACCTCTATCCCTGTATAGAACACCCTGCACGATAGCTATGGCTCCTCCCTCCATGTTCTGGGGTCCATGGGGACGGGTCTGTGCCCTTCCACTCTGCTTCTCCATCACCCAGTTCACAGCCTGTCCAGAGAAGGCACTCGGTGACTGCCAGGTGAACGAATGAAAGTGTATTCTTCACTGATACTTAGACCTTTGATTATTCCTTAGAGATAAAACTAGACCTGTATTACCCATCTCTCTCAATCAAATCTCCAAGTTTGAGATTCAGGAGACATCCTAAATTGCCTCCCAAGGTCCCTTTAAGTCTTTACTCTTGCGGTAACAGGCTAACACTTCTCTAAATTATTTGAGAACTGGAGCTTCCCTCAACGTTGTATTTCTGATTGGTTGCTATTTGTTTTGACAGTTGTCGGATTTTTTTATTTATACCAAGCTCTCTCTGGGGTTTAGTTTACTGGACCCTCTCAATATAACACCTAGAAAGAAGAGAAAATGACTTACCTGTAAATCTTTTTTATTGAAGGTGTGCCATAAAACAGACCTCCCTTCACCTCTCCACTCTCCCCTGAGATTTAAGGATTCTTGGTTTTTATTGTTGTCTTTACCACTCATTTGGAAAGGACAGAGCAATGGGAGGCTGGAGAAGCTTGTTAGCTCCACCCAGGAGGGATCTTTGGGCTCACAGTGTCCCTGCCGGTGGCCCCAAACAGTGGGCGCTATCGTGGGAGTTTTTGATAGTTTCATACCAGAAACATACACCAAGCTGAGGAAATCTACTACATGACATACATCCATAGAGCCGAAATTACAGACTATTTTCTCCTACCTGTCCCTTTTGTTTGATTTCTGGCAGATGTCCATGGGTAAAACCACCAGTCTCCCTGGGAAAGCAGAACCCTAACTCTAAATGAGGGCTTTCAGGGCTCCTACAGACAGAATCTTTCTCTTGCTCATTTTAACTGGCATTTCCATTGGAGATGGCTGCAGAGTAGAGGATTTGCAGGAAATGAATATTTCAGAAACTCAGATGAACATTCCCTCAGCCAGTTACTCCCACCTCTTTCTCCAACATCCATCCAGGCTAGAATGTTGATTAAGGTCAACAGGAAATTGCTTAATACCCTGCTTTATTTTGTCTCTGCACATACTAGTCACTGTGTATTTCAAAAACATCTTGTCCCCAAACATCTATCCTTTTTTAAAAATAGCATATTATTCTTTGACTGTATAAGCAAAACATGCCCCTTATAAAAACTAAAGTATGGGGCGCCTGGGTGGCGCAGTCGGTTGAGCGTCCGACTTCAGCCAGGTCACAATCTCGCGGTCCGTGAGTTTGAGCCCCGCGTCGGGCTCTGGGCTGATGGCTCAGAGCCTGGAGCCTGTTTCCGATTCTGTGTCTCCCTCTCTCTCTGCCCCTCCCCCGTTCATGCTCTGTCTCTCTCTGTCCCAAAAAATAAATAAACGTTGAAAAAAAAAATTAAAAAAAAAAAAAAAAAAACTAAAGTAATACATGGGGCGCCTGGGTGGCTCAGTCAGTTAAACATCTGACTTCGGCTCAGGTCCTGATCTCACAGCTCGTGAGTTCCACCTCCAGAGTTCCACCCCCACATCAGGCTCTATGCTGACAGCTCAGAGCCTGGAGCCTGCTTCCGATTCTTTGCCTCCCTCTCTCTCTGCCCCTCCCCTGCTTGAGCTCTCTCTCTCTCTCTCTCTCTCTCTCAAAAATAAACATTCAAAAAAAATGTTTTAAACTTCAGGAATACAGAAAAATATAAAGAAAACAATTAAAATAATTCACATTGATAACATTTTAGGAGGTAACATTTTAAGAGGACTACTGCAAATTCTTTTGTTTTTTCTGTGAATATGGATATACGTCTTTTTTTTTTTCATTTTCATGCTTATTAATTTTTGAGAGAGAGGCACAGAGTGTGAGCAGGGGAGGAGCAGAGAGAGAGGGAGAGAGAGTCTGAAGCAGGCTCCAGGCTCTGAGCTGTCAGCACAGAGCCCCAGAGCCTGCTGGGGGGGGCGTTGAACCCTTGAACCGTGAGATCATGCCCTGAGCCGAAGTCAGACGCTTAACTGAGCCACTCAGGTGCCCCTAGATACACATCTTAATCCAGGCCCAGATCATGTTGGATGCCCAATTTTACGTCCCCTTTTGTCTAAACATCATATCGAAATTTTTCTCATATGGTTCGTTTTTGAAAGCATGACTTTTAATGAGCTAACCATATTTTGCGAGTTTTAAAATTCATCTTAGAGAAAATAAACCCTAAAGGAATTATCAGGTGACATCAACCCAGCTACCCCTAAGTGAGTCCAAAATTCAAAAATCAGAGTTATTCATATTAGCCGTTTTTTGGTGGTCTCCATGGAAACTCGCCAACGGGCAAGACTGAGGTGAATTTAAGGTAGCTAAGCCCTGGAATGCAGAACTCAAAGCCTCGCTTCGGGTCATGGTTCTTTCTAGTCTGTGGAATTATAGGCTGATTTCACTTCCTTTGCTCTTCCTTTCTGTGCAGACTAAATTTGTTACCACCAGCATGCCTTGCTTTTAAAATCAGAAATAAATCATAACGCTATTTTCATTTTGGAAGCAAACACCTAGTTACATATTTATCCTGGTTCTATCATTCTCTCTCTCTCTCTCTCTCTCCCCACACACATACACCCCACAGGAGCCCCACCCTGAGCCCGTTGCCCCTCCCACTTTTCCAGGGCCACAGCCTCCACCCCCACTCATACCTACCCACCCCACCCCCACCCACCGGCCCCAGTCCCCGGGAAGGCAGTAGTGGGTGTGAGGGGCTTTCACCTGATTCCCAGTCCCTTCCATCCCGCAGCAATCAGCTCATCTCAAGCCTGATGCCAGGAGGCAGCACCACTGAACGGAAAGGAGACTAACTGATGGAAACAAGCTTAGGATGTCAGAAGGGCTGGGTCACTTCCTATCTATGCGGCCCTGGCCAGGTCGTCTACCCTCTCTGAACCTCAGTTTCCCCATCTGTAAAAGGACACCAGCTTGCAGAATTATACCATAATTAAATGAAGTCATCTCTGACAAAAGCTTGCACCAAATAAATTTCTTCCTCACACACTCACGGACCATCTTTGGGGCCAGTCCTCCCTCTGGCCAAGGCCAAGGCTGAGATGTCTTAGCTGTAGCTGCAGACTCTTAATCAACTGTAACTTTTCTGCTTGCACAAAGGGGCACCTTTTAACACTGGAGCCAGGAACTCTGGCAAAGGGCTGGGAATCTGGTTTCAAAAGCAAAATAGTGAGTAGATGAAAACCAAAATATTTCTGGAGCTCTTGAGAAAGCTCTCTCCTGATTGGTTACAGTTCTCAGCTCGCCTTTGCAGTGAAATCCACAAGATCTTCTGTACACATTGTCCTCATTGATGAAGAAGGAAACACACTAACAAAAGCCTGATGGTTTCTATCTTCCAACTCCACATTTCATCTAATTAAAAAAAAATAAGACAGAGGAATCGGGGGTAAAGATGCAAAAGGGGGAAGGAAGAAGAGAATAAAAATGGGCAAGAGTGATACGGATCAGATGATTCCATAAAAAGACAAATAAAGGAAAAGAGAAACAAACAAGAGGCAAGAATGAAGTAGGTCGATGTTGTCATCCTTTGCCAGAGGAGCAAGCTTGGTTCTAGCATTTTAGTGACTCATTTCAGAGACCAAAACAAGTCAAGATCAGAAATAGGATTAGAATTTGGAGCTCTTGGTTGGTCTACAGTTGACGCCAATTGTAAAGCTGTCAGCACAAATTTATAACCAGGTTTTCAGGGGCAGCTAGCTCACTCTGCTAAATTTTTCATGTCTGTCCCTTTAAATTCCCAAACAGCATTGCCTATTACTAAGTAGCCGCTTGTTTGCCTTTTTTGCTTTTCTCCAAGAAAACGACTAGAGGTAGAAAAACCCCTGTAGTCAAATTACTTTCAGAAGGTTTTGCTTAAAAAATTTTTTCCTTAACTGTGGTTAAAGATAAACAAAAATTTCCCCAAAGCTGAGCTATGTTATCAAATCAGACAAAACATAATACGGTTTCTTTTAGGAACGGAGACTAGCTACCGTCTTGGTGATTATCTGGATCTAATATGTTACAGTTTGCAGAATGGAGCAGCCCACTCAATGCTTAGGAGCGCCATTCACCCATTCTACTGTATTTACGGAGCACAGAGCTTGTGAGAGGTGCTCTCTAGACCTTAGGGACACCTACCGAGGCAAATGGGGGGTGCCAGTGCCCTGCCCTGAAGGATCCTGCCCTCCAGGCAGCGTGAAGGCAGAATGTGACCTCAAAATTATAGAGCCCAGAATCCTCTCATCCATGAGGTGCGGAGAGAGGACAGGGCTTGCCCAAGGTCACACAGTGAGTAATTGGGAGAGCCAGAATGCGTTTTCAGACTCCATATCCAGTGCTCTTTCTTCTGTATAAAGAACAGATTGGAGCTGCGTGGTTGAAATGTGCTGCAGCATCACACCCGGGACTTCCTCCAGCTAGTGGGGCTGCAGGAGTCCCTTCTGAACACATTTAGGATCCTAGCCTCAAAGAAGGTTAGATCCAGAAGGGACTGTGGTGTACAATCAAGAGGGCACATCACCCCAGATCTACCAAATCAGAGTGTGAGGGTTGGATGTCTTTACTGCTTCTTAGTACCTAGAAGGCACTTATCAGACCTTTCCAGGGACACTAGGAGCAGGTTGGGGGTGGGGGGGAGGGTGAGTTGCAGAAGGAAGGAAGGACTAGGAATCAGGGGAAAGGGGAAGAAAGAGACCAGAGAGACAGTTTAGGGTGGTGGTCACTGGTAATGTGCTTGGGAGGCAGATAGGTCTGGATTCCAATCCTGACTCTGACCCTTGAGCTGGGTGACTTTGGGTGAGCAGCCTGACCTCTCTGGGCCTGTTTTCTCCTCTGTGAAAGGGAAACTCTGCACCTCCCGGGCTTGCTACCGGGCTCAGGGAGCTCAAGGGGAGGACACGTGGCACCGGGCCCGCAGTCAGTGCTGCATAAAGGACAGCGGTTGCCCCCACCACTGGAGGGGGTGGGGCGGGGGGGGGGAGCTGACAAGGTGCCAAGAAGCCTCCTCCTCGTTCACAGCTTCACCTGGGGCCATCCCTGCCACCTCCCATACGGACGCCCAGCGTTGGAAGGAGCTGTATGGCAGATACGATTCGGGAGGTGTCTAGAATTCCAGGGACTTTGTTCCTTTGATACCCAAGACGCAAAGGAGAGGAGCTCCCCACTCCGGGGATTGCCAAGGCTTTAAGAACTGATGTGTCCTAATGATTGGGGTGAGCAGTCACAGGAGCAGCATAGCCCTTAGAGAACATCAAGGTCAATCCCATCTTGGAGGCCCAGAGAGGGTAGGCAACCTGCCCAAGGTCACGCAGAGTGTTACGGGGATTAACCCCACAGACCTTCAGTCTCCCCATCCAGACAGCAGAAGTAACAACTGAGATTACTAAGAGGACTCAGTAGAATTTTGCATAGTGACTGACCCACAAATGTCTCAATGAATAATACTAATAGCAATTATTATTATTACTACCATTATCATCATCATCGATATTATTATTAAATCAGTTTTTTTTTATTTTTTTTTCAACGTTTATTTATTTTTGAGACAGAGAGAGACAGAGCATGAACAGGGGAGGGTCAGAGAGAGGGAGACCCAGAATCTGAAACAGGCTCCAGGCTCTGAGCTGTCAGCACAGAGCCCGACGCGGGGCTTGAACTCACAGCCCTCACAGACTGTGAGATCATGACCTGAGCCGAAGTCGGCCGCTTAACCGACTGAGCCACCCAGGCGCCCCTAAATCAGTTTATAAACAGTTCCCTAGACTCTCAGTCCAGCTCCCTTTCATTGGCCTGAATCTCACCCTTTCTGCGTTAACTAACAGTTGACAAAGTCATTGACAAGCTCTGGGCCAGACAGTGCTATTCTAACTCACTTGACCCTCACGATGAACGTGATAAGATAGATACTCCTGTTACCCCATTTCCCAAATTGGGAAACTAAACACAAGGCAATTAAGTCACATGCCCGAGATCACACGCCCAGGAAGGGGCAGAACTGTAACTCTTACTGACAATCTGGTCCCAGCATATGAATGCCAAATGCTATACTCTTAACACCTCAAAACCTTCTCCAGGAGTGAGCCTCTGTTACTTCTCCAAATTTCGAAGACTGAGTGAGGAAGATGTCTTGCCTTGCCTTTTAAGTAATTTAGTGCCAGGGCAAGGCTGGCATATAGTAGGGGCCTAAAACGTGTTCCTTCTTCCCTCTGGAACTTCAGAGCTGAATTTCTGCTTTCACAGAGCATTTCTTGGGCACCCAGCCCCACTCATAGATGGCTTGTGTCTACATACCTTACTGAACTCGCTTTTCCTATTCTAAGGGTAAGGAAGTCAGACATGGGCCAACGGCTCTCAGACTGTGTCCCCAGACCGTCGGCACCTAGCTTGAGAAAGGCAGACTGTCTGGCTTCACTCAACACTCTGTCAATCAGAAACTGGGGCCGGGGTCCAACAGTCTGTGTTTCAACAAGCCCTCCAAGACATTCTGGGGTATGCTAACAAGGAGGAACTACCAACGGAGTGATTCATGCAGCACCTGGTCTGGGCCCAGGGCTTCATGGGGGGGGACTCTGGAAAAGTAGGCGGAGCCAACTGGCCAGGTCTGAATCCTGCCCCTCCACAGCTAAGCAACCTTGGGCAAGTCACTTAACCTCTCTGTGATTCAGTTTCCCGGTTTCTAAACAAGGAGGACGGTGCCTGTTTTGTAATCACGTCTGGAGGGTTAACCGAGATCACAGATGTAAAGCACTGAGGAGGGTGAACAGCAGATAGCGAGTACTCAGTAAATGTCACCTGCTGCTTGACTGTTGTTGTCATAGGCAAAGACATGAACCAACGTGCATACTTAACACGGAAAACCGTGTGGCTTGCCTTGCAAAGCCACAAAGTTGTCTTTTTAACTCAGCTATTCGAGAAATATTCACGGAGCAGCTATTATTCGCCAGGGCCTTGTCGAGTCTGTGATGCCAAGATGAGTAAGACAGTGTCCCAGCAGACGAGTGGGGAAGGATGGGGAACAGGCCTGTGTCACAGTACCTGTGTGTGCATGGAGTAGAAAGGAAAGGCTCCTGGAGAGAATGTGTGTGTGTGCGCGCACACACACAGACTCTACTTAATCACTGATTTGGTTTTTTTTTAAATATGCAGCACATATGGGCATCAGGGATGGAATTCATTCTGTTCTCCTGACTTCCTTTTTATCAGTTTCAGGGATGAGCTCAATACCTGTGCAATATCATTATTAGTCATTCATTCACACACCATGTTTAATCCAAAAACAAAAGTCATCTTTGTCCTCAAATCACTCCCATCGCAGAAGATACGAAATTCTTCAAGACAAAATATACGACCGGAAAAGACAGGCTTGGGCTGGGAGGCCCATCCAGCAGCCAGGATTGGGCTTGGTACAGGCAGTTCTCACTCTGAGCTCCTAGGAGTGGGGAAGGCTTCCCAGAGGAGCCATGACCCCAGTGGGCTTTCTTGAAGGATAAGGACAACAGCCAGATGAAGGGATGCATAGGGCGAGGTCTGGGGAAAGGGTGTGGTGCTTCCATCCCCTCTCCAGGGACAACACTGTCCCCGCTCCCCTATGTGTTCACCAACCAGGGAGCTCCAGAACCTAGTCCTTTTGGGTTTTTCTGGAGGGTTCCTTGCACAGTCAAGACCAAGTCCCTGGTCTTTGGCTGATTTAACCTCTAGCCACCCTCATCTTCCCGGAGGTCCGGGAGGTGGGACCGTAAGTTCCAACCCTCCAATCACATGGTTGGTTCTCTGGGCAGCCACTCCCACCCTTACCTTAGGGCTTTCCAAAGGTCGCCTCATTAACATAACAAAAGACTCCCCCCCCCCCCTTACTGTGGGCAATTCCCAGGGTATCAGGAGCCCAAAGCCAGAAACCCTGGACAAGACCAAATACACGGGAGAACTATATTGTGGTCATTTCAGCGACCAAATATATATTTCTTATCAATCGCACTATCACAGAGGTGAAGTACCTGCCCAAGGTCACACAGCCAGTAAGCGGTGTTGCTGACGTTCGAATTTGGGGAGCCTCGCTCCTGGATCTATGCTCTTTAACGCTCCACCCCACAGAACAAATGAACTGGCAGAAGAGGCCAGAGAGGTTTTCTAGGTGGGATTGGTTATTTAAAGGAAAAGGAGAAAAATACAGTATCCTTTCTCTTGGAGTGTATCCATTGTGAACACATTTCTCCCTACACCGTGAGCCTCACTCCGGACTGAGGATTTTGCTATCACTCGGTTGAGAGTCATTCAGTTGCGTCCCAGAGGACCACCTGCCTTAAGTTATCATGCCAGGAAGGGAATGCTTCTCTGAGCTGCTCGTCCTCTGCAAACAGATCTGGAAGGCTTGTGCTGAAAGCGGAGTGTCCAATTACTTGTCTTTGCGGCGCTAATCTGAGCAAAGTCACAGAAGGCAGGGGAGGGTTTCCCAGAGCGGCGGTCTTCCTAGACTCACGGTCCAGGCACCGTGCGCGCGTATGCACACACTGGGATGTGTCTTCCAGGGGATAATAATATTTTTAAATCCACTTATGCATAACTGGCTTATGTAGCTGTGTAGAGGCCCCTCTGAACACCATTTCGGCGCTGGGGCTTGCCTTTATACAAAGCAATGACCCTGAAGGGCACCTGGGTGGCTCAGTTGGTTAAGGGGAAGACTCTTGATTTCGGCTCAGGTCGTGATCTCACCGTTTGTGAGATCGAGCCCCGCGTCTGGCTCCATGCTGATAGCATGGGGTCTGCTTGGGATTCTCTTTCCCTCTCTCTCTGACCCTCCCCAGCTCGCTCATGCACTGCTCTTTCTCTCTCTGTCTCTCTCTGTCTCTGTCTCTCTCTCTCAAAATAAATAAACATTAAAAAAAAAAAAGCAATGACCCGAGTGATACCATTTAACTTGTAACAGGCTGATAAACACATCCAGCTGCCACTACGGTGGCAACTATGTCCAACACTGAAGCGACGACTTCAAGTGAAATCACTTTCAAGTGATTTCGGTCCTCAGCTTGAAATCTTCTGCGTTGCAAACTTCTCTCTTGCCATCTGTTCAGTGGAAATATTCTGTTCGCAGAATATCGCTTTCACTTAAATTATCTGAGAAATGGAGACGTTGCGTTTACATCACAAGAGCAGTATCATTGGGCAGGAAATTCACTGCCTTCATTGTCACAGACTAGTGGGAAAAGAATAAAAGCAGACGTGGTTGATGGGCAGCCGAGGTCCGGTGACACTGTGGTGGTCTTTGTGTCTCAGGTCCTTGAGATAAGTCACAGTGAACTCATTGGTAGGCAGAGTGATCACGTGGCACACACCGGCCAAGGCATAATGAACTCAAAAGAGGCTCGAGCAAAACAACGTCACCATCACACTAAATCAGGGCTCTTGATTCGAATTCGATTAGTAACGGCAATTCTGTGTTTCCCTGGCAATGCTGTCTCTATTTCACAAATGGTATGAGACCTGTAAACTCTTACGCCGTGCGCATAAGAAACATGCAACCTAGCAGTGTGCTTTTGCATTTTAAACATCAGAATTTTTAAAAAATCTGACATCCCGCAGAGCCTTGGGGATTCTATTCACTCAACACAACCCCTACACTAGTCAAGTCTGAGAAACCTCAATGGAATGAGCACTGAACGGGGGCCCTGACCAAATAGAAGGTAAAATCCTGGCTAGGCAGCGAAGCCACTGTGTCCTGGGCGATCCCTTATTCACCTTTCTGGGACTCGGTTTTCTCATCCGAATGGGAAGAGTGACACTGGCCTCCCAAGCGGGGCCGTGAGAATTTTCAAGGATGTTTTGTGGAAAGTGCCAGGCATGTAGCTGACACTAGGAGTGAATTCCCTGCCCTTTTCTCTTAAGTTTTCATCCCATCCGTATGCCATTCTGTTGCTTCTCCCCTCTGAAAAATAGAGGCTGGGCCGGGGGTAGGAAGCATACCCACTGTCAGGGACAGGTCTTGTTTGTTAGGACCAGGGGCAGGCAGGCCCTGGTGGCCATCAGGGAGGCAGAGAGGTGGAGGGAGACCAAGCACATATAGCTGCCACCTGTCTCCCCAGGAAGGGGAAAGCCGGTCACTGGTGAGAGGGCGGTGAGCAGACCTGGCAGTGAATTGGGGCAGCCTCTGCAGCCTGGGATGTGACACAGGAGCAGCTGCCTCCGAGGGGCCCCTGCAGGCACACTTGGCCGCTCTCCTCTGGGTTCCGCCCGGGTTCCAGCCCAGCTGAAGACACGGCCATATGGCAGCAAGCTCTTTGGGAAGAAAAGGGAGGCTGGCCCTTCCAAAACCCAAGGGAACAAAGTCACAGAGGAGAGGCTGGCAGTGTCCCGGGCCTGGAGTCCCGGAACCCATCCAAGGGCCACAAGATGTCACTGGCACACAGCTCGGATTTCACTACCTGTCCCTCCCCTGTGCCCTCCACCTCCACAGAGGATGGCTTCCAGCCACATAAAAGCAGAGACAGTCATTCGGCGCATGTGTATTGGTCGGCTGCTGTGGCCAGAGAGACCCCGCGAGGCTCTCATGCTTATACCCGTGGCAAGCAGCCGAAACATATAGGGCTTCTAAATTTCAGATCGATGGCTAACAGCGTTACCAGACCCTAGAATGCAGCAGGTGTTCAACATATCTCGTTATCTCAACGAATTTCAGAAATCCTCAAAAGCAGCAGCTATTATCCCATTCGACAGGTGAACGAACAGACTGAGAGAGGTGATGAAGGCTCAGCTCAGTCCTTGGACTGTCTGATTCCCAAGCCCTTATGCCTCCCACCGCACCATCGTATCACCATTTGCATTTAAGAGGGGAAAAGAGACTGGTGGGTTTTTTTTTAATGTTTTTATTTATTTTTGACAGAGAGAGAGAGACAGAGCATGAGCAGGGGAGGGGAAGAGAGAGAGGGAGGTGCAGAATCTGAAGCAGGCTCCAGGCTCTGAGCTGTCAGCACAGAGCCAGACTCAGGGCTCGAACACACGAACTGTTGAGATCATGACCTGGGCCGAAGTTGGATGCTTAACAGACTGAGCCACCCAGGCACCCCATGGTGTTTTATTAAACACCTACTCAGTGCCGGGGTTTGGGATTTTACATGGATTTCTTCCTTTTAGCTCCATAATAAGTCTATGAGGTAGATGTCACTACACATCTTTTTTTTGGATGAGGAAACTAAGACTTAAATGGATGGGGTAAGAGGCTCCACATGAACTAGTTGGTAAGTGACAAAGCCAAGGTTCAGGGTAGGTCTGTCTGCTTTCCAAAGCCCATGCACTCCCCCTGCCTCAAGTCCCTCCTCTGAGCAACTAGCCAGATTAAAGCATTTTCAACATAAAACATAGTATAATAACTCTACCCACCATCAAGGAACTCACATCGAGTACCTATGTTGCTTCCAGCCTTGTGCTAGGCTCTGTAATCATTTTTTTAAATAGTTTCTACTCCTAGCCCCCCAGAAATACCCATCCAGATGGGCAGATAAGGCATGAAAACACGAAGAGAGAGTAGTAAATATGCCAGTGTTCTCAAGGACTAGACGATGGGGAAACATCAGTCTCGTCACTTCCCTGTCCTCTGCCTAGCTAGTTCCTGGTCATCCTGCAGATCTCCACCTCAATGCAGCTTCCTTAGGGAGGACTTCACTGAAAGCTCACCTTGGTTTAGGTTCTAGTAACACATCTCCAGGATTCTCAGAACCTTTCCTTCCCAGGACCCTACACATGCACCATAACCTGTCCAATGTCTGCATCCCCCACCAGCCTGTGAATGTCTTGAGTGCAGAGGTGGCCCCTAATTCATGCACTCCCTCCCCAGTGCTTAGCATCCCCGATGCCTGGCACCATGCCTGAAAGGAGTATAAAATAAATATATAGAGTAGAAAGAAGAGTAGAAAATAAGTAAACCATGGTGCAATAACTGAATAATGAAATTGGTCGGGAGAGACCTCATGAAGGAGGAAGGATTTTAGTTGCGCCTTGAAGATCAGGGGAGGCTCAAATGGGTCATGAGAGGGGAGATGATAAGCCAGGGAGGGAGCCAAACTAGCAGGGCAAATGGGGCTGTGTCAACTGGATATCCCTATGGGGACAATGTATGTGTCAACCCCTACCTCACACCATACAGATAAAATCAATCCCTGATAGATCACAGATCTAAGGGGAAAGGGAAGGTCACAAGGCTTCATCCAGACTTCCAGTAGTGATACCTCTCTCTCCCCTTCGGGGACTCACTGGGAAGACAGAGTGACATGACCCACTGGAGACAGTAATATCTAGTGAATCCTAAGGCCCTACTTTCTATGGTGCAGCCTCACCGGGATAAAACTCAACAGTAAAAGACAGCTTTTTAATGTAAATCTCCAATGCAACTGCATGAAAAAGACATCAAAAATTCAAGGATGGAATTCTCCTATGGGGGAATTTCAATAAAAATTCAGTATTAGAATGACCCAACAATAATAACTGCATTTAAAGAGTTCTTAGTATGTGCCAGGCTCTTCTCTGAGCACTTAACCAAATTAGCTTCTCCCCGGCAATCCGCGAGGCATGTACTTTTCCTATCTCCCTATCAGAGACGGGGAAACCAAGGTAACACGCATTTAAGTGATTCAAGGACATTGCCATTCAAGGGGTAGCAGCTTTGGGGCCAGGGCAGAGGACTATTTTTCTGAGCCCTGGGTGGGGGCAACGGGAAATGAAAATTCTATCAGCCACCTTGGTAGCTGTGCGGAATGAATAGGAGAACGAACATAAACACACCTTCTTACTTTTAAACGCAGTGTGCCAGTAGAGCCTTTTTTTTTAATATTTATTTATTTTGGGGAGAGCGTAAGCAGAGGAGGGGCAGAGAGAGGGAGACAGAGAATTGGAAACGGGCTCGGCACTGACAGGCCGACAGCAGTGAGCCAGATGCAGGGCTTGAACTCACGCGAGATCACGACCTGAGCTGAAGCTGGGCGCTCAACTGACTGAGCCACCCAGGTGCCCCAAGTCTTTTTGTTGTGGTTGTTGTTTTTTAACTGATTTCTACTATGACATTGTTTCTTTAGAACATAGAAGGTTAGGGGCGCCTGGGTGGCTCAGTCTGTTTAAGCGCCCGATTTTGCCTCAGGTCGTGAACATCAGCTAGTGATTAAATAAGAAGGGAAATCAATCCAGCTAAGGGAGTAGAAGGTGATGGTCGCAGTTTTTGTTCAGAGATCTGAGTGACGTAAGAGAGGCAGCTATGTGGACGGAGGGCAAGGGCGCTGCAGGCGGGAGCCCCAAGTGCAAGGGCCCTGAGCGGGGAGCCTGCTTGGTGTGGTTAGAGACCAACTGGCAGTCGGGCTGGCTGGAGTCAAGTGAATGGGGCAGAGAGGCAGCGGAGGGCAGCAGGCAATCCAGACTAAACCAGCTGGGGTCCTGTGGGCAGGGTACCCATGAGATACACACAATGTATACAGCGGGCAGGAATTCACGCCGTTTGCTCACCAGCCTTCTCTGTGTGTGAGACTCCAGCCAGTCACTGCCAACCCTGTGCACGCACTTCCCCTCCTGAACAGTCAGGCGGGACTTACGTGCTGTAGTGGGCATATGGCTGTGAGCACATGCGTTCTATTCATTCATTCCCCAGACATTCGCTGAGCACCTGCTGTAAGCCAAGGCCCTTGCTGGGTGGCAGGGATACATCATGAATAAAACATGCAGAGTCCCTGCTCTGAAGCCAGGCATCCTCTAGTGAGGAAGACTGGAAGTAAACTGAGTCACCTTGCCTGGGGACAAAGGCCCTTGCCACGAGTCTGGCCCTGCCCAAGAGGTGAGAGAAGCTGGAGAAGGGGGAACCGGCTCTGCCCCCAGGCTCCATCATAGCCGGTGATGGGCAAACGGAACCACTGCCAACCACAGAAAATCCCCAAACCTCACTGAGTCCATAGTTGGAATCACTGTCCTCTGCAAGCTTTCACAAGCTCCTCTAGCCCGGCAAAAACGCCTGGGCACCTGAGGTCACACTACCTGTAGCTCTCCACCCTTTGCTTTCTGGCAAGGGGCGGGGGGGGGGGGGGCGGTGCATATGCACATCTGGAGACACAGAAGGCGGACAGGCTATCTTTTGCCTATGGACATGACGATAAACACAGCAGCCTGCACTGCCCTGGAGGGGGTGGGCAAGGACACAGGCCAATGCGCCATCTCAGGGTGGTGTGGGCCAGGGTGGAGTGCTGGGCTGGGCTGGACAGAAGGGAAGAGGGGCCTGGGAGAAAGAGCAGACTTCAAGGAAGCCTTCCTAGAGGAAATTATGTGTCAGCTGAGAGCTGAAGCATGAATGGGAGGCATCCAGGGAGGCAGACAGAGAGGAGGGAGAGGTAGGGAAGTGGCAAAGGAAGGCCAGGCAGAAGGTGAGTTAGACAGTCCAAGATAGGGGGCCCCTGGGTGGCTCAGTCAGTTAAGCATCCAACTCTGGTTCAGGTCATGATCTAGCGGTTCACGGGTTCGAGCCCTGCGTCGGGCTCTGCGCTGACAACTCGGAGTCTGCTTGGGATTCCGTGTCTCCCTCTCTCTCTGCCCCTCCCACCCCCCCTCAAAAATAAATAAGCATTTAAAAAAAGAAGAGGAAAGGAAAAGAAAGAAAGTCCGAGATAGGAGTGAGCATGGTGGGGGTGGCAGTCCGGGCAGCTCAGGATGGCTGATGAGTAGAGTCTGAAGAGCCATGAGCTAAGGGGCAGCAAATCCAGTGGATCCCGCAGCAGGCCTTGCCACAGAGCCCCGACCCCATCCTGGAGGAATGCGGAGGCACTGAGGGTCCTGGAGCAGAGAAGAGGAAGCCCAGATTTTTGCCTTTTGCAAATCACAGTGGCTACAGAGTGGGGAATAGTTTGGAACTGGGTAAGAGGGAGTCAGAGAAGTTGGCTGGGGCTTGGAGGTGTTCTAATAATGCAGGGGAAGTTAGCAGTGGGCCAGACTAAGACGTGGGTGATTCCAGATTTGTTAAAGAATTGGCAATTAGACCAGACTGGGAATGGAGAGGTCAAAATCAAGGACGACTCCCAGATTTGCAGCTTAGGAAACCAGTTGGATGAAGGCCTGGCATGTGAAGGGAGAGCAGCTGCGAAAAGAGTCTGTGGGGAAAACAGCTAAGTTCAGCCTGAAGTCCACGTATCTGTGGGATATTTAGGGGACCCAGTGCACCATGAAGTCAGGGGTAAGAGACAGGTCTGGGATAGAGTTAAGATTCTCGGGTCCTCCCCTGCAAGGATGAAAACTACAGCCACAGGTGAGGTTCCGCAAGGAATTCCTACAGAATGAAACATGAAGAGGCCAAGGGGAGAGCCCCAAAGACACCAAATTTACAAGACAAGCAGAAGAAGAGGAGTTTGCAAAGGAGTCTGAAAATGAGAAGAAAGAAAAGAGCAACAGGGCTGTCCCAGGTGCCAAGGGGAAAGGGCACATCAGGAGGTCCGAGTGCTGGGCTGGGTCACATGATGCCCACAGGGCACGGCAGAGGCACGCAGACGTGTGTAAAAATCCTCCCAGGCTAGTGCACAAGGGGAGAGAAAGGTACTGGAAACCTCTGCACCCTACTTTTTCATTACCCTCTGCTCTCCGTGAAAGGACGGGTAGAAAAATCCCAGATCCGTGTAGTGCAGTGTTTCCCAAAGATGGTCTGAGAAACCTGGCCCCGTGAGATGAAATACACACGCACATCCATGTACACATGCTGTCTGTAGTGACCGAATGTTTAGAAGGTCGTGCACCACAGTCTCACATCAGGGTCCGATGATGCAATTCGCAGAGCAAACCCTCTAACAGCCCAGTGGTGAAGAAACCTGTTTAACTTCATTTGATCCAGCATTTCCCAAACCTCTCTGGCAATGGAACCCCATTACCTACTAACATCTCTTGGGCTGGCGTTTGGAAATGGCAGCATTGATGGAAAAGGGCATGTCTAACTGATGAAATGTCTACAGCTGGTAACCCCCTGGCGAAAAGCATCCTCTCCCAAGCTTGGGATGAAAGGCGTCCTTGGTCTGGGTCCCCCTCATTCATTCACTGATTTAAAACGTATTGGGTAGGGACGCCTGGGTGGCTCAGTCGGTTATGCATCCGACTCTTAATTTCAGCTCAGGTCATGATCTCACGCATGGGGCTCTGTGCTGACAGCCCAGAGCCTGCTTGGGATTCTCTCCCTTTCTCTCTGCTCCTCCCCTGCTCTCCATGCACTTGTGTGTGCGCTGCGCTCTCTCTCTCTCTCAAGATAATTTTTTTTTTTAAATAAAAATAAAGAAAACGTACTGGGCACCTAGGAGGTGGTGGCGTAGCCAGAAGGGCTGGCACATTTGGGGAGACGAAGATTGAGGAGACATGAGGAAGGCGTTCTTTGGATGTGCACGTTCTTGGTAGAGGATACGGCCAGCCAAATAACCAGGCAGGCGCTGGCCAGCCAGCGTGGCAGGATGAGGGAAGGAACACCACCACTACCATTTATTAAGCACCTACTGTGTGCCAGGCACACTCCATAATAATGAACAAGCGGCTAACATTTATTGGATTCCTACTCTGCACTAGATAGTCTCCTAAGTCCATCAGCGTATTTATGCTTCCAACCACCCGGGAGATATTTATTATCTCCTTCACCAGATAAGGCCACTGAGACAGACAGACGTGACATTTCTCACCCGAGGCCAAGGTTAGCAGTGTCAGAGCAGGGATCTGAGCCTAGACAGTCTGCTCCAGATATTATACTCTTCAACTCTACATTCTACACCCTTTGGAAACATCCCGCTGATACTTGAACTTGGGTTGCTAGAGTCTGAATCTGAAGTGCCAACCGTTATACCCTGGAACCACCCACATTATTGACGTTCTTTGATCTTCACGACATTTTGCCGCACGTGTTAGAAACCGCATTCACAGAGGAGGCTCCAACTTTCACACGGCTCATGGCAGGCAGTGCTGAGGCTCTTGAACTCAGGGGCGGGGTCTGACTCCAAAGCTAACGCTCCTAGGTCTATCACATCCTGCCGCCCAGACTGCTGTCATTTTTACAGGTTGGAATTGAGGTGATAGCATATTTCGCATCTACGGAGGCCTGGCGGCCTGACAAGGCAGAATGGACAGTGGCTATGATGAGACGGCCTCCTGGACACAACCCCATGTCAGGCTCCAACCCCTTATTTGTTGGGGTGGCAGGGGGGGCGGGGAGGGCGGTGTCCAGGAGGTCCTAGAGGAGGGGCCAGCATGGCCAGGGCAGAGGGAGAAGGGGAATTCGGGAGGGCTTGGCCTGAAGTCATTTTACCGACCGGTATTTGACAGCCAGCATGGCTATGTCAGGACATACCTGAGGAATGTCAGCCCAGGCTGGGACCAAAACCATGATTGTTTACCAATTTCCAGCAGCCTTGACCTTCAATGGCCAAGCAGGCTCACAGACAGTTCCCCTGTGCAAGTTTGGCCTCCTCTGAGGAGTCCTCCCTCCTTTGACCTGGAGTCATGGCCTGAAACCTGAGGTAGGTCAAGTTCATCTGCACCTTTCTACAGTCGCATGCTGCAGCCCCAATCCTGCAAATGCAGATTCCCGGGCCCAGAATGGCCGGGACTCTGCAGCACCTCTTCCAGAGATGCCAAAAGCAGTGCCTCTGAACCAGAATCTGCAGACTGCAGGCCTGGAGGCTGGGAGATGCTATCCCACCCAGGCCACGCGGCCCCTCGGCGGCTCCAGACACACACACACACACACACACACACACACACACACACACACACACGCGCCAGACCCCGAAGGAGCTCCTAACCGAAAGCCCTCTGTGCGCTGTGGATCTAATCAAGTTCTGACATCATCTCAAATTGAATCCTTTTATTAAACATTTATCTTCAGATTCCGGAGTGTCACAACACCCCATTGTCTTAAGTGACAGAAAGGAAAATAGCGTTTGCCTTTCCCACAGCAACCAAAGTCCTGTTCTCAGCAGCCCGCGAGCGACAGCCAGGTCTTTCCAGAGCCCTGTCTTCCTCCACCTGCGCGGGGTCCTTGGCGGTCCCCCTGCCCCGAGCTTGCCTCCGGTTCCTCGACACACCCGCCTCCCTCCTGATCTCCAGCCTCGCTGAGCTGTCTGGATCAGCTGCAAGTTCTCTCAGTCATTTTCCTCAGCCTTCCAGAACCCCTTTCCTCCTGGGGATTGCGGCAGAGAGACGGAAGGCGGCCCGGCTGTCTCGGCTGCTCCTCTCTGAGCACAGGCTGGCTCTGGGGGGCAGAGCTCACGGGGTCCCACCCCTGGCCTCCCTCCACCCCGCTCCCAGACTCTGAAGGCTTCGGAACAGATTCTAGTGTTTTCGTCCTTCCCTGCTTCCCTAGCAGAGTGCCTAGCACAGAGAAGGCTGGCAAGGTGTCTTCATTGATCAGTGACTCAATAGTTAAAGACCAAGTGTTGTCCTCCGCTTTGTCGTTTGGAGAACTCTCTTTGGACGTTCCCCAAAGGTGATCGAATTCTAGCAGGCTGATCCCTGCCAGTCAGACTCCTGGGAGACTCACCTTTCCCTCGTCTGCAAGTGTCTCCTGGGCAGAACTCTCTTCTGGGGAGTAGACACTTCTGAGCAATGAGAAGCTCCCACCTGGGTGACCAGTCCAAGTCTTTTTAAACACCCGGGAATACTAAGGCTCGAGTTGCGATCGTTCCTTTCTCTAGGCATGACAAGACCCACCAGTCCTGTGACAACAATAATTACAGATCATGTGTACCGACAGCTCACAACACACACTGTTCTAAGAGCGTTACATGTGCATTAAACTTATGGAGCCCACACAAGGAACTCTGGAATAGGTAATGTTCCTTACCCCATTTTACAGAAAGGAAACTGAGGCCCAAAGTGGTTAAGCAACTTGCCCAAGGCTACATACACACCCAGGCATTCTGACGCCCCGGTCCTGAGTTTCTAGGAAACTAGGTAACATTTACCCAATAGTTACTATCTAGCAAGCTTGCGAGCCTCTAGTAGAAGGGGCTCGTGAATAGAACCCACTCAACCAGTTGACACGATCATTGAATCGCATGATATGGAAAATGCTGGAGCAGGATTTCTAGTGAATATTAGAGAGTCTCCCGCACCCACCGAGAGAACAGAAAGTGTGCAGTTCGATCCCTGTCCTTGATGCATGTGGAACGCCGTTAGGACAATGACACAGAAACTCGTGAAATCCGAAATAACAAGACAGGCCAGCTGTACGAGAGCTGTCACGAGGCAGCCTGCGGTGGACGGCCGGATGAGTGGTCTTGGAGGTAAAAACAGAGCTGGAAGGAAAGAGACGCAGTTCTGAGATGCACCATCAGGAAAGGCTCCTTAGATCCTAGCTTCCAGGGGTGGAAGGCAGAATCATCTAGTCCACCTCCCAGCCATTAAAGAAATGCTCTCTTCAGCATCCCTAAGACGCAGCTGACCACTTTCAGCTTGAATGCCTCCAGTGACGGGTAGCTCACTACCTTAGGAGGCAATGCTGAAAACTACCACACTGGCTCGGGTACCCACCTGACATCTCCTGCCCTACACAGGACCAGGCAAGGTTGAGGTGCAAAACTGAAGAAGATGTTCGTTGTGCCTGCACGATCCTGAGAGCGAGTGCCTCTTTGATTTGGACCCTAGGCACCTCATCTAGTCCTGGCCCTGCCAGAACATCCCCACCCATGGCTCCCAGCTGTCCCTCTGGAGTAAACCAGACACTGTTTTAGGTGAAGGGGAGGAAAGAGTTTGATTCATCGGGGAGGGGAGTTGTAAGCAAAGGTGGGCACCGGGGCAAGGGCAAGATGCAAAGGCACAGCAGGGAGAGGAGAGTCAGGGCAGAGAAGGTGAAAAGCTTTGGGTCCCACTGAACATAGCTGGGATGTCTGGTTGTCCAGATGTCTGCCCTTTCTGCGACAGGCGCTGGGGGTCTTGAAGATTTCCAAGGCACAGAGTGTGTTTGGCTTGAAAACAAGAGTGTGCTCGCATGAGCGGCATCCCCGGTCCTGTGGCTCCTCATCACGTGAAACGTTTCTGTCCTCTTGGGTCAGTGGTTTAGATGGCATTTGACCACTGTGGCCTGGATCTCTGCCATGAAATCGAATGTGCCAAAGCAGGGAAAATGAACCATAGGGGGTTCAGAGAAAGCAGTTGTCAGAAAACGAAGGTGGATTATGCAAAGCAGAAAAGGCCGCTGGCATTTTCTCTCCAAGGAGGGATCTGAACAACACACCGGAGATCTTCGTGAGATGCTATCGGGAAGGAGCGTCCCGGGGCAGCTGGGGGGGGGGGGGGGGGGCTCAGTCGGTTAAGTGCCTGACTTTGGCTCAGGTCGTGATCTCACGGTCCATGAGTTCAAGCCCCGCGTTGGGCTCTGTGCTGACAGCTCAGAGCCTGGAGCCTGCTTCAGCTTCTGTGTCTCCCGCTCACTGCTCCCCCCACCGCCCACCCGCCTGCTCACACTCTGTCTCTCTCTCTCAAAAATAAAAAAAGGGAAGGACCATCCCTCAGATGGCAATGTCCACGGGGCCGGGCCCCATGATCTTTGTGCACGAGGTAGGGGAAGGGATGCTATCTCTGCGGGAATTTTGATTTCCCTAGCATTTATTATGCGGCAGGCACGGTGTCCAGCACTTTTTGACGTCTTGTTGGGGTTTACAACAACCTTACCCCATTCTTCACAGAAGGAGATAGAAGCTTGGGGGGTGGGGGGAGTGGGACGGAGCCACGTGCGTCATGCCCAGTCTCGTTCACTACAGGACGCCCGTGCTCACCAGCCTGCACCTCTGCACGGGGTTTGCAATTTACCGGGTGGGTTTATTAGTTCCCGTTTCATCTATTCACTTCTACCATCAGGGAAAGCAGGACTGCCCCCTGTTCCCACCTGGCAGATCAACAGACCTCCGCTGACTTCACGACCATCCCTTCTCTCCATCCCCACTGCTCCCACCCCGCCTGGGCCGCCACCATCTCTCCCCTGGACGCCTGCCACAGCGATCCAGGCAAGGGATCCTGGTGGCTCCAATGGGGCTGGTGGCTTCCAGTCTCACCCTTCCCTCACATGCCCCACTTGGCCATCAGTACCGACATCCTAACATACAAGTCTGGTCACATGTCCCCCTTGCTTAAAACCCTTCATTGGCTCCCCACTGCTCCTAAATTCATACCTTAAATGGCTTATTAGGCCTTGAATAATCTGACTGCAGCCACTAACTCTCCCAACTGATTATACGCGCGCGCGCGCACACACACACACACACACACACACACACACACACACAATTATATCCAGCACAACCATCTGTCCTTCAGACAAAGGCTCTTGGCCTCAGGATCCCGTCCTCTGTCTCTGGTTAACCCTTGCTCCTCTCCCTAGCACCTTTCTTCCCTCCCCTCTTTCATCTGCCACCTTCTACTTACCCTTCAGGGCTCCTCTGAGATGAGGCTTCTTCCAGGAAGCCTTCCTGACAACCCACCAGCACCCAGACTGAGCTATGCACGCTTCTGTGCACCCTCCAGGGTTCCATGCTCTGCTGTGACAATATCACACAGGGGTCACCTAGAAATCCACTGCCTGGAGTCAAATCTCAGCCCTTTTGATCACACTGGCAGTAAATCCTTAGATGCATTCCTCTACCTCTATGCCTCCGTTCCCATGCCTTTAAAAAGTGGAGAACATGGGGCGCCTGGGTGGCTCAGTCGGTTAGGCGGCCGACTTCGGCTCAGGTCATGATCTCTCGGTCCATGGGTTCGAGCCCCGCATCAGGCTCTGTGCTGACAGCTCAGAGCCTGGAGCCTGTTTCAGATTCTGCATCTCCCTCTCTCTGACCCTCCCCTGTTCACGCTCTGTCTCTCCCTGTCTCAAAAATAAATAAAACGTTAAAAAAAAAATTTTTTTAAGTGGAGAACATAACAAAAGGGGTTTTTTGAGGATTAAATATAAAGTGCTAAGCCTGGCGCCTGGCTCATGGCGGCTTCTCCCAGAGGCCAGTGATCACCACCCCTGAGTCATACAAGTTAATTATTTGTCCCGGTGCCTCTTGGACTCAGTTGTTGGGGACAGAGAATCCTGCTGTATCAATGTCCCCTCTATTGCGGTGCCCAGTTCAAACCACCACACCTCGTAGGCTCTCAGTAAAAGTTGAGGACTAGCGGAAATACTGAATGCGTCAAAAAGCATACAACTTGCCCAAGATCACATGGCTAACGGATGACAGAAAGAGGGACCAAATGCGAGTGCTCTCAGTGGCAAGGCCACCTTTCCACTACACCGTAAGGCCTCTCAAGATGAGGCAGAGCTGCTGACACATGACGGTATCCATTCAATACCCACCTGCCCCTGGGGTCCCGGGGTTGACAGAGTCATCTGAACAATCCTGTTTTGTAGGATCTATGCGTATCCGCTCCCTATGCTCCCTGGGCATGCCTCCCCCAGGGAGCTCTCTTGACACAGCAGAGTAATCCCCATTCTCTTCAATGAGTCTGTGAGCTTCTCAAGCACAGGAGCTGTGTGTGCTCCATCCGTGTCCCCCACCCCCACCCCCAATGGGCCCCAGCAAAGACAATAGCACCTACTAGCTAGCAGGCACTGAACAAGGCCTCTCAATACAGCACTCTGGGAAATTCTCACAACTCTATGAGACAGGTCCCACTGCCTCCCCATTTTACAGATGAAGAGACTGAGGTTCAGAGGGCTTCCGTGGTGTAACGGTGATACAAACCCAGCTTGCCTCCAGACTTGGGCTAACCACTGACCTTCACGGCCTCCCTAATAGTAGGAGCTACACTAACGGATCCGTATTTCAGGAAGATTCCTTCACGGCCTGTGACAACACCGAGGCCTACAGGTCGATGTCACAGGGTGCTTTTAGGTGGGCTCGTTACCTGAGCAGAGGGTCCTTAACCTCATCGGGAGCAGGCTTTCCATCACAACGTGGCATGAAGTGTGTCTGAGCTTTTCCTGTCTCCAGGGCCGCCTCCAGTGTCAACAATGGCGGGGGACGGGGGACAAAGTTGCAATGAGGGCGCTTGACGTTCAGGACCCAGATCCTTCCACCTCCTCAGAAGTCAAGCCCATTTCCGTCCAGTGTAGGGTCCTGACCACCATCTCCAGCTTCCCCACCCCAGTCCAGTCCGTAAGCACCTCGGCCCGCTGGTCTTAAATCCACACAAAAGACTATTTTAACACGTATGATTATGTTCATTAGGAATAGTCTTGGCTCCCGAGGCTTTTTTTTTTTTTTTTTTAGGTTTTTAAATTTATTTTTCAAAGAGAGACAGAGAGAGAGCGCAGGGGAGGGGCAGAGAGAGAAGAGAGAGAATCCTAAGCAGGCTCCGCACGGTCAGCACCGAGCCCGATGTGGGGCTCGAATTCACAACCCGTGAGATCACGATCTGAGCCGAAACCAAGAGTTGGATGCTTAACGACTGGGCCACCCAGGCATCCTGTCAACTCCAATGTAAAGGATGGTTTACTCCCTCCTCATCACACAACCTTGGAGGTAAGAGGCCCAGGGCTGCTGCAGTTCCGTGGCGGCATTGCCCCCATGCCTTGAGCCTATTTCTACCATCATGCCGCTCTCCATCCGCAGGGTGGCTCCGTGGTTCAAGACCGCACCGGAGCTGCCCAAGCCAGGGGCGCACAGAGGGCGCGTCCCACCCGCTGAGGGTTCTTTCTCAGAAGTGACTCCCACCCCCACGGCCGCTGCCATCCCATTGGCCAGAACAAGGTCACGTGGCCACCCGTGGCTGGCACAGCCGCGCAAATCCGTGGGGAAACGTCCGCGCGGGCAAAATATGGCAAGGCAAGGGAAACCCTGGGCTAGGGAACCCTGGCTGCGCCACCGCGAGGTGTAGAGAGGAACTGTAAAAAGAGCCCCTGTGCACTCAGCACCAGACTAGGAACTAGAACATCCAGTGCGTCGAAGCCGGTCCTGGGCCCTCCCTGCTGCCACCAACCCCCCCAACTCCCCCACCTCCAGTCCACACCCTCTTGAATTCCGTGGTCGGGGTTGCCTTGCCTGGCTTTACCGGTTCACCGCTTGTAAATGATCGTCAGCCTAGTTGTATAAGTTTTTACCTTTGTGAAAATAGAATCATACCATAAGTATATATATTTATATATAACATCTAGATGTTATACATGTCATAGCTATATATATATGTTCTGCAGCTATATATATATATATATATTTCTGCAGCTTGATTTTCTGTTCAGTATTATGGGTGTGGGATTCACCGGTGTTGACACGGGTAGCTGTAATCCATTCGTTTTCACTGCTGTGTAGTATCCCGTTTTATCAACATACTCCAAGGAGTTAGCATTCTCCCGACAACAGAACCATGGGCTTGTCCCAGTGTTTTGCCCTTACAAGCAGGGCTGGGAGGAACATTCGCACGCACATTTCCTCATGCCTACATGCAAGAATTTCTCCGAGGCAAATTTCTAAGAGAAACTGCTGGGTTGTGGGGGGGATACACATATTTTCATATTGTCAAATAGGTTTTTAATAAGCCAGGTGCAAAAGGTGGTGGCGATGCCCCAGGGGCTCTAATGGTTTGAGACAAGTGTTCATCCATTTAGGAGGATGGAAATGTGTAACACACCGCCTGCTCGCAGACCTGGGTGGGCACACATACGCACACACAGACTCATTCATTTATTGTCCATTTGTTCAATAAACATTTGTCATGTAGCCATTCTCATCAAGTAGAAGCCACACCATCAGTGTAATGATGATTCTTCAGGAGGAAAGAAACACAGTGCAGTAAATGAATCCATCAATTACAAGACACATTCTAATTTCAGCAACACTGAAATGTGCGTGTGAGAGCATCTTAGAGTCAAGGGAAATATGGTACCTTCAGGGAATTCTCTAGAGGAAATTCCGCCCTGAGGAGCTTACAGACTTGAAGCTACTTGTTCCCAACAATACCCTAACAGAGGTCATGGTCAAAGCAGACACAAGGTGCTTGAAAGCCTTGCTACCCAATCCCAACTGTGGTCCACTTGGGAGCTTGTGAGAAATGGAGTCTCAGGCCCTGCCTCAGAACCACTGAGTCAGAATCTGGCTTAACATGAACCCCGGGCGATTCCCATGCCCATTGAAATCTGAGAAGCAGGCAGAGACCCATAGGGAAGAGAAAGAGTCTTTCCAGTTGAGGGCAATCAAGAAAGTCTTCCTGAAAGAGGCATCATTTGAAGAGGAAAAACTACGTCTGTGCTCAGGACCTCTGGGAGGTGAGCTGGCGGTCGGTGGGCCAGACACCTTACCCCCTTCTCATCCCGCCCCAGGGGAACCTGAACGGGACCTAACCCATGGTGGGTGCCTGAAATAATCCAATGAGTGCATGAACAAATGAGCGAGCTCACAGACAGCCACACAGGCTGCTTCAAACCCTCCAGCACCGGCTGCCGCTGGCATCGTGCTGGCGGCTGGGGGTCCCAGCCAGGGAGGAGCCCGGCACTGCCCACCCACCCCAAGGTCTCCTGAATCCCCACCAGCAGGGAGGGCCCAGCCAGCAAAGTGAAAAGCCAGGAGCAGAAAAGGTTGAAAACACAGAGAAAGCAGCTCCCACCAAACCCTTCATTTGCTTCACTTAAAAAATTACTTAGCCAGCCTCCTGCCGGTGCCTCCCCCCCTCCCTCCGAGCACCCGCCCCGCTCTCCTTCAGCTTCTCATGAATATGTGGGAAATAAAACGGTGTCTGTTCAGCCCCTAATGACCAGGTTTATGAAGAGCTTATTGTATCTCAAAGAAATGAGACAGCAGTTGGTGTTGTGAGATATTAATGTGCTTTTTACAAAGCTGATGAAACCTCCTTTAAACTACTTAATACCTGCAAGCTGAAATTTCCAGTCTGAGAGTAAATTCCTGGAGGCAGAGCCTCAGGCACAGCCCTTGGCCTTTCTGTCTCAGCTGGGCGGGCAGTCATTCGGCTCTGGGGTCGGTGGGGCACTGCTGCCCTTTGGGGTGTGGGTCCAGTAGAGATTTCGTGATTGTTGGGGGCCTTGGCAGAATAATCCTTTCTAGTTCACAGTGGGAGAGTCTCTCCCACATCCTCCTGCTCTAAGAGCTCAAAGTCAATGCCTTTCTGGGGAGTGGGGAGTGAGATGCTCCCCCCTCAGTTCAGCCTGGGCCCCCAGCCCCCCTGGGGACGTGGCCCCTGTCCCCTCTTCTGCCCTCACCCCCTCCTAGCCAGCCCTCTACATGGGACCCATCTTCTTGTAAGTCTCCAGTCCCGCTCTGACGTCACGCGTCCACCCCGGCCGACCCCTCACACGGGTTGCCCTTCATCCAGCAGGTGTGCTGGTAAATGTCTAGCAACTGGCTCTCCGGGCAGGGAAAGGGGACCTCGATCTATCGTACGTGCCAATTCTCGGGGTGCAAATCCTCCCACCGTGGCTGCCCGCGTGAGTGACCATGAGACTCTAACGAGCAGCCGCTGGAAGCTAGTGCAAGCCTGCTCCCGCACACCTCTGCCTCCGGGCTCCCTTGTACCCCCAACCCTGGTCCAGGGGACCTTCCCCGACCCCCCGAGACAGTCTGTCCCCTCTTGTGTGCCCCGCACCTCCCTGCCTTTGCTCTTGCTGATCCCTGTCCTACAAATCTCTTCTCACCGCCCCCCCCACCGACTTCCTCATCACCCTCCGACACACACATGCTCACTCTCACTCACACACTCACAGTCACATGTGCCCCTCCTGTGCGCCCCGAGACACGCTCTGCTTTGTCGCCGCACAGACCCTGCTACACCACAGCGTCTGGCATCCATCTCCCCCCGCACACTACAAGTTCCATGGGGACAGAAAGTATATGTTTTTCCTCTGTGTCCCCAGCAGGTTACACCGAGCATGGCATACGGTCGGCACTACACAAATCTTAGCTGAACAACTAACTCTGCTGTCATAAGGCCTCATACATTTGGCTATAGAGTATGTGACACATTACATTCTAGTAAATTCTGTGCTGTCTGTCTTCCCCCCCCCCCCCCAGACTGAGAGCCCCCGAAAGGCAGGGAATCAGGTTAGATTTCCCTCCACCACCCCAGTGGTCATGGTCACATGGTCAGCCCTTAGTCCCTACCTTGGGGAGAGAGCCTGCCTAAGGACGAAGCCAACTGAGAGGAAAACCAGAGATGGGGAGAGAGACCCCAGATTTTTGAGCACCTGGATCCATCTGTGCCTGAAGCCGTCAGTCCCTGGGCTTGATGAGCACCAACCTGAAAAAAATACAGCAGGACCCTAGGCTGGCATCAGGAAAGCCAGACTGTGCCACTCTGCACTGACTGTTGTGACGTCTCGAAGATGTTCTACCACATTTCAACTCCAAACAGAGGTGGCTGAGTGCTGCTGACGCCACCTCCCTTTCATGAACCTCAGCACCTCTTCGTTCGGACTGAATCCGTGGCCACAGAGCTTCAAGTGCTCCTGGAGACCCTTTACGCCTCCAGCCCACCCTCACCGCCTCACTGCTACCGTTAGCCTCTGGACTATTGGGACCCATCCCGTCATGGCCTGCGTCTCAGTTTACCTCCATTAGTCCTCACTACCAATCATTTGTCCCTCAGGACTCTGTTCACCTCCCAATCTGCCCCAATCTCCCACCTCACCCCGCCCCCCCCCCCCCGGCCTTTCAAATCCCTGCCCAGGGGTCCTCGGCATTTGGTCCAGAGGTCAGGAACCCCCTCTCCTAACCTCTTTTGTGCTCACTCATAGAAACCTGGCTGTCCCTTGAGACACCACTCACAGGGCTGATAATTCACAGGGGATGTTTTATTGCCTCTTCCCAAAAGCCCTGTCTAAAACTCATCCAGTCTTCTCTTCCCTGACTCTCTCCTGCCCAGTCCCAACTTGGCATCCCCCCCATTCTTTGAGGAGGTAAGCACCGGCCCACCTCATTCTCCCAGGCCACCCTGCAGCCATCTTGGATTTCACAAGCAGTCAGACAGCCTTCCCAGTACCTGGCCTTGAACACCTTGCTCGGCGAGCACATCCCAGTCCCAGCTTGCTGGTTGTTAACTGCTGACATCCTGTGTACCCAGGATTTCAAGCAGCCCCACTAAGTGCAGGAAGAGGGCTGTACAGGCGTGGCTCCCGGCTGTGACAGATAGAGCAAGGAGCAGCTGGGACTGAGGCCCCATCTCCTCTCCCCACTCGCCAAGAATTGGTGGAGGGTTGAGCTCTGTGCCCCGGGCCTGGCAGCTCTCCAAGCCCTGGGCCCAGCGAGGGCCCCAGAAGAACAGAATCTTCCTACAGCCAGAGTGGCTGGGCCAGGCTGGGCACACACCATCACCCATGAGAGCACTACCTCTGAGGTTTCCGCTCTTCTCCTCCCCACCCCCACTCCACCACCCACAGGGGCATCCCTCCCGGCCTCCTAGGTCGCCCAGCAGGAGGGCTACCTGCTTGGAGAAGGCCTCCAACACGATGGCATGGGACAGGGTAGGAGAAAATTCTGTATTTACTGAGACAAAGTAAGTCTTACTCCAACAGAGACATGTTGGAAGCAGCTGGTATGGTTCCCTGCGTCAAATCGTGGTCCAGACAGGACCATCATTTAGCTAGAAAGAGCCTCACACCAATAGTTTCTAAAAACAACCAATGATTTGGGATTTATCAGAATAATGTGATGAATGCTTTGCGTATCATCCTTAACTTGGTAGGCAGCTTCCTAATACATACTTAACTACGTATAGAAAATAAAAGTGAACGCTTAGTTTTGTCTTTTATATTTATTGGTATGACCTTTCCGATTGCTAGAGACTTTGAATGTCATCCCTACCTCCACCCGACCCAAGCCACCCAGTTCATGGTCTCATCCTTGACCGTGACATGACCAATAGCCACGTCCCCTCAGTGATCTCAATCGCTGGCCCCCACTTTCTGACTCTCATGCCCCAGTCTTCCAACTTACTCCCAGGAGCCCCCGGCTCTGGCAGTTCTTTGACCCCCACCCCACCCTAGGCTTCCAATGCATTGACCCTATCACCTCTTCACTGCCTCCTTCCCCAGCTTAGAGTCTGACCCATCTTCATAATCACTGCCTCCCCCACCCCTGCTCTTGGACTCATTCCACAGACCCCCACCCTGGTTAAAGGCAACCCTCCAGCCAGACTCAGCCACACCCTAGATGTAGCTGGGCCTCATCCCCTCTCACACTGCTCCTGCATTCCTCCCTCGTCTCTCCAGCTATCATGCCTTCCCTCTCTTCTGGAACATTCCCACCAGGATCACTCATGCCTTAACATCTCCCCCAACACAGAATGGACAGCAGAGCAGCAGACACCTCACCAGCACAGTACAGGGGGGGCAGAGGGGGGTTGAGGGAAAGAGACAATAAACGATATGTTGGAGGCTGGGGCAGCCAGACCAGCATGTGCAAAGGTCCTGTGGTAGGAGGGAGCATGCGTGACAGAAGGCTGAGATGGCATGTGCACAGAGAGGGAAGTGGGCAGGAAATAAGGCCAGACGGAGGTGGGGATCAGGCCGCTTTAAGATGCTGAGCTTTCCTTACAGGACTGGGAAGCTATTGGGCATTTCAAGCTAGAAGTGGCTTGATCAGATTTGCATTTTCAAAGGATCGCTACGATTACTCTGTAGACAAGGATGAGAGTGAGTGCAAAATGACCAGTGGGGAGGCTGTCATGCAGAGAAGCCAGGATGGTGGCCTGGCTGTGGGTGTTGCTGCCAATGGAGAGAACTTGACAGTTTTGAGAGACACTGCGAGTGAATGCAGGCAGGACGTCCTAAGGGAAGGGACCTGCAGTCAGGAAGAAGAAATGTAGGCAGTGACAACTGGACTCAGGCTTGCATCGGCAGCGATGGAGAGGCATTCACTGAGCTGGTTGGTGCCTGCAAAAGACCAGGTTTGAGGGGAAATGATCATGAGTTCAGATAACGTGGGGCCCTTAGAAGACAGGGTGGAGGCACCACCCACAAGCCCTTAGTCTGGAATCGAGCAGTGTCCCCAGTTTGCTGTTGTTGTTGTTGTTGTTTAATGTTTATTTTAGTTTTGAGAGAGAGAGAGAGAGTGAGCAGGCCAGGGGCAGAGAGAGAGGGAGACACAGAATCCGAAGCAGGCTCCAGGTTCCGAGCCATCAGCACAGAGCCCGATGCGGGGCTTGAACTCATGAACCGTGAGATCATGACCTGAGCCAACGTCAGCCACTTAACCGACAGAGCCCCCCAGCCGCCCCGTGTCCCCAGTTTGTTAGGAGTCTCGGGGTCCACATCTCACCTCCTGCACGGATTGCTTACAAAGATGCCCGGCACCAGATTGGCACTGATGAGATATTTGCCAGCTTGAGTTGAAAGCAAATGAAAGCACTTTGCAAAGCACTTTTCAAATACACTGATTTGTAATTTTACCAATAGGGAGGAGATTTTATCCTCTTAGCAGCTAGACTCTTAGCAGTAGACTCTTCTCAGGTCCTAGAGGGAGTTGAGGCCTCCTGGGGATGCTTGAGGAGAGGGCGGAGAAGCAGGGTGTGTGGGCAAGAAGGGTTCTGCCCCAGGGGAGCATTTCAAGCGAAACGCTGTGCTCCTGAGTCCCCACAGAGCTTCAGTGAAGTTACCAGAAGTCTCCATATCCTCTGGGGAATCGTTTTTCTTGCAGAAGTCAGGAAAGGGGGTGAATATGGTACAGAGACAGTGATTGGGGCGATCAACCATCTTCTCTGCAATATGTCGCATAAAATAATAGCCTTAGAAATGCCTAAAACGCTTCCCTTTATAGAAGTACACCTGTATCGTATAGAAGCAGGTGTATATGATATATACACAGATCTATGTAAGAATGCCCTAAAGTTCCTAAATCATATCCGTAGTACATGATAAAACCTACTTTATGGGATATGAAGGTTCAGCACCCCATAGGAAAACAGATTGCTAACACGGACCGAGAACTGTATTAATTAGGTTATATTAGCTACTGTCACAGAAAAATCCCAAATGTCAGTGGCTGAATATAGTCAGCATCCAATTCTCCCTCACAGCGATGCCCCCAAGCACTTTTACCGACGTGCCAGGCACTCGCTCTGAGCACTTTATATGTGTCAGCTCATTTAATCCGCGAAGGAAGAACTCCTTTGATCTCCACCTCTCAGGTGAGGAATGCCAGGCTGGACCCAGGCCACAGGAGCTGCCAGCATGGGTTTGCCTATTTATTCATTCAGAGAAAGTTCGTCTGCTGGTGTGGTGGGGGGGGGGGGGGGGGGGGGGCCGGTACGACCGTGTGTGAAACTGACAGAGGTTTCTACTGTGGCGGAGCAGACCCGCTTGGCAAGCTCCAGCCCACAAATCAGTCCTTCACGAAGACCACATTCACTTCACAGTCATTGGTGGAGCCGGCTGGGACCTTGGGTTTTCATCTGAGCCTGTGTTCACCTTCTCGGCCATCTGCCAGAAAAGATTGAGTCAAAAGGCCTTCGTTGGAGCCCTGGATCTATCGTTTCCTGACCACAAGTACTTACTCGGATCACTTAGCCTCCCTGAGCCTCAGTTTCTTCATCTGTGCAATGGAAGAGATAATAGTCCTCTCACAGGCCTATGGTAGAGCCAGAATGAGTCGTAGTTCAAGAGCCTGGCAGTGGGGCTCAGCCCCCACTGGGGGCTCAACCCCTCCCCATCATCCCCCCCATCATCCTCCTCCCCTGCCCAGAGCAGCTAGGGGCTGGGCACAGTGGATTCCAGGCCCTGCAGATGGGAAGGCACTCTGCAAGCTCATTTAAGGGCTGTGAGAACGTTTGTCGGCATCCGTGTGGGGTCTGTCTTCTTTGCAAAGCGATCTGCTCTCTGGCATGCAAAATGCGAGGTGACTCCCAGCGGAGCTGGGGCACAGAGGCGGGTGTACTGACGGGTTCATCAGCCTCCTCCTCGGCAGTCCCCAGCCCCGAGCCAAACCTCTGCTGCCCGCCAAGCTTCAGCTAATCCTCAGAAGCCTCGATGCAGGGACGGAAGGCTGGGTTTTGAAGTCTTAGGCCTTAGATCCTTTCCATTGCACCGCAGGTGTGTGTGTTTTGATTCACCAGGCAGATGTCCAAACAGACAAAGTGATACCTTCCTTCAGGGGCCGGGGAGAGGGCTGAGCCAGCTTCAGAAGAGCCAGAAGTCAGCAAGAGGCCAGTGGGTGCTGAGCCCCTGGAAACTCTGATGTTTCACGTGTCCTTTCTCCTCTTGTTTTCCAGGGAACTTCAAAGGTCTCTGCAAGCAAATCGATCACTTCCCAGAGGATGCAGATTACGAAGCTGACACAGCAGAATATTTCCTCCGTGAGTGCATGCAATTTTTTCTCCCTTCTGGTGGTGGGTCCAGTTCTTCTAACCTCCAGAGCACCAAAGGCCAGGACTATCCAGAGATCCCTGTATCAGCAGAGGGCAGGAAAAAGCTGAGCCTCGCTCCTTTCCTCCTGTCTGGAGGCCAAACCTTCATGCATGCTGTTCCTTCTGCCTGTAACCCTCTTCCCTCCCCTTTGTCTGATAAACTCCTATTCATCCTCCAGGTCCCAGCCTGAAACATCACCTCCTCCAGGAAGTCCTCTGTGCCCCTAACGGGTTCCCAGAGCACAGCACATTTATCATGCTGTGGGGTCCTGATCTATTTGAGTAAACATCTCCCTGGCAGTCCCACCAATTATGTTAGGCCAGGGACCCACCCTATCTCGTTCACGTGTTCATATTCCCAGCCCAATGCCCTTCACATAATAAGCGCTCAGTAAATATTTCTTGACTAACTCAATGAAGAAACTCATCAGGCAGTTTCAGATTGGAACTTCGACCGAGAACAATACATGAGATTTTTTTTTTCTTCCCCCGCAATCAAGTCACGGTTAAATCCTGAGGTACATGCTGTGACCTTAAATCCACCTGAGGCATATTAACAAGAGAAAGCATTTTGAGTCCCAAAGAAAACTTCTCAAGAACCAACAAAAACTAACAAGGTAAAATGCTCCCTGAGAAAGGGATTTCCAGGAGAGGGGCTGAGGGTCCTTGACACCTGGGACAGCAAAGCCACCCAAGCAGAAGTGGGTGAAAGCTGTGCTCCACGCTCTCAAGAGGCTCTTCTAGAAGAGGTTTGCTCTCCACCAGGAGCGTCCCCACCTTCTGTCCCCGGTGACCTTCCCAGCCGCACGGAGGCCGCTAAAGCCTCCCTCCCATCCGCCTCCCCCCCCCCCCCCCCCCCCCGCCCCCAGCAGAATGGCTAGCATCACTCTCTGATCACTTTTATGGAAAATATAGGAGGCATTTCATTACATGGATCACCCTGTCTCTTTCAGTAACTACTCTTCACATCAAAGCCAACTCTCGGGTCAGCCTTAGAATCAACCTGGTTTCATTGAAAAGCCCATGGAACATGAAGTCAGCCCAGTGGCGAGGAAGAGAAAGGAAGGGAACACGATGTAATTTATAGACTTCTTTTGAAAGGGAGAAAAATATCTTACAATGCTCATCATTTCCGGTTATGAACTCCCGAAAGGCACTGCTCTTAAATGGAAGTCCTAAAAGACGGGTTGGGCTATCGTTCCCCACTACCACGTCCGGGGCTCTTGCAGGAGCAGTGCGGTGGCATAAAAGCGGGCTGAGACCTAGGCCAGAACCTGTGCTCGGTGCTGGGGAGATCCAGGTGAAAAAGACAGGCGCAGCCCGTGGCCCCAGGCAGCGCCCAGCCTGGCCGGGAGGCCCCTCAGAGAAACAGCTGGCCTCGGGAGACGCGGCGCGGGACGGATGCGGCCTGCTGGTGGCGGTGGGAGTCGGGGGACCACAGCCTAAGCCTCGTGCCAGGAGCCACCCTGGTTGAGCACAGCAAGGATGTGATAATCAGCTAGAGGGCTCAAAGGAGGAACTTTGTCTCCTTCGTCGCTGTGCCTAGAACAGCTTCTGGAATAGAGCAGACACTCCATAAATGTTGTCTGTTACATAAAGGGCAGATATAGGAGTCTTCAGTGGCTGTTTCTACCTACTCCATACCTCCATAGCCTCATTGTTTAAGAGAGAATCGCAGAAAGTGTTTGGTTCACTGGGGTGTCCCCGGACAAAAGACCTGAATTGGTTAACTGCTGTTAACAGGGCAGGATTCCAAGGGTCTGATTTAAGCTTACTTAACCCAACGGTATTTTTTGAGCATTGTAACAGGAGTCGGCAAACTTTTTCTATAAAGGGTCAGACAGCAAATATACCAGGCTTTGTGGGCCATACAGCCTCTGTCCCAACTACTCAAAGCTGCCCGTGGAGTCTAGACATAATGGAAGCCAATGAGTGTGGCTGTGCTCCCAGGAAACTTAACTTCATTTACAAAAACAGGCAGCAGGCTGCACTTGGCATAGTTTGCTGACCCCTGATCTAGACTACGCTAATCTTGGGCTAGGTGACAAAAGTAATTCTGGAAAGCCGGAAGACAGGAGTTCCTATCCTTATCAATAGAGTCTAAATCCTAATACATTCTAACTAGATGGTCTCATTCTTAATAAGCTCTCGAGACGCTAGAAGCCAGGGATCGATCGTTCTTCTATTCCGATCCCCAGCCCCACTGAAGTGGGGAGGGGGGCGGGGCTGTGTCTGGAGGTGGGCGGGGCTTCAGCCGGCCTCCAGTTCGGGGGTCGGTTACACCCATTCTCACAGCGCACCTGCCACGTGGGAGGCCGTGAGAGGGGCTGACGCCGCCCTTGTTCCTGAGGGCTCACTGTATAGAAGCAGGCCCGTGAAGGTAGCATGAATGCCAAGACGCAGGCAGGGATAAAATGGAGTGTGTGGTGCTGAGGGAGCCTGGCCCCTAACCCGCAAACGGGAGATGATTCCAGAAGGGTCCCCTTGAGAAAGCGGCACCAAGGCAGAGACTGGGCCTCTAGAAGCATTCGCTCATTTACTCTTGAGACATTCACTGAGCACTCACTCAGTGCAGAGCCCTGTTGTCAGTACAGGGGATCCAAGGGTGAACAGAACAAAACTGGTGCCTCTGTGAAGGTGACACTCTCGTGGAGGAAAGAAGCAATGGGCAAGACCACAAATAGCCCCCTGAGACCATTCCAGAACTGGCTGTGAGGGGGTGGTGAGGCGGTGGGCGGAGGGCAGGTGGGGGGTGTTACTGAGGACAGGTGGTCGGGACAGCTTCTCTAAATGAGGAAAAAGACAGAACCGAGAGGACTTGGGGGAAGTGCGTGCCCGAGGGGGGACTGGTGAGAGAGCAAGGGCCTTATTAAGACGGGGGGGGGGGGGGGGGGCGGTGGTCAGAGGGGAGGCCCGGCTGGCTGAGTGCAGTGCAGGAATGGAAGACATTCCACAGCACGAGGTCCGAGAGGCGGCGGAGGAGCCCAATCGGGTGTCAGAAATTCTAAGTGTGACGGAACCGTGAGCAGGGGACACTGATGTGGAAGGTCTGTTCTGGCCGCTGGCCGGGGCGGGGTCAGGGAGGCCAGTTGGCCGCTGCTGCTGGCATCCTGGTGAGAGGCTATGGCGCCTGGACCAGAGCGATAGCTGTGGTGGCGGCCAGAAGTGAGGGGCTGTTTGGGAGACATGGCTGGGGGGGGGGGGGGGAGCACAGGCGCTTGGGGGTGGGTCCTGGAGCCGGACCCCAAGGGGTTTCCAGAGGACAGCAGAGGACTGGCAGGAGGGGCAGGATGGGGGGCAGGAGACCTAGGAGGGTGGAAAGGGGCTCAGCCAAACATTCTGGCTTTGACTGTTCGTGCCCGGCCTGCCTCACACTCGGAGAGCAGCGGGGCGGGCAGGGTGGGCTCCAGAAAGGTGGCAGGAGCTCCTGCTATTACCAAGGTCAGGGGCACAGTCTACTGGACTCTGCTCAACCTAAGGGCAGGATCTGTTCAGAGGCCGACACAGGGCCAGCGCGTTGCTGGCATGGACGGAAAGAGGCCTGACCGTGTGTAAGCATGGGGCTGTGGGCCTCTCCTGGCAGAGCTATAGCTCCCGAGAAACCCATTGAGTATCTTCTCCTTGGCTCTTTGGGCCTGAGGTCCCAGTACTCGGGAGGCCAGGAAAGATCTGAGCTACCCATGGGCCGTGGGTCCTTTTTGCCTGCAGACAAAATTAAGACGGGCCTTCATGGTGCTTGCAAGCTACAACAAACGAAATTCACAAGTTAATTATATGGTCTGTTAAACTATGAGGAGTGATACGGAGAAAATCCAGCAGGAAAGGGGGATAGGAAATTCCGGGGAGAGGGGGTTGCCCATAAAATCCTTGTTGTGAAATCTGAGCAAAGACCTGAAGGAGGTGAGAGGGAGCCATGTGGAAATGTGAGGGGAGAATGTTCCAGGCAGAGGGAACAGCAAGTGAAAAGGCCCTGAGACTAGAGCCTGGAATGTTTGAGGCGCAGGAATGAGGCCAGAAAGACAAGAGTGGAGTGAGCAAGGGGAAGCCAAGGAAGAGCCAGTGAAGAGAGGCCCGGGGGCCCCTGTGGGTCCTAGAAAGGGCTTGGGTGTTGCTCTGATTGAGGCAGGAAACCATCAGAGGGTCTGAGCAGAGGAGTCCCACTATCTCACATTTTACAGGACCCTCTGGTTGCTCCGTTCACAAAAGACTGAAATAGGGTAAGGACAGGAGCAGGCAGAACAGTTAGGAACCTACTGCAATAAATCCAGACAAGAGACAGCGTCCTGAACCCAAGTAATAGCAGTGAAGGAGGTGGGAAGGGGTCGGAGCCTGAAAATATTCCCAAGGGATTGCCATGTAAGCTTTCCTGAGAGCCTACCTGTGGATTTCCCAGGAAAGGAAGGTGTCAAGGTTTGAGTCCGAGGCTGGGATTGGGAAGAATCGGAAGCTCAGTGTCGGCCACATTAAGTCAGCGAAACCTATGGGACTCCCTGGGCAGACGCCTTGGGGTCTGGGGCTCACGGGACAGGCCCTGGCCCAGACAGGAGTTTGCCAGTTGTCAGCTGGTGGATGACATTTACAGCCACGAGCAGATGAATGGCCCGAGGCGGTGGTGCAGAGAACAGGTGCAGAGTCTGAGCCCCAGGATGCCAAGGTTTAGAGGCCAGGAAGAGGAGGAGGCCCCAGGGAAGGGGGCTGAGGGGGTGGCGAGTGGGTGGCCCGGGCCACCGCTACCATCCCTGCTCCACCAGCTGGATGGAGGACCTAGAACAGAGGAGGAGGAGAGAACATGCCAGAAGGGCTGGACAGGAACGCAGAGCTCATCTCCTGGGATGGCAAGAAAGTGGGGCTCACTTGCTCTCAAGCCATCAGACCAAGCTTCAGGCCTCCTGGGGGGCCCAGCAGAAGGAAGGCGCCCCATAGATATCTAATGGGACGAATGAATGAATGAATGAATTAATGAACATTTTTACCCCCAACCCCCATGGGTATTTAAGGAGTTCCAAAGCTTCTCCTGAACACAGAGTCCAGGGACTTTCTGGTGACAGGCCCTGGCCACCACCCTGAGCCTCCTGACATCTGGGCCCCACGAAGGTGTGGCCAGTGTGGCTCTAGCCCACCTGTCACTAGCTTGCCCAGGAACAAATGATGGCCAGACCTGTTTTGCCCACAGCCAGCTCTGGGGGGCCATCGATGTGTCTGCCACGGTGCCCCAGCCCCCGCCCATCCTTATCCTTACCAAAGCTTGCGAGCGGGTGAGGAAGAGGCAGAGGTGGCCCAGGTGTGACTTCCTGTGACTGTCAGTGTGTCGGTCTTTGTGCACAAGTGTGTAAGTCTGTGCTGTGTTCTGTGTCTTTCGGTGCCCGTGTGTCCGCGCATCTGAGCGTCTGTCTGAATGTGTTTGCTCGTGTCTGCTGCGTGTCTACAGGTCCCTGCAGGCTGTGCGTGCGTGTGTGTGTGTGTGTGTGTTGTGTCCAGGAGATGGGAGCTGGTATTTCCCATTGGTCACAGTGTGATTGGGGCCCATCCCAAGCCACCACCCCTAGTCACTCACATCCATGCAGCCAGAGCAAACATTTCTCAAAACGGCTCCAACCTCGTGCATTCCACGCACGCTGACACTTTGAATTCTGTCCCCCTTCATTTCTCTAAGTGCTGGTGGCACCCAGCACGCTGACTTCCCCACCTAGTCCTGACTCACAACCCGCACTGTGATCAACACCAACCCGGGGCCCGTGAGAAACAGCAACGGTGCCTTCTGCCAAGATGAGAAAACTAACATTTCCTGGTGCTTGGCGCGTACCGGGCGCTCTTCTAACTGCTTGAAATGTATTTACTCCTTACTCTTCGTCGCAGGCTATGAGCTGCGTGTGCTCGTGACCTCCCTCTGGCAGGGGGGACAACTGAGGCTCAGAAGGGCAGGGGGCATGGCCGGCGGAGGCACGCAGGGCGCCTCTCTCCTGGGTTGGTGCAGCTGATCACCAGCCCCGGCGACAACAGGGAATGGGACAGCATCTGGCACCACGCAGATGGCACTCCCCAAGGAAGCTCCGGGGCTTCTGGAACTCTTTTCCTTATGTCATTAGATAGAACACACCTGACAACTTTATATGTTACCTGTGTTCCCCTTCACAACACCCCGGGAGGTAGGTGCTGTTGGTGTCCCCATTACACAGGCAAGAAACTGGAGGCACGGAGGCCACACTGCCGGTGGGAAGGCTGGGACGGGGCTCCAAGGAGGCCCCGTGTGGAGCCCGGGCTCCCAAGCCACCGCTCTCAGCTTCTCTCTCTCCCCTCATCCATCGTCATCCGCTTCCTCCTTCCTTCTCCCTCGCTCTGTCCTTCCTCCTCTCTCTCCCCTTCCCCACCTCTCTCGCACCCACGCTCACACACACACTTGTGGTCCTGGCCACCCCATCCAGCACAGCGGGGAGGGGAGTGAGGGACAAAAGCCCAAGAGCCCAGCAACCCCCCCTGAGCCAGCTCCTCGCTGATCCTCTCCGCTTAGAAGGCGGAAAAAAAACCCAGGTGGGATAACAGACATAAAGGGATGAGCACCGCGCCCGGAAAATAGGGAGCCCGCCCTCCATACACCTGGTAAGACTACCGTTTTAATCAAAGGCCACAACTGGCACAGGGAACAGGTGAGACTGTGGCCTGGCTGGCTGAGTGGACCCTGCGGGGAGGTCTGGGGGACACAGGGCCATGAGAGACAGGCAAGATCCTAGAGATCACCTAATCCAGACAAGGAAGCGGAAGCCAGGCATACCACGTGATTTGCACGAGCCCCTGCTGGGCCAGCACTTCACACCAGGGTGCCCGGAGCCTCAAAGTTAAGCCCTCTGCTCTTCCACAGGCAGGTGCATCTGTGCCCCACCTCTGTGTCTACAACCCGCCCCCCATTACAGCTTCAGCCCACCGCAGCTCTGTGCCCCAAGCCTGTACCTCGTGAGCCCCCCCCCCACCCTGGCCTGCCTCATTCCCTTTAGGGCTCCCCAAGCTCTCCCGTGGCTCTCTGCGATCCAGAATCTTCCAGTTCCCTGAGCAAGGATGCTTCTCCAGCCCTGGAGCGCACACACGCTGCTTCCTCTCCCTGGAACACTCCGCATCCCGCCTCTCTTGTGCCCTGTTAGCTTCTCCTTATCCTTCAGATGCCAGCCCCAGCCTCACTCCCTGGGGGAAGCCCTCCTTGATGCCCACGTGAGCTCAGAGGATGCTCTGAGGGGCAAGACGTGCATGTCTGAAAGCAGGGGAGGGCGGTGGTGAAGACACACAGGCCCTCGAGGCTGACCTCCTGGGTTCACAACCCAGTTTCCCCACTTCCTCGCTGGGCGGACTCAGACAAATGGCTTAACCTCTCTGTGCCTCAAGTTTTAGCTGCCGCTTGATGGGGGCTAACCAAAGTACTTATTTCACGGAGCTGTAATGACAGCTAATGAGTTAATAGATACACAGTGCTTAGAACAGCCCTGGGGTACACGAACCACTCGATGAACATTGGCCATCTATATGTGACATCAGCCTGTCACATACCTTCATGGTGCCATATGGATACCTTTCTTCCATAGATAGCACTTTATCCTGGTTGATAATTACATAGTATCTGGGTTATTACCTGACGACATGTATCTCCTTCATGAGACTGTAAGCCCCATAAAGACATGGCCCAGGCCTGTTTTTGAACCCCTGTGTCTTCCATGCCCAGCCTGGAAGTTGGTACAGCGGCGGGCACTCGACCTGTGTTTATTCATTGGACCCACAGCTAGTTAAAAGCGAAGCATCTCCCCACTCCGGGACCATGCGGCCCTTCCCCAGTACAGCATATTATGTTCTCAGCCAGGAAATGTCCGAACTGCAGCTCGCAGGCCAAATCTGCGCCCCCCCACCACCACCACTGTTTTTGTAAATAAAGTATTATTGAAATAGAAGCGCACTCATTTGTTTACGTATTGCCTGTGGCTGTTTTCAAGCTACAACAGCTAAATTAGGTAGTTGCAGCAGAGAACATATGGCCAGCAAAGCCACAACTGATTATATTTACTACCTGTCCCTCTACAGAAAAAGTCTGCCAATACCTGCTTTAGGCATTTGTAACCTCCTTGAAGCCAAGGCCATGGCTTCGTGGGGCTGGTGTAAGGTTTAAATGGGTTTATCCATGTAAGGCACGTAGGATGCTGTAGGGAGAGCTCCAGAACTGTTGGTAGGGACTGCAGAGTTCCATATGCTTACTCATAGGAGATGGATAAATATTTGTTCATTGAATAAACCAGATACTTTCTGTTCCTCGCGATAGACTTTAGCACTAAAACCACCCCAGCTTCAGTGGGAATCAAGGCAATTCGTGGGGAAGAAGTGTCTGGATGGAGGGGGCAGGACGATAGAAATAATAACGATTGTACCATTTACTGTACCCTTTCTAGGGTAGAAACAGGACAGCCATGGTCCAGTGTAACCTTGACAACAGTGCCTCTCGAACTTTCGCGTGCACATGACTTGTGTTACGTGCTTTTGCAAAAACGTAGAATCTAACTCAGTAGCTGGCAGTGTAAGACCCAAGAATCTGCAGGCTCTAACCAGCTCCCCCGCGATGCCCAGGCCCCTGGCCTTCCGACTGCCCTGTGAACAGCAAACCTTACATTCCCGGGAGCTGGGTATTAGGGTTATTTTTCCCATTCTCCTGGATGCAGAAACAGACTCAGCCAGGTAAAGACCCTTGGCCCAAGGACACATTGTTAGGGACAAGGCCCGCGTCTGAGCTCAGATGTGACGAACTCCCAAATCCCCACTCAGCCTATGACACTGCCTAGCGGGAAAGAACGCTTTCGAGAAACTTCTCCAATGTAAGAGTCCCTGCTTGCTCTAAAGCAGCTTCCTTGCCCAGCCTCCATCTGGGTCTCCCTCTGCTCATCTGAGCCACTGCCACTGCCCCCTTGGAAGTCACACCAACCTCTCCTTCTTCCTTCTTGCCGTCACCCCCCCCCCCCCGCCCCCATTCCCAGCTGGTCAGGAATCGTATCCACACAGGGAGGGCAGAAGCGTGAGAAATCACCTGATGGTCCACACCCGCTTTGCACATGGGCAAACCAGAGAGGACGAGGCACCTGTCTCAGCCACACAGCAAGTGAGTGGCATAGTTGGGACACCCTACACCCAGATCTCTGGACTCTGCAGCATCCCTCCCAGGCTCCTTGGAAGCCCCAGAGGGAGAGTACAGGATGGCCCAAAAGTTGGGCCGATCCGGACTTGAATCCTGACTCACTAGCTGGGCTGCCTTGGGCGAGTTACTATGCCTTTCTGAGCTTTAGTTCTCTTGTCTATAGACGGGGGCTAAAAAACACAGCCCATGGGGCTGTTATGAGGATTAAATTACAGAATGTATGTCAGGTCTTCGTTCAAGGCTCGACACAGAATGGTGCTTATCAGAGATTCTCTCCCCTCTCCCCTTGTGCTTGTGAAGATGAGGATTCAGGCAGCATTGACTGTGCAAGTCCAGGCACCTTGCAATCATGTGTGCGCGTGTGTAGGGATGTGCGGGAAGGGTGACCAGGTTGGGGAACATAACGGTTCTCTTGAAATGACTTGCTGGAGGAGAACGCTCAGGTCTGGGGGGAGGTGGCCCATCCGTCGGCGGGAGAAGGGAAGCCCGATTGCCCAGGAACCCAACTGCACCCTCTGTGTGCCTCCTCCTCTGGCCCCGGCTCAGGTTCACCTTTCTTCAAGTCCCCCTAAAATAATCGACTCACCCAACAGCATCAGTAAGCAGTGTAGACTTCCTAAAGATCCATGGGGAAGAGAGAAGAGGGGTTTTATGCTACGCACTGCAGCACACTGCCTAAAATCCTCTTAGAAAAATGCCCTGAGTTCTATACAGAAAAACTCTCTTTGCCACACTGCCCCCCAAAGGGGTGGGGAGCCAGGGGAGGCTCGACCCCGGCACCTTCCTCTCCAAGATGCACATCCCCAGCCAACCCTTACCCCCACCCCACGGCTGAGCCAACAGACCCTCTAATAGGACCCAACTTCCTCAGAAGCCATTTAAACAGCCCAAACACGTAAAGAAAACTTCCTTTTCTTCACACAAGCTTCCAGATGGCTCTGCCTGGCCCACAGCTCCGGGGACGAGCAATCAGGGTTCTGAGGTCACTTGCTGCCTATTTGAATCTGGAGAGAAAAGCTCTTTTCCTCTCCAGAGACCCTTTAGGGAGGACCTCATCCAGACACTGTCCCCCACATACACAGCCTGCCTGCCTGGCCTGCCTCTGCCCCAGCTGCCTTCCCCTGCCCTCAGCCACCCTGCGTCCCTCTGTCCTCCTTCCTCTCACCTGCAGGTGGCAAATGTTCCTGAAGATATTCTTTTCTCTTGCCTGTTTGTCAGTCCTTGCTTCTTATCTTATCCTGAAGGCATTTTTTTTTTTTTTTTTTTTTGTTCTTTGTTTTTTACTTTTTCTTGTCTTGGTAACATGTCTGCTGCTGCTTCTTTCTGGAAGCCCTCCCCACACTTACTCACTCAGTGAGCCTTTATTGGGGACCTACTGGATCTTTGACACAGAGGTGTGGTGGGGACAGAGAGAATAAAAAGAAAGAACTAAAAAAAAAAAAAAAAAAAAAAAAGCCACAGTCCTTGCCCTCATGGGACCCCACGGCTTTATGGTAGCAGCATATGTAGAAACGAATTTTTCCTGTAGTAAATATCATTAACCAGTGTTTACTACATACACTCCGAGATTCATCCCAGTGCATTATCAGGATCAACTCATCTAATCCTCACAGCAGTCTTGCAAGGTAGGCACTATTCCCGTCCCCACTTTATAGATGAGAGAGTTGAGGCGCAAAGCGACAGCTTACCCAAACTTACACAGCTAACACGTGGTAAAGCCGGATCCAGATCCAGGCTGTGCGACTCCCTCACCACTGTCACACGCTGCCTCTCCTTGTGCCCCAAAGCACAGAGGAAGGGACAAATAACTTTGCCTAAGGAAGTCAGGGAAGGCTTGACAGAAGAGGCGAATTTGAGTTGAGGGTTTTTTTTTTTTTAATTTTTTTAATGTTTATTTATTTTTGAGAGAGAGAGAGAGTGAGAGAGAGAGAGAGGAAGACACAGAATCTGAAGGAGGCTCCAGGCTCCGAGCTGTCAGCACAGAGCCCGACGCGGGGCTCGAACTCACGAACTATGAGATCACGACCTGAGCCGGAGTCGGAGGCTTAACCGACTGAGCCACCCAGGCGCCCCTGAGTTGAGTTTTAATGGATGAATAGAATCTGCTGAGTCAAAAGGAACAGGAGAAACATTCTAGTAAGAAAAGTCAGTGCGTCAAAAGTCAGAAGCATGCAATTACATGACATGGGAAGGGTGCTGTGGCTTGACAAGAGGAGACACGGGGACCAGGAGGCATGAAGCCTGAGGGGGGCAGAGGTCAAGTCACACAGGGCCCTGTGGGCCTCATGAAGCCCTGGTTTGGTCCTGTAGGCAGAGAGGAGCCCCTGAAGGGCCACGAGCTGGGCAGTGGCTTGCTCCCCCTCCCCTTCCCCACTCCCACTCCCGTGGGCCACTCTCTCCCCCTAGAGTCCCTCTGGCTCACAGCTGTGCCCTTCTCTCTCTCCCTGACCCTCTGTGTTCTGCAGGGGCCGTGAGGGCCTCAAGCATTTTCCCAATCCTGAGTGTGATTCTGCTTTTCATGGGTGGACTCTGCATCGCAGCCAGTGAGTTCTACAAGACTCGACACAACATCATCCTGAGTGCCGGCATCTTCTTCGTGTCTGCAGGTAATGGCCACTGAGCTGCGCTGGGCCAGAGCCCAGGCCTGCCTGGGGGGAAAAGGCTGAGGCTGGGGTGCTCAGCGACGGGGAGGACTCGAAAGAGAGGGGGGAGGGGGAAGAGGGATCTCCAGGACTGGCAACAGGTCATGTCATAGGGGAGGTGGGTTGTGCTGGGGCTCCCGCCCCATAACAACGTCCAAGCCCCCCGCCGCCACGGAGTCCCCCAGGAACATCCCCAGACCCCGTCTCTCAGCCCAAATGGCCCATCTTCCTCCTACCTTTTAGAAAAGGGCCCAGATCCCAGGTCCCTCTCAGAATACTGGGCCTGTCCTCACTGCCCTGTCCCCTCACTGTCCCACTGGGGTGCAGGCAGGCACCTAAAACCACCTCCCTCAGCCCCATTACAGGACTAGTCACATTGCTACAGATGCCAGAGAAAGAACACGGCTGTGGGATGAGCCATTTAACAAGAATGAGGAACACTTAAGTAGTCCTTACCACACCCCCGCCCCCAAGAGCCTCACAGGTATTAAGTCATTTAATCAATCACTCCCACAAGAGCCAGTCCTATCCTTCTCCCCATTTTACAGATCTGGAAACTCTAAGGTTACCTTGCCAAGGGCTTTGATTCCAGGCAGTCTTGGCTCCAGGAGCCAGTCTGAACCTCCTGCAATCCCAGCTTCAAATCTCTGTGCAGCCTGGAGCAAGTTACCTAACCTCTCTGTGATCCCTTTCCTCAGTTTGCAACCCCCTTGAAAAGCGCTCAATAGTGAAGGCAGGTAGCAGACGCTCAATAAACAGTGTCCATTAACTCAACGCGCTGTAGAATGCCTCTCTCTTCTCCCCCTCCACTCCCGCATCTTTATCTCCAACTGCCCTCCCCTTTGTGGCTCTCTTCAGTGGCGTGACAAAAATATTAAGGTGATGCTTGCCTGTGTCACAGTAGAGCACTGACCCTGAAAACTCCGGATCAGGGAGAGCCCGCCCAGCTGCCCCTGCCCTTCGGTTCCCCCCTCCCCAGGGCCTGATACCCTGCTGGAAACTAACCCTCCCCCCCCCCGCCCCCCCCTCCCGCTCTGACTCCCACCCCTCCGCGCCCGTCCCTGTGCCCCGCAGGTCTGAGTAACATCATTGGCATCATCGTGTATATATCTGCCAATGCCGGAGACCCCTCCAAGAGCGACTCCAAAAAGAATAGTTACTCCTACGGCTGGTCCTTCTACTTCGGGGCCCTGTCCTTCATCATCGCCGAGATGGTTGGGGTGCTGGCGGTGCACATGTTTATCGACCGGCACAAACAGCTGCGGGCCACCGCCCGCGCCACGGACTACCTCCAGGCCTCCGCCATCACCCGCATCCCCAGCTACCGCTACCGCTACCAGCGCCGAAGCCGCTCCAGCTCCCGCTCCACCGAGCCCTCACACTCCAGGGACGCCTCCCCCGTGGGCATCAAGGGTTTCAACACCCTGCCGTCCACGGAGATCTCCATGTACACCCTCAGCAGGGACCCCCTGAAGGCCGCCACCACGCCCACCGCCACCTACAACTCCGACAGGGATAACAGCTTCCTCCAAGTCCACAACTGTATCCAGAAGGAGAACAAAGACTCTCTCCACTCCAACACAGCCAACCGCCGGACCACCCCCGTATGAAGCCCGCGGGAGGGGGTGGGGGAGGGGCCTGGCAGCGCCGCAGGAGGGGCGCGTGCGCCGGGAGGTGGGGCGAGCAGGGGAGGGGGCGGGAACCCGACCATCCAAGGGGAAGGGGAAACCTTCCAAGAGCAAAAAAAAAAAAAAAACAAAACAAAAACAAAAACAAAAAAACAAAAAAAAAAAAACAAAAAAAATGAAAAAAAAAACAAAAAAAGAGAAAAACATAACAAGTAAATTTGAAAAAAAAAGAACAAAATATAAGAGGAACACAGAAGCAAAACGACAGGAAATGTGAAAAAATATTAACCGAGGGAAAGAAAAACAAACTTTAAAAAAAAAAAAGCGAGAGAGGATAAAAAATTTAAAATAGAAAATAAATCTAAAAGAAAATGCATGATTTCCCATGTACCATTATTTTAACATTTAATAAAAACCAATTTAAACGAAAAAATAAAAGGGAACCAAGATAACATTAAAGCAAAAAAATGAGAGGGAGCGGAAAGGAAGGGGGATGTTCTCTGCATTTATCAGGGGTTTATGTTACTTTTTGTTTTAATGCGGGAGAGTTAACTTTTCTGTTCTCTTTAACCCCAAGCGGGCTCTGCCTCCCTGGGCGAGTGGGGGGGTGGAGACTCAGGGGCCCCGGGGCCCGGTGAGCCCCTCGGTCACTGCCAGGTCCCTGGAGCCTCTGGATGGTTGCCCCAGGAACGCTGGGCAAGCTCCGAGGCTCGCGAGGCTTGCGAGCCGGCTCCACCCAGCATCGACGGGGCAATTGCAGGCCTCCAGGTGACCCTAGAGTCCTTGGTCCCTCCTGTCCGAAAGGTGCCTGGAGGGGGGGTGCACTTGGGGCTTGCGTAGCGCCCAAGTTCCCAGTCCTTAATGGTCCTTAACCCACTGTGATGACTTCCTAGGCCTTGAGGGAGGGGAAGGAGAGGGGATGGCTGCCTTTGGCTTGCAAGATGCCCGGAAACCCTGGAATCCTCAGGGTGAGCTTTTGGGGTCACCACCCCAAGCTCCTGTCCCTAGGAGCGGGAGATGCTCACCCCCCGGGGGGTTATAAAGCAGCTCTCCCTCCTCACCTCTCACCTCAGGGCCACTTGATGACCCTGGGGCGATGGTGGACCCCCAGACTCATAGGCCCCCGGCCCCCTGGGAAGGGGGGCTCATTGACCCTTTGGGGGTCCTTGGACTCACTGAAGCCCCCCTCCCGGGGGCCCAGCGAGTCCAACAACGACACTGCAAAAAGGTTTCTTTTTACAAAAGAAAAAGGAAAAACAAGTGGTGATTTTTTTTTAATAAAAAAACCACAGACTATAAATAAATGTAAATATATAATAAGTGGATTTACTTGCAAGAAAATCAGATAGTATTTTTCTTTTAATTCTTTTCCAGCTTTAAACTGTGAAAACAAAACAATGGGGTGGGGTGGGGGACTTAAAATTTAGCAGGGAACTTGTAAAGAGAAAACAGAAAACAAATATACAAATCCATTAAAGAACAAAACAAAACCAAACTGCTGCAAGATATAAGGGCTGGGCTCAGGGGGAGGGAGAGGAGGAGGGCCCTGGGGGGAGAGACAGGGGGGTTCTGTGAGGAAAGATCTCTTCCTTATACCAGGAAGGTGCTGCTAATGTGAGAGAGAGAGAGAATCACGATGGAGAACCCGGTCTACACGAAGGAGATCGAATACCCACTCACACACACTCACATACGCACACATACACACTCCTCCGGGCCCTGTGCTCCAATCACACGCTGGGATACACTCTCAGCCTAAACCCTTTCCTTCCCATACATAGCCAGAGGCAGGGTTCAGAGAACACTGACTCATGCCCTCCAAAGCCATTGACAACAACCACACACACACACACACACACACACACACACACACACACACACCCCATATGCCTCCTCACTGTGCTCCCAAGCCCCTGCCCCCACATCCAATGTCAGAGCAAAAATACACACATGTGAGCAAACATATCCTGCCATTCAGACAGAGAGGGAGAAGGCACCAGAGGTCCCTAAAGTCACTCTTCATTTGGTGTCCCCTTTCTTTAGTGCCATAACCCAGTCACAGAGAGTGAAGGGGGCTTCTCTGAGAGAAGAGATTAACAACCGCCAGGCCTTCCCCACTGCCTTTGGGGGTCAGAGAAAAAGAGGATCCTCTGAGGTTTGCTGGGAGGGGTTAAGGTTGAGGGGACGGAGGGGATCGCAGGTTGAGGACCAACCCCCCAAATTAAGCTGACACCATGGACTAAAGTCTGGGGCGTCCCGTGTTGCTCCCCCACCTTCTTCCCAGACCATCAAAGGCCAGTTCCGACTAACGGAAACCCAACAGCTTTCTCAAGTGTGGATTTCAGCCCAGCCTGCCAGCCACTCTGCTCAAAGTGGGGGGCCCCTGCTGGCCCCCACTTGGTTTGCTTCGCACTGGCCTGGCCTGAAGTTCCTAAAGTTGAGCTCTGGAGAGTTGCGGGGAGTAGGAAAGGAAAGCCCTTTTTTCAAGTCAGCTGCAGCTGGAACCCTAAACTCAGCCTGAGCCACAAGGCAGAACATCTGCTGGTCCCCCAGCGCACAGAAGGCCACGCCCCCCCGGGGGCAGAGCCAAGGCGGCCAAGGCTAGCGCGGTGGCAACACAGCCCTTCTCGGTCTGGGCAGAAATCGCAGTCTCTCTCCCTCCCTCACCCCACCAGCTTCCAAACCTGAAAAAGATGAAGGACTAGAGAGAAGGAGAGGCCCCAGGAAAACAGCAGACAAACGGGTGCTGTCGGAAGAGGAAAATTGGCCCCAGTGCTCTGGGTTTTGGCAGAGTGTTTGTGGGGTAGCAACTGGCGCTTCTTTCCAGGCTGGGGCCTGGGTCGCTTGGAGAAGGCCATCTGGGTGCAGGGTGAAGCCAGCACTGTGGAGAAAGGGCTAGGGGGCCCGAAGGGAGGGAGCGGGGAGGGGGGCTGTCAAGGGCACTGCTCGCCAGGGCAGCTGATTGCTCATGCCCAGCTCAAACCAGTTCAAGAAACCAACCTCCGATTTATTTTCTTGGTGGGTCCTTTTTTTTTTTTTTTTTCAGACTGTTAACAGAAAAAAAAAAATTTTAAAAAGCAGAAAACTTAAAAAAGAAAAAAAAAAGAAAAAAATCCTGGTACATGAAATAAAGATTTTTTTTTATAGCTTGGTCCTCACGTCAGTGGATTTCTTTAATTGCTTTCCCAACTAAACAATCCTGAAGCTGTGCAGTCTCAGAGCTGGGGGATGGGAGGCTTAGAAGCCATGCGGTAGAATGTCCCCACTCCACAGGTCATGAGTCTCCTCGTAAGTATCCTTTAGGGATACTTGCACACCTCTGGAGACAGGGAGCTCATCCCCTCCATAGGCAGCCTAGCCTGGGCTGGGCAGCGTTCATTGATCAAGGTCTCCTCTGCAAGATGAATTTCAATCCACTTCCTCCTTTGAATCCAGCAACAATGAACAAGTGCCTTCCCTTTCGAACACAACCGTCCTTTTGGATATTTGAAGATGGCAAGCATGATGTCCTTGAGTTCTTTGTTTTAGAACAAACCAGCCCCACTCAACATTCCCAGTGACACTCCAGGGTTTCAATTTTTCCCCATGAAGGTGTACAGCCTGGAATGAACGTGACCCTGCAGGTGAACTCAGAGGGCTCCCTGCATGGAACTGCTCCTCCGAGGGGACTATGGATTAGGAGGCAAATGAGGAGGGTCTAGCAGGAAGCTCTGGGTCTCTCCTAACAGGAGAGACAAAATGGGGAGTGTCCTAGTCTGCTCAGGCTGCTATCACAAGGCCTAGACTGGGAAGTTTAAACAACAGACATTTACTTCTCCAGGTTCTGGAGGCTGGGAGGTCCAAGATCTAGGCGCCGGCAGATTCTCTTCCCAGTAAGAACCCTCTTGCTGGCTTGCAAATGGTCACCTTCTCTCTGTGTGCTTACAGGGCACCAAGCTCTGGTCTCTCTTTCTCTTCCTATAAGATCACCAATCCCATTGGGGCGCCTGGGTGGCTCAGTCGGTTGAGCGTCCGACTTTGGCTCAGGTCATGATCTCGCGGTCCATGAGTTTGAGCCCCGAGCTCCATGTCAGGCTCTGTGCTGACAGCTCAGAGCCTGAAGCCTGTTTCAGATTCTGTGTCTCCTTCTCTCTCTGACCCTCCCGCATTCATGCTCTGTCTCTCTCTATCTCAAAAATAAATAAACGTTAAAAAAAATTTTTTTCTTAAAGATCACTAATCCCATCATGGAAGCCCCGCCCTCCTGACCTCATCTAACCCATTATCTCCTAAAGACCCCCACCTCCAAATAGCCTCACACTGGAGGTTAGGGCTTCAATACATGTATTTCAGGAGGCCACAAACATTCAGCCCATAACAAGATGCCAACAGGAGAATCTCACCCTTGACATTGGAGAAAGGCCCCATTTGCAGGCAGCTAAAGAGCCAGCCTGGCGATGTCCAGCCCTGGTCTGGTCAAACTGCCAACATCAGCTATTTGAAAGAGCACTGTAAACACCTCTTAAAATCCATTAAACACATTTCATTTAGTTCCTTTTAACTTTGAGAAAAACTGTCATACTGAATAGGAGGGGAGGAAAGAAGGTCTTCCAAAATCAAATCAAGATTTAAAAAGCAAACAAAAAGGAACTCATCCGTTGGCAAGTTGTAAACCGCTTCCTTCCTCCTCCTTCTATTGCTTCTCTGGGCCCACTTGCCCATCACCACCTTGCTGAATTTATTATCCTTAACGAGGAAGGTCAGGTACAAACTCACAACCAAATGTGTGACAAACAGGAAAAGGGAAAGCTAACCAAAGCTTGTTTAAAATGAAAACATTAGGGGCGCCTGGGTGGCGCAGTCGGTTGGGCGTCCGACTTCAGCCAGGTCACGATCTCGCAGTCCGTGAGTTCGAGCCCCGCGTCGGGCTCTGGGCTGATGGCTCAGAGCCTGGAGCCTGTTTCTGATTCTGTGTCTCCCTCTCTCTCTGTCCCTCCCCCGTTCATGCTCTGTCTCTCTCTGTCCCAAAAAAATAGGTAAACGTTAAAAAAAAAAAAAAAAAATTAAAATGAAAACATTATAGGGGCGCCTGGGTGGCGCAGTCGGTTAAGCATCCAACTTCAGCCAGGTCACGATCTCGCGGTCCGTGAGTTGGAGCCCTGCGTCAGGCTCTGGGCTGATGGCTCAGAGCCTGGAGCCTGTTTCCGATTCTGTGTCTCCCTCTCTCTCTGCCCCTCCCCCGTTCATGCTCTGTCTCTCTCTGTCCCAAAAATAAATAAACGTTGAAAAAAAAAATTAAAAAATGAAAACATTATAACACATTGTTCTGAAAAGAGAAAAGAGCTTCATTCTGTCCTACTGATATCCAACATTGCAGACCAAAAAACAAACAAAACGAACAAACCAACAAAACCCCACAGAAATCTCATTCATTACAATAGCTGGGATTCACTGGCCTGGTTATTTGAATACTTTCATTTGGAAAGCCAGAAGAGTCACCTATATGTGATCTTCGACACAGCCATGATAAAACACAGGGATGGGAACTGGGGAGGATACCAGATGTCACGATGTCCCAGATGTCACGACCCCAGTCCTGACATAGATCAAGGATTCTTCATGAGCTCTGGAAGGCAGGGTCCCTGGGAGGGGAGACAGTGCATAAGACGTGGGGAGGAAGCATAGTCATTGTACAGGTCTCCTTGGGGTCCAAGAGAAAGGAGATGTACACAAAGGAGACCCAAGTGACCCAGACCTAAGAGAAGCCCATCCCCACACCATGAGGCCCCAGAAAACTCCACTCTGGAATTGGCCCACGTTCAGAACTCCCTGCTCCATTCAGCTCAGGTCCCGTCAGGCCATGCCACCAAGCCACCCCCTCCCCAAACATCTCTTCCCCCAAGATCACCCCTAACATCTGCAAGCCCCAGGGTAGGAGTAGATACAGAGCCCCCAAAGCATAAACTTGAATATTTAAAGGCTACAGATCAAACAAACAAAGTTTAAAATATGTTCCATCCTTCCATCCTGACAAACATCTCTTCGTGGTGACCTAAAATACTAGATTGGAATTTGGAATTCTCAGCCTGGTCTGGATGCTATACCCAAAAGTGGCAAGGGGCAAACCCAGCCTGGCTCCTAGCCCAAGCCTGGCCCCCTCCCCTTCCCACCTCCAGGTCTGCTCAGCACAAAGCGGGTGTCCATCCCAGCCTGCATGCCCGAGTTCCAGCTACAGACACCCAAACAACAACTCCTTGACCATCCCTCACACCAACCCAACCTCAAGACGGATGGCAGCCAACCCTGGAGGTTGGCTTAGGATCCTTTGGGCAGAAGTTCTAGAGTAGCAGGCCCCAGAGAGAGAGTTCTGAGAGAGGGGTGTGGGCTCAGGGTAAGCACATGCCCTTGGATTATGGACTCTTCCCCCTACGGAGGGGGGCATGGCCTAGAGGGCCACAGCTAGCTTCCCCGAAGCCCAATGCCCCAAACAGGGGCCCCTCTTGCCCAAATCTGAGGTCAGCACAGACTCTCTCTGGCTTTTCAATGTAGATTTCAAATCCTCAGGTCCAGCCCTCAAGGCATGAGGTCACAGAGCTCAGAAGACCTATCCTTTCGTGCAAAAGGGCACTGCTGAAGCCCAGAGAAGGCAAGCAACGTGTCCACACCTGCGCAGGGAACTCGCTTCCCGCAGGCTCCAGGCCCTGGTCTCCTGGCCTCCGCAGTCCCCAGCCACCCCTCCTGACGGAGGTTTGAAGGGCACCTTCTCCTCCCTTCTCCATTCGCTCCAGGCTTAGAGTGCTGACCTCACCGAACTCTGAGGGCAGTGGAGGCAGGGGAGGGAAGGCTGCTGTCTCAGGAGACCGGACTAACCAGGAGGGTCAGTTTGGACTGGCTTCCAGGCCAATCACAAAGAGAGCTGGCTGGGTGCCAACGACCACTGGCTCCCCTGGTGCACGGGCTCTGGAAAGAGGCCTCTCTGGGCCACGTGCGGAGACTTCTCCCAGGCCCGAGGAACTTTGCCGGCTGCCTTCCCAGCCACAGGCTGTCGCAGACGGACAGCCAGCAGCCAGTGGTGTGCTGGGACTGACTCCTACAGGTGGGCCACACGTATCCCCTCTCAGCTCTCCAGGAGGCCACCCTGGCACCTTGAAAAGGGAGTGGGCAACTGCTGTAAATGGGGGATTTTTTTTAAGTTCATTTATTGTGAGAGAGAGAGCATGAGCCGGGAAGGGGCAGAGAAAGAGGGAGAGAGAATCCCAAGCAGGCTCTGCACTGTCAGCATGGAGCCCGGCACGGGGCTCAAAGCCACGAACCGTGAGATCATGACCTAAGCTGAAGTCAACAGCAGGACGCTTCATCAACTGAGCCCCCCGGGCGCCCCAGGGATTTTTTTCTTTTTTTTAACAAAGAGCTGATTATCAAACATTTGCCGGCGTATCATTCCACAAATGTGTAGATATGGTGTGTGCATATAGGTTCACTCATGCACACCTTCAAGACGCAACCCTACCCCCCCACACACACACAGCACGTGAGCCTATGTGTGTCCACATACGTATTTTTATGGGCGTGTGCACACACACGGCACGCGCTTCTGGAATTAGAACCACTCACACAAACATATTCGTTCGGTCTGTCAGGTTTATTGACCACGTCCACTCTACCAGTCCTTGATCTTGGTCCCGAGCGGACAGACAAGGACAGGTACTTTCCCGCAGGAAGCCTAAGTTATCTGTCTTACCACAGCAAACTGGCATTTATAGAGAGCCTACAATACGCCTGACACTATCAAATCATGTATCATCGCAGTCCTGTGAAGCAGGTGTTACTACCCCCTTTACAGATATGGAAACTGAGGCCCAGAGAGGCAGAAAGGTATGCGGGTTAAGAAGGTAGGTCCTGGATTCTCACTGCCAGGTTCAAGCCACTGCCAGGCTCTAGACACTTACTCTCAGCCTAACCTCGGGCAAATTACCTATGAGTCCGTTTCCTCATCTGTAAAAGGAAAATAATAATAACAGCACCTATCTGATAAGATTGCTAGGTGGCATAAATGAATTAAAAGCATTAGAACAGTGCCTGATACCTATAAACACTTACATAAGTGAACACTCAAAAAAATGTAGCCATGGCACAAAGAGATACCACAGTGTGACAGAGCACAGGGTCAAACATCGGGGTCTCTGGGTCCAGAGTCCTACACCACACCGACTACTCTGTCCTGTCTGCATCATCCACACACACAAAAGCACACAGAGTCGCAGGTGCCTTAATGGACGGCCCTACAGGGCACAGAAGAGCAAGGAGGAGGGAGGGGCAGTTCTCGCTGGCAGGGACCAGGGGGTCTGGGGTGCCAGGGTCGTGTCAGGAAAGGCTTCGCAGTTCTGAGTTGCGAAAGCCCTCCAGAGCTAAGGCTTGAGTCATACCCACCTCCTTCCTGGTGATGCCCCAGCCTGATTCCCAGAGGCCTTAGAGGACCATCCTGATGCTTTCCAGTCATTCATTCATTCAGCCCCCATTACATGCTGTTCTGTGCTCGATGCTGGAGATGGTGGTAATCAAGAGAGATGCGGTCCCAACCTCCTGCAACTCCTGTTCCAGAGGGGAAGCAGGAAAATTAGCAAGTTAAGAATCAAATAATTACATAATCACAAATTTTCATGAGGGCTATGAAGTAAATGCATTGGGGCAATGATTTCTTTTTTCCAAGTTTATTTATCTATTTTTTAGAGAGAGTGTGTATGCACGCATGCATGTGTGAGCAGGAAACAGCAGAGAGGGGGAGAAAGAGAGGGGGGAAGAGAGAGAGAGAGAAAGAGAGAGAGAATCCCAAGCAGGCTCCGTGCTGCCAGTGCAGAGTCCGACGGAGGCCCGATCCCATGACCCTAAGATCATGACCTGAGCTGAAATCAAGTGTTAGATGCTCAGCCAACCGAGCCACCCAGGTGGGGCAAGGATATAAAAAACAAAACAAAACAAAACAAAACAGGAGTTGACCTCTCCTTCAGTCATCTAAAACTTAGTGGCTTAAAATAATAACTATTTTATTATCCCTCAAAATTCGGAGGGCTCAGCTGGGTGGTTGTTCTGCTCCACAGGATGACGGCTGGGGATGCAATCATCTGAGGGCTTGATTGGGCTGGGATGAACAAACGGGCTCACGCACAATGCTGCTGTGGATGCTGACTGTTGGCTCAGAGCTCAGGGAAGCCGTTGACCCGAACCCCTCATCTCTGCCCCCTGCGGCCCCTCCAGGTGTCTTGGGCCTCTCCCAGCATGGCAGCTGGATTCCAAGTGGCAGAAACTGGAAGCTGCTCCCCATCTGAGGGCCTAGACTCAGAAGCCTCAGCAGGTCCCTCTGCTATATTCTGGTGATCAGAGCGGGGCCACCTGGGTGGCTCAGTCGATTCGGCGTCAGACTTCAACTCAGGTCATGATCTGCATATCATGAGTTCAAGCCCCATGTGGGGCTCCGTGCTGGCAGCTCAGAGCCTGGAGCTGCTTTGGATTCTGGGTCTCCCTCTCTCTCTGCCCCTCCCCCACTCATGCTCTGTCTCTCCCCATCTCTCAAAAATGAATAAACATGTTTAAAAAAATTTTAACAAAACAAAAAGCGAATCCTCAAGGTTAGTTCCAGGGGGAGGAGAAACTGAGTCCACCTCCTGATGGGATTAGTAGAAGGCAGCTGAGAGGTGAAGAAACATTAGGCACCATCTTTGAAGGTTAGATACTGCAAACCACTCCCCCCCCTTTTTTTTTTAATTTTGAAAGCAGTGCTTTCATTTTTTTTTTTAATTTTACTTAAATCCAAGTTAGTTAACATATAGTGTAATTGTGGTTTCAGAAACCGCAACCCCTTTAAATAGAGCGGTCAGTGAAGGCCTCTCACTGATACTTTCAGCTGAAATTTGCAGCATAAGGAGGGTGAGCCCGGCAAACACAGGGGATGGGAGAAGAGGGAACGTCCCAAGCAGAGGGAACAGAATGTGCAAAGCTCCTTTCACAGAAATTCACAGAAAAGAATTTGGCCTGTGAGTAGACCTAAAAGATGACCCAGATGGCTATCTCTGATAAACAAGGGACAAGTGACATGAGATGAGTGGGAAGAGGTGGGCAGGGGTCAGTCCCCGGGGGACAGGACTTTGGATTTTATGCTAGTGCGAGGAGAGCTGCTGACCCACACATGCCAGGGAAAATCACCACTGAGCTTTCTGTGCAAAATTTACCATGCCAGAGCCAGGGCGAATAGAAGTAAGGTATGTCCCGTCAGAATGGCTAAAATGAACAGGTCAGGCAATGACAGATGCTGGTGAGGATGCGAAGAAAGAGGATCCGTTCTGCACTGCTGGTGGGAATGCAAGCTGGTGCAGCCACTCTGGAAAACAGTATGGAGGTGACTCAAAAAACTAAAAAGACAACTACCCTGCGACCCAGCAATTGCACTACTAGGCATTTATCCAAGGAATACAGGTGTGCTGTTCTGAAGGGACACATGCACCCCAATGTTTATAGCAGCACTATCAACGACAGCCCAAGTATGGAAAGGGCCCGAATGTCCATCGATGGATGAATGGATAAAGAAGATGTGGTACATAGATACAATGGAGTATTACTCGGCAATCAAAAAGAAGGAAATCTTGCATTTACAACAACATGGATAGAACTAGTGGGTATTATGCTAAGCAAAATTAGTTACTCAGAGAAAGACAAATATCATAGGACTTCGCTTATATGTGGAATTTAAGATACAAATGTTCCCTTATGTTTATAAGGGAAGGGAAGCAAAAATACTATAAAAACAGGGAGAGGGACAAAACAAAAGAGACTCTTAGATATAGAGAACGCACTGAGGGCTGCTGGAGTGGTTGTGGGTGGGAGGATGGGCTAAATGGCAAGGGGCACTAAGGAGGACACTTGTTGGGATGAGCACTGGGTGTTATATGTAGGGGATGAATCACCGGAATCCACTCCTGAAGTCATTATTGCACTATATGCTAACTAACTTGGATGTGAATTTTAAACATCTCTGAATGAAAAATAAATTTAAAAAAAAAGAAGGTATGTCCCTTTCCTAAAGCTCATAGTTTTACTTGAATTATGTACTTGGGATTTGCAATCTGCCCTTTTCCATTCAGTTAAGCTCTATTTACACAGCTCCTTCTATGAGTGGAACAGCTTTTAGTAAAAAACCCATAAGTAAAGACAATATTAAAGGTAGAAAATGAAAACCCTGGAAGGGAGAAAGAAGCAGTATGACAAAAAGTACAAGCTTCCTGGCAAGCAAGGCAAGAAGGGAAACACCGTCAATTCTGTAGCTTTCATGGTCCAAGTCAACATTTCAGTTGCTAGAGAGAAGAAAAAATGTTTCTCGATCTCACGCTCTCTGAAGAAGAGAGAAAACACGCATGAAATAATAATTAACAACTCGAGGCTACAAGTAGAGAACTCCAGGGGAGCCTGGGTGGCTCAGTCGGTTGACTCTTGATTTCGGCTCAGGCCATGATCCCAGGGTCGTGGGATAGAGCCCCATGTCAGGCTCCTTGCTGAGTGTGGATTCTGCTTAAGATTCTCTCTCTCTCTCTCTCTCTCTCTCTCTCTCTCTCTCTCTCTCTCCCCCCCCCCCGCCGACCCTTGCACTTCTCCCTGCTCACGAGCTCTCTTTCCCTCTAAAATAAAAAAAAATTACAATTAAAAGAATATATATTAAAAAAAAAAATAAAAGTAGTTGGGGTGCCCAGGTGGCTTAATTGGTTAAGTGTCTGACTTTGGCTCAGGTCATGATCTCACAGCTCGTGGGTCCAAGCCCCGCATCGGGCTCTGTGCTGACAGCTCAGAGCTCAGAGCCTGGAGCCTGCTTTGGATTCTGTGTCTCCCTCTCTCTCTGCCCCTCCCCTGCTCATTCTCTCATTCTCTCTCTCTCTCCCTCTCTCTCTCTCTCTCTCAAAAATAAAATAAACGTTAAAAAAAATAAAAAATAAAAAAATAAAAGTAGAGAGAGCCGAAAGAGCACCCCAGCCAGAGCCGACACGGAAGTCTCAGCATCCTTGCCTCTCAGGGCGGACGTCCCTTGAGGGCAGCAGACAAGGGCAGCAGAAAAGGGCAGGTGGGAGAGCACGGACAGGAGAGTTAGAAAGGCCTGTGTTTGAGGGGCGCCTGGGTGGCGCAGTCGGTTAAGCGTCCGACTTCAGCCAGGTCACGATCTCGCGGTCTGTGAGTTCGAGCCCCGCGTCAGGCTCTGGGCTGATGGCTCAGAGCCTGGAGCCTGTTTCCGATTCTGTGTCTCCCTCTCTCTCTGCCCCTCCCCCGTTCATGCTCTGTCTCTCTCTCTGTCCCAAAAATAAATAAAAAACGTTGAAAAACAAAAAATTAAAAAAAAAAAAAGGCCTGTGTTTGAAGCCCAGCCCTACCCTTGACCAGCTGTGTGATGCAAGCAAGAGATAGCAGAGATAGCCTCCCAGAGCCTTCGTTTCTTCATCTGCAAAATGGGTTTAATAATCCCTACACGGGATTAGCAGCTGGAATGCTCCAAGGAGACCTTGAACATGAAAGCTCCCAGTGTCATGCCTGGATGCAGGTGGTGCTCCATGAAGAGTAATAATAATCACGACTGAAATCTATCCAGCCCCCCTCTTCGCGCCAGGCATTAACGTAGACACTTTACATTCTAATGCTAACAGCAACGTTGTGAGGTAAGTCCTATTTATTAGCCCCATTTTACAAAAGAGGAAATGAGGATCAGAGAGATTAAGATCAATGCCCAAAGTCACACAGCAGGAATATGGTGGAGCTGGGACAGTAAGCCGGGCAGTCTATTGGCACCGCGATTCTAACCCCCATTCTAATCCACTTCTCTAACAGTGGTCTCTTGGCCCCCTTCACTTCATCTTCAGCCCCCAGTACATACCCACTCAGTCTGCTAGAGTGCTCACAGCTGAAAAGGAGCACTTACCATAGAACCAAATCCCTGACCCATTCGCTCACCTCACACCTCCTTCCCATGCTCTGTCTCTCTCCTTGTCTTAGCTGGAAAACCAGGCTAAACTTTTTCCCCAAGGACAGTCCTTTAGAGTCTATTGCTCTGCCTGAGAGACTGGCAAAGGGCTCACGGAGGTAAGACTCAAAGCTGGCCATGAAAGAGGAGGACTCTTCCCACGGGCTCCTGGTAGGGAAATCTGGTAACTAAAGGTACAGAGGAATGTCCTTGGTGGGGGCAGAGGGCTCATACCAGGAGAAATAGAGAAAGAAATTCTCCCCCCTAAAGGGATAGATGGGGGTGCTGGGCGGGGGTGGGGGATGCTCTACAAGTTGTGCGCTCAGTGGCTGCTGGGGAGGGAGGAGTTAACAGCGGGATGGCTCCCCCACCAGCTGCGACCAGGGTGACACTGACAGATTACAGCGTGTCCTCCGCACTAATAACGCTGCGGAGTCCTCTCCTGCCAGCTCCGGCTCCAGTGGATCAATACCAAAAGGCGCACGCTGAAAATCCTCAGCCAACTCCCTCCAAGGCTTGGACACTTTAAAGCCCAGAACCGCAGAGTAGGAGGGACCTTGGAGGTCAGTTCATTCCCTGGACTGGGAGTTCCTTGGGCTAGGAATGGTATCCCGCTCACCTTGGCATCCCCTGTCCCATCACAGGGCTGGGCAAGGACCGGTAGGACTCCAAAAGTGTGCCGAGTGAATGGACCAACCTCCCGGCCAATGCAGGAGTCCTCAAAAGAACACTTCTCTGGCAATGGTCCCTCTCCCTCTACTTGTATACCTCCGGCAACAGGAGGCTCCCCACCTTCCCCAAGCACACAGAACCTTCCTTTGTTTGGACAGATCTGACCACTAAAATCACCTTCCCTGTTTTGAATGAACTTCCCCTCCCATTTATTTGTCCACAAACTTCTATTTCCCAATTTCTTCCTCTTCCCTTGTCCCTTTCCCAAATCATCCAGTAATCCAGTTCTCACCTCCTGGGATGCTGAAGTTACATGGCCGAGGAGGGATAAGAAGGGAATTCACATTCACTGAGTACCTGCTCTAGGCGACGTATGTCAGAAACCTAAATGCGATGTCTCACATCATCCTCAAGCTGACATGAGGTGAGTGCTACTGTCCCTATCTGACAGATGAGGATGCCGTAGCTCAGAGAGGTTAAGTCACTTGCCCAGAGTCACTCCGACACACAGCAGCTGAGCTGGGGCGGAATCCAGGTCCGTGGGCTCCCACCATGCCATCGCAACCCAGGGGTGCCCAGCACGAATATTTCCCATGTCTTGTTCTCGGCCTGGCCTCGGATGAGTCTGGAAAGACGTAACCGGACCTCTAATCCCCCATCCCCAGGGGAGAAGGAGGGAGCTGCCAGACTGTGGGCTCCTGGCCCCGAGCTTGCTGCTTCCCACATCCCCCCAGCCCAGACTGGGGCCTCCAAATGGCATTTCTCAGGGAAGGGAACCAGGGCCAGGGCTCCTCGGAGAAATGGCGGATTCCAGGACTTGGAAAGTACAAGATGAATCTGGAACATTTGTTCTTCCAGAAAGCCAGGAAGTTATCAAAGACTACTCAGGCTGGGTCACAAGGCCCAGCGGTCGACTTGAAGGGGCTCCCAGGGCCAGAGATGAGATCATCTCAGCACTGAAAAAGGGAGGACACCAGAGAACCTGCTTGTTATTTTGAAAACTGGTTTCAAAACAGAAGCAGGGGACAAACAAAATAATGTATGTATTACATGTTATTACACACATTATACACATATTAGATCGAAAATGTAAGACTATATCTATGTATAGGCTCCCACCCTGCCTGGGAGAACTCTGCACACTGTGAATGCTTGTTCAGATGCAGCCTGGAAACCTCTGGAGAAGGATCCTGTGCCCCCAGCCCATTCCAGCCAGGGCACTTCTGCTCCCCCCCCCCCCCCGCATCCCCCCCCACCGACCCTGCCTTTACTTCCACAGTGAGGAACAACGGGGAGATGAACCTCTGGGAAGCGCTCACTGGCACTGAAGCTTCGGGAGGGAAGTGGCTTGCCCAGAATTCCCTGCTGGCCACTCAGGCCGGACCTCCCGGACTCCTGAGTCCATGGCCTTGCTGTCAGCCCAGGGACCAAGGCCCAGCTCCGGGGTGCACCAGATGAGCTGGAACTCCTCCAGGCGTCAGCATGAGACCTCAGACAGGGACTGTCCCAGACCCACGGGCCACCTGTCTCCCTCTCAGCACACCTCCAGTCCTGCCAAACACCTACCTGTCGTGGCGGCCCCCCCACTCCACAGCCTGGCCCCCACCCAAGTCTCTCTCCAGGCCCCACTGGTCCTCATTCTCTCATCTCCATCCTGTCACCGCGTCCTCCTCCACCAAGTCCAGCCCTCTGGCATGTCTCCCACTCCCTCCAAGACCTCCTGACCCTTGCTCAAACCACAATTTAGTGGTAACACTCTTCAAGATCACCCTAAAGAGTCAGGACTCAATTCCCTGCAGGCTGTTCCCAAAGCCCATGCTTATGATTAGCCACGCACTTGTCTTTTCTTACCTTTTGGGCTTGGGTCTGGATAGAACCTCTCTAGAAGAAAACACCAGAAACCAGTAAGAGTGTTCACTTCCGGGGAGGGAGGGCTGGAAGCAGGGATGTGACCACAAGCGCCTTCACTGGGCACCTTCTGAATTTTGTACCACATGCATAAAAAAATCTACATAAAATTAATGAATTAGTTTTAGCAAAGGTGAGCATTAAAAAGTAAAAAAGACGGGGCGCCTGGGTGGCTTAGTCGGTTAAGTGTCTGACTCTTGGTTTCGGCTCAGGTGGTGATCTCACAGTTTCATGGGTTCAAGACCCACATCGGGCTCTGCACTGACAGCACGGAGCCTGCTTAGAATTCTCTCTCTCCCTCTCTCTCTGCCCTTCTCCCCACTTGCACTGCCTCCATCTCCCTCGACATAAATAAACTTTAAAAAACAAAACAAAAAGCAAAAAAAAAGACACGTCCTGACTCTTACTATCACTAGTTCTATGACCTTGGACAACTTACTTAAGCACCTCAAGTCTCAGGCTTTTCAGCTAAAAAGTGGGGATGATAATAGTACCTGCCTTGCAAAGTAGGCAACAAGCCAATGCTCAGGAAGCAGTTGGCACGATGCTTGGCAAAGGGTCAGCGCTCAACAAACGTGACTGAGGGTCTTCTCTTTGGCCATGCCCTTGAAATTCTGAACTCTGATGGCAAGAACCACAGTGTTCAACTCTGGATCTCAAGCCTAGCGCAGCTCCTGGAGTGATCACTCAAAGTCTTGATGTGTTTTCTTCCATCTATGACACACAAATTCACTGTCCCCACGATGGCTTTCAAGGCCCGTCTCTGGCTGCCCCCCATCTTTCCGGCTGCCCCCCTGTCCCATCAAGTGCCCGATGACTTTTGACAGCTCTTGCACATCGCCCCCGACTCTCCCCCTGCCCCCGCCCCACCCCACCCCACCCCACCTCCAGGCTCCTTTTGCCTGGTCATCTGCAAACTTGTCTCATCCTTCAAGATCCCGCCAAAGGCTTCCTCCTCTGTGTGGCCTGCTCCCCTGCCCTTGGTAGACTCACTCAACCCCATGACACTTAGAACAGACCTCCGAGAAGCGCCTGCCAAACTGTATTGTTTGCTCTCTGCCCTCTGTCTCCCCCGCCCTCTGTCTCCTCCCCTCCCAGGAGGACACGGGCTGTGCTTTTGGTCTCTGCGTCCCTAGTACTTAGCACACGGCGGGCACGTAGGAAGCGTTTGTTGAACAAATACATGAGTGAACGAATGAATGAATCATTCCTGGCCACTTGGTCACCCGGCAGCCTTCAGGGGCCAAATCACAGTGAGTCAGTCACACCCTGCCCGGGCCTCGGAGTGAAAGCAGTGGCCTCTCTTTGAAGTCTCTTCACAGGCTCCAACCCAGACGCTGCACCTCTCAGCCTGAGTGTGTCCGGAGAGCGCTGGTGAGCTATTCGGCACTGCGGCTTCTAGAGGCTGAGTGGCCTGAGGGAGCCCGCCTGCCTCTCCCCTGCCCGCCACAGACGTCAGCTAAAGCCCTCAGTGAGAGGGACAGGAAGGAATGGGGGCAGAAAGGCAACTAAGATAGCCCCTGTCCTCGCCGACAAGTACGGGCACGGAGGAGGCAGACGCCTGGTCTCCCCCATTCAATCTGCCACCAGCCACTCTGCTCGGGGCCTTTACACAAGCCCTGTCACCTCGCTGAGCTTCAATTTCCTCTTCAGACGTGGGTGGAAAGACTCGCCTCCTCTCACGTACCAGGATTATTTAGCAAATGGAACCGGGTGATCTCTGTAAACTGCTCAAGAAACTGTGACAACCCGTACGGGTGTTATTGGTTTTGCTGCCGTTGTTTATGTAACAATAATGGATAAGCGAAGCCCTCTCCTCAGCAACCGTAGTGACTTGCACATAGGAGCTGTTTAGATGTTTCATACCTGGAAATGCAGTCCTGGTGAGGGGCTGGACATTTCATGCCTTGGGGAGCAGCGCCATCCTGCGGCCAGAACTCAGAACACATGGCTATTCTGGTAAACGGATCAGGGTGCGAGGGGGCAGCGGGAAACCCCCGCGGAGGTCATTTGGGGACAGATGCCAAGAAAGTCAGTCTGACACCAGGGCACAAGGACAAGTTTCTTCGCCCCCGGAGCTGGTATAGGCTCAGCGTATAAATAGGTACGACAAGGGTTTAAATAGGTAAACCCACGGGATTATCTCTCTATAAACGGGTCTTTGGAGGAACCAGAGTGCCCGAGGAGCAGCCCGACGGCACGTGCAGGTGGTCTGGCCTGGCCCTGCGAATGACACTGCTCATCCTTCATCCAAGGGGACTTGAGCTTGGCTCTACCACTCACAAGCTGTGTGACCTTGAGCAGACTTCTGCCCTCCCTGGGCTCCGGTTTTCTCACGTGTGCAACGAGGTCATAATCCCTGCCCTGACCACCTCAAAGAGTTGTTGGGAATGTCAAATGGGCTAAGGAGAACACGACCAGTTCCTAAACGGTAAAACGCTGTACAAACATGATGTACGTTTCTTATTACCATTTGCAATAACAGCAATTCATATCTGGCATTTATTAAGCTGTTCACTATATGCTAAACCCTTCACCATGTAATGTCATTTAACTTCTACAAAGCTCTAAAAAAACAGGTACTTTTGGGGCGCCTGGGTGGCGCAGTCGGTTAAGCGTCCGACTTCAGCCAGGTCACGATCTCGCGGTCCGTGGGTTCGAGCCCCGCGTCGGGCTCTGGGCTGATGGCTCAGAGCCTGGAGCCTGTTTCCGATTCTGTGTCTCCCTCTCTCTCTGCCCCTCCCCCGTTCATGCTCTGTCTCTCTCTGTCCCAAAAATAAATAAACGTTGAAAAAAAAATTTAAAAAAAAATAAATAAAATAAAAAATAAAAAAATAAAAATAAAAAAACAGGTACTTTTAAGAAGCCCATTTTGCAGATGAAGACATTGAGGTTTAGAGAAGTTTAAAGTTTTGTCCAAAGGCACACTCAGCTAGTAAGGAGGAGTCAATATTTGCACGCAGGACAGCGGGATTCCCAAATCCAGTAGTCGACCACATGCCATGTTGTCTCAATAGTTCCAGGCACTGAACGGGGATTTGAACGTAGCCCCTGATGCGCAGCGGCAGGTGTCTTAAAGGAAACAAAGTAACTACCGACATTTCTCCTCTTTTGCCCAGGGAGGTCGGCTTCCTTCCCAGCTCTATCTCAGCATCTCCTTTTGATGTGGGAGCCTCGTGAAAGAGGGGAGCCCTTGGGCTCTGCGCCTGGAGTCCTGTTCACAGCCAAGGCCAGAGAATCCCAAAACGTTCCCTTTCTGGGTCCACGCCTGGAAGAAGGCTGTGCACACTCCTACATGCAAAGGAGAGAGAATGGCAAAAGCAGGTAGGGGACAAGGTCCCCGTAACATCGAAAAGATGCGCCAAATCTGTTCGAAGACGGTGGCTATTTCTCCACCATCGTGATGCCTCTCACAGGCCTAGAGCGCTTCGGAGCTTATGAGTGTCCCTTACCCATTTTCTCACTATCTGGCCCCAGAGCACTCCCTTGAGGTCAGAATCCCCAGCCCTACCCTACAGATGAAGAAACCGAGGTTGAAGATGAAATGAGTTACCCATGGCCACGATGCAGGAGGGTGGCAGAGAGGGAATCAAGATTCCAGAGTACAAACTGCAGACTCCCGAGGCCCACGGCTGCTTCTAATTGACAGCCTGGATGTGCCACGAGCTGGCTGTATGACCACACAAGCCACTGAGCCTTGGTTGCTTTATGGAAGAGATCCCGCCAGCTCGGAGGACTTTGTGTCCTCTATTCACATCCTTGAGCCATAAAGACAAGGATGTTCTGCAGCATTGGCGGGTATTACAGAGAGGCAACTGGGACTTCGGCTCCTTTGGGAAGCTCTTCCCGACTGCCCACGGATGAGTTGTTATCCCTCATCGTGCTCCCGGTGCATTCACAGCACTGCATTGTAATCTGTCTGCAAATTCCCAAAGGGCCAGGCAGCAAGCACACTTGAACATGAATATGGGCGGACAGGATGCAGGAGGGAAGAGTGGGGACTGGGGCAAAGTACCTGGCGTAGGCTACAACACTTATTCTGCTCCGGCTTCTTGTCACCGTGCGGGAAAGCCAACCCAGTGTTGCTAGATCATAAGAGAAGCCACAAATCTGGATTTCCACGTGAAATCTGCTTTTTAAAGGTCTACTCAAAACATATTTCGTTAAGCACTCGATAGGTATTGCACCCCTGCATCAGCCACATCTGTTTTCCCACTAGGCTTTGAGTTACTTGAGCTCATGACTGGTTCTCTCTCTGAACTCTGAGTGGCCAACTCAGGGCCGGGGTCCCCACAAGTGGCCATCGATCGCTCCAGTCAAAGCCCCACAGGCTTCTGGTGACCATGCTAATTCAGCTGGCCTGGATTAAGGCACTCTTTCAAGCACTGTACGTATTATCTGACTTAATTCTCACTACCTACCTCCTCTGATTCCACCCATTTAACAGACAAGGAAGCCGAGACTCAGTTGCCTGACTTGCCCAAGGCCATGAAGCTAGCGGTGACCTGGATTCAAATTCAGACAGTCTGTCCCCACGGATGTCTGTTTTCATTGCCTTGAAACCGTATCTCCCATGAGACCTCCTTAAATATCACCTGCAGTCACTTAGCCCCAACAAGTCTCTCCAGGCACCCACCAGGCACAGTTTCTAGTCCTAAGGCCAGCGGGAGCCAAGGCGGGCAGAAGGAAAGAGAACGACGTCTGTGCTGCAGAAAGTGGGCCTGAGGTCCCGGGAGGGGCACCTATTAGTTCAAGAGCCAGACTGAGCCAAAACCAGTGTGTGCCTTTGTCCCCACCACCTCCCAGCTTCCGGAAGAAGAGCAAGCAAGCACAGGGCAGAGAGAAGCAGCCAGGGAGAGACCTGGTTATTGCTCATTGCTCATCCCATTGAAACAATCAAGCACTCTCTCAACTAGCTAAATGGTTCCAAAGGAAGTCACCAGGGCTGCAAATCCTGATATATCTCAGGCCCCAGCAGAGAAGCGGATGGCTCAGCACTTGGAGAGATGCCCGCACGAGGCAGGAAGTGGGGTGGATGATTCAACAGGTACCTCTCTATTCTGAGAGCTGATCCTGTGATGGGTGAGTGTACATCCAGCTGAGATGAAAAAAAATAAAATAAATTTGAATGCAGACCATCAGAACATACGGCAAGCCTCCCTTTCCCGCGGGGGACTTGAAGCGTCCTTTGGGGCTTTAATCCCTCCAGGTTTTCTATTTTTACGAATTTGTTGGGGCCACAGGGCTCTCAGGAGGCTGGCGTGAGCTGGTGACTCAAGGCTTCCCTTCCTCCCAGCACACCGTCCGACGGGTTTGCCATCAGGTACGTGCCCCGACCTTCATGAAGAGGTTTGCGGTTTGCACGCACACCTGGACCGCTGTTCCAACTGCACCTTTACCGGCGGCCTGACCGCGGGCAAAACGTGCCTCCTCACTGCACCTCGGCCTTCTCATCTAGAAAGTGGGGTGATAACCCCCGTGGTGGTTCACAGAAGGCACACGAGGAGGTGCAGGTGGATGCGCGCTGGAAAAAGCGCCGGCCCCACGGACAGATCACCACCAGCCGACCTTGGTGAATCCGTCAGAACAGTCTGGGATACACCCGCACGCCAGGCAGGGCCAGACTCCCCTTAGTCAATCTTGTGAGGCTGACGCATCACCAGACGATCCATCTATTAACGGAGAGCACAAGAAATGTTAGCCTGACCAGCCTGTGCTTCCCGGCAGCGAAAGCTCCGTATGGGTTCATGGTCTTGCGGGGCTGCTTGGTGGGAGGGAGTGGGAACAAGTAACGGGATTATTCAGAAGAAGCATTTCTCAGCAGAGGCGGCTTGAGGGGACGGCCTTGCCCAGGGACATGGCGGGGGGCGGTGGCTGCTGCTCAGGCCAGTGTGGCCAAGAAGCCGTGCCCTGGACAACGCCAGGCCTCTGGCTCTGTGACTCTCCCCTTCCCACAAGTTCATTCACTCCTCTGAGCAGATTTCCCTTGATAAACCACGAGCACAGCCCAGGCCTCCTCCCGACCAGACTTCCTCCGAAACTCTGGCTTTTGCTCTGTCCTAAACTCTTCAGTCACACCTTTGCAGACAACCAACTGGTTACTCTTAGAAAAGGCCAGGTGCATCTGTAGCAGATTTTAGGCTCCTCAGACGGTCACGACAACGTCTCTCACTCCACGCGCTCTTCTAGAACCTTGCGCCTGTGACTCGCTGGTAACCAACAGAAGGGCCGCCTGACTTCTGAGACCGGGTTGTAGAGGGCCATGCCGCTGCCAGCTTGTTAGTCAGAATACCTGTTCCGGACATCTTTGGCCCCCTTGTATGTCGTCTGACTGCCCCGGGGCCGCCATGTTGTGAGAAAGCTCAACTCCCTGTGTGGACTCACCATATAGCGAGGCTCTAAGGCTAAATGGAGACAGAGACACAGAGAGAGAGAGAGAAGGTTCTAGCTAGCCTCCAGCTACTCCAGGTCCACCTGCACCTAACTAATACGGCCCGGGAGGCCCCAGGCTAGAACTAGACAACCCCTTCCCAAATTCCTGGCCTACAGAAGCCAACAGAGACAACAAAAGGATTATTGTGGCTTTCAGCTGCCAAATTTTGGAGGGAGGTGTCACCCAGTAATAGATAACTGGAACAGAGGGCATCTGATTTCCCTCCTGCCGAGGGTGACCAGACCTCCCAGTTGGCACAGGGCAGTCCCAATTTATACTTTGGTCTGGTGCAATTTTCGATAGTGGCCCCTTTGTCTCCCCAGAGGGCCCCAACATGGATGGTAAATTACACGGTCACCCTACATCTAGTTGAGATCCCTGAGCACACCACGGATCCCTGACAACTCTTTCCCTCACAGTCTAGAATGATCGAAACACACAAGATGCTCGCACAGAGGCAGCATTCAAGAAATCAATGGTTGTTCACTCGTCCCTTCCTCTTCTTCCGGTTTCGTTCCATCTGGGTGCTCATCAGTTTTGCCAAAGAGACGTCTTAGGGAGCAGCCCCTTCACAAGCTCCGGAGTGCCTTCCCCTAGTAAGTGTGCCTCAGTGAATACATGGCCTCTATGGTACAAACACAGCTTCCAGACCAGATCCCTGTTGCGCAGCCCCTCCTGTGGGGAACTTCTGGAGCCCTCACTGATCTTCAAGATAGGAAGGGTCTGAGTAAATTAGAGATCGCAGAGGCAAGAGACGGTGGGAGGGAGCGAGAAAGAGAACCTCCCAAACCTCAGGGAAGGTCTTCCCCACCACCCTGTAAGGGATGGGAGGTGGTGGTGGTTGTTGTTTTAATGTTTATTTATTTTCGAGAGAGACACAGGCAGTGTGAGTGGGAGGGGGGCAGACAGAGGGGAGGAAAAGAATCCCCAGCAGGCTCTGCACTGTCAGTGCAGAGCCCGATGCGGGGTTTGAACCCGCAAACTGTTGAGATCATGACCTGAGCTGAAATCAAGAGTCGGATGCTCAACCGACTGAGCCACTCAGGCACCCCAGGGATGGGAGCTTTTGAAGCCACAAAACTGCTCTCAAACAGTGGCTGTTACTCCTCGGACCAAGCATCCAACTGGGCGGAGCCTGCTTCTCCCCACCCACATTGATGGGAGGGTTGAACTCTTGGAAAGAATCAAAGAGATGATTAATTATGTAATTACTTACGGGTGCCTGGGTGGCTCAGTCGGTTCAGTGTCCGACTTTGGCTCAGGGCATGATCTCACAGTTCGTGGGTTCGAGCCCTGCATCGGGCTCTGTGCTGACAGCTGCCTCGGAGCCTGGAGCCTGCTTTGGATTCTGTGTCTCTCTCTCTGCCCCTCCCCCACTTGCGTTCTGTCTCTCTCCCTCTCAAAAATAAACGGATATTAAAAAAATTTTTAATCTTAAAAAAAAATCATGTTAATTAATTACGTAAAGCACTAACACAGCGCCTGGCATATACAGTCAACAGTCAAAAATACTACTTTCCTCTTTAAGATATTAGAGGTTCCTATTAGAAAATGCCTTTGTGGGCCCCCTGGGTGGCTCAGTCAGTTGGGCATCTGACTCAATTCCAGCTCAGGTCATGATCTCAGGATTATGGGATTGAGTCCCGTGTCTGTCTCCACACTGAGCATGGAGCCTGCTTAAGATTCTCTCTCTCTCTCTCTCTCTCTCTCTCTCTCTCTCTCCCTGTGCCTCTCTCCCTCTCTTTCCCTCTTTCAAATGAAAAAAAAGAAAGAAAGAAAATGCCTTTGCTTTATCTGGAAGGGACAGGGCAGGACAGCACAAAAGGCTGATCAGAAAACAGTAACAAGGGCGCCTCTCACTTCTAGACATGACATGGGGGGAGGTATATGGAGGGTCCGGCAGTCACCTACAGCTTTCCCTTTGCCCAGTCGAGAAATTGTTTTGCAGTCACTGACTCAGACCAGGAGACAAGAATCTCACTACCAATCGTTACATACACAGGATCTTGCTGCAAAGGGGTGGCTCTCAGTGACACCCATTGAATGAATGATCTCATACCAATTTTGACCCTCTTATCCACTGACTTAGTCAACAAATATTTACGGGCACCTACTCCATGTCAAGCCCTGTTCTAGCAACTGGGGATACGAGTCCTCTCTCCATCTTCTCGGGGTGCTCCGTGTGATGGAAGAGACACGTGGATCAAATAGGTACATACAATAATCACTTAATTATCATTGCTGCAAGTGTTAAGGGGAAGCACAGGGTAGGAAGAGGAAGAAAGATGCCCCCGAAGAAGTGACATTTGACCCACAGCTGAAAACTCAGCAAAGAATATACATGCCTTCCAAGCAGGCCCTGAGGGGAGGCCCTGAGGAAGAAGGAATGGCAGAATCCAGAATTTCCAGAATCCAGACCCTGGAAAGAATGTGGGCTGGTCGACTCAAAGAAGATGCCCCAGCCAGCAGCTGAGAAGCAGCTCATCCGTCCTGGCTCCAAGAAGATGGGGCTGCCAGAGAGGTTAGAGGAGAGTGTGTTCACGTGAAGGGCGGGTGTGAACAGAAGGAGGTTAAGAAATCCCCAAAAGGAGGGTGGAAACCAAGCAGGAATCAGAGAGGTCCCGGAGGAGAGGAGAAGAGCGATTCTGAAGTGGCCGTTTTGTTAGAATGCTGACAATGGGGAAACGAGGACCAAGTGGCACTTGAGGTGACGCCAAGAAATAGACAAAGGAGCTGAAAATGTTTACCACACAGAAGTCCATAGAGGGTAAAGTGGCATCGGCAGAGGAATGAGCTCCCTGTCACAGGGCACATCCAAGCAGAGAGAACGGCAATCAGCCAGACAAGGAGACACCTGGTCTGGAGTGAAGGCTGTAGCAGATGAATGACTAAGAGGGTCCCTTGACGCCCCAGCACACAAGAATGGGTCTTTCCTCCTCGGAAGGTCACATAAGGGAACAGAAAGGGCCTGTTCTCTCTGCCAGAAAGCTGTTCCCCTGCCTCTCCCCTGCCTGCTCCCTCTCATCCTCCAGTCTCTGCTCAAATGTCACCTCCCCAGAGGGGCCTCCCCGAACTCCCGCCTTGTAAGTGCTGCACCCCAGATCATTCTCTAACACAGATCCCTGGTGCGGCGTCTTCACCTACTTGTCACTTCTCCGTACACCTGCCCAGCATCTACCTTCCCCTGCTTAAAAGGTACCCTCCTTGAAAGCAACACCCTCGGTCACTTTGCTCCCTGCCGCATCCTCCACACCTGGCCTATACAAGGCACGTGGAGGGTGCTCCACAGATGTCTGTTGAATGAGTAAATAAAATCCCAGCTTTGTCTCCCACTCGCTGTGTGACCTGTGTTAGTGACTTAACCTCTCTGAGCTTCTTCATTCTACCAACGGCAAATTTCGTGTTAAAAGACCATAGTCGTGAGTCATGAATATACATTTCATCTTCAAACGAAATTACGGACCTTGTCACTTATAAACTGCGGTACTAATGTTAGCCATTGTTAGTAATAATGAAAAATTAGTCACTCAATTGCCCAAAGACAGTGTCTGTTTCTCTTCAAAGTGTGAAGACGCTGTGAAATCTTTTGAGAAGTGGGCATCTGCCCCCAAACCTGCATTTTTCCGGCAAGAATGTTAAGGTTTTTATTTTACAGCCTCTAAAAGCAGTATCCAGAGGCCGTGAATACAATAAACATTTCCTGGGTACACTCTGTGTACCTGGCACTGCGCTGAGCCATGAGGCCTCCTCAGAAATAACGCGACCCCACGTTAGAGGAACGCGGGGTCTGGAGTACCAGAGGTGGGGGACACTGGTAACAGACCAGACATGTCGTAAGCACAGCCACGGAGGGTTCCACCAAGTGCTGCAGACATGTAAGGGGAAGGACCCATCTGCAGAGGTCCTTCATGCCCCCAACCTTTTCCAAGCACCAACTATGTGGTAATTCGAGGTGCTGGGATACGACAGTGAACGAGACGTGTAAGATCCCACCTGTCATGAGGCTTACATTCTGAAGGAGACAGTAAGTAAGCAAACAAACAGCAACAAAAACCCAAACAACTAGATAAACGAGGCAAATGTTAGTCATCCAGCAAAACACCAAAGCAGAATCAAAGGAAGCAGGAGCCAGGCGGCCTCCTGAGTTCGAAACCCCAGTTTCACTACACACTGTTGAGCCTAGAGCATTCCTCGATATCTTGATTTCTAAAACAGGAAGGACAGTAGGCTTGACCTCACACGGCTGTGGTGAGAATTCAGTGAGTTAATGCAAATACTTGGAATAGTGCCAGGCATGGGGCCACTGAGCAAGTCAATGAGGACAGGGTGAGGCAACACAGAGGGGCGATCAGGAAATGTCTGTCTGATGAAGACACAAGGGCATTAAGATCTAGGGGAGATGCATTCCAAGCCCCAGAGAACCGCAGGTAAAAAGGTCTCCAGGCAGTAATGAACCTGGGTATGACGCACAAACAGAATGCTGCCAATGAGAAGATGCATTAGAAACTTGCAGCCCACAGAACAGAGTGTGGGATTTTCTCCTCGGGCTAGAGGTAAGCTACTAAACAGCTGGGGAGGGGGAGGCCAGGCATGCTCCGACTTAATGTAAAGGAGGGTCATTCCAGCTGCGTGTGGACAGCGGGGTGGAGAGAAAGAGAGGCAGCAAGGGTGTCCATTGAAAGAAGGAATGAAGGCAAGATCTGCCACCCAAGGCCAGAGACCCACTGTGCAGAATGAGGCAGGACTCTCCAAACCCTCCTCCATCTGGGGACATGTTGAGGCCAAAATATGGGAAAGATGATTAAACTCTGACACAAGGAAGAGACTGCAGTAGATGGCCTGTGAACCCAAGTGAAAGAAAGAAAGGGGAAGAAAGAAAAGAAATGAAATGAAGCAATTGAGCAAAAATACATCTCCTTGGGGTGCCTGGATTGCTCAGTGACTTAAGCATCCCACTCTTGATTTTGGCTCAGGTCATGATCTCATGGGTTGCAGGTTCGAATCCCGCATCAGGCTCTGCACTGACAGTGTGGAGCCTGCTTGTGAGCCTCAATCTCTCTCTCTCTCTCTCTCTCTGCCCCTCCCTTGCTTGTGCCCTCTCTAAATAAATAAATAAACTTAAAAAAATACATCTCCCTTTACATTTAAAAATGTTTTAATGTTATTTTTGAGAGAGAGAGAGAGAGAGAGAGAGAGAGAGAGGGAATGAGCAGGGGAGGGGCAGAGAGAGAGGGAGACACAGAATCTGAAGCAGGCTCCAGGCTCTGAGTTGTCAGCACAGAGCCTCATGCGGGGCTCGAATTCACAAACTGTGAGATCATGACCTGAGCCAAAGTCGGACACTTAACCAACTGAGCCACCCAGGTGCCCCACTCTTTACGTTTTAGAACATATTACAATTAATATTGATCTTCCCTACACTGACACTGAGTACTTACTTATGTGCCCAGGATAATCTACTGAATTTATTTTTTCATTCAATTCTCATAAAACCCCTATCCATTCATTCAACAATTCAACCAATATGTCTTACTGGCACTGCTCTAGGTAAGACAGACAAAACCTCTACTCTTATGGAGCTTATACACTAGAGGCAGAGACAGAACCCAAACAAGGAAACAAAAAAATACTTCAGAGCATGATAAGAACTACAAGGAAGCAGAGTAAGAGGGTGAGGAGGGAGGAGGGAGGAGAAGCCTCTTTAGGAATGGTGGTCAGAGAAGATCTCCTTGAAGAGAGAAGTCTGAACGGAGACACGAATGATGAGCCAGGCACAGGCAAATCTGGGAAAGACTGTTCCAGGCGGAAGGCACAGAAAATGCAGAGGCCCTGCTGGGATAGATAAGAGGTGGATGTACTTAAGGCACAGAAAGATCATGGTACCCATAGCCGAGTCAGTATAGAAGACAGGATGTAAAGTTGGAAGGTAACCAGGGACCAGACAGGCCACAGGAAGCCATTCATGTTTCAACCCTAAGCACATATGGGAAGGGGTGCCTGGGTGGCTCAGTTGGTTGAGCGTCCGACTTCGGTTCAGGTCATGATCTCACAGTTCGTGGGTTCGAGCCCCACATCGGGCTCTGGGCTGACAGCTCGGAGCCTGGAGCCTGCTTCAGATTCTGTGTCTCCCTCTCTCTCTGCCCCTGCCCTGCTCATTCTCTCTCTCTCTCCCTCAAAAATAAATAAACATTAAAATTAAAAAAAAAAAAAAAAAAAACATGGGAAGCTGCTAGAAGACAGTAGATTGCTCTGGGCACCATGTGGAGAAGGAGCCCAGAGGAGCAGGAAGTGGACGCTGGGAGTCTGAGCATGAGCCTGGATACATTGGAGCAAAGTGATAGCACTCATGGTGGATTTTGAAAACAGAATCAAGAGGACTTGGTAAAGGACCAAGTGTGGGAATGTGGTGGGAAACGGAAAAGGAATTACCAATGAGGACTACAAGGTTTCGGCTGAACACCATTACCTGGGTGCCATCAATAAAAATTAGGAAAACTGGAACAGGAGCAGATTGGGAGAAAAGTTATAGAAACAAACAAGGCTATTAATATTTTTTACTATTCTGAGAGAGAGAGAGCATGCGTGCACATGAGAGAGAAAAGGGGCAGAGACAGAGATGGAAAGAATCACAAGTAGGCTCCCCGATGTCAGCGAGGAGCCTGACTGGGGGCTCGATCCCACCAACCGTTGAGATCGTGACCTGAGCAAAAAATCTAGAGTGGGACGCTTAACCAACTGAGCCACCCACGTGCCCCAACAGCTGTTAGTATTTTCAGTTCACAGATGAGTAAGCAGCTTCAGAGAGAGATCGAATAGCCTGTCCCCAAGTTCACGTAAGTGGAATTACTGTTCTCATATGAATGTATTTTTACTCTCATTGCACCCAATATAATTTTATTACCTCTAACTTACAGATGAGGAAACTGAGCCCAGAGATGAGAAGCCTACACAGCTTGCAGGTAGCAGAGCCAAGCAGATATCAGATCTAACAATAGATACATTTTCCGACAGAAGAGACACGCTGGGAGGAATCCCAGACCAGGTAGAAAAGGATGTGAGGTTTGAATAAAAGCACGTCCTCGGATCCTCTTTCAATGCTTTGAAATCCCCCAATAAGATTTCAGGACAAACTCCGGAGACCCGATAGTCATTGAAAGGACAGCACGGTTGCCCTTCGTAGCAAAGCGGTCGCCACTTCAGAATCACAATCGCTAAGCTGATTCCCGGCCTCCAGCTTAGACATAGTTAAATAACCCGTCCGTGGAGGTGAGACCCGCGGTCTCCATCCTACACTTCGGCGCCCCAGAAATCTTTGCCCTACAAAATTTGAGAACCGTGGAGTGTGGCTGGAATCCTGGCGGCCGCCCTCTACACTAGCAATATAACCCTCCCCTCTGGGCATGTTACCGAGACTAAAAGCCGGGGGGCGGGGGTGGTACAGGGGGCGGGGGTAGGGGATGGTAACTTTAACCTCTGCCCTGACTCTCGACCTGCCCCCAGCTGTGAGACTCGAGCCACACGACTAGCTAGAGAAGACCGGAGCCCCGGTCACGGTGCGATACAGAGGGGCCGAAGCGTCCGCGAAACACTGGGGGGACACAGAAGGGCGGTCACCGCTGCCCGCCCCCAACCTCCACTGCCGGGCAGCCACGTTTCAATAATTCGGAACGCCCTCTCGGGGCCTCGCCGGAGGCGCCCGTGACGTAATTGTAAACACACCTCCGGAGTCTCGGCTCCTCAGAGACCCATCGGGCCACCTAGCAGAGAGTTGTGACGAACTTCCGGGTCTGCCGTCGCTTTACGACTCGTGCGTTCCGCCCTTGAGTCCGGAGGAAGCAAGAACGCAGTTTACGACAGCGTCGATTGTGTTTACGGCGCCGGCCGCTGCGCGCGCATCTTCTCTCCTTTTTCCCTCCGTTCCTCCGAGGGCTGCTGGGTGTGTGGTCTTCGGCCTGGACCATCTCTCGCCATCGGGGCCGCCCGAGGCCTTTACAGGTGAGTGGAGTGTCCCTTAAGGTTCTCCGTATCTCTGGAGCCGGTTTGGGCTGGGCGCAGCCTTCGGGGGCCTTCCGGAAGAGGCCTCTCGTACGTCTCCGGCCACTTCTGCTCAGCTGGGCGGGGCACGAATCCGCCTTTCGGGGACCCCAGGCCCGACACACTTAGGGATGCGGGGCACGGCCTTATGGGTAAGGTTCTCTGACCTTGGGCTCCGCTTTGCGGCCACGGGCTGAGCGACTTTGATAATACCACTTAACCCCTTTGGGTCTCAGGGTCTTTTCAAAGCGATCAGAGGCTCTCTGAGCTGCCGTGGAAGGAGGTACTGACTGTACCAAGCTGAGCAGTGTTCGATCCTGCTCTGAGGAGTCCGCAGTCCGAAGGTTTTCTTTCCTTTTCTGTGAAATGGAAGGCTGTGGTGGAGCAGGTGTGATCTCTGATTTGAAACTCTCCCCCCAGGGACTGATGGCATATGATCTGTGGTGGTCAGGGTAATCTGCACAATACCGTGCCCTGCCAGCCATGGGCCCCTTCTGACTGCCCTGTGGTGGCCTCCCCACCCTGTCCTTGTAGCCAGTACAGCTGTCACTTCGATATAACAGAGTGGCTCTTTCTCCTTCTGGTTCTGTTCTGCTCGCTCTTATTTTGAATGGGTTGAAGCCAGGGGACTTCCTCCCCCTGGAGAAATGTATGCCAAGCCTTGGGTCTGTTTCCTTCTTGAGCTGTGAGAGAGGACTCGATTTCTTAAACGTTTTTAAACATCATTACTGGGTTACTAGGTATAGTCTAAATCCCCATTTTTTTCAGGGTGCCTGGGTGGCTCAGTTGGTTAAACATCGAACTTCCGCTCAGGTCATGATCTCACACCCCGTGAGTTCGAGCCCTGCAGCGGGCTCTGTGCTGACAGCTCGGAGCCTGGAGCCTGCTTCAGATTCTGTGTCTCTCTCTCTCTCTCTCTCTCTGCTCCTGCCCCACTCATGCTCTGTCTCTCTCAAAAATAAAACATTGTAAAAAGTAACACCCCATGTTTTCTCAGCCTGCTGCCCAGCTATAACGTAATGGTAAGAATGTTGGACTTGGTGCAGACAACCCTGGAAATCAAGTCTGTTTTTGAAACAATGGACGGATCGACAGCTGAGCTGCAAATTTTTAATTTAGCATAGTGTCTGACATTGTAGGAGCTCCATAAATACGTATTTTAGTGTGAATTGTCTTGAAACTGCCACGCCTGCCCTCAGTCCCCTTTCTGTAGTGTAGCTTAAGCATAGAGTTGAAGGACGAAGGTCCCTGTTGCTGTCACCCAGGTGTCACTTCTGGAGGAAGCCTGAATCTCTCTCCCTGTCATGGGACACTGAGAACTTACTAAGGTCACTGTGCCTGTGTGCTTTGATGGCTGCCTCCAGAAATACTCGTGTAGTGAATTTTCCTCTGGGAGCTCACCTGAGGATTATGATGGATGATGAGGTTTTTGATAGAAACCGTCAGGCAGAGATGTGCTCTGTAGCCCCTGGCTTTTTCTCTCTCGAGAGGAGCTGTAGCCTCACACAGAGTGTGAATTCCAGCCAGACTGCTTTGGTTCAGATTTTTTCGTCAACTAGCATTGCAAATTTGAACAACTTCTTAGCTTCTCTGTGCCTCAATTTTCTTACCTGAAGAGTGGAGATGATACTAGCCGCTACGCCAGGATCATTGGGAGGATTTACTGAATTGGTGCAGAGTAAACACTAAGAACAGTACCTGGTACTCGTAATATTACAAACATGTGATGATTGGCCACTTCTACAACCTAAGGTTCATGGTAACATCAGCTTTCTGACAGGCTCTGTCCACTTGCTCTGCGTGAGGGTTTGCATTGATGGCAGAAAATTGGGAGAATGAGAAAGAAAAGTTGAATAGTGGGATATACTTACGGACTCTTTCCCGGCACTGTGTGTAAATGTATTTTTGCAAGTCTAAGTAGTAATGGTGTGGCATTTTACAGCGAAGGCATTTTCATGTGCGTAACTATTAAGTCTTTGACCCTGGTCTTGTGCTATGAATTAGACAAGGGTCTCACTCACTTTACAGATGAAAAGACTGAGGCTTAGGGATGCTAGGGATTGTTTGCCTTGGTGAAGGTGTTTCTGGAAACTAGATCGTGGTTATTACGCTTGAGAAAAGGTTACTACATTCCATCAAATCTGAGACCCCGCTGCGTTTAAGAAGCACCACTGTCGAGGGGCGCCTGGGTGGCTCAGTCGGTTAAGCGGCCGACTTCGGCTCAGGTCACGATCTCACACTCCGTGAGTTCGAGCCCCGCGTCGGGCTCTGTGCTGACCGCTCAGAGCCTGGAGCCTGTTTCAGATTCTGTGTCTCCCTCTCTCTGACCCTCCCCCATTCATGCTCTGTCTCTCTCTGTCTCAAAAATAAATAAATGTTAAAAAAAATTTAAAAAAAAAAAAAAGAAGCACCACTGTCATATGTAGACTAAGAAAGAAAAACTGCCGATTAAGGTGAGACAGTCCATCAAGCGGAAGATGCAGCCTTGTTTCAAAGATATTATAGTGGAAAAAGTGGGTGTCACAAGCAGCACAATACGGTAAATGAGTCTTCGTATTTGTCCTCTGAGTTTTAAGTACTCACAGTATTATCTGTGACTTCCATCTTGTGTGTCGCTTTTCTGATTTTATCATTCTGTCTTAGCTTACCTCGAATGGAAGGCTTTTTGGGCTTGGAGGCCTTTCTTCACAAAGCTCCTCACATTATTTGTATCTTTAAGATTCTAGAAGATGGCAAAGTTCATGACACCTGTGATCCAGGACAACCCCTCGGGTTGGGGTCCCTGTGCGGTTCCTGAGCAGTTTCGGGATATGCCCTACCAGCCGTTTAGCAAAGGAGATCGACTAGGAAAGGTACTTGGCCCGTCAGTGACAGTGACTCTTTCGAGCCGTGACCGCTGTCGTCTGTTAGATCGTTTCGATTTTATTCTCTCAAAAGAATTTAACTCCTGTGCTCCTCACGGAGACGCTGGCTGGGAACAGCTATAACGTCTGGGTCCTTCCAGTAGTCACGGGAGAGCTGGGCACTTGGCAGAGGCATCGTGAGCCAGTCCTTACACTTTCCCAGACTGCGTCTTCGCGTACGGGGGCTTCTGGGTCAGCAGAAACTTGCCTGATTGACCTGCGTGCTCTGTCTTCTCTTGTTGCCTCACAGGTTGCAGACTGGACAGGTGCCACATATCAAGATAAGAGGTACACGAGTAAGTGTTCAACTGACCGCCCAGATCAAGGCCTTGGGAGGATTGTTACTTTTTCCAGTGACCTCCATCCAAAAACATTCCAGGATGTTTTGCTAACGATAACACATAGTTTTTAGGGGCAGGAGCTGAACTGTAGACAATAACCACATACATTTTTTTGAAACGGTCCCAAAACTAAAGACTGGTCATTAAGGAGGTTTAACCTGTTACAGTGGGATTTTTTTCCTTCCGCTTTTAGGGAGGCATAAACCCTTTCACAGATCTGTTGAACTCCTTCCCATTTGGTACCCTAGTGCCTGGGATTTACCGAACCTGTGAAGCCAATCGGTGGACTCCAGGTCTACAAGCCCTGATTTTAAGATCTTGATACAGTAGATGGGTTGGTGGTGTTGGTGTTGTCGTCTCGTTTTTTCCTGTGCCAGTTGAGATTGTTGGAAGTGGCTTAGTTGGAGTGAGTACCCAGTTAGGATGATCTGAGGCTAGGGTCAACAGTAAAGTATATCATAACCCATTAGACCTGTCTGCTTGGGGTACCAGATGATGTAAGTGGTTGCATATTTGCATACCGCATACCCCATATTTGCCCTTTCTGGAGTAGTAAACCTTAATTCCGGTCCTCATAGATTAAGGCAGGGTGTGAAATGGGCTTATCTTAAAGAACTCAGACTCTGTCGTGACTTAGAAATTTCTTTAGATCAGAGCTTTTCAAACTGGAATGTGCACAAGAATCACCTGGGGACCTTCTGAAAACATTGATTCTGACGTAGTGGGGCTGGGCGGAGTCCATCAACATGCACTTCCGTTAAGGGTCCTGAGAGCACACTCGAAATAGCAGGGCTTTAGGGGCGCCTGGGTGGCCCAGTCGGTTAAGCATCCGACTTCAGCTCCGGTCATGATCTCACGGTGTGTGAGTTCAAGCCCCACGTCGGGCTCAGTGCTGACAGCTCAGAGCCTGCTTCGGATTCCGTGTCTCCCTCTCTCTCTGCCCCTTTCCCAGTTGTGCTCTGTCTCTCAAAAATAACTAAAAACATTTAAAAAAAAAAAAAAGTTTTAAAAGAACTAGCAGGGCTTTAGAAGAGCAGGCGTGCAGAGTCTGTAGGTAGCATCTGTTACACATCATCCCCTTTGCCTGCAGATAAGTACTCCTCTCAGTTCGGTGGTGGAAGTCAGTATGCTTATTTCCACGAGGAGGATGAAACCAGTTTCCAGCTGGTGGACACAGCACGCACACAGAAAACCGCCTACCAGCGGAATCGGATGCGATTTGCACAGGTAGGCCAAGAGCCGGCAATCTGACCGTCTTGGGGCCATTACCCGTGGCTGCCACCTGCTAAAAGTGCTTCCTTGCACATAGTGACGGGAGGAAAGCGTGTTCTCCTAGGTCTTCCAGTGACTCCCAAGTAGCTGACCGGTGACACGTTGCGCTAAAGTAAACGTGGGCTGGGTCCAGAGATGGTCTAAATAGTTTAGCTTTCTGCTGACCAGTGGCCAGGACCTCATGCCTCTGTGCTGAGAGTGGGGTGTTCGTGCCAGGTAAAAAGATGCCTGATGCCTCATTTAATTGCTGTGTGCAGGCTTTATTAAGTAGATGGTCCGGTCGGGCTGCATCTTCCTATGTATAAAGAGGCAAACTACAACTCTAACAAGGGCCCATAAACCTACTTCAATAAAAAATGTCGTGTGAACGTCTAAGCCAATTCCAAGTATAGACCTCCCCCTGGGCACTCCCTGCTGTTGGTCAGATCCCCAAGGTTTTAGCGTGGCTGTTTTTTCTTGATTCCCAGCGGAACCTCCGCAGAGACAAAGATCGACGGAACATGTTGCAGTTCAACCTGCAGACCCTGCCTAAGAGCGCCAAGCAGAAGGAGAGGTGAGGTTTCCCACATCCTCCTGGATTGAGTTGTTCTTCCAGGACCGACCGTGCTCTGAAATCACTAGGCCAACGGTGGTCTTCCCCGTCACTGCCAAACAAGCAAAAATTCCTTCCTGAAGGCCATTAAGCCACTGGTGTAGCCTGGCCTCATTTTCCAAGGGCCAGTTCTTGGCAGATAGCATGGCGGGAAGGTCCCTGGCAGTGGCCGTGTGCACTGGCCAGAAGCGAGGGTAGGTAAGATGAGCTCTGGGGCTCAGCTGGGCCCTGTGAGCTGTGCGGTGCAGCGGCCACACCCAGGCTGGTGCTGCCATTGGACCGTCCATAGGGCGAGTAAAACCCAGCTGGTGGGTGCTGGGGGGCAGTATGCCTCCTATAACACTCTTAAGGTCTCCTCTTTTTCATGAAGTCCCTGTTTTCTTAGTTCAGAGAAGTCACTAATGATGCTGAGGTTCAGCCGAAGAGAATGGCAGCTTTTCTGCCTTTTGAAAAGCCAGTGACTCAAAGATCTGCACCAAAAGCACAGTCTTCTTGTCTTTCTAGAGAACGCATACGACTGCAGAAAAAATTTCAGAAACAGTTCGGAGTGAGGCAAAAATGGGACCAGAAGTCACAGGTAGTGTATCCACACCAGAGTTCTGTCTAGAAATTCAGTTTCGCGTATGTGTTTGGTTTTGTAACTGCTTTATTGAAACATAATTCACATATCACACCATCCACTCATTGAAAGTGTACAAGTCAGTGGCTCTTGGTATATTCACACATATTCGCCAGTTTCAGAATGTTTGAATCATTGTGAAAACAACACATACCCTTCGGCAGCCAGCCCCGGTTCTCCCCAGCCCTTGGCTGCCACCGGTCTTTTCTATCTCTGGATGTGCCTCTTCTGGACATTTCACATAAATAGAATCCTATGACATGTGGTCTTTTGTGTAGCTCCTTTCACAGTTCATCCCTGTTGTGGCGTGTGTCGGCACATTGCTGAATTGGTTGTGTGGACACACTGCATTTTTGTGGCTGGTTTTTTGGTTGTTGTTGTTTTTTTTTTTTAACGTTATTTATTTTTGAGAGAGAGAAGGAGACACAACTTGAAGCAGGCTCCAGGCTCTGAACTGTCAGCACAGAGCCCGATGCTGGGCTCGGACCCACAAAAGGCAAGATCATGACTTGAACTAAAGTCGGAAGCTTAACCGACTGAGCCACCCAGGTGCCCCCACACTGCGTTTTGTGTACACGTTCACCAGTACATGGCCGTCTGGGTGGTTTCCACCTGTTGCTATTATGAAAAACGCTGCCATGAACGTTCGCGTACAAATGCTCGGGCGGACACTGTGATAAACGAAGAACACGTGAGGGCAAGTGAGGAGCTCCAGATTGCAGCGGTTAGATTTTGCCGGATGTGATGTTTCTATGTCAAGGGTAAATAGCTGACATCCAGAGAGAAATAAAAGAAGCTGCCATAGCTTCTTTAGGAAGAACCCATACACACGGAAAACACGTACGTTCCCTGGGCGCCGGCATTACGTGGGAGTCAAGTTCCCGGGTTGTTTTTGACCCCTTGACTCCCTCGTTCCCCTTCGAGATTGTAAACTCCGAATTCGGGGTCAGGGATTCTGGCTCCTACAGCACCCAGCACGTGGTAAATGTTCTGGACACGTTTATTGGCTAAAAGCCCTTCGCGCTGCTAAGCTGCCTTTTGCTTCTGCCTCGCACTGGCTGTAACTCTCTTCCCTCCCCTGGTTTTGCACTGCAGAAACCCCGAGACTCTTCAGTGGAAGTCCGTAGTGACTGGGAGGTGAAAGAGGAAATGGACTTTCCTCAGTTAATGAAGATGCGCTACTTGGAAGTGTCAGAGCCTCAGGACATGTAAGTGGCGTCTTTTGCTACCTTCCGCCATGCACTTGTGTGGACCAGCTGGCAGTGAATGTTTTCTCAAGCCTTAGTGTTTCCAAAAAGGATTGGCAGGCGCTTAAATACATTGTATAAGATTAACAGACACTTTTTTATTTTTTTTTTTAAGTTTATTTTATTTTGAGAGAGAGACAGCACAAGCAGGGAAAGGGCAGAGAGAGAGACAGAGAGAGAGAGAGAGAGAGAGGGAAACCCAAGCAGGCTCCACACTGCCAGCGCGGAGCCTGATGCGAGGCTCGAACTCATGAACGGTGAGATCATGACCTGAGCCGAAATCGAGAGTCAGATGCCAGGTGCCCAACAGATACAATTTTTAAAACTCAGGGCCAAGGGGGGACCAGCAGAGAGTTCGCTGACGTTAAACTTGAGATTTCTTTCCGCTTCCTGACCTCATGAGCAAAAGAGAGCTCTTTCCGCAGGATGAGAAAGACTACAGGTCGTCCACAGGAAAGCTTTTCCTGATGTTTCAAAGAGCTGCTTACCTGAAGCAGATTCAGACAAACAGCTGATCTCCTTCCCATTTGCTTTGCGTGTCTTCCCCGCCTCCCCTCAGTGAGTGCTGTGGGGCCCTGGAATACTACGACAAGGCCTTTGACCGCATCACCACGAGGAGTGAGAAGCCGCTGCGGAGCATCAAGCGCATCTTCCACACCGTCACCACCACGGACGACCCGGTCATCCGAAAGGTGGGCGCCCCCTTCGGCCGCTCGCCACCCCCCTGTGTGGGGAGTGCCGCCGGCCTCTACAGCTGAGGCCTCAGGAGGAACAGAGCCCGCGGGGACCTACGTGAATCATCTGAGCCTTGGAAAGCCCTTTATTTTATTTTATTTTTTTTTTTATTATTATTTTTTTTAACGTTTATTTATTTTTGAGACAGAGACAGCATGAACGGGGGAGGGTCAGAGAGACAGGGAGACACAGAATCTGAATCAGGCTCCAGGCTTTGAGCTGTCAGCACAGAGCCCGACGTGGGGCTCGAACCCACGAACCGTGAGATCATGACCTGAGCCGAAATCAGACGCTTAACCAACTGAGCCACCCAGGCACCCCCAGTTTCCATGTTTTTAGTTCTGCTTTTATGTATTTATTTATTTATTTATTTATTTAATGTTTATTTATTTTTGAGAGAGACAGAGACAGGATGCGAGTGGGTTAGGGGCAGAGAGAGGGAGACACAGAATCTGAAACAGGCTCCAGGCTCTGAACTGTCAGCACAGAGCCTGACGTGGGGCTCGAACTCACGGACCGCGAAATCATGACCTGAGCCCAAGTCGGCCGCTTAACCGACTGAGCCACCCAGGCGCCCCTCGGAAAGCCCTTTAGATGCGACGCTCCTGAATCAGACAGGATTAGGTGGAAATACGGGCCCCTTGCTGGTTAGCCCCTGATGCTGGTAATAGAGCAGAGCCGGGCCCACTTCCCAGCCCTGCCGCGCTTCCCGGCACCACCCCCTCGCATCTCCTACCTCTGAAGTGGGTCGGAGGCGCTTACCACATGCCACCGGGGTGAGGGGTGTCAGGTGCCATCCCGGAACGTCGTGGGCGCTCGGAGAGCCGCGGGGTCCCTCGTACCCTAGGGTGGGGACCGCCAGCAGGCAGACCTGCCGCACGCACACTCCTCACACAGCTAGAGGGCGCATGCGCACGGGAGGGTGTGAGGGCCCCTTGCAAACGAGTCCTCCGTGGGAATGGGCAGTGAGACTGGAGTGTCTTCACATCTTGCTCTCTGCCCTCTTTGCAGCTGGCAAAAACTCAGGGGAACGTGTTTGCCACCGATGCCATTCTGGCTACGCTGATGAGCTGCACCCGCTCTGTGTACTCCTGGGACATCGTTGTGCAGAGAGTCGGGTCCAAGCTCTTCTTCGACAAGAGGGACAACTCTGACTTTGGTAAGAAGCCTGTCTGGGAGCGACGCGACGGGGTTGGGTGTTCTGAGGGCTCAGAGCAAGTCCCTGGTCCTGGAGCGGGGCTGGGAGGTGGCCTGTCTCCCCACGGGCAGTGACAGCTGTGGCCAAAGCCCTCCCAGCCCCCTGAGAGGCCTGGCAGAGGGAAGGACGGTCCCTGCTGTCCCAGCTCGAGGTGCCAGCTTCCTGAGTCCTCCCAGGACCCCAGCGCTGTGCTGGCAAGCGTTACCTGTTTGAATGGCACTTTCCTGACTTCCAGCTCTCCGTAGCACCTTTAACGTTACCTTCACGTTTTTTTTAATGCTTTTTCTTCTTCACATCGGTGTGTTTACACAGGGAAAAATACATTTGCCTGTATTTCACACGACACGGACGTGTGCACGCACGCCATGGGGGGAAACCAGGTCGCTGAGAACTAACGGCAGTGAGACAGAATGATACAATTCTGTCTACGCTTGAGCCTTGGGGCCCTCTCTTTGTTAAAAAGCTAACAAAATCAGACAGGCTCTTGAAGAATCCAAACAGATTGAAATGGGGTAGCCTTCTTACAGCTCGCTTGACTGTGACATCAGAGGGGATCTAAAGTTACCCGGCAGCACTCCCCACTCCCTCCCCAGCCTGCCCACGCTTGACGGAGCCATGTGAGTAGGTGGCGGGTCTTGGAAGGACAGGCCTGCGTCGCTGGCCCCTCCCTGCAGTGCCAGGCACACCACGGGCGACCCGGTTTCACGGGTGCGTGACCATGCTGCCGCTTTTGCAGACCTCCTGACGGTGAGTGAGACCGCCAACGAGCCCCCACAAGATGAAGGCAACTCCTTCAACTCACCCCGCAACTTGGCCATGGAAGCGACCTACATCAACCACAACTTCTCCCAGCAGTGCTTGAGAATGGTGAGGCGGTGAGAGCGTCTGGGCATCGGCTTCTGTTTCGCCAGCTACCGTTTACTGAACGTCTGCTTTGTGGTAGGCTCCGGGGTTGTGGGACCGAGCAGGACAGACAGGGTCCCCGCCTGTCACAGAGGAGCTCCAGGCTGGGGCTTTGAGGTCAGGCTGCCTGACCGAACCTTAGATCCAGTGCTTAAGAGCTTTGGGGTGTAGGGTAGGTTTCTTGTCTGGAAAGTCAGGATACTAATAATACTTACCTTCCACAGATAGGCCGTATAGATACCTTCAGTGTCGGACAGATAACGCTGATCTATACAAATACAGCATTTAGGTGTTGAGGATATAGCGGTACACAAAGTTCCTGCCCTTAGGAGGCTATGTTATCGTGGAGGAAGAAAGACTGTAAACCTAGGTTGTGACAAACGGTGACGTGTGCTGTGGGGCAAAATGAAACAGGAGGGGCATGGCTGCTAATTAAATGAGATACTCGAAGCTCGCCGGCAACACGTATAAGCATTTGAGATCCATCGGGGTTCATGCTTAAAGTCAGGAGGGGTAAATAGCCACCCGCCATGCAGGGAGCCCACAGCCCCCTCGAGGGCCCCGGGGAGCCGGCCAGGGCTGTAACTAAGCAGAGTGCAGGGTCTGGCCAATGGGCTCGGAAGCAAGTACTTGCTGTCTAGTGACGCCTTTGTCTGTTTACAGGGAAAGGAGAGATACAACTTCCCCAACCCAAACCCATTCGTGGAGGACGACATGGACAAGAATGAAGTTGCCTCCGTTGCATACCGGTATGTCAACCCACCTGCGTGGGGTGGCTTCTCTGAAACGCAGGGTCTCCAGTGACCAGATAAGCTCCTTGTTCGTTGCAGTTACCGCAGGTGGAAGCTTGGGGACGATATCGACCTTATTGTCCGTTGTGAGCATGATGGTGTCATGACCGGAGCCAACGGGGAAGTGTCCTTCATCAACATCAAGACCCTCAATGAGTGGGATTCCCGGGTGAGGCGTGCTTCGTCACCCTGTCTGTAGTTCCTGCGAGCGTGTTGTCCCCGGCTGGTGTTTGCGAACCTCGGTTTCGTTTCCCCGTGCGTTACTTACAGAGCTTCCAAGATTTTTTTTGTCTTCAGAGTTTTTCTCCACTGAGTTCCTCATTGAGAAAGAGAACGTGTTTGTGTGTGTGTGTGTGTGTGTGTGTGTGTGTGTGTGTGTGTGTGTGTGTGTAGAACATGGTTATGGTTGAAGAACTTTTCTGCTTACTTTGCACATGGGAGCCAGTAGGAACTACCTTCTTACAGGTCTCTCTCCTCTAGTCCATGCTGACCTCCCGTTGGCGTCTGCTCCCTGCAGGCGTCTGGTTTTGACCTCTCATCTGGGCTGGCGGGTTTCCTCTAAGCCTGGGAGCTCTTTGAGCTGTTCTTTCATTTACTGCAGCCACTACCTTCTTCAACCTTCTGATTCCTTTTTCCAACTCTTTCACTTACTGAACTCAGAGAGTGTTAGGTTAGCTAAGATTTGGCTCTTTGGGAGGCGTCTTGAAAGAAATGTGCTTCCTTCATTTTTCCACTCTCTACTTCCCTCTCGTGCTGGTGCCCCGTGAGTTTTGGGCTGCTTCCCTTTCTGAAGTTGCCCAGGCTTCTGTGCCTGAACTGGCAGTGGGTGGCAGTGCTCCTGGGTGCTGCTACAGAACAAAGGGTCCTCAGAGGGAAGGACAGCTCGGGCTAAGCCAGTGTTGAACAAGGGTCTAATGAGATGGAGCCTGTGGGCCATTTCCTTCTGACTTCGTTAGAGCCACGGGATTAACATTAACTGCTGCTGATTCCCACTCCCCGGGTGTTCCTTAGCCTCCGTCACCTGACAGAAGAGCACTCCAGAAGCATTTCTGCAGACCTAGCTCTGAGGCCAGTGACCTCTTCTCCGACTGTCCTCCAGGCCTCCCTGTAGCGTTCAGCATCGCTGTAGCCGTGTGGCCTTGCCCTCTGTGCTGTTCCCTCACTCTAGTCCCGTACATTTCTTGGTTCCCTTCACTTGTTTTGACACCAGTGGAGCCTTCTTTCAGGGTCAGTTCCCGACGCGGCTGTTTTTGCCATAACGACTTCCTCATACAGCCTTGTATTAGTTTCCATTTGCTCCATAACAGATGACAGCAACCTAGAGGCTTAAAGTGAATCTGAAGGTTCTGGAAGAAACTTCCAAGCTCATTCTAGTTGGCAGAGTTCGGAGTTCTTGCAGTTGTGGGACTGGGGTCCCCGTTCTCTTGCCACCGTCAGCTGGGGCCTCTCGGCTCCTAGAGGTCACCACACCCCGTGCCCTGGGGGTCATCCACATCCCGCGCCACAGGTCCCCTCCGTCTTCCAGGCAGAAACAGCACGGCAGGTTCTTGCGGTCTTCGACTTCTCTGTGTCTGGCTTATGCCCAGATTTAAGAGATTCGGGGTTAGGTGAGGCCCACCCATAGTCTCCTTAAGGGACCTTAATTACGCGTGCAGAATCCCTGACGTAGAAGGGAGCGTAAGCACCGGAGCAGGGTTTCCTCATCCATACAGCCTCCACCCGCACTCGGGTAGGCGCCGTAGGGGGCCACCATAGAACTCGGCCTACCCCGGGCCTCAGCCTTGAACTCTTAACAGTGATTCCTCACATCTCTGGCTCGGCTGTGTACCAGCTTTGGGTCTCTCCTACTCCCTTAGGCTCAGCCTCGAATGGTCCCCGCCGCGTCCTCCTCCCCCACACAGACTCTTCGGTCACCCTAGTTTCCGACGCTGTTGATTATGCCTGTTACTGTGCATTGACCTGTCTCCTAACTGACCCTCATGCCCTCCATCCCACCCCCCCCACCCCACCCAGTTGATCTCTGCCAATTAATTCCATCGAGCGGCACAGATTTGTGGAGAGGCCCTTCAAATGCCAGAGCAAACTCACAAGGGTAATTTTGAAGAAACACATCTGTCCAAATACTGCTCCTGAATGGTTTTGGTCTAACTACTTGAACTCTAGTAGTTGTGTTTTTTTTTCGCCTGTGGTTGCCATGAACCGAGACAGGCTGAGCACGTTGTGCCACGCGAACTTCCAGCAGTCACTTCCCTCTGGGTCTCGAGTTCCTGCATCTCAGAAAGAGGTGGCTGGGGAAGATGGTCCCTCCTTCATGGGCACATGTATATCCACAAGGCCAGACCGACCTCCTCCCCCTCTGCAGCCTCCACCCCCACCCAGGGCTGACCCGGCCTGTCTTTCCCTCTGTGCCTCTCTGGTCATGCCTCGCCCAGCCTCTGTCACTGGCCTCCCCTTGGTCAGCTAGCCCGTTCCCCTCCACGAAGCCCTTCCTTACCACACAACGCACGGTGAACCCTTGTCCCCGCCATTCATCTGGCACTTGGTCGGCTTGTGCGTGCGTTGTGTCCTTGTCTAGACAAGCTCTTGTGGAGAGAGGAGTTGCCGTCTGCCGGGTGGCACGTCTCTGCCTTTACGGTGATGACAGTCCTACCTGTGATTTACGTGCAGACTCCCCCACTTGCAAGTCAAGCCCCCCGGGGAGTCCCTTCTCGGCCGGAGGAGGTTCCAGGCCTTGGGCGGTAGGAGCCCACCCTCATTCTTATGCCCGGGCTCTCCTCCTGCAGCACTGTAACGGCGTAGACTGGCGTCAGAAGCTGGACTCCCAGCGAGGGGCTGTCATTGCCACCGAGCTAAAGAACAACAGCTACAAGTTGGCCCGATGGACCTGCTGCGCCTTACTGGCCGGGTCGGAGTATCTCAAGCTTGGGTGAGACTCCCGTCCAGGGGCCGTGAAGTCTTCTGCCGAGAGGAGGGGTGCGCGGAGAGACCCGTGCTTGCCTTTCCCCCTCCCTTGGGAAGAACCTGCATGTGGCCCCAGGCATTGCCGTCTCTCAGTGCGGCCCCGCCCCCACGGCACTAACACCCCTTCCCCCCACCCCCACCCCGCTAGTTACGTGTCCCGGTACCACGTGAAAGACTCCTCACGCCACGTCATCTTGGGCACCCAGCAGTTCAAGCCCAATGAGTTTGCCAGCCAGATCAACCTGAGCGTCGAGAACGCCTGGGGCATCCTGCGCTGTGTCATCGACATCTGCATGAAGCTGGAGGAGGGCAAGTACCTCATCCTGAAGGACCCCAACAAGCAGGTCATCCGCGTCTACAGCCTGCCCGACGGCACGTTCAGCTCTGATGAGGACGAGGAGGAAGAGGAGGAGGAGGAGGAGGAGGAAGAAGGTGTGTGGCAGGCCTCGTTCTGAAGCCTGGAGTGAGCTGTAGGCTGGCTAGGGCCTGAGCCTCGTGGCCACCAATCTCTCTCTGTAGCCTTGATGTAAAACTTGCTGACGGTTCCGAGACCGGACTTTGGGGCAGCCTCCAGTCTGGCACCGGGAGCTGCTTTCAGGAGCCTTTAGATCCCAGGGGTCTGAGGAGGAGAGATGGGCTCTGGGCTAGTCACGTGGGCCCAGAGCCGCCTCTCCCTGCTTCACCAGAAACGCGTTGGCCCCACGAGGAACCGAAAGGCTTCGGAGTGGAGGTGGTGACAATCCTAAGCAGCTCACCATACGGCATGGCTCATTTCTCTAACCTTTTTGTGTCTTTCAGAGGAAGAAACTTAAACCAGACGGTGACGCGGAGCTGGAATTTGTCCCACTGAGCCTAGAAGGGCATCCAAGGCCTAGCAGGATGCTTGTTTGCTTGCTTGCCCTCTGGAGTTGAACAGGGAGAATAAAGTGTAACTGTTCAGTCTCTTACCTTCATCACGTGCTGACATTGTGACCGGCAGCCATTTCCCCCCCCCTCCCCCCATAGCCTTTGGAAGAGGGAGGTGAGATACGGCAGTTTTCTACCTGGAGTTCATAATCACGGCTCCTTCATTTGTTCTTGAGAGTTATTCACGTCACACCGCTGTTAAAGGGTGAGTGCCCTAGGTATTTTCGTTCCTGGACCCCCCTGACAACAAACCGTTGCTGGGGAGTGTCATCAGTTGTGAGGGCCTCCTGGAGGTCCCCATAGGAGGTCCATTTCCACAGACGTGGGTGCCTGCTGGCTGTGCGCCAGACCCGTCTGTTGCCCCTGGGAGACATAACTCCCTAGTGAAAGGTAAAGCAGGGCACGGTCTTGGAAGGTCGAGGTGGGTGTGCTGCTTTTTTAGAAGACTGCCCCACAAGACTCTGATGGATGTTCCAGTGGGTGATGCTCAATGGTTTGTAAATTATTTTGAAGTTTGGTTCGGGCAGGTGACAGTCTTAAGCCGGCACCCTCAAAGCAATGTGTCATAAATCTGCCACAGGTGCTTAGGGTATGCAGACTTTTTTTTTTTTTTTAATGTTTATTTTGACAGCAAGAGCATGCGAGCTGGGGAGGGACAGAGAATCCCAAGCAGGTTCTGCCCTGTCAGTGCAGAGCCCGACACAGGGCTCAGTCCCATGGACGATGACCTGAGCTGAAATGACGAGTCAGGAGTCAGACGCTTAACCAACTGAGCCACCTGGGCATCCCTGTAAAGTTTTATAAATGAATAGTGTTCTGTTCTGGACACTAGGAAGTAATTACCTTGCCAGGTATACTAAGCTTTCTATAAATACATCATCTGAGCCTGAGCCCAAACTGTAATGCTGGTCGAAGTGACATCAGTGTACTGATGAGGAAACAGGCTCAGCTTTTGGGTAACCTTCCTGAAGTTACCATTTAACCAAAGTAATTGAGCCTCAAAAGGCAATGAAACGTTTATTCCTGTTCACGTTAGCTAGTGCATGAAACATGCTTCCTGGGGAGTCTGTGAAATAGATTGTTAAAAGTGGTGTGACAAGCGCCATGGGCTTTCAGACCTGGGCCTGGTACTCCCCCAAACTGCCTCTTGCAGCCCCATGATGCGGTCCAGCGGGATTCACTGGGGGAGGGGGACAGGTGGAAGTTAGTTCCAGCCCTGGTCTCTGAAACCTTGACACCGGCTTCCACACGCTTCATTTATTTTCTCTATCCCCTACCTCTGTCCATCCTGCTTGGGGCCATCAAGCTGCACTGCTTCAGTCCCGACTCCAAAACCTTCCACTGCTGCCTGTAATTCAGGGTCAGCCTACTCTCAAGGCCCTGCCCTGCTTTATCAGGCCAGATTTCCCACCACTCCCCAAATAAGACCAGTAACTATTTCAGGTACTTCGTTACTTGCCAGCACATATTCTCAAGTCTTCACAACCAGTAAGAAGCAGACCTTCCTACCTTAGTTTTGGTTAGGTACTTGGCATAGCCCGTCTGGTTTTGGTGTTTAGTCCACAAATGCTTACTGATGGCTCCCTGTTTGCCAGATACTGGAGAAAGCACTGAGGTCACCAGAGTGAATAAGATCATTTCTGCTCTATGGAACTTTTCTCTGATGTGGATACAACCTATAAATAGATGAGTGGCATTCCTTAGTGGATACGTTGTTCTGAGAGATCAAGGGAGACTTCTCTAGAGGACCCAGGGACAATTTTTAACTAGAGGCTCCAGCCATGCGAAGCTAGATCGCAGAGTTCTTTCCACACTAGGCATGGCTGCCCTAACCAGGAGCACTATTGACCCCGTCTCACCGAACTGCTTAACGCCCCCTTGAAGGTTTCTGTATTCTCAAAACTGCCTATGTTCTGCCCGGTAAATCTAATGCAGGATCCACATTCCACCTCAGCAAAGCCAACCTCCATCAGCCAGTTCACCCGAAAAGCGGTTCTCCATCATCGGCCATCCGCGTTGCGTGCTTCAGCCACACCCAGTTGCAGTGAATTAGCAGTGGATTTGCGTCTATACTGGCCTATCACAGGCCCCTTTGTTTACAACATTACCAAGAACACAACACATGACTCATGAATTAGAAACCTTTTGGAAAGAGCTCATAATTTGGAGTAAAAGGGGAGGGGTGAATTCCAGGTTCCACCGAACTGGGTGGTCTCAAGCAAATCGCTCCTAAACTTCCATTTTGGCCAGTGGCTACACAATGTAGGAAACAGAATCGCCTGCTTATCCGGGTTGGTGGGACAGTCAGCCAATCACGGATGTTACTTTGCAAACAACAGACTAAATCCCTGTAGCAAACACCTGTTAATTTCTTTTTTCTGTCCTGACTTCACTAACCTGGCTTCCAGACTCCCCAAACTGGGTAGCCAACAAGTCTTTAGCGACGTTAATAGCAGAGTGTAAGAACTGGGTTTATCTCCAAAAGTCACCTGCCCCTGTGCCTCACCTACACGTGGAGACGTACAGCTTTAAAACGAGAGCCCGGCGCCCCAAGAGCGCCGCGATCCCCAGCGCCACCAGCCTCAGGCGGCCCAGCCCGCTGGCAGCACGTGCGCGGCCGGGAGCCCGCGGCCCCCCCGCCCGTCCCGGCGTGCTGCGCGCCGCGCACGTGACCCCCGCCCTCTGCCATTGGCCGGGCGGGAGGGGCGGGGCCGCCGAGGCGCCCGCGGGCAGAGCGCGGCCCCAGTCGACTGCGGGCTGCCTCCCGTGCGGCTGGGACGTTCGCGCTCCGTGCAGGGAAGTGGGTGCTGCAGACGTGGGCACGGCGCACGCGTGGGGAGCGGCCCCCGGGGAGCCCGCGCCGGCAGGACTGAGGCCTAGCGCCGCGTGGCGACAGGTGTTCTGGGGCATCCCTGTCACGTGACCGGGGTGCCCGGCGCGCCCAGCACCTGGAGGGGGCGGGGCTCGTGCAGGCCACACCTCCTCCGGTCCAGGACCTGAGGACGGGGGCGTGGCCAAAGAGGCGTACCTCGAGGGTCTCAGCTGGGGAGGGCCGGGGAAGGGTGCTGGGCACCCTCAAATTAGGGGAGGAATGGGGGAACACCCGCCCTCGTACTACTATGGCAATAAGAAAGAGGGTGGCGCCCCTGGGAACCGAGGCCCTGGAGGAGATGGAGGCGTTAGGGATGCCTGGGGGGAGCCCCAGATTCGAGCTTGAAAGGATGAAGGCAGGCAAATGAGCTCAGAGGGCCTTGGGGTGTGGTCCTGGCCCGACTTCAGATTGCGGTGGGCGAGCCCCTGCCCCTCTCTCGGTCCCCAGCCCTTCGCCCATCTCCCCGGTCCTGGAGGGACCAACCAGGGTGCAAGACCCCACATCCCTGGTCTGCCACAGGATGAGCCTCTTGGCCGCGGCCGGGCTGTGGGGCCCGCCCGGGCTGCTCCTGACCTTCGCCCTGCACCCGGCTCTGTGCTTGCGCCCAGCCCCGACCTCGGGGCCCCCGCACCGGGACTACTGCGTCCTGGGCGCCGGGCCCGCGGGCCTGCAGATGGCCTACTTCCTGCAGCGGGCCGGGAGGGACTACGCGGTGTTTGAGCGCGCCCCGCGGCCCGGCAGCTTCTTCACGCGCTACCCACGCCACCGCAAGCTCATCAGCATCAACAAGCGGCACACGGGCAAGGCCAACGCCGAGTTCAACCTCCGCCACGACTGGAACTCTCTGCTCAGCCACGACCCCCGGCTGCTCTTCAGACACTACTCCAGCGCCTACTTCCCCGATGCGGGCGACATGGTGCGCTACCTGGATGACTTCGCAGACAGGCTGGGGCTCCACGTGCTGTACAACACGACCATTGCCCACGTCACTCTGAACAAGGATCGGCAGGCCTGGAACGGCCATTACTTCATCCTGACGGACCAGATGGGCCACGCACACCGGTGCAGGTAAGGAACCTGGCCCCGGAGCCGATCTGCTGCCACCCCTTGGTTGGCGGGTAGGTTTGGAAGAAATGAGAGAATATGCGCATTTCTGCCACTCCTTGCTCCCACTGAAATCCAGTGCTAAGGGGTTCAGCTCACCCAACGTTGCCCAAATGTGTCCAAAAAAATTATGATCAAATGTGCGTGGAAGATACTTACCAGCTCTTTCCTGCAGGATTTGTCAGTGTTTAAGACCTTCGTGTTCACTGTGGCACTCTGGCACTGGGCATTCAGCATTGCCTAAACATATGTACCCACAAAGCTCTTTGGGCAGAGCATCTCCTAGAACTGGTGTTCCCCAAAATACATTGTGGGAAAAACATCCAGCAAGTGTTGGATGGGCTCGGTGGGATTTCAGGACTGAACAAGAGTGAGAGGTCCAACAGGCAGTGCCACCAGCATTCGGTGTTGGCTGGCTTTGGCTTGGGACAAAGCCCGATATTGTGTAGACAGCCCAAACTCGGGGTCACGCACCGCACTGCCCTTATTTAATCCCCGCAAGGACCCTGGCGGGGAGTTCTCTGGTCCCAGTTTTACAGATGAAGAATTGAGGCCCAGAGAAGTTGATTAACCGGCGCTGTGTCACACAGTTTATCAGCGATCCAGCTGCAGTCTGACCCAGACTGTGTCTTCCTGACCCCAAAACCTGTGTTCTTTCTGCTGTACCAGACTGCCCCCTCCCTTCCTGGCCATTAGCCTGGCACCCGGCTCCAGGCAGGTGCCCAGAGTTCAAATTCTCATGCCTTTTGCCGGAGGCCCAGCCTTGCTCCTTGCTTGTTACAGCCCCGGGGAAAGAAGGGTAGTGCCAGCTTGGACCCTTGCACCCCTGCGGGTGACAGTGGCCCTAACGGCTGTGTCCAAAATTAGGTGAACGATTCTATTTCTCACGTGTCACCTCAGGGAGTCAGGTTGATTCTCATGTCTGGGATCATCCCAGGAACATGGAAAGGAGACTGTCCGCTAGGGTGGGCTCAGCGAGGGTGGGGGTCACGTCTCTGATACTCGGGGGTGGGTCCCTAAATGGATGAAGGAATGGACGTTCTCCTGTGTTCTTTCAGGAGCCAGCAGCCTGCGCGAGGTGGGCAAGCCAGGCAGCTAATCCAAGGAATGCTTTTCACGTAGTAGTCTCACGGCTGAGAGACTAAGCCATCTTCCCTCTGTCCCCTCCCTGCAGCGTCCTTCTGGTAGCCACCGGTTTGTCGGTCCCCAACCAGGTTGACTTCCCGGGCTCCGAATACACGGAGGGATACGAGTCTGTGTCCGTGGACCCCAAGGACTTCGAGGGTCAGAATGTGCTGATCCTGGGGCGGGGGAACTCTGCCTTTGAGACAGCAGAGAACATCTTGGGTGTCACCAACTTCATCCACATGCTGAGTCGCTCCCGCGTCCGGCTGTCCTGGGCCACCCACTATGTTGGAGACCTCAGGTATGCTGCGCGGCTGCTTGTGGATCGAAAGCCCTTCCTGACCCCACCGGACCAACCACCCCTTCCTCTGAGCCTCCTTGTCCCCCGTGCGGACTCCTTTCTCTCTCTTGGCATTTCCCTTGGGCCCCAGGGCCATCAACAACGGCCTGCTGGACACCTACCAGCTGAAGTCCTTGGACGGGTTGCTGGAGTCCGACCTGACGGATCTGGCCATCGTGAAGGACCGTGAGGGCAAGTTCCGCGTCACCCTGAAGTTCTTCCTGGAGGAAGGCAACCAGAGCGCCGACGCCATCACCCTCCCCCAGGACGACAATGACAACTTCGCCATGCGCGTGGCCTACGACCGGGTCATCCGCTGCCTGGGCTGGAACTTCGACTTCTCCATTTTCGACAAGTGAGTCCAAACGGGGGAGGAGCTGGGATCACTTAGCAAATCCCTTCTGATATCTCCCCTGCGGGGGCGGGTGGGGGGGGGGGGGGAGTCACCATCCAGTGGGCCAGCGACGGCTTTCAGGACTGTGTCGTCACAGTGGATGTAGCTGCTGCCTCATCTCCCACCCAGGACATGAGCTGTCTGTCCTCACAGGGACCGAAGGCCCTGAGGCCCTCCACCGGGTAGCAGCAGCAACGGCGGGTCTTTGTCTGCGTTGTGATCTTCCACCGGAGAGAGGGGAAGATGAGCCGAGGCAGAATAAAATGGTGAATTTGCTGCAAGGTGGCTAAGGACGCAGGCACTGGTGTCGGTCTGAGATTCTCCACTTGGCAAATCTGCGGGCTCTGGGACAGTTACTTAACCGTGCTGCATCTGGTCTCTTCATCACTAAAACGAGGATCATATTTTCTCACAGGGCCACTGTGAGGATTAATCCAGAAAGTACTCGGCACATATTCTATGCTTAACAAAATGGTGGCTGCCAACGTCACTTAGGATTGTGAACTACCTTGCTTTAGACATCGCTGTCCCAGTACCTTGGCAAGGTTTGGTATTAAAGAATCCGTCCAGTGTCTCACTTTTCTCTGGCCAGAGCACGGGCGGACAAGGAGAAGCTGGAAGGCCTCAACCAGACTGCCATCCCATTAAGTCAGAGCCCAGAGCCTAAGCCTCCAGTCAGGCTTGAATCCTGGCCCCATCCCTGACCCGCCACAACTTCAACCTGAGCCTCGGTTGTCCTCGTCTGTTAAGTAGAGATAATCATACCCACCTTCCAAGGTCATGGTGTGGTTTAAATGCAACAAGGGATATAAAGCACTTAGACTTAGCGCAGGGCTGAGCGCAGCATACGTGTTTCATACACAGCAGTGATTTCTGTTAACCACACTTTCCGCTCACAGGTCCCTCCGACTGTCTTCTGGGGGTGAGTTCAGCAAGAAGTACCCGCTGGTGAAAGCTAGCTATGAGTCCAAAGGAAGCCGGGGTCTCTTTGTCCTGGGTACCGCCAGCCACTCGGTGGATTACCGGAAATCGGCCGGGGGCTTCATTCATGGATTCCGATACACAGGTGAGCCCGGCAGAGAGAATAAACCCCAGGGTTTATAAACATACTCCTGATTTCCAGCAGCCTCGATGAGATTGCTTATCAGTAGTCGATAGGTCGATCTGTCCGGGACAGATGGCAGCATGTTTTTGTGGTCTGAGTAATTTGTCTAGGAAAGTGTCAGATAAGGTATGAAAGTTAAGTACATTGGGAGTTGGCAAGTTACATGCTTGAATCCCATGCCAGCGAGGTACCAGGTATTGGCAAGAAGGCCAAGCTTGGGGGGTGCTGATGTGGGTTCCTCCCCCGCTGGGTGGTCTGAGAGGTGAGGCTTTATGACCTCTCTAGAAGCCTCATCTGGACGGCCTGACATCAGAGATGTAATCGAGGTGAACCTTCCGCCCTCGGGGCTGTTGTAAGGACTAAATAAGGCAATACCCGGGGACCTGTAGCTATGAAGCATTACACACAGATTCTCTGGGTACCAACAAATTTCAGTCAAAATTGCGGTCGAATTAAATCAGTCGTGAGAGTATAAATCTTCTGCACCTCAGGCGGGCTATTGGATGGGTACTTGGTTGCATGGTGAGTGTTATGTGGACCAGTTGACTTTGCCATAGTCACCACAAGGCTTCCCGCATCCTGGCATTTCCGTGTTTAATTTGATGACTCCTAGTGGCTTAATGTTCAATTTTGCATTTGACTATCCTTCCTGTTTGGCAGGGAAAAATAACCATGTTTGATTTCCAGACAATGTGTTTTATGGCCCACGGGTGATGGGTGCTGTCGGAGAAGGAAACCAGAGAGAGTGTTTCCCGTCTATAAGCCAAAATATCCACAGATCGAATACAAACACACACACCCAGAAGGAGAAGCATCTGTCCCTTTAGCTGTGTCTCCCCGATAAGAAATCCTTGGGGCGCCTGGGTGGCTCAGTCAGTTAAGTGTCCGACTTCGGCTCAGGTCATGATCTCACTTTGGCTCAGGTCCTGATCTCACGGTCTGTGGGTTCGAGCCCTACGTCGGGCTCGGTGCTGGCAGTTCAGATCCTGAAGCCTGCTTCAGATTCTGTGTCTCCCTGTCTCTCTTCCCCTCCCCTGCTCGCTTTCTTTCTCTGTGTCAAAAATGAACGTTACGGGACGCCTGGGTGGCGCAGTCGGTTAAGCGTCCGACTTCAGCCAGGTCACGATCTCGCGGTCCGTGAGTTCGAGCCCCGCGTCGGGCTCTGGGCTGAAGGCTCGGAGCCTGGAGCCTGTTTCCGATTCTGTGTCTCCCTCTCTCTCTGCCCTCGCCCGTTCATGCTCTGTCTCTCTCTGTCCCAAAAATAAATAAACGTTGAAAAAAAAATTAATTAAAAAAAATAATAAACGTTAAAAAAAATTTTCTTACAGAAAAAAAAACCTTCATCATTGTTCCCATGCATGTTACCCTCCCTGCACCTGCTCTCCTGACAGATCCTGCCCACCCCCACCTCCTTCCTTCGGTCCCCTGACCTTTCCCCAGCTCACATAGTTAATCCTCACGGCACCGCTGTTATTTCTGCACCATTTTTCCAGATAAGGAAACTGGGGCACAGAGAACTTAAGTAACTTGCCCAGAGTCACCGAGCCAGTTGGCAGAAGGGTAATACGAATGCACACGTGTCTGATTCTAAAGCTCACAGCCGACCACGAAGCTCCAGGCAAATGGGAAGCAGTCCTGGGTTGCTGTGTGGTCACTACTACCGGCTGAGGATCCTGCTGGGGGAGGGGTGACGTGGCCCACACATCCTGCTCAGACCCGAGAAACGGGTCCCACGGGAGACCAGAAGCAAACAGTAAGGCAGAGGAAAGCAACAGAAGATAAAATGTGAACGGCACAGACCAATACCACACGGAAGGACAGGCCAGACGCCCGGCCCGGCCCCCTCCTGTATCTCTTCCAGCTGCCTGCCAAAACACCCTTTCTGTAAACAAAAAAATCTTCTCTTTCCCCTGCTTACAGCTTAAGCCGCTCTTAGTGGCTCCCCTCCTCCCCCAGGGAAGGCTCCAGCTCCTTGGCATGCCGCACCAAGCTTTGCCAGGCCCCTGCCAGCTCACCTTTCCAGCCTGGTCCCTTGCCTGCTTTTCAGAACGTGCCAGGCTCTCCCAAGATTGGGGCACCCTCCCCAGACCCCACTGGCTGCGCGGTTCCTCGACCTTGTGCAAAACTCAGCTTAGCCATCGTTTCCTCCAGAGTCGGGTATCTGGGGAGGCCGGACAGCCTCTCCCGTGACTGTTGGCCAGCTGAGTCTCCCGTCACGCGAGTGGTCTGTCTGTGTTCTTGCCTTTCTCGGATTTGGATATCGTGTTGATGTGTTTTGGAAGAGCAAGCCCGATCCCACAACTGCACGGCAGCCCCAGATACGCGGCAGAACATCTCCCTGTCATTTCAGACAGCTGTCACTGTGCTGTCCTTCCATCAGTAGAATTTAGGGACAGCTTGGATTTAGACTCTGGAGGACGGGAGGCACTGAAAGGTTTCCCAGCTGGGAGTCTCTGAGGGGAACAAAACCCCGGGAAGGGGAGCGGGGTCAGAGGGAGGCTCAGGGTCCGGGGTTGACCTAGCACCTGTGAGGGGTAGCGTGGGACATCCACGGGCAGGGGGCCTAAAGCGGGGCCGGGCCCACTCTGGCCTGGAGCCGGATCCAGCCACTCCCATCCATTCAGGTACCCACTCGGGCTGTTTTCGCGCTGGGAGTAGAACTGAGTAGTGCAGCCGACCGGGCTGTAGAGCCCAAAATACGGCCCATCTGGCCCTTGGTGGGAAACCTTGACTGACTCTGCTCCAAAGGCATGTTCTTTTTTTTTTTTTTTTTTTTAAGTTTATTTATTTTGAGAGACAGAGTAAGAACTGGGGAGGGCCAGCAAGAGAGGAGATGGAGAGAATCCCAAGCAGGCTCCAAGTTGCCAGCACGGAGCCCAGCACGGCCTTCGGACTCACAAACTGTGGGATGATGACGTGAGCCGAGGTCAACACTCGGATGCTTAACCGACTGAGCCACCCAGGCGCCCCGCCAGAGGCATTTTGGAGCCCCGCACACAAGCGTTACTGAGCCCCAAGAGGTTGACAGGGGCCGTGCATCCCTCGGGCTGGTGAAAGATGAAATCTGAAGTATGGCATGCTGTTCCTCCCTCTGGCCATTTCAGCGCGTGCCGTCCACCGCCTGCTGGAGCATCGCCACCACGGCGTCGCCTGGCCCTCCGCTGAGCACCCCGTCTCACAGCTGACGAGCTCCATCGTCCGGCGCATCAACGAGGCTTCTGGGCTCTACCAGATGTTCGGCGTGCTGGCCGATGTCGTCCTGCTGAAGGAGTGAGTAGCCCAGCTCCACCATTCACAGGTCGGAGCTCTTCTCTGCCTGTCCCCGGCATGGAGTGGCCCAGTGGTGCCCTCCTAAGTGAAGCCTTCAGGGCGCGGGGGCGGGGTGGGGGGCGGAAATCAACGAAATCAACACCACAAGCTCGACAGACAGACAGACGGACCCGGGTGTGCCTCCCAGCTCTGCCGCTTTCTGCCTGTGTGACCTTGGGCAAGTCACTTAGCCTCTCTGAGCCTTTCCCGCATCTGCGGAACGGGGATAATAACCCTTACGTTGCAGGCAGGAGTAAAGGCAACTGGTAGACCGCACTTGGCACTGAGCAGATGAGCAGTAAACCGCAGCGATGCGGATGAAGGGTCTCCCTCAGGCCAGGACCGTGTTGTCTCCTTATCGGTTAAGTGACAGGTGGCAGATCACAGACGACACACGGCAGAGCAGGGACGGAGGAGGGTGCTCAGAGGACAGGTCAGACGCAGGGGGCATCTCTCAGAGGGAGCAGCCTGACCCAAAGCCAGGGAAGGCGACAGCTCGCCAAGTTCAAGGACACACGAGGAATTCGCCTGTGCTCAGCACAAGACACCCCGCACCCTGACTCCTCTCTTCCATATTCACTCTCCACACTCCGACCCGCCCCACACCCCGTAAGCGCTGCCTTCAAATTCTGTCAGGAATCTGACCACCCCTCACCCACCCCGGTGGCACCGCCTTGGTCCAGCCCCCCAGCATCTCTCACCTGAACCACCTACGGCCTCGCACCTCTGCCCATGGTCTGCTTTCAACACAGCGGCCGGGCGGTCCTCTTAAAACCCGAGTCACACACGTTCATCTCTGCACAGCACTCTCCAGGGGCCGGTGGCCTTCCCTTCTCAGGGAGAAAGCGAGTGGGAGAACCCACGTGAAACCGAGCGTTCCCGTCATGGCACCCACAAGCTCTCCTCGACCTGCCCCCAGCCCTTCTCCTGCCCCTCTGCTCGAGGCCAGCCTGCCTCCCGTCCCTCGAAGACACCCAGGCTCCCTCCCGGGGCTTTTCCGTGACTGGCCTCTCAGCCCGGGTCACCCTTTCCCCAGATACCTTTCAGGTGTTACTCAGAGTTTTCTGGAACCTGTCTCCCGTGTAAGTCGGGGTTCAGCTGTGATAGTAAGGCTCAAGTGAGGTGTGTGCAGAACAATCGGAGCCCGTAGACAATTGCACGAGAGGCACACGCGCGCGCCCACCCCACCTCTGCCGCGGCACTGAGGGTCTTGGCCACCCGCACTGCCCTTATCCCCAGGAACGCCACGGCGTTTGAGTACCTGGAGGAGCTCCCCGTGCAGATGCTGGCCCAGCTGGAGACCATCACAGGAAGGAGGGCCAGGCACGGGCTCTTCGTCATCAACATGGAGTATGGCAGAAATTTCTCTGGGCCCGACAAGGACGTCTTCTTTCATGACCGGTCCGTGGGGCACACGGAAGACGCGTGGCAGTCCAACTTCCTCCACCCCGTCATCTACTACTACAGGCACCTCCCCACTGGTGAGCCAGACCTCTGCTGTCCCCCGACACCGCTCGGCCCCCGCTGCCCGTTACCTTGTCACCACTAAGCCCTCACACAACACTTTCAGCTGACAGGAGGACAGGGGGCGGGGAGGGCACTGGGGACTCCGCCCACAGAGCAAACGAGGCACAGGGTCCACGAATGAGAAACGACGTTCCCAGGTTCTGGCGCGTACCGTGACCTGGGCAGGCCACACGTGGAGTGTCGTGATCTCCTCCAGGCGCCACGGTCTTGCTCTGTGTCTCCAAGGGAGGCTGAGCGTGGAGGGGGAGGGGACCTGGAGACTGACTCTCAGAGGGCGCAGGGAAAGGAGCTGGACGTGATTAGCACAGGCGTGCAGCATAAAAAGCGCGGAAAAGCCGGGCAGCGTTCCTAGGCTGCCCTTTCCTTGCTGTGTGGCCTTGGACCGTTACCTACACTCTCTGAGCCTCCGCTTCCTCATTTGTAAAGTGGGGCTAACAATAGAATTGTGTGAAGATAAACGAGATTAAAAAAAAAAAACAAAAAACACAGAATGTGGGGCACCCGGCTGGCTCACTCAGTAGAGCATCCGACTCTTGATCTTGAGGTTGTGAGTTCAAGCCCCCCCACTGAGCGTAGAGATTACTTAAAAATAAAATAGGGGCGCTTGGGTGTCTCAGTCGGTTAAGCGTCCGACTTCGGTTCAGGCCAATGATCTCACACCTCATGAGTTCGAGCCCTGTGTCGGGCTCTGTGCTGACAGCTCAGAGCCTGGAGCCTGTTTCAGATTCTGTGTCTGTCTCAATCTCTCGCTCTCTCTTACTCTCTCACTCTCTCTACCCCTCCCCTGCCCACGCTTTGTCTCTCTCTCAAAAATAAACATTAAAAAAAATTTTTTTTAAACAAAGTCTTGGGGCACCCAAGTGGCTCAGTCAGTTAAGCATCCGACTTCAGGTCAGGTCATGATCCCACAGTTCATGGGTTCAGTCCCTGCATCGGGCTCTGTGCTGACAGCTCAAAGCCTGGAGCCTGCTTCCGATTCTGTGTGTGTGTGTGTGTGTGTGTGTGTGTGTGTGTCTCTCTCTGCCTGCCCCTCCCCTGCTCATGCTCTGTCTCTCTGTCTCTCTCAAAAATAAGTAAATGTAAAAACAAAAATTTTTTTTTAATAAGATAAAGTCTTTAAAACAAAAACTGAAAACACAGAATGTCAGCACGGTGCTTGGCACAGAGTAGCTACCAACAGATGAACTCCCCTCCCCGCTGGGGAATGTGATTCCTGCTCCGGAAACTAAAGAGCTGTCCCTGGGAAGAGGTATTCTAAAAACAGGCAGAGGTAGTATCAGCAGGTCAAAGTGACAGGAGCGCAGGCTTCTATTCAGAATCAGGAGTGACTCCTACTCAAAGCTGTCCAGCAGTGGAATGGGTCGCCCCCGGACATCGAGTTTCCCAGTACGAGGATGGTCGAGTTGCGACTTAATGGCCGTCTGCCCGGGACACCACTGAAGGGAGTCCACACCAGGTGGGAAGCTGGACTAGATGAGCCCCCAGACCCTTTTCGCGGGGCTCCGAGTCTCCTCAGAGAGCAGTTCTGAAGCAATCACCGTGGCCCTCAGTCCATGCGCGTCTTAGAAAAACACCAAGTGCAAGTAATTAGTCTTGGTTCCGCTTTCCGATACCACAAGGAACAGATCCAGTCCCTCCCTCGTGCCAACCTTGCAAACACAGAGATGGCTGTTGAACAGGCCGGCCACTGCCCAGCGCAGAGTGTGGCCGGCGAGCCGAGCGTGAGGGAGCGCGGCAAGCACCTGGGATGTGTGGGAACCACGCTGTCAGCTCCAGGATGGGAGCCTGCCGGGCCCTGACCCGTCTCCCCTCTCGTCCCCACAGAGCAGGAGGTGAGGTTCCGCCCTGCCGACTGGGCCCTGCCTCGGCCCACAGCCATCCACCACATCGTGGAAGATTTCTTGACGGACTGGACCGCCCCGGTGGGGCACATCTTACCTCTGAGGCGCTTCCTGGAGAACTGTTTGGACACCGATCTGCGAAGCTTCTATGCAGGTAACTTAAGTTCCTAGAAGGACAGAGTCAGTGAGCTGGAGGTTGAAAGAAGACCAGGTAGATCCGTTTCCCCTGAGGTTTCAGGATTCACATCTAGAAATCTAAACTTGAGAATTCGGTTATCCACGGCATAGACTAGATGTCTGCAGAAATCTCTCCCAGGACAGCACACCTGAAGTTGCTGAATTGAATGTCATTTTTGTTTAATTTTTTTTCATTTTATTTATTTTAGAGAGAGAGAAAGCTGGGGAGAGGGGGAGAGGGGCAGAGGGAGGGAGAAAGAGCAAGAGAGAATCCCAAGCAGGCTCTGTGCTCAGTGTGGAACCCGATGCGGGGCTCGATCCCATGACCTTGGGATCATGACCTGAGCTGAAATCAAGAGACGCTCAACTGACTGAGCCCCAAATGTCACTTTTAAAGAACCGGCAGGAAAAAAAGGGAAGTCTCCAGAGGCCGGATGCTAGGAAAAGCATAAGGCCATTGCTGGTCATGGTCTGTCACCAATCATCAGTAGCCTAGAGCCCGGGTAACTGACAGCACTTGCGGGTGGGAAGGTAAAGCAGCAGGGTAGGAGGTCTGTTTAGAGACTCTCACATAAGCTTGGATCTCAGTGGATCCACTAGGAGGCACAAAACACTCCCAAGAGAAGATGATGGAGAACTCATGCTTTTGGGCTCTGTGTAGAGTAAGGAAGAATCTCTCCTGAGAATTTTTTTTTTTTTAATTTTTTTTTTAAATGTTTTATTTATTTTTGACAGAGAGAGACAAGAGCATGAGCGGGGGAGGGTCAGAGAGAGAGGGAGACACAGAATCCGAAGCAGGCTCCAGGCTCTGAGCTGTCAGCACAGAGCCTGATGCGGGGCTCAAACTCACGGACCGTGAGATCATGACCTGAGCCGAAGTCGGACGCTCAACCGACTGAGCCACGCAGGCACCCCTCTCCTGAGAGTTTCTAACCCCTAAGCCTCGCTCATGTGAGTTTGGGGCCAAACTTCACACCATCAGTGTGCAAAAATCACAGAAGTAAATGCAAGTCTTCTGTGAAGAAACACACTTTAAAACTAGGGCTCAAAAAAACATTCCCACAGATGAAGCTCCAGGTTAAGGTGAACCCGTGTCCCTCCCCCACCAAGCAAAAAGCACTTAACATATAAGGACACAAATATGTGACACGAGGGAGCGTCAGTAGAAAAAACAAACTGTGGGATCAAACCAAAAAAACTGTGGGAATTGGAAGAGTTACAAACAGAGGAGACAAAGTCTGTCTAAAATATGTAAGAAAAATGGAGCGCCTGGGTGGCTCAGTCAGTTAAGCATCTGACTCTTGATTTCAGCTCAGGTCGTGATCTCACAGTTGGGGAGTTTGAGCCCCAAGTCAGACTCTGCACTGGCAGTGTGGAGCCTGCTTGGGACTCTCTCTGTCTCTCTCTGCCCCTCCCCTGTTTATGCATGTGCACTCACTCGCACCCTCTCAAAATAGATAAACTTTAAGATAAATTTTAAAAAATTAAACATATAAGGAAACAAACAGATTCTTAAAAATATAATTGACTTGGGGCGCCTGGGTGGCGCAGTCGGTTAAGCGTCCGACTTCAGCCAGGTCACGATCTCGCGGTCCGTGAGTTCGAGCCCCGCGTCAGGCTCTGGGCTGATGGCTCAGAGCCTGGAGCCTGTTTCCGATTCTGTGTCTCCCTCTCTCTCTGCCCCTCCCCCGTTCATGCTCTGTCTCACTCTGTCCCAAAAATAAAATAAAACATTGAAAAAAAAAAATAAAAAAAAAAAAATATAATTGACTGGTCAGCTTTCAGAAAGATCCAAGTAAGACTTCTGGAAGTGAAAAAAATGTGTAATTAGAAACTCAACCGAAAGATAAAGTAGCACTTTAGACAGAGGTGAAGAGAGAATTGGTGAACTGGAAGATAGCATTGACAGAAGTCTGATGATCCAGAGGGAGAACTAATTGAAACAAGCCAAATTTTTGTCTTTTTTTAAACCCCCCGAATGCCTAGGACATCCACTCTTTTGTGTTCAGCAAACATCTTTTGAACATCAGTTGTATATCAGGCACTATTGCTATCAAATCAGGTTAGAGATGGTCGGTATCCTCTCAACAGCCTCAGTCAACTTTGAAATAAAAATGCGTATATTAAGAGAGATGGCTTGGGGCGCCTGGGTGGCTTAGTCGGTTAAGCATCCAACTTCAGCTCAGGTCATGATCTCACAGTTCATGAGTTCCAGCCCCGCATTGGGCTCTGTGCTGACAGCTCAGAGCCTGGAGCCTGCTTCAGATTCTGTATCTCCCTCTCTCTCTGCCCGCCCCCCACTCACAGTCTGTCTGTCTGTCTGTCTGTCTCTCTCTCTCTCAAAAATAAACATTAAAAAAAATTTTTTTAAAGAGAGGGATGGCTTGAAACAATAGTTTAAATTCATAGTCTAAATATACGTAGATGCTCAGAGGTAATTCGTAACGCAGGGCTAAGCAGCTTTGAAGGGCTGGCATCCGCAGACTATCAACCGTGACCACACGCTTGCACGGGAAATTACGTGATACGGGTCTAAAGATCTCAGCGATCTAAAGATCTAAAGATCCCTGCCTGTTTCTCGAGGTTTCGGGAGTACACGAAGACGACCGTGCCTGTTAGGGAGTGTATCCCACCCTGGGGCACGGCCACCACAGTGCCTCTTCCGGGCCTTGCAGCCTCCTGGCTCCCACCCCCCAGATCCCGCTCAGCACTGCAAGCCACTGAGCGTCACTGCCTTCACCTTGGAAGAGTCCTCCCGCCTCGGGGCCAGCTGGCAGGGAAGCGGGCTCTCCTCCACCCCCTTAGCTGATGTGCAGCTGCTAGCTTTGGCCCCAGATTCTGCTGGGCTCCTCCGCCCCCTGGCCCCTGCAGAAGGGGTGACGTATGTCACCGGAAGGTGGTGCTTGCCAGAAGTCTGCCGCTCCGCCGTCCTCCCCTGCACCTGCGGTCTTCCCTGCTCAGGACCGTTCTCCCATGGGCCGTCCGTGCATAAGTCAGAAATAAAATAGGAAATACTATCCGTGTAGCTCCCTACAGCCTGTTCACCCATGCAAGCCTCACAACGTCCTTTGTAACGTGCCTGTTTGGGGGGGCGGGGGAGGGGGGGAGGGAGGGGGTTGTTTTTTGTTTTTGAGATGTAAGCCTCAAGACAGTTTTGGACATTTGCTCCTTCTCATCTTGTCTCTAAATCCCTGAGAAGACTGAGCCCCTATCTATTTCGTCTTTTCTGTTTTGTAAGTGAAAGTTATATAAGCGCTTAGCTAAAAGACTTCTCACTTACACCCTCGTTCCCCAGAAGGAACTGCTTCTTGCTCTTCTGGTGGTTTCTTCATATCTCTGAATCATAAACATCCACAGCTGTTTCCTGATAGAGCAGACTGGATCTGTGTGCCAACTCTCTGCTGTGGTACAGACGAGGGTTTACCAGTTTCCTCTGCCCGCCCCGCATGGTGCTTAGAACACAGTGCTTCGCACAGTGCTTTACACACGGTATGTGCCACCCAGACATTGCTGAGGTGGATAAATCCTCGCAGGCAGCTCTGAGCTCCGAATAGGACTGACCACCCAGCTCCTGGCCCCAGCCAGGCCAGCTTCTAGAAGAAAAGGCTGAGGGGTCTGCTTCAGGGTGGCCGAGCTCCCAGCTGGGGCTGGCTCCCTGCAGAGCACCATGTTGGGCCCAGACCCCTGGGAGCTGAGTCATATCTGTGGTTTTTGCTTTCCATTTGGAGCCTTGTTCTTCCAGAATGTCCGGGAAGCCTCCTATTCTTGGAACCTCGGGGAGGGACGAGATCCGTGGCTATTCAGATCGGATGGGAGGTACCCACAAAAGTGAGCTCCCAGCTCAAGGCCTGGGTGAGGCCCCGGGACGTCGGCAGCCCCTCCTCCTCTTCCATCTTATTCATTTATCTCCTTTTGCTTCTGTGTAGAGTCCTGCTTCCTGTTTGCCCTAACACACCAGAAGCTGCCTCCCTTCTGCCAGCAGGGGTACCTGAGAACGCAGGGGCTCGTGGGAACTGAGAGCCTCCGGCGGCACCGAGAGGAGCGCAGGTTCCCGCAGGGCTATGCCACCGTGGGCAGGCGCCGCGAGGACGGGGCCCAGGGGCCCGAGGGTGGCCCCCTGGCCCCAGGGCCTCCGCTGCTCCAGCCCCACGACAGCAACAAGGAAGAGTTGTGACAGCCAGCCTTCTCCCACCCAGGCCCACAGCTGCGCCTCTGTCCCACCATTGTGGTTGCCGAAGACCACTCAGATTGTCACAGTGACCAAGAGAACACGCAGGGGGTATGTCAAGGCTGAGGGAGGCCAGCCAGTGGTCTCCCCTCCGGTCTGGTGCCTGGGAGGCGGGGTCGCCTCCCACAGCCAGGCCCGTCCGCAAGTGGACTGTCCTTGAGCACCAGGCTGGCTCAGTTCTGTCCCCATCAAGCACCCAGCGGTTCCATTTCCTTCTGGTCTTCTCTTCAGATGAACCAGGATCCCGCCTGCAGATCGTGTCACAGGCGGAACTGTCCTCATCTTCCTAAGGGTTTGTGGCAGGCACTTTATAAAGCAGACGCTCTATTGTCCTCAACCATCTCAGGCAGGTGGGACTGTCACCCTTGATGAAGATATCAGCCCAGAGAGGGTAGGTGACTCCCACGAGCCCCTGTCTGGGGTGGCCCTGAAGCCTCCACCCTGCCCACCTCGCCACTGCCTCTCCCTGCCCCGGCCTCTGTTCCCAGAACCCAGGGGGGCCAGCCCAGTTTATCATCTTAGGCCCAGCCGCTGTCACCAGGCAGAGACGGGACAGCTCCTGCCAAGCCACCTTATCTAAACAGGTTTCTCCCTGAGCAGCTGTACTCAGAGCTGCGCCCGCCCCAAGACTGCACTCCCCGACTTAATCTTCAACCTCTGCGTTCTCTTCTCTTCCCTCCTGCTCGGCACCATGCCCTTGCCCTCTGGCATCCCAAACAACGCTCTGCCTCTGGCCTGCCCGAGCACGTTTTGTAAAACTGTCACCATGCTATCTTTCAGAGAGGATTCTTTCCGAGGTGATTCACCTGCTGTTTGTATGGAGCCTGGCTCAGCAAGGAGGCATTTCCAACTGCATTTGTACAATAACAACAATGCGATTACTTTCTGGTTCTCTTACCTCTTCTCGCTCTTCTTCCTCCCCAGAAGTCTGCTCCCTTCCTACACTCCTGTCAGGCATTTTCGTCCCATTTAGGAGTAGATCATGGAAAGGAAAGCATTTGTACATAAAATAATCATGGTGATTTTTCAAAGCTCAGGACCCTAAATGATTGCTTCTTCACTGGTTCTTACTGTCCACGTATGTGTTCAGAATTCAAGGGACACAGGCTTTCTGGATCCAGGGCCCTTTTCTGGGAACATCCTCTTCCTCCCTCAGCCTCCGCCCCCGGGCCCGCTGCTTGTCTGCAGACCCCTCTCCCTCCAGTCGTGCAGTTACAGTAGTGACACTCAGCAGTCTGAGCCTGGAGGGGAGGTACTTCCTTGGGGCGATACTTGGCATCATTTGTCCAGGGCTGAGCCATCTAAGGATCTCTGTCTAACCCCAGGGGGCATGGTTCGCCATAGTTCATACAAATTACATGTAAACCAGATACGGGGCCCGTCAGCCTGGCTGCCCTTTTCCAAAACGTTTTGTAAAACAAATCCTTGAATTCAGACTGTCCTGTAAGGTCACACACATCACACACCTAACCAGTTACCAACGGCGGCTAAGCTCCTTGTGCCAATAAAAGTTCAAGGTGCTTCAACAAATAATTCGCTGACGCCTGTGTGACATCTGCTCTCTCCCATCATCCGCCAGATCGTGAATTCCATCAGAATTTCAGCCAGCCTTGTTTGTGTTTCATAAGACATGGTTTCATGGGTTAGCTGATTAGAGATGCCTTCCCTGGTATTTTCCTTGTAAAACTGATAAGTAATTTGGAAAATAAAATAGGGGCGCCTGGGTGGCTCAGTCGGTTGGGCGGCCAACTTCGGCTCCAGTCATGATCTCGCAGTTCGTGAGTTCTAGCCCCGTGTTGGGCTCTGTGCTGACAGCTCGGAGCCTGGAGCCTGCTTCGGATTCTGTGTCTCCCTCTCTCTCTGACCCTCCCCCGTTCATGCTGTCTCTGTCTCAAAAATAAATGTTAAAAAAAATTTTTTTTAAAGGAAAGAAATCTCATTTCAAACCCCTAGTTCATGCTATACTTCGAAATTAATTCCTGAGGAATTTTTTAAAAGCCATACAGAAATTGGGGGCACCTGGGTGGCTCATTTGGTTAAGTATCCAAGTCCGGCTCAGGTCATGATCTCACGGTTCGTGGGTTCGAGCCCCGCATCGGGCTCTGTGCTGACGGCTCAGAGCCTGGAGCCTGCTTCAGATTCTGCCTCTGTCTCCCTCTGCCCCTACCCCACTCACATACTGTTTCTCTCTTTCAAAAATAAAGACAAAAGACAAAAAAAAAGCCACACAAAAACTGGAGGTGGAGAAGCGGTGCTATCACAAAAGAAAGGACTGTCCCAGGTTTAGAAGCCATGAAATGATTCCCCAGAGGAAAAGGTTTTACGTTTCCAGCCCATAGTTAAGTTTCTTAAATTCCACTTAGTTAACATATAGTGTAATATTAGTTTCAGGTGAAATTTCTTTTTTCTTTTTTTTTCTTTCTTAAGTAATCCCTACACCCAATGGGGGGCTCAAACTCACAACCCCAAGATCAAGCGTCCTACTCTCCACCAACCAAGACAGCCAGCCACCCCCACCCCAGCCATATTTCATTAATGCGACTCAAAGGGGTAGAGGCGCCTGAGTGGCTCCAGTCAGTTAAGCATCCCGACTCCTAATCTCGGCTCACGTCCTGATCTCACAGTTTGTGAGTTCAAGCCCCGAGTTGGGCTCTGTGCCAGTGAGAAAAAGGACTAGTCAAGCAAACTATGGACATTCACCCAACAAAATACTACGCGGCTCTCAAAAACGCCCAGAGGTGAAGACCGTGTGGTAAAGATACACGTGTGACAAAGTCCAGCGAAAAGAAGCAGGACATGAAATTATAGTTGTGAACTACTTGGATCTATATAAAACTAGAAAGCCACCCACAGGGGAGACTCTGGCAAGGACAGATCACAAAATGTCAACAGTAGTGGTATTAGGCTTGTGGAGGCTTTTTTTTTTTCCCTTTCTCTTTTGTCCAAATTTGTGGTTACGCTCTATAGTGAAATAAATACTTTCTTTCTTTTTAATCATCTATGGGGGGATGCCTGAGTGGCTCAGTTGGTTAAGCAGCCGGCTCTCGATTTCAGCGCAGGTCGCCATTTCACGGGTCACGGGATTGAGCCCCGCGTTGGGTTCTGAGCTGGCAATGCAGAGCCTGCCTGGGATTCTCTCTCACGCTCTCTCTCTCGAACATTTTTTTAAAAATAAAAAATCGGGGCGCCTGGGTGGCGCAGTCGGTTAAGCGTCCGACTTCAGCCAGGTCACGATCTCGCGGTCCGTGAGTTCGAGCCCCGCGTCGGGCTCTGGGCTGATGGCTCAGAGCCTGGAGCCTGTTTCCGATTCTGTGTCTCCCTCTCTCTCTGCCCCTCCCCCGTTCATGCTCTGTCTCTCTCTGTCCCAAAAATAAATAAACGTTGAAAAAAAATTTTAAAAAAAAAATAAAAATAAAAATAAAAAATCATCTCTGCTTTTGGGATTTAAAATTGCTAGGGGTGAGAGGATGGGGGGGGGGTGGTGACCCTCCCAGGGGACATGCTCTGCCCCTGGTCCCGGGGGTGCCCATGGTTTTATCCCTCTCCCAAGTTGAAAAGCCCCTGCACCCAGTGTCAAGGGACTAGACATGCCCAGTCTAGAGAAGGGAATTTTAAGTGATGTGTATTCCTGTCCTTCAGTATTTGGACTGACTGACCCAGCACAAGAGAGGAGATCTCTGGCAGCATCCTCCCTCCCCAAGTGATAGAAAAGGAAAGAGAAAAATCCTCGTTTTCTTGTGGAGGTTCCCTGGGTGTAATCTCCAATCCACTGTAGAGCCCCCAAGTCCTTTGGTCTGATGAAAGTGAGGGCGTAGCCAATTGAGTCACCAAGACGTGACTTTGTCTGCTAAACCAATTCCAACTTCTAGTCATTTATTTTTTTTTTAATTTTTTTTTCAACGTTTTTTATTTATTTTTGGGACAGAGAGAGACAGAGCATGAACGGGGGAGGGGCAGAGAGAGAGGGAGACACAGAATCAGAAACAGGCTCCAGGCTCTGAGCCATCAGCCCAGAGCCCAACGCGGGGCTCGAACTCACGGACTGCGAGATCGTGACCTGGCTGAAGTCGGCCGCTTAACCGACTGCGCCACCCAGGCGCCCCCCCTAGTCATTTATTGAGTACTGACTGCGTCCCCAAAACTGTGCCGTGGTGGTTTCAAAGACAGTTTCACAAACTCTTTGATACATCCTCAGAGAGATGGACTAATTCCCCTCCTGCTGAGTGTGAGTGGAACTGAGTGATTCACTTCCAGCAAATAGAGCAGAGGTGACAGGACGTTGGGACACCTGGGTGGCTCAGTCGGTTAAGCCTCCGACTCTTGATCTTGGCCCAGGTCATGATCTCTGGGTTCATGAGGCCGAGCCCAGCATCGGACTCTGCAATGATAGCTCGGGGCCTGCTTGGGATTCTCTCTCTGCCCCTCCCCTGCTCATGCCCTCGCTCTTTCTCTCTCTCTCTCTCTCAAAATAAATACATTTAGAAAAAGAAGTGACAGGATGTAATTTTCAAGGTTACGTTATAAAAAGACTGTAGCATTCACCTACCAAGAGACTGTTTTCTTTCTTTCTCTCTCTCTCTCTCTCTCTCTCTCTCTCTCTCTCTCTCTGTTTCATCACTTGCTCAGGTTATAAAAAGACTAGAGCATTCACCCACCAAGAGGCTGTTCTCTCTCTCCCTCTCGAGTCACTGGCTCAGGCCATCCAGGCACGGATGGAGAGGTCCACGTAAGGAACTGAGATCTGCCAAGAGCCATGTGCGTAAGCCTAGCAGACCTACTCCCACCCAGCCCTTGGATGACCACAGTGCTGGCCACCACCTTGAACGCAGCCTCATGAGACACCCTGAGTCAGAACCCCCCACCTAAACCACTCCCAGATTCCTGACCCACAGAAACTTTGACGTAATGCCGGTTGTTTTAAGCTGCTAAGTTTTTGTGGGGGGTTTTGTGAGGGGGGCGTTTTGTTACACAGCGATAGATAACTAACACATGCACTAACCAGCTTTTACCTGCGTTAACTGTTGCCACAACCCTAAGGGGTAGATATTCCTATCCTAGCCTCCATTCTCAGGCTGAGAACAATTACACAGGTGATTTGCTTCGAAAATCCACCTCCTTCCAGCCGTCCTCTAAATATTAAGTCATGAAAGCAGCCATCTCATCACCTGTGGGCTTCCTTCTCATGAACACTGGGTGGCAAGACATTAAGAGAGCAAACAATCCTTCAAACCTAAGACACGGTGAAGGGTGTGTGGTCCCACAGGATGGCAGAGAAGTGTCAAAGTGCCAGTTACACAAAACATACCCTCGAAAACAGTATTCAGCCACTCCATCAACCAGACGTCCCGTGATACAGGCGGGGCGGGATGGTTCAGATGGGGACCTGGAGTCTGGACTGTCCACCTTTCTCCAGGCTTCAGCCTCAGTTAGGATCCTCAGTTCTCTGACCAATTACAACATCATCCCCAAGAGCCAAATTGGATTCTTCCCGAGAAAAGAAACCGTAGGCTGCATCATTTCCCTGCAGATGCTTATTTTTTTAATACAGTAAAAATGCTGACTGGGGCAAGGCTTTTGTCAGACTGCAGGCTTTAAACAAGCATTTAATTCAATCTGGCACCCCAGACGGAATGTAAATCTGCCACAGAGTGAAGCTGATGGGCAAATATATGAGATGCTTTAGCCCAAGTATTTAATCCAAGTACATCACACGACCAATCCATCAACCCTGAAATAAAAAACAGCATGTAACAGATGTATTTAAGCAGGGAAGAAAAGACCAGCAGAATATCCTGTCTCGCTCCTTTCTCAGTTCTGCATAAGTAAAACTGATTCGCCTGCTCTTCTGGAGAAGGCCCCAAGTTTAGTGCTTCGTGCAAAATGTTTCAGAAGTCTGTCACTTGTTTTTTCATTCTCTTTTAGATGTCACCGTCTCAGACCAGTCTCTCGGGTCGTTCCAAATTATTATAAATTCATTAGATGCAGAAGAGTCTCGCCACCAGAAAAAAATTAATGGCAATGCAATCTATCTTGAAATTTCAGTGTGTGGTAGTCTGTCGTTGTAGTTTAAAAATGAAGCAACTACGGAGGCACCTGGGTGGCTCAGTTGGTTAGGCTTCCGACTTCAGTCATGATGTCGCGGTTCTTGAGTTCAAGTCCCTCACCAGGGTCTCTGCTGTCAGTGCAGAGCCCGCTTCGGATCCTCTGTCCCCCTCTCTGTCTGTTCCCTCTGCCCTGCTCTTTCTCTCTCTCTCTCAAAAATGAATAAACATTAAAAAAGAAAGAAAGAAAGAAAGAAAGAAAGAAAGAAAGAAAGCAAGCAACTACAAAAATGTATGAGATGAGCTCCTTAACACCAGCCATGTTTAAGTTTTAAATAAGTCAGTCTATCAGGAAAGGAAAAGGTGCCCAGAAGCCTGTGCTATGAAGCACTGTGGTAGGTTAAAGATGGCCAAAGACTTTAATGACAATTCCTATCAAGATGTGAGGTCTCTGCTCCCTCCCCTTGAACTAGGGTGGCTTCTGGGACTTTTTGGACCAAAAGAACATGGTGGCAGTGATGCCCCACCAATTTCTGGGCACAGGCCCTTGGAGACTGGCAACCTCCACTACTTCTCTAGGAACCCAGCCAGCATACTGAGAGAGGCCCACGTAAAGACGAATTGAGGCATCTAGCTGAGCTTCCAGCTAATAGCCAGGACCAAGTTGCGCCATATGGGTGCGCCATCTTGGAAACAGATCCTCCAGTCCCAGCTGGGCTCCCCATGTGGAGCGGACATGAGCTATCCCTGCCGAGCCCCACCCAAATGTCATACTTGGGAGGAAAATGATCCCTGTGCTACGCCACTAAGTTCTGGGGTGGTTTGTTACACAGCAATAGATAACAGGGATAGTCACCCCAGGGTGGCTATAAGGTGGCTCCAGTGAAGGTACACTTATAAGAGCAGATACGATATTTGTAATAGCAACTGTGGTTTGTTTATGTTTATTTATTTTTGAGAGAGACAGAGACAGAATGCGAGTGGGTTTGGGGCAGAGAGAGAGGGAGACACGGAATCTGAAGCGGGCTCCAGGCTCCGAGCCGTCAGCACAGAGCCCGACGCAGGGCTCGAACTCACGAGCTGTGAGATCGCGACCTGAGCCGAAGTCGGACGCTCAACCGACTGAGCCACCCAGGCGCCCCTGTAATAGCAATTGTTAATAAGCTTTTTGTAATTACAAAGATAATTACAAAGCACACTCATCGAAAAACTCTTGGTAAAATATAGCTATGGTATTGCACCATTTAATATGCATATGCTGAGGGATCGATGAAAAAGAAAAGTGAAGGGCGCCCGGCTGGCTCAGGCAGAAGAGCATGCAACTCTTGATCACAAGATCATGAGTTCGAGCCCCACGTTGGGTGTAGAGATTAAATAAATAAAAATAAGTAAATAAATAAATAAATACTTTAAAAAATAATTGTAAGAAAATAAATAAAAGTGAAAGAAAGAGAAGCACGAGCCAGTTAAATAAAGGAAGCGAGTCCATGGAGACTCAGCCCTTGTTATGTGGTTGCCTGAAACTAACTGGTGGAAACTCAGGAGTCTGATGTCCGTCTTTGCCTCAGTAAAACCACAGGTAGCCTGCTAACTAGCGTACATTTGTGCGCATCAGTAAGACAACCCAGTATTCCACTGAGATCAAAAGCTCTGCACTTGAAAGGGACTTTCACCTAGGCAAAACGAAACTGGCCCAGCACAACTTTTTTTGATCAAAGGACTCTCCTCCAGCATCAAAGTCTTCCCAACTTTGTCAGGCATGAATTGATCAAGAAGGGATATGGCAAATGGAAGGATTATTGGACTTGAGTCAAAGAGCCCTCACTACCTGCACGTTTGTGATCCACACGCCTTCCTTTGGAGAACCCGCTCAATGTCCACCCAACTCTATGGGACCACCCATCACAGTGGAGGCAGGGAGTGGGGGTGAGGGGTAGTCAGACACATAATGCAGGCTGGCCAATCGGAGACTGCCCTACAGTCGGACGTGTGACCCAAACAGATCCAATCAGAGTCTTTCCTGAGACCTGAGGGATGGACACTGGGAGGGAGAGGGACTTTCCCATTTTCAGACTGTCAACCCAAAGCTGGACTTCTTGTGACTGGTAGTAGGCATCTCTCCCACGACATGGAGAATGAAATCAACATGACGAGGAAATCAAAACAAGCAATGGAAAGCCCACAGAGCTCTGCAACATTATTTGGGTCCTGATCCCACTGTACCTGAGCTAGCTGCATCCCTGAACATGCCAGTTATGTGAGCTAATAAGTCCCTTTCCGTGAGCTGGTTTGAGTTGGTTCCTGACCTTGCTGGGTGAACTGTGGAGACCGAGCGGCCATGGGGCCTCGACCCAGCCCCTCCCAAAAGTCGCCAAAGGTTCTTGGTCTTGTCACAAGAAGAATTCAAAGACAGACACGCAGCACAACGGACACGCAACACAGGCAGGAAGGTTTATTGAAAGGAAAAGTACGCTATTGAGATGTGAGCTCCAGCAAGCTCAAGAGAGAGAAAGACAGCTGTGTCCCTGGGGTTTGGGTTCCTATCTTTTACTGGCAGTTGGGAACTAGGAGGCAAAATATTCATTACTTGCAGCAGAGAAACAGGGTTTCGCACTTTTTCTTCCTAATATGGTCAGAGGTTTCCTGTTAGGGCGCACGCCCGCCATCTTGGGCCTGTCTGGTTTGATCTGGCTTCTTGTAGCATGCTGCCGGGACAGGGCCCTGACAGCTGGCCACAACTTCCTCCTTGCTGGCCTCCAGGTATCTTGTTTGAACCTAACTGCCTACTGTAACGCGGAAGAATCCTGACTAACCCAAGCCTCAAAGAGGGCCATTCTTGGGGACAGGGTTAAGGGACTTCCATTCATACACCAAAACTGAAGGACCTCTCACTCCATTCTTCTTTCTCTCTCTGTCTTTTAACACACATTTGCTGAGTGCCAACCATGTTCAGGCTCAGGGCTAAGCGGAGCATGCAACTCTTGATCTCAGGGTTGTGAGTTCCAGCCCCATATTGGGTGTAGGGATTACTTATAAATAAAATATTTTTTTAAGCAATAAAGTAATAAAATCTTTAAAAAAAAAACTTTTACTGGGCATCTAGGGCTAAAATGGAGAATAAAAGAACCAGAATCCCTTTCCTCATGGAGTTCATAGTCCAACAGAGAAAACAGACCATACACTTAAGCAGTAAGAGTCCTCAGGACACAGAAAGTAGAACGGGGCTGAGGGATTACATAAACTCCTTGCCCTGATCTACTTCCATTTCCACCTGTGATACTGTGACTTAAAATAAGAAAAATATATTTGGTTTTCATCTCCATTTCTGGCACAGAGCTCCTAAAACCCTTGGAATTTCCTAAGTGACAAGAGCGATAAAGGTGTCTTTTGCTATTCAAACCAAGGCCCTATGAGCCACCCTGGAGTTTCTGTTTATGTGGGGACTTTTGGAAAACCCCTAAGGATGGGAGCTGGTTGCTGGGGGAACCATCCAGGTGATCGGAGGACTGGAACTTTTAGCCCCACCCTCTCACCTCCGGGGAAGGAGAGAGGGGCTGGAGATTGAGTACAACCACCAATAACCAGTGATTTCATCCATCATATCTTTGTACCGAAAGTTCCATTGGGGCGCCTGGGTGGCTCAGTCAGTTGGGCGGCCAGACTCTTGATCTCGGCCCAGGTCATGATCTCACAGTTCATGACAGCGAGTGGAGCCTGCTTGGGACTCTTTGTCTCCCTCTCCCTGCCCTTCTCATGCACTCACTCTCTCTCTCTCTCATAAATAAAAAAACAAACATTTTTTAAAAAGAAATTTCTTATCAAATATATTCACTAGTATTTTTTTTATATGTACACAAGACATATATTAAATTTTCTTTAAATAAATCAAAAGGAGGGGCATCTGGCTGGCTCAGTAGGTAAAGCATGGGACTCTTGATCTTGGGGTAGTAAGTTCAAGTCCCATGTTGCATGTGGAGATTACTTAAAAATAAAATCTTTAAAGGGGCACCTGGGTGGCTCAGTCAGTTAAGCATCTAACTTTGGCTCAGGGCATTATCCCACGGTTTGTGGGTTAGAGTCCCCGCATCAGGCTCTGCGTTGACAGCATGGAGCCTGCTTGAGATTCTCTTTCTCTCCCTCTCTCTGCCCCTTCTGTGCACTCTCTCTCTTTGTCTCAAAATCAATAAGTAAACTTAAAAAAGTAAATAAAGGGGCGCCTGGGTGGCGCAGTCGGTTAAGCGTCCGACTTCAGCCAGGTCACGATCTCGCGGTCCGTGAGTTCGAGCCCCGCGTCGGGCTCTGGGCTGATGGCTCGGAGCCTGGAGCCTGTTTCCGATTCTGTGTCTCCCTCTCTCTCTGCCCCTCCCCCGTTCATGCTCTGTCTCTCTCTGTCCCAAAAATAAATAAACGTTGAAAAAAAAATTAAAAAAAAAAAAAGTAAATAAGATCTTTAAAAATCAATCAGTCAAAAAGAACTCTTTCAATAAGCATAAAATAAGGACTGTAAGTGATGAGAAAAATTGTTTCATTATTCCGGGGTCAATCAGAAAAACAAGCTACACAACGCATTTCAGATGAGGACAATTAATATAGAGAATTTGTTGGGGGCACCTGGGTGGTTCAGTTGGTTAAGCATCTGGCTTTGGCTCAGGTCAAGATCTCACAGTTCATGGGTTCGAGCCCTGCGTTGGGCTCTGTGCTGACAGCTTCAGAGCCTAGAGCCTGCTTCGGATTCTGTGTCTCCCTCTCTCTCTGCCCCTCCCCTGCTCATGCTTGCTCTCTCTCTCTCAAAAATAAATAAAACTTTATATATATATACATATATATGTATATATATATATGTATATATATGGAGAGAGAGAGATAATTTACAATATAGGCATTGAGGACCAAAAAGGCAAAGGGAACACAGAGGTAACTCAGGGATAATATGTGCAAACCCAGCACCATCCCTGCCACCTTGGGCCGGAACCCAGACCTCTGAAAAGGAGGCACGACTTGCCCAGTGTCGGTACCTCTCGAGGCATATGATGAATCCAGTTCTGAGGTCCCGAGGAAAGCTGGAGGCTGGAACCACGGGCTGCCGCCTGGGAGAGGAGCCAGTGCTCCGGACAGTAGTAAGAACGGGAAGCCTTCCCGCCTTCTTGTTTCCCTCCAATGACCCTGAGTGACGGAAGCTGGCCAGCAGGCAAAGGCGCGGTGTAGTTCACAGGTCTCCAGTGCTGTCATCACAAAGCACAATATGGCAGAGTGGATCTGGAGTGGAGAAACAAAGCTTAATAAGAGGCACAGCGGTGGTCTTGTTTCTTAGTGACACATGAAATGATTGCGCAATGTGTATCTGATGGCCCCTTAGGGTCTCTGAAATAAGGGAGCTAAGCTATTAATATGGTGGCCATTGCAAGACCCAAACCACGAGTGATGGACAAAAGATGCGCTTAGTCCTCCCCAAACGCAACAGTCACCATGAGCAGTGCGGAGCGGGTACGTGGCTCCACAGAGTGAGGGTCTCAAACTCCTACCATTTTTCTCCACCATTTCAACAAAGGACTTGAACACCGTGATCCAAAGTAGTTACTCCAGCTCCAGCCGACACACCCACATTCCAACTAGAGAGAAAGGGATGGCGTGCCCCCATCCTTTTATTTATTGTTTTTTAGTTACTTATTTATTTTAAGTAATCTCTACACCCAACATGGAGCTCGAACTCACGACCCCCAAATCAAGAGTCGCACACTCCCCTGGCTGAGCCAGCCAGGTGGCCCCATGCCCCATCCTTTTAAAGCAGAGGCTGGCAAAGCAGAGGTTGGTAGTAACCCATGGGCCAAATCTGGCCTACTGCCTGTTTGTGTAAATAAAGTTTTATTGAGACCCAGACATGCTTATTCATCTAGGCATTTGCCCATTTCTGCTTTTGCGCTTTCAACAACAGAGCTGAGGCGTTGCAGCAGAGACCTTAGGGCCTGCAAAGCCTAAAGTATTTACCATCTGGACATTTAAAGAAAAAGTGTGCTGACCCTTACTTTAAAGGAACAGCCTGGAAGTTGAACAAATGACTTCCATTCCCCCAACCTAGTTACATGCCCAGAGAGGTTGGGAAATGCAGTCTACAGCTAAAAAGCCGGGGCTCGATGTAAAATTTTATTACTGTGTAAGACCACAGTCTCCACCACCCTACCCTTCCATAAAGTTCTGCCCCTGGCTTTCCTCTCTCCTGACCTTCCCATCACCTGAACCACTGAGTGGTCTGAACTCATTTGCTGATACTAGGTGTACTTTATTTTACTGCTTTCTAGAAGTTTCCAGCAACTTCAGCTAATTATGATAACACCAGCTACCTTCCCAGTAGCCATTCCCTCACTGCTTGCAGGCTAGCAGCTTCCTGATTTTGTTCAGAGTGTATACAGCTAGAAGAGCTCAGGGAAGGTGGGCCCAGCTCCAGAGAGTGAACCCCGCCATGGGTCTAATCCATATCCCTTGGCCAGTTACTGGTTTAAAAGAGGCCGTGTCATCCACTACTGGTCAGGCAGAAGTAAGGAGGGTTTCAGGGAAAGATTGTCCTGCCTGATTTTTAAAAGCCACATCACTTTGGGGGATGAGAAACCCACCACAAGTGGGGGATGAGAAACCCACTTGCTTTGGGAGGATTTGATGGAAGGATATGACGCTTGCAGCCAGGAGAGCCACGCTGGAGGTGGGAGAAGGCCAAGAAAGTTGCAGAAAAGCTGACCCGGTGCCCTAACATCACTGAATCCTGAATTAATCACCTGAAACTACCTACGTTCAAACTTCTCATTTTATAGGGTAATAAATCCCTACCATTTAAGCCACTTTTGGGTAAGCATTCTGTTTCTTATAGCCAAACGCATCCTCTCTGAAATGTCCTTTAGTGTGCGTGCCTACTATGCACACAGTGTGGGCCTACTATGTGCCAAGAATATTGGCATTGTTTTAAAACAATGGTTCAGGGTTTTTTTTAACGTTTATGTTTGAGAGAGAGAGAGAGAAAGCAATTGAGGGGTAGAAAGAGAGGGAGACACAGAATCCGAAGCAGGCTCCAGGCTCCAAGCTGTCAGCATAGAGCCCCACGCAGGCTGAAACCCACGAACCACAAGATCATGACCTGAGCCGAAGTTAGACACTCAACTGACTGAGCCACCCAGGCGCCCCAACAATGTTGGCATTTTAATGCTTACAATTGTATAAGATTTCAATTTTATACTCATTCTATACATTTAAAGAAACAAGGTCTAGGGGCGCCTGGGTGGCTCAGTTGGTTAAGCGCCCGACTTCAGCTCACGTTATTATGACCTCGTGGTCCGTGGGTTTGAGCCCTGCGTCAGGCTCTGTGCTGAGCCTGCTTCCGATTCTGTGTCTCCCTCTCTCTGCCCCTCCCCCACTCACTGTCTTTGTCTCTGTCTCTCAAAAAAAAATAAACGTTTAAAATTTTTAAAAAATATATATATAGGTATCCTAGAGTTAGGATGTTTATTAAATCGAAAGGCTATTTTTATAGCATCGTATCCTGGCTCAAAAAAGGAAAAAAAGATATATCTTCTTACTCTTGGCGGGTGTCTCAGTCAGCTCTGGCGCCATAACAAAATACCACAGACTGAGTGGCTTACACAACAGACATTTAGGTCTCATAGTTATGGAGGCTGGAAATCCAAGATCAAGGGGCCGGTGGATTCAGTTCCTGGGGGAAGCCCTCAGGCCACCTTCTTGCTACCTACTCATGTTCTCACATGGCAGAGAGAGAGAGAGAGAGAGAGCGAGCTCCGGTCTCTCTTCCTCTTCTTGTAAGTGTAAGGACACAGGTCCCATCATGGGGACCCAACTCTCATGACTTGATCTAAATTTAATTATCCCTCAAAGGCCCCACCTCCAAACACCATCACACTGGGGGTTAAGGCTTCAACATATGAATTAGGGGAGGACACAAACGTTCAGCCCACAATGGTGGGCTCTCTGCTTTACATACACATCAGTGGACTTTTGTGGTGGCTGAGAACAACTGGACCAGGCCCTGGACTCTAGAATACCTGTAAAATGGGGGCACCTGGGTGGCTCAGTCGGTTAGGCATATGGCTTCTGCTAAGTTCATGATTTCATGGTTCATGAGTTCGAGCCCTGCATCAGGCTCTGTGCTGACAGCTCAGAGCCTGGAACCTGCTTTGGATTCTGTGTCTCCCTCTCTCTCTCTGCCCCTCCCCCGCTCATGCTCTGACTGTCTCTTGAAAATGAATAAACGTTTAAAAATTTTTTGAATAAAAACACACAAATGATCATCAAGATGGAAACTGAAAACAAAGATACTCGAGGAGAAACACCTCTTGAAAACTCTATGAGCTTAGACTGTGGCCCGCTACCTCTCTCTTCATTGACTTTTTTCTTAAGTGCCTCCCTCCAGCTATGAAATCCTCGGACATGTGGTCACTGAGATGCACCTGTCTCCCACACCTGTCCCCTGCCCAGTGGACCCGAGGGAGCTGGTGCGTCAGGGCCGTGCCCAGCTTGCCTGGTCTGCTGAGGAGACTGTGTGAACCACACTGCCACCGTGTGGACACTTCTGCTGACAACGGCTGCCCCGCTCGGCCACCAGCTGGGTTAGAGCCCCATGTTGCATTTCGATGGCCTAGACTAACTGGCTGGTCTGTAGGGATTGGTGGTGGGAAGAAGAAGCAGTCTTGAGTCAGATCAGATCCTTGCTAGGGGCAATATAGCACTTGTAAGCTTCTATCTATCTCCTATTGTTTGGGGGACCCTGGACAAACCACTTAGCCCCCATGTGCCTCATTAGGGGGCACAGACGGGGGCTCACAGGGTTGTAGGATTGAGTTGATACGTGTAAGGTGCTTAGAACAGCATCAGGTGTTGGGTAACTCTTCAGTATATCAACAGCTTTCAAACCCTCTGACCATGAGCCACAGTAAGAAACACATTGTATATCACAACCCTAGGACACACAGACCTAGACCTAACACCAACAACTGTTCCAGTCTTTCCTGCAATCTCCCGGCCCCCTATGGGGAAGGCATAATTCTTCCCATTTCTCAGATGAGAAGCCTGAGGCCAAGAGGTGAAGTCACTGTGGGATGAGGATAAACAGGACTGGTCCTCCTTCGGAATTCAAAATGTGAACTGAGCAGGGACAATGGCCTTTCAGAAAATGCATCGGAAAGGAGGAATAGGATTAGCAGGTGACTGGAAGAGGTGCTGGAGCTACAGAAACAACAGAAGTGAAAACGGACGAGGGGGAAGCTCCCCAGCCAGACGGCATCTGGAACTAGCAAACACAGCCGCACCAAGGGATGCTGACCTCAGGTGCTCCCACCGTGGATTACCACTGTTGGCTCCAGCCCTGGGCACGGGCAGAGGCAAAAGCGAGAGATCAGACAGGGCAGGGAGGGCCACGCCTGCCCGTGCTCTCACCTGGCCCCCTGCCTGTGGTGGACAATCTATTTAAAGTGGAAGGCTGACACAGCTGGTGATGGCCAGGGGTTGTGGGTCTATTCCAAAGATTCTCTCACCCACCCCAGAGGACGTGCACGCCAGGGGAGTGAGGGAGCGAACCTGTCAACTGCACAAAGAACAAACAGCGTACTATGGCCAAGACGAAGGGGAAACAGACAAAAAAAACATGGCAGCGATTTGGGAAGGGTATAATGGAGCCACGTGATATGGTGGAGACAATGGGATTTGGGGTAAGAAGGTGTGATTTGTGCTCCTGCCGTCTGTTCATGGGACAAATAATCACGGAGCACCTGCTATCATGCACCAGGCCCGGACATAAGCCATGGAGAGACAGATGGACCCTTTGGGAGATGACAGTACAGTGAGGAGTGAGGAACAAAGAACAGACAATATTTTGTAGTTTCCGCACCAGTAGCCCGATCCCCACCGCTCTGGTCTGTGATCGCTGCACTTTGGGGAACTGTGCATCCCCCTCGTAGCTTTGCTGTGTTCGTGGTTATCTTTGCGGACTTCCCAACACCAGAGTAAGTTTTTCTGCCAAAATGAGAGGTTCTTGGTGCCTTCTAGACTTTCCACACCTCCCAACGTGGGAGGATTGTGAAACTTTCCACAAGACCGCTTCCCTGGCCTCTCCATCCTTCTGGTGTTGGTTTTTCTGGGTTTGACACAAGCCCACGAGATGTCCTCCAAAGCCTCTGACGGTCTACCCATCTCCTCTCCAGCCCACTTTAGTTAGACTGCATCACTGTGAGGCCACCAGCCCTTTCGTCTGAATTCTGTGAATCCCCACCCGGCCTGCCTGTGGGTGGAACCTGGACGGTGCTGTCACCCTCCTGTCATCTCCCCCCACATCCCAGGCACTGGCTGTTTTCTGTGAAACTGGGAGTGAACACGTTCGGCTTTGAACTGGCCCTGAGGAAATGGGTCAGGAGCTGTGTGGGCAAGAGGGAAGGCTGAGAGCCATTGGAAAACTAAGAATGAATTTTGTTTTAGATTTTTTATTTTTAAGTAATCTCTATACCCATCTCTACCTCACAACCCTGTGATCAAGAGTCACCTGCTCCTCCAGCTGAGCCAGCAGGGTGTCCCGAATTTTTTTTTCTTTTTAACATCTTTCTGTATTAGTAATAAATGCAGTGGAGACAAAACAGACGGTAACAATACAGAGTGCTGAGTGTGGTGGCTGATGTACAGAGGCACAGGGGCTGCGGAAGGTCGAAGAAGGGCATCTCCCCCGCTAGAGGAGGCTCAGGAAAGGGTCTCCAGAGATGATGCCTAGTCTCTCCCTTGGAGAGTAGAGGACAGAGCCTTCCGGTCATAGAGCAACTACAAAATCCAGGGACTGGAGCGACATTTAAGCACACTCTGGAGCTGTATGGGATTCCCAGTGGCTGGACTAGACTGAAACGGAGGTGTAAGAAGGGGCTGTGCCAATTTACCTGCCTTGTGACCTTGGACAAGTCACGTAACCTTTCTATAAACCGCTCCCTGAGATATCCAAAGACAGTGTTTAATAAACATCTATCGAACATCCTCGGAGTCAGGCACTGTATCAGATTGGTGGGCATATGGAGTCAAATAAAAGCGACAAATTCCTACTCTCAGGAAGCATAAAGTCTAGGGGGAGAGGCAGACACCCACAATGTGTTACATAAGAGTTTCGAACAAAGCACTACAGAGAAGGAAACAATTACTGCTGCTCAGAGAAGTGATGAGTAGGTGTTCCGCCAAGGGGAGAGAGAAAAGAGCATTTAAATTAAGCATAAGGCAAGGAGGAGGGAAAAGGCAGTGATGTATTCATAGACCCGCCAGGCCACGAGTGGTTGTAATGTAAGGGAGAGGGGGCGGGGGGAGACAAGAGATGGCTGTGACTCCAGCCTGGGCCACACAGATACTTAGCCCCTGTTGTCCAGGCCAGCGACGGTGGGTGCGAAAGGAAGGCCCAGGCTCAAACAAGTTCACGGGTCCCCACACCTTACCCGGGGCCTCAAAAGCAGGCCGAGTACCACCACCACCTGACATCTTGTCCAAGCCCTGTTCCCCAGCAACTCCGGAGACAGGCTTGAACCACGCCAGCCTTTCATGTCACGTATTGGGAAACCGAAGCCCCCCGGGCCAGGGTGACTTGTCCAAAACCACTAGCGGGTACAGTTGCGTGTGACAGACAAGGGCCACAAAGCGTCCTCTTTACTCCCAGTCGGGGTCTTTTGCCCCTAACCGGCACTTCCGCCTTCAAGGAGCTTAGCTGCCTCATTTGTAAAAAGGAGGAAAAGAATCTCCCGCACCTGTTATTTTCGGAAGACACTGAGGCAAAGGGGTGGCGGGTGGAGGAGTCTGCAAAACCCGGAACCACACCTCCCTCCCGCCCTTTCGCCCTTGGGTAACTCCCTCAAGCTCCCACCTCCTTCCTCCTCCTCTTCTTCCGGACCCTCCTCGAGGGCCCGCCTGCCTTTTTCCGGCCCCTCCCCGAGGGCCACTCCTCTTCCGGTCTTTCCTCAAGGACCCGCCCCCTCTTCCGGTCGAGGGCGTCTTTCCTCAAGGACCCGCCCCCTCTTCCCCCCCCCCCCCCCCCCCCCGAGGGCCCGCCCATTCTCCCGGTTTTCCCTCCCAAGGACCAGCCCCCTCTTCCGTTGTCCCTCCCCGAGAACACCTCTCTTCCGGTCCCTAACTGAGGCTCCACCCCTTCCGCTGTGCCGTCGTCCGTCATCCCCATTGGTGGAAAATCCAAGCCGCCCTCGGGTTGCGGAGAGCAGTCCTCCAGGTTGTCTGTCCCCGGAAGTGATGCTCGAAAGGCCCTCCCCCGAGGAAGTGACGGCAGGAGTGCCCTTGACTGACGGGGAGGGCCGGGCCGTGCATCCCTCCGCTCGCGCTGCAGGGAGGTAGGAGGCTCGTGGGGGTGGCTCTAGGTGGTGTCGCGGCGGAGGCAAGCTCCGGGTCTGTTCCTGCGCTGGCCGGCGGCCGACCGGGCGAAGACCCCGGGCGGGGGGACCTGTCCTCCGGAGGGCCGGGATCCCCGGCGGCGTCCGATTCCCCAGTCCCTCAACGCATGTCCCTTCTTTTTTATTCCCCCCCACACACTCCGGGTCCGGAACCTCTTGGTTCCCCCCACCTTGAATTGTTGCGATTCCTCTTTTCTGATCCTTTGATAACTCCCTCGTGCCTTAATTTCCCGTTAGAACACTCATTAAAATGAGTAATAAAGAATCTGCAGACGGCCTTGGGTTCCAGTGTTGACTCTCATTTAATAGGTTACTTTGGGCGTGTCACAATTTACCTGAGCTTCGGACTCCCTATCTGTAGTGTGAGCAGTACTGTAGAAACTTCCTCCTGGGTGATCTGGGAGAACTAAGGCCCCCTTGGCTCTTGGCAGGTTCTCCATGAATGTATGTTCCTCCCTCCCTTCTGTTATAATTCTGAATATCCTGATTTCTCTTTTGTCATCAGCCCAGTTTCCGAGTTGTGTTATGTGACTCCTGCTTTTTGATTCTCATTCTTCACTTAACCTCTATTCTAGAAATCTTTTTTTTTTAAGTTTATTTATTTTGAGAGAGAGAGAGAGAGAGTGCGCGTTCGCGCGCGAGTGGGGAAGGGGCAGAGAAAAAGAATCCCAAGCAGGCTCAGCACTGTCAGCCTGGAACCTGTCAGAGCTTGAACCCATGAACCGTGAGATCATGACCTGAGCGGCAACCAAGAGAGTTGGTCACTTAAACACTGAGCCACCCAGGCGCCCCCTCCTCTAGAAATCTTACATATCATTTCCTGGAATTCTTCTGGCCCTGAATGTTGAGCCCCCCAGTTCTCCCCAAATACCTTTCTTTTCCTGCGGTGTTGACTTCTCGAACTGTTCCTGCCTCTTTCCCTCACAGATGGCTCAGCGACTTCTCCTGAGGAGGTTCCTGGCCTCCATCATCTCCAGGAAACCGCCTCAGGGTCGGTGGGCACCCCTCACCTCCAGGGCCGTGCGGTGCAGTCCTGGTGACCTCACAGTAACACCCAACCAAGCCCGGTCAATATACACCACCAGAGTCTGCACAACGACCTTTAATATCCAGGATGGACCTGACTTTCAAGACCGAGTTGTCAACAGTGAAACACCAGTGGTTGTGGATTTTCACGCACAGTGAGTCCCAGGGGTCGGCAGAAGACTGGGGTGTTGCTCGGTCAGGTATTTACTGAGTATCTGCTGTGTCTCAGTGCCATGTTCGATGCTTCTCAGATGTAGTCTCCTTACAAAGGCTGGTAAGACCCAGTCCCTGCCATCAAAGATTGAGTGCAGTCTGGTAAGACACACACTAGTAAACAGTCTTCAAAGCTCCCTGTCATTGGTGCTGAGAAACACTCATGTTCTGTATCTCCCTGCCCAAATGGCTGAGTCCCCTTCAGCTTGGACCAAAGCAGGAAAAATAGGGACCATCACATCATCTGGTTTGTGGTGTATATCAATTCCTGGCCCTGCGGATAGGTTGATGTTTAACATCTTGCCGCCCAAACTGGGAAGGGCTGGCAAAAAGTTATCAGTGTCCCCACAGCGATATCCCAGCACGCAGGGGATGGGCAGGGTTTTCTTTTCAGTGCTGTACAAGTGTGTTTTAGGGATCCTTAAATGCCTCTAGCCTTCTAATTGTTAGCTTGGCTTTCTCATTTCCAGACTTTGGGTCCTAAGCAGCCACCTGGCTACCAAAGAACTGGACAGACCTGGCATAGCCTGAGTTACAAGCTGGGAGGCCTTCCGAACAAACGAACAAACGTCAGACAGATTGTTTTGCCTTCTTTCCCACTCTCTCTGACTCACCACATGGCCTTGGTCAGGCCGTGTGACCTCCTTGTGCCTCCCTTTCTTCTTACAATAGGAGATAAGCTCTTGCAGACTGGGTTTTTAGGTGTTGTGAGTTCCTTAATTGAAATCCCCGAAGGGAAAGCGTTTTCAAGGCTGAGCATAAAATAGGGGTCATCAGCCAGGGGTTCGTGGAAGGCGGAGCTTTCTACCTCCCCTGTATAGTGAGCACTCCAGAGAGGACTTCCCAAATGAGTGACAAATGGGATGATGCCTCATTTCCTTCGACGAGGAAGTAAGACAGTGAGCTTGTTCATTCAGCACCTGGCACTGTCCCTAGTGCTCCGGAGATGACAGCCTGTTCCCAAAGAGCTCACCACCCGAAGGGGAACAGCTGTGATCGGTACCTTGCTAGCACTTGACGCGGGGCCTGAGGGATCCCAGGATAACCAGGGCTGGAGGAAGACATTTGGAACACAACCTCGGGTTGCAGTTCCCACGTCCCGCTCGCCAGATCTGGGGCCACGCACATGTTCCTTAACTTGCGTGCTCCTCAGTTTCTTAGGAAGGCGTGTTCTTTTCCTTTGTGGGGCTGAGGGTTCTGGGCGGTAAAAGCTGAGAAGGCCCTGGCGCAGTGACTAGCATGTTGTAGAAGCTCCCCAGCCACTAGTCTGTCCTCCCTGTAGTTGTGGGTCCGTGAAGCATCTAGAGTAACCCTGCAGCTTATAGAGTATGTTTATTCATGTTGCCTTAGTAGATTTCTCATCGCTGCTTGGAGAGACATGATCTCTCTTTCTCAAAAGAGGAAACCGAGGCCCCAGAACAGTGAGCTGATAGGTGAGGAGTCTTTGTTGGAACCCAAACCTTTTAACTTCACATCTCATATTTTTTTCTGTGACAGTGCAATTCTCTTATATCTATTGAAATAACCCTTATAAGAGTCTTCTGATGAAGACTGTGATTTAGAAGCCCGGGACCCCTGGAAATTCCCCCGCTGCAGAGTTCTGGCTTTATCATTTGACCTGTTGACATTACAAGTTAATATTCAAACACTGTAAACAGAGCTAATGAGGGCAGAAGGCCCCTCAGAAAGATGTGGGTCAAGGGAAGTTTCTGGGGAGGCAGTAAATCGATTGCTGAGCACTCTTGTGACTGGATGCTTCCTTTCTCCCCTTCTGAGGTGGTGTGGCCCGTGCAAGATCCTGGGGCCAAGGTTAGAGAAGGTGGTGGCCAAGCAGCATGGAAAAGTGGTGATGGCCAAGGTGGATATTGACGACCACACAGACCTCGCCCTAGAATATGAGGTATGAATCGGCAGGGGATTGCCACAGTGCAGCTGGTGTGAGGGGTGCTTGGGCCCTAGGATAGCAGGTGCGGGACACATCTTGGGGACCACCAGGCAGCCAGGAAGAAGTGTCTCGGTTTTTCCTAGAGCTCTCAGGAATTCAGAGCCCTTTGCAGATGTGACTCTGTTGACCCTCTGAGCCGCTTGTCTGTCTAGCCCACCTTTAGGAAGCGGAGTGTATGATCCAAAACACCAGGTTATCGTCTGAGTCTTGGGGCACTGACGCGCTCCTTCGTTCATGTTTTCATCCACGCACATATTCCGTCAGCCGTCGTTCGGGAGCCCCGCAGTGAGCCGGGCATCCGTGATTCTGGCACAAAGAAGATGAACACCTTGTGTCCAGCACCCCTAGTCTAGTCTGGCAAGAGAACAACAGGTAGACAGGTCATTTCAGCGTACGGTGAGAGGTGCTGACAGCAGAGGTGCACAAAGGAAGAAGGGACTGATTGTTGGGGTCGGGGGAGGGAATGCTTCCATTTTGGGGGACCTCTGACTGGGGCCATGAAGGATGCACAGAGAAGAAAGGCCAAGAGCACAGCACACACTGAGACAGGGTAGTCTAATGCATTTGGTTGGTCTCTGTGTGTATTTAACAGATGTGTGTTCAGAGTCTCTTAAATGCCAGGTGCTGTTACTTGGTTGTCGATATGACAATGAACAAAGCTAACCCCCTCCCCCCAAAAAAAAAACAGGATCGGCACGCTTTTTCTCTAAAGGACCAGGTGGAACATACTTGAAGCTTTACAGGGCATTGGTCTCTATTGCAAAAACTCAACTGCCATTGAAAGCAGCCAGAGATAGTGTATAAACAAATGGGCATACTTGTATGCCAGTAAAACTTTATTTACACAAACAGGCAGCAGGCTGGGTCTGGCCTATGGGATCTCTGCTTTAGGTAATAAGTGCTGTGGAAACAAATCAAGAAAACGAGGTGGGGCTGAACATGGGGCTGGAGAGGGTTTCACTTTTTTTTAATGTTTACTCATCTGAGACAGAGTGTGAGTGGGGGAGGGGCAGGGAGAGAGGGAGACACAAAATCCAAAGCAGGCTCCAGGCTGCCATCTATCAGCACAGAGCCCAACACGGGGCTCGAACCCACAAGCTGTGAGATCATGACCTGAGTTGAAGTCGGACGCTTAACCAACTGAGCCACCCAGGCGCCCCATGGGAGGGTTTCATTTTTGAAAGGGTGTGGGGGCACCTGGCTCGATAGAATATGTGATCCTTGATCCTAGGGTCATGAGTCCAAGCCCCATGTCGGGTGTGGAGCTTACTTTTTAAAAAATAAATAAAAATAGAAATAAGTAAATAAAAAATAAAAGGGTGGGTTAGGGAAGGTCTCTGAGAAGCTGACATCCGAGCAAAGATCTGGAGGGAGGAAGGAAATGAAGCAAGCAGCTCTTTGGAAGAGTAATCTGAGGCAGAGCAGACATCAAATGCAAAGGCCCTGGGGTCAGGGTGAGCACAGTTTGCTCACAGAATAGCAGTGCCTGTGTGCCCGGAGCAGGAAATGAGTGGGGTGTGGGGGCATCTTCTGGGCCTCGGAGACCACAACAGCTGGAGAAAGGGGAGAGATGTACTGCGGCTGGATGGCCAGCGTGGGGAACTGAGCAGAGAGTGAGAGCACAGGCCACTGGGGGAGTTGACTGTGGCCAGACGGGAAGGGGTGCTGATCGAGTTTGTAAGTCCAGGCTCAGCGCCCCCCCCGCCCCCGCCCGAGCCCAGCTCAAGTAGAGATGCCGCCTCCAGCCAGTCCCCAAGGGGACGGGGGTGCGCATAGGCTGGCTGCCTGCTGCACTGGGGTGGCAGTGATTCCCCCCGCCAGGAAATCAGGCTGCCCCAACCAGAGGGAAAGGAAATAGGTGCCGGGCAGGCAAAGCCACCGATGGTCACTGCAGATGAGTGAGGGGGTGTAGGACTGCCTGTGGCGGTGAGTGACTGAGGGCGCCTTACGAGGGCTGGCGCAGGGGAGAGGGATGAGTTACTACTTTGATGTTCTGTTTTGTCTTTTTTTTTTTAAGTAAACGACATCCCTATTTGGGGCCCGAACTCACAACCCTGAGATCAAGAGTGGCATGCTCTACTGACCGAGCCAGCCAGGCATCCCAAGTTACTGTGTTTGAAAGCTCTGTCACTGAGCGTTCAGTCAAGGGGGTACTTACTGGCCATTCAGATGCCCCTACCTTTCTCCTACTTGTCCGTCCCTCCCCCAAGGCCCGCGGCAGCTGTGGGGGTGAGCTGAGGGCTGGAGCTCCCAGGACATTCCCAGGGTGAGGGGCGGGCGTAAGATGTCTTCGGCTAACTCCTGCCGCCATGCCAATCAGCCTCAGCCAGTAGAACTTTTTAGCAGACATGCCCTGAGCGCCAGCCATGTTCCGGGAACCGTGGTTAACCGGTACAGATGTGAAGAAGAATAATCCAGTTCCCGCCAACAGGGGCCCCCCCCGGGTGGCGAGGTTCCCAAGACCACCCCCACCTGCATTCCAGGGAGCCTGGTGGTTAGGGCTGGGCACTGAGGTCCTGTGGTCAAGCCTGGAAAGTGTATGTGGACTTGGGTCCTCTTGTAGGACCTTCTCGCTCCTCCCTCTGTCCACTGCCCAGATCTCGTGGGTCACATCAGCTGGTCCCAGCCTCCTTGTTTTGCCAAGCCCTGGGCAGAGGTCACTGCAGGGCTGAGGAAGCTCCAACAGGGACTTTCCTGACCCCCTTTCCTTCCTTCCTTCACACCTGTTCTTTTGGAGGAGAGCCAGAGGACAAAGACGTTTCAGCTGAGAGATCCAGGGTACCTCCTGGGACAGCTTCCTCCTTTTCCGAGTGTTGGATGAACATGTGGTAGAAACTGCTTTAAATGGTGTTCAGGGAGGGGCGCCTGGCTGCTCAGTCCACAGAGCATGTGGCTGTTAATCTCAGGGTCCTGAGTTCAAGTTCCACGTTGGGCTTGGAGCCTACTTTAAAAAAGGGGGAAAAAAATTGTTTTCAGGGAATTTGGTCCCTCTCTCCAGGCTTTCCTGAACCTCCCCTCGTGCCCAGCACATGCCCTCGGGGCAAGTCTCCTCCCTCAGGCACCACACTTCTGCTTCGCTCAGCTGACCACCCTGGACCCCCACGGTCTCCCAAAGGACAGGGAAGGGAAAGACTCGGGGCTTCGGTAGTTTTAGGGTACCCCCCCCACACCACCACCACCCGATCGTGCACTGCCCTGGCTTGGCCAGACGAAAAGCTCTCTGCTGTCCGTCTCCGTCCCTGCTGCCTGGCTGTGCATTCCGTACAGACCTTGCCAGCTACTGGGGGCAGAGAGTGGATCCAGATGTGGACCCTCGAAGCTTTATGCTTTCCTCTGGCTTCACACTTGGAGCTGTTATTCTTTTATTTTCTCCTCGTATGGAGAAGGCCCTTTAAAAGCATTAGGAAAACAGCCAAGTAGTTAATCAGGGGGAAAGTCCGCTGTCATCTTACTGCCCCAGATACAACCACTGTCACCATCTTGGGTGGTGTTTTAAACTCATTTAAGGTTTCATTTGAGTTATTTTTCCTTTTAATGTTTCGTATAACCTCATAGTTCACTGAGTATTGCTGTTTCATATTATTATGAATATGTAGCTAGAAGCGATCGTTACCGTATCTCCCCGCTTTGCAAGTCTTCTAAATCAGTGCTTTGCAAACATGAATACGATCTGGGATGTTGCTTAAAAGCAGATTCTGATTCAGTAGGTGTAGGAAGAGCCCAAGATTCTGCTCTTCCGACCAGCTTCTAGGTGAGCACTGCCAGCAGCGTGGAAACAAAACATCGAGAAGCAAAAGTTGGAAAGTCCTGTGCTGACCTTCTGGGGACGTGCAGGGGTCCCGCCAGATGGTGTCCATCTCGTGGGTCTTGACAATGTACACGCATCCGCCGTTACAGTTGTGTGCGGAATAGCGTCACCGTCTTACAAATCCCCTTGGGTTTCACCTTTTCCTTTTTTTTCCTCCTCCCCCGGTGCCCCTGACAACCACTGATCTTTTTTACTGTCCCCATAGTTTTGCCTTTTCCAGAACATCATAGAGTTGGATTTGAGTTTTTCAGTAATAGCTTTGTGCCAGAACCCTCCCGTGTCCAAAGGCTTCTCATTTGAAACGTGGAGTGTGACACCACTGGGAGCCTCCCAGGCTGGAGGCTGCCCAGCTGCCCGTTCATCCTCGCCCTGCTGGGACCCGGTAGCTCTTAGGCCAAGGGATGGCTCAGCTTGATCACAGACAGCAAAGTCAGACAGATCCCACGACAGATCCCAGCTCCCGCTCTTCCTCATTCAGTGCTTGTGCCTCTGTCTTCTCCTCTTCAAAGCGACCCCACCTCGAGGCAAGAACTTACGAGGTAGCCTACGCAAGCGGTTGGTGTCGTTCCTGACCCTTAAAGGAGCCCCCAGTAGGTAGCAGCCTCGGTGACAGTGGTCTTTTCCTTTGCATCAGTTCCGCAGTTAGCTGAGGAGGAGGTGGCCAGCCTCCTGTGACATCTAGCGCTGTGTCTGTCCCTCAGTAGGTCCTCACAGGTGGAGGAGGTTGGGGGGGAGAAGGGGGAGACTGAGCAGGGACACTGAGCTCAGTCGCACAGGGCGAGCCACTGGGCTGCAGGTTGGTGGGGACGGACCACACACACACACACACACACACACACACACACACACACACCCCACCCTACCCTGAATTCTCAGGGCATCGGGTTCAGCCTGGAAGGCTCCTGGTGGTGTCACAGAGCAGGAGGAGAAGCAGCACGTCTTCGCGCATCTGTTCATCTCTCTCCTGGCCCCTCGGTCCCTTCAGCGCTGCCAGAGTTGGGAGGGAAGCAGCATTCTTGGTCCGCCACGGCCCCTCTTGCACTTGGATCACATTCTACAGGCGTGTGCCAAGGACCTGTGCACTTCCATGTAAGGCCGGGTTTACAAGCACCAGCCCCTCCTGATTTGTGAGCCAAACTCCGGATCCGCAAAGCCACCTCAGGGGAGGGAAGTCCCATCACACCCCAGGTGCCACAGCAGTGTCCCGGAAAAACCGGCTTCCCGCAAGCCCGTTGCTCTGCGCGCCTGTGCGATTTGGACTCACGCTTGGAAGAATGCCCTTGGTCAGTAATGACCAGGCCTCGGACTGTCTGCGGTACACCTGACCGCAGTGTGGCTGTGCGCGTGCGTGCATGCGTGTGAACACACAGGTGTGATCGTGGTGGGACTCGTGAAGTTCTTGAAAACTGAGTCCCCCTCCAGGCCCCACAGTGAGCGTCGTCCCGAGAGGACACGCGAAAGCAATCAGACTACTTCTCGTACAATGACACACAGCTTATTTATTTATTTAGAGAGTGAGAGAGTACACGCGGGCAGGGGAGAGGCAGCGAGCAGGAGACAGAATCCTAAGCAGGCTCTGAGCTGCCAGCACAGAGCCCGATGCGGGGCTTGAACACTCAAACCGAGAGATCATGACCTAAGCCAAAACTAGGAGTCAGATGCTTAGCCCACTGAGCCACACTTAGCCCCTGACACACAGCTTTTATATCGGTTGGAGAAACGGGAGGGGAGGGGATCCAGTTAGTGCTTGAGCCTGGTGCCTCAGTTGAATGGCTGGATTTGAGGCACCCTAGCTGCCCTCACAGGCCACTAGAGGGCGCATAAGACCACAGCTCTGGGGGTGCGTGGCTGGCTCAGTCAGTGAAGTGTGGAACTTTTGGTCTCTGGGGTTATGAGTTCAAGCCCCCACGTTGGGTGTAGAGATTACTTAAGATAAAATCTTGGGGCGCCTGGGTGGCTCAGTCATTGAGCGTTCCGACCTCAGCTCAGGTCACGATCCAGCAGTTCGTGAGTTTGAGCCCCGCATCAGGCTCTCTGCTGTCCGCACGGAGCCCACTTCAGATCCTCCTCCGTCCCCCTCTCTCTGTCCCTCTCCTGCTCACCTTCTCTCAAAAATAAGCAAACGTTTAGAAATATATATTTTAAATTAAATTAAGTTAAAATTAAATCGTTTGGGGCACCTGGGCGGCTCAGTCGGTTAAGCATCTGACTCTTGATCTCCACTCAGGTGTTGATCTCAGGGTCGTGACTTGAGGCCCTGCGTTGGGCTCCAGTCTGGGGGTGGAGCCTACGTGTTCCATGTGTGCACACGCGCACCCCAAACGACTGGTTGTGCAGCCCGGCCGGAGCAAGTTTCTCTGGGCCCTGCCTGTGCCTGGAGACCCTAAGAGCCACATTCCAGACCTTTGTACTTCATGCCGCCTCCCCTGCCACAGTCGTGAACGACAAGGACGGGAGCCAGTGGTCGGGCCACGGGCAGTGGCACACGTGGTCCGCCCCCTGCCGGATGGGTCTGAGGAGCATATCAGCTGCCACCGCATCAGCCCCCGGACAGCCCTCAAAAGGGCCGGGAGGGACTAACCGGAATACGGACTTTGTCGTATTACCTGCCGCGTTTGTCCACCCAGAGCCAGTTAGCGGAGGCCAGGGCCTGCCACACGGTCGGGAGCGAGTGGTAGCACCGCCCGAGGTATGAGCTCGGGCCGCTGTGGCCTGTGGTTCTCTTGTAAGCGACCCGCGCACGGTGTGAACGTTCTAACCCCGAAGTCTGGTTTCCCGAGATGACTCACGGGCAGGATGCGCTCAGAATCCCGAAGACGGGGTGTGTTTGTGTAAATTGCTGTTGTTACTTTGTAGTTAACATGTGTAAGAAAAGTCTGTTTATCTTGTTCTGTGTATCCATTTTTTTAAAAAATGTCTACAAACGTCAGGCAGGGAGCCCAGGCGGCAGAAAATGCTAGATGCCAGGGTGCAGCGGGCCTCATTGACATGCCGTGTAATCTGCACAGGTCCCCCGAGGGAACTTGAGAAAATGCTTCACAGGCCAAGAATGTTGCCCCCGACCCCCCTAATAAGTAAACATCGGATCGTGTGTAGCCGAGCCCCTCCTCCCACGCTGTCCAGTAGGAGTCCATGAATTTCTGGACCCTGCTAACCGGCCACGGCAGCGAGCCGACGTGGCTCCTGCGTTAGACTTTTCTGCCATGCTCTCTGCAGCCACCGTTTGTTGAGCGCCACTGCATACCAGGCCCTCTGCCAGGTCCTAACACTCGATGTGCCTGCCAGGCGCAGGGCGCCATGTGCATCATCCCACGCAGCCCCCAAGCCCAGCACGAATGCCTCCGGTGGCTCCATTTTGCTGATGAGGACACGGAGACAGTGATGAAGTGGCTCCCCCAGAGTGGCCGCATCCAGAGCCTGAGCTCCTGACCACTCAGCTTTGCATCTGGATGGTTTGTCCTAAACCTTCAAGGGAGATCCTTTGGTCACCGTTTGACAGAAGAGGGCACCGGGGCCGTGGAGGTGGCACGGCCTACCCGCGAGGGGCCAAGCCAGGCCACGGACCCCAGTCTCTGGGTCTTCCCTCCTGGGGAAGCTTCTCCGGGCTCCTCAGCCACGCCCCGCCCCCAGCCCCGGCCTGCAGCTGCACGGACGGGTTATTTTCATCTCTCCTGTCATTGCAGCCAAACCACTGGGCCAGTGAGTCAGTCGTGCGGTTGGGGGAGGAAGGGGACCACGGGGAGCCCGCAGTGGAAAAGTCTCCCCGGCGGGTGGACCTCCAGGCCCCGCAGGACCCCTGCACCAAGAGGAGGGGCCGTGCCCGCCTCCTGGGCCGTCAGTGCCCCGCGGGAGCCACCGGCCTTCTCCACAAAGGCTTGGGAGTGGCGGTTGAGAGGAGTTCACCTCCCCTTGTCTCCTGCACCCAGGTGTCCGCCGTGCCGACCGTGCTGGCCATCAAGAACGGGGATGTGGTGGACAAGTTCGTGGGCATCAAGGACGAGGACCAGCTGGAGGCCTTCCTGAAGAAGCTGATTGGCTGACACGCAGGGAAGAATCCTGGTGGCCCTTGCCCACCTGGGCCCCGGGGTTCCAGGAGGGCCCCCGCTACAGCTCAGACCTCCTGTGCTGGCCCTTCCTGCCTCCTCCCTTCTGTCCAGCCCCTGTGGACCCGTGCTTTGGAGACCAGGCCCCCAAACCCTGGGAGCCTCCGGGGCTTCCGGGCCGGCTGACTGCCACTGACCTGGGGACAGCCGTCTTCCCACCCACTCTCTTGCCTGCTCCCACCAGGGCTCGCCTTAGTTCCCCCAGGATGCTGGAGAGAGCCCCAGGCCAGCCAGCCCGCGGTGCACCGGGCCAATGGCGGCTGCGTGTCCCTGGCCCCTTCCGATCTGCACCCCGGTGCCTGGCCCATCTGCCTCCTGCAGTTTTTCTTCCCTGCTGCTGTTTTGTAAAATAGAAGAGGAAAAAAGAAACCCAAACAAGTGAGAGTAATATATAATTCTCTCATTTTTTGTAGGTCTGTAATAAAGAACTTTATGTGATCCCTTCTACCTCCTGCTGTGAAGAACAGACCCTGGGCCCCACACTAAATTACCCTGTAGCCACCGCCCCGCCCCCCCGCTCCCCCAAAGAGCCACCTTCCTTCCTTCCCAGGCACGAGGGCGGAGAGCATGCACTGGGCAGAGGGACGGGGGAGTCAGGCCCCTGCCTCTGGAAGCCTCACTGTGAACAAACCGGACCAATAAAGCCAGGGTTTGCTCTGTCGACAGCTTCTGTTCTGTCTGGGCTCCAGGAGCACTTGTGTCCCCTTCCCGGGCTGGCCTGCTGTCCCTGCTTCCTCTGACTCCGCCACCCTCTTGCCCTCGGCCAGCCTCTCCTGTTACTAACAGTGCTGTCAGTCGTGGCCGCTGTCCCGGTGCCACCTTCACACACAAGGCAAGAGGGCGCTTCCTGTCCCGTTATGCAGATAAGGACACGGGCTCATAGGGCGCAGAGCCCGGGTTTGTACCCAGGCGTGGTTGCCTCTGAAGCCTGGGCTCTTACACCCGATGCGCTGGATGCTTCTAGCGCTTCCTTCTCTGCCAACGGGCACAGGGCCACTCCCGCGGCAAGCCTGGCCCCCTGAGGGAGCTGGGCCGGCTGTTCCCTGTGTGTGCCACAGTACCTCCTCCGCCTCGGCCAGCCTCTCCGCCCCTTCCTGTTCCCGGCTCCCCTTGGCCCGCGGAGCAAGGTGCCAGCCCAGAACGCCCGCCCTCTATCTCCCTCCTGGGGCCAAACAGCCCTTAGGCTCAGTTGCCCAGCCAAGGCGCTGGCATCCTGGGAGCCGTGGGCGCTCAACACCGGGGACACCCTTGCCCTCGGCCCTGGGGTGCCGTGACCACTCCTGTGTGCTTTGTCCTCGTTGGCTCTCGTGTTCCTATCGAAACCGCGTGAGCACCGCCTGGGGAAGGCCGCTGTGGCGGAGGCAGGAGAGCCGGGCCGCCCCGGGAGCGGCCAAAACCACAGACCGGGACCTGTCACAGGCGTGCAGAAGCCAGATAAACCAGCACCTGGCGGTAGCGGAGGGAGGCCAAGGGCCGCGGGGCAATGGGCAGTAGCAGCCAGTGCCCGGAGGGCGCTCACGGGGCGCCGGGCCTCGTTCTGGGCTCCTGACCCCTCGGTGGCCGCACGGGGTTAGCGTCCTCGTCAACATTCCCTTTTACACGTGGGACTGACTCAGAGGTTGAGCCCTTGTCCAAGATCACGAAGCCCACGGGCCCCCGGGCCGGGGATCGAGGCGGGGCAGGCTGCACCTGTACCTCTCCTGTCATCCTCCAGAATGTAGCGTATGATCTGAGTCCCACAGCCCACGGGGCAGACGGGCCGGGCGGTGGCTCACTTTACAGAAGAGGCGCTGATGCAGACATTGAATAACTTGCACAGACGCCCGGTGAGTAAGGTGGGGGCAGGCAGGGCTCGGAGTTCAGGGTCGGGGCGCCGTGACTCCCGCGCCCGGGCCCCTCCCCGCGTGCCCCGCTGCCACTCCTTAAAAGGCGCCCTCTGCCAAGCAGTTTCCACACTCATTACCTCACTCCATTCCTCTCTTGTGAGGCAAGCATTATTCCCAAATTACAAGTGCAAAAGCCAATTCAGAGAAATTGACTTACCCAAGGTCATGTCTAAAAAGTGATGATGCCACTTGTGAACCCGGGGGGGGGGGGGGGTCCGGCCTCTCCACCCCCCGGCAGGTGTGAAAGGCTGGCGAAGGCCTCGGGGCCTGGGGGCAAGGCCTCTGCGTTGCCCCGAGCTCCCTGTCCTTAAAAGGTGTGCCGCGGCGGGAGGTGAGCCGGTGGCCTCGGCCATCCCAGGCTGGCAGGCTGTGCCGGTGCGGCTGTTCAGGCCATGAGTCACTGGCTGCGAGCACAGAACCCTCAGGGTGATCCCATTTGACTCATTCCACAGCGCTGACCTCACCGGGACGCTGCTGGCTCTGCATCATGGCCCTGCTCTTGCCCTTCTGGGCGCCTCCTCAGGCTCCCGGGCTCCGGGGATTGGCGGTGCAGCTACAGGGTCCGGTGGTCCCGCTGCGGGGCAGGGGGGGACCGGCGCCCGCCCTCAGAAGCACACACGCCCTCCGGGAAGGCGGGCACGGCCACGTGCATTTGGGGCCCCCCAGACATCCCAGGGGCGGCATCTATACGTGCATCCTCCCGATGCCTGAAGTCAGGGACGCAAGCTCGTTTGTCGTGCTGTCCGCGTGTTCTCCGCTACGATCCCCTGCGCTCCCTGCCAGGCCGGAGTTCTCCCCATTTCTCAGAGGAGGAGACTGAGGCCGGAGTGATGGCCGTGGAATGGCTGAGCCAGCAGGAGGGCGCGCCATCAGAGTGCGCCAGCGGGTCTCGGAAGCATTTGGATGGGGAAGGAAACCGACCGTGCCCTCCAGAAGCTCGCAGAGCAAGGGGCTGCGGGCCACCCTGGAAGTCTCCCTCAGAGGGGCACCAGGAGGGTGACTTACCCAGGTCACAGCCCATTTGTGATAGGGACGTGAGGCCAAGGGCCCCGACCTCGGCCAGCCCTAACATGAAAATGAGTCACAGCCTTCCCTTCCCTCGGCTTCGGGAGAGGTGGGGAGCACGCCATGGCTCTGAGGAGGCCAGTCTCTGGGGCCGGTACCAGTCGGGTCAAGGGGATGTTGACCGTGCTGCCGCTGCCCTTCCCGGCAGTCCCTGCCCAGGGCGAGGGGCTCAGCCCCTGCCCCAGACCCCCCGGGGAACGTTTCTCCGGAAGGTGAAGGCAGTTCTGGCCAGGCCGCCGGAAATCCCTGATGTGTGGGCCCTGACCTGGGAGGGCCCAGAGAACAATGTTGGGGCCTTGGTGGCCGGCAGGATGCTGTGCGGCCAGCGAGGCCTCCAGGCACGCTGCCCCGGATCCTCTCCGCGGCCTGGAACACCGGCCGCAGGCCTGACCCTGAACCCCGGGCGCCGGCGCTGGCTTCCGTGGCTCCGCCAGAAGCCGGGACCACAGGTGGTTCCAAGGCGCTTCACCTCTCCAACCACCTTGGGAGCCAAGGGCTGGCAGCAGCCACCCCGCAGGGGTGTAAGGAGGGCAGGAAGATTCAGATCTGGGTTCAAGTCCTGACCCTGCCCACCTACTAGTCGCGTGGCCTGGGGCGCCTCGCCGCCCCGTTCTGATGCCCAGCTGTGACATCAGTACAGTGAGGCGACGGTGGCTGGCTCTCTCTGAGGGCACATTAGCGTGCGTCACGTCACTGAGCCCTTCTCCACGACCCCGGGACGCCCGGTCTTCTGTCACCACTTTACCGACGAGGAAGGCGAGGCCCAGAGCACTTGAGCCTCAACAGGTGTCGGGGCTCGGCTCTGAACTCGGGCGTGTCTGATCCCCAAGTCTCTGGGTCCTTAGCCATTGGCTCTACTGCTTTCCCTTGGGGACAAGGTGCGGCACCGTTTTGAGCCTCAGTGGCGCCATCTGCAAGCTGGGCCGGTAACCACCACTCCAGAATGAGGTCACGGTGAGGCATGTAGAAGCATTCCGGGCCCTAGCTGGAGCCCAGAAAGTGTCCGTGGCTTTGCCTTCCCACTCCCCCCGCCCCACCCCTGCCCCACCCCTGCCGCGCACCCCCCACCCCCCACCCCCAGTTCCATCTTAAACAGGAAGCACCAGGTTTCCTGAGATAAGGACCCAGCACCTCACCGTGGGTGGGGCCCGTCCTCGCATTAGGCTGTGGGCATTTGGCTCCCTGTCCTGGCCCCCACCCTGCCGCCACCCGCCTCCTGCTCCAGCGCTGGCTCAGCGGTGCCTGTGGCTCGGGCAGCCCCGAGGAGCTGGAGGTGGTGACCTCACCCTCGGAGAATGCCCACTGGAATTCGCCCTGAGTCTGGTCCCCTGCGCTCCGGGCCTCCCCTCTGGCTCCTGCCTCTAAGCCAGCCGGCCCCCCACCCCCACCCCCCACTGCACGCGGCTGCCAACTATTAATTGGGGGTGAGCTGGTCCCCCGCCGCCTGCCTTCTGGGTAGCCCCAGGCAAGGAGCTGGCTCTCTCCTCTGCAGCCTTCCTCAACCTCCCAGCAAGGAGGCAGTCCAGCACTGATCCTTGCGCCAACCAAATCTAACCCGCCCAACGCCCACCCACCAGGGGTCGCCACTGTTGTTCCCATTTCACATAGAAGGAAACTGAGACCCAGAGACATACCCTAGGAAATGGGCCCCGGGGTGGCCTGGCCTAATCCCCATCCTCCCCCTCTGCCACACCGCTGTCCCCAGGAGGACCAAAGGATCCCTCGTCTTATGCCAAGAGTGGGGATTTTGAGCCTCTCTCTTTTATCTGCCTTCCCCCCCCCCCCCAACCCCTGGCCAGAGGCAGAAGATTCCCTTTCCTCAGGATCTACTCCTGAGGCCGGAATAGTCTCTCCAGTCCCAGCCTCCCCCGCTCCGACCTCAGCCCGCTGGCATCTGTGAACGCCTCGCTCGGCCTGGTGTGGATGCCCCAGAACATGCATGTCAGGAAGACAGGGTGTGGACTGACTGCACATCCTCGTGGGGAGGAGGGGACATTCAGACAGGTTTTGTCTGGAAGAACGGAAGAGAAGTTAGCCTGAAGAGAGAGCAGTGGGAGGAGCAGAGGGGGTAGCATGTGCAAAGGTACGGAGGTGGGAAGGTACCTGATGGGTCCAAGGAGGGAGGCTGGGATGCAGGAGGCCGGGGGTGGGGCCTTGCAGATGGCCACCTTCCCGCTGTGCCCTCACATCGTCTTTGTGCCCATAGATTCCTCGGGTCTCTTTGTCCAAATTTCCCTTTCTTGTAAGGACACCAGTCCAAATGGGCTGCGGCCCGCCCTAACGGCCTCATTTGAACTTTATCACCTCTGTAAAGACCCATCTCCAAATATAGTCACATTCTAAGGTCCTGGGGGTTAGAGCTTCAACAGGTGACGTTTGGAGGGGACACACTCAGCCCATAAAAGCCCATTACATAGTTTAATAATAATGGACAGCATGGAGGTTCCAGGCCCTGTCCTAAACACAGTTATTAACTCCTTCAATGCTCACATAACCCTAGGGGGTAGGTTCCAGTATCGGCTCCAGTTTGTGAGTGGGGAAATTGAGGCACAGAGGGCTTTCATTATGATCCCAGGTCACACAGCTAGGAGGGTGCACAGCCAGGATGTGGACCCCACAGTCTGACTGGGCGCCCCACTCTTCACTGTCCCCTAGATCCTTACCAGGACCTCAGAGCGGCAACTCACTGCATTCCTGCAACCCAGACCCCCGGAAGTCCCTCAGCTAAAGTCACATCATTAGCCTTTCCCCCACTGTCCCACACTTAGCTATTTTCCGGCTAGAATTTCCGTCCATTATTAACGAGATTGGAACGAATGAGTTTGAGCGTAGAGCTTCTTTCTTGTTTTCAATTTTATAGGTGCGGGATCCCCAGGGCAGAGGGAGCCTCTTGCTGTTGCTGAGGGCCTGGGAGGCGTGTCCCCAGGGCTGAAACGTGAGCCGGGTTCCCTCCGTGCACAGGCACCTCCTACCTGCCGGTTTACTTTGGGGGAGGGGAGGCTGAGCCACAGGAATGTCAGCAGACCTGCCCCACCTCCAGCCCCCTTTTTGTCCAGCCACATCTGCCTTAGAAAGTTTCTGGCACCAGTTATACTCCAAGTATAATTTTGTCTGGAATATTATTATTATTATTATTATTATTATACAGAAATTTCTAGGCCCCCAATTCTGGCGTTCCTGAGAACGTGAGCCCTTCATATGAGGATCAGGTTGTGGTTATGCATCTAGGACGGGTCCTGGGTCTGGGGTGGGGCCTGGGGATGTGCATTTTTAAAGCCCTAGTGATTTGGATGCGGCCGATCCTGGACTTTAAGAAAATGCCCTTGCTGGGCGCCTGGCTGGCTCAGTCGGTTAAGTGTCTGACTTCGGCTCAGGTCATGATGTCACGGTCCCTGACTTCGAGCTCCTTGTGGGGCTCCGTGTGGACAGCTCAGAGCCTAGAGCCTGCTTCTGGATTCTGTGTGTGTGTGTCTCTCTTTCTCTGCACCTCCCTGGCTCACACTCTGTCTCTCTCTCTCCGTCTCTGTCTCTCTCTCTCTCTCTCTCTCTAAAAGAAGCATTAAAAAAAAATAAAATAAAAAGAAAGGAAGAAAGAAAGAAAGAAAAAGGAGAATGTCCTTCCTGTGACCAGAGCCCTCTCCAAGCCCATTCTACTGCACCTCTTCCTTGAGCAGCCTTCCATGTCCCTTCCATGTCCCTTCTATGTCCCTTCCATGTCCCCCTTCCCCTGGGGCCAGGCACAGAGGAGGAGCACAGGAATCTGCAACGTGAATGAATGAATGAATGAATGAAGTATATAACCTTACCAAGGAGTTGTTCTATGCCAGGCCCTGTACCTGGTCTGGTCCCCATCCTTATTCCACGGCCCAGACCCCACTGCCAGGGTCCCCCTCTCCACACCAAGGAGGCCTGGCGGGGCCCCAGCACCTCTGTCACGGGAGGCATCACTGAGTCTCTGAGCCACCCGTGCCCTCCCTCCCCATGAAGCAAGCATATTCATGACTCCCGTGTTCTTTCCCATATTCGCTTTTCCATCTAATGGGGGCCTGGTGGTGTTGAGAGAAGGGAGGAAGGGCCATCGCATCTGGATGAGGAGAGGAAAATGAAAGCCCAGAGAGGGCAGAGGCCTTGCCTGGGGGTCAACTATTTCTAAAAGAGGTGATGAAGGCAGGAAATAGTCCCCCAGGGGTCCCGTCCCCCTGCTCAGTCCCTGGACCCAGGAGAGACCCTCCTTCCTTCCACGGCCAGCTCAGGAATGACTACACAGAACAGTGGCCGCGGTGGGCCTGGCTGCCCAGAGGGCCTGGTGTTTGCTCAGTGCTGGCCCTGACCGCTGAGGCACAGCCAGGCCAAATTCAGGGCTGCAGGGCTCAGGCCACAAGAGCAAGTCTCTTCCCCAGCAAAGGCCTGGGGGACGCTGGGGGCGGGGGGCAGGCCCGGGCACCCCCTCTCCTGGTTTAGCCCCCACAGACTCGGGGGACCAGGCAGAGAACTGGCTTCTCTGGACAGCGGCCCAGGAGGATGAGGCCGGCAGGGCCGGGCAGCCTGGGAAGGTGAAGCTGTTTGTGCACATGAGGCCCAGGCTCCTGCCCTCATCACTCGGGCGGGCTTGGCCTCTGCTGCCTCCTCTCTGGAGGCCGCGTTTCCCAGAACTCTGCTCTCCCCATGTCATGAACCTCAGGGCCAGAAGCCCCCAGAGACCAGTTTCCACCCCCGGGTTTAGAGAGGAAGCCAGGCCCGGCAAGGGGAGGAGGTAGGGGCCGGCGAGGAGTGGCTGAATCAGGAGGAGGTCCTTCAGAACCCCCACTGAGTTATCCCTCCCTTCTCCAGCTGTCCGTCAACCAGCCTGTCGCTGTGTGTGAGCATCCTGTCATCCCCCAGGAGCAGGAGCCCTAGAGGGCGGGGTTGGCCTTCTCCATCTCCGGGCACAGGCGTGGCCATGAGCCTGTGTCAAAGCGCACTGAACTCCTAGCCCCGGATCGGTGTCCTTCTGATGCTCTTGTCCCCCACCCCCCTTGTGCTGGGAGTCTGGCTTTTGGGAAGTAAGAGAGAGAGTGATTTTTTTTTTTTTTTTTCTTTTTTAGCTGCCCGGAACTTCTGGCTGGAGAGCGTTGTCTCCTCAGGAGATTCACTAAAAAGCTTGGGGACAATGGGATGTCCCACAAGAAGGGGGGGGGGGGGCCCTCAGAGACCTGGGTTTGGAATTTTATCCGAAGTGACCAACCATCCTGGTTTGCCTGCCACGTAAGGGAGTTGCCTGCAGTCATGGGCTGTGAGGGCTAAAAGTGGGCCACATCTCGACTCTGCCACTCATTGGGTCACCGTGGCTAAGTCACTTCCCCTCTGCATGCCTCGGAAGTTTAGCTGGGAAGTGAGGTCAATAGCCAACCAACATCCCTCTCATGAAGCTCCCAGAAGATTGTGGAGGAAGAGGTGGAATGTGTTACCTCCCAGCAGATGTGGAGTTATTTTCTCACTGTTAGTGGTGGCCCCCCTGGTGAGGGATCTCCTCCTCCCTACCCCCACCTCCCGCTGCCTATTATTCATCCGTTCCCTGCCCCACGCTAATCAGCACCTACTACATGCCAGGCACTGGATGTGCGAGGGTGGAAAAGAAGAGCCCAGCCCTCACGGAACTCAGAGCGCATGAAGGCGTTAATGGAAACGCAGAAAGAGGAATTTGTTCGGCAACAACTTTTCATGAGCAGCTACTATGTGCCAAGCATCGCCTTGAACATTGCGCGGACATTATTAGCTCGTTGGACCCCCGCCATAACCCGGTGAGGTGAAGATGATTCTATCCCCGTTTTGTACGTGAAGAATTGAGGCTCAGGAAGGTAGAGAAGCCAGGGAGAGGACATTAAGAGGAATCTTCTTGAAGGAAGGGTTCATGTCTCTGTGTGTGCCAAGGGAAACAGCTTTCCAGAAGGGAGCAGCAGGTGCAAACGTTGGGAAGTACCTGCAAGTTCACCGAGGCCTGCGTATTGAGTGAAGGGCTCATACTGACCCTGCAGGGGCTGTGGAGTAGAGAGGACGTCTGTAGGGAGACAAGAGTGGAGGCCAGGTGACCAGTGGGCTGACTTATGCTGGACACTTCTTTTTTTTTTTTAATTTTCAAAGTTTATTTATTTATTTTGAGAGAGAGAGAGAGAGAGAGAGAGAGAGCGAGCGAGCTGGGAGGGGCAGAAAGAAGAAGACAGAATCTCAAGCAGACTCTGCACGGCCAGCACAAAGCCCCACCAGGCACTCGAACTCACTAACCAACCGTGAGATCATGACCTGAGCCGAAATCAAGAGTCGACGCTTGACCCACTGAGCCACCCGGACGCCCCTGGACACTTCCTATTAGTTTTAAAGTCTTGTCCCTCCAGGAAGGGTTCAGTCAACCATACACGGCCGATGATCAATGGCTAATGTTTAGCCAGGTCCTGGGCTGAGCCGGGGGTTACAGAGACTGTTTAGGGCCAGTCGGAAAAGTTGCCCAATTAGCGCAGGCCGGGCCCAGGAGGGCTCACCATCTGAGCGCAAGGTCTGAGCGCTCCAGATCGCAGTCGCTAAAGGTCCTCCTCCCCCAGCTTGCCTACCTCCTGCACACCTGCCGCCAGTGGAGGGAAGATGGAAACCCGCCCACAGCCACAGGGCGAGTCGGTCAAGTTCAGCCCCTGTAGGGCGGGTCTCAGCCGAGAGGTGCGCGGCGGGGAACCCCAAAGGGCCTCGGGGGACCTAGGGGCATCCCTGGAGGGACCTCGCCCGAGCAAGAAAAGTCTACCCGGAGGTAGTCGGGCCTCTGGGCGGGGCCGGCAGGATGGGACGCCCCGCCCCTGCCGCGCCCGGCCCCGCCCCGCCGCGCGGAGCCTGGCCTTATAAGGTGAGAGCGGCGCCGCGCTCCCGTCTGGGCCGCTTGTCGTCACCTGCGTCCGCCCGCTCCGCGCCTAGGCCCGCCCGCCAGGGGCACTAGTCCAAGGCCGCGCCAGCCTGCGCCTTCGTACCCAGAAGCGTCGCCCTGCCCGCGCACCTGCGCGGTTCCCAGCCAGCCGTGCCGGAACCGAGTCCCCGCGCGGCGAGGCGCCCCGGGTTGGGGGGCCCGGAAAGTTGGGGTGGGGGGAGGCAGCTGGGCTAGGCGCAAGCCGGGGTGGGGGTGGGAGGAAAATCGGCCCCGCTTCGGGACTCCCCAGTCCGCCGGGTGCCTGCTAAACGCCTGGCATTGAACTCAACGCTGACAAAGTTAACCGCCCAGTCAACCTGCGCGGCGTGGCTTAGTAAGAGCTAAGACAGCAACCACACGACTCAGATTCCATTTACTAGGTTGCATACTGGCCTTGGTGGGCTGTGGGCAAGTTCAGGGGTTCTCCTTGCCTCGGTTTTCTCATCTGTAAAGTGGGGATATATAATGGCTGCTTGCTCGGGGTTGGGGTTGAGCATCAAATGTGTTCATATAAGTGAGCAGTTTTCAGCAGGTTTTGGGGGAGGTGATAAAACCCCAAAGGGCTGCTTCTCAGATGTTGAGACCCAAACGGCCAGAAGTTCAGCCTCGGTCCTGGTCTTTTTTTGCCAGTGTTAGGGGGCTTAGGAGCAGTTTTTAAATTTTTTTTTTTTTCAACGTTTATTTATTTTTGGGACAGAGAGAGACAGAGCATGAACGGGGGAGGGACAGAGAGAGAGGGAAACACAGAATCGGAAACAGAGGAGCAGTTTTTAAAAACACGCAGGTATTGGGGCGTCTGGGTGGGTCATTTGGGTGCACCTACGACTTGATTTCAGCTCCGGTCGTGATCTCATGGTTTGTGGGATCCAGGCCTGTGTAGGGCTCTTCACTGACTGCACTGAGCCTGCGTGGGACTCTCTCTCTCTCTCTCTCTCTGTCTCTGTCTCTCCCCTCCCCTGTTCACACACGTTGTCTCTGTCCCAAAATGAATAGATAAACCTTAAACCCTGAGATTCTTATTTCTCACATTTCCTGAATCCTGGTTAGGGGCAAGGAGAATGCCTTTGGTTAGAATGTCTCTCACACCCCTTAGCAAAGGAGAGACAGGCCTGAGACCGGAAGACAGGAGCAGGAGATAGGAGCTGGGTAAGTTTCATAACATGGCTTTGTTTTGGGGACTTCAGAGTTTCCATTGAGAGTGTAGAATTACTGTTTATGGCACTTGGCTTTCCATACATGGTGGTGACATAATATTCACTTTAATGTTTTTTAGTATGAAAATGTGCAGAAATACACACAAGGGCATAGACCCTGCATAGATTCATGTAATGTTCATAAATAAGTGCGTTAAAACAGGAGCTGATGTTTTAAAAAATTTTTATAAATCTTTTTAACGTTTATTTATCGTTGAGAGACAAGAGTGTGAGCTGCACGACGGGGGGGAGACACAGAATCCGAAGCAGGCTCCAGGCTCCCAGCTGTCAGCACAGAGCCCGACGCAGGGCTCGAACTCACAAACCGTGAGATCATGACCTGAGCCGAAGTCGGTCGCCTAACCAACCGAGCCACCCAGGCACCCAAAACAGGAGCTGATTTTTAACGAGAAGAATAAGATAAGGGTACAAAGAGTGCCAAGGCAAAGCTCTTGAGTTTGCTAGCAGTGGCTGACGTTTGGCAGGAACCTCCTGGGGACTGGACCCTGCCCCAGCAGGGGACGGTGTGGCCGGAGGAGGTGGGATCTCAGAGCCTGACTGGCCAGCGTCCTCGCGTCGTAGCACGCATCTGCAGCACGCAAATGCCTCCACGCCAGCGCGCCCCAGCCGGCTGTCTCTAGACTCAAGTCTCCTCGCCTGGGTTACTTCTGCATTTGCTTTCTCAGCTGCCCTCCTGGGCCACAGGCACCCACCCGGCACACCAGAGCCAAAGGAATTTTCTAGACCGCTGAAACTCCTCCATGGCCTCCCCAGTGCCTGCAGGAGAAAGACCCAGACCTTTGCAGGGCTGACGTGCCTTCCGCGGTCCGGGGCCCCACAGACTGCTCAGCGCCTCTTCCTAGCACTTTCCTCCCACTTTCCTCTCAGGTCAACATGCACCATTTGCAGCTTCCTGAATATTCATTAAGTAAATATTGAACGCGTTAGTATGCGACACCAGAAAGAGCTCCACAGTGGTGACGTGCAATGCAGGCAGGGTCCAGCCATCTCTCCTGGAGTTCACTGGCTAGTGGGGGAGTTGTGATACAGTGTTCCCAGCAAGGTGGGGTCCTCTCGCCAATGTCTTCATCTGGGGCTCTTATCTGGGTGGTAATTCACATGCCTGTCTCTTTCACCGGACCGTGAGCTCCTCGAGGGAAGCCATCCTATTCTGGTCGGTCTAGTGTCCCCGGTCGCTTGCGTGCGTGGTGCCTAGTAGGTACACAGCAATCCTTGGATGACGATTAAAGCAGCGAGCCTCCGCACCAGGACCCCCGCCCCAGAGCAAGTCAACCTTCAATCAATCATTCGTTCATTCATTTTAAGCGAACAGTTCCATCCGCCCAGTGAATCAGAGTGTGCCAAGCCGCTGATGGTGGAGCAGTTGACTGACAGGGTGAGAGCGCTGCGCTCCAGCAGACTGTGGGACGGCCGACAGCGGAAGGGGACAGCCTGCCTGGCCCCCTGTGGGTTGATGGCCAGAGGAAGTGTCATTTCGACAGGGCCTCCCGGAGTGAAGGCAGGGTTGGGCGTGAGGCTGAAAGAACAGGGAACCTGGAGGACGGAGAGGTGTGACGGGCGCTGTGCGGTTGCTGGGGTGGGGGCCCCCAGCTGGGTGTGGCCCGAGCCTTTGGTCCGGGTGTGTGAGCAGGGAGCCCAGGCAGACAGGAAGCTCCTTCCCTGCCAGCTGTCTTGCCCCTGCTGGCGAACAAAGGGCACGTCGTCTGAGGCAGCGGCTTTTCAAGGTTTTCTGACTGCGACCAGCACGAAGGCACACATTACATCACGACCTGGCACAAAACACAAAATCCGAGCAAGCATTTCACGAGACCGTTTACTACCCGAGACTCACTCTGCTCTTTTCCCATCGTGCTTATCCTCGTCCCCATTATGAAATTCTGAGTCTGACTCACCAAATTAATTTCAAGAGCTACCTGCACTTTGACCTGCGCGTTGAAAACCATCGATCCGAGCGTCCTTCCAAAGGGCCTGGTAGTGGCTGGGAGGCCCTTTTTGATGCACAAAGAATTTAAACGCTCAGCATCCTGAGTCCATTCCACAGCCACTTTCTTTGTTCTTTCTTCCTTTTTTTTTTTTTTTTTAAATGTTTATTTATTTTTGAGAGCGCGTGAGAGCAGAGGAGGGGCAGAGAGAGAGGGAGACACAGAATCCGAAGCAGGCTCCAGGTTCCGAGCCGTCAGCACAGGGCCCGATGCGGGGCTGGAACTCACGAACCGCGAGATCATGACCTGAGCTGAAGTCAGTCACTTAGCCGACGGAGCCACCCAGGCACCCCAACACGGCTCTTTTCACTTGTAAAGCAGCCCAAGAGGGTGGGGTGGGTCCCCCAAACCCCGACCCGTACCCCTACCCTCAAAAGTCTCCACTTGGCAGGGCACCCCGGGTGACTCAGTCAGTTAAGTGTCCGACTCGTGGTTTCAGCCCAGGTCATGATCCCACGGTGTGCAAGTTCGAGCCCCGCATCGGGGCTCTGTGCTGACAGCATGGAGCCTGCTTGGGATTCTCTCTCTCCCTTCTCGCTGCCCCTCCCCCACTCATGCCCCCCCCCCCAAATAAATAAAATAAACTTAAAAAAAAAAAGACAGAAGTCTCCACTTGGCATCTAGTTCCCCTGGGGCAGGGGCGTGGCCCCAACTCAAGATCCTTGGCCCTCAGGACACTGGAGCCAGAGGAGACCTTCGAGATGGAGTCCAACCCCCTGGTTTTATTTTTCTGGAAACTGAGGCCCAGAGCCGGGAGGGGACTCAGCTGAGTTTCCTCCACGGGAGTCAGTCTCAGAGTGAGTACTGAGATTCGGGTCTCCCGGCTCCAAATCCAGGGCTCTTTCTTTTCACTGTTGCAGGTGGAGAGTCTGTGGAAGGGGGAGGGGGGCTGGGGAAGGGGCTTGGGGGAAATGTCCTGCCTGGGAGAAGCTGGGCTGTGTGCTTGCAAGGCCCCCCGCCTGGGGGACCTGCGTCCTTGCTGTGATCCTGCCACCCTCTTTCTGTGGACCCCGGCCGAGGCACTGCCCTATAAGGAGGGGACAGGACCACAGGCGGTCTCAGAGCCCTTCCTGCTCTGAGCCTCAGCTGCCTGCCTTCTCCTCTCGTGTGTTGGAGGAGGGCCCTCCCTCCCCCAGAATGAGATAAGAGAACACCCTCGCTCCCTCCTGTCCCCAAGCCTGAGCTGCCTGGAGCAGTGACAGGGGAGGATAAAGCCTGTGGGAACCTGTCTTCTTCCGGGAACTTGCTGTTTCCCCCCTGGGGGCCTCAGGATTAGGATAGTGGCTTCTAGTCCTTTCTTTCTGGAGACATTGGATATGGTCTGAAATCCAGGCAGCAGGGCCCTCCTCCCCCTGGGCTTGCTGGCTCCTTGGGCTCGTGCATACGCATGATTTGCCTTCTCAGTTCACTCTCCTTTTCCATGTGGGCATCTCCTAACTGGACCCACATGCTTCTAGGGCAGGATTTCAGACCCTGTATCTGCCATCAAGAGGGCTTACAGTGGGAGGGATTTAGACTTCTCTCCCTAGGGGACGCAGCATGAGTGCTGGGTAAGATCTGGGGTTCTCAAAGGAAAGTGCCTGGGTTCAAGCCCCAGTGCCCTGCTGGCCTGCTTGGGTAACCTTGGGCTTCATCTGCATTATCTCTATGTGCCCCATGGGGACCCTATCAGATAAATAATATTCATGGCCTCCCTGAGGCTCAGGGAGCAAAGGGACTCAGTCAGGCACCACGCCAGAAGGGAAGGAATCTAACTCATGCTCACTGAGGCGACAGGTCTCTGGACCCTCCCTCCCATTCATTCCCCAACTGCCTCCACAACATCCCCACCGGACAGCCTCCCAGCCCCTGTGCCTTAGGGCAGGCTGCTGTACAGAATTCCACAGACTGGAGGGCTGGAAGTCCAAGATCAAGGTGCCAGCAATGTTGGGGCCTTGCTGAGGCCCTCTTCCTGGTTTACACATGGCTGTCTTCTCGTATCATCATTAGCGTTCCCCCTCTTGTTCAGGGGACACTAATCCCATCATGGGGGCTCGCCTCCCGAAGGCCCCACCTCCCATCCCGTCCCATCCCATCCCATCCCATGCGGGCTTCAACACAGGAATCTGGGGGAACACCAACCTCTCTTTTCTCAAGTCTCCAACTAAAGAGACTTTCCCTAGCGGGACAGCAATGGTTCTTGGCTGGCTCCTCCTTCTAGAAAGACCGTACGAGGCTGGGATTCTTCAGTTTCAAGCCACAGAAACTGACTCTGCATAACTCAGCAGAATAAAAATGGAGGTGGAGATGGTTATTGGGACACATTGGCCACGCCTCTGCAAAGCCGGAAAGGCCGGGTGCCCGCATCTCCTGGGAGTGCTTCTTGCCCGGTGGCTTCTGGGCCTTCTGGCTGGCCATCCTGAAAGAGATGACTTTAAGGTTAGGAGCGTCTGAGCTCAGCCCCGGGAGTCTCAGACCAGAGTTCTGGCCCACTTCCTCTCCACGGGTTGAGTTCGTGGACCACCTTTCCAGGATGTGGCCATCAGACGCTCTCTCCCCCGCACCCCTGCCCCCGTGTTTCTCATTGGGGTTCAGATTGTCTTGCCTGGTTTGAGTCACAGACCTGCCCCTGGAGAGGAGGGGCAGGACCTTGTGACTGGCCGTTCTGCCATCACCAGGTGGAACGAGGCAGGGGTGGATCCCCCCCAAAGGAAGGGATTGCTATGAACAGAACAAGGAGGGGAATCAGAAGCTCTCCACCCTGGATTCTACCCACCGGCCCTCATCCTGGCCTCCTGAGAATAAATTCCTCTTCCCCTGCTTCCCCTCCCCGCTTCTTCCCGCTTTCCCTCCCTCCTTCAAACACTGATTGAGTGTTTGCTTTGTTTCGGGCACATTGCTAGGCCCTGGGAATAAAAAGATAAGTCAGACCCAGGGCCAGCCCTAGGGAACCGATCTAATCCTGATCAGCATGCACTGCTGATTAGCCACTGCAAGGCCACGTCAGGCATTACCAATCGACCACAGCACACTTTCCCCGGGAGCCTGGGCTCAGCCTCAGGATGCTCTGCACAGAGCTCGGGGCAGCCAATTCTCATCAACTGGAGTCCCATGATAGGGAAAACTTTTGCTGTGCCTGGCCCCAACCCCACCCCTTTCCCATAACAATTCCAACACTTAAAACCAGCAGAATTCCCCTCTGCTCACTCCCAGGGTCATTTCTTCGCCATGGTGGGGGTGGGGTGGGAGGAGGAGAGAATGGTATTGGTATCTTCAGTTCCCGACCCCAGTTGGCTGTTGAGTCAACTTTGTGGTTAGGAGTCTGAGCACAGTTCCTGTAGACAGAAAGACTACGTTTCGATCTTATCACTGTACCCTTCTGAGCCTCTGGTTCGGGATGAATTTTCTATGACTCCCATAACCAGTGACCACAAATTTTGTGGCCTAAAATAGGCCAAATTTGTTATCTCGCACTCACGGAGGTCAGAAATTCACAATGAATCTGATGGAGCTAACATCTAAGCGTTGGGGGCGCCAGGGTGGCTCGGCCCGTTGTGTCTGACTTCGGCTCAGGTCATGATCTCATGGCGCGTGAGTTCGAGTCCCGCATCAAACAGTGGGCTGTTAGCTAGAGCCCGCTTCGGATCCTCTGTCCCTGTCTCTCGGCCCCTCCCCTGCTCATTCCCTCTCTCTCTGGCTCTCAGAAATAAACAAACATTAAAGGAAAAAAAAAAAAAAGCGAAAATCAAAGCTTCAGCGGAGTTGTAGTCTCTCTGGAGGCTCCGAGTGAGAGAATCAATTTCCTTGTGCTTTTCAGGCTCCTGGAGGCCATCCCCACACCTGGCTGGCAGTCCCACCCTCATCACCCCAATCTCTGCTTCTGTCCCACCTCCTTTCTGACTCTCTGACTGCTGTGGTCTGCAGTTTCTGCCCCCCTCAAAATCATACGTTGCAATGCCAACCCCCAAAGATGACGGCTTCTGGAGGCGGGGCCTTTGCAAGGCGCTTAGCTCAGGAAGGCAGAGCCCTCACTAACCGGATCAGAGCCCTTATAAAAGAGGCTCCGGAGAGCTCCCTGGCTCCGTCCCTCCCACCAGGTGAGGACACCTGGAGAAAGTGTCAGCTGTGAATCCGGAAGAGGAACCGTAGCAGAAAGTGAAAGTGCCAGCACCTTGATCTTAGACTTCCTGCCTTCAGAACTGTGAGGGGAAAAAAAAAAAAAATTCCTGTCGTTTACAAGCCATGCAGTGTGTGGGGTTTGGTTTTAGCAGCCTGACTAGATGGAGACCTTGACCTTCTACTTCTCTGTTATTGGGGCCTTTGTGATTACTCCGGGCTAACTTGGATAATCCAGGATAGTGTCCCCACCTGGAGAGCCATATCAAAACCACATCCACAAAGTCCCTCCTGCCCTGTTAGGGAATGGTCATAGCTTCTGGGGCTTGGAATGTGGACACCCCTGGGGGCCGTCATTCTGTCTGCCACAGGTTCCTGTACCCGTAACATGGGGTGTCGATAACCCACCTCAGAGACCTGTGGGGAGACCTATTATGTGAGACAATTCGTGAGAGGCGCTGGGCACAGTGCCCAGCAGTTGCCCTCGGGCGCTTAGAGGAAGACTTTGACATTCCCAGAAGCAGTCGTTGCAGAGAGCCCAGCATCCCGCTCCCTGACCTTGGCCCTATATCCCCCCTCTTCTCATCCTTCCGGGCACCCTCTGTCCAACCCTGGCGGCGGGGCGTGAAATCCCTGCAAAATGTCAAGTTTGTACTTGTCTTTCCAAGGCTCTGCTCTGTATCACCGCCCCCCGCCCCCATCTCTAGGCTTTCATAGCGATCACCTGCTCTTTTTTTTAATTTTTTTAAATGTTTTATTTATTTTTGAGGCAGAGAGAGACAGAGCATGGACGGGGGAGGGTCAGAGAGAGAGAGAGAGAGAGAGAGAGAGACACAGAATCTGAAACAGGCTCCAGGCTCCGAGCTGTCAGCACAGAGCCCGACGCGGGGCTCGAACTCACGGACCGCGAGATCGTGACCCGAGCTGAAGTCGGCCGCTTAACCGATTGAGCCCCCCAGGCGCCCCACGATCACCTGCTTTTTATAGAGAAGCGGTACCAGCACAAGCAGCAGCAGAACCACGGAACTTGTCAGGGTAGTTAGTCGTTAGTTAGTCGTTAGTTAGTAGTTAGTAAGTTGTTAGTTAGTAGTTAGTGGTTGGTTGGTTAGTTAGTTAGTAGTTAGTAGTTAGTTAGTAGTTAGTTAGTAGCTAGTAGGTAGTTAGTAGTTAGTTAGTAGTTAGTTCGTAGTTAGTTAGTTAGTGGTTAGTAGTTAGTAGTTAGTTAGTAGGTGGTAGGTAGTAGTTAGTAGTTAGTTAGTAGTTAGTTAGTAGTTCCCCCAAACGAAAGCAGAAGGTCTGGGGTGGGGCCGTGCAGTCTGAGTTTTCGGGGGCCCTGCAAAGGATGCCAATGTCCCCTTAAGCATGAGAACCCTGGGATGGAGCATCTCAAGCACCCGCACCTGCCCCGTGGACACAAGGTGGCCCTGAGGCACGGGCGTGGTTGTGAGGCTCAGGGAGGTGAGTGGGAGGCTCAGCCTGTGCAGGTAGGAGAAGGTAGAGCGCAGGTCGGAACTTGAGCGGGGCCGGTGTTCTTTCTACATCACCGTGCACCTCCACCCTTGGGCACCGCCCCCACAATGCCACCTGGACACGGGGCCCGGCGCCCAAGCGCTCCAGGGGAAGCTCTACCCAGCCACTCCCAGGGCACAGCCCAAGCCCAGGGACCTCTCTCTCTTCACCTGTCGTGTGTCATTCTGGGCAGGGCCCTGCGTTCAGCCCCAGTCTGAGGCTCTGATAACCAACTTATACTCGAGCAGACATGGCTGATAGCGCCGTCGGGGGTTACGTGCTCCTTTTCGGGGGGTGCCTGTGGTAAACAGGAAGGAAGCGAGTTCACGGTGGGATTTCACCTGGTCAGGCATGTCTGGAGGCGTCATGTGCGTGTTTGGGTGGGAGGGCTACGGACTTCCCAGATGCAGGCAGAATGGTTGTGGAAACAGTACGGGGCGCTGCTATGGCTAGGTCATGATCCTCACTGCCTAGCGACCTTGGGTAAATCATTTCATTTCCCTAAGCCATCATTTGCTTTCCTGGAAACGGGGATGATGCCTGCACAGGGTTCCACTGCGATAACCTTGAGCAGGTGGCCCTTTCCTCTCTAGATTGCTCTGGCAGGTTGCTGTGAGCTGAGCCCAACCGGGCAGAGTCGCCCCACCTTACAAAGTAGGCAGGTCCCTTCCTGGGACCACCTGCCAGAGGGGATGGCCGGGGTCAGAGTGCCTAGCATCCCTGCTTCTGGAAGGCTTCTCTGATGCGAGCCTGAGCCCTGAGCTCTGGTTGTGTAGAGAGCCCTGGACTGGCAGTCAGGAGCCCGGGGTCTGGTCCTGGCTTTGCAGCTGACTTACTGTGTGACCTGCCTGATTCCCTGTCCCTCTCTGGGCCTGTGGCCTTGCCTGGAGGATGAGGGAGATGTGCAAAGGCCCTTCCCACCCCAGCTTGGTAACCCTCCCCTGGATCCCTTGGCAGCCCTGCCTGTCCTCCTGGATATAGCAGCGAAGGCATCCCGCTGACTTGTTCCCACAGCCTCCTATGAGATGTGCCATGTTCTCCCCGCATGAGGGAAGGGCCCTGTGTTTGTGCCTCCTCGTCCTGCCTTCAGCCTCGCACCAAGCACTGAGCTCTACGTACTGTTATGCTCAAGAAAGACCTGCTGATACATTTCCAGCGACCTTGGCTTTGCCCGGGTTATTTCGAGAGAGAGAGACAGACAGCAGGCAGGGGAGGGGCAGGGAGAGAAGGAGAGAGAGAATCCCAAGCAGGCTCCACACTGTCATCACAGAACCCCACGTGGGGCTCGAACCCATGAGCCGTGAGATGATGACCTGAGCCGAAATCGAGAGTCGGACACCTAACCGACCCGAGCCACCCGGGTGCCCCCAGGAGAGTATTTTTCTTTCAAGGTGCCATCTCCTCCAGGAAGCCTTCCCAGATGCCACCTCCCTGCAACACACCTACAACTGGTCCTCCCACCCTTCTCCCCTGGCTCCAGCCATCCCTCCCTTTCAGATTCGTTCTTAGAACAGTGACTGGCACACCCAATGGGGGGGTTGAATCCGCTGGGATTATGGTCTAAGGGGAGAGACAGAAGAAAGAGAGAGAGAGATGAAGAGAGAGGCCAGTCTTTGCAGGGATGGGGGGGGAGGAGACACATCTGGAAGGGGCTCTGCCTCAGGAAGGCAGATGGCAAACAGCTGGCTGGGGGTGGCTGTGACTCACCCCATCCCTGCAGGCTGGGGGATGCTGACGACAGGCTGAGACGAGTCCAAAGGCCTAAAGGAATTTTGATAAGGGTAACACAAGCCCTAGAGTATTTCTAGAATGCAGGAGGTCAAGGGTGCGGGGAGCAGGGTCGGAGCAAAACTGCCGGATTATGTTACTTATTTATTTATTATTATTCTGTGGGTTTTTTTTTTTTTCTGGATAAAAAATTCACATGGCACAAAATTCAAAAGGTGCCAGGGGGACACAGTGAAAAGTCTTTCCTCTTCCCCTTCCTGCCATCCAGTTCCTCTCCCCAGAAGGCCTGTGTTTCCAGGGGCTTCTGCGTTCTTTTCTTTTCTTCCCTTTCTCATACAGGGACGCATAGTAGCCACACTTCCTCACTTTCTTTTTTCCCTTCACGTGTCCTTGAGAGCATGTCATATCGGCACCTAAAAAGCTTCCTCTTTTTTTTTTTTTTTTTAAAGTCTTTGGAAGCGTCAGGAATCGGACACCTGGCACCTGGTGGGCATCCACCCCCTGGACTTTGAAGGTCCAGCACTAGATTTCCATCTCCAGGCCCCCATTGCCAAGATGAGAAATGAAAGCCTCTCTGAGTCATCTGATCCACCTCCCCTTGTCTGAGGCCCAGAGAGGGAAATGACTCACACAAGATCACACAGCCAGTCGGGGCAGAATGGGGCTAGGCCATTTCCGTCTCCCATCTCCAGACGTTTTTTTTTCTCAGGCTGCTTAGCGTGACATACTCACGGGGGTCATGAGTTGTAAGCCTAAGCTTTTGGAACATGCACAGACACTTGGGAAGCCAGAAACCAAGGGCTCCAAGTTCTGTGGGGAGAGGCGGGCCCACAAAACCCTGGGGAGCCCTGCTCCCTGGCAGGGGGGTTTCCAGTATGGGTCCAATCCCCACAACACCTGGCTAATGGCAACAATAGTAATAATAATAATAATAGCTGTCACTGTCGGGTACCTACACTGTGTTGGGTGTTCAACCAACTTGTCTCTTTTGAGTCCTATAGTGGTCCTGCATGATGAGTCAGAGCATCCTGTCCCCACAGCTGGACACTAAGGCTCGGAAAAGGTAACTAATTTCATCATGCGCCAAGATCCCCCAACCGTGAAGTGACAATGCTGGGGTTTTAACCCAGATATGTTTTGTTGTTGTTGTTGCTTGTTTTTTAATTTTTTTAATGTTTTATTTATTTTTGAGAAAGAGACAGAGTGTGAGCGGGGGAGGCGCAGAGAGAGAGGGAGACACAGAATCTGAAACAGGCTCCAGGCTCCGGGCTGTCAGCACAGAGCCCGACGCGGGGCTCGAACCCAGGAACCGTGAGATCACGACCTGAGTCGAAGTCTGATGCTTAACCGACTGAGCCACCCGGGCGCCCCAACCCAGATGTGTCTGACGCTAAGGCTCAAATCCTTTGCACCAGGATTATGAACACTTATCGATATATTTGTGCCAGTTTTTTTCAGGTGAGAAAGCGGGGTACTTGTGACGAGCCCTCTCCCTGAGCCCACTTTGGTTTTGCAAGGGCCCAAAGCGGGAACAGACTTCTGGTCCCTGTGGTCCACAGGATGAAGGCCAAACTCTCACTGGTCCCTTCCTTGACCTTTGATGACGGCCATGAGCCTGCCCCGCTGTTTCTCCAGGCTTGTCCCCTGCCTCTGGGCACCTCCCCTTCCTTGCCTCCAAACTTCCACGCTTTGGCTTCGATGCTGCGGTCAAGTGGAAAAAGTCAGGTGGAAGAACTAGGGACTCCAGGGACAAGTAGTTACCTGCTGTGTGACCTTGGGCAAGTCACTTAACCTCTCTGAGTCTCCCTTTCCTCAGCTGTAAAGTGAAGTCACGTCTAAGTCTCAGCCTGGTGCCTGCCCACCTCACTGGAGACTAATTAATATGCATCGTTGGAAGGAAGGAAGAAAGGGAGGTACTTCTGGTGTTCCCACCGTATGCTAGACCCTGTAGGCGACACTGGGGACCCTGGTGAATGGGCCGGCCCAGTAGCTGCTTTCCTGGAGATCTTTCTCGAAGGGCTGCGGATGTGGTTAATTGCAGCAGGAGGTTAAGTAACTGGGGCTTTGTCACTTAGGGCAGGATTTTCCCCAAGCCTATGCCCTTTGACCAGGAACCAGGGCACGGAGTTACCCTAATCTGACTTGCCCCCGGTCCACTCGGCTTCAATGGTCAGAGTCTGGCTTCGCTCCCAGGGTCTGCTTTTCCAGGCCACCTGGCTCTCCCTTGTGTCCCTAGCACCTAGCGGTCGGAGAGAGACCGAGACTGGGACACTTGGAGAAGGCGGGAGGTGGGGGGGAGCCGGGGAGAAGGGGGGAGGCGGGGCCTAGGCCTCCACTTGGCTCCGCCCATGCTCAGGTGTGCGCCAGCCTGGCCGGGGAGAAGCTGGCTGGGTCTGTCTCCTCCTGGGTCCGGGTACACATCTCGGTAGCTGGTCCGACCCGAGCTCCGCCCTGCCAGCTTCTCAAACCCGCTACAGCGCCCGGCACAGCCGCCACCCTCCGGGAGCCGAAGCGGGAAGCTGGAAGGCGGCTCCGAGAACTGAACCGGAGGCCCGCCCAACGGTTCCTTCAGGCCTCCATTGTTTTCTTAAGAAACTTTGTGAATTTTGCATTCCACTCCCTAGCAGATCTGTGTTTGTTTTAATATAACGTGATTCCACCCCCCACCCTCACCCCCGCCCCGGGAGGATTTTATATATGTATATAAAATCATGATTCCCTCTCTTCCTGCCATGAAGGTCACAGTAAATCTGACTGCAGAGAGCATGCCATTCCTAACCATGGCCCAGCAGTGTCCCCACCGATCCCTGTGGGGATGGCCCCCCACAGGACACTCTTATCCCTGAGTACCGCCTTCCCTTCCTCCCTTCTCAGATCTGACCCCTATCAAGTCACTATATCCCATCCATCTGTTTCTGTGGCTGCCTCAGCTTAGACAGCGGCTTCTGTGTCCCCAGGCCCCAGCCCAGGCTCGGGCCAGTCTGTTGACCACCTAGAAAACAGCTCATGAAGGAATGGGCAGGGTGGTGGCCGTGTGTGTGTGTGTGTGTGTGTGTGTGTGTGTGTGTGTGTGTGGAGGGGCTGTGGTGGGCAGAATACTGGCCTCCCAGTGAAGGCCACATCCTAATCCCGGACACCTGTGAATACATTACCTTAAATGGGCAAAAGGAACTTTCCAGGTGTGGGTGAGTTCAGGCTGGGGAGTTGGGGGAAGTTCCACCTGCCCTTCCTGAAGGCCTGCCTTGCAGATTTCGGACTTGCCTTGCCTTACAGTCAGTTAATCAATCGTAAGTTCCTTACAGTCAACCAATCGTTCAGGATATATGTGCCCTATTGGTTCCCTTCCTCTGGTTGAGCCCCGAGGCCAACAGGACCCAAGGGAAATTGGCCTCTGGGGTCTGTATGTGGGAGACCACTCAGAATGGGGTCAGAGGAGAGCCAGCTCAGGAAGTGTCTAGAAGGTCGGGTGCCCCTCAGCTGGGGTCTATCGGGCCCAGGTCTCCAGGGATGGGTGGAGATAGGGTGCGGTCCCCACAGGAGTTGGGGGGCGGGCGGCAGAGCTAGGGAGGGGCTGCGGGGAAGAACAAGGCCTGGAACAGGGCTGGGAGGAGGGTGAGGTTTGGGGGGGGGGGGGGGGGATGGGGAGAAAGCAGGCCTACAGGGGCTGGAAGAGAAAGGCCAGGCTGTGAGATCACACCCCGGGCCTGGGGACACAGCAGGAGGCCCACCCCTCCTGGGGCACACTGTCCCTCCCTGGGGATGCTGGCCAGCTGTCTGGCACCTAATAGTCACTGAACAAATCAGAGGAGACCAGGCCTGGCCAACAGGCATTTGACAACATCTGAGAACACAGAACGGGAGGGAAGGGGGGCAGGGCCGGGAGGTGGGTGCCTGAGGGGAGGGGGGAAGCCCACCCACATGCCTGGTTCACACCCCTTGGGAGCCGCTGCAGGGGGGCCGTGGGAGGGAGAGTTCTGTTCCTGCCTCCCTCCCTCCATCCACCCCTTGGGTAACTTTCCTTTTTAAGAGCAGGCCCCTCCTCCCCATAGGGTAATCAGAGCCAGGATATCTGCCCCCAGTTCAGACTTCCATTTCCCCTCAGACCTCTCCTGGGCCGTGGTTTTAGCAAACAATTTGGATCCTTCTAGAGCCTGGGATAGGAGGCCTTGACCCCTTCCTTCTTAGTGGTGCTAAGAAATGCTCCGCATTCCTGAGTCAAGAGGCCAGGGGCCATTCTTCTCCCTTAGCACAGGGGCAGACCCAGAGGAGCAAAATGAAGTCTGAACCCAGACACCCCTCCCGGGCTCCCAGCTCCTTCTGCCAGTGCCCGCTGATGTGCTGTCCCACAGCCACTCAAGTTCAAGTCCGCACAGAGCCATCTGGGGGCTGGTGAGCTGAGACCCAGTCCTTAGGCCCTGGGGCAGGAATGTGGGAGAACAAATTCCTGGGGCTTCCCGCCCTGGAGGCTGGGCTCCTGTCTTCAGAGCTGCCCAGAGGAGGGCCCTGCCTAATTCCTGTGAGTCTCCGCCCGATGCCCAGCCCAGCCTGGCACTGAGGAGGCTCTCCATATGAATTTATTGTTGAGGGAGGGAGAGCAGGACAGGTCAAGGGGGGCGAGATCCTAATCGGCCACCAAGAAGCCATTCCTCCCACCCCTTCCCCTGTCTCTCCCGAACTCCCTTCTCTGCTTTTGGGTGCGGTGCGCCCTGCCCCCTCCACTCCCCTAGATTAAAAATCCCCAAGAAGGTAGAGCTCACATCTAAACCCTCTGCATGTCTCTCCAGAGCACTAACTTCATGTTGGTGTGGTCTTGACCTCAATCTCTTATCTGTAAAATGGGTTCACAACACTACTCCCCCCCCCCCCCCGCCCTGGGTTGTTGGGGAGATTAAAATGAGATGGGGCATGTTAAAGCCCATGGCAAACAGCAAAATGGCCCCCCGAAGATGGTCATCCAGATGATCTAATCCCTGGAACCTGTAAATAGTTAGGCTTCCTGCAAAGGGGCATTCAAGTTGCAGATGTAGTTAAGGTTTCGCATTAGTTGACCTTAAAACAGGGAGATTATCCTGGATTACCCGGTGTAATCCCTTAATGGAGGGGGAGAGGGAGAGGGAGACGTGGCTGCAACAGAGGATGGTCGGAGAAACGGAGGGAGGGGCTGTGAGCCAAGGAGTGTGAGCAGCCTCCAGAAGCTGGAAAGTGCCGTCCCCCCCTCAGAGCCTCCGGAAGGAACAGAGCCCTGCTGACACCTTGATGTTGTGCAGTGAGGTCAGTGCTCGACTTCCGGCCCCCGCAGCTGTGAGATAATCCGTGTGTGCGGTTTGAAGCCAGGCTCCTGGTCCTGTGCTGGCTCCTTTCCTGACTCCAGGGCCTTTAGTCCCCCATCCTTTCTGCACCCCTGCAATAAGCAGGCCTTTTACCCCTATTTCATACATGATGAGACGGGCTGGGAGGGGTCACGTGACATGTCCAAGGTCACGCGTGCGGCAGGGTGGAAATGGAATCAGAAACCAGGCCTCTGACTCTGACCCCTGGATGCTGGTGAACCACAGGGCCTCTCCTAAGGGTCGCCCAGGGGATGTAAAAATATATTAATGGCTGTGCAAATCCACGGGGGTGGTTCCTTATCCTCCCTGGCTGGCCAGAAGCCCCTGCCTCTGCAGAGACCTCTCTCTTTCCCCCCGAACTTCAGTTCTTGCCAACCCCCATCCCCCAGCTCCTTGCCCTGTGTCCTTCTGTCTTTCCGGAAGGGAACTGGACTGTGGCCTTTGACGCTTCTCTCCATCGCGCCCCAACCTTTGCAGTGCTAACACCCAGGAACAGTGAACACGGGGTTCTCCTTTCCTGCTCACCAGGCCGCAGCCCAGCCCCCTACCCTCTACCCTCCCGGGAAAGGCTGTCCTCAGAGCTCCTCAAAAGGGAGATACTCTATCCCCGCACAGGCTGTCTGAGTGGACAGAGTGGGAGGGAAGCTGGGTGCCCCGCGGCCAGCTGACGGGTCAGAGGGGAAACTGCACTTCCTGCTGGGCCCCCGGGGAGTCTTGTGTCTCCTAGAGGCCAGCTGGGTCCTTGCCTGAACTCCTGGAGGAGAGAGGGCAGGGAAAGGAGGAGGAAGGCAGGGAGAGGAGGAAGGACAGGGCAGAGGGGAGAGAGGCAGAGGGAGAGGAGAGAGAGAGCCAGAGACAGAAAGTAACAGAAGCGAGAGGGTCAGATGCAGAGAGAAAGAAGCAAGAGAAAAAGAGACAGAGAAACAGGAGAGGGAGAGCAAGTTAGACACCCAGAGACAAAACAGTAAGTATGGGAGTTCGAGAAAGAGGCCCAGACAAATGGAAACAGACCGGGCAGGCAAGGCCCAGACAGGCCACCTGGGATACCTGGACCTCGCAGACTTTCTCTGGGTTTTCTGTGTGTCTGCGCCCGGAAGCCGTAAAGCTCTGGAGAATTACTGGGACAGCCTGTTTGAAAGTTCCTGGCGTACCGTGGGGGCCAGTACAGGGTCGTGAACCTCATTCCTTTTATCCGCCTCTTGACAACCTTGCATTCTGATCCAAAAGCGTTTTTTGTTTGTTTGTTTGGATCAGTTTTGTTTAGTGTATACTATGTGCCAACAAGAAAGAGGTGTTTTGTTTTATTTTTATTTTTTAGTTTATTTACTTATTTTGAGACAGAGAGAGAGAGAGAGAGAGAGAGAATGCATGAGGAGCAGAGAGAGGAAGAGAGAGTTCCAAGCAGGCTCTGCACTGGCAGCGTAGAGCCCGATGTGGGGCTCGAACACACACGCCATATCATGACCTGAGCCGAAATCAAGAGACTCGTGCTTGACCGACTGAGCCACCCAGGCACCCCTGAAGCACTTTTTAAAAACCTTTCTCTTGGGGCGCCCCAAGCAGGCCCAGGTCATGATCTCATGGTTCATGAGTTTGAGCCCCGTGTCACTGACAGTGCAGAGCATGCTTGGGATTCTCCCTCCCTCCTTCTGTCTCTGCCTCTCTCTCTCTCTCTCTCTCAATAAATAAACTTAAACGTTTTATAAATAAATAAAGTGTGTCAAATCGTGCTCGAGTATCACAACTCACACTCAAGACGCTAAAGAACGCCGGAAGAGGATAAAACCAAAGGGTAAGTTGGGAGAGTGGTGTAGCAGGCAGAAGCCATCCGGTGTGGGTAGGGAAGGCTTCCTTGAGGAGAGAAGTTACTGAATTTTACCTGTAAAGATGAGTGTCTTAATCGAGACTTTCTCTTTTGCAAGGGACAGGAACTGACTCAATTGGCTTAGAGAAATAGTAAGATAAAATTTATTGACTCACATGAGTGGAACGTCCAGGGGTGGATGACCAGTTTCAGGCATGGCTGGATCCAGGTGCTCAAGTGAGCAGTATCACAAAGGCTTTGTCTCCGTCCACATCTACCTCTGCTTTCCTCCCATTGGCTCCATTCCGAAGTGGGTTTTTTATCTGCACAGTGACAACGCACATTTATGGGGGACCTGGGTGGCTCAGTCGGTTAAGCGCCGACCTCGGCTCAGGTCACGATCTCGCGCTTCCTGAGTTCAAGCCCCACGTCAGGCTCTGTGCTGACAGCTCAGAGCCTGGAACCTGCTTTGGATTCTGTCTGTCTGTCTGTCTCTCTCTCTCTCTCTGCCCCTCCCCCACTCGCACTGTCTCTTTCTCTAAAATAAACATTAAAAAAAAAAAGAATAAAAAACAATTCTTAAAAAAAAAACCCACATATTTATGAACTTACAGTTTCTGTGGCTCGGGAATATGGGCTCAGCTTAAATACCAGCCCGGGGTCTCACAAGGTGACAAAGTGTTGGCTGGAGCTGTAGTCTCAGCTGAGGCTTGACCGGGGAAGAGTCTACTTCTAAGCTCCCACAATTGCTGGCAGAATTCAGTTCCTCGCTGTGATCAGACCAAGCGCCTCATCTCCCTGCTGGGTGTCGGGGGTGAGCCTCCCTCCGTTCCTTCCCCAGCATGGCTCTCTGCCTCGTCAAAGCCAGCAAGGGAGACGGAGCCTCTTCACAAGAAGGAGGTGTATGACAGAGTCACATACGCGTGACTATGTAGACCCCATCCCGTTTGCCACGGTCGGTTGGTTAGAAGCAAATCGTAGCCCTGTCTGCACTGCAGGGGAGGGGATCACACAAGGGTGTGAATGCCAGGAGGAAGGATTGTGGGGCTGCCCTAGAGTTCAGCTGCTGCAGACACTGAGCAGCGACCCAGGGTTGAGAGTCAAGTTCAGTAGACAGGGGATACTCAGGAATACACACACGGGCCCTGACGACAGGCTGCTCTGCTCTTACACCATGAGCTCGGAAGGGTAAGAAATCCCGTCTTGCTATTTGTGAGTTTCCTCAGTCGCCTGCCCAGCTCCTGGCACATAGTAGGCCCTTCGCGATACCACGTTGGATTGAATGGTTCAACTAGACGACATACCCAGACTCTCATTCATTCATTCATTCATTTGCCAACTCGTTAATCCAGCCGGCGTTTACTGAGCCCCTCACACTCACCAGGCCCTGTGCCGAGGGCTGGAACGCGGTGGAAAAAGGACAGAGCTTCGTCCCCACTGGAAGTATACGACTGGTTACGGTTTGTGGGCTGTGAAGACCGGGCACGTCTCCTGCCTGTGATCCTGGTGTGTGGATGTGGAAGAGACTGAGTTCAGAAAGATACAGACTCTACAAAGGTGGCCGCTGGACTCCCTCTCCAGTGCTCTCTCCTAGGAGGACCAGGCTACCTGGGTGCTGTTGGGCCCACTGCTCAGGACACATCCCTTCGTCTGGCTTAGAGTTTGAGAGGTGCCCAGTGGTGGCCTCCAGTGGGGCTGGGGTGTCTTCCCCGGAGAAATGGCTTGGGGCCACAGCAGCTGGGGAAGGGTCTGACGTGTGTCCTCCACCCCCACCACAGGCCCGATAAGAGAGTGACCACAGTCCTTTTTGGGTTACTTTCTTGGTCCAAACAGGAACGTGGTCTTGAGTGAAAAGGCAAGATATGGAGAGAACTGCCACCAAGTGACTTGGTCAGCGCGGAGGATGGGGACAGCGAGTTATCGTCTCAGGGTCCTTCCTAGGGCCTTGGTTCACGAGGTTTCCTCTCTAGTTGTGCTGCCCTATTGACTCCCTTCCTTTTCTTTTCTTTTCTTTTTTTTTTTAATGTTAATTTGTTTTTGAGAGAGAGACAGAGCATGAACGGGGAAGGGTCAGAGAGAGAGAGGGAGACACAGAATCCGAAGCAGGCTCCAGGCTCCGAGCTGTCAGCACAGAGCCCGACACGGGGCTCGCAGAGGTTCTGAGACGATGATTTGAATACGAGTCATTTGTTTGGATAAAGTTCCCCGGCAAATCAGGTCAGGGAGAGGGGACGGTGAGACAAGGAAGGCAAGACAAGGACAAAGCATGTGGGTTTCCACTGGGGATCTCTGGGAGCCAGTGCAGAAGACACACAGCCAGGCCATTCTGCCCAAGGGGCGAAGGCGCCCGGACACTTGATGACCAGCTCCCGTCAGAGGACTTTCCTTTCTCGGCACTTCCGGCCTCCTCTGAGCTCAGGGAGAGCCCTCCAGTGAGATGGTGCAGGTGCTGACAGAAGTCCCATGGGGGATCACAGCACCAGTGCCCATCGTGTCTCCATCAGGATGTTTGGAACAAAACGTATCGCCGTGAAACATCAAACTGTGAAAACCTGTGACACAAGCCAAAACCCCCGTTTCACAGGGGGGCTGATAGAGTCCTAGTGGTGGCCAGGGATTTGCCGTCGACTTAAGGCGAGTTAAGGAAAGAACCAGAACTACAACCCAGGATCCAGGTCTCCAGGCTGGGAGTCCAGCATTTTTTTTTTTTTTTTTTAAGTAATCTCTATACCAAACGTGGGGCTCGAACTCACAACCTGGGGATCGAGAGTTTCACGTTCCACCGACTAAGCCAGCCAGGTGCCCCCCACCCTGCTTTTTTTTTTTTTTTTTACTTTTTTTTTTAAGTTTATTTATTTATTTTGAGAGAGAGAGAGCATGGGTGGGGAAGGGATGGAGAGAGAGGAAGAGACAGAATCCTAAGCCAGATCTCACGCTGTCAGTGCAGGGCCCAACACAGGGCTCAAATTCATGAATCATGAGATCGTGACCTGAGTCCAGATCAGGAGTCGGACGCCTAACTGACGGAGCCACCCAGGTGCCCCTTAACTTGTAATTTAAAAAATTTTTTTTCAATGTTTATTTATCGTTGAGAGACAGAGAGAGACAAAGCACGAGCAGGGGAGGAACAGACAGAGAGGGAGACACAGAACCCAAAGCAGGCTCCAGACTCTGAGCTGTCCGCACAGAGCCCGACGCGGGGCTTGAACTCAAGGACTGTGAGATCACGACCTCCGAAGTCGGACGCTCAGCCGACTGAGCCACCCAGGCACCCCAACTTTTAATTTTTGAACTAATTATAGATTCCTCCAACATCCCCCATGGTAACATCTTGCGTAACTATCGTACAACATCAAAACCAGGAAATCAACATGAGTGGGATCCACAGAGCTTATCTGGATTTTACCAGTGATACGTGCACTTGTGTGCTGGTGCGTGGGGAGCTTTACACAATTTTATCACGTGGGGAGCTTCATGTAACCACCACCGTAATCAAGACACTTAACCACCATGAGATGCGCCTTTATATAGAGCGACCCTCGCTGGCCCCTTGTAGCTTCTGGGCCCCACCTCTGTAATGATGTTCGCTCACAGGCGTTGTGTAAATGGAGTCACACGACGCGTTACCTCTTGAAAATTTTTTTTCCCACTCAGACTAATTTTCCTGAGGTTTAACCGAGTTGTGTGTATTTATGGCTCATTTCTTTTTATTGCCAAATAGTAGTCCATGGTGTGGATGTACTACAGTTTTCAGAACCATTCATCCATTAGAAGGATATTTGGCCGGGGCGCCTGGGTGGCGCAGTCGGTTAAGCGTCCGACTTCAGCCAGGTCACGATCTCGCGGTCTGTGAGTTCGAGCCCCGCGTCGGGCTCTGGCCTGATGGCTCAGAGCCTGGAGCCTGTTTCCGATTCTGTGTCTCCCTCTCTCTCTGCCCCTCCCCCGTTCATGCTCTGTCTCTCTCTGTCCCGAAAATAAATAAACGTTGAAAAAAAAAATTAAAAAAAAAAAAAAAAAAAGAAGGATATTTGGCCATTTTTTTTGTTTTGGCTACTATGGATAAAGCTGCTGTGAACATGCACGTACAAGCTACTGGGTTGTGGCGGACAGGATAATGGCCCCCGAAGGTGTCACATCCTAATCCCTGGAACCTGTGATCATATTACCTTATCTGGCAAAAGGGACTTTGCAGATGTGATTGAGTTGAGGACCCGAGTCATTGAAGTTTTAGCCCGGCACCTAGCCGCCCAACCGAAGACCGTATTTCCCAGACTCCCTTGCAGCTACACGTGGTCATGTGGCTGGGTTGAGGCCAATAGATGTGAATGACTCTGATGAGCGTGCCTTCTGAGGGTGACCTGGATTAGTTACCCCGTGTCGAGTAACAGATTTCCCACAACTTAGCAAACAAAAATAGGCATGTAGGGTCTCACCCAGTTCCAGTGGGTCAGGAGTTGAGGAAGGGCTTAGCCGGGTGGTTCTGGCTCAGCGTCTCTCACGAAGTCGCTGTCAAGATGTCCTCTGGGTCTGCGATTATCTGAAGGCTGGGTTGTGGCCGGAAGGTCCGCTTCCAAGGTGGCTCCTTCACGTGGCGGGCAGGTTCACGCTGGCCGCTGGTGGGAGGCCTCTGCTCACTGTATGGACCTCTCCACAGGGCATGAGTGTTCTCGTGACATGGCGGCTGGCTTCCCCCAGAGTGCGTGACCCAAGAGAGAGCAAGGTGGAAGCTCCAATGTCTTTTATGACCTAGCCTCAGAAGTCACACTCAGTCTTTTCCCAAATACCCTATCGGTCATGCAGTCATCCCTGTTCACTGTGGGAAGGGACAACACGGGGGCACGAATATGGGGGGTAGGGACAGGGCAGGGATCATCGGGGACAATCTTGGAGGCTGGCCACCCCATGTCCTTAATAGGAAAGGAATGTGTCAGCCCTTTCTCTCTTTCTCTTCTTCCTCTGCCTGGAATGACAAGTGAATTGCAGTTTTGTGGCAGAAGGCATATGGATAAGAGGGAAGACAGCTACAAAATGGAAGCCCAGCCCTGGGGAGTTGCCACGCCAGCTCTGGACCACCTCCCTGGACTGTCACGTGAGGGAGAAACTTGTCTCTGTGTCATTGAAGCAACGATATTTTCCACACTGTTACAGCAACATTGCTTGCCCCCTAACCAATACTGTCCCCTTGCTGAAGCAGCAAGATTAAAAAAAAATTTTTTTTTTAATGTTTATTTATTTTTGAGAGAGAAAGAGAGAGAGAGAGAGCCCAAGCAGGGGAGGGGCAGAGAGAGAGGGAGACACAGTATCCGAAGCAGGATTCAGGCACAGAACCCAACGTGGGGCTCAAACCCACAAACCACGAGATCATGACCTGAGCCAAAGTCGGGCGCTTAACCGACTGAGCCACCCAGGCAGTGAGACTTTGAGCTTGGTGTCCCCACCCCTTCAGCACCTTGACCTCTGGGCGGCTAGGTGAGGGGAAGACAGCCATTGCATTTCATCTGCTTCTGTGCCCCACCCTCCCGTAGCTCAGGTCCTGGCCTAGAAAGCAAGGTAAGCAACCACATTTCAGCCCATCCCTCCCCTACCAACTGCCCCCATGTCTCTTCCTACTCAAAGGATGGGCTAAGAGCATCATTCCTTTATTTGAAAACTTCTTAAAACCGGAGGTTTTTACGCTGCCCTGGAACCCACTGACCATTAGCATCACTCTATGAGCGGGTCTCCGCTTTCCTAATATAGTCCTGGCCATCTGTTTAGATGCACTTGGCAGTCTAGAAAGTTCTTTCCCATCAATCCCTTTTCTCCCTTGAACATGAAAACAACTCTGTGAGTCTCATTTTGTAGGGAAAAAAGCAAGGCTCAAACAGAGCTGGGAGGGACAGCAGGGAGAGGATGTGTGTGCGGGGGGATGGAGGTCTGTCTTTCCCTCACCACAGCCTCACCTCAGTGCCTGCAGACCCCTTGAGGGTAGGGGCTGTGTCCTCGGTGCTACTTTAGGAGTTTGTTGACTGACTGAATGAGGGTATGTAGAGACCCAAGTTACAAGCACAAGAGAGTCCTCCGGGAACCAGAAAAGGGAGGTCATAGGAAGGCCCGGCTGCCTCTCCCTGACCATGCCCTGGCCCTCATTAGTCCCAAGCCCGTGAGAAAGTCAGTCAACGCCGGTGTTTGCCGAGTGCTTTCTACATGCTGGGCAGCAAGATGGGCACCGTTATTGTCCCCACCGTACAGATGAGGAAACTGAGGCTGCCGGCAGAAAAGCATCCCTCAGACCCTTGCCAGCCAGTGGTTCTGTGCAAACCCCACCGGGAGACTTTTGGTCGGGATAGTTCAGAGACATGTGGCTCTCATTTTATCCCAAATACTTTTTTTTTTAAATTTTTTTTAATGTTTATTTACTTTTGAGACAGAGAGAGACAGAGCATGAACGGGGGAGGGTCAGAGAGAGAGAGGGAGACACAGAATCCGAAACAGGCTCCAGGCTCTGAGCTGTCAGCACAGAGCCTGACGCAGGGCTCGAACTCATGAGCTATGAGATCGTGACCTGAGCCGAAGTCGGACACTTAACCGACTGAGCCACCCAGGCGCCCCCCAAATTCTAATAATCATCACTAAAATAACATGTGAGCAAGGTCCATTTGGCCCAACCACCTGGCAGCAGGAATTTTGTTCCCCTTTGATATTCAAGTCTCTGCCTCCGGGGATTCTGGCTGGCAGCTCCTGCCAGGGTCTTCCCGTATCTCAGCGCAGCCCTTTTTTTCTAGATGAACACAGACACCCGTCTGCAACCCAGTGGCTCTCCCTGGCTCTGTGGGAACATCCCCTCCTTTACATTCCCTCCAGCTATGTCTGGGAGTCCCTAGGGAACTCCCCTTGGCCGCCTTCTTCTGTTTCTTCTTTTTAAGTCTATTTATTTATTTTGAGAGAGACAGAGAGTACGAGCGGGGGAGGGGCAGAGATAGTGGGGGGGTGGGGAGGGGAGAGACAGAGAATCCCAAGCAGGCTCTGCACTGTCAGAGCACAGCCCGATGGGGGGCTCGAACTCACGGACCGCGAGATCATGACCCGAGCCGACACCAAGAGTGGGACGCTTAACCGACTGAGCCACCCAGGCGCCCCGGCCCGTGTCTTTCTGAGGCTTTAGCGAATCAGCTCTTCCGTGTTTTGCTCACTCGTGGCTGTGTCTCTCCTCCCCAGGAGTCAAACTCGACCTCAGGAGGGGGGCTCTCGAGACTAATTCGTTCATCCCTTTGAAGGTACAGACTGAAATACCTGGTGTGGCAGGCACGGAGCAGAATGTTAAGGACACAGACGTGCCTTCTGCGTGGAACTGGCACCCTCATAGGCTCACAATCCAGCAGGGAAGACGGCCGTTAACGTGATGAAAACAGTGAGATACCACCTGACACCCATCACAGATTATTAGAAAGGTCAGTACTCTCAAGAGTTGGTGACAAAATGTCACGGATGCATGCTAGGGACACTGGAGCATCGACAAAGAGTAAGAAGACATGCATAGCAGCAATGCAGAGAGGCAGATCTCAAAGCAGTAAGCAGAGCAACATTTCAGTTTCGAAAATCCAAACCCTCGCAAGAAATCCTTAAAAGAAACTTTACAAGATTCATGCACGTTTGGGGAAGGCGAATGGGAACCAAGGAAGAAGGAAAGCATAAACTCTTCACCCCCGTGCTTATAGCAGCATTATTTACAATAGCCGAACTATGGAAGCAGCCCAAGTGTCCGTTGATAGATGAACAAAGAAGATGCGGTATATCTATGCAACGGAATATTACTTGGCCAAGAAAAAAAATGACATCTTGCCATTTGCAAAGACATGGATGGAGCTAGAAAACATAATGCTAAGTGAAAGAAGTCAGAGAAAGACAAATGATTTCACTCGTGTGGAATTTAAGGAACGAAACAAAGAGAAAGAGAGACAGACTGAAATACAGACTCTGAACTATAGAAACAAACTGATGGTTACCAGCAGGGCGGTGGGTGGGAGGTGGGTGAAAGAGGCGAAGGGGGTTAAGAGTACACTTATCCTGCTGAGCACCGAGTATTGTTTGGAAGTGTTGAAACACTATATTACCCAACTGAAACTCATATAACACTGGATGTTAATTACACTGGAATTTAAATTTCAAAAATTAACAGAAAAGATCAATGTAAAAAAAAGAAAAGCAACACGAGACAGTTAAAATTGGGCTTGACATTTCTCTGGCAGGAAAAGAAATTTAGCCAATTTAGGACTCTCAAAACAAAAATGGGCATGCCACACATGTATCGAATGGAAAGTAAAAAAGAAATAAAGTAACAAGCCCAAGAATTTCAAAGGGGGCTCCGTGAAAAAAGAGGGAGAAAAGAGGGACAGATTAAAAAAAAAAAAAAAAAACAAGTTACTTTCTAACTCTTTCTCCCACTCTTCCCCAAGGGCACTCCAGCCTTTTATCCGGGCGACTGTGCATGAGGGAAAGGACATAATCAGACTTTTCTGACTCTGAACTGACATGAACTATGAGAGACCCAGAATATCACGATGGCCCCGCCGGGTCAGAGCAAGGGCTTTTGGAGAGATCGGGCGATCAAAGGAGCGTCAGCTCAGGTCTGTCTGACACTTGGCCAAACGGGTCCCCCAAACCCATCCCGTGGTTATTTCCCCCGTTCCAGAATGCATAATTGAGATAGACATACTCAGCAACTGACAGAATCCCCATAAGGCAGACGCTGTTACCGTCCCTATCTTGGGGGGAGGGGGGGGGATACTGAAGCATAGGAGATTCATTCATTCCCCCAAGGTCACACAGCTGGGAAGCCGGGTTCAAACCAGGGCAGTCTGGCTCCAAATCCACATCCTTAACGGTATACCGCCCTTAAGGGTTTGCAGCTTAGGGATGAGAAGCAAGTACACGGAAACCCGATATTCCTCGTAGAATTGTAGTGATAGACAAGACCGTAGGGGTTATGAGGGTCTGGGGGGTGGGGTGGGTTCAGCCAAGGGTTCCCAGCAGAGGTGGTGTCTAAACACAGCTTTGAAGGATGAGTCGAGGTTCGTGAGGCTAAAGGGGGGGGGGGGGGCGGCAAGGGCTCTCCAGGTGGATGGAAGGGCCCCACAGAGGAGGCAGTAGAGACAGGAACGGCCAGTGGGTGGCCACAGGGGGCGGCGTATGGATGGCTCAGGCTGTGGGAGGTGGGGTGTGAGAGATCACGGAACCCTGGACGTGAAGGTGCCAGGGTACCCAGCAGGGCTGCCTCGGGGGGGGGGGGGGGGCGGTGGTAGTCCTGGTCCTGCCTCCTGGACCCCAGCCCAGCCTGCCTCTCTCAAACCACCGGAGCTTGTGACATTCCAGAGCATCCCCGACATGTGGTTTCTGTACATCAGTCCTTGAGGTTAGTGTTTAGCAATGTATTTTCATCTCAGAGGCAACACTTTGGTTTTGTGTTTGCTTCCTCTTCATTTATCGCCCTGAGCATGTCTTGACCCCCATCTGAGGCCCTGAAAGGAAGGCAGAAGCTCTTCCCAAAGCCTTGGAGGGCTGGTGGCCTTTCGTTAATGACCCTCATCCTGGTCACATGGACCGAAGCAGCGGTCCTCGGCGACTACACTCCTCGGGTCCTTTGCAAAGCAGCCACAGCCTGGGGACTGAGGGCGCACGCTGCGCTGGCCCCTGGCCGCGGCTCAATGGCACAATGAAGGGACGGATGTGTGTGTGGGGTGCCTGCGGGGGGCCGGACCCGCGCGCTTCTGTTCTTTCTCTGAATCCTCACGTCTACCTGGGAGGTGGAGTAGTTCACCCGTTTCTTGGATGAGGAAATGCTGGTACAGGGAGGTAAGTGAATCGGCCCGAAGTTGCACAGCGGCACTTTTGGAGGGGCTGAGGGGAAGCCTCGCCCTGCGTGGCTGTGACACCCATCTTTTCCACGAGCCCACTCTGTGCCTTCACGCAGGGACAGTTCCGTCTCTTTAGGTTGCTGGAACTTAGGGAAAGAGACTGAGAAGCTAGAGGAGAAGGGCTCATTAGTGTCTTTTTCTGGCTCCAAGTGACTAGTATGAAAATAATACTAGGCAACACTGGTGAGAGCATATTTGGCTGTAGCCAGTGTTCTGAGTGAGTTACTGGAGGCATCGAAACCTCGCCAGACTTCTACTGGGTGCCGTTACTATTTTCATTATATTTTATTTTTTAAGTTTATTTTGTGACAGAGAGAGAGAGAGCAGGGGAGGGGCAGAGAGAGAGAGAGAGGGAGAGAGAGAATCCCAAGCAGGCTCTGCACCGTCAGCACAGAGCCCGACGCGGGGCTCGAACTCACCAACTGTGAGATCATGATCTGAGCTGAAGTCGGACGCTTGGCCGACTGAGCCACCCGTGTGCCCCCTACTATTTTCATTGTTATAAGTGAGGAAACTGAGACACGGAAAGGCAAAGAAACTTGCCCAAGTTCACACAGCTCAGGAGTGGCAGAGCTAGGATTCGAAATGAAGCTGTCACTTTGGGGCACCTGGGTGGCTCAGTCGGTTAAGCATCCGACTTTGGCTCAGGTGATGATCTCACAGTTTGAGGGTTTGAGCCCCACGTCAGGCTCTGTGCTGACAGCTCGGAGCCTGGAGCCTGCTTCGGATTCTGTGTGTCTCTCTCTGCCCCTCGCCTGCTCACCCTCTCTCCCTCTCTCTCAAAAATAAATAAGCAATTGAAAAAAATTTTTTTAAAGGACCACTCTTTGTAATTAATTAATTAAAAAATTTTTAATGTTTATTTATTTTTGAGAGAGAAAGAGAGACAGGGTGCCAAGAGAGGGGCGGAGAGAGAGGGAGACACAGAATCCGAAGCAGGCTCCAGGCCCTGAGCTGTCAGCACAGAGCCCGACGTGGGGCTTGAACTCACAGACCGCGAGATCATGACCTGAACCGAAGTCGTACGCTCAACCGACTGAGCCATCCAGGCGCCCCCGACCCGAGCCCAATTTAGACGCTTAACAGACAGAGCCACCCGGGCGCCCCTAATTAGTTAATTTTTAATGGTGGTGAAATACACATAACCTAAAATTTACCATTTTAGCCATCTTCAATGAATAGTTCTGCGGCCTTAAGCACGTTCATGCTGTGTACAGCCGTCACCACCATCCATCTCCAGAACTTTCTTCCACCTGCAAAACAAACTCTGTCCCCTTTGAACACTGACGCCCCAGATGCCCTGCCCTGTAGCCCCTGGCAGGTGACATCTCATTTTCTGTCTCTCTGAAGTCGACTCGTCGAAGTACCTCACGTAAGTGGAATCATAGAGTATTTGTCCCCTTGTGAGTGGCGTAGTTCACTAAGTAGAACGTCTGTCTTCCAGGTTCATCCGTGCTATCGCCCGGGTCAGAATGTCCTTCGTCTTTAAGGCACTGGACGGCTTCCACCTTTTGGGCTAATGTGAATCTCGCGGCTATAAAAAGGGATGTGCCCACATCTCTTCGAGACCCTGCTTTCAGTTCCGTGGGGTGTGCAGGAGTCCAGAGAGCACTCCCAACCACATTTCCTACCTCTTTGCAGAAACCCCAGCTTTGCAGACTGTTCTGTGAGGCCTCCTTGCAGCGACTCAGGCGGGGGGGCCATTTCTTGGAAGCCCGTGTGATCAGAGAGGGTGCTCCTGTCCACCGTGCGTCACCCCACACGGAGACTGGAGAATTCCCCGGTAAGCTTGTTAACAATGTAGATTCCCTGGCACCACCTTCGACTGTTCTGTGGCAGTAGTTCTGGGGTAGAACCAAGGACTCTGCATTTTTGACATCGACCCAAAGGTTCTGATATGTTTCTACTTTCAGAAGTCGCTGGATGAGATGACTCCCGGGGTCCCTCCCACCCTAACATCCCCTGGTTCTAAAGTTAATTGATGTTGGGGACGCCTGGGTGGCTCAGTCTTAAGCATCTGACTTCGGCTCGGGCCATGATCTCACGGTTCACGGGTTCGAGCTCCGCGTCGGGCTCTGCGCGGACAGCTCGGAGCCTGGTGCCTGCTTCGGATTCTGTGTCTCCCTCTCTCTCTGCCCCTCCCCCGCTCATGCTCTGTGTTTCTCTCTGCCTCAAAAATAAATAAACGTTAAAAAATTTTTTCTTAACTTAATTACTATTGGCCTAAAGGCTGAGCAGAAAGATTGTGGCAGACAGAGCAACATTCACCGAATATTCCAGTCACTCCCCAGCACCGGCCCACACCCTTTCACTGGGTCGGGGGCCCCCCCGACTGCTCTGGCCAATGAGATGTGAGCGAAAGTGGCACGTGTCCCTACCACGGGGAAGCAGGTAAATGTCTGTGCCCTCTCTGCTGCCTTGACGAACAGTCTGAGAAACAGAATCTGAACTGCAAGGTCACTGCCATACACAGTAAAGATGTAACAGCGGACACTGGAGGGAAGGTGGCCTTGGGCCTTGGTGTTCTTCCTTCCTGCCTTCCTCCAGCTGAATGGGAGCTTCCAGACTAGAGTGGTGTCGGTCAGTTCAGGACTTGGCCTGCAGACGAGGAAGAACAGAAAGGCTGTCCAAGACCAGAGGCATCTCAGGACAGTTGGAGGAACCTGGGGGTGGATTGGCTGGATGGCCCATGGCTCGCTGATACCCATGTAAGGCCTTGGGGCCGGGGGAACACTAATACTGTGGAATGAGGTGTTCATCCTTATTGGGGTTGGAGGGCAAGCCCTCTGGGCAGGAGTGACTCACCCTGAGTCCTGAATACCTCTGATGGTGAAAGAAATCCAGCCCAGTCTTCCTAGTCCCGGTCATCTCCTTCCATAGAAAATGACTTCACAGTGGCTTCGAGAATGTTTACACCGATGGGCGGTCAGTCCTTGCAGAGGTGACCCCCTGTTGAGGTTTGGAAATTTTCCCATTGATCTTAGAAAAAAAGCAGGACTCTGCCTCTCCGTGGTAAACTCTGGCATTTGTGGACACTAGGCTATTCTTTGAATTTGGGCTGCTTCTTACCCCGGACAAGGCCTCTCTACCCATGAGATTAGACATTAGTTTTAGGGGAGCCTGGGTGGCTCAGTCGGCTAAGCATCTGGCCCTTGGAGTGTCCGACTTCAGCTCAGGTCATGATCTCACAGTTCATCAGTTCAAGCCCTGCTTCGGGCTCTGTGCTGCCAGCTCAGAGCCTGGAACCTCCTTCAGATTCTGTGTCTCCCCCTCTCTCTGTTCCTCCCCTGCTCATACTCTGTCTCTCTCTCAAAAACAAATAAAGATTGAAATTTTTTTAAATAAACTATAAAAATTGAAAGTAATAAATATAAAAATTAGTTTTAGGGGCGCCTGGGTGGCGCAGTCGGTTAAGCGTCCGACTTCAGCCAGGTCACGATCTCGCGGTTCGTGAGTTCAAGCCCCGCGTCAGGCTCTGGGCTGATGGCTCGAAGCCTGGAGCCTGTTTCCGATTCTGTGTCTCCCTCTCTCTCTGCCCCTCGCCCGTTCATGCTCTGTCTCTCTCTGTCCCAAAAATAAAAATTAAAAAAAAGAAATTAAAAAAAAATTAGATTTAAATTTTATTATGTTTTGATTTTTATTACTTATAGTTACATAATTAATTGTATTTCCATTTTTAATGTAAATTTTACGTCTTAGAAAAATAACACGTTCCCATAATACAAGTCAAAAGATACGGGAGGATGTACAGTGAGAAGCAAGTCTTGCTCTTGCCCTTCTGTCAATCCCTCGGTTCTGGAAATAGAATCTAGGGATATTTAAAGAAAAACTTGCTGGTAATAATAGGTACTGTTTATTAAAATTTGTCATGTGCTGGGCATAAAGGAGGCATTTTCCACACACCATTTTATCAATGTCCACAATGGCCCTATATCCTTGGTATATTACAAGAGAGGAAATTGACCCTTGGACAGAAAAAAATAACATGTCCAAGGTCACACAGAGAATAAAAGGCAGAGTCAGGGCCAACATCACGCTCTTTGCAGTGTGCTGACTGCCTTGCATATCACTAATTAACATTGGTATAATGTTTTCCTATTTATAAACTGTGTCGCAAGACATTTAAGGCTCATGACTATCCTGTGGGGCAGGCAGGGAAGACATTATTGTTGTATCCAGAATACAGACGAGGAGACTGAGGTTCCAGGAGGACCTACGGCTCTAGGCACATGTGGCTTGGCCCTGTGCCAAGTGCCCTATAAACCTTGACACATTTAATCCCAACAACAGCCATTGAAATGTTTTACTGAAGAGTTGAAGAAAGCAAGAGTCAGAGAGGTAAAGTGATCTGCCTAAGATCACACCACAAATAGTTGGGAACACCGGGAACGGGTCACCTGGTGTATCTAACTTCAAAGGGATCGTCTTTTAATTATCAAGTACTGTAGCTTGCAGAGATCGAAGTCTGTGGCGTTTTCATCTGACTAGCCCATCGATCCCCGCATCGGAGCTAGGAGGGGTAGTGTTATTATTCCCATTTTACAGGTGGCAAAACCGAGGCCTTAGTAAGGGGGCGCCGATTGCCCAAAGTCACACAGCTCACAAGTGGCAGAGGCAGGATTTGAGGCTGCTTCGGATTCTCTCTGGGGTGTTCGCCCGACGCCCAGACCTCGGGTCGGTTTCTGCAGAAGCCACATCCGGTTTTCACTTCAGCCTGGCGGCGCCTGCCGGTAGTGACTTCACCAGAGACGGTGTGAGCACCTGGCAGGGCGGCCGCGGAGGGAGGGAGAGGGTCAGCCCCGGGGCCAGGCGGGATGACCTCCAGCAGTCCTTCAAGCTTCAGTGTCCTCCCACCTCAGCATTCCCTTCACGTCCCCGTCCTCACTTCTCCAGCTCCCGCATTTGCCAACTTCTTTTTGCCCCTGAAAGGAATTTTTACAGACTTCGCGCAGAGTCTGAAGGGGAGCCCGGGGGAACCCGGTGTTGCACCTCCGCCACCATTGGTTGTAGCGCTATGAGACTCGATTTGCATATCGTGTTCGATTGGCTCAAGCGACCGGAGTGGGCGGACTCAAGCAAATCTACCTGTCAGAGGGTGGAGCACGCAGAGCTTCCGGGCTGGAGAAGGGTGAAGGGCCACCTGGCAGCGGTGAATGAGGCCGGGCGTCCTACTGATGGACCCGAGGCAGGAACCCGTCCACACCCCACACAGCCGCTTCGCCAGCGCGGCCTGGTGCAAACGCGCATTTGCTGGGACAACACAAAGTACAGTGACATTGATTGCTTCTGCGGGACTTCCTTGGGGAGGGGATGAGGCGGGGGAGGGCAGGAACTGGAGGGAGATCTTCATCGTAAAGTCTTTTATGCCCGAACTGTGAACCGTGGGAAATTATTAAAACATAATTTTTAAATATATATAGTTATATATTTATATTTATATATATAAAGTATATATATAAAGTACATATGTAACTATATGTATGTAAATATATATACACTATACACAAGTGTGTGTGTGTGTGTGTATGTGTATATATATATACATATATATATATGTATATATATATATATATATATATATATATATATAGTGTCTCAGTCAGTAGAGCATGCGACCCTTGACTCTTGATCTTGGGATCCTAGTCCCAGCCCCACATTAGAGGGTAGAGATTACATAAAAAACAATTTAAAAATCCCAAAATTATATATAAAAAATAAAAAGTATATATTATTTTGCGTTGTATATTTCATTTTAATTTATAATTAACTTAATACTTAATTTATTTAATTTTTAAATTTAATTTAAAATTTTACATATCTATAAATATTATTGATTTTTTTTTTTTTTTTGAAAGAGAGAGAGAGCATGTGAGCAGGGGAGGGGGGCAGAGAGAGGGAGACAGAATCTTTAGCAGGCTTCATGCTCGGCGCTGAGCCCAACGGAGGGCTCGATCCCGTGACCCTGGGATCATGACCTGAGCCAAGACCAAAGTCAGTTGCTCAACCGACTGAGCCACCCAGTGCCCCCTGAATTTTATGTTCTAATAGGTTCTCATGGTGTGTGCATATATAAATGTGCTCCACATATGTGTGTAGATATAGATATATAGTTACAGATACATGGGTGGACCTTCTTAGGACACTGTCAGAGAGTTATAAATGCCAAACTTTTCAGCCTGGCATTCAAAGCCCTCTACTTCCTGCTCTAGCCTCTTCCCACCTGCCCGTCATCCCTGAACCCACAGCTACTGCCCCCGCAGATTGGTCTCTGCCCAACCCGCCTTTCTACCCTGACTTTGCCCTTGCCTTCGCCTCTACACAGACACTCTCTCTCCGTACGGCTACATCTTTGAGGTTCCACCCAACCTCTGCGGTCCCTCAGCCCCCTCCCTGATCCAGAGTTAGAGTTGATTTCTGCCTCCTCTGTGCTTCCAGGCACTTGGTTGGTACTTGGCTGAGTGTATTTGTCACAAGGTCCACCCACACAGCTCCCCATGGCCCCCAGCCTGGTCCCCTGCCTCCCCAGCTTTGGTCCAGTGTCCTTTGTTGATTCGGCAAACATCCATTGAGCACCTACTCTGTGCCCCGCTGTTCTAGGTATTGGGCATAGAGCAGGGAACCAACCCTCCAAGTTCGTGCTCTCCTGGAGTTTATGTTTTAGTGAAAATGAAGAGTTAATGGATAACCCAACATGGTGTATAATTTGTCAGGTAGTAACAAACCGTGAAGAAAACTAAAGCAGGGAAAAGGGGTTACCCTAGACAGGGATATTGATTCTTGTTTCGATTAGGGATTTAGTGATGGTTCTGTGAAGGTGACATTTTAGGAGCAATCTGAATGAAGTAAGGAGGGCACCAGGCAGTCTCTGGAGAGTTCCAGGCTGAGGAAGAGAAAGAGGGAATAGCCACGTGTCCAGTTAGTGCCCAGCAAGTGGACGTTGAGTTAAAGAGGACAATGGAGGAACGCTGGCTGGCTCAGTCGGTGAAGCAGGTGGCCCTTGGTCTCGGGGCTGTGGGTTCGAGCCTCATGATGAGTGTAGAGATCACTTAAAAACAGTACAAAATAAAATAAATTGAGCAATGGAGAGGGAGAGAGAAGATTGTCACTGGTCCAGGAGAGCATGAGGACAGCTTCTTATATTTTCCAGGAGTGGCAAGCCTGGCCTCTACCCAAATGACTGAGCTGTAACCAGTAGCACAGCCTTGGGAAGCCACACCCGGCAAGTTTGGCTTCTGAGAGGCAGCTCGGAATTGTGGGAAGGAGAACCTGGCTCCAGGTTCAACCCTGGTTTGGGCCCTTATCAATGTTAAAGATCTGGTGTTAAACTTTTCACATACCTTATCTCACTTACCACTCAGAACAACATTTTAAGGCCTGCCTGGTGGCTCACAGAGATTCAGTGGCTTGCCCAAAGCTTCATTGTTAATAAAATTCCATGTCGTGCCAGGAAGTCAATGTCATGACCGGCATTTAAAAAAAATGAAATCGGGGCACCTGGGTGGCTCAGTCGGTTAAGCGTCTGATTTCAGCTCAGGTCACCATCTGGCAGTTTGTGAGTTCGAGTCCTGCATCGGGCTCTGTGCTGACAGCTCAGAGCCTGGAGCCTGCTTTGGATTCTCTGTCTCCATCTCTTTCTGCCCCCTGCCCTGCTCGCACTCTGTCTCTCTCTCTCACTCTCAAAAATAAATAAACATTAAAATTTTTTCAAAAAAAAGATCTAGATTAGAAGATATTAGAGTATTTGGGGTCACCTGTTTCATTTACGTGAGTGCATTTGTATGATAAAATACATTCCTTGCAGTTGTGTGAATGTAAAAAGACCAAAAACTCTAAGAACACTGTTTTGGACACCGCCATGGATAAAGCACCTGTCACAGCACCCAGCATCTACTGGTTTGCAATGAGGGCCGTTATTGGAGCTTAACTAATCAGGCAGCACACGTGAACTTGCTAGTGACCCTGGTTCACCAGACCTCTGTGCCAGGCTGATGCTAGGAACAGAACTGCTGGATTAGTCGTCGTCGTCGTCCTCCTCCTTCTAGTCCTAGAGGACCCCATCTAGCCCTGACCTCTCTGCTACATGGCTCTCAGGCCAGCCTCCAAACAACTACCTCCATCTCCAGGCTTAAAAAACAAAAACAAAAACAAAAAAACAGTAGAAGTAAAAACTTTTGTCCAAACCAAATTCTGCCCACGGATGTTCATAGCAGCTTTCTTCATAATTGCCAAAAGTTGGAAGCAACCAAGATGTCTTTTTTAAGAAAAAAAAATTTTTTTTACATGTATTCATTTTTGAGAGACAGAGCACGAGCGGGGGAGGGGCAGAGAGAGGGGGAGACACAGAATCCAAAACAGGCTCCAGGCTCTGAGCTGTCAGCACAGACCCCGACGCGGGGCTCGAACCCACGAACTGCGAGATCATGACCTGAGCCGAAGTCGGACGCTTAACCGACTGAGCCACCCAGGCGCCCTGGAAGCAATGAAGATGTCTTTTAGTACATGATGCACACTGTGGTGCATCCAGAGAACAGAATATTATTTAGCACTAAAAAGGAAATGTGCTGTGGGGGCGCGCACATGGGTGGCTCAGTCAGTTGAGTGTCTGACTCTTCGTTTCAGCTCAGGTCATGATCTCATGGTTCGTGAGTTTGAACCCTGCCTCAGACTCTGCGTTGGCAGCATGGAGCCTGCTTGGGATTCTCTCTCTCCCTCTCTCTGTCCCTCCCTGCCCTCCCCATTCCCTTCTCAAATAAACATTTATTTATTTATTTATTTATTTATTTATTTATTTATTTTAAATTTTTTTTCAACGTTTTTTATTTATTTTTGGGACAGAGAGAAACAGAGCATGAACGGGGGAGGGGCAGAGAGAGAGGGAGACACAGCATCGGAAACAGGCTCCAAGCTCCGAGCCATCAGCCCAGAGCCTGACGCGGGGCTCGAACTCACGGACCGCGAGATCGTGACCTGGCTGAAGTCGGAGGCTTAACCGACTGCGCCACCCAGGCGCCCCTCAAATAAACATTTAAAAGAAAAAAAAAAAAAAAAAAAGAAATGTGCTATCAAGCCATGAAAAGCCATGGAAGAACTTGAAATGCGTATTACTAAATCAAAGAGGCCAATCTGAAGAGGCGACATGCATTCCGTATGATCTGGCTCTATGACATCTTGAAAAGGCACAACTATGGAGACAGTAAAAACGATCAGTGGTTGCAGGGGTAGGGGTGGGGGTGGAGGAGGAGGGGCTAAATAGGCAGAGCACACAGGATTTTTAAGGCAGTGGAAATACTCTGTATGATACCATAGTGATGGATTCACGTTGTTATCCACTTGTCCAAACCCATAGAATGTACAACGCCAAGAGTGACACCGTAATATAAACTATGGACTTTGGATGATTATGATGTGTCAATGTAGGTTCATCCCTTGTAACAAATGTGCCACTAATAAGGGTTCTGGTCGTTAGTTCCGGTATGTGGTGGCGGGGACTAGGGGGGGCAGGGGAGTGTCCCCACGCCAACAAGCAATGCTCCGGACACCAGCTGAGTGCCCTCCAGTTCAACTCAATTCAGACCCTTCTACCTGGAGATAGGGTCAGGTCCCACAGGTGAAGGGCTCAGTCCTACAAGGCTGCCCCCCACCTCCCGCCCCACTTCAGATGCTGGTTCACAAGGGCAGGTTGTCACCTGTCCTTCTGACCCACGCTATAGACCAGAGGTTCCAAAGACCCACCCCCTTGGGTCCATTAATTCCCTAAAGCTGCCCATAGAACTCAGGAAACCTGTTTATTCACTAGATCACTGGTTTATTTTAAAAGGCTATAACTCAGGAACAGCCAGACAGGAGAGACGCATGGGGCAAGGTGTGGGGAGAGGGCCTGGAGCTTTCATATCACTTTCAGGTGTTTACCAACCAGAAGTTCTTTTTTTTTTTTTTATTTTTTTTAACGTTTATTTATTTTTGAGACAGAGACAGAGCATGAACAGGGGAGGGGCAGAGAGAGAGGGAGACACAGAATCCGAAGCAGGCTCCAGGCTCTGAGCGGTCAGCACAGAGCCCGACGCGGGGCTCGAACTCAGATCATTACCTGAGCCGAAGTCGGACGCTTAACCGACCAAGCCACCCAGGCGCCCCCCGACCAGAAGTTCTTTGAATCCCATCCTCTTGGGGTTTTATGGAGGCTTCATTACAAAGGCACAATTGATTACATCATGAGCCATTAGCCATCCATTCAACCTCAAGAGCTCTTCACCTCCCTGGAGGTGGGGGGTGGGGGGTGGGGTGGGATGGAAAGTTCCAAACCTCTCTGCTTTCAGTGGGTTCCACTGGCTACAAGCCCCCCGTCCTTAGGTGCTTTCCAAAAGTCACCTCATTAACATAACAGAAGACACTTCTGTTGCTGTCAACACTTTGCAAATACCAAGGGTTTTAGGAGCTCTGAGCTGGGAACCTTGACCGAGATCAAACGCGAGAAACACATTTTGTAGTCTAGTTGCCCATGTGTATATTACAATGTACGTGTGTATAAATAACAATATCACACCCACTCTGTTGGGAGATGTTAGCGACGGGGAGACTGTGCGTCTACGGGGGCAGGGGATATAGGAGAAATCTCTCCAAGTTTTCTGTGAACCTAAAACGGCTCTAAAAAATAAAGGCCTTTTTAAAAATGCTGAAGAAGCGTTGCTCTAGAAAGGGGCCCTGGAGCCAGATGTCCTGGGCTTGAAGCCTGGCCCCACCGCTTAATATTTCTGCGGTGTTGGGGAAGTCACTGGACCTTTCTGTGCTCCCGTAGCCTCATTTGTACCGTGGGGGATTGAAAGAGACCTACCTCTTGGGCCGATGTGAGGATTTGAGGAGTGAGTATGTGGAACTGTTCTCGGAAAATGCGTGGCAGGTCCTATGTGCTGGCCACCAATAGAGGAGGCGTGAGTAGAGGAGGAATTTCCAGCCCTTTGAAGACTAGCTAAACCGGACGCGGGCATTTATGGGAGAGCTGCCTGGGTCCTCTGCACTCAAGGCTTCTGCAGCTTGATACCTTTGCCCTGTTTATCAGGAGCACCCCCCCCTCCCCCCCACCGCCACCGCTGTGAGCCTGTCCCTTCACCTTTGCCCAGACCTCCCTATCTTGCCCGAGGGCACTTTTGGTTTTTGGCCCCTTTGCCTTTAAACGACTTCAAGGTGGAGAGGGTTCTGGTAGGCTAGAGCAGCGCTTCCTCAGTCACTCTTCTCGGCTTGCCAGGGTCTTTGCCCCCTCTGTCTGATGCTTGGGCGGGTGCTTCAGACCTTCTCTTCTCTCCAGAATCTCGCCAATCATTCTCTGTCCACATTGGCCAAGACAACCCTGAACACATACAGCCTTCGCCTTTTTAGAGCATTTTCCCACACGCTCTATCAGATGAACCTCATCAAACCGATCTTGTTAGCAGGGACATGGAGTGGTCAGGCGCCCAGCTTATGATCGCACAGCAGGGACCTCAGTCCAGCCCTCTTTGTAAATAACAAAAAAAAAACCACCGTAACATCCGTGTGTGAAATCCTGTTGTGCCAGGTTTTCACCTGCCTACCTCATTCTAGCTCTTTCCAGTGCTTCTCAAACTTTACCTTCTGTGAATCCCCTGGGCCTGATGTTAGGACGTAGATTCTGGGGGTGCCTGGGTGGCTCCGTTGGTTGAGCATTCATCTCTTGATTTCGGCTCAGGTCGTGATCTCGTGGTGGTGAGATTGAGGCCCCCCCCCCATCAGGCTCCCCGCTGAGCATGGAACCTGCTTGGGCTTCTCTTTCTGCCCTTCCCCCCACGCATGTTCTCAAAACTAAATTAAAAAAATAAAAATAAAAAAGATGTCGATTCTGATTTCACGGGCCGAGGTTGGGGCCTGAGAGTCTGCATTTTTTTGTTTGTTTGTTTGTTTGTTTGAGAGTCTGCATTTTTAACAAGCTCCCAGGGGATGCTGAGGCTGCTGGACTCCACGGACGCCAGTTTGGATAGCCAGGAACCTTTCCGTGTCCTGTGAGGTTGAAATCATCACCGTCGTTTTTCAGGTGAGCAAATAGAGGCTCCAGGCAGTTCAAAGACTGCTCAAGACCTCTAAGCTAGTAAGGTGGTAGAACAGAGATTCAAACTCAGGTGTTGGGGGGTCAGATCCTGGGTGATTGCCTTTCTGTTTCAGTGGCTTTAGCACTGGGGGTCCAAGCTGCATTTGCTCCAAAATGGCTGAAATCCTGTGATGTCACCCTGACTCCACCACCACCCATCTGGGCTGGGCTACTGAGATGGCTCCCCTATCTCAGAATGGATGTCACTCAGAAAGGGTACATTAACCATAAAGTCCTTTGCCACACAGAAGTGCTATGAGGCCAAATGTTAAAAACACACCCTGGAAGGGAAGAGAGGCTGAGAGACACTCCTACAAGTCAAATATGCCAAGGTTGGCTGCTGGGGCCTTGGTTCCTGCTCAGAGGAGGCCATGCTCTGTCACAGCAGGAGCATGGGATGGGTGTACTGGCTGGTGGTCTCTCCTTCCAATACCCGTTTCCACGGAGCTGGAAAAGACAAAGGTCACTTCATTTTTATTTATTTTTCTTTTTTTTTTTTTAATTAAAAAAAATTTTTTTTAACGTTTATTTAATTTTGAGACAGAGAGAGACAGAGCATGAACGGGGGAGGGGCAGAGAGAGAGGGAGACACAGAATCAGAAGCAGGCTCCAGGCTCTGAGCCATCAGCCCAGAGCCCGACGCGGGGCTCGAACTCACGGACCGCGAGATCGTGACCCGAGCTGAAGTCGGACGCTCAACCGACTGAGCCACCCAGGCGCCCCATATTTTTCTTTTTTTAATAACAGCTTTATTGATCTATAATTCACATACCACAAAATTCACCCTTTTAAAGTGTACCTTTCAGTGGTTTTTAGCGTAGTCACAGAGTTGTGCACCTATCACCACTATCAAATTCCAGAACCTTTTCATCATTCTGAAAAGAAGCCCCATCCCCATTAATGGTCACTCCCCACTCCTTCCTCCCCTCTGACCACTGATCTACCTTCTGACTCCATAGATTTGCCTATTCTGGACATTTCATATAAATGGGATCATACCATAAGTGGCCTTTTGTGATGGGCTTCTTTCACTTAGTGTAATGTTTTCATTACTCTATGTTGTAACATGTACTATTTTTTTAATTTATTATTTTTTAAATTTACAGCCAAGTTAGTTAGCATATAGTGCAATAATGGCTTCAGGAGTAGATTCCAGTGATTCATCCCCTACGTATAACACCCAGTGCTCCTCCCAGCAAGTGTCCTCCTTAATGTCCCTTGCCCATTTAGCCCTTCCCCCCACCCACAAACCCTCCAGCAACCCTGTTTGTTCTCTATATTTAAGAGATTCTCTATATTTAAGTGGTGATTTAAGAGTCTCTTATGTTTTGTCCTCCTCCCTGTTTTTATATTATTTTTGTTTCCCTTCCCTTAGGCTCATCTGTTTTGTATCTTAAATTCCACGTATGAGTGAATTCATATGATATTTGTCTTTCTCTGACTAATTTCGCTTAGCATAATACCCTTTAGTTCCATCCACATTGTTGCAAATGTCAGGATTTCATTTTTGTTGATTGCTGAGTAATACTCCATTATATATATATATATATATATATATATATATATATATATATGCCACATCTTTATCCATTCAACTGTTGATGGACATTTGGGCTCTTCCTATACTTTGGCTATTGTCAACAGTGCTGCTATAAACATTGGGGTGCATGTGCCCCTTCAAAACAGCACACCTGTATCCCGTGGATAAATGCCTAGTAATGCAATTGCTGGGTCGTAGGGTAGTTCTATTTTTAGTGTTTTGAGGAACCTCCATCCTGTTTTCCAGAGTGGCTGCACCAGCTTGCATTCCCACCAGCAGTATAAAAGAGTTCCTCTTTCTCTGAATCCTCACCAACATTTGTTGTGGCCTGAGTTGTTAACTTTTAGCCATTCTGACAGGTGTGAGGTGATATCTCATTGTGGTTTTGATTTGTAGTTCCCCGATGATGAGAGATGTCGAGCATTTTTTCATGTGTCGGGTGGCCATCTGGATATCTTCTTTGGAGAAGTGTCTGTTCATGTCTTTTGCCCATTTCTTCACTGGATTATTTGTTTTTTGGGTATTGAGTTTGATACGTTCTTTATAGATTTTGGATACTAACCCTTTATCTGATATGTGGTTTGCATATATCTTGTCCCATGCTGTCAGTTGCTTTTAGCTTTGCTGACTGTTTCCTTCACTATGCAGAAGGTTTTTATTTTGATAAGGTCCCAATAGTTCATTTTTGCTTTTGTTTCCCTTGTCCCCGGAGACATGTTGAGGAAGAAGTTGCTGTGACAGAGATCAAAGAGGTTTTCTCCTGCTTTCTCCTACAGAGTTTTGATGGCTTCCTGTCTTACATTGAGGTCTTTCATCCATTTTGAGTTTATTTTTGTGTACGGTGTAAGAAAGTGGTCCAGGTTCATTTTTCTGCATTTCGCTGTCCAATTTTCCCAACACCATTTGCTGAAGAGACTGTCTTTATTCCATTGGATATTCTTTCCTGCTTTGTCAAAGATTAGTTGGTCATATCTTTGTGGGTCCATTTCTGGATTCTCTATTCTGTTCCATTGATCTGAGCGTCTGTTTTTGTGCCAGTACTATGCTGTCTTGATGGTTACGGTTTTGCAATACATCTTGAAGTCCAGGATTGTGATGCCTCCAGCTTTGGTTTTCCTTTTCAGGATTGCTTTGGCTATTCGGGGCCTTTTCTGGTTCCATGCAAATTTTAGGATTGTTTGTTCTAGCTGTGTGAAGAGTGCTGGTGTTATTTTGATAGGGATTCCATTGAATATGTAGATTGTTTGGGTAGTATCGACATTTTAACAATATTCGTTCTTCCTATCCAGGAACATGGAATATTTTTCCATCCTTTTGTGTCTTCTTCAGTTTCTTTCACAAGCTTTCTATAGTGTTCAGTGTATAGATTTTTCACCTCTTTGGTTAGGTTTATTCGTAGGTATTTTATGGCTTTTGGTGCAATTGTAAGTGGGATCGATTCCTTGATTTCTCTTTCTGCTGCTTCGGTACTGGTGTATAGAAATGCAACCGATTTCTGTGCATTGATTTTATTTCCCTGTGACTTTGCTGAATTCGTGGATCAATTCTAGCAGGTTTTTTTTTGTGGAATCTTTTGGGTTTTCCGTATAGAGTATCATGTCGTCTGCAAAGGGTTGGTAACACTATTGTCATGTAACATCCCATTGTATGGATGTGCCACATTTTGCCTATCCACTCATCAGTTCGTGGACATTTGAGTTGTTTCCTGTGTGTGTGTGTGTGTGTGTGTGTGTGTGTGTGTGTGGCTGTCATGAACGACGCTGCTGTGGACATTCAGGTCCATTTGTGTACAAGTGTTTGTGTGGGCATATGTTTTCATTTCTCCTGGGTGGATACCTAGGAGTGGAGTTTCTAGATCAGATGGCAACTCTGTTACCAAATAGAGTTTGAGGAACTGCCACACTGTTTTGCAGAGCGGTTGCACCTTCTTACGATCCCACCAGCAATGTGGGAGGGTTCTGATTTCTCCAGGACTTGAGTGTAGTCATTTACTTTTAAAGCTGCTCAGTGGAAAAAAAAAAAAAAAAAAAATGTTTTAAAAAAAAGGGGCGCCTGGGTGGCGCAGTCAGTTAAGCGTCCAACTTCAGCCAGGTCACGATCTCGCGGTCTGTGAGTTCGAGCCCCGTGTCAGGCTCTGGGCTGATGGCTCAGAGCCTGGAGCCTGCTTCCAATTCTGTGTCTCCCTCTCTCTCTGCCCCTCCCCCGTTCATGCTGTCTCTCTCTGTCTTAAAAATAAATAAACGTTGAAAAAAAAAATGTTTTAAAGCTGCTCAGTGGAAACCGAGACTTCCGCCTAAGCAATGACAAGTGGAATAAATATTCAGTGACTGTGGTATACTGATGCAAGCCTGCCCTTGGAAACAAGCAGGCCTAGCCTTGAGTGCTGTGTGTTTTTGGTAGCCACTTAACCTCTCTGAGCTGGTTTCTCTCTTGAGACCTGAAGTAGGAGCGCGTAATAGAGATCATAGGTGAGTAGAATTTGAGAAGCTTTGGGCAACAGGGCCCTCCTTTTGTTTTCTTTTTTAATTTTTTTAAATCATCCACTCCTGAAGGCCTGATTCTAAATTCCCACTTGTCCTATGAGGGGACCCGCTGGTGGTGAAGAACAGCATATTGGGAGACAAGTAGTCCTGGATTTAAATCCCAGGTCTGTTTCTTGCTATCTATGACCTTGGGCCAGTCAACTTTACCTTTTCGGTGAAAAGGAGATTAGATACCACATCAAAGTGTTGTTGTCAGGATAAAATGTCTTGTGGTAAGCATGCGATAGATCATAGGCACTATTATTATTACTGTCCTTAGTAATCTCTACACCAAACATGGGGCTCAAACTCACGACCCTGAGATCAAGAGTCACATGCTCTACCAACTGAGCCAGCCCGGGGCCCCCTTGTAGGGCTATTATTGAAACATGGAAAGATCCATCCATTCCACCAATACCAGCTGAGTTCCTACTAAGGGTCAGTTTCTGTGATAGATGATTAATACCCTTTATGTCTGGAGCTCACAGGTTTGGGGGAGCAGACGTGAAACACATTGCATCCCCCGGGTGATAAGTGCCGTTAAGGTTCTCTGTTGGGGAGGGAGGGGCGTGGGAAGCAGAAGGAAGTGGCCACTGGGAGGTCCGGGCAACCCCGGGGCAGGTGTGAGAGGCCCCTGTTGTGTAGGGTGGACAGCGAGGTCGAGGCCTCGTGGAGCACAGTCTCCCCTGACTATGTCCTCACCACCCACACCCACAACCTAGAAATGGCCTGTCTGCTCTGAGGCTGGAAAGGAAAGAGTGCAGACTCGTGCCTTATAAACCCACATGAGATAAAGGCTTAAAACCCTCCCTGGGCTCACAACCAAAACTTGCGTGTGCCCAGGGCCTGGTGGCCGTAGGGCACTGTGGATGCCACAAAGAGGGGGTTTATGAGGGGAAAAGAGACACGTGATAGAAACTGGATTGTGGGGGCGCCTGGGTGGCTCAGTCGGTTGAGCGTCCGACTTCGGCTCAGGTCATGATCTCGCAGTCCGTGAGTTCGAGCCCCGCGTCGGGCTCTGTGCTGACAGCTCAGAGCCTGAAGCCTGTTTCAGATTCTGTGTCTCCCTCTCTCTGACCCTCCTCCGTTCATGCTCTGTCTCTCTCTGTCTCAAAAATAAATAAACGTTAAAAAAAAAAAAAAAAAGAAACTGGATTGTGGATGGAGACAGAACGGCACAGAGAAAAAGGGCTTCGAGTTATGACTGCCATTCGATGGCCTGTGGCCTCTGGCAAGACACAACTGCTCACTCTCACCTCGTTTCACTCATCTGCAAAATGGGAACAAACGCCACCCTTCTGAAACGGTACATGTCAAGAGGCAGGAAGATAGCACGAAAACGTTGCAGCGGGAGCGAAATGCTACATACCTGCACGACGGTTGGTGACCGCGGTCTGACGAATGGGGAAACAAAGTGTGGCGTGTCACTCACCAATAGGAAGGAATGGGGTACTGACTCATCCTGCAGCATGCATGAGCCTTGAAAACCCATGCTGAGTGAAAGAGGCCAGACACAAAAAAACCACAGGCTGTATGATTCCATTTGTATAAAATGTGCAGAACAGGCAAAGATATAAAGACAGACAGAGGATGCGTGGTTGCCTAGGGCCGGGGGAGAAGGTAAGGGGGACATGGTGACTGACCTCTGATGGATATGGGGTTCCTTGGCAGTGAGGAAAATGTTCTGGAATTAAATAGTGGTGATGGTTGCACAACTCTGTGAATATACGAAAAACCACTGAACGAACCGTATACTTTCAATGAGTGAAATGTATGGGATGTGAATTATATCGCAGGAAAGCTGTCGGAAAAAACCAGAAGCGTGGTTCTTTATTCTCCAGCACCCATCTGTGCTGAGAAACCATGGGGCACACACACACACACACATGAATAATTGCATTTCCTAGCTTTGGTGTACTTCTTTGGCACGTGTCCTCATTTTAATTTTTATTAGCTTATGTGTGTGTTCATTCAGTCTACAAACATTTAACCACGCCAGGTCCTGGGGAAATAAGCACGAACAGAGCACTGATCTGTCCTTCGGAAGCTCCTGGCCTGCTCGTCCGGAGACAGGCAAGCTTCACGGGGTGAAGTCACCGTGACCGAGGGTAGGCGGGAGTGCGGTGGGAGCACCGCGGTTCCCAGATGCACCAGGTGGTCTGGGAGGCCTCCTGAAGGACTCACCACACTCAAAGGCTCAAGAGAAAGGGGGCAGTGGGAATGTTTGAGTGATGGCCGGGAGACCCAGCGGACCCGAGGTAGAAGAGGTAAATCGGGCCCGGGTGACATTGCACTAGATTCATGGAATAATGTCTGCTGGGTGCATATTAGAGAGAGGGCCCTGAGTGCCACTCCAGGGAAGCAGAAGGCATGGTCCTAGGGAGAGAGCACACATGGCTAGTGCTCAGTAATCATTCTCGGAATGAATAATGAATGCATAAAATAGAGGTGCTCAGGACGCTTCTCCTGAGACACTGATTTAATTAAAATCTCACCAGGGATTCTAACGTCTGATGCGGTGGAAACCCCTCAGGAGGACCGCAGGACACCTCCTGATTGAGCCCAGTGTTTGTCACACTTCATTTTGTCTTAATGTTTATTTATTAGAGCGTGTGCATGCGTGGAAGGAGGGGCAGGAAGAGAGAGAATCCCAAGCAGGCTCCGCTCTGACAATGCAGAGCCCGTCTCGAGGCTCGAACTCACGAACCATGAGGTCACGACCTGAGCTGAGAGCAAGAGTCGGACGTTTAACCGCCTGGACCAGCCAGGTGCCCCTGTCGCACTTTAAGATGACGTGAAACACCTGGGGAGCTTGTTAACATGCCGATTTGGGTTCAGTGGGTCTAGCCTGGGTGCTGCGACCCTGCATTTAACAAGCTCCCAGGGGCGCCTGGGTGGCTCAGTCGGTTGAGCGTCTGACTTCCGTTCGGGTCATGATCTCACAGTCCGTGGGTTCGAGCCCCGCATCGGACTCTGTGCTGACAGCTCAGAGCCTGGAAGCTGCTTCGGATTCTGCGTCTCCCTCTCCCTCTGCCCCTCCCTCGCTGGTGCTCTGTCTGTCTGTCTCTCTCTCTCAAAATAAATAAACATTAAAAAAAAAATCAAGCTCCCAGATAAGGCGATGCTGCCATTTTTCTGGTCCCAGAACCCTACTTTCTGCAGCGAGCCCCTTCTGACCCCTTCCGCCTCCTTGACTCTTCGCATCTCTGGGCTGCTCAGGGTCCTTCACAGTCTGTGTCTTCTCCCTGCTGGGCCTTGTGCCCAGTGTTTCTGCCTGGGACGAACTCCTCCCCCTTCCCCCCAGATGCCGCCCTTCGCCTCCCCAGCCCCCAACAGCGCTGTGTCTGCAGCACCCAAGCAGCCCGTTAGAACTTGTGTGAGCGGCACCCGAGCAGATCTGGGCCCGGTGTCAGCCGCCGACCCTGGAGCAGGGTCTGGCAAATAATAAGCCCTCAGGGAATCTCTGGGGAATGACAAAATGAACCTCCTGGAGGAGAGGAGGTACAAGGACACACAATCATCATCATCCTACAAACCATTCCGGCGTCTTTGTTCTTGCAACAACCCAACTTTGCAATGACTGTCATCACCTTCATTTTTTTTTAATGCTTATTTATTTTTGAGAGAGAGAGAGAGAGAGAGAGAGAGAGAGAGAAAGCACGAGGAGGGGAGAGGCAGAGAGAGAGAGAGAGAGAGAGAGACCCAGAATCTGAAGCAGGCTCCAGGCCCCGAGCCGTCAGCACAGAGCCCGACGCGGGGCTCGAACTCACAGACCGCGAGATCATGACCTGAGCCGAAGTCGGACGCTCAACCAACTGAGCCACCCAGGCGCCCCTTTTATCGTCTTCATTTTACACCTGAGGACACTGAGGCACAGACAGGTTCCGTAAGTGGCAGAGTCTGGACTCTGATCTGGGCGGCTCAAGACAGACGCACGACAGAAAGGAAGCAGTAACGCGCAGAGATGTAATCGCGCTGCAGGCCAAGTGGACGGAGAAGTCACTTTCCCGTGGAGGGTGGGGGTCCTGAAGGTGGGTAGGGGCCCAGGGGACAGAACTGGCAGAAAAGGTATGAGAGCAGTGGCGTGACAGTGGCCGATTTGTAGAATGGGCAGGTTCAAAGTGCAGGGAACGGCCGCCGCTTGGGGTATAGGACCCTGCAGAAGACCAGGGAGAGACAGGGCTTACCAGGATGCTGGAGACAATTGCAGGGGGCCTAGGATACCAGGTTAGGAGTTTGTGCGGCACACAGAAAGCGCTAGAAACGTTCCTGGGCTGGAGAGAAGCAGGATGTGCTCGGGTCTTTGAGGGTCAGGGCAGAGTCCACCAACACAGCGCAGCAAAGTGAGAGGTCATGGATTTGGTGCCGCTAGGAGATTGGGGTTCAAATCCCAGCCTGCCTACCTATGGGCCCAAGGACTTTGATTAAGTTGCTTAACATTCTGGGCTTTGGTTTTGGCCTCTGTAAAGTGAGGAGAGAAAAAAAAGTCATAATAACAATTGGGTTGTTGACAGTAATTGACAAGTAATGATGATAATGTTTTTAGAAACTGAGAGCTCTACTATGATCTTAGGCAAATTATTTGACTCCTCCGTGCCTCAGTTTCCTCATCTGTGAAGTGGGGGAGAATAATAGTACCCACATCAAAGCACGGAGACAGAGATGCAATAAGGCAATCTATGTGCCAAGTCCTTAGCCCCGAGCCTGCCCGTGAGTGCTCAGTAAATCTGTGCTGAGGGACACCTGGGTGGCTCAGATGGCTGCATGTCCGAATGTGGCTCAGGTCACGATCTCGTAGTTCGTGGGTTTAAGCCCCGCGTCGGGCTCTGTGCTGCCAGCTCAGAGCCTGGAGCCTGCTTTGGATTCTGTGTCTCCCTCTCTCTCACCCCCTCCCCTCTCCTGCTCATGCTCTGTCTCTCTGTCGCTCTCAAAAATAAATAAACATTTAAAAAAAAAATCTGTACTGAGCTGATGCTCACAGCCATACTTCAGGACAATCAACTCTGGAGGTGGAAAATACCGGGAAGGGGGGAAGAGGGAGGAGACAGTGGAGAGGCTAAGATCCCTGTCTGGGGGGGAGGAGGAGAGGGTAAGGGACAGAATGCAGTGAGAACCCAGGGAGAAGGAAAGGAAGCCTGGGTAAGATGGTCTCAGCAAGAGTGGAGTCTCCCAGAGAAGGCGGAGGAGAGGGGAGGCTTCTGGGTTGAGTCGGTTGGCATGGAGAGGCTGGAAATGTGACCAGAGCTGAAAGTCAGGCGCACAGACAGGTTTGGCAAGACCCATGATGGTGGGAGTTCATCATTAGACGCTGAAAACAGGGAAACACATCAAGAATCCTGGGCAAGAGAACTATAGGTAATTTACATGTTTTCCGTTTTGTTTTTTTTTTTTTTTTTTAATATTTTGGAACTTAAAAAATTTTTGAGTTGGTATTGGGGCACCTGGGTGGTTCAGTCGATGGGGTGTCCAACCTGTCGGCTCAGGTCATGACTTTGCAATTCATGAGTTTGAGCCCCGCGTCGGGCTCTGTGATGACAGCTCGGAGCCTGGAGCCTGCTTTGGATTCTGTGTCTCCCTCTCTCTCTGCCCCTCCCCTGCTCATGCTCTCTCTCTCTCTCTCTCTCTCTCAAAATAAATGAATAAACTTAAAAAAAAATAACGTTGATTGGGGTGCATGGGTGGCAAAGTCAGTAGAATATGTGACTCTTGATCTCAGGGCTGGGAATTAGAGAGCCCTGTGTTGTGTGTAGAGATTACTTACAAATAAAATCTTAAGAAAGTGCTGATTAAGAGAAAAAGACTGGAAAACACATGCAACAAAAAAATAGGCAAGTTAAATGTGATGAAAATAAAAGAACTTCTGTGCATTCACATCTATGATCAGTAAAGTAAAAAGGCAACCCACAGAATGGGAGAAAATGATCTGATGTGGGATTGATATGCCGAACATACAGAGAACTCTTAAAACTCAACACCCAAAAACAAACCACCCAAGTCAAAAATGGGCTAATGAGGCATTAAGGAATCTCCTCCTGAAATCATTGTTTCACTATATGCTAACTAATTTGGATGTAAATTAAAAAAAATAAACAATAAAATTTAAAAAAATGGGCTAACAACTCAGTAGATCACAAATCAATAAATTTTACCTGCGTGGACCCAGAGTAACCACCAACCAGGTCGAGATATGGAACATTCCAGTACTCCAGAAGGCTCCCCCCTCACATTCACAAACTCTTCAAAGGGAACCTCCATTCCAGCTTCTGCGACTAGAGACTGATTTTGCCTGTATTATATGGCTTCTACTTTTTTTTTTTTTTTTTTTGGTATCTAAACTCTTTCAAACAGTATGTCTGAGAGGTTCATTCATTTCACACAGAACAAAACAACAGCTTAAGTGAGCTATGTCACATACCATATAGTTTCTCCTTTTCAAATTTTTTTTTTTTCAACGTTTATTTATTTTTGGGACAGAGAGAGACAGAGCATGAACGGGGGAGGGGCAGAGAGAGAGGGAGACACAGAATCGGAAACAGGCTCCAGGCTCTGAGCCATCAGCCCAGAGCCTGACGCGGGGCTCGAACTCCCGGACCGCGAGATCGTGACCTGGCTGAAGTCGGACGCTTAACCGACTGCGCCACCCAGGCGCCCCTAGTTTCTCCTTTTTAAAGTATACAATTCCAAAAGAAGTTGGCGGTGGGAGGGAGTCTGCCTGGCTTAGTTGGTAGAACATATGACTCCTGATCTCTGGGTTGTGAGTTCGAGCCCCACGTTAGGCACAGAGCTCACTTAAAAATAAATAAGTAAACACATAAATACATAAAGTAGACAGTTCCGTAGGCTTTTAGCGTACTCACAGAGTTGCACAGCCATCGCCACAATCCAATTTTAGAACATTTTCGTTGCCTCAAAGCAAAAACAAAAACAAAAGAAAGCCCAACCCTCCTAGCCATTAGCACTAACTTTTCATTTCTTCCTTTCTTCCCAGCTTCCGGCAACCACTAATCTGTTTTCTGTCTCTATCGATTCGCCTATCCCGGAAATTTCATAGACGCGAAATCACACAATATGTGTGCTTTTTTGTGACCGGCCACTTCGACCTGGCATAATGTTTTTAAGGATCACCCGTGTTGTAGCTCGTGTCAATATGTCCTTCCTTTTTACACCTGACTCATATTCTATTGTACGAAGATGCCGCATTTTGTTTATTCATTCATCAGTTCACATTTAAGTCTTTGTGTGTGGGTTTTTTTTTAAGTCTTTGTGTTTTTTTAAAATTTTTAAATGTTTATTTATTTTTGAGAGAGAGAGAAAGAGAGAGACACAGAACATGAGCGGGGAAGAGGCAGAGAGAAAGGGAGACAGAAAACCCAAAGCAGGCTCCAGGCTCTGAGCTGTCAGCACAGAGCCTGACGCGGGGCTCGAACCTTCGAGCCGTGAGATGATGACCCGAGCCAAAGTGGGACGCTTAACGGACTGAGCCACCCAGGCGCCCCAAGTCTTTGTGTTTTTTTATGTTAGCTCTAGTTTGTCCTTTTTCCTGTCTTTGTATCAGTCCACTGTATGGATATACTCCATGTATTCATTTTACCATCCATATACTTTTCTCCTCTTGGTTTTTGGCTACTTTAAATTGCTAAGAACATTTTTACACATGTTTGTTGGGCCCAAGCACTCATTTCTCTCGGGTATAGTATATACTTAAGAGTGGACTTGCTGGGGGCGCCTGGGCGGTTCAGTCCGTTAAGCGTCTGACTTCAGCTCAGGCATGATCTCAGGATTCGTGGGTTCGAGCCCCGCCTCAGGCTCTATGCTGACAGCCCAGAGCCTGCAGCCTACTTTTGAGTCTGTCTGTCTCTCTCTCTCTCTGTCTCTGCCCCTCCTCTGCTCATGCTATGTCTCATGCTATGTTTAACGAATAAACATTAAAAAGAGTGGACTTGCTGGATCGTAGGGTATACATGTATATTCAACTTTAGTAGACATGGCCGAACATTTTCCCAAAGTGGTTGTAGAAACTTGCACTCACTCCCACAAGTAATTCTTGAGAGTCCAGGACCTCCCGTTCTGGCCAACATTTCGTATCTTCATTTGAGTCGTGCGGGTTGGGGGTTAGTGCTCTCTCATTGTGGTTTTAATTTGCATTCTGTTATAACCAATGATGTTTAGCACCTTTTTATTTGTTTCCTGGATAATTAGATATCCTCTTTTATATTAGTGGCCATTCCGATCTTTGCCCATTTAGGAACAAATTGGGTTGTGTGTCTTTTCTTTCTTATTTTTTTATGTGAACTCTGCCCCCCAACGTGGGGCTCGAACTCATAACCCCAAGATCAAGAGTCATATGCTCTACCAGCTGAGCCAGCCAGGTGCCCCATCTGTCTTTTTCTTAACACAGATTTTTTTTTTTTTTTTGAGAGAGAGAGAATGCCTACACAGAGGAGAGGCAGAGGGAGAGAGAGAGAGAGAGAGAGAGAGAGAGAGAGAGAATCTTAAGCAGGCTCCACTCCACACCCAGTGCAGAGCCCAATGCAGAGCTCAGTCTCATGACTTTGAGATCATGACCTGAACTGAAATCAAGAGTTGGAAGCTTAACCAACTGAGCCACCCAGGCACCCCTAGATGTTCTTGATAAATTTGGAATACAGCTCCTTTGACATATATATTGTTATTATTTTCTCCCAGTCTGTGATTTGATTTTTCACTCTTTTTTTAATTTTATTTTTTGCTCTCTTTAATGTGTCTTTCGGTGAACAGATGTTCTTAATTTTAATTAAATTCAATCGAAAGATCTTTTCTTATGGTTTATACTTTTTTGTCTTAAGAAATTTTTGTCAGGGTGCCTGGATGGCTCAGTTGGTTGGGCATCCTACTTTGGCTCAGGTCATGATCTCACAGCTCGTGAGTTCGAGCCCCGCGTCGGGCTCTGTGCTGACAGCTCGGAGCCTGGAGCCTGCTTTGGATCCTGTGTCTCCTTCTGTCTCTATTCCCCCCTCACTTGCACTCTGTCTCTCAAAAATAAAGATTAAAAAAAAATAATAAATAAATAAATAAATAAATTTTTGTCTATTTCAAGGTCATGGAGATATTCTCCTATGCTTTCTTCTAGAAGTTTTATTGTCTACTTTTCATATTTAGGCCTCTGATTCCTCCTGAACTATTTCCCTAAATGGTGTGAGGGTAGGGATCAAGATTCACGGTTCCACAGGTGGATATGCAATTGACCTGCACCATTTACTAAAAAGACCATCTTTTCTTCATTTATTTTCAGTGGCAATTTTGTAATATCTCAGACAACCATGTATATATGTGGCCCTCTCCATTTTATTCAAATATGTATGTGTGTGTCTAAACATTTGAAAGAACCAAGGTTTGTTAATAGTTGCTATGTTGTGGTGGTAAGTTTATGGGTGCTTTTAATTTTCTTGCTTTTTAATATTTTCTATACCAACCATAATACTATTTTAAATTTTTTTTTTTCAACATTTATTTATTTTTGCGACAGAGAGAGACAGAGCATGAACGGGGGAGGGGCAGAGAGAGAGGGAGACACAGAATCAGAAACAGGCTCCAGGCTCTGAGCCATCAGGCCAGAGCCTGACGCGGGGCTCGAACTCACGGACCGCAAGATCGTGACCTGGCTGAAGTCGGACGCTTAACCAACTGCGCCACCCAGGCGCCCCATATAATACTATTTTAATTCTCAGACAATATAGATGAAATATTTTCCTAAAAATTTTTCAAGTGTAGACTCTATATCAAGGATGCAGTTTCTTGGGAGACAGAGGAGGGGTTAGGCCAGATAGCGGGTGGGAGGGCTTCTTTATTCTTTTATTAAAAAAATTTTGTTAATGTGTATTATTTATTTTTTACATTTTATTATTATTAACATTTATTCATCTTTGAGAGACAGAGCACGAGTGGGGGAGGAACAGAGAGAGGGGGACAGAGAATCTGAAGCAGGCTCCGGGCTCCGAGCTGTCAGCACAGAGCCCGATGCGGGACTTGAACTCACTGACTGTGAGATCATGACCTGAGCCGAAGTCAGACACTTAACAGACTGAGCCAAGGAGGGCTTCTTTAGTTAGGGAAGCATCTGGGCTAGTGGATGGGGATGAGAGAATTCAGGGCCTGGCCAACAGGCCCTTCCATTTGAGCAACTTCAGTTCCCTGGAGAGGGTGGTGCCAGGAGGCTGGGGCTATGAGGTAAATGGAAATGAACATTATCATTAATGCTCTATTGTAAGTGCATACTATTTAGCAGTTTAGAAAACACCTTGAGGCGTGGGTCTCCTGTGTTCTTGCCAGCCATCCTTGGGACCAAGAAAGACTCAGTGATTATACCCATTTTACAGATAAGGAAACAGATGCTGAGTCCTGCTCAAGCATTCACTAAGGACCATTTTATGCTGGGCTTTGTGTTAGTTCCAGGTCCACAGAGACAAACAAGGCACAGCCCCTATGTGTCCTCAGGCAGCTTCCAGCAGGGGCGGAGGAAACAGCCAGTAGACGGAGGGTTAAAATCCAGTGTGCAATGAGAGAGATAAGGGAAAGATGATGTGATGTGATTGTACAAAGGACACGCGCCCAAACTGGCCTGCAGGGTCGGGGAAGACATTTTAGAAGAGGTGACATTGAACTGAGTCACTTTCTTCTACTTCGGATAAAATTATGCAAGTGATATGTGTGTTAGAAACACAGAGAAGCAAAAGAAAAAATCAGCCACAATCCTTCTATTAAGAGGTAACCCTTGGGGCACCTGGGTGGTTCAGTCAGTGAAGCCTCCTACTTGACTCAGGTCATGATCTTGCGGTTCGTGGGTTTGAGCCCCGCCTCGGGCTCTGTGCTGACAGCTCAGAGCCTGGAGCTGCTTCGGATTCTGTGTCTCCTTCTCTCTCTGTTCCTCCCCTGCTCACGCTCTGTCTCTCTCTCTCTCTCAAAAATAAACAAAGATTAAAAAGAAATAAAAAAAAAAAGTGTCTGACTTCCACTCGGGTCATGATCTCGCGGTTCGTGGGTTCGAGCCCCGCATCGGGCTCTGTGCTGACAGCTGACAGCCCAGAGCCTGGAGCTGCTTCGGAGTCTGTGTCTCTCTCTGTGCCTCCTCCACGCATGCTCTCTGTCTCTGTCTCTCAATATAAACAATTCTTAAAAAAAAAAAAAAAAAAAAAAGACACAACCCTTTTGGTGCCTGGCTGGCCCAGTCGGTTAAGTGTCTGATTTCAGCTCATGTCATGATCCCATGACTTGTGAGTTTGAGCCCTGCGTTGGGCTCACTGCTGTTGGTTCAGAGCCTGCTTCAAGATCCTCTGTCCCTCTTGCTCTGTACCCCTCCCCTGCTCATACTCTATCTCTTAAAAACGAACATTTTTAAAATAAATAAATAAATAAAACATTTAAAAAAAGACATAACCCTTATTTCCACGTTATTATTCCTTTTAAGCCTCATTCTTTCTGAGAACACACACATGCACACACACACATCGGACAGACACACAAACACTGTGCAAAAATAAATGAGATCCTGCTAGAACAACATTCTCTAACTTGCTTTTCTTTATTTAACATATCTTAAATCAGTAATTACAAATCTAAATAAAATTTTAGTGTCTTTCTGAGTATTTTGCAAGATATGGATGCATCAACATTTATTCAATCTCTTATACATTTATTTTTAATACTTAGTAACTATAAACAATGTTGGAAAGAATACCTTTTATTATTTATTTATTGGAAAGAATACTTTTTTTTTTTTAATTTTTTTTCAACGTTTTTTATTTATTTTTGGGATAGAGAGAGACAGAGCATGAACGGGGGAGGGGCAGAGAGAGAGGGAGACACAGAATCGGAAACAGGCTCCAGGCTCCGAGCCATCAGCCCAGAGCCTGACGCGGGGCTCGAACTCCCGGACCGCGAGATCGTGACCTGGCTGAAGTCGGACGCTTAACCGACTGCGCCACCCAGGCGCCCCAAGGAAAGAATACTTTTTAAACCACCAAAAAAGTCTGCATTTTTCTTTCTTCCTTTAAATTTTTTTCATGTTTATTTATTTTTGAGAGACAGAGAGAGAGAGAGAGAGAGAGACAGAGTGTGAGTGGGGGAGGGGCACAGAGAGAGGGAGACACAGAATCCGAAGCAGACTCCAGGCTTTGAGCTGTCAGCACAGAGCCCAATGGCAGACTCGGACTCAGGAACCGCAAGATCATGACCTGATCATGACCTTTTAATTAATTAATTAATTAATTAATTTATTTATTTTGAGAGAGAGAGAGAGGGCCCCTGATTGCAGGAGGGGCAAAGAGGCTCCATGCTGTCTGGACAGAGCCTGATTGGGGCTGACCCCACCAACGGTGAGATCATGACCTGAGCCAAAATCCAGAGATGGACACTTAACCCACAGAGCCACCCAGGCGCCCCCCCCACCCCTTTATTAAAATTTTATTTTTAAGTAATCTCTACACCTATCATGGGGCTTGAATTTATAACCTCAAGATCAAGAGTCTCACGCTTTACTGACCAAGCCAGCCAGATGCCCCTGTGCACTTTTCCAATCATTTTTTCACGGTGAATTTTCGGAGACAACTGATCGGTTTACTTTCTCGCCTATATCTCTAAACCTAAGAGTGGGTGTTTGTATCCTTTTATTATTTTTTTTCAAAGTTTGTTAGGTGAAAAATGGCATCCCATGTTGTTCTGTTTCCATTTCTTTTTTTTTTTTTTTTTTTTTAAACGTTTATTTATCTTTGAGGCAGAGAGAGACAGAGCATGAACGGGGGAGGGTCAGAGAGAGGGAGACACAGAATCCGAAACAGGCTCCAGGCTCTGAGCTGTCAGCACAGAGCCTGACGCGTGGCTTGAACTCACGGACCGCGAGATCATGACCTGAGCCGAAGTCGGCTGCTTAACCGACTGAGCCACCCAGGCGCCCCTGTTCTGTTTCCATTTCTAATGACTCATTTTTTTTTCATAATTATTGGCCATTTATGTTTCTTCTTTCTTAGTTGCCCATTCCTTTTTTTGGACCATTTTTATTTTGGAGTACTTGGGGTTTGTTTGTTTTTTAATGTTTATTTTTGAGAGACAGAGAGAGAGACAGAGAGAGAGAGAGAGAGAGAGAGAGAGAGAGAGAGAATGAGCAGGGGAGGGGCAGAGAGAGAGGGAGATAGAATCTGAAGCAGGCTCCAGGCTCTGAGCTGTCAGCACAGAGCCTGACTGGGGGCTCAAACTCACGGATTGGAGATCATGACCAAAGCTGACTTCAGCCACTTAAGCGACAGAGCCACCCAGGTGCCCGTGGAGTACTTGGGGTTTTTCTTAATGACTGAGAAGAGCTCTTTGTATATTGTTGGTAGTAATTCTTAGGGTTGCATCATTTTTTTCCCTAGTGTTCTTTTGCCTTTACATCATAAATTTTTTCTGAAGTTATAATTTAATCATGATAGTATGAACATTCCAAAAGGAAAGAGTAATGAGAAATTTTCCCTCTTCGATATAAAATATATTATAAAGCTCCCATCATTAAAGTATTTTGGAACTAGCACAGAAAGGTCAATGGATACAACTCAGAAACAGGTCCCAGCATATATGTTAGAAAGGTGATGAATCAGTGGAGAAAATGGTGTGTGGACAACTGGGCTATTACGAAAATTGTTTTAGCTTTCCCCCTCATTCCACAACCAAACTGAATTCCAAATGGATTAAAAGATAAGTACAATTTTTTTTTTATTAAAAAAAAATTTTAGTGGCCTCTACGTCCAACGTGGGGCTTGAACTCACAACCCTTAGATCAAGTCGCATGCTCTACCCACTAAGCCAGCCAGGCACCTCTAAAAAAATTTTTTTTAATAACAAAGTTTTTATCCTCGTGTAGTGGGCAGTGACCAAAAAGAGCGGCGCTTTGCCAACCTGAGAAAAAGCGCACACACACACAAATTCGTAACAAAAATCTGAAAGGGAATGTGCCAATTAATGGCGTGAAGGTAAAGAGGCCTGGAAGTGCACCCCAAGAACCCGTCTGAGCCAAGATCCGGAGGCCAGAAGACCACAGCGGGGTCTAACGACAGGGTCAGGAATCGAACTCAGGGCGCCCGCAGCGGATCCCGGGCTGAGTCCACGCCCGCCCCCACCCCCCACCCCCCACGCCACCATAATTATGTAAAATAGCATTTTTCCCATATATGGTACTTAATATCTGTTCTTCTGGTAGGAGGGCACGGGACCGGGAAAACAGCTCGAGGGGCGGGGTGTCAGAGTCCGGGACCTCCCCAGCCGGCTCCCGCCCTGCCTCGCCCGGCCGCGGCAATGCACCAAAATCCCTGCCCGAGCCCTCTGCGAGCCTCCTCCTCCTGATTGGACTCTCTCTGTGTCTATCCCCCCCCTGGAACCTGGCTGTTCGTCGGACCCGCCCTAGGGGGCGGGGCTCCCGCCTAGGAAGCGCGGAGGAAGGTGGAGCGGGCGGCGGTGGGGGCGGATGAGGAGGATGAATAACCACGCCTTTGGTCTCAGAGGCTCCTCTCACCCCCTTCCCACGGGCCAAGGTGTCTGTCCATCATACCCGAGGTCGGACTGGAGTGGGCGAGGCAGCTCAGGGGGCGGAGTCGTGCCCCAGGCTCCGCCCCGGAGCCGGCGCCGGGCTGGAATAGGCGGGCGGCTGCTGGGGCGGGGCGGGAAGGCGGCGAGGAGCCGAGCTGGGTGCGGTGAGGCGCGCAGATCACCGCGGTTCCCGGGAAGGGTACGGAAGGCTGAGCGAGACTGACCTCCTGCAGCTCCCGCCTCGCGCGCTCGCCCCCCACCCCCGCCGTCGCCCGAGCGCTCGAGAAAGCCCTTTCGGGAGAAGCAGCGCCTGTTCCCCGGCGCAGATCCAGGTTCAGGTGAGCGAGCCCCACCGGCCGGTCCCGCCCCGGGCGGGGGCGGTGGCGACGGGACGCGCGGCGTCTGGGGCCAGCGGGCCGACGTGTGGCTCTCGGCCTCCGCGCGGCCGGCGACCGGCGCGAGCGGGCGCGAACGCCGCGGGGCCCGGCCGGGGCACCGCATCCTTCCGGGAGGGGCCCCGGGACCCCTGCGCGACGCTCGGGGACGGCGCCGCTGGAGGCGAGGCCTCGGGAGCGGGGAAGGCTGCGGGGCCGGCGCTCCCCGGAAACCCTCCGCCCCTCCCCCTGCCAGGCGCACTGCCCCGGCGGGGCACCGGGAGCCTCGACCTCCCCCTGCCGCCGGGGCACGCGCCCCGCCCTCGCCTCGCCAAGTGCCCGAGTTGGGCAAACTTTTTAACCCCTTCCGGGGAGCCGCTGTCCCTGGCCCCGAACGGGTGAGCCGAGCTGGGGGGCTTGGGGCAGCGGCTCCTTTGGAAGTTTTCCAGGCGTTCTCGCCACGGAGGTAACGGGCAGGCGGGGACCGTTTGGCAGCTGTCAGGGCGTCCTCCTGAGTCAGACTCGGACTGTCCTGCTGTAGACATTGCGCTCGGCTCAGTTTCCGCCCTCCGCTCCCGACTTCCTCATTCGCCCGGCTGCGATCGGTCGGGCGGAGGAGGGGGACCGGGAGAGGTGCGGGCGGGTGCGTGGGCACCGCGGATCTGCGGGGGCCGGACGAGGCAGGAAAGACTACCCCCCTCCTCTACAGCCCCTCAGCCGTTGACTTCTGACTTCCGCTACCCCGGAGAGGAAGGCCCAGGAATGCCCGCAGCCGCCTGCGCCCGCCTGGGAGCGCACCTGATTCCACAGCACCTGGGGGCTGCCCCACGCGGGCGGGGGCGGGGAGCCGGGCCCTGCGCCTTTAGGGCCGGCCCGGGGCTATTGCATCGTCCCTGTTTGGGCCAAGAGTCGGGGTCTTTACCCTCCCTCCCCCGCTTCTCTGTACTGGGGGCCTCACTCCACCCTGTCCAGGGGCCACGGCGGGGGCGGGGGGGCAGACTGCACCCCCGCATCCCTGCAGAGAGCCCAGTCGTTTATAACAATTTCCCGGACAAGGTGGCCGGCTGCCTTGACTTGGGGGCAGGGTGAGGGCCCAGCTGCAGTCTGTGGCCCCACCCAACCGGTGTGGGGAGAAAGATTCCCGGGAAATCCCAGGTCTTGGCAGGTCCTGGAGACAGGCGGCCCTCTTTGCTGGGCAGTTGAGAGGCCCGGCAGCTTCTCGGTTCACTGCATCCTTTTCTGGGTTTAACAGGATTTCAGAGTAACTGTTGAGTAACTGTTGAAGGGGAAGAGAGCAGCAGCTCCTTCCTGCAACACTGTGGCCATTTCTGACTCCTCCGATAACCTGCCTCATAACCTCACCTGGTGGTTTATTCCCCTTTTGGTAAGGAGGGAGGTTGCTTTAAGGCCTGTTTAGACAATCACCCGATTAATATTAGTCAGTTTATATACAAGGCTGCTAGATGCATGGGGGAGGGTACATAGATGTGTAATTGAGCAAATATTTAACTGCCTGCTGTGTGCCAAGGACTCTGCCAGGTGGTGGGGGGTGTGAGGTTGAGTAAGACCTGGCCCCTGCCCTCGGGCACTTAGGGAGAGCCGAGACAAATCTGTAGATGACATGGCCCTCAGAAAGGTACTGTGAGTCATGGGGACTAGGAGAAAGGAGCCAGTCCACTCTGCTGACATCCCAGAGGCTCTTGGAGGAGACCTCTGCCCTCCAGGGGTTTACAGTCCTCAAGGGGAAATAGCATCTGAATGACTGAAATACAAAGGCAGCCTGTGATGAGCGTCCCAAGCACACCAGAGACAAAGGATTCGAGGAATTCCAAGAGGGAGCATTTGTGTCTGGAGCTAGGGGGACAAGGAGGGAGGCTGGCCCCGGAAGAGGGAGCCCGCTGCAGGGCTGCAGGCTGGGCAAACTGAGGCAAGCCCTCAGTGTTGGAAAGCGAGGCCTCCTATTAGTGTGTAATTGAGCAATCAAGAGATTGCTTAGTGTAATTTGAGAGTCACTGTGCCCCCCACTTGGCTGCAGGGTGACACCAAAAGGCTCTGCTTTGGGCAGATCCAGGTGCCTGGATTGATTGGCAGGCTCTGTTCTGGGAAGGGCAGCTGGAGAGGGACATTCTGTGGGGCTGCTTACCTGGGGGGCACATGAAGGTCCAGGAGAGAGAGGATCAGGGTCCTGGCTTTCTGTTTGTTTTGTTTTTGTTTTTGTTTTTGGTTTTTAATTTTAAACTCTTTAACCTAAGGGGTTGGAGATAGGAGAACTTCCCTCTTGCAGGATGAAGGACGCATGTGAATCACAGGCTGCCTCTTGCCTGTTCTTGCTCCAGAAAAAACAAAACAAGGATCTGTTAGCTTTTTAGAAGGAGCAAAGCACACTCAGAAAATGCGGCATTGTTGTGCGGCCTGGTAGGGTATTGCTAGAAACCAGACTAGCTGTGTTTTCTTCACTTCCTCTTCTAGCTAATCCTTCAATAAAGTGCTTAAGACAGCCCTTACCAGCTTGACATCTTTATTTCAAAAGGAGAGGAGGGGTTGGCTGTTGTTTTCCCCTGAGCCTGGCCTTACCCTTCTCTTGAAGGGGGAGAAAGAAACCCAAAGCAAAGGGGGAAAAAAAAAATCCATGCCTTGACAGCTTCCTCCCCAGCATCATGTTCCAAAAATATTTAGAATAACAAAATCTGTGTGTCGTCTTAATTAAACAAACGTCCTAATTTGCTGAGCATAAAACAGCATCTCTGCCCGCAGGGGCAGGAAGTGCATTTTCCCTTTGTGCAGCCCCAGAGAGTCACTGCCTCTCCGCCTTAACCCTTGGTGCGCTGAACTTCTGGGCTCAAGGACTCTGGTGACAACAGAACGGAGTCCTGGCTGCCCCCTGGGGAGTGCTGGTGCTCCTGTGGCTTACAGAGTCCCATTCTTAGATCTGGGAAGAGTGGGGGCGTGAGCTTTGGAGCTAGGCAGAGTTCAGATCCTCACCCTGCCATTTAATTAGGTTTATGACCTTGGGCAAGTCGCATAACCTCCCTGCGTCTCAGTGTCCTTATCTATAATATGGGAATGAGTACCTACCCTGAAGGACTAGATGTGAGAACTAAAAGAAATAAGGTGTGTAAAGGGCCTCATACATAGTGGCTATTTAAGGTTTTTAAAAAAAGATGTAAACGGCCGGTCTCATCTCCCTGGGTCCTCAGGTGAGGAAACAAGGAAGGGAAGGGTAGATGGTTTTCCTGGCTCCTTCCTGCTCAGTGCTCTTTCTGCTTTCTAGAAATGTGTGTGTGTGTGTGTGTGTGTGTGTGTGTGTGTGTGCGCGCGCGCGCGCGCGCGCGCCTTGTGGACTGTAAAGCCCAGGTGGGTCTGGGATCCATCTGCTGATGCTTTTGGATGCACTTGGTTAATGAGCTTGTGCTGCGTAGCCTGGTTTCAGGACTCTGGCCCAGGCACAAGGTGTGCAAACTATCTGTGGTTTTAGTTCTAAAACATGGTTTCCTGTGATCTAGGAAGTCTAGGGTACAGCCAAGGGGTGACATGGAGAGAGCACAGGACTCAAGGGCCTTGAGATCTGCCTTCCGGCTCTGGTTGGAGGAAAACTTGATCTGGATAGAAAGGGCCCTAACATCCTACAAAGACATCATGACAGTTTATGTGCCCACCTATGAAACACAAGAGTGCCTGGGAAACTGGAAGATTCAGTAATCTTAATTTCTCGGAGATGCCCCAAGTGTTTAGAGCACAGTCTCATGCCCTACTGATGGGAGTGTAAGTTTTAACAACTCTCTTTTTAAAAGTACTTTGGCAGTGTCTGCAAAGCATAGTCCCTCTGACTAAATTTCCAGGAGCTCAACCCACAGAAAAACTCAAATATGCAAAAGGAAATGTCGGAGCATATTCTTCACAGCATTGTCATTAAAAAAAAGAAGAAGGGGCGCCTGGGTGGCGCAGTCGGTTAAGCGTCCGACTTCAGCCAGGTCACGATCTCGCGGTCCGTGAGTTCGAGCCCTGCGTCGGGCTCTGGGCTGATGGCTCGGAGCCTGGAGCCTGTTTCCGATTCTGTGTCTCCCTCTCTCTCTGCCCCTCCCCCGTTCATGCTCTGTCTCTCTCTGTCCCAAAAATAAATAAACGTTGAAAAAAAAAATTAAAAAAAAAAAAAAAAAAAGAAGAAGAAGCAGCAAACTGTCCATCAAAAGGGTCAATTAATCATGGCACAGTGGGAATCCTTGTTGCCCTTAGAAGAATGAGGCTGATCTGTACGTAGTTACAGGGCTAGTTACAGGGCGTGCTCTCCAAGATACGTTGCAAATGGGGAAAACTAGGTGCATAGCAGGATATATGGTGCTCCTTTTTTTTTTTTTTTTTTTTTTTTGGTAAAACAAAGTATGTCACCTGGGCTCTGCATGGAAAGATTCTGAGATGCTGGCAATAGTGGCTGCGTCTAGAAAGGGAAGAAGGCCCAGGAAATGAGCATTACTCTTCAGTAAATGCCTTTTTGGTTTTATTACGTGTCAATATAAGGGGATCTTCCGGCCATTCTTGTAGGTTTCCACTTCAAAGTGCATTGCTTTAGACTCCATATTGAGTGTCTATTGTGTGCACGGAAGGAGGAAGGATCCTAGAAATGGACTGGCTTGCTCTCATGGCTGGAACATTTTGGGTCCCGTTTTCTTCACCCGTGACATCGTATTGCCAGAGTAACCCCTCAAACGAACGCCTATTCTGATCCACTCCCTCGTGTGCTGGGAAATGATAGATGATGGCTTTTTCTTCGTAGGAGAAAAGGAAGCTCGCAGTGAGTGTCTGGAAAGTATTTGGGGGATACCCTTTTGCCGGGCTTCCCATGATTCCCCTGGCTCCACGTCACACGTGGTTCTTTCCTGGGGAGCCCACTCTGACCATTGGGCGAAACCAGACCCTTATTCACTTGGATTTTCTTCTTTTTTTAAGTTTTTTTGTATTTCTTTTTGAGAGAGAAAGAGAGGGAGGGGAGGGGCAGAGAGAGAGGGAGACACAGAATCCGAAGCAGGCTCCAGGCTCTGACCTGTCAGCCCAGAGACCAACACGGGGCTTGAACTCAGAAGCCATGAGATCATGACCTGAGCCGGACGAAGTTGGGTGCTGAACTGACTGAGCCACCCAGGCGCCCCCAGATTCTCTTCTTTTTTAAAGTTGGAGTCACTGCAGCCACTAGCGTTCCCCTTCCCACGCTGTCCCCGGTTGTCCCTCAGACTTCTGGGTTTTTAATGCATTAATAACAGTGGAAAAGCCCAAATTCTTGAGAAAATGTGATCAAAAGGGATGTTTTGAATTGGAGGGCCCTGATCCCCTTCTCAAGAGAGACCGTCTTAGCCTTGGATTACGTGGGTACTGGAGAAGCCACCAGCTCTGCTCACCGCTGAGTTGGCTTTTTTTTTTCCTGTGGCGCAGCCAGCCAAAGACCCCCCATCGGGGTCTCGGACAGGCCTGTGTCCCTGCCAGGCAGCCTCTGGGCCTCCTGGAGGAATGGCATGAGTCACACATGAGCACACAGAATGAGCCTGGGTCTAAAGTGGGCCTGCCACCCGATGGCAGATGGTTCGAAAGCTGGAGGCTGGCTGGGATCTCCCCCGCCCCAGTCCCCACCTCCCCACCTCCCCACCGTACATTTGGGAAGCCTGAGGGGAGCTGCCCTCTTGCACCTGATGTGTGTCCCTTTAAAAAGTAACTTAGGAGGGCTTCTGTTGGCATTTCTCAGGCCCCATTATGCCCTCTAGGTGATTCAGCACCCAGAATGGGACACAGCACACGCCTGGGGCGGTGGGCCCAGGGGAGGCTCTCGGATGGCCTTTGGCTGAGGGCGAGGCCTTCCTGGGAGTGTCTGCAGCGGCCTTCAGCGGCCCTCTTCACCTCCAGTCTCTCCACCAGGAACCCTCCCCTCTTGGCTGAGGGAGCCTCGCCTTGCTGGGCCTTCCGGAAGTTGCCACCAAAGGGTGTGGCTTCCTGCTGAGGCAGGTTGGGCTGCGGCCTGGAGGGAAGAGGAAGGTGTAGCTTGTCCCCCCCCCCCCCCCCACTTGCTTCCTTGGTGCCTCTAAGGTCCTCACAGGTCCTTACAGTCCTTCCTTCCCAGAAGAACAGGCCCCCCACCCCCGGGGAGCTTTCTCTCACCTCCGTGGACATTCCCATTTTGGGAACTTATCACCTTCAAGACTTCTCCCTTTTCACTTGAACTGTAATTCCCAGTGTCGCCCTGCCCCAAAGGAAAATGAACAGCAATAAAACCCTCCCTGCTGAATTTACCTAGAATTAAGGAGTGTCTGAGCTGGATGGACAGTTACCCCCCCCCCACCCCCCACCCCCACTAGAGGGGGGTAGCGATTTACCCCAGCTCTTTGTTGCAAGGCGGTGGGAAGCTTTGGCTCCTGGTTTCCCTCAGAATCACTTAGCCTCCTTTAAGAGTGTTTTCAAAGTGTTATCTTCCCTTTCTTGGCCTTTATGCACTGTTTAGCCAAGGAACACACACTTAGCCCCTTTAATCTGTCCTCAGGAGTTTATTCTTCCACACCCTTCATCCTTTTCTTCTGGTGGGGAGGGGCACTACGGTTAAGAAATCGGGTGGGAAGTGTTCTCGGTTTCTCTGAACTTCTTCCAGCTGGACAGGGCCCCTTCAGCTGAAAGCTTGCACGGCCCAGAAATCAATATTTCACATGGGGGAGCGCCAGGCCGCAGGGTGGGCCGTTCGGACGGCCACACTGGCTCTCCGCTGCCTGTTCGCCGGTCCTCATTTCTAGTCATTTCTAGTCATTTCTAGTCCTTTAAGCACTGAGCTGATCGGTTTCTTGTCTTTTCAATATGAAGCCCGTGGTGGAGGGAACAAAACAAGGGCTTTGGGATCAGGCAGAGCTGGGACCAGACCCCCACCTGTGCTCCAGCTGTTAGACTGCAGCCTCAGTTTCCCCACCTGCAACACGGAGATGCCTGTTTTTTTCAGGCTGGTAATTACATGTAAAGATAAGTGAAGTGGTCCAGTTCTTTCCTTCCCCTTCCTTCTTCCTCCTTTTTCATGGTCTCACCAATATCATCTGTCCTCCGTGGGCAGTAGGAGATGCGTGGTCAGATTTTAAAGATTTTAAATGTGTCTGACAAGTCTGTCCCTCGATAACAAAGTGTGAAGGTGAAGAAGGCTGAGGAACCTGCCAGAAAATCTCCTGGGTCGGATGCTGAGGTTTTCAGGGTCTCAACCTTTGCAGCCTTCTTACCACACGGTACAGTTCATCTTGGCACATGGATCTGAGCTGGGTTAGGGATCTGAGCTGGGTTAACCATTTTTTAAAAAGGGCGTTATAAAGCAGGAGAGGCCCCTTTATTTAGAGTTGCCTGTGTTCAAAAGCCACTGCACTTCCTGTGTTTTGCATGAAGTCACTGGGCTGGAGAAGGAGCTTCCTGTCTGATAAACATAAAGACAGGCATTGGAACTGGTTGGGGGTGACTTAATCTAACTGGTCTGGGATGGGGGAGAAGACCCTGGAACCCACCGGACTGAGGACCTGGAGGTCAGAGGCAGAGTCTTCCCTCAAGTCTGGATCCATAAGTCACCTCGTGCCTGGCACAGAGGCGGCTCCTGGTTAACACAGTGGAGTTCAGGGCTCACTGGTGACTTTGCCTGGAAGCCTGGGATGAGGAGGTCCAGGCAGCCACGGCTTTAAAATACCACTCACCGCTCTCTCCACTTTACAAAGCATGGGTGCCAGGCACTTGTCTGGAAATCTCCGGGCTAAGAAAAGTGGTGGCTGGGAGTCATCTTAAAGTTTTTGTCTATTTTTAATATTGAAGACCAGCTCTTGGGTATTGAGGGTATTGACCCCAAATTTCTTTGGCAAATCTCAGTCGTCCGAAGACTCCTGGGGCTCCCGCTGCATGGCCTGACCGTGCTGGGCTCGGTGGGGCTTCAGTAGAGGTGGAGGGCAGAGAGCCCAGCTCCGTCCTCAGCGGCCTTACCCTCTAACGGGGAGTTGGGACACTGGGGGAGAGAGTCGTCATGTCTGTGTACCAGGCACACTGCTGGTGCTTTTACATGAATTATCTCATTTAATTTTTTACCCCAGTCTCCTGAGATAAGAAATTACCCCCATTTTACAGATGAGGAGACTGAGCAGGTATTCAGATTCTGGCACTCTGACTCCAGACCCCTGTGTGACCTTCACCCCTGAACTTGTGTTTCCTCACTTGAGGGTGGGCTGCTCCCCAAGAACTGCTCTTGCACAGGTGGCCAAAAATTCGTGAAAGGAGCAGAGGTTTGGGCTGCTGCAGAAGGGGGCCTCTGTCCCGTGGGTGCGATTGTCTACTCAGAGCAAGGTTGCTGGATCCCTAGCGTTGCCTTGGCTACTGACATCACCTTTAGCCTCAACTCGCCATTCCTCAGATGTGTGTGGTTGGTCCTAAGGGAGGGCAGGTGACAGACCATGGCAGCATAAGTCCTGGCTGCTGTTGGCTGCGCCCTGGCTGGTCCTCACTGGGGAGCCAGCCAGCTAGAGGCTCGGCCGCCATCTTGACTAGTGGGCTCTTCTTGGCCTCAGCCCACTTGCCAACATGCATTTTTTTTTTTTTAAACGTTTATTTATTTTTGAGACAGAGAGAGACAGAGCATGAACGGGGGAGGGTCAGAGAGAGAGGGAGACACAGAATCAGAAACAGGCTCCAGGCTCTGAGCTGTCACGGGGGGCTCGAACTCACGGACCGTGAGATCATGACCTGAGCCGAAGTCAGATGCTTAACCGACCAAGCCACCCAGGCGCCCCAAACATGCATTTTTCCTTTCCTTAATTCGTTTATCTGCCCCTCATTGTTCCGTTGTCATGCCTCAGAGCTTACTCTATATGCTAGGCACTGGGCTGGGTGGTGCTGGGACTGCAGAGGTGAAGGAAGTGGGGCCCTTGTTTCCAGGAGCTGACAGTTGTCCCAGGGGAGAGGGCCCAGGGGGCTCTGGGAAGGCTTCCAGGAGGAGGGGGCATCCAAGCCCATTGCAGGTAGGGATGTGGCCTGGAATGTGTCCAGGGAGCTTTGTTGTTCAGGCGCTAAAAGATTTTCCTCTCGTCTTGAGGAGCGCCGGGCCCCAGCCCCTCTCTCAGCCCCCTCCGTAGCCCATATGGCCCATTAAAGTCTAGTTCCTTGTGCCATTCCCTGGGAAACGTGGGAGTGCAGGATTCCCTTCCCAGGTCCTTAGCCTCTGGGTGGGAGTTCTGCCTGTGCCCTCTGGTTCTGTGGTCAGCACGCTGTTCCCAGCTGAAGGGCCGGGGGTGCGATTTTTCACAGAGTGTTGAGAGAGACGTAATTGTTACTGGAATTAGTTTGCTTTTTAAAGTAAAAAGGGGAGTGTTGTTTATAGCAAAACAGTATAATAACAAAGCTGACAAGAAGCAGATTTGCCCCTCAGTCCGTCCACGGTTTGCGTCTTTCTGGGTTTCCTGTCCACTCACATGCCCGTTGTACAAACCTGTGAGCAGAACAGATACTGTTGTTCTCTGACTCACCCAGCACTGCAACATAAAGTTTCCTGTGTTGCAACAGTCTCCACAATTATTATCTTAGTGGCTATGTTATGGTCCACAAAGGGGAAGAACCATTATTTCCATTGCCAGAAAGTTCCATGGGTTTTAGTGACTCTTGAGATTCATTCAGCAAATACATCCTGAGCATCTGTTCTAGGGCAAGAAACTGCTACGTGGCTGGGCTGTAGCCGAATGAGGCATCACAGGCCCTGCCCTCAAGGGGCTCAGGTCTAGACTCCAGGGAAAAGCACTTTACTCTGGTGTTGTGGGTTGTGTTAGAGGTGAGCCTAGGAGAAAATGGCGGCTTGAGCACCCAATTTGAGTTGACGGAAGACCACTGTGTCTTCAGTGGTGAGACAGCTTAGGAGCAAGGACCTGGGAGATCTTTCTGGGCTCTTTGGAGTTAGATCTCCAGCTCCCGCACCCCCACACCCAGCTTCGCGGGCCTGGGCCAGAAAACAAACACCCTGGGAGGAAGGTTCCGAGGGGCCCTGTCCCCTGGGGAAACCGCCCCCTGGCCCTCCCGAGAGACCTCTCTGTACCTAGGTAAGGGACAGCACGGGATGGGCAGGGATGATCTCTGAAAGGTCCCAAAGCGGCTGGCAGGCCACTGGGCTCTGCTGAGGTTACTGCCCAGGGAAGATTCAGGATTGTAGCAACAAGTTGCAACACTTTAGTTTTGTTGTGAAGAGAAAGTTTCAGAATCTTAGTGGCTGCTTTGGAGTAGATAGATGTTTACAATGGTAAGGGAGTCATTTGGGCCTGGGCTGGGCATGAGGGGAGAGGATGGGTGGCCAAGGGTCTAGAAAGGAATGCAGTGGCTTTGTTCTAGTATTTTCTTTCATTCCACATCACTGGCTTCCTGCAGGTGTTCCTTTCTTTGTTCTCCCTGCCCTGCACTGTCCTGTCCCCGCAGCTCCTGGCTCGAGGGAGCCTACCCTGAATCCCGCCGTCTTCCTAGAGAGCAGGAGACAAGTCCTTTGCTGTTCCGAAAGGAGCTTGTCAACCCCACCCGGCGAGGGAGTGAGAGGGTGGGGGCAGCCCCAGATGTGGTCGCTGGGACACTTCCGGGCCCTGTTCACGTTTCAGGCTTTGTCCACCAACGCCAGCCCCCTCTGCAGCCTGCGGGCAGATCTGGGTCAGTACCAGGCTGCCCAGGGATGACGTTTGACCAGGAGAGTTTCTGTCACTGTCCTCAGTGCCACCCATTGAACACACACACTCAAAAAAACCCCAAAACCGAACCAAACTTTATTTTTTTTGACGTATTGACTGAAAATTGCTAATAAGAATCAAACGTAAGCCGGGCATTTCAGCACTTGGTAGATTATCTCCTGTCACTTTGTTGACACTTCTGTTTGGTGGTGATTATAAGCTGGAGATTATCTTGGAATTTATACCATCTGTAATTATGGGCCAGCTCCTATATTGGAGGTGGGAACAGGGACTAAGAGAGTTCGATAAAGCAGGAGTCGGTGGTGGACCGTGGGCCAGGGAGTGGGTGACTCCAGAGGTAGCAGCTGGGTTTCCATCCCATTTTCACTTGGTTTATTTGTTCGTTAGATATGCTGGTGGTGAGGTGGAGCCTGCGTAGGGGCCCGGGAGGCATGACTGGTTTACGACCCAGGTCTGTAGCTTACACTCTAGAGTGGCAAAGCAGACAGCGGCCGGGCATACAGGCTTGCCATGGCAGGTCAGGATGGTGGACCGCAGTGGTCAGACAAGGGCATGTACGGGGTCCCCTGGGTGGGCTGGCTTCGACCAGAGTAGTTTGTCTCTCACAGCTCTGGAGGCTGGGAGTCCGCGAGCAAGGCGCCTCTGGCAGCCCAGATCTCCTGAGGGCTCGCTCCCTGGTTTACAGACGGCTGTCTGCTGTGTGCTCGCATCCATGGTGTCTCCTGCCTTCCTCCTCTTCCAGGGACACCAGTCAGATGGGGGAGCCCACCTTGATGCTCTCATTGTTCCTTCCTCACCTAAGGGCCCGTTGTCAAACACAGTCACATCTGGAGGTCCTGGGGGTTAGAGCCTCAATGGGTGAATTTGGGGGGGTGTGGGACACAAGTCTGTCCATAATGGCAGAAGGGAGTGGGTGTGGTTGTCGGGGGGGGGCTCTCTAATAATCCAGCAGCATTCTTCCTATTCTTCCAGGTGTGAGGGGCTTTTCTTGATCTCCCCAGTTTTAAGTGCTTTGAGCCCCAGGTTCCTCCTCTGTAAAGTGTGGCTAATCTCAGTGTCCTTTGAGTGCCTCACCAGCCCTTCTGTGAACTCCGCTCCTGGTGGCTCCCAGTAGGTGTCAATCCCCATCCCCTTTCCTTCTGTCCCTCGTTCCCCAGAGCCCCTTTTCCTTCTATCCTGCTTCCTCCTCTCTGCTGCCCAGGACCACTGCAAAGTATCAGGGGGCTCGTGGAAGGGACCGGGTTGTTCCAGCTTGCTCTGCCTTCCTCACCGGGTCATCGCATCCTGCTCACCCCCCTCCCCTCCCAGTTCTTGTCAACCAGTCATTCTTGGAGATGGCTTGTCCCCTCTGATGAGCCATAAACACTGTTTTTACACGAGTGACGGGTATCACTTAATAGAATGCCGCTGCGGGGAATTTACATTTACAACCCGAGTTGCTGCCCGATAATGCTTCCCCTCGGCACTTCTCTGTGCTGGCTGACCTACTTTTGGGTCTTGCTTCCTCCCATTCGAGGTGCTGCTCCTGAGACCCTTGTACCATGCCTCGCCCCTGGTGGGCACGTAAGGTCCGCTTGAGGAACCAGGAATATATATATTCACGTGGGGTGTGCGGTTTATCATCGGCACCTCTGCTTAGCTCTGCAACACCTTGGGTGGAAGGAGGGGGTCTCAGTCTTCACCACTGTAGTGTGTCTATGTCTGGTCCTTACGTAACAGGCAGGGGGCTCTGGGGTTAGACCCTTGGTCCTGATCCTGATTCTCTCACTTGCCAGCTCTTTGGCCTTGACAAGCCACGCCCCCTTTCCATGCCTGTTTTCCTCATGTGTGGAATGAAGTAAATAGAGTCGCCTTAGAGGATTATGATGCTCAGTAAAGCTTGGCTCTACTGTTTATCTGTTTTATTGATACGCACATTTAAAAACATCTTTTTTTTTTTTTTTTAATTTTTTTTTTCAACGTTTATTTATTTTTGGGACAGAGAGAGACAGAGCATGAACGGGGGAGGGGCAGAGAGAGAGGGAGACACAGAATCGGAAACAGGCTCCAGGCTCCGAGCCATCAGCCCAGAGCCCGACGCGGGGCTCGAACCCACGGACCGCGAGATCGTGACCTGGCTGAAGCCGGACGCTCAACCGACTGCGCCACCCAGGTGCCCCTAAAAACATCTTTTAAGTAAGCTCTAGGCTCGAACTCACGACCCTGAGATCCAGAGTTGCATGTTCCACCGACCGAGCCAGCCCGGTGCCCCTGTTTAGACACAATTTGTCCAGCGCAGTGCCAGTCTGTTATACAAATGTCAGTTGTTACCCGTTTTCAAAACCCTATTTCAATCAGTTTTTTTGCTTTCGATATAAAGTTTGAAGTCAGGCTCAGGCTGATGCAATGCAAGTCTCCCAGTCCCATGAAGGCGGCGGTGTAAATGTTCCTGCTTTATAGCTGGAAAAGCTGAGACCCAGAGAACCTGAGTGCCGGGCCTCAGGTAGCGGGTGAGAGAGCCCAGATCCTACCCTGCTCCTCGACGTTGACCTGATGCCCAATTATTTTCTGTGTCTGCTTTCGTGGCCTCCCCTGCCTTCTCATCCCACTTCACACAGTCAGTGGGGGGGGGGATGTTTATGAACCTGGGGTCGGGAGGCGGTCACGCTTTTGCACACAGCCTTAAAGCAGTGAGTTCTGGTGCCGCCCTGCTGGCTTATGGGCCCAGGTGTAAAATACAGCCCCTCCTGTCACTCCGAGACCCATCGGCGGGCAGCAGGTGGGGGTGGGCGGCCAGGTGTGTGAGGTCGGGTCAGCCCGGTTCCTGCAGGGCAACTAGCTTTTCTCCCGCAGCTTTCCAATGCCGCTGCCTCCTGAGCGGCCTGCCAGCCGACAGTGCCCTGCTCTCAACCTGCTGTCTGCCCAGAGCCGGGCCTGCCGCCCGCCAACTGTTTCCTCCTTTTGCCAGAGCGAGTTGGAGGTGGCTGTGTCGCGTCCAGTGCTCGTTAAAAATGCCTCATTATGGGATTAATTGCTCGGTGGCATTTACAGGCCCCCCATCAGTGTTGTGACTTCTCGCCTCCGACCGGCTCCAAATCCTTCGTCCAAACCACCTGGAGTTGGTTCTGCTGACTTTCTGGCCGGCACCGCGAGCCTCGTGTCAGAGAAGGAATGGACAGTGGCCTCCGAGGGCGAGGCTGGGGATCTGGCGGCCTCCCCCCTCTGCCACTTATTAGTGCTGGAACCCGGGCGTTTTCAAAGTGAGGACCCTTCCAAGATGCAGAGCGCCCGGGTGCAGACTAGTGCAGTATCATACAGGGCAGACCAGTGTATTACAGGGAGGCTGGGAAAGGACGGCCCTCTTCCCCTTTAAAACGAGTCGCGGGCTTTAATTAGCCTTAGGTTGAAATAGTGGACGCCCCTCCCCCTCCCCCCCTTCTGGCTTTCAAACAAGAATCTGAAGAATGTGATCCTCTGTGCGGACCGAGCAAAGATCAGGGGCAGGATTCAAAGCTCTTCCGGGGGCTTTACCAGGCAGCCTTTGTGCTCCTGGACCGGGGACATTCCGCATTGGTTGTGGCTGGAAGCCTCTGACAACTACAGGCGCTTTGAATTCCTGGCTCCGAAGGGGACAGCTGGGAGGGGTGGGGGGAGTCAGGTTAAAGAGGAGTTTGCCAGGGAAACGCGTCTGACCGAGGGGCTTGGCGTCAGCCAGGAGGACCGCCTCTGTGGTGCGTGACCGGGCAGATCGTGGGTCACCAGAGGCTCCTTCCCCTTCTTGATGATTCTGTCTGGTCTTTACAGACCTCACACGTTTGCTGCCTCACCAGGTGCTCAGAGGGCGAGCCGAGTGGTCAGGCATGAAAACCCTAGGGCCACTCGTCAGACTTCTGGGGCACAGACACCAGCTGCTACTACCTGCGTGCCCTTGAGCAAGTCACTTAGACATTCTGGGCCTCAGTTTCCTCATCTGCAGAACGGGATCCTAGAAGAACGTACCTCGCAGTTGTGTGGGCTGGGGAAGCTCTCCTACGAAAAGCACCCAGAACTCAGTGCTAGCGGGTTTTATTTGTGGGGCGTGGGCCCGGTGACACCCGGTTTACGGATGAAGACAGGGAGGTTCAGAGCCCTCAAATAACATTCCCGGAAGGGCGCTTGGGTGGCTTCGTCGGTTAAGCATCCAATTCTTGGTTTCGGTTCAGGTCATGATCTCACAGTTGCGTGGGTTCGAGGCCTGTGTCGGGTTCTGTGCTGGCAGCATGGAGCCTGCTTGGGATTCTCTCTCTCGTTCTATGCACCGCCCCCCCCCCCCCCCCTTAAAATAACTAACATTCCCAGAGATTCCCTCAAGCTCTGGGTAGAGACTCCCACGCTCACCCCAGGCCAGCCCTGATCACATTTTGCCCTGATCCCACATCCCTGGAGTGTGCACACACGTGTCTGTGTGCACCTGCCTGTGTGTGTACAGGTTTGTGTGTGTGCACATGTCTGTGGGATGGGTTCGGTGCGAATCTGGCAGCTGTCTAGAGCAGGGGCCGCTGTTCCTTCCTTCTCTCCTGTGCGGCCTTGGCCTTGGCCCCTTTGGAACCAGACCCTGGCAAAGGGGCAGTTCTTGGCGGGTGGTTAAATAATCAGCAGCCGGGTTTCTGGTGAAGGATGTGGTGAGGTCATTGCTGCAGCCAGGCTCCCTGCTCAAGGACAGCTGGGGTGGCCAGCCTTTCAGACGGGGGCATCACCACAGCCTCCTCGAGGGATTAATTAGCCTTCTCTAGTAATCTAATTTCTCTGTAGCGTGGGAGATACACGGGTTTTATCTCCACTCTGCGACTAGTTCTTGGGTGATTTCCCCCAGGGAGGCCAAAGGCTCTGGGATGCGGCCTGCCCACCCTGGTTTCTCTGGGGAGCTCGGTCCTGTCCTCCAGGCAGCCTGTGTGCCCAGGGCTGGCACCTGCTGGCTCACTTGAGAATAGTCCCAAGTGATGGCAGTGTAGGGAGGAGGGACAGTTCGGCGTGCAGGTTTGGATTTCTTGTTTCTGCAGCTCAGGGTGATCTGGAGCAGCCCAGGGGAAGTGGCCTCCTGCCCCAACCATCCTGAGTCCTTCACTTCCCACGACAATGGTCACTGTTGGCTTGTCCTGACTGCAGAGTTTGTCTTTTGCACCCTCTGACCTCTTTTGTGAGATCCTCATTACCCCTCTGGAGAGGAACGAAGGACGAGAATCCTCTCAAGTCTTTGTTCATGCCGCCTGGGTGGAGAAGGAGGCCATGCCAGAGTCCTTTTGCCTTTGAAATTGGAACTGGGGACCTGGCTATGTGTGTGTGTGTGTATGTGGGGGGGGGGGGGGCTTCTAAAAGTCCATGGGCTGTACTTGAGGGTCTCGGTGGGCCCCCTAAGGTGGTAGACAAAAGGTTCACTGCCGTCAGCCAGTTCTCAAAGGGGTCCTTACGGGCCGAAAGCGTTCAGAACCAACGATCCAGAGGGAACGTTGGGTTTCCTGTTTATAGAGTGTGTGCACGCGCGTGCACGTGCGTGTAAACAAGCCACCCACAGGCTATTTGCAGGCACGAGGGCCTGTTCACTAGGGTTAGGTTCTGCCACCCCACGGTGTAAGTACAGGGAAAGTAGCTTCTCTGAGCTCATGTCTGCAGGACAGTGGCCTTCCTCTCCCATCTGATCTGTCTTGCATCCAACTGTCCCTCTCATGTCACTTTTGGGCGTCTCTTTGGCATGGGGCTGGGGCTGGGGCTGGGGCTTGGAGGGGTGATGTTCTGATCATAGTGGATTGGATCTGTTGTGATGCTGCACCGAGGAAACTCTGTCCTTCCATCTTCCCCGCCCTGGGCTCCGGGTCCTCAAGGGATGTTTCCTAAGTGCCCAGTTCCAGGCAGTGCGCTTTATCTCCCTGAGCCGCTGATTTTTTTATTTGTATTTTTACTTTAAAATTTTTTAACGTTTATTTTTAAGAGAGATTGACAGAGCGGGGGAGGGGCAGAGAGAGAGGGAGACACAGAATCCAAAGCAGGCTCCAGGCTCTGAGCTGTCAGCACAGAGCCCGACGCAGGACTCGAACTCTTGCGCTGCGAGACCACGACCTGAGCCGAAGTCAGGTGTTCAGCCGCCTGAGCCACCTGGGCGCCCCCTCGGAGTCTTTTTTTTTTTTTTAAGGGGGAGGGTGGGGAGCAGGATGGCTACCGGGGCTTTATTGAGGTTGTCGGGATCAGGTGACCGAGCAGCAGGCCACGAACATGCCCAACACATGTCATGTGAGGCGGCTGCCATCCTACCTGCTGGAGGTTTGACCTCCACAGAGCCTTGCTTTGGCTTTGGACTTGAGCTGCTCTTTGGCCGAACTTGTGGTCTTGGGGAGTCACTGGACCAGCCCAAGCCTCATCTACCCAGTGACAGTGGAGTCAGACTGGTGTTTTATAGACCGTCAGCTGAGACCTCACTGGTGGGTCGTGAAATTACTTTCACGGGTGGCAACCAGGGTTTTTAGACATGAAATAAGATAGACTCGAATGGGAAATAATCAAGGTGAATAGTATGTATCTATCGTTTTCATGAAGCTTTTCATTAGACATGTTTGTGTGTATTATCTATTATCTAAATAGTCTTTATTTTATTTTATTTTACTTTTTTTTTTTACCGTGGGTTGAAATTAAAGAAAAAAAGAAACGTTGGCACTCCAGGGTGAGATGCTCCGGCGGCCTCTTTCAGTACTGACTTTGTGTGGTTCCCGCCTACAGGTCTGAGCTGAGCTGAGTCTCCTCCTCCACTGCAGCTGAGCCTATAAATGGAGTCCCTTGCAAGACCAAGCTCTTTAACTCGAGTTCTTCACAAAATTCTGGGAAATGAGCTACATTCCTGGGGTGGAATAAATCATGTTGAGTGAGGCTAGGCAGGATGTGACTTCAAACCCCCCGAAGTGGGCTGTGTGAGGGCAGTGCCGTGACTGACTCATTATGAGCTCAGTGGCGACACAGACTTCTTGAGAGAAGAGGCAAAAAGATTGTGGCGAGGGGGGCCCGCAGGCCCCGGGGCGCCACCAAGCACCACACTCCTCCGTTAGCCTATTGTGATCCTCACAATTGTTCTGTGAGTTGCGCAGTGCGCTGACTACACTGCAGAGCTGGGACTGTCAGCTAGACCTGGTGGGGGCTGTACCCTCACATGCTCTCATGTACTCACAGCTGTCCTGAGGGGGAGCTGGTCGCACTTCCGTTTTGTAAATGGAGAAATTAGGGCCCAGGGGGCCGAGTCAACGAAGCAGAGTTTGTTCTGTTGGTTTAGTTAAGCGATGGGTCTGGAATTCCTGGGCCAGCCTGGCTGCCTCCTGAGTCGGGTTCCTTCTCAGATGCCTTCTGGGAAGGTCATGAATAAGTTATCACCACTTGGAAAGGCTTGTCTCCTTTCAGCGATGAAGCTCATTATCAGAGTCCATTTGTATGAAACGCTTGATCAATTCAGGAAGATTGTGTTGACCCCTGGCCAGTCATGTGTCTCTTAGAAAGGGATGAATCAGATTTGACTGGAAGGGTGGGTGAGGAGGAGGAGGGCAGTGATACGATCCGGGAGGCCACCTGTCCCCAGCTTCTGCTGCCTTGCCTGCTAAAGGGGGAAACAACCAGAGAAGGTGCAGGGTTATCGATCTTAGCGTCATGCCCTCTGAGAATGGATGGCAGAGAGTCTGGTGTTGGATGCCTGGACTTTGGACCTTTTGGGAGACTGTCACCTTCCCCGTGACTCCGGGTCATCAGTATTATGCTGCACTTCCCTGTGTCAAGCAGCGGGGACCCCGTGGTGACTGGGCCCCATCTGTGGCCTTAGAGCCCTCGGCTCAGCAGGAATAGGGTTCAGATGGCTGTTGGTGGTAGTGGTTACACTACTCAGTGCTTTTTTGGGTTTGCGTGCGTGCGTGTGTGTGTGTGTTATTTAAACATCTCTCAGAATAACAGGCTGCTGTAGGCCTGGTAGGCCCTGGACAGAGTGTTCTTCAAAAATTGTCTTTAGTTTCTCATCTCGGGTTGCATTTCTCAGCCGGCATGATGTGGACTCAGGAAACCAAGCGCACTGCACTTTCCCGTTGAGACAGTGGCCGTGTAATTACATCTTTTCAGTATGGTTATTTTTCTGCATTGGGTTTCAGCAAACTGTGCTCACGTGCTCGAGGAAAGAAAAGCCGTCCTCTCGGCAGAACCAAAGGGAGGGAATAACCCCTCCGCCGCAGGAGTCCGAAGGGTTCAAGTTCCCCTTTGTGCACATGCGTGCCGCCTAGGCCTAGCCAGGTCTGGAAGGTGGGAGGGCAGGGTCAGTGTGTTCAGGGCGCATTCCTAAGGGGAGGGCAGCTTCTGTCCACCTTGTCACACCTGGGGGCGAGGCTGGTGCTGATCTGTGCCCGGCAATTTGGGAGGAGACACTGGCCCAAGATATCTTGGTTCTCTTTGCAGTCTCTCCGGGTAGGCGAGGCACGTGTGTGGTCTCACTACGCAAATACCGAACAATTAAATGCAAAGTCAAGGGTCCAGTGCAGGTGACGTAACTGCAGATTCGGCCAGGGGCCTGAGCAGAAGCTGCTGATGTGCTCCCCCCACCCCGACATCAGACAGGAGGGCTTGGGAGGGCTAACTTGGGAATGGTTGTTTTCTTGGACGGCCAGGCCCCCAGAAGACGCGACGTGAGCCTTGAACCCAAGTGTGTTGAACAATTCAGTTCACTTCCACAAGCACTGAGCGAGGGCCCTCTCTGTGGACCCTGGGCTTGGTCAGCACCTGTGTATGGGGTCAGGGGGACAGCCCCTGACTCCAAGGTGTGTGAGGGCCAAATGGAAGGTGGGCAGAGAAGCAGTGTAGTTCTGGTATAAGGCTGGTTTTGCTGGTATCGGCCTGGGGAGGCAAGATGAATAATCTCCTGGGGTGTTAAGAAAGGCTGCTGGGCTGATGGGAGAGGAACGGGTCTAGACTGGAGAGTGTCTGGCAGGGGACAGGAGAGGGGGGACTGGAAGGACAGTTGGGAGACGTTGGGTGCAGGAGTTGGTTGGGCTGTAAAGGCCACGGGGACCTTTCTGTTTAGGCGGATGGGCATTCTCAGTGGCAGAATTCTTGAATGGAACAACAGGGCCATCTTCTTGCTCTGCTTTCTGGCCCGATTGGTGGATTGATTCATTCATTAAGAATGGATCTTGTGGGGCGCCTGGGTGGCTCAGTCGGTTGAGCGTCCCACTTCGGCTCAGGTCATGATCTCGCGGTCTGTGAGTTCGAGCCCCGCGTCGGGCTCTGTGCTGACAGCTCAGAGCCTGGAGCCTGTTTCAGATTCTGTACCTCCCTCTCTGACCCTCCCCCATTCATGCCCTGTCTCTCTCTGTGTCTCCAAAATAAATAAACATTTAAAATATTAAAAAAAAAAAAGAAGAATGTATCTTGTGGCCTGGAGGACAGGGACAGTATCGTAGAGGAGGTGACCCATCTGGTCTGTGTGACATCATCATGCCCGAGATCCGTGCCCAAGGCGCTGTGGCTGGAGAGGCCCTGGAAAGCTGGGCTTCTTACTTAGGTGGAAATGGCTGCGGGGGGGCTTCGAGTCCTGCTTCTCCCCCGGCCAGGCTTTTTTGTCAGAGGGTGAGATCTGTGCCTTCATTTGCCCCTGTCTTGTGACGTTTTACCACTTTCTCCCTAGCCCTGTCCTGGGGTTCTTCCCTCTCTCTTAGATTGGAAACCCCCCTCCTGGCTAATCCAGGCCAGTTTGCAACTGATCACTTCCCATGGCCCGTCCAAGTGATCTCTTTAAAATACAAATCCAGTGATGTCACCCTCCCGCCCCCCCCCCCCCCACGGTGGTAGCCTCCCCTCGTCCCTAGCTAAAACCCACATTCCTCAACGTGGCTGATTAGATCCTAGGTAAGCCGCTGTGTTACCCCCTCTGCAGCTGCTCCCTCCACCTAGCCTCGTGCACCTTCTGTCCTTTACCTAGGAGGACGGAACGTACAAAATGCTGGTGTCATTTTCGATGGTCTGGCTTTGTTGGACGCAGGGCAAAGTCAGAATGATCCCAGGCCCTGCCTTCCGTAGTCAGGCAGGTGTGAGCATTTGTCAGTGTTTCCTGGGCTCTGAGGGGTCCTGGGAAGCCCCTCCATGTGGCCTCTGAGGAAGGAAGGGTAAAGGGGGGTGGTCTGTGGGGCTCTGGTGCTAAATTCCTCTCTGGCCTGTCTCTAGTCTGGTTTTCTTATCTGCTAAGCATCAACACAGGCTTGGGTTGGAATACAGCTCATGGCAACAAGTCCCAGCTTCTTCTGTAAGCAAACAGCATTCCTGAGGCCGGGTGGGGGGGGAGGGTAAGGGGGCCCATCCTTCCCAGTCCTCAACAGCTTCTGCCTCCTGGGCTCTGGGCCCCGGGAGGACCCTCCCTTCCCCCTCCCCCTCCCCCTCCCCGGGGAGACCGAGCACCTGTGGGTGGGCGGCTGCGGTAAGGTCGGCCCTCGGTTGGCAGAGTGACTGAGTCCTCCCTGTGGATGACTGTTCCGACAGCCCCGGCGTTTATGCAGGGCGGCTCCTGTGTCCATTATCTTGTTTGAGCCTGAGAGCCAAGCAGCTGCTCAGTGCCAAGCCAGACCCCAATTCAGCCCTTCTGCCGTGGCACATCCCACCCGCCCAGCATTTCCCAGGCCAGCCCTGAGGAACGTTTCTCCTGCAGGATATCCCAGGGTACTTAGCCCGATTGGACACAGTGAAACGGGGTTCCGTAACTGCGGGCTCCTCAGGGCACTCTGTGTGCATCGTGACTGAAGGAGGGCAACGGGGAGGCGGGTTTCCAACCGCGTTTGGCCACGAAACCCTCTTCCTTCGTGCGAAATGACTGGTTGGGAGACACTGCACTGTGCCATGTTGTTCTCGGGGGATTGGTGGAGCCTGGAGAAAGAGTCACCAAACTTCTGGCAACTTCTCATAGGCCCCAGGTGTCCTTCTAGGGAAGGATTAGAGCTAATGAGGTCAGGAGGACAAGATGGGGGAGTTCTTACTCGGTGTCAGAGTCTTTCCTGGGAGCTTGAGTTGCAAGTCCTCTGATACAGAGTTTTTTCTTCTCCCTGTAGAGTCTGGAAATTGAGGTGACAGCTTCAAGGTTACAGGAATTGGGGGCACCTGGGTGGCTCAGTCGGTTAAGCACCCGACTCTCAGTTTCAGTTCAGGTCATGATCTCGCGGTTTTGTGAGTTCGAGCCCGGCGTTGGGGGGTCTGTGCTGATGGTATGGAGCCTGCTTGGGATTCTCTGTCTCCCTCCCCCCCCCCGCCCCTCCCCCTCTCATGCTATCTGTATCTCTCTAAATGAATAAATATAAAAAATTAAACAAACCAAAAAAAAGATTACAGGAATTGAGCGGGGGATTCAAAACCAGGTCTGTGTGATTCCAGATCTGTGCCCATTCCATTCCATGACAGAGCATTACGGACTTGTCTCGGGATTCACAGAATGGGAGCTGCACATCACAGTGGTTTTTTTCAAGTTCCATCTGTGCAGAATTGGTACCAAAGATCAGCATTTACAGCACAGCACTTGCTTAGCAGACTGAGTGCCCCAGGAGAGGCAGGAAGGGCAGCCCGAGGTGGCTTCACGGGTCCTGATTAGGGAAGAGGCCACGCCACACCAGCCAAGTCACTTCTGGTGTCTCTGGTGGTAGATGGTAGGTGCCTCCACCTTGGTTCATCAGGAAGCACTAGAAGGTTCCAGAAAACTGAGGTGGTTTATTCAACCTCCTGCAAAGCTTCTGGGGACCAATAAATTATTTTCACTCCTATTCTCATCGTGGATTGAAAGCCCTGGTGTGCTTTCTTTCGCTTCTCGTTTTGGGAATATAAGAACTGGTCCATTAATGGCTTGGGTTTTGCAGCAGTGAAGCAGCTGGGACCTGGGTGCCGCCAGCTCGGGTCTCCTTCCTCATTCCCGTCAGCTCTCTAACCCTCTGGCCCTCTGCACAGCTCAGGGAGATTTCCCACCTTTATAGAAACCTCCTCTGTGACTCCTTCCTCCTCTTTGCCTTGTTCCTCATACATTCATTCTGGAAACCTTAACAGCACCTGCTGGGGTCAGGCATTGCGCTAGACGTTTGAAATCAGCCGAATGAGACCTGCCTCCTGTGCTCAGAGGCAACGGCAGATCCGACAGTTCAGCCGTGTGATGGCTTATGGGAAGTCCTTTCGTAGTGACAATCCGGGAGGGCCCTGCAGAGGACGGAGCCTGCGCTGAGATTTGAGAGAGGAGGGCTTCTGGTGCAGAGGAGGGGGCTCGAGGAGAGCGAGCTGTGAACAGGACTTGGTTATGAGGAAGGGCTGGAGATGAATGGGTGTGATCACGAAGGGCCTACTCAGCCTGCAAAGATGACATTTTATTCGGGAGGAGGTGTGGAGCCGTTGAACTGTTTCGAACTGGCGAGTGATTATCGATAGAAGAGGATATAGCACGCATAGAAACGGGGCTGCTGAGTCATCCTGAAGGCAGCAGGGGTATGGATTGGAAGGAGGTAGAAGCCCCCGTGGAAGGCCAGGAAGGAGGCCGCTGTGCAGCCTGGAAAGGAGGGGACGCAGTCCTGGAGCAGGGCGCTGGCCGTGGGATTGACAGAGGGCTTTGCTAATCCATCCGAGAGGAGTTTACAGTGATCGCCTTGGGCGACCAGGCCGATGGTGTCTTTCCCAGAGATGGAGACCCAGAAGGGAGTGCGGGTTTGGGGGGGTTCAGGTGTCCTAGTACCTGTGGGTTCTCCGGGTGGAGGCATCGACTGGTGGGCAATCGGACGTATTTGAGGGGGTTTGGAGGAGGTTTCTGGGCGGGATACATTTATCTAGGTATCATCCTTGGGATTAATCCTGATTTGTCGAAACATTTCAATAAATGGCATTTGATGCAGTTCCCAGGTGAGTCAGCACAGCCATGTGAACAGCCCCCCAGAGCGTGGTTACTGCCTGGCTTCCGTGAATCACCCGACCTCCTCCTGCCAGTGAACTTGATTGTGGAGCGGCTGCGCTGGAGGTCCTGGAGACTTGTGCCTTGCCTGGGGAGGCACATCAGCCTCCTTTGCCTGATTTCTTTCTTTCTTTCTTTCTTTCTTTCTTTCTTTCTTTCTTTCTTTCTTTCTTTCTTTCTTTCCTTCTTTCTTTCTTTCCTTCCTTCTTTCTTTCTTTCTTTCTTTCTTTCTTTCTTTCTTTCTTTCTTTCTTTCTTTCTTTCTTTCTTTCTTTCTTTCCTCTTTCTTTCCTTGACATTCGGGAATCTTTATAGTCCAGTAATGAGTTCAGTCAGGTCAGATCCCTTAAAATACAGTGTATTACAAGGGCAGTCACTCCTTGGTGACCGTGCCATCCATAGTGGTCATCGTTTGGGTCCTGGGAATCACTTTTCACTAGGGACTTCTGTTTTAAGAAGTGTCCACTTCAGACTCCAGAGAGTATTTACAAAGCAGAACTTTGGCTTCTGTGCAACCTTTGCTCATGCAGCTCGCCCTTAAATCAGTGGTTCTCGACTGGGGGCAGTTTTGCTCCCCCAGCCCCCATCCTGGGCAATGTCTGGAGACAGTTTTGGTTGTCACAACCAGGGGCAGACTGCTACTGTCGTCTAGAAGGTAGAGGCCAGAGACTCTGCTAAACATCCTGCACTACACAGGACAGCCCCCACAACAAAGGCTTACGTGGCCCCAAATGCTCAGGGTGCTGAGGCTAGGGAGCCCTACCTTAACTGATCACACCGTTTTACGGTTTATGAAAGACCGCCCCCTCTTCTCCCTGGGCTTGAATCCTTCTCTACCAACTCTTCCCCTCCCCCACCAATTCTCGTCCCCTCTCCTAAGACCCAGTTTACATGCCATCCTTTCCATGGAACTCCCTGGTGCTTTGGGTTTTCCGCTGAACGACCCCTTCCTCTCTGTTCCTGCAGCGAGTTACATGTTCCTTCATCTTTCTCCACCGAGTCTCATGTTGGAGCTGGCCGTTTGCATGGTCCCCCCCTCCGCAGCAAATGTTCCACAGTGACAGACATCCTGCCCCATTGTTGTGCACATTTAAGGAGTGTACGTTGAATTAAACGGCCTCGATAGATAGGGAAGACAGCATGCACGGTTGAGTCAGAGAGGTGGCATGCGCCCAAGGCCGCAGAACAAATGCTTCCTCGTCATCCATACGGCACATCTGTGTATCGGATGCCCGTCGTGCAGCAGCGTGCAGGACAGAAGGAAACCAGAGTGCTTGCTTTTTGTCCACTTGTGGTCCCCTTGTCCGGGCTGCATTGCCCAGGTTGGCTCTTTAACTAGTGGCATGGGTGTCTGTCCTGTCATCCCACTACATTATAAACTCCTTGGGTCCTTTATACCTTTGTCATGATATTTTTGCAAACAGACCCTCAGTATGTATTGATTCATTGAATAAGTAAATCTACGGGGGTTGACGATTTCTCTCTTTTTTTGACGCTTACGTATTTTTGGGAGACAGGGGGAGATAGAGAATCCCAAGCACACTCTGTCAGCACAGAGCCCGATCGATTGCAGGGCAATCGGGCAATGCACGAACTGTGAGATGGTGACCTGAGCCCAAATCAAGAGTCGGGCGCTTAACCGACTAAGCCACCCAGGAGCCCTGGGGTTTGACAATTTCTCTATCATTTCAGCAGCTGCCTTCGTAGAGCCTTTTGGTAACAGTGGAACTCAGGCATCTTGATAGTTTCACTAACGCCAAAGCAATGGCTATAAAAACAAAGAAAAGGGACATGTTCACCTGGGCCCTCTGGGGTGGGGGTGGGGACAAAGGATCAGAGGGGCCTTCTTGAAAACATCAGTGATGAACCTGGAACAGGCTTTCAGTGTTTGAGTTGAGCCCACCGGGTCTCTGAACTGGAACCTTGGCTCAGAGAACGGAAATAGCTCACCCAAGGTCAGACCCCTAACCCTTCTTTTAGTGTCAGCAGCTCAAGAGGGGACTGTGACGCGTTCCTGCTTCAGACCAGCACCAGGAGGTGGGATTTGCAGCCTCCAGTCGGCAGGATCGGCGTCCGTGTCCCTGGTTTGCTTAACTGACCAGGGGGTTCTTAGTTTGTTTTCTCTCTAGCCAGCACCAGAGAGCTCACAGGGAAGGCAGTTGCGGTGGAAGCCGAGTGGGTCTGTGTTTGAACCTGGGTTTTGTGACTGGTGTGGGCCTCATTTCCCTCACCTGCGGGGATGGAGAAAATGGAGAGCTTATTCCCAGGCCGTCACACAGGGTAGCTTTGAGACGGGTTGGGAGAACTTGAAGCCCTAGGCCTAGAACCTGGCCACGGAAGGCTTTACACAAACCCCGTTGTTGAGGAATCGAGAAGCTCCCGGCAGAATAAATTCTGTCTTTTAGGGGCTAGCCCTTCCTTTCTTAAACAAGTATACAAGTAACTAAAAAGAGAACCAAGCAAAGGGCAGGAAGGTAGGGGAGAGAGGGGGTCCTTGGGAAAAAAGGAAAGAGTAAAAAGGTCCAAGTGGGTGTTCAGGGGAAAGGGGAGAAGGCAGATAGTCAAGGAATTCCACTTTGGGTTGAAAGCAGAGGTTTTTGGTCAACCTATTTACTTTCAGTTTCATCATTTCCTGTGAGTCCTAATTTAGCCTCTGGTCGTGTCCTCTCGATTATGGCCTAAAAAGGCAACTACTTGGGTTTCTTGGCGTTGTACTGGCACCCGCAGGAAGCCAGTGTGGAAAGGGCCGGCCTCTGCCGGATCTGATCTCCAATGGGGAAAGCTGCCTTCTTTTTCCTTAACTCCTTGCTGGCCTGCGAGTCCCACAGATTTCCAGAATTTCCTGAGGTTCCCTAAGCTGAACCACCGGCCTTACTCCTGCAGACAGTTTTCCCAGTGCTGGCTTGGTGGCCGCCGCATGGGGACGCTGGTCATGGGACCGAGCCCGTCGACCCTGGGGGAAAACATTTTGAGTCGTACCTGTCAGGGCCATAACAATGCCTGGATGTTCCCCTGTTCCAGTCACTCCACTTCTGGGAATTGATCTCAAGATGGTCCACCATACAAGGAGAAAACCTAGTGCGTGGTGGTTTAAAAAAAAAAAAGTCACTTTGGAATATCCTGCAGCCATGAACAGTGTTTCTCAAGGAGGCCCTGCAGCCAGCAGTCCTGAATTTGGGTCCTCGCTTCCCCAGCTGTGTGTCCAAGTGGGATTACTTCCCTCTCAGAGCCTCTGCCTCATCACCTGGAAAATGAAGCGTTTGGAGAAAATGATCAACAAGGAAACTAATGGCCCAGCGGGGAAGTGGTTATAGTAAATGGGAAAAATCCACAACGTGAAACCCCGTGCTCTGCCTGTGATAATTAAAAGTCTCAAGTGTTTCTATGAACAAGGACCGGAAGGACCATAAAAGAGACAGAAAACTGGGGTGCCTGGGTGGCTCAGGTGGTTGAGCGTCCGACTTCGGCTCAGGTCATCATCTCATGATTCATGAGTTCGAGCCCCGCGTCGGGCTCTGTGCTGACGGCTCGGAGCCTGGAGCCTGCTTCGGATTCTGTGTCTCCCTGTCTCTGCCCCTCCCTCGCTCACTCTGTCTGTCTGTCTCTCTCAAAAATAAACAAACATTAAAAAAAGAAAGGGCAAACTGATGGGGGGGGGGTGGAGGATCTCAGGAATGTATGGGGATATTTGTCTTTCATTTTCAAAACTTTTATATTTTGTATAGTTTTTACAAAAGGGGCCACTCAGCATGGTCCCAGGCTAGGGAGGGGAGAAGTGGCCACATGCCTCCCTAGCATCCCTTCTTTTTTTTTTTTTTTTTTTTTAATTTTTTTTTCAATGTTTTTATTTATTTTTGGGACAGAGAGAGACAGAGCGTGAATGGGGGAGGGGCAGAGAGAGAGGGAGACACAGAATCGGAAACAGCTCCAGGCTCCGAGCCATCAGCCTAGAGCCTGACGCGGGGCTCGAACTCACGGACCGCAAGATCGTGACCTGGCTGAAGTCGGACGCTTAACCGACTGCGCCACCCAGGCGCCCCCCTAGCATCCCTTCTTTGATGCCCCTTTTCATCCCTTCCTTCCTTCTGTTCATCCTCCTTCCCTTCGTCTCTCTCTCTCTCTCTCTCTCTCTTTCTCTTTCTCTTTCCCCTCTTCATTTCTAACAGCTCTTGACTAACGGCTTAGTCCATCTGTGCCCTTAGAGTTGACCGTCCCCTGAGTGCATCGCTGGCAGCCCTGTTGGGACCCGAGGGTGCCTTCACCTGACTCAGGTGGGCACCGGAGCTCAGCTGCGGTCACCGAATATGGATATTCTTGTTTGCGCTGGCGGGAGGGCTTTAATAAACCCCATTGTTTGTGGTGACCTGTGACCCCCACCACTGCCATCCAACCCGCGTATTGACCTTGGCACTGCTGCTGACCCACATCACTCCAGCAGAGCAGTGACACCAAATGGCTCTGTCCCCGGCCTGGCCAAACAGGGCTCAGCTGCGTTTCATGAAAGTTCTGCTCAGAGAGGGGCACGGAGGCCCACCTACATATAGGGTGCCCACCTGTGTACTCGGCACCCCCAGAGGCAGAGAGGGGCAGCCCCCTGTGTTGGTCTAGCTCTGAGGCGGTCACAGCGTGCCCCCCTCTCTTATAGGAAGTGCGGCTTGGCCTCTAGGTCTCTGGTGGCCATTGGGGGTAGACAGTGCTGCCCCGTAAGCGCCCCCTTCCCTCCCACTGAGGCCTGAAGGTAGGGCAGAATGAGGGGCCAGGTGGAGTGGTCCCCTGCCAGCGGCTGCCATGTTCATGGCCGGCCAGTGCACACGCACCGGTGGAAGACCAGGAGGGCAAGAATGTAACAGTTCTAGTGCGCCCTGCTTTTGGACTGGTCACGTGGTCCACACAGGGAAGGCTCCCTCAGCCTCCCTGCCTTGCCTGGTAGAGCCCAGTAACTGTGTGTTGACCGCTGTGGAATGTATTCCCCCACACACCCCGTGTCCCACTCAACTTACCGATTGATCCAGCTTCAACTCCAGCCCGACTTCTTCCGTGGGACCCTAGGCACAAGTGTGCTAAGGAGACCCCAGGCCGGGGGGCCTGGTGGACCCATGACTGGAAGGGGGGACAGTAGGCAAGTCACTGGCCCTCTTGGAGCCTGTTTCCTCATTTATAAATTGGGGATAATAAAAGCTCGTTTGCAGAGCGATTGATGGTGATGCAAGGTTGATGTTGGTAGGTCAGGGACCTAATGACTGTCCCCCTTTCCCTTCTTCTCTTGGAGGGATCTCATAAGAGGGCATGTGATAGATATCCTCGGGTGTCTTCCCTGGGCTGGGTTAGGAGAACTCTTAACCAGCAGCAGACTTAGGATTTGGGGGGACAGGGTTCAAGTGAATCCTTCTTACGTATTGATAGGAGATTATCTTGTCCATTTTTGGTTTGAACTTTGCAAAAAGGTTGAGACCCAGCAGCCCGCGAAGCCGTGTGCTCTGTGGTCCTTGCCAGTCCTCGGGCAGGGCAGTGGCATGAGGGGGAGACTGGCTTCGGGAGCCTGGGTCCTGAGACTGGGGAGGCTACCTGGCCAGTGGTCAGATGGATGGCACAGAGGGACAGGACAGCTGATGTTTACTCTGGCAGAGGGAAGCCTCCGATTTGCTTGAATGGCCTGGCCAGTGTGGGAACCGGGACAGCCGGAACTAAGCTGGTGAGGCTGGGGCGTGCAGGCGGCCTAGACCCCAGCCCCACATGGAAGATGAGGCCAGGCCGTCCCTTCCTGCCTTGTGGACTGCTGCCTGGCTCTGGGCCCTGCGTTCTCTCAGGGGGTGGTCCTTGCAGGTGGATGATGCCCCTGGTCCCCCAAGAGGGGCCGCAGGGGTTTGCTTGGCTGGGAATGTAAACAAAGCCACCGGCTGGGGTTGCTGGGGGAGGCTGCCAGGCTCTGTTCCTTGGACTTGCCTTCCCTCCTGTGGGGGCTGGGAAGAGAGCAGATTTCCTGGAAAACAACCCTTTTCCTGGAGCGTGTCCAGGGGAGCCCCTTAGTCTTGATCTGGAAAGCATTTAACGAGCCCAGATAAGGCCTGGGCGGCCCAGACTTTTCCTTTTGTTCTCTCTGTCCCAAACCTCCAGCCTGGGGAGGGGGCCTTGACCTCACAAGGGAAAGGCTTTCCTGCGTTGTGAGCTGGGCAGTGAGCTTCTGGGCTGCTCCCCTGGTGGCTGTGGGCTGGCTCTATCTCGGCCCACGGTTTCGGAGTCCTGCGTTCAGAGTCCTGAGGGCCCCAGCCTGAGCCTGTGAGCAGGAATAAGCACTGCGGTAACCGTGGAAAGGCCACGGGACCGGGAGTCCTGAGTCCTCCCTGGGCGACAAGCCCCTGAACCTCCAGGAAGCTCCCGGATCCTCATCTGTAAAATGGGCTGAAGCACATGTCTTACCCACTCTGCAGCGTTATGACGAGGATCTTTGGAGACAGCAAAGGGCGTGCGAAAGCATTTCATAAACCATTAAGCCACACCGGTGTGAGGGGCTATTGTTTCATCTTTATTTTGCAAATGAGTTTAAAAAAAAAAAAGACACACATGTGCCTCAGTTCTCCTGGACACAAATGGTGAGGGGTGCTTTCCGCGTTAGTGCCCCGGGAGGGAGGTGTTCTCGCTGCTCATGATATTTCCTGGAGTCCGACTTTTCTTTTCCCCTGATTTCTTTGGGCTGTATTATCAAGATGGAATTAACATCTCTTGGCCACATGTTTTTTTTTTTGTTTTTTGTGTTTTTTTTCCCTCTTGGTGGAACTCCGTGAAATAAAAAGTTTTTTGAACGGACAACTTCCATTACGTGCGGTCGCACTTTTTGCCTTTTTGGGGGGCTACTGGGAAACTTGTTTTCGCGGGAGGTCCTCTTGAGCTGCGTGGTCACTTTCCTGCCTCGGCAGGTATAGCACAGTGACTATGGTTGCATCTGTCTTTGAGACTCAAATTACACTCGTCATCCGGCACAGCGGTCGTTTATAGATTTGTTGGTTGTGGCTGGATCCTAGGATATACCTTACCATTGGTTTCTCGCAAGATCTCTGACAACCTGTTTTTTCCGTCATGTACATCTTTCTCCCAGTGCCTCCCAGTTGCAGAAGTTTTGCTCTGCTCTAATGCCGTGCCGTTTGCAAAGCTAGGAGGTGCTCAGCGCTCCTCATGTGGCTGATGTGGCTTGTACCTGACATTTTGTCCTTGTTTGTCCCGCAGGTCCTGGCTGTAAGTCACCATGGCTCAGCAAGCTGCTGATAAGTATCTCTATGTGGATAAAAACTTCATCAATAACCCGTTGGCCCAGGCCGACTGGGCGGCTAAGAAGCTGGTCTGGGTGCCTTCTGACAAGAGTGGCTTTGAGCCCGCCAGCCTCAAGGAAGAGGTGGGCGAGGAGGCCATCGTGGAGCTGGTGGAAAACGGGAAGAAGGTGAAAGTGAACAAGGATGACATCCAGAAGATGAACCCACCCAAGTTCTCCAAGGTGGAGGACATGGCCGAGCTCACGTGCCTCAACGAAGCATCGGTGCTGCACAATCTCAAGGAGCGTTACTACTCAGGGCTAATCTACGTGAGTGCGGGGCCGGGCCCAGGGCGCAGGGGGCGCGGGAGGCCCGGGTCTGTCCTGGAGCGTTGGGGGTCTTGAAGAAAGCTGCGGTGACATCCTCCAGCTTTGGCACGCGAACATCCTAATGGAATGTTGTCGCGGCATTATTTCACCTTTTCACGTAGCCCGAAACACGACAGGAAGCCTGTTTGAGACCACACATAGGGAGAACATCATGATGTATATGTGTGGGGGCCCACCCACGGGCCTTGGTCCTCAGTCTCGGTGGGGACAGGAAGGATAGTTCCTTCTAAAGCAAGGCACTGCCATGCCCTGGTTTCCCGCCTCGCTCCTTCCTCCTGCACCTCCTGGTCCCCTTCCCCCTCCCCATTTGCTCACTCTCATTTTGGAACCTCCACCATCTTGTTCTTTTTAGAGGCCTGTGGGTGTGGCTTAGTTCCCTGGGGAGTGTGCTTTGAGCGGAGATGAGGACTTGAACCTTTGGTCCGTGCCGCTTGGCGGTGCCCCTGCCCTGCCAGGCTTAGGGTCCAGAGAACAGCACGTGTAAAGGGCCCGGGGTGTGCAGCGAAGGCGCTGTCCCTTCTCTCTCTTTTTTTTTTAACGCTTATTTATTTTTGACAGACAGAGAGAGACAGAGAACTAGCAGGGGAGGAACAGAGAGAGGAGGAGACACAGAATCCCAAGCAGGCTCCAGGCTCTGAGCTGTCAGTTACAGAGCCTGACGCGGGGCTCGAACCCACAAACCGTGAGATCGTGACCTGAGCCGAAGTCAGTTGCTTAACCAACTGAGCCACCCTCTTTCTTCTGGCTTAGCAGGGCTACCTGTGCACAGAGACAGCTCCTCACCATAGCGTTTTCCCGTCTCCTGTGTAATAGGCTGCAAGGTCTTTCAGTCTTAGGGTCACAAAAGTTATTGCTAATTTCTTATTTCTTCTGTTCAGTGTCCCAGGTATTTCCTTCTAGTTTTGTCCCAGGTAGGGAAGAACTACCTGGCTCTTATTCCTAAAATAGCTCCTTGTTTAGGTATGTTGTTATGTTTACCTTGGCCTTCTTGGTCTTGGAGCTGAATGAAACAGTTCTCAAAACTTTGTTTGAATTGGAGGAAGAAAACATCTCGAGATGCTTACCACCCTCTCATTTCATAGATGGGAAGCCCAAGCCTCAGACCCAGGGGTCAGCTCATGATCATATACGCAATACAAGGAGGTGCTGGGCTCCTCCTGGCACACGGATGGCGAGTGGCCCCCACAGAGTCGGCCATTTTGTTTTCTATACAGTTTCAGGGTGACCTCAGCACATGTTTCCACAGGGCACTTGCCCTGCCATCCTGGACTGCTACTTCCGAGTGCCCTGCCACGTGCCAGAGTCCTCTGTGAAGTCCCAAACCTCTTGGATTGATTGCCCAGGAGTTCTGACCGGGCCAGCCGCATGCCGGGGCTGTGTTACCTTGCCGATTGCTAAATCGGTCCATGATAATGAAGTTCTTATGTCCTGCCGTTGAAGACCACCCCTTGGGGATGGGCCTGATTAGTCAGGAGCTACCAGAAAGGAAATACACAGAAGCGTCTTCTTGGAAAAGTCCTTTGTAGGCCAGCTTAGCCCAACCTGCTGATACGGCAGGTGAGGAGAACTGAGGCCTAGAGGGGGCAAGGGCCCAGTGCAGGATCATGCATCCTGAGACTGGAGCTCGGGGGTTTTTGACCCTCAGCCCAGCTATCTTTTCCTTGGTGAGAATGTCGTATGGACAGAATTAAAAGCCCCTGTCCCTAAGGATATTAACCACTGGAATTCAGAATTGGCGACTGGTAGAAAAACAGGGGGCCTCTGAGAAAGCATCGTTTGTCTGCTGGGGCAGCTGGGAGCCAAGTCCTATTGTCTGAGAGTGGGACGCCCCCCAGGCAGGCTCCACAGCAGATCGTGCCCACTCTGCTGTGCCCCTAAGCTGACACAGGCTCTGCTTGGTGAAGCAGGGCGATGAAGGTCACGGCACTTGGGGCCTCCAGGTCCTGGTTCAGATCCCTCCCCCACCACACGCCGCGGCTACGAGGAACCCCACTTCCTCGCAGGCGAGGACTCATGAGTGTGTGAACGCCAGCCAGCACCTGGCTCACGGCAGGGTCCGGACTGTGCCGCTGCTGCCGTTTGTTCTAAGTGAAGGTAGCTGTTCCTCTGCGTGGCCTTTGCTGGGGGTCTCTGTTCAGCTTGTGTCCTGCTAGGGATTTGCCGAGTGCGACACACATCAGGGGGGCGGGGCCTGCGCTCGCCTGCCTTAGCTGGCTGCAGTCTTCTGTCCCACAAAGGGAAATATTATTAAAGCGGGTTCAATGATGGTTGCTTCGTTTCTCCTCCGCTAGCGTGGGTTTCCCTCTGGAGGCAGGCAGGACTCTTTGGTTGGAGGCGTTCACTCCTGTTTCTGTTGCCTCCTGTGTGCCTCAGACCGGCCTCTTCCTAAGCATCCTCCCCGGAAGAGAAGTCCATTGTCTCCGCAGTCGCCCTAATGGGGACCCCAGCAGGTGCAGAGCTGTGGGGGGATCGGAGCCGCTGGGCAGGGGATGCCGCCTCATTCACAGTCAACCTCTCTGCACACGACGCTCCAAATTGCGACCGGGGAGCCTTTGTGCAGCATGTTCGCCTGGCATTGTGGGCGGCGTGGCTAATCCTGTGCACAGCTGCTCTGTCTGTTTCCTTGGGGGGTGAGGCCCCGGGACAGGGGGCGGCTGGGCACAAAGAGCCTCTGTGGCCCGTGAATGGAGCAGCTTCCTGGCGTAGCCATGTGGGAGCAAAGCCACTTGCTCGGTGTCCGTGCCTCCGCAAGCATCGAGAGGGAGGCTCGCCATCAGGGCTCCTTCCTCCCACCTGAGCTGCTGGGCTCACGGCTGCTGGTTTGATGGGATTAGCCCAGAGAACTTTGAAGGTCTCCGGAGAGAACCGTCCACAGGACCATCTGCCCACCCAGCTGTCAGAAAGCCTTGTCCCGGGAACCCCTGGTCCCCTTCTGCTGTCATGACCAGCTGTTTGCAAACATCTGGCTCGGAGGCACGCCCTAAAAGTGTGGCCATGTGTCCTTGGCTTTCATCGGGCCGAGTTCCTAGAGTGTGGGTTTTCTCAAACCCCAGGAACAGAGCTCAATTGTTTCTGAGCTCCTGGGATGACCTCACTGCTCCCTGGCCTTATCTCATCCTGGCCCGACAGTCCCATGGAGGAAAAACCAGAAGTCCCCTGCTTTCCTCTTATCTTCCTGTGATACCCGCGCTGCAGGTGGCCCACACCACGTGTGGCCTTCTCTGCTTCGGAGCTTTCCTGGTCCCTTGTGAAAGAGTCGTTGGAGGGAAAACAAATGACTGATTATCCCAGGAAGAAAGAAAATTGAGGGCCCCGAGTCCCCGCCTCCAAACAGAAGAGGCAGCCAGATGCACTTGGTCCTTTCCAAACTTGGCTGCTCTTCGGCCTGCAGACCACTGTGGGTTACTGGGTCCCTCTGGAGCTCCGCTTTTAGTTTCATCTTATCTTGGAGAGAGTGAGCCAGCCTGTGCACCGGCAGGAGAGGAGCAGAGGCAGGGAGACTGAGAGTCTTAAGCAGACGCCATGCTCTGCGGGAGCCTGACACGGGGCTCGATCGATCCCGCGACCCTGGGATCATGACCTGAGCCGAAATCAAGAGGCGAAGGCTTAACCGACTGAGCCACCCAGGCTCTCCTGGAACTCTGCTTTGAGTCTTTAACTTCTGTTTGGAAAGTCCACGTGCCATAGCCCTTGGCCGCAGCTGGAAAGGGCTTTGTCCTTGCGACTAGTTCCCGTGTGGAACCTGTCTTGGGGTTCAGCCACAAGACCCATCTTCCGTTTTGGCAGGAGCGGAGAGGGCAGGGCGGGATGGGGCTGGGTTGACACATAGCACAGTGCCCTGTGGGTGTTGGCTGCTATTGGACCGAGGGGCACAGCCGTGGACAGTGAGGGTGGAGGCCACTTGTAATGAGGAAAACAAAAAGATAGGAGTTCAGAGAACTGGCCTCTGACCGGGGAGGTCTGGCCTGGGGAGGGGGAGGGGGAGGGGGACACCAAGGGCTGCTCCCAGCTTTGTGGTTAACTGCTTCATGGCTTTCAGCTGTCACTCAACAGAGTCAGGGCTGCAGGTGTGTGTGAATCACAGCTTTGCGTGGCTGCTTCTGGAACTCTGGTGTGTTGTCCTCGGAAGAGGGGGCTTGGGCTGCGTCCCCCCCCCCATCTGAGCACCTACCACCTGGGTGGCTTCAGGAGTCATGCCCAACTTGTTCGGAGTCTGTCTTTTTTTTTTTTTTTTTTTTTTTTTTTGGCCCGGGAGACAGATCTTGGAAGACAAAGGAGCAGGTTATTAGAAAAAGAATTAGTAGTCACAAGTTAACACGAGTTTACCTTAAGCCCCTGAAGAAAGACAGAGCTGTCTGGCCAGTTGCCACTGGACCCTGCTTTCCTGACCTTCTCAGAGCTCTTCTCCAAGGCCTTCCTGGGTGCGTGCCAATCCTGAAAACTGCTCAGGGAGGCATAGAGTCCGGCTGTCCCCACTTTACAGATTGAGAAATAGAGGGAGAGGGCGGTTAAGAAACTTGGCCCTTGCTGGGATTTGAACTCAGGACGGCTGACTCTGGGGTCGGATTTTAATCCCATCAGGTCAGACTTGGAGTATTGGGTGTATTTTTGGGTGCCTCACGTGAAGGGTGTTGGCTAATCGGGCTCCCCCTTCTGAGAAGACTCGAGTCTTGGAGAAGGCTCACGGGGGACATGAAAATGGTCGAGTTTTTGAGGGATGCTCACGTGAATGTCTCTAGACGATTCGAGAGGGAGAGCTGTCAGCGATATACTAGCCCACAAAAGGTCTGGTCGGGGTTTTCCCGATGCTGGAAAAGTGTAGGCTTGCCTGTCTCCCCGAGAGTCCTTGAGGGCGTAATACGTTGTGTTTCTGCACAGTTTGCTTTTGCTGCAGCCCGGTTCTTTTCTCTCTGTGCATCTCGTGACGGCAGACACATCTCTTATTGTCCCTGGATCTGAGTTTTGTCACTGGACTCGTACCGTCTGCGCAGCTTGCCATGGCTCTTGCCCGAGGCACCTGCTCGTTGGCGCACAGAGCTGGCAGCGGTCACGCCGTCGGGGGAGCACCCTTGCTGAGTGAGCAGAGATGGTGCCGGTGCCCGTGCCCCCGCAGCGGGCCTGGCAGGGCGCGGCACAGAGAGTTAGGGCGTCCCGGGGTGCCTTCACAGCAGCCCGAATCCGGGCCTTGGTGGCAGATAACTTTGCCACCCAATTTGTACCCCCTTGAGAATCAAGACTGCCTAACCCTTTCCTGTTTGCTGCTCTTTTCTTTAGACCTATTCAGGCCTGTTCTGTGTGGTCATCAATCCTTATAAGAACCTGCCCATCTACTCCGAGGAGATCGTGGAAATGTACAAGGGCAAGAAGAGGCACGAGATGCCCCCCCACATCTATGCCATCACAGACACTGCCTACAGGAGTATGATGCAAGGTGAGTGCCTTGACCTTCCCTGTGGCTCAGTCTTCATGTGCAGCCTCGTGGACACCCTTGCAGGTGCTCATCCACATTCACGGTCACAGGGATCTAGGGCCTGGATTGGCGTTGGTGATGGCACAGTGCATCGTGGAGGTCTCTGAGCCAGTGTGAGAGCCGAGGCCAGTGGCTATCAAAGGGCATGTTTATATGTTGAGAGAACATTCTAGAAGCTCTAAAAATAGAGTTCCTAGTTATCGCAATTTCTCATTCTTGTCAAGATCCTCTGTGCCAGTCTCCTCATTTACAGGTCCCTTCTACCAGGTACTGCTTTTTCCTCCTCGTTTTTCATGTCTTTTCTCTTGTTGCTTCCTCACAATCTGGAAACGCACTTGAGGTTTTCTTTTCTTTTCTTTTTTTTTAAAGTTTATTTATTTATTTTGACAGGGAGAGAGAGAGGAAGCATGAGCAGGGAAGGGGCAGAGAGAGAGGGAGAGAGAGAATGAATCCCCAGCAGGCTCCGCACTGACGCGGGGCTCGAACTCACGAATTGTGAGATCATGACCTGAGCCAAAGCCCAGAGTTGGACGCTTAACTGACCAAGCTACCCAGGTGCCCCTTAACTTTTTCTTATCTTTAAGAAACAGACACTAAGTCTCTCTTGGATTCTGCACCCCCCCCCCCCAGCTTGTGTCCACTCTCTGTCTTCTCACACTGGAACTTGAGAGAGGAAGTACCACACCCCGCTGGCCCTAGCACTTCTCCACTCTGACAAAGGTTACTCTCCCTGTGTTGCTGTTTCCACAGCTCTCGCGTGTTCTCATCTTACCTAACCTCTCCCCAGTGTTGGACAATCTTGACCGGCCCTTGTGACAGCCCTTCCTTCCTGTGTGACCCTCTCTCTGCTTCTCCTGATCTCTGGCCCCCCCTCCGCGCATCGGTGTTCCTCATGGTCTCACCGCTTGCTCAGCTGTTCCCCTGGATGACAGACCCATCCAGTTGAGCGCCTTGACCGGCACATTCTGGGAGAGGATCGGAACCGTCGCCTGATTGATGCTGGCCCTTTGCTCCTGGCTGCCATTTCTCCGTCTACCCAGCCACCCGCGCCCAGCGGTTCCTCTGCTCTCCTCTCTCTCTTTCTCCCTCCTTTTCTCAAGTCCATTAGCACTTTCTATGGGTTTTATCTCTTCATATTTACGACCCCCTTTCCCCTCTTTCGTCCCTTCGCCCTGACCTCAGTTCTGGCCTCTGCAGGGTTTTGCCTGCACTGTTGCTGTGACCTCTTAACCTTCACTCTTTTTTTTTTTTTTAATTTTTTTTCAACGTTTATTTATTTTTGGGACAGAGAGAGACAGAGCATGAACGGGGGAGGGGCAGAGAGAGAGGGAGACACAGAATCGGAAACAGGCTCCAGGCTCCGAGCCATCAGCCCAGAGCCTGACGCGGGGCTCGAACTCACGGACCGCGAGATCGTGACCTGGCTGAAGTCGGACGCCCAACTGACTGCGCCACCCAGGCGCCCCTTAACCTTCACTCTTTTTTTTTTTATTTTTGGGACAGAGAGAGACAGAGCATGAACGGGGGAGGGGCAGAGAGAGAGGGAGACACGGAATCGGAAACAGGCTCCAGGCTCTGAGCCATCAGCCCAGAGCCCGACGCGGGGCTCGAACTCACGGACCGCGAGATCGCGACCTGGCTGAAGTCGGACGCTTAACCGACTGCGCCACCCAGGCGCCCCTAACCTTCACTCTTAATAGAGCCCTCCCTCTGCTTTTGACAGAGGGTCATCTTTCTAGAATGCATATCTGATCAGACCCCCTGATTCAAAATCTTCAAAAGTCTCGAAAAGGCTCCTCCGTGGCCCCAGAGGCAACTCTGCAACCCGCCAGCAGCATGCAGTGCCCTTTGTCATCGGCTTTCCACTGCCTGTGACTTTCCTGCTATGGGGACCTCATCCGTTTCTCTACCAGGGCTTTCTGCTTCAGGCCACCTGGCCCGTGCCAGCTGCCTGTAGTGCCTGGCAAGTCCCTACTCCCTTGTGAAAGACCAGACTGAGGCATTCCTGCCCTCCAGGGAGGATGTCTGGACTAGATTTGGTGATCCTTCATTTGACTTAGGTGCTCACAGACTTGTTTTTCCCTCCTAGACACAGACAGGGCCCATGTTGCCTTTATATTCTCGAGCTTAGCCAGGTGCTTGGCCTATGGCGGCATGTCAATGTCATTCTGAGTCAAGCCCAACTTCCAGGCCGGGCTGTATTCCCAAACCTCATACTGATAGTGCTTTTCCAAATCCGAATACACGCGCCTGCCTGTTTCCTTTAAACTTGGCCACGAAGCTGGGCAGTGGTGATAGAGAACCTTGCTGTATTAGCAGCTTTATCTGTGGCATAGTGGTTTGAAGGGGCGGCCCGCGGGTCTGTCTCGTGTCGTACACATAGTTGTTGTGGGGAAGGCATTTCATTGCCAAGCTCAATGCATTCTGCAGCACGTACGAGTTTGGCCTAGCCTTTGGCTTATGTTTACATCGATGAACATTTCTTGGGGAAACCAGCCCATTACTTTTAAAGTGGGATGTCTGTTTTAAAGTGCTAACTAAAGCAGTCTGGTGGGAGAACATTCTGTGAGATTCCAGAAGAGCCTGAGTCTGTGTCTCTAGAGGTTATGAGTCAGTTTTCTCCTAGCTGTCTTAATTGGCCCAGTGCAAGTTCACCCCAGAGTCTTCCTGAGCTCTGCGTTGCTGAATTAGGGCACATTCCCACACCCGGATCCTGGATTTGAACGGTTTTCTAGCATGTGGCCTTCCTTTACTTTCGGGCAAGCCATTGTGGCAAGGGCAATGTCATGATGTGGAACGTGGCACCAGCAGCTGGGGATCCTTAGAACTGGACTCCCAGCCTTTCTTCCCATGTCTTGCGTGACTCCTTCCTAAAGAGATTTGCCCAATTTTTATCCAGCAATAAAAAAAAATTGAGGAGCACAAGTCAGCTCCATAGGTTGGAGATAATTGAAAACCGGAAAGGGATGTCCAGGAGGCTGGAGCTTTCCTTCATGTTGACCAGGAAGCTTTGGCCCTAACAGAATGGTCTTGATAGGAAGCGAGGGGCTTCCCAAATTACGAGAGCAAGTGGGTGGGCGTTTCATCCTTTGGAGACCAGGGATGCCAATCCACTGCGGGCCCAGGAAGACAGGGGCCTTGGTGCTTCTTTTTAACGATCTGCGGGAGTTCAGGCCCACGTAATTTCTAACCCTCCGTCTGAGAGGTTTTCCCTCACCTTCTGCGTGATGCTGGACTCGCTGCAGCCCTGAGCCCCCACGGTGACCCACTGAGAATATTTCCGAGTCCCTTTTCGCTGGGCACAGCTGACCTGCCAAGCAGTTAGCCACAGGTCTCTTGTTCTTGGAGCAGAGAGGAAGTTACTTAACAGGACTCAATTATGGACAGTGGTACCTCGGGGTCAGCGGGCTCTGAGATGAGCTCCTTGGCACTGGGTTTGGGGGAAAACAGGGTTGTTCTCTGCTACTCACCTCTTAAAAGGCACAGCCAGATAGTTCCTTTTCTGCTTTTTCCCTAAACAGGAACTAGAAAAAGGTTTCCTCCCTGAGCTGCCTGTGGCTTATGACATACTAGCATTTATTCTGCAAAATAGGGTAGTTGGTGGCTTTGTCTGGGGACTTTTATGAGATGAGCTCTTTGCCTGTTCCCGGGACCTCCCTGCCTTTCATCTCTTAAACGCTCTGGTTTGCCTCAGTCCTATCGTATGCCTCTTGTCCCGCAGTTAGTATTAGTGGTGTCCATTTTCACTTTCAAGAGCAGCCCAGTTTGGGTGATAAATTCTATGGTCACCCTACCTATTTGTCAGAGTGAGCCAGGGCTTCTCAAACTTGGCAACTCTTGACTTTGGGGCCGGGTAATTCTCTGCTGGGGGTAGGGGGCTGGTCCTGTGCATTGTAGATGTCTAGCAGCAACCCGGCCCCTTTGTACTAAATGCCAGCGGCACCCTCCCTCTCCATTGTGACAACCAGAAACGTCCCCAGACTTTGCTACTAGATGTTCCCTGGGGGGCAAAACTGCCTGCACTTGGGAACCACCGGACTGAGCCCTGCAGAGTGGTTTTATTGAGTGTCGGCTTCCGTGGGTCAGTAGTGCCTCCGCCTTGCCAAGGATCCAAGACTCAATGCCAAGGGATGCTGCTGGGATTGATTAGTGCTGTCTGCCGTGGGCACAGGATGGGGCATGGCAGCCTTTGGCACCCTGGATTAGTCTGTGGAGAGAGGAGGTAGAAAGTGCCGGAATACCAAGAGGTTTAGTGCATTACTCTGGCACTGGAGACCCTGGCAGTCCAGGCGGAAGGATAGGATGTGTTTGCATGCAGACATCTGGGGCCGTGGCTGTAGAAGAAGACAAGCTGCCACCGTGTCCGATTGCGCGGCTGCAGCAGGTGTCCTGGGAGTTCAGGGGAAAGTGTGGCCACCCAGGCCTGGGGTGGTCGGGGAGGGACCGGGGAGGCCGGCTCCTGCGGAAAGGCTGGCAGGTGTGCGTCAACAAGTGGTTACAGTGTAGCCCAGACGTGCCTGGCAGTTCTGTTTGTTTTAAGCCTCGACCTTGGGTTTAATTAAAGTTGCGGTGACTTGGTCGGTTCACCCTCCCAACCCTGGCTTCTTTTCCACGTATGTTGCCGTGGCCATGAATGGGTTCTTCCTGCCTCAGGGATTGAGCCGGTCCTTGGTCCTCGGGATTCCGTAAAGGGCCGCTGGACGAGAGCATGAACCCCTTGCTGGGCAGGTGATAGCGCTGTGGGGCATGAGGGCACGTCCCGGGGCAGGAGCAGCACGTGGCCTGTTGAAGGCGCCATGGGGTTGGGAAATGGCACCCCGGGCTCCCGGCAGGACCTGGCGTTCCGGGCTCTCCCTCTGGGGGTCAGGCTGTGTGCGTGTTCTTAGGGGAGAACCGACCAGTGAAAGAATCTGACTTGAGCGCAGCTCTCTCCCCAGCGAAAGCAGAAAACCTCTTCTGTGCCGATTAGGTAGAATGCCAGGTCCGGTTCGCTTTCGGTGACTTCATGGTATTTTAATGAGCTCCCAGCGTGTCTGGGGGAGTGGCAGTGGGGTCTGCTTTCATTCCAGGCCTAAACTAATCTGAGAACTATTTAACCCTTTGCTCTGGGCTAATCCCACCTCTGCCTCTCAAGCTGCCCGGAGAAGCGGCTGGTGCCCCAGCAGCTGCTCAGAGTGTCCGGCGGGTGTCCGAGCGCCCTCGGCGGCAGACTGACCTCCGGGGTGACCCAGGGGTGGAATTCTAGCGCTGTCTTCGTATGTGAGTGTGATCCCTGTAATTCACCGGTGAAGGGACAGGCCCAGAGATGAATGCTAACTGACTTGCCCAGTCAGCGCCAGAGACCAGGGCCTCCTGATTCCGTCCCCCCCGTCCCGGTGCCTGTCCCCCAGGGGCACCATTGCCCCTCGCTCTCTGGCTGGCATTTGGAGGACTTCTGTGTGTCTGGCTGGCTGGAGGCCCTCGTTCCTTCTCCACACTCTCTCTGCCAACTGCTGCTGTTGAACTCTCTGCTTTCCGAGGCCTTTCTGAGGGGAAAAAAGCGCCAAGCGGGGGAGGCGCTGGGGAAGTGTTTCGCGGGGACAGGGAAACATGACCGTGAACACACGCACCGGGACAGGCGGCCGAGGAAACCACAGATGGGATGACTCCACTTAAGCAGGAACGTGCCGGCCAGGGGGCTCGGGCCCTGCCAGAGAAGCACTACCGTGCACACAGAGGCCCCCGCCAGCCGCAGGGAGGTCTGGGGCCAGGCCCCGAGTGCCCACGTGTGGTTGCCTTCCCCACGGGCGCGTGCCCCCTGCCCGCAGGTGGTCTCTGTGCACCAGACTTGGGCCCACCTGGAGGAGGTCCCGAGAGGCAGGTGAATGAACTTGAGGAGGAGGGAGAGAGCCTAGCACAGAGCAGGGAGCCTTGCCTCGCCTTAGGGCTGCGGGGCTGGTGGGGGCGGCTTTGACACAAGACGCGGCACGGGTCACCCATGCCAGCAGCCTCAGCTTCAGGAGGAACTCGTCTTGTGAGCCAGAGGTGTGGTGTGGAGAAGAGCGGCTGGGGTTGCCCTCGATTTGGGTTCCTGACTGATGGGGGACTGCTGTCACTGAGCCTTCCTCCTCTTGTCTGCCTCTTGGCTCAACGAAAACGTACGTGGGGTGGGGGGGGTGGTTTGCGGGGATGAAACGAGGGGCCTGGCCTGCAATCAGTTTTTGACTTCACCGTCTCTGCCCTCCACGTCCTGCATTCTTTCCCTCCACACTCCCACTCGCTTAACGGAGGTGATCGCCAAATGCTCGCTCCAGGGCAGGCTTCTTAATCTCCTCCGAGAGCAACTCGGGAGAGTTCAGGCTCTGGTAGCAGTGTGCATAGGAAGTGACTCGTCAAAGCCACCTTCCCAGCAGCGGCCGCAGAGCACACAGGCGTGCGCGGGCAGACGCGGTCTCCGACTTGGCCCGTCTTGTCCGTGGCCCCCAGCGGGCAGCCGGAGGCCCGCGGGTCGACATGGCTTCGGCGGGGCTTCAGGAAAACGTTGTGCACTCAGAGGTGGCTCTTTTCAGCAGTGCTGAAAGGGATCCTCTGTTGACGTAAGGTGGGGACCCCGGGGGTGGGGCATGCTGTGACAAGCGACCCTGGGCCCAACTGAGCCTGGATGGGGTGGGGGTGAGGTGCTGTTCTACAGCCCCTCGCAGGAGGCTGCTTGGTCGGGTCCCCCAGTAGGAGAGCCCGGTCCTCAGAGTGAGGCTGCTTAATTATAATGTGGTCGTGCCTATCCGTCCCATTTCTGTAAAATGTTCTTTCTAGAAGAGGAATCTGCGGTTCGTGGATCCTTTTCAAGGATTCGGCTTTATTTAGGCTTACTTTTTTGTTTGGCTTTGAATCTAACCCAGTGGGTCCGCTGGGGTTTGCTCTGGGCCATCTGCAGTAGGAGGCGAGAAGGAGGTGCCCTCCGGGAACCTGAAATTTTGAGGGTGGTCCAAAGCGTGGCTCAGTGTATCCGTCACTACCCCTCTCCAGCCCACAGACGAACAACCAGAAGGCACCTGCAAAGTCTGTAATGGCCCAGGAGCTTTGTGCTTTTAGCCTCCCTGGACACGCCCCTCCTCTCAGCCTGTGAATGCCGCTTACCGGCTGTGTTTCTTGCTCTGTCCAGTTCTGGCTCAGACTCCAGCAGAGTCGTGTTCCGGTAGGTCAGGACTGATCGTCCGTGTGTTCAGAGGAATGGGTTGCTTTCCTTGCCCTGCCTGATTTCAGGAATGAAGCTGTCTGATGAGAACAGGACAAAGTCTCTAAAACTACAGAGTAACAGAGCTGAAAGGGTGCCGGCGTGAAAGTCAGGATTCTCTAAGTGGCTTCCGTCAAACTCCTTTGGTCTTGACCGAGGCTGTGGGCCCGGTGGCCACCTTTGCCACGAACTCTGAGGACCCTTGATGTTCTTTTGGCCAACAGGCAGCTCTGGCCGGGGCTGAGGCCGTCATTCCAGCCAGACTTGGGGACTCGATGAAGATCCGGTCCCCACCCTTTGCTGGTCCACAGACACACTAAGCTGAAAGCCAAGGACAGAGGCCAGGCCCCAGGAGCAAATTCTGGCCTGACAGTTACCGACACGCCTTTCATTTCGTTGGATGGCCCCTTCTCGAGGCGACCGGGGCCACTGGCTTCTTCGGGGCGCAGCTCCACGTGCTATAGCCGCTCGCCTCCCAGCACCCGTGTTCCTGCTGTCCTCCACCAAGCCTGACGACACTCATCACGAGGGCATTTCTGAAAGCCTGTTTGTGCTCTGATGTGGGGCCAAGTGGGTCCTGAGCTTTGCCTGGCCAAGTCCCTCATTCCTGGTGCCCCACTGTCCTTCCCTCCCATGTTTCCCTTCGTCCCTCCTGGACAGTGGAGCTGTGACCTGGGGCTCTAGTGGGCCTAGCCCAGCCCCCCTGCCTGTCTCTCCTTTGCCCTGAGGGGAAGGAACATTGTTTAAGAGCAAGGCAGGCTGGCCTTCCAGCGTTTGGGACACGGTCTCTCTGGGCGGCCAGGTGGCATTTGCTGTGAGATGTCGGCACTCACGTGTGACGTTCGAATTTCCTTCCACCCTGACAGACCTGCCAGGGCTGTCTCAGCAGCCGCCCCACACTCCCAGCCCCGCCCAGGGACAAGGTGTCCCAACGACCAGCAGTGGCTTCTAGCAGGTCTGCCCGCACCCCGGGAGTCACCGGTGTGAGCAGCTAGGTGCCTTTCGGCCGAAAGAGGACTTGTTTGGGGCCTGGCCTGCCCTCTACCATGGTGAACGTTAAGTGCGGTCCCTGGGGCTTCTTTCTAATTATCGAAGGTGCCTGATGGGGGAGGCGCCCGTTCTCGGCCTCCCGCAACGACAGACCTGGGCCTACTCGGCGGGGGTTCGGACACAGCCGCGCCTGGGGGAGTGTGTGGGTGGAGACACTGGGCCGCATCCAGCTGCTTTCTGGCCGAGGTTGCTGCTGACCTGGCATCTTCCTGGTCTGGACCTACCCGCGTGCCTTGGCGAGACCGTTGGCACCTACCGTGCTGTGTGCTTGGGAGTCCCTGGCTGCGGGCGGCGAGGCGGGCGGTCTGCCAGAGGCTCCACGACACACGGGGCCTGAGGCTCAGCATCGGCCTGCGGCCCGTGTCGACGTGGAGCATCATTCTGCCTTTCTCACCTCTCTCCTTGCCTCCCAAGCACCTGCAACCCGGGTGAATGGGTCTGGCTTTGGAGAAAGTACCAGGTGGGTCTGTAAGGCCCCCGGAACCCTTTCTGAGAAAGCAGACGGCTCCTGCTCTGCAGCGTTGCTGGTGGCCGAGCGGCCTGCCCTGTAGGAAGCATCCACAGGGAAGAACCGGACACCCGGAGGCCCGGCTTCGTGGCCCAGCTTGCATGCCTTTGACAACGTAGGAGGGTTTCCGGGACTCGGTGTCCTGCCCTCTGAACGGACTTGTTTGAGCCAGATGTTCCCCGGGGCCTTCCCAGCCCCCAAGTTCTGAGCCTGAACCCACAGGTGTCTCCACGTTTCATACTTGGCGAAAGCTTTGCCCTGTGGCCCACGAGAGCCCGACACTCCACGGGGCTCTTGAGAGAACCGACCCCGGAGTGCAGGCCTTTGCACTTTGTTCCCGGGCGACACTCTGCAGGGTTCGCACCGTGAGCCACCCTGGGGTCTCTCTGCGGTTTTCGTGATGGGCACATGCCTCGGTGGGGGAAAGTTTAGGCCTGCTTGTCACGGGTCGCCCCACACTGGTGTGCACCCGACCTGACACTGCCCTTCGTTTTCCTTTTTCTTGGCCCATCTCCACTGCTCTAGAAGCCTGGTTGATCTGAAGACGGGTCCCGAGGGCAGGGCGTTCCTCAGGTGTGCCCCCCGAGAGCAACCGGCCCTCGGGAGCCCTTAGCTCAGTGAGCGTTTGATGAGTCAGTCCCGGCAGCGGCTGTTGGTGAAGCAGGCCCGTTCTCTTCCTTGTGTACTTCCTGTCGGGGCTGATGTCACCACTCTGCGAGCCTTGTGGCCTTTTATGGACAAGAATCGCAGCTCCTCTCAGTGAGGAAGTGAGCGATAAAGCCCCTAGCAGAAGTCTGTACCTGGGGTGAAATACCTGTGGTCAGGTTTCCCCTCCTCCCACCTGAGCTGGGCCTCCTGAGCCGGCTGGAAACACCTGTCCCGGGCTGGAGGCCTGTATCACCTCTGAAAGGCCTCAGGGCATTTTGGGTTTCAAATAAAATCGGGAAAGGGAATGGCCCCATCAGTGAACATGTAACTTAAAACCTTTTTTGTGGTTGTTCTGTGGAGGGTGCACAGGGGAGGTGCAAAGGGCCTGGGGTTATTAAGGACAACGTTTCCAGGCGTCTGTGCTGTACCACGTGCTTCAGGCACCCATGTCATTCAGTCCTTAGAGCAGCCCTGCTGGTGAGGCCCTGGCCTCCGATTCCGAGAGGTCAAGGGGCCAGGCATCTCTAGGGAGAGTACAGAGTGGAAATCAGAACGCTGTCCTCTCTCTTCTGTCAGTGCTCCAGACACACAGGTAGTGGTTGTCTAAGTGTGCTCTAAGGAGCCCTGTCTCCACCACCGAGGCAGCTCTGGTGTTTATCTCCCGTTCTTCAAGTTGGAAATTCAAGAGTTTATCTGAGAGCAAGTTGCTCTTAAAGAGTTGAAAACCACTAGAGAGAGGTTTTATAATCCCATCTCTACCTAACCCCCACCAAGTTAGGGGCTGGGCAGGAGAGGTTAGGGGCCACAGTCAGGCTGATGCCTTCATCCCTGCAGGGAACCTGTTTCTCAGAACTGGATTGCCTCTGATGGGTGCACTCGCCTGGTTCTGGGCCATAGGGTTCCTGTCGTCTTTCTGTCTGCCTGCCTCCTCCTGGTGTGGCAGAAGGAAGGGTGTTTTCAAATAAGCCTTCAGTCCCTATAGGCCCAGATAAGGACTTCAATCACAGCAGAGCGGCCTGAGGGTGCCTGGGTGGCTCAGTTAGTTAAGTGTCACACCTCGGTTCAGGTCATGATCTCGTGGTTCATGACTGTGAGCCCCACATTGGGCTCTGTGCTGACTGCTCAGAGCCTGGAGCCTGCTTTGGATTCTGTGCCTCCCTCCCTCTCGGCCCCTTCCTTGCTCATGCTCTGTCTCTGTCTCTGTCTCTGTCTCTGTCTCTCTCTCAAAAATAAATAAACAGTCAAACAAAAACACAGCAGCCTGAATTCTGGAGTGTCTGTGTGCCACGAGGTTACCTTGTGGGGAAGGTCTTACGGAGTGGGTGTTAAGGAGGGTCCCCGCTGGAATGCACGGGGGGTCTGGCCGAGTAAACTGAGGCAGAGAGCTTCCTGGTTGCTGAGAATTCTAACCATCCCCGTACCCAGAAGAGCTTCCGAGCTGAGGAACAAATCCAGAAGCACTAGGAGAAAAAACACACGCAAACCAGGGACAGTGCCCGCCTTGTCCCCTGCCTCCTCCTGTGAGGCCGCAAGATAACAGACCCAAACCCACTGTAGGAACTGAAAAGACCTTTCCAGACTTACGGGGCCATGGTGTCCTTTCACTGCAGGCAGGTGGGTTTGGGGCCCCACGGGGTAGAGACCAGAGCTGAGGAGACGAGAGAGGCCTCCATCAGTTTTTCTCTGCAAAAGCGTTTGCCCAAAAGAGTATTCTGGCAAAGCGGATCCAGACTTCTTTATAAAATGAGAGCATTGGAGTGTGTCCTTGCGGGCCGTGTTGACAGTGGTGCTTCAGGGATTGGGGGTGAAGGGTCAGGAGAGGAAGGCCTGGAGGAGGTGAAGTGCATGGAGGCCGCCTAGCGTTTGGGTCCAGAATCGGGAATTGAAGCATGTTCAGGCCTCTGTGCGTGCCACCCGTGTGCGCATCTGCGTTCGTGTTCACGCACACCCACGTCCGTACCTGTGTGTCCACGGGCGTGGGTGTGCGCGTGCCCGCGAGTGCATGGGCCCGCACACAGCCTGTCCACGGCTCTGCGCGGCTGTGTGTCTGCACGTGTGTGTGTTTGCGGGCTCTGCTTCCTGTTGTTCGGCAGCTCAGCATCTGACACACAATCAGAGGAATTCTAGCCATCCCAGGGACGGGGCCTGGGCAGCCCTGGGAAAACGGTTCCTTCTGGAAGGGATGGGGATGTTTCCTTTTATGGTAGCGTCGGCCGCTGCTGCCTTACGACTTGCCAGCCCGCGCAGGTATATTCTTGCCCAGTTGTGGAGCAGTGACTGAACGTGTCCGCGGCGGGGGCTGGCCCCACAGGGATGTGAGGGGGTGGGGGTGGGGGCGCCAGGGCCTGGGATCACAGCCGGGTTTGCTCAGACCTTGCTGGTGGCCACGCTGTCCTCAGGGGGCGGGTGCTGGGGACTTCCCTGTCCTCCCCAGCCCTTAGCCCCTGCTCCCTCCCTGCCCGCCCCCCCCCCCCCCCCATCTTCCGGAGACCCTGCAGAGGCTCCCTGGGCCCTTGCTGCGTGGTCTTGAGGTCGATCTTGAAGGACCTCGTTTGGTGGGAAAGTTGAGACCAGGGGCTGCTCTGAGAAGGTGCCCAGTGGTGAGCAGGGTGTGGGGTGTGTGGGTGGAGGTGCCTGGCTGAGTTCCCTTGCACCCCCACACTGTTGATGTTTGCTAGGGGGCCAGAGGGAGGGCTGCGGGGGGGGGGGGGCGCTGCTGTTTGTGTTGGGTGGGAGGCTTATTCTTGCCTCTCTCTGTCTGGTTGTCCTCTTTCCCTCCCGAGAGACCCACAGACAAGGGCCGGAGACGTGTGTGAACGCATACGCGCCGAGATTGGGCACGTTGGAGGCTCTCCTTGCCAGGAGGCAGGTGACCTAGCTGAGCGGTGTCTGTTGCTGTTGAACAGCTAAAGCCGTCTCCTGAGGCCGTGAACACAGTGAGCCATGAGTCACTCTCCCGTCGTCCCATCCTGCAGGGCCCTGGCCGGCCAGTGGCAGCCAGTGAGCGTGTCCTTCCAGACCACCAGCGCTGGTTTCTGTGCAGCACCGCGAATTCTGATTGTGGCTGGTCCTCCTCTGAGACTCCTCAGCCAGTGCTTTTCTACTGGGGCTTGACTAGCAGTCCTCTGTTCCTCCTCATTAAGGACTCCCACTTCGCGATGGGGAAGTAGATAGCGGCCATTTGCGGAGCTCGTCCTATTGACGTGCCGGTCCATCCGTTACATGTGTTACTTCTGTTTTCCACGCTAATCCTGTCAGGGAGTTAGTAGCATAGTTACTCTATGGATAAGGAAACCGAGACTTGGGATTTACAGACCTCAAGGTAGCTCACATATCAGTCGGATTTGACCTCAGGGAGTTGAGGGGATTACGCAGGGTCGGGTGAAAAGGGGAAAAACATGAGTTTGTCTTCTCAGCCATTGCTTAGGGTTGGACATCCCGCCCTGAACCAGGTCAGCCCAGACGCCTTCCAGCATTTCTGTCAGACTTCACTTTCAAAGCGTGGTCGGTACTGTTCCTCCCGCACACAAGGGGCGCGAGCTGGTGTATCCTTACTTGCTAAGGGAGTCACAGCTGGGGACGGTCGTAGAAAGTTCCCGACGGCCAGGCCTAGAAGCCCAGGTTGTCCCAGACGCCGGTCAGAAGCTGTGATTCTGACATGTTTGCGTTCCTTCCGAGCTGCCCTTGAACCAGCTCGCTGAGCACTCCCACGTGCCAGACCCGGCACTGCTGCCCCTGTGCACGGGTGCTTGTCTCCCTGTCACGGGAGGAGGCGGGGGCTCCGGGAGCCCGTGCACGGGTCGGAGGTCCCACACACCCCGCGGCAGAGGCGGCCCTGTGCCCCAGCCTGGTGTGCCCGGCCCGCACCCAGCCGCCTTACCGACGTTGCCGGGCCTTATTTCTACGGCCCCCGCCCCAAGGGTCAGCGTAACAGGGCAGGCCTCCCCTCCGCCCTCGGTGCAGCAGACTCCTGGGGAGCTCTCTGGAGATGGGCTTTCTCGGAGGTGGTTTCCTGGGGGGGTGGGGCCGGGCAGTGAGGCTGGGCAGGCTGAGCTCCCGGAGTGGTGGGGGGAGGGGAGGGGCAGACGCCCGGCGACACTGCACCCGTCCGAGTGGGGCATCGGGTGGGTGGATGCCGGCTGGCGTGCGGGGCCCTCCGCAAGGGCAGCGGCCGAGACCTTCTGCTCCTGGGGAAGGGGCAGCTCTTCAGAAGCCTGACAGGGAGGCTTTTGTATCCGGCAGAAGTTAACCTGATGTCTTCTTTGTTTCAGACCGAGAGGACCAGTCCATTCTGTGCACGTAAGTGTTTCTGCCCGGGTGGCGGGGCCTCGTGTCACCCCCTGGCTTGTCCTTGCTGTGCGGACTCCTGCCGAGACCCAGGCTGCTGAGCTCTGCTCCCAGTCGGGCCCCTGCCCTTTCCCCATGGGATGGACCTCCAGGCCCCAGGTTAGCCGCTCAGCAGTCCCGTGGCACAGATAAGCTTAGTTTCGGGGCCAGACGTGGACTCCCCTTCCGCTTCCTCGTACCGTGCGGGGAGGTCCGTAGCAGAGAGAAACAGGAATCTTCTCCACAGAGCACAGTTGGGAACTGGTGGGTGCCTCCAGAGCACATTCCTTCTAGCTCTGAACGGTGGCTTTCTTTACCTGCTTTGAAGCAGACACCGGGGCTGCTCGCCCTGGCCCCCGGCACTTACTGAGGAGATAAATAAACCCCACTGTGGGGGGAGTTGATGGTACAGAGCATTCCTTCAAGTGGTTTCGAAGGGACACGTGTAAGTGCCTTTGGCCCATGAGACAACAGCTGCCCAGAGCCGATCCTGAGACTTTGTGACAGCAAGCCTCCCAGGTTCCCAGGCCGGGCAGCGGGTCCGGGTGGTCTGCTGTCGGGCCTCCCGAGGCCCATGGGAAGCGGCCGGAGTGAGGATTCCAGAACTCAGCATTTATTCGCCTGTTCCCCCTCCTGCCGCAAGGGGTTGGGTCCCTCACTGACACCTAGCGGAACGGGAGGCGGTGGCCCGGGTGCGTTGCGCTTCAAGGCTTTGGCCGCGTCCCCCCTGAGAACTTTCTTGGCTCTCTTGGCAGGGGTGAGTCTGGAGCCGGCAAGACGGAGAACACCAAGAAAGTCATTCAGTACCTGGCTCACGTGGCCTCCTCACACAAGAGCAAGAAGGACCAGGTGAGCGCGGGCCTTCCTCCCTGAGGAAGAGCATCTCACGATTCGTAGTTCGGAGCGTTTGGGGGATCGAAGCAGAGGCCGGACCCTCTTTCCCGGGAGGCGGCAGCTCGGCCGTCTGGGGAGCGGGTCCGGTGGTAGCCAGCCCCCTTCTCCCCCGGCCTCCTAACTTTCTGAGTGGCTGTGGACACTGGAGACCCCCAGGCTTTGCGAAGCGGCGCTCCTGGCGTTTACGGCTAATTAGAGATTCCCAAACTCGGTTCTCAAGTTGTCGGAGACTTGGAGCCTCTCTGGCAGGCCAGCTTTTGAGCCCCTGCCTCCTCACCCTGCTGTTGAAATGCCTCTGGGTGGACGGTCCCCCAGTGAAGAGAGAAAGGGCAACTAGAAAGTCATCTCACTTCCCTTTTTCTCCCCCTCCCTCTTGATGGATTATGGTCGAACCCAGCAGTGTCCTCACTAGGTGAGCTTGCACGTTTACTGCACGTTCTGCACCAGGAATGCGTGTTCTGCCCATCGTGTGCCCTTGATTTATGTCTTTTCTCCTGAGCAGCTTTTCACTCCACACCGTTGTCACCTTCTGCGGCTAGACCTGTCCTCGTAGGCTCGGCTCACTGACTGTCTTGGGAGGAGGGGCTGGGTGTGACACGCGGTGACCTCTCGTGCACTCTGAAATGACAGCCCCCGCAGAGCGGGTACGGGCCCCATCGCCGGAGCCGTTCTCGGAAACTCTGGTCGTGCCCAGAGCTCCCTGTGCCCACGGCAGCTGTAAGGCCCCGGTGCAGAACCCCGACCGAGGTCCGGCGGAATGGGAATCTGCTGTCCCGGAGCCCCACGTGCTCGGTGTCTGGACCAGATGGAGTGGCCGTCCCCTCTCCTCTCCCCCCCTCCCCCCCCCCCCCCGCCACCTGCCAGCACTGTGCCAGTCAGAAGCAGCACCCGGAAGGCCCCACACTGGAGTGTCCCAGGGTTGGGGATGATCAGTCCTAAGCATGCCCGGGTGGTGCTCTCTCGCCTTTCTCTTAAGCACACACTCTTAGGCTTCCTTGTGAATTCCAAGTGCCCGTGGTGTCCCCTCAAGCCATCAGGGGGGACTGCGCCGTCTCTCCGTGGCTGCCCCTTGCCCCACGGGGGGCTCACGGGGAGCCGTGAGCAGCGTGTGGAAGTAAGTAGCGGTGTGTGTCTGTTGCATGCAGACCTGGGGTGTGTCCTGAATGTCCTAATGGGTACAGTCTTCTGGAATCGAACCAAAAGTAACTTTTCATGTGCCAAACTGCTCAAGACATTCTAAATCTTTTTCCGTGGGGCGTCAGGAGTTATATTTAGAAACTAATAAAGTTTCTCTTGCTCCCTGTCTCCAACCCCCATTTTCCATTCTCTTTAGGAGGCCTATTTCAAAAACAGAGCCGCGAGGCTAGGAATCCTCTAGCTGTGGTTTTCCGTCTCTGAATTTGCCATAAAATCCATTTCCCAACTATTCATTGAATGTCTAGTATGTGCCTGGGTCTCTGGAGGGTGACCTTGGAGTCCCTGCCCTGGAGGATGGGGGATAGGACCGCAGTTACAGAGTCAGAACATAGACGCGTGGGGCTTGTGTCTGGGACTCCAGCTGCAGAGGGGGGACGGCAGGCCCTGGGCGCCCCGCTCGGAGGAGACGGCCTGCTGGAGGGAGGGGTGATGAGGGGGAACAAACTTGTCACATCCTATGTCTCCAGTCACAGTGTGTGACAGACCACTCTGTCCCCAAGTGGAGAGATTGAATAGGTTGCCTCTGGCTTCCGATTACTGCTCAGGCCCTCAGTTGTAAAGGCCGCTGACAGTTTAGTGGAATTCCTTGCCTAAAGCTGTACAGTGATTTTCCACACACAGCTGGGGCACGAGACACTTGAACTTGGTTTATGGCTCTCGTATTCTGGAGCCTGTCACGGCACACTCTGGGCGACAGCTCTCCCTTGCAGTGACCCAGATGCTTCTCCCAAGGCTGCCCACCGGAGCGCCCCGACCTCACGAAGCCCACGGGAGGGCCGGGCTCCGGCCGGGGCTGCTGGTTGGCGAGGCACAGCGTGGGGGCGTGGGGGGGGGTGGGGGGGGCAGGGACTTTCCAGGTAGACTTCCCTAGGCTGAGCCGTGATCTTCGGCCGTCTTCCTCTTCCTCCCTCTGTTGTTTATATACTAGTTGGAGACCACTGGCAGAAACACCAGCCAGTGAAGCCCTTCAGAAACTGGATGGGTTAATTCTAGACCTAGAGCATATGTTACCGACAGAACCTCATAAGGTCATGGTCACGTGCAGATTTTATTGAGAAATAAAGGTCTCTTCCGTGCCCGGCTATGGGTCAATAAGGAAAAACCCATAGGTTAGCCACCACCATTGTCTGCACGGAGTTCGGCTCCGGAATCTGAAGTGGCTGCCCCCTAGTTGGCCGAGTGGGCCCACGTGCCACGGCAGCAGCGTGTGGTCCCACAACAGAGACCTTAGCGAGGCTCCCAAGCCAGGGCAGGCGGCAGGCTCTGGTGGGGACCGTGGTCCCATCGGTCTGCGGAAACAGGAGCGGGAGTGGCCCAGCCAGCCTAGTGGCCCGGCCCGTGCTCTGCGAGGAGCGTCTTAGTGGGTGGGGGAGCGGCGCTCCTCCAAATTGGACCCCGTGGTCTGCCTCCGCTGACTTCGCAGGCTCGCGCGAGCCCTGTGGGCAGGGGCCCGGTGTCCCGCGACGGCTGGTGCCAAGCACACATGTTCAGCCCGTGCGGTGGATTTGATCCCTGCTCCTCAGCGTGGCTCCACTGACCCTCCTTCACTTAATCCGTGTGGTGTGAAAACCAAAGACTCCCTGGTGTCCGGTGGGGTGGGGGTGGGGGGGAGCCCTGGCCGAGGACGGGCTGCTGGAGTAGGAGAGTCTGCCCCGGTCCCTTCCAGCCCCTGGCTCAGTGCTCTGCAGACGAGTCTCGTCAGCAGCAGGTGCGCCTGGAAGGCTGAACCTCACGACTCTCCCGGGAGCTCCTGCTACTTCAAGTTTTCCTTTTCATCACTCACGGGCAGCCGTTCCCGTAAAATCCTGGCCGGAGTCCAGCCTTGCTAATAAATACAAAAGCCGGCCTGGCCCCTGTGTGATGTTCTTTCCCCCTAGAGAGATCCCAGGTATTAAGGGCCGAATTTTCCGCAGCCAGCGTCCGTTACTGCCTGGCCTGCTGGGAAGGTGATGGCTGCTTCCAAAATTGATCTAGGCTGGTGGGGTAGAGCCCCACGCAGGGCTGGGGGACAGGGCGGTGACTGGCACCTGTCGGAGAAGACGCGAGTTGGCGCCCGCTTTGCCGGTTGATAGCCGCATGACCTCGGGGCCACCCTGTTTTGCCTGTCCTGAGGATCCGGGGATAGGGAGGCTTAGGGTGTGTCAGCCACATGGGTGGCTTGGGACCACAAGTAGAGTTTATTGGTGTTGTCGATAAACAGTTTAGAACCCGTGGTGGGCCTCACTGATCCCCGGCTCACGCACTGGACACTCTGGAAGCACGTCTGTGGGGGTGGGTAGGTGGCGGGACAGGGTCCAGCAGGGAAAGTGCCGTGTCTATCAGGACACGGATGAAATGAGCTGGTGTCTTTTATGGAGCTGATTCCTTCTCGCCTTGTCCTGTGAAAAGGGAAAAAATGTTGTCGGGTATCGGGCAGAGAGGGCAGAGGGAAACCGTTGTTCCTTGGGGGGGAGGTGGGGGGCTCTGCGCAGGGGGAGAAATGGTGCTGCTTCCTGACGCGTCCTCCAGAGTCGAGCTGGGGGGAGCCACCCACCTTCCCTTCCTGGGGGTGCTGATCGGTCAGTCCGGCGACGTAAGTTCAACACCTGGCGGGAAGGTCGCTCCCGAGTGACACAGGGGCCAGGCTGCGATTGGCGTGGCCGGAACGCCCTCTGTTCCTGGCGCGCTGGGCGTGTAGGCACAGCTCTGCCACTGGCCCCCCTGCCTGGCGGAGCAGGTTCGACGACCTGAGCCACTGCCTGGCCTTCACCGCATCCCCGGGTTCCTTTCCAGGGCGAGTTGGAGCGACAGCTGCTGCAGGCCAACCCCATCCTGGAGGCCTTCGGGAACGCCAAGACTGTGAAGAACGACAACTCCTCCCGATTTGTGAGTAGTGGCCGGCCATGCCCAGCTCGCGGGGCTCAGGCTCCCACCCACGGCTTTGGCACACGTCGCCTTCCAGCTGCCGCTCTCACCTCTGAAAGTGAGGCAGCTTCGGACCTGGTTGCCTCCCGGCCTGTGGCGGGGAGTAGGCTGGGGTGAGCTCCAGCTGGTGGGGACCTGCACACGTGGCTGCTTCAGCCCAGGTGGCAGAGAACTGGGGGGGAAGGGGGGACAGCGGGGAGTTACCTGCTGGTCCCGCGCCTTGTCCTGTTGTAGCCAACAGCCAGATGGAGGACCGAGGAGCACTCCTGTGCCTTAGCGGATGAACTTGGGCATCTCTGGATCTTGTCCTGGCCCAGGCTTTAAGCAGCACAGCGCTGAGTCCTGAGTATCCATGCAGTGCACTGCACGGGCCCCTGGCCTCCGACATGGGCACAGTCTCTTGATTTTCCCCCTTCGGGCTATACCGCAGGAGCTAGAAACTGGAGGACCGGGCTTCTGATTCTCTTTATCTGTCTCTCCTTAGGGCAAATTCATTCGCATTAACTTTGATGTCAATGGCTACATCGTGGGAGCCAACATTGAGACTTGTATCCTTGGTCTGGAAACGAGACCTTGTCTGGAGGGACAAGACCTTGATGGAGAGGAGTCCTGGGCCTGGAGTCCCACGTCTAGAGGGGAGGGACAAGACTTTGATGGAGAGGAAGCTGCCTCCTGATTCCAGCAGCTTCCTCCTTACGGGCCTGTTAGGACACCTTACCTGTGGCTTCAGGAAGAGTACCTGGAGAAGCTCATGGAACACCCAACCCCGAGCTCAGGTTTTTCTTTACTGGCAGGACAGAGTTCTGCTTCGAAAGGGATGGGACGACAGAAGACCCTCCAGTGTGGTTCCCAGAGGGGCAGGGTTCGAGTGGATGCTCCTTCATTTCTCCCTGGCACAGGCATCGTAGCCTTGCTGGTGGGACCATTCTGTGCTCCAGCCCCTTGTGAGAGGGGGCTCTTTACCCAGACAGGGCTCCCAAGTGCGAGAGCTGCTTTTGGACAGGCTGTGCCCCCGGAAGGAGCCGATTTAGTTGGCTTTTGTTCGATTTTGCCATTTTCTGCCTGGCAAAGTTCAGTCACTTTTGATGGGGGCGGGGCTGGTGGGAGTGGCCTTCCGTCCCGCTTGCTTGCGCAGTTCCTTAATGTTTGCCAAGATCTTTTGGAGAAATCTCGTGCTATCCGCCAAGCCAAGGAGGAACGGACCTTCCACATCTTCTACTACCTCCTGTCTGGGGCTGGAGAGCACCTGAAGAGTGAGTATGGGCCGGCATCCTGGCACGCGGGCTGCGGGCCCTGGTCGGGCCACATGTTCCGCTTGGGAAACGAAAACGCCAGCCTTCCGAGGCCTCGGCCTTCTGACTTGAGCACGCCAGAGAAAAGTCAGGGCGGTCGAGCCTGCCTCTGTGAATCACGGGGCGCTGACGCTCTTGGGGGCTACGTGAATGTCAGTCTCACGCTGGGGAGAGGGCATTCCTGGCTGCTCCGTGGTTCTGGGGGGTACTTCGGGGCTTAGGGGTGCCTCCCATCCTCCCAAACCTCTGAGGCCCCAGTGCTGACTTGAACCCTGGTTACAGCCCCTCACTGACCCTCCTTACAGCCGATCTCCTGTTGGAGCCATACAACAAATACCGCTTCCTGTCCAACGGGCACGTCACCATCCCAGGGCAGCAGGACAAGGACATGTTCCAGGAGACCATGGAGGCCATGAGGATTATGGGCATCCCAGAAGAGGAACAAATGGGTACAAGGCTGGCCCTCCTGTGGGGGAGGGAGGGGAGGCAGGAGGCTGGTCATCGCGCCCTAGGAGGCACGGGGCAGCTGACGGGCCCGGGGAGCGCTTCCTGTTGGCTCTGGCTCTCGGGGAGTCCTGTGGAGGCTAGGAGGAAGGCCTCGAGTGGGCATGAAGCAGTACCTCGTATCTGAGTGTCAGGGTTGTCTGTTCCCAGTGGTACCACAGGCATTTCTGCACAGGAGTACAAAGGACGGGTGCTTACCTGCTCCGGTCCTTGCATTTGCTGAGAGGGGAATATTCCTGCTTCGTCGGAAAGGGGCCAGGATCTTTGCGTTGGTGAAGTGTGGAGCATGCCTGTGTCTTCCTGTTTCCCCAGAAAGAGGGCAAAGAGGCCTTCAGGCTTTGTTTTCGAAAGAGTGGGGGACAGGGAGAACACACCCTGTTCTCTAACGTGAGGGTCGGAGCCACCTTGGCTCAGCGACAGATAATATGCAAACGGTGGGTACAATGTTGTGCGATAAAACTTTACTTATAAAAACAGGCAGTGGGCCCTTGGGCCAGAGGCACGTCCTTGGCCCAGATTTAGAAGTTTTAGGAGTTTTAACAGAGCTTGGATCTAAGCATAGGGCTGCCCAAGCCGAGGTCTGCCCGAGGCCCTGACCGTGAGCCCTGCAGGGGGGCTGTGCCCACCATGTGGCTTGTCCTGTCCACGCCCCCCAGGGAGGGGAGCGGCTGCCTCCACCCAGGGGCTTATTCCAATCCCTGCCTGGTTCTGAGCTGCCTTTGGTTGCACCCCAAGGCTTGCTGAGGGTCATCTCGGGAGTTCTTCAGCTCGGCAACATCGTCTTCAAGAAGGAGCGTAACACCGACCAGGCATCCATGCCTGACAACACAGGTAACACCCGTGGGCGCCTCACCTGGAATGTGGGGCCTGGTGTCTGGGCTTGGATTTGCTCAGGAGAAGTCTGGTAGAAATTCCAGACCGTCCTCCGTTGTTCGTCTCCTGTGTATCTCTGCCTGGCTATCACTTCGGGTTCTTTGTAAACTGTATGTGAACGTGACCCTAGTGCTTTTTCGGGGAGGCGGCATCAGAATGAGTTAGAAAACCCCTTGATCATATGGACCAGGGCTTCCCTCTTTTGTCGTGGAGGCCAAACCAGTTGTCCCAGTTAAAACAGCGATGTCGGCGGCCTCTCCGTCTCAGTGCGCGCCTTACCCGTGAACACGTCAGGACCATGAAACGCCTCGGCCACCGCTGTCCCCCTGAGTCCTGCAAACGGCCCCACTTAAGCGATCAGCCTTAATGTGCCCTTCTGAGGGGCTTCTGAAAAGACTGAACACGTGGGTGTCTGGGCGTAACAGGCGTTTCTGCGGGATGTGTGCCGTTGTGCCCCTTAGCGGGATCGGGGCCGGCTCCTCGCAGTCCTGTCCCTGGGCGGGATGCACTCTTGTACTGTGTGGCTGAGGTTGTGCGAAGGAACCGGTGCTGGGCCCCCAGGTAGGATGGGTGCCTCCTGGCCGCTCGTGGCTGGTGAGGGTGCAGGTCGCCATGGCTGCTGGGTCTAACAGGGGAGCCGAGGACTCCGTGCCCTGCTGCGGAGGGGCCCCGAGCCGGTCGTCCCCGTGATGATTGTTCAGCCACCACCTCGTGCTCCAGCAGAGGGACCCGTTCTCTTGGGGTTAATTAAAACTTCTCTACCTTCCCTTCCTTACTCTTCGGAAAATACCAGCCGCCCAAAAAGTGTCCCATCTCCTGGGGATCAACGTGACAGATTTCACCAGAGGAATCCTCACCCCGCGCATCAAGGTGGGACGGGACTACGTCCAGAAGGCACAGACTAAGGAACAGGTACGCCCTGTGGCCGGGGTGGGGGGAGGAGGAGGTGGGGGGCCTTGGGGGGCGTTCATGCAGGAGGCTCAGACTAAGGAAGAGGTACGCCCCCTGGCTGGGGCGGGGGGGCTTGGGGGGGGTGGGTGTGTGGGGGGGGCGCTTCCTTAGCAGGCTCGTTGCGGTGGCCTCTCTGGGGCCTGCCCTGGGCCACTGTTGTGCCAGGCGCCTGGCCAGGTGCCTCATTCAGCCCTCACCGCAGCTCAGGGAGCAAGGTGGTGTGTACCCTCCGTGAGAACATGAGAAAACTGGCCTCGGGGTGTCTGTGTGCCGCCCGAGGCCCCTCGCTCAGGAAGGATCTTTACTAGTTGCGCCTCTTTGCGCCTGGGCGACGTCGAGGCCAATCGGTCGGCGGGTGCGGAGGCAAGTCCCGTCCTGGTAGAGAGTGAAACGGGAACCTGCTGTGTCTCTAGCACAGCTCGTTCAGGTGCAGGACGGCGGCAGCCGCCCTCCAAGCCCGGGCCCAGAAGCTGGCTCTCCACCGCCTGCTGTCTTGTCGTGCGTGGTGAGAGACGGCAGCGATGTCCCTCAGCCGCAGCCTCCCCCGGGAGCCCAGCTCCCGCCCCGCCAGGCCCCTCTGTCGGCGCGGGTGGTGCCATCTCCCAAAAATGCTCTCAAGTTCGCTCTTCCCTAAGGGTGCCGTCCGCTGTAGCCCCACTCTGGTGGCTCTCTCACCATCACTGGTACAGAGCCATCCCACCACAGCCAAGAACATTGTTCCGAAAAGACCACAGTTGTCACTAACTGTTCATTTCCCTGATAATTAAAAAAAAATTTTTTTTAATGTTTATTTATATTTGAGAGAGAGAGCGTGTGCGCACACGCGAGGGAGGGGCAGGGACACAGAGACAGACTCAGCACGGAGCAGGCTCCAGGCTGCGAACTGCGAGCTGTCAGCACAGAGCCCGACGCGGGGCTCGAACTCACAGGCTGTGAGATCATGACCTGAGCCGGAGTTGGGCGCGCAACCGACTGAACCACCCAGGCACCCCTCTTCTTCTTTTTTTTTTTAATGTTTATTTATTTTGAGAGACAGAGCACATTCACAAGCAGGGAAGGGACACGGACAGAGGGGGACAGAGGATCCAAAGCAGGCTCCGGGCTCCGTGCTGACAGCAGAGGGCCTGATGTGGGGCTAGACCCCACGAGCAGGGAGATTGTGACCTGAGCTGATGTCAGACGCTCAACCAACTGAGCCATGCAGGTGCCCCCATTTCCGTAATCATTAAAGAACCTTTATTTTTCCACGATGAAACTACTGCATGAATACCGCAGATGCTGAAAATATAGAAAAGTCTAGAGCAAAGAAGAAACGATCACAGTCCTAGCCAGTGACAGTTATCGGGCAGCTCTTTATTTCCTGCAAGGCTTTTTTCTTTCTAAAACTTAGCTGTCACCCTGTTCAAGCATTTGCACAATAGAACAGGGTACTGAGCCCCGTGTGCCCATTGCTCGGGCAGCGTCGAGTCACTGACTCCCGGCCAGTCTTGGCTCATCATTAACCTTATTCCCCCATCCCCCCTTCGCACATTATTTGAAGGGAACCTCACACGTCTTATCATTTTTTCTGTAGATACCTCAGTATGTCCCCACTTTTTATTTTATTTTTTATTTTAATGTTTTTTATTATTTATTTTCGAGAGAGAGCATAAGCAGGGGAGGGACAGAGGATCCAAAGCGGGCTCTGCACTGACAGCAGAGAGCCCAGGTGGGGCTCAAACGCACGAACCGTGAGATCATGACTTGAGCTGAAGTCGGGCGCTCAACTGACTGAGCCACCCAGGCGCCCCAATCCCCATCTATTTTAGAAAGGTTTTTGCAAATATCTAAGTACTTGATGCTGTGCCTCATTGCTGGGTACATAGGCTGTTTCAACTTTTGGTTATTATAAATAACATTGTAGTGAACATACTTGTGTGTGAAGCTTTTTTTGCATCCTGGGGGCTGTTTCTCCGGGGCAGATCCCTGCAGGTGAGTTTCCTGGAGCAAAGGGTTACCAGGTTTAAAGGCTCCTGGACCTGACGCTCTGTCCCCCGGGGTGTGTCCCCTCCCTTCCCCCACCAGGCTGACTTTGCCATCGAGGCCTTGGCCAAGGCCACCTATGAGCGAATGTTCCGCTGGCTGGTGCTGCGGATCAACAAGGCTCTGGACAAGACCAAGAGGCAGGGCGCCTCTTTCATCGGGATCCTGGACATCGCTGGCTTCGAGATCTTTGATGTGAGCTCCTCCCTCGTGCCTCCTTGGCCACCTTCTCCCTGGCCGGGCGTCTTCTTTCCTGTGGCCCCAACAGGAATCTGAGCAGGCCACCTCCTGCCTCACATGGAGGCAGGGGACATCAGTGGGGTGTATCTTAAGTTTAAATAAGCATGCCCACCCCCAAGCAGCAGGGCTAGAGAGAGCGGGACCGTGTAGCTGCCCTTCTGTTCGTGGGCAGATGCTTTCTGAGATTTTACTCTTCCAGCAACTATTTATTGGGCGTTGGGATAAAACACCGTCTCTGCCCATGAAGACTGAAGTCTGGTAGGATAAAAATGATAATTACAGTAGATCAGACGTTCTTAACCTGGGGTCCATGGCACATCTCGGAGAGGCCGTGAGCTTTGGGAGGCGGGGGTGGGGAATTATCTCTTTATTTTTCACTAACGTGTCACTGAAGGGATGCATTTCTTTTTTATTGTGAGTTGAGCAACATATCGAAACCACAGTTGCCTGAGCAGCGCTTGGGGTCTGTCTCCGGTGGAAATCAGATGTTTGCACATCACAGCAGTTGCTGTGGGGACGTTGTAACATCATTTATGTTCATCCGCTTCAAAATGTTGCAAGTTAGGACGCCCACAGCCTGTGCTTGTTATGTATGTCATTAGTATGTCACGGTACTTGGGTAATTGCATTTCAACAGGACTTCTTTCCTTCGCAAACTGTTTTATTCATTTTCAAACGTCGTTCTGAGAGAGGTTCTGCTAGGCTGCTAGAAAGGTCCACAGGAGCCCCCGCTCTGGGTTTGAGGAGGGAAGGCGCCCGCCCATCCGGGCTCCCCGGGGCCAGCGCTGAGGTGCTCAACACCCGTCCCCTCCTTCCCGAGGCGCTGCGGCTCTGTGGCGGGCGGGCAGCCCTCTGACGTGGCCTCCTCCTTGCAGCTCAACTCGTTCGAGCAGCTGTGCATCAACTACACCAACGAGAAGCTGCAGCAGCTCTTCAACCACACGATGTTCATCCTGGAGCAGGAGGAGTACCAGCGCGAGGGCATCGAGTGGAACTTCATCGACTTCGGCCTCGACCTGCAGCCCTGCATCGACCTCATCGAGAAGCCGGTAAGAGCCAGACCTCAGGCCCGGCTGGTCCCTCGTCCCCTCACGAGGACACGCCGTGTTAGCCGTGGGGGCTGGGAGGGGGGCGTGTCCGGTTCCTCTCCCTGGCGGTGTCACCTGCAAGAATAAGGTCATGGGCTCAGACCTGCGGCCTGGGACCCTCGCCCAGCTGCCGACCAGGTGGGGATGCGGCTGGTGCTTCGGTCCCAGAAGACCACCCAGTGTTTACCTAAGGGGCGGGCGCGACAAGCCTTTGTCTTAAGGAAACAGGCTTGGTTTTATTTAGGTCGTAACATCCTATCCACGGATGCTTCTGCGGCAGCGTAGGTTGTGCAGACCCAGGGCGTGGAGTGCTGTTCCCCGTACAGGTGCTGAAGCGCCGTCTGCCCCCCTCAGGACTAGCTCAGCACCAGAGCTCCCGCCCCAGAGCGTTGGCTGCTGGTGGATGGTGGTGACCAGAGAGCTGCCCCTCTTCCTTCACTTCAGAGTGAAAGTTCTTGCCAGGTGCCCTTGGGGTCTAGGTTGGACAGGGTGTGCTCTTTAATGGAGTCTGAGCTGTTTCTTTGTCTGTATTCCCTCCTGATGGGGTTAAAGTGCTGAATGAACCCACATCTTCTCGGAGTCCTGGGCTACTGAAAATGTGTAGACCAGAGTTACGCTGAACTGCTAAGTAGTTGGAAAAGCCTAGGAAGAAGTTGGTGCATTTGAAACCACTGGTCAAGGCGGGGAGCAGGGGTTAAAAGACCCCACGATCCTAACGTGAAGCAATTTACTTTTGTGATGAGTTGGGGTTTTTTTGTTTTTTTTGTTTTGTTTTTTTGAATCAGTCGAGTTTTCCAATGAACAAGATCCCATCTGGCTTTGAGTCTTGTCAGCCAGTCTCCATGGTGTTTGAGTCCGCTTTCTGATTTTATCAACTGAGTGTACTTGGGGCTTCCTTGGAGGACTTGACCTAAGTGTTGCATCTCACCACATAGTGGTGCAGACACAGCCTGTGGTGCGGTGTCTCGGGGTGACTCCAGGGGCAGAGGCACCTGTGAGGACAGCCTCTGGGCATGCGGTCATGGCACACGTCCATCAGACCTACCGGGGATTTCCAGTGCACTAGGTTGGAGAAACTCCGTGATGGATCATCTGGCTGAGGTGTGTCAACCACAGACTAGACCCCAGAAGTTTCTTTTTAAATTAGAACGCTTTTTTTTTTTAATGTTTATTTTTGAGAGAGAGAGAGAGAGAGAGAGAGAGAGGAAGGGAGGGAGAGGGGGGAGAAGGGGCAGAGATAGAAGGAGACAGAGGATCCCAAGCGGGCTCTGTGCTGACAGCCAACAGTCTGATACGGGGCTCAAACTCATAAACCGTGAGATCATGACCTGAGCTGAAGTCGGACACTTAACCGGATGAACCACCCAGGCACCCCTAACCTAGAACTCTTGAATCAAGTTTTGCTAATGCTTCTTTTACCCTGAGTGTGAGGGCACACGCTGTCTACCTTCTGTTGAGATTCTGGGGCTTCTGAATACTGACCTTTGCCTTCCCGGGAGGGCAGGGGTAGGGTGCACTCGCCAGGTCAGGCTTCACCTGTGTGATGCTCTGCATTTTCCAGGCTGGTCCCCCTGGCATCCTGGCCCTGCTGGATGAGGAATGCTGGTTCCCCAAAGCCACCGACAAGAGCTTCGTGGAGAAGGTGGTACAGGAGCAGGGCACCCACCCCAAGTTCCAGAAGCCCAAGCAACTGAAGGACAAAGCTGATTTCTGCATCATCCACTACGCAGGCAAGGTGAGGGGAGCACCTGCACGGAAAGGTGCCGGACAGGTGGAGATGCTTCTGTCTAGGCTGAGGAGCTGGGCAGCCCAGGGAGTGGGACGGGGGGTGGGGGGCACTTCTTGTCTAGTGACTCACCCAGCAGTGTGCCTCGACTCTGGAGTTTAAACTAGAACTCTGTCACTCGTTAAGTAGTGTGACTTTGGGCCAGTCAACATCTCTGAGCCTCATCTGGGAAATAAGTAACCGCTGTCGTGCACGGTGACGTGTATTAAATGAGCTTGCGAAGCCTGGTGCTCGGCACAGGTCAGCGCTGTGGGGCAGGGCCACCTCGCCTCTGTGCTCCTGACCTTGTGGGCTGGACCACGTGCGTCGCCCGGGACCGTCATGTGCTTTGTGGGATGTTTAGCAGCACTCCTGGCTTCTGCCCACCAGGGGTCAGCAGCACTCTCCCTAGACGTGACGAAAATGTCTAGGCTTCGCCAAACACGGGGTGGACACGGTCGTCCTGGTTCAGGGCCACCACTGTAGGTGACGGCTTGGTCATCACCGAGCCTGCTCGGCCCCAAAATGGCACAGCTGCCTTCATCCCTAACCGAAGAGGGTACCCCGAGTCCACAGGGGTCTGTTCGTAGAATAAAGCTGGTTGCAGCAAGTTCCGTGTCGCTTGCTTGACGCTCCTAATTAGTCATTGCAGCCCAAGCAGGTGGCGAATCAGGCGAGGAGAGCCACCAGCTTGCATAGCTGACCCTGAGCCACACCTGGTCCCCGCCTGCTGCCCCTGCCCATGGCCCCACGCTGCCTGGCCGCTCCCACTCGGCCCGCCTGGTCCCTACAGCTGCTGAAGCGCGCAGCTCTTGCCTTTAAAAATACTCATTAAAAAACCCTGTGTCTATAGCCGCCTAAGGTAATGTCCCTGAACCTGCATTTCCACCTCTGCCTTTGTTAGAAATGCACGTGCAGTGACGCTCGCCGCGCTCTTGTTTCAGAGTATTATTTATAACGCAAAATAGTGGGCACCCCCGAAAGCCCGCTGGGGCGAGCCTGAGCGACGAAAGTGTCCACGTGTGTCCACGCTTGGGCTGCGGCACCGCAGCTAACGGGACAAGCCTGCCGGCTGTGCCCAAGTGGCCACAACGCCGTCCCTGCGGCTTTTGTCATCTCCCAGGAGGTGACTGTGCTCCTAGGGAACAAGAAGCCAGGGTCACACACCTCATCGCCGGTGCGCGTGTGGGAGAACCTCCAGAAGGGGCCGCGGAGGAGCAGTGGCCCGAGAGCAGGGGTCACCTCTGCGCGGTGCTGTGCATTGGGAAGCGGGAGGCCAAGGTGGCCCACACGCCGTCTGTACTGTTTGGGGAGCTTCACAGTGAAAGTACAGTGGATTGCCCATTCACGTTTTTTGGAAAAGGCAACAATCGTGCAAGCTCAGAGAAAACTCGGGCGTCCTGGAAAAAACAAAATAAGTAAATAGATAGGTAGATAGACCGCAAAAGTCCTTGTTCTTTTGCCAGAAAGAAACACTGGCACACTTTGGTTATGTCCTGCTAGGGTTGTTTTCTTTATGTTTGTATTAGAAAAAAAATAATAATACAGACTGTTCTATGACCTTGGCTGCAACATAGATCTCTTAGTCCCCCGTTGCTGGATGTCCTTGTGCACAGCTTTTCGCCCTCCCGTGTCACGCCGCCCTTGCCACGCCTCAGTTTCTTTCTTGGGGAAGGAAATACCAGCTCAGGGGGTGTTGGCGTTGTTAGGCTTCTCCCCACCCCCTGCGGGGCCGGCTTGTTTTCGGGGCCCGCAGTGAGAGCTGGCATCCCCAGAGCAGCCTGTGACCCGCGTGGCCCCGACCCTTGCAGGTGGATTACAAAGCCGACGAGTGGCTGATGAAGAACATGGACCCCCTGAACGACAACATCGCCACGCTTCTGCACCAGTCCTCCGACAAGTTCGTCTCGGAGCTGTGGAAGGATGGTACGCCCTTTGCGCCCCCCCTCTCTTCCCGCCTCCCCTGCGGTCCCAGGACACGGGGCGGGGGTCCGCCTGACGCAGGCCGGGTGGCCTCCACCCGCGGGAATGACAAGGCGGCCCAAAGCCTCGCCACACAGGTTCCCGCACCCCCCCCCCCCCCCCCGCCGCACTTTACTGCGTTTCCGCCTCTCCTTGGCAGGCCGGTGGCTCTGGAGTTGTTTTCTTTCCTTGTTTCCGTCCGTTCCTCCTTTCCTCTTGCCTGGTTTTGCTTTAACCTCTTTGTTGCAGAGATGCAGAACACTCAGAGAGCCTATTTCTATCAACGCTTTCCCATTCTCCACCTAGAACCAGGTGACTGGCCACCCGGAGGGGTGACCCTTGTGTATGCCGCATCCGGGGCTGTGTGAGACACGCTTCTGCTCAGATATTCTTACCCGCCCCCGCCCTCCCCCGTTGGCTCTTCCTGCCTGACTGTCCTCTTCCCCAGTCCGGCCCCTGGCTCACGGGCAGGCTGTTGATGTTGATCTGTATGGATCTTGAAAGCGGAAAACAGCAAGTGTGAAAATTCATATGCTTCTCAGAAATGCACGTGCAGAGATGCTCGTGAAACGCTGCTTGAATGGCTGTGCTGTCTCAGCATGAGACTTAGGTGTTGTGCACCCCCTGCCCCGCGTATGTGCACCTGAAGGCTGAAATCGCATCTGTGCCTGCGTGCAGCGCTCTCAACCAGGGCCTGCCCCTTCTGGGCCGGGCCTCCAGGGGGCAGGACGTGCTCACATGAAACGGCCGGTTATTATGGGGCACATCCGACCTTCCTCCGGGCAACCTGAGTGGCCACAAGCCACCCGCTCGTGGGAAACCCTCTGTAGCGGGTAAAACGGGCCCCGGGTTCCTAAGGTCAGAAATGGCTCCCATTTTAATCGACTGGATCATCGAGTCTGTCCTCACTGCCCACTTCGGTCTTGAGCACCTGTTCTTTCTGCCGTCTTCAAATAAATATTAGAGGTCTGGCCGCAAAGGAATAGGAAGCAGACTTTGGCACAGAAGCCTTAGCTTTTATATCCAGTAGCAGAAGCCCTCAACGTTCACATTGGCTCTTGGCTTAAAACTGACCTCAAATCACTGGCCACTTTGGTGAGGTTTGCTGGTTACTTTGGTCTCACCTGGGAGGAAGCAGTTTCTTCATTGCTCTGGGCGTGTGCCCTGGCGGCAAGGGCTGCTTCCTCGGAGGGTGTCTTAGACGATGAAGACCCGTGAGCTGGGAGACCTGGCAAGATGCAAGGGCGGGAGGGGGTCTTCAGACTTCAGAATATGCGTTGTCAGCACTAGTTCCTGAGACCTCTCTGCTCCTGACGCCATTTGCTGTCCCGGGTCCCTGGTTTAGGGAGCTCTGCACGGGAGGCTCCCGGACAGAGAGGGAATCATCCAGAGTCCTATAGACAATGGCAGGTAGCTTCACGGCAAAGGTCAGTGGGAATTCAGAACACCGATTGTTTTTTTGTCTGTTTGGTTGGGTTTAAAAAAAATTTTTTTGTAAGTTTATTTATGTATTTTGAGAGGAAGAGAGAACGTTAGTAGGGTAAGGGCAGAGAGAGAAGGAGAGAGAATTCTAAGCAGGCTCAGCACTGTTAGTGTAAGAGCCCGGTGAGGGGCTCGAGCTCATGAACCGTGAGGTCATGACCTGAAACCAAGAGTCAGATGCTTCATCGACTGAGCCACCCAGGTGCCCCTGTTTGTTCGTATTTTTATTTTTATTTTTTTTTTTTTTATTTTTTTTTTTTTTAAATTTTTTTTTTTCAACGTTTATTTATTTTTGGGACAGAGAGAGACAGAGCATGAACGGGGGAGGGGCAGAGAGAGAGGGAGACACAGAATCGGAAACAGGCTCCAGGCTCTGAGCCATCAGCCCAGAGCCTGACGCGGGGCTCGAACTCACGGAGCGCGAGATCGTGACCTGGCTGAAGTCGGACGCTTAACCGACTGCGCCACCCAGGCGCCCCCGTATTTTTAACGGGACCATGGGACTAGAGGATTCTGCAGGTCAGGTTTTAACACCTCCTTAGAACCAGCCTAGCGGCATAGCCTGGAAGCTTTATCGCATCTCTCTGGGAATAGAAGCTTCCACAGTGGGCTGAAGATGGTTAATGTGAATGTGGGGTTGGCCAGTAGACCGTCCCCCTTAATGGCTTAGCCGGCTCTCTCAACCCTTTCCTGCTTCCTGTTCACAACATCAAGTTTGCTGAACGTTTGAGGTTGATCTCAGCTCTCTGTGTAGATTCTAAGTAGAAGTGGTCCCACTGTTCCGGAGTCTCCCCTCCTTCTGTCCAGGTGTCTGTCCGTCTCTTTCCTGTCCCTCAACCCCCCCCCCCCCGCTAGGACCACTGGGTATTCATGTGCTGTTTGGGTGGTCTCCACAGTGGACCGCATCATCGGCCTGGACCAGGTGGCCGGCATGTCGGAGACGGCGCTGCCCGGGGCCTTCAAGACTCGGAAGGGCATGTTCCGCACCGTGGGGCAGCTCTACAAGGAGCAGCTGGCCAAGCTGATGGCCACGCTGCGGAACACCAACCCCAACTTTGTCCGCTGCATCATCCCCAACCACGAGAAGAAGGTGCGGGTGCTAGGCTCCTGTCTGTCTCCCCGGGCAGAACTGATTCCTCCCCACACACCCTGAGAGCCTCGGTGAAGGCCCCCCCCCGCCCCCCGCCCTGCCCCGGCTGCGATCGTAGCCGCCTTCCTGCTTGGGCACACTGTCTCTCTGTGGCCTTTCCCAGACCTGGGTCGGGTAACGTGGCTGTCCAAACCCGCGGGCCGCAGTGATGCCCGTTCCCGGGGGCTGTTCTCCCGTTGAGTCCGGAGGGGGCCTTGCCCGGCCTTTCTCCATCAATCCTCCACATGGGGGCGAGACCACATGCATGTTATTTGTTTCTCCAGGCTGGCAAACTGGACCCCCACCTGGTGCTGGATCAGCTGCGCTGCAACGGGGTTCTGGAAGGCATCCGCATCTGCCGCCAGGGCTTTCCCAACAGGGTGGTCTTCCAGGAGTTCCGGCAGCGGTGAGCCTCGGCCGAGAGCCTGTGTCTCCGGGGGCAGGGCACCTGGGCGAGGGAGCGGTGTCCCCGTCCACGGAGAGCTGAGGTCCGGCCCGCTCCCGCTCCTTCTCTGTGCCGCCCTCTGTGTGAGAAGGGATTTTTATTCCTAGTGATTGGGAGGCTTTGCTGCTGTTGGAGGAACCAGGAAGAGAAATTCAAAAGGAATCAGCCGGAGACTGGGGTGTTAGAGGAACTTTGTAGAAAAATGGAGACTGCAGAGCGCTGCAGCCTCTGGCCGTGCACACAGAGAGGGGCGTTGATGACACCGTCCTGTCTGCCTCACGACTGCGTTCAGTGCCAGCCCTGTTTCTGGGGCCATCCTACGCGTTAGAGGCCCTGCAGCACCCTGGGGGAGAAAGGGAGCGCGGCCTTCCCGGGTTAGAGATGCGGACAGTGGGCAGTTAGCAATCGGGGAGCCCAACCTAAAGCTCGCCCTCGAGTGGCCGAAACAGTCCAACGTGAGTTTCCATTCACTTTCTGGAAAACACGCAGGCGGCCTTTCTGTGCCGTTCAGCCTAAGAAAAGAGCAGGGTGGGATTTGCCAAATGTCTTCCTTCCTCGGGAGACTGTGGGGGAGAGAAGCCTAGCTGTGCTGCCCCGTAGGGCCTGTCCTCCTCTCCGTGCGCCCCAGGCCACGTGGAATCCAAACAAGGGTCCGGTGCAAGCATGGCTGACCAGGCTCCTCTTTTTCGCTCAGATACGAGATCCTGACACCAAACTCCATTCCTAAGGGCTTCATGGACGGGAAGCAGGCGTGTGTGCTCATGGTGAGTACGGCTGCCGCCTGCACCTCCCTCTGGGGGTGGGCCCTCGGGCGGGAGGGGGCCCGTGTGCCCGGACAAGTGCCCCTCTCACCCGATGACACCTGTGCTCCGTGGTCCTGCTCTTGCTCTGGTCCTGATCCTGCCAGGCGCTCCGAGCGGGGGACCAGGGCCGTGTAGGGGACACCGGTGCTCCAGCCATGGCAGGGCTCTGACGTGGGAGGGGCTCTCCCTTCCTCTGGGGCACATTCTCGCGCTTTCTTGCTCATATCTCCTCTGATCGTCACGCCCAGTGTGGTCAGCAGAGGGCACTTCCCCACCAGGGGAGCAGGCCCCGAGCACTGCAGCTGCCCCAACCTGCGCAGTCCGTGCTTCCGGACGTTTCCTCTCGGCCCCTAGAGCAGTGCCTGATGTGCATTGGGCACTCTGAACTCTGCCGGGATGAAGGACGGCCTGTGGCGATGCCAGCCAAGCCGGGCCCCGATCCCACTGTGTTGTACTTCCTACTTTGTGGGCGTCCTGTTGTTCCTGATGGTCCAGGGTTAGCGGCCACTGCCTTTGGTCTCCTTTACTGGGCATTCTTCCCAAAGAGGAGGGAGGATGGGCTAGGGCATTGGCAGAAAGAGAAGAGGGAAGAAGGAATCCAACGCCGACTGTGTGGGAGACTCTGCGTCAGATGATAGGGAGGTGGGGTAGGAGGGAGGAAACCGTTCCCCACTGTCCCGCGCTCACCAGCCCCACCCCGTGGGACAGAAGGTGTGATCGGTGGAGGGCGTCTGGGCCACCCTTTCTCCAGGAGACTCAGTTAGTGGCTGTCCAGGTTGAAGGCCCCTCCTTCAGGTGCAGGGAGGGAAGATACCCACGCTGGCTCTGGCCCAGCCTCCCCTTCCTCCGGGATGACCGGGGCGTCTGTGGGCCCCGAAGCTCTCTCGGACCTGACTCCGCCCACTGCAGGCTCTGCCTTTTCAGAGCTAGTGCAGAACCCTCCTCTCCCAGGAAGACAGGCGGCCCCTTGCCGGTGGGTTAACGAGAGAGCCTTGTGCCGCACCGAAACCGCTCGGTGATGGCACTGGCCGCTGAGATCTGCTCCTGACCCAGGACGTGTGGCCCCAGGCCGAGCACTTTGCTCTCCTTTCAGTTCCCGCAGCTGTCCTGGGGAGGAGGCACTATGACTTGCTTTCTTTGTTCACTGTTTTTAAAAAAAAAAAAAAAAAATCAAAGCCTTATTCCCATCTTCTAGCTGAGGGAGGGTGGGTTCCCAGAGGCCAAAGCCCCAGGCACCTAATCAGCGTTTGGTGCCGGGCTTGGCCTGAACTGGAGCGTGTCCTAGTCCTGGGTGAGGAGGTTGACGGCGCTCGGCCAGCTCTCTCTGAGGGCAGCGCGGCTGGGCATTGGTAGTCCGTGATCGCGGTGTGCGGGGGCGGGAGGTCGAAGGAGAGGTCTTCAGGTCCCTTTAACGTCCAGGTTCTGTGTCTTTCTGCCGTCTCATGCGTCACTGCGCCCTGTGTGGGAAGCCACCTGCCCCTCCTCCCGGCATCCTCCGAGCCCGCCTTCTCTGGCTCCGGGGCCGCACAGGCTGCCCAGCGGAGAAGCGGCCGCTGGCAGACAGCCTCTCGGGGACAGACCACTGGCTCTCCGCGTTGCTCTGAGGGCCCCGTGGTGGCACGTGGTGAACGGCCTGCTCCGCTCCCGTCTAGATCAAAGCCTTGGAGCTGGACAGCAACCTGTACCGCATCGGCCAGAGTAAGGTCTTCTTCCGGGCCGGTGTGCTGGCCCACCTGGAGGAGGAGCGGGACCTGAAGATCACCGACGTCATCATCGGGTTCCAGGCCTGCTGCAGAGGCTACCTGGCCAGGAAGTAAGTCCTTAGAGGGGCCCGCCTCCGCCCAGCCTGCCTGTGCGCGGGCCCTTCACAGCCTTCCTGCCGCACAGGGGACTGTTGGGAACTGGTGGCCTGGGACGCCCTGATGCCAGTCGGAGGTCCAAGGGATGCCCACGTGGAGCTCCCTGCTCCCTGCCTTCTGAGTTTATGTCTAAGGGTTTAGGTGACGGGCTGGGAAGGGGGTGACTCTGCGCTCGGATTTGCCTGTCCCAAACAGTCCTGTTTGCCAGTTCCTCGTGTGGGGATGATGCCCGGAACCTGGTCGTCCCCAGAGTCCCCTGTGCTCCCGGGGCCCGGAGACTGTCCTTGGGTCCAGAGCAGCTCCTTTGAGAGTCGGGCTTACGTGCTGCAGGACAGCGGGTGTGGGAGCTGCACGTTAGTCTCCTGACCGGGTCTGTGCTGAGGGACGTACATTCCACGTGAGCTGTGAGCACTGGGGGACAAAACAGGGGTTTGTGGTATCGGACCCACGGAGCCTTCATTTATCCAGAAGCCCCCGGTCGGCACCTTGAGCCCCCCTTTGTAGGACGTCAGCTGCTGACATTTTCCTGCCAATCAGAAGCCCCCGGTAGCAGGTGGCAGGAGGGTGGGACGCTAAAGTCAGTACATGTCCTCAGCCACCGGCCGTCACACTTGACTCGGACCTAGTTAGCTCGCGAGGGACTTTCACCCCTCGAACCCACTTCTCCCTTGGTGAAGGAGGACGGTCGGGGTCCTTGTCGCCCTCTGTGGGTTCACCCACAGGACTCAGCGCCAACGCCGGGCCTCTTCGCTGCACTCCCGTCCGGAGGTCTGCGGTCCCCCGCCCTGACCGCGTCTCTCCACCCAGGGCCTTCGCCAAGCGGCAACAGCAGCTGACGGCCATGAAGGTCCTGCAGAGGAACTGCGCCGCCTACCTGAAGCTGCGGAACTGGCAGTGGTGGCGGCTCTTCACCAAGGTGGGTTCCGGAAGGCGGCCCCACCTCCCCGTGGCCCGGCGGGCGCTCTGCCGGCCCCAGCTGCGGCGGAGGGGGACAGCGACCTCGCACCAGCCTCTGTGCGGGACTCACAGCCCCCGGGGTGGCTCCCTGACCGCGTGAGCCCGAGGCGGCCCTGCCCCGCCCGGTCTGGAGTGTGCAAGCCGTGTCGTGCCTGGTGCACGCGGCCCAGCCTGTCGTCGGGCTCAGAGCAGCTCCCGAGGTGTGACGGCCCCGCGTGCTATCCGCGCTGTGCCCCCAAGCGGCCGCGGGGCAGTGGGTCAGAATCCGCACGCAGTCGTTCAGCGGCTTTGTTTGTTTTTAACGTTTTATTTATTTATTGGGGGGAGGGGGCGGGGTTGAGGGGCAGAGAGGGAGAGAGAATCCCAAGCAGGCTCTGCAACGCGGGGCTCAATCTCACAAACCATGAGATCGTGACCTGACCCGAAATCAAGTGTCCAACGACGCTCATTCAACGCAGCCACGCAGGGGCCCCTCAGCTGCTTTTGTTTGTAAAAAATAGCCTAAAGAAGAGAATAAAAGCTCACGTGTAATCCCTTCAACCCCAAGCCAACGGCAGTATTGAGTAGATGTCTCAATATTTATTCCCGCTATCTTTTCTCCCTTAAGTCTTTGCTCAGTAAGCCATATGCATTCTTACCCAGCTGAGCTCTGATTTCTGCAGACAATCTTGTGTTTTATATTTTCCATTTAGAATTCCTTCACGAGCATCATTTTTTAAAAGTTAGCATGTTGTGGGGCGCCTGGGTGGCTCAGTCGGTTGGGTGGCCAACTTCGGCTCAGGTCATGATCTCACAGTCCGTGGGTTTGAGCCCCACAATGGGCTCTGTGGTGACAGCTCGGAGCCTGGAGCCTGCTTCGGATTCTGTGTCTCCCTCTCTCTCTGCCCCTCCCTTGCTCATGCCCTGTCTCTCTCTCTTAAAGGTAAATGTTAAAAAAAAATTAAAAAAAAAATTTTTTTTTTTTAATGTTTATTTATTTTTGAGACAGAGACAGAGCATGAACAGGGGAGGGGCAGAGAGAAAAAAAAAATTTTTTTTAAGTTAGCACGTTGTTCCCTGGAAATGTGTCGTATTTTACCTGGTTACTTTCCCCACGGTGTCTCTTCAGCTCATTCCCAGTTTCTCACCGTTGTAAACAATGCCGTCCTGAACACCTTCCTGCATACGTGGGGGCCGTTTCCCTGACGTGTAATTAGCGGGGCAGAGGCCTGTGGCACACAGCACCGAGTTGATCCCCAGAAAGCTCGTGTGTGTTTGCACCTCCTTCCCGTCAGTCTCGCCAGCTTGCGTGGGCGCAGGTGAGGGGAAGGCCTCATGTTTTGGCCGTGCCCCCGTCTCCCCTTCTAGGTCAAGCCGCTGCTGCAGGTGAGCCGGCAGGAGGAGGAGATGATGGCCAAGGAGGAGGAGCTGGTGAAGGTCCGTGAGAAGCAGCTGGCTGCTGAGAACAGGCTCACGGAGATGGAGACGCTCCAGTCCCAGGTCGGTATCTGCAGGCTTCGCCCTGGAGCTTCGCGCATCCGCTCCCGGTGCTGCCACCTGCTGGCCACCAGTAGGCAGGGCATGTTTGGGGTTTAAGGAGATGTCAACGGTCACTGTCAAGCAGCGTTCGTCTCTCCACAGTCCCCCTTCGGGGTCCTGTGAGGTAGGGAGGGCCCCCCCGTGGAATGGGAGGTTCCTGAGTGTTAGGTTAGCCTCTCTGAGCCTGCATCCTGGGGTTCGCCGTGGCCAGCTCACGGAGTAGCGGTGAAGGATAAAGAACACGATGTTTAGGAAGCGCCCGGGAACCGAAGCAGCCTCCCCCTTGACCCCCCCCCGCCCCCCCCGCCCCCCCCCCCCCCCCCCCCCCCCCCCCGCCCATGGGAGCCGAGCAATAGAGCACCTGGCCCCGACTGGCCCGAGGAGGTCGCAGGGGCTTATGTGTTCTGCGTGCTCCCCACAGCTCATGGCGGAGAAGTTACAGCTGCAGGAGCAGCTCCAGGCGGAAACGGAACTGTGTGCCGAGGCGGAGGAGCTGCGGGCCCGCCTGACCGCCAAGAAGCAGGAGTTGGAAGAGATCTGCCATGACCTGGAGGCCAGGGTGGAGGAGGAGGAGGAGCGCTGCCAGCACCTGCAGGCCGAGAAGAAGAAAATGCAGCAGAACATCCAGGTAGAGGAGGGGGCGGGGCCGGATGCCGGAAACGGGGCGGCGGGGACGGGACCGGAGGCAACGCGGAGGCCCCCAGCGCTGCCAGCGGGGCCTCGGTCCCATCTGGTTTCCCTGCCCCGGTGCTCACCGCGGCCAGCGTGAGTGGCCGGGGGCCATCGGCTCGGCCTCGCTTGTGGCGGCACCGCAGAACGAGGGGCCACGCGACCGGACCGGGCCTCTCGTCCCCGTACCCCAGTTTTACAGACAGAACCCCCACGAGCGGGGGGCGGGCCGCGCGGCCCGCCACCCCTCACGGTCTCCCCGGCTCCGCGGTAGGAACTGGAGGAGCAGCTGGAGGAGGAGGAGAGCGCCCGCCAGAAGCTGCAGCTGGAGAAGGTGACCACCGAGGCCAAGCTCAAGAAGCTGGAAGAAGACCAGATCATCATGGAGGACCAGAACTGCAAGCTGGCCAAGGTGAGGCCCCGAGCGTGGAGACGCGGGGCCGCGGAGGGCGAGTGGCCGGGCGCAGGAGGCTCGAGGCCCGCGGCCTCCTCCCCCTGCCTGTGGCGCTGCGGCTTCTGCTGGGTCACGGTCACAGCTCCTCTTCCGGGGTGTCCGTATCCTCTGGGAGCCAGCGTCCTGTTCAAAGGGATGTTTCTCACAGCAGAGTGGGGCCCAAGGGGAAGGTTTGGTCTCTGTTCTCAGGCTCTTGGCGGGCTCCCGAGACTCATATCCGAGGCGTTTCGTGCCTCAGTCACCAGCGGGCTCTCCGCACCTTGGTGGCTCAGTGTTGTGGGGCGGGTGCCCTCCTCCAGCCGTCTCCAGGGTGGTGGCTGTTTCTCTCAGAGCCAAGTCGGGTCCCTGTCAGAGTCTGCCGGTGAGCGGATCAAAGCCCAGAGGTGTGTCACAGAAGGAAGGACGGGGGGGCAGAATGTCGTCCTTGATCCCCAGAGCGGGGACTGAAGGGGCAGGACGCCTGCCTGCACACTCTGACACGAGACCGAGATGCATGCTGAGCGATGGCGCTTGCTGGGTGGGGCACCTTCGTGGGGCACCTTGCTGACGTTAGGACCCTAGCGGTGGCCACACAGCAGAAAGCCAGGACAGCAGCCAGGGCTGTGTGGGAACACAAGTAAGGGGGGGTGGGTCACGGCCCACCTAGTGGATGAGCGTGGGGCACAGAGAGGGCGGTGTCACTGTGTGTGAATCCCCTTGGCGATGCTAGCTGCCACCTGGACGCCATTCTAACCCATGCCCAGAGGGGTGACACAGGCCCAGGAAGGCCTTGGGCACCCACGTTTGTAGACCCTAAGGAAGCTTATCCGGCTCTTTCAGGGGCGCTGGTGACCTTTCAAAATTATCCTCTGATCCAGGAACTCCTAGTGAATCAAGTAGTTAAGGCCCGGCCCTTCGTCCAATTCTAAATCGCCGGGCGAGTCATAGTTGGAAGGAGAGCTGAAGCGTTCTGTGCTCAACTAACTTTAAGCTCTGACCCTCCCTCGTCCCCGCAGGAAAAGAAGCTTCTGGAAGACAGAATAGCGGAATTTACCACCAACCTCATGGAAGAGGAGGAGAAATCCAAGAGCCTTGCCAAACTCAAGAACAAACACGAGGCGATGATCACCGACCTGGAAGGTGAGAGGGCGGTGGGCGGGAGCTGACGGACCCGGGGACCAGACCCCCAGCCTCCAGGGCCAGCCTGGGCCTCGCTCTTGTGCTGGTCGCACGTTCGTGTGTGCAGGCAGGCTCGCAGTCTGCAACTCCCAGCCACCGCTCTGAAAGCCTAGGGACAACTCTGTCTCTACGGGAGCCTGGGCCTCCAGGCACTGGCTGGGCTGGGGAGGGGTGTCCCCAACGTGAGGAGCTCTTGAGAGAACGAGTCGGCGTCTCTCCGTTGTCGTGTGCCGTGAGCTGCACAAGACTGACTTCCTACGAGGTTCTGGGTGCGACCCTCGCTCTGCCACTTTACCAGCTGTGTCATCCTGTCGGCCTCGTTTCTCTTCCCGCCAAGGGGGACACGGTGAACGGGCGGCCATGGGGACTGAACTCAACCACACAGAGACACGCTGTGTATGCTCTGCTGAACAGGTGCCATGAGAGGCCGTTGCTTGACGTGGGGCAGGGTGACAATCGTGCCTTTGCCTCCCTGGGTCCCTGGAGGAGGACAGGGTAGATAGAACACAGGTCTGTGTCTGTCTGCGGACTTCTCACCCCTGCGTCTGGAGAGGCGTGGACGGCAGAGGGAGAGGGGAGAGGGTACCATGGGGGTGCTGTGAGCTTGTGCCAGAAACCCCAGCTCCCTTGGTGGAGACACAGGGCAGCCCGGCTTGTCTGGGGCGCTTGTTGATGCCCCCTGGACGTAGGGCCCACACCAGCCAGGTTGACCTGCAGGAGGGCTTTCCCGGCCCCCCCGGCCCCGTCACATTTGTATGGGATGAGGCGAGTCAGACCGGCAAGGGGAAGCGAGGTGCTGACAGAGGTCTCCCCCCACGGACTCCCTGCCTCGGCCTGGAACAGTCTGAAACACTCAGCCATCCAGGTGTAGGAGGGTACAGCCCCCAGGGCAGGTGCACACAGAGAGGGTCTGGTTAGTTTGACACTGCTGAGTGTTAACAAAGATGTGGAGCAGTCCAAACACACACACACACACACACACACACACACACACACACACACACACACGGCTGGTGGGAGCATAAACTGGTAGGCGGCCTTGATCCATCTGGCGTTGCCTGGTGAGGTAGAAGCTTCACGTGCCCACAACCAACCCAACGTTCCCGGCCCTGTGCACTGGGGGTCCTGGGCAGGAGCGCTCCTGGCAGCACCATTCTGGGGGCACACAGGGAACAAACCCCGAATGCCCGTCAGTTGTAGGACAAATAGACTAGCTGTGGTTATGTTCACACAACGGAACATTCTACTGGTCCATGTGGATCCATTGCAGTGACACTTCGCTTGCCAAATCTCAAGGTCACGATATCGAGTGACAAAGGCAAGTCGAGGAATAAAAGTCGCTAACCCTTAGTGAGCACTGACCCTGGGCTAGGAGCTGTCGTAAGTGTAGAGACTGACACGAGACTTGCAATGTAATGAGGCAGATTGTCTTGTTGTCCTTACTATTCGGATGACACATGACAAAGCTGAGGGATTACCTGAGTGACGTCCTAGTGGAAATTGTAAAGCCAGACATTGGACCGTGAATCCCATATACTGACTGTAAACTTCATATAGGACGTTCCCATGTAATTTAGGTTCATGAAAAATTAAACATTTTTTAGGGACACAGATGTGGTATAGCCTTAAAAACAAGGGAACTGTGAACACAGTCTTCAGGGAGAGTAGGTCCCCAGTGGGGAGGTCAGCAGGGTCGGGGGTGGGGGGCGCCTGGACCTGGCAGCTCGCGGTGTCTTCATCCAGGCGTTGGGTACGAGTGTCTGCGTGCGGTGATCCTTTAAGGTTCACGTATGGTACGGAACAAAAACTCAGTATTTTATGTAAAAAATGGAAAACAAAGACGGAAAAATCAGCAGGCGCTGAGGGCTGTGTCGGGGCTCCCCGCGCTTCCTCCCCAGAGCGCCTCCGGAGGGAGGAGAAGCAGCGTCAGGAGCTGGAGAAGACCCGCCGGAAGCTGGAGGGAGACTCCACCGACCTCAACGACCAGATCGCCGAGCTGCAGGCCCAGATCGCCGAGCTCAAGATGCAGCTGGCCAAGAAAGAGGAGGAGCTACAGGCCGCGCTGGCCAGGTGAGGGCAGCGACCCCCCCCCCCCCCCCCACGCCTCCCAACCCCAACCCTGTCATCTTGGAGCCACTGCACTGCAAGACCTGTCCTGTCCGCTAAAAGTTACGAGTGTGGCCTCTAAAAGTCATCTGCTACGTCACACAACCGCCACAGGCCTTCCCTCTCTTGCATTTTAAACTTACTGGCTACAGGCGTGCTTTAAAAAAAAAAAAAAAAAAAAGCTTTGTTTTACAGCAGTTTTAGATTCACAACAAAATTGAGCAGAAGGTGCACAGAAATCCCATAGGCCCCTCCTCCCATGGCCTCCCCCACCGTCACGTCCCAGGCCAGGGTGGCACATTTGTTCCAATTCATGGAACCTGCACTGACATGGGATTATCCCTCACAGATTGTCTACGGCAACCTTCGTGTTTTTACTCAGTTGCTGTCATGACGGGCTGTAACATTTTATTCCCTTTTCAAGTGTTTTCGTTTTAACACTTAATCTTTATTTATTTTTATGTTTGGAGCATTGAGTTATGTTTGGAAAATGAAGTGATTCTTCTGTGAGGTTTTCTAGGTCTCAAAGTGGTTTTGCTCCTAAACCTGCTGGAAGCTCCCGATGTTGTTTTTGCGGAGAGGAGCGCCTAAGAGCCATGGTTATGACTTCCAGAAGCGGCTTCCGCTGCTCCTCTCCAAAGCCTCTTCTGCAGACCCTGCTCCCCGAGGCAGAAGGGACCTCCTCCTGATGTCCGTGGTCTCTTTGGCAGAGTGGAGGAGGAAGCCACCCAGAAGAACATGGCCCTGAAGAAGATTCGGGAGCTGGAATCACAGATTTCTGAACTCCAGGAAGACCTGGAATCTGAGCGAGCTTCCAGGAATAAAGCTGAGAAGCAGAAGCGGGACCTCGGGGAGGAGCTGGAGGCTCTGAAAACGGAACTGGAGGACACTCTGGACTCCACAGCAGCCCAGCAGGAGCTCAGGTCTGCCACGAGGCCAAGGAGCCGAGTCACTGGGGGCAGGGGCGGGTGGCAGGGAGAGGGAGGCCGGGAAGGGGGGCGGGCGGCACTAGAAGGCAGAGAGGATAATGCCCCCTCGGCAGCTCCTCCCTAGGGTGTTGAAAAATCTGGCTTGGAGTTCGGGTGAGGCTAGGGCGGGCTTTAAGGCTGAAAGGGCACGGATTTCTCTACAAAGTAGGACCGCGAGCCCGGGCTGGAGGGTGCACAGCCGAGGAAGGAGGCGCCTGGGCAGCAAGGCTGGGCGGCCGCTGCCCCTTGCCGGCATATCTGCAACCAGGGAAAAAGAGCCCCGGGCGGCATGCCCAGGCCTGGCCTCCATCCTGAGGGTGCTTCTCTCCAGGTCCAAACGCGAACAGGAAGTGAACATTCTGAAGAAGACCCTCGAGGAAGAGGCCAAGACCCACGAGGCGCAGATCCAGGAGATGAGGCAGAAGCACTCGCAGGCTGTGGAAGAGCTGGCTGAGCAGCTTGAGCAGACGAAGCGAGTGCGTGGGTGGTGCCAGGCTGCTGGCGAGGGCCAATCCGAGACTGAGGGCGGTGCCGGGCTGCTGGCGGGGGCCAATCCGAGACTGAGGGCGGTGCCGGGCTGCTGGCGGGGGCCAATCCAAGACTGAGGGCGGTGCCGGGCTGCTGGCGGGGGCCAATCCGAGACTGAGGGTGGTGCCGGGCTGCTGGCGGGGGCCAATCCGAGACTGAGGGCGGTGCCGGGCTGCTGGTGGGGACCAATCTGCGACTGAAGGCGGTGCCGGGGTGCTGCCCAGGGAGGCCATCCTGGAGGCCTGCTGCCACTCGCTAGGGCCGAGCCTGCAGAGAAGAGCCTGCTTGCCTCAGTTTCCCCATGTGTAACGATAGTCTGTCTCATGCAAATACATGACGGGTGGGGCTGACGGCGCATAGAACAGGTGAACAATAAGGGGTCAGTAAGTTGTTCAAAAATTAGCATCATGGGTATTTTGTTCAGGATCCCATCAGGCCAGAAAGCCTCAAGGGATTGGAATGGCCTGGTGCTGAAGCCTTAGGGTTTTCTGTGCAGCACCTTCAGCGGTCAGCTGGATCTTGGTGGGAAGCCCTGGGCTGCTCACCGCGCTAGTCTTGGGCAGGTGGCTGGGCCAGGCAGTTTCTCTAGACACGTTCTGAGTGCTGTGGCTCCCAGTGCCAAGCCACTCTTCCCGGCGGCCTGAGAATATTCTGAGGCCTGCGTGTTGTTCTCAGAAGCACGCCGTGTCCACCGGCCTCCCTTCTGGGGGAGCCTTTCCCTGCCCTTCAGTTTTTCTCACCTGACATGCCTTCAAGTTCATACAGCTCCCCTCGAACTTGTCTGTGACCCTGCAGCCAGCTCAGCGCAAAGTAGAATGGCGTGTGCAGTTGAGTCTGTAAACGCCACTCTTGTATCTTTTAGAAGATGTTTATGTTATTACCTGGAAGATCAAATTTCAAAGAGGCTTTACTGGAAGCCTGACTCTGAGCAGTTATAATTTCCCTCATCTTATGATAACGTCACCAAAGTCGTGGTAGATGAGCCGTGAAAACACCTCACACTTGAACGTCCCCTCTGCCTGGTGAGGGAGGCTGGCAGGGATCGTTTCAGAGGGGAGGGCACGTGCCAAACACCCCGTCCAGCTGAGCAACGAGGATGGACCAGGCCTGGCTTTCTGAGCCCACACCTCTTGCCCGCACGCCATCCCCTGAACTTGGCCCGTGTCTTTGCTGCAGAGGCGGCAGGTTCTGTCTCTGGACCTGGTGGTTCCCCCGGTGCCGTTAGGAAGACCAGCCTCACGCCGGGGCACCGACGCCCCTTGGCACATCTTTGCCTTTGTCCCCACCAGGTGAAAGCCAACCTGGAGAAGGCGAAGCAGACCCTGGAGAACGAGCGAGGGGAGCTGGCCAACGAGGTGAAGGTCCTGCTGCAGGGCAAAGGGGACTCCGAGCATAAGCGGAAGAAAGTGGAGGCCCAGCTGCAGGAGCTGCAGGTGAAGTTCACCGAGGGAGAGCGAGTGCGCACGGAGCTGGCCGACAAGGTCACCAAGCTGCAGGTGAGGCCTCCGCTGGGACCCGGACCTGGGCAGGGGTGCCTTCGACAGCAGCTCAGGTCCACCTTGGCCTGAGAGCCGAGGTGGGGCCAGAGCAGTCACAGTCCCTGTCCCTTGTCTCTTCCGTCCCCGTGCAGGTTGAGCTGGACAACGTGACCGGTCTCCTCACCCAGTCCGACAGCAAGTCCAGCAAACTCACCAAGGACTTCTCTGCTCTGGAGTCACAGCTGCAGGACACACAGGTAAGGATGGCGGCCGGTCCCTGCCCCGGACGTTTCCTGGAAGGACGCTGAGCCCCTGCGGCATCGGCTGCCCCAGTTCATCTGATGAGCCGCCCTCCCCTGTATCCACGGGGTCTCTGGGTCCTCCTGGCGCCCCCAGCTGTCCCCCGAATCAGAGGGACCGGCTCCTCCATCCTGTCGAGGGTGTGGGCCCGGGAGGCTCTGACTCGGCGCCTCCTGAGCCCCTGCCCCCCGCTCGTCCTTGGTGTAGGAGCTGCTGCAGGAGGAGAACCGGCAGAAGCTGGGCCTGAGCACCAAGCTGAAGCAGATGGAAGATGAGAAGAACTCCTTCAAGGAGCAGCTGGAAGAGGAGGAGGAGGCCAAGCGGAACCTGGAGAAGCAGATCGCCACCCTCCACGCCCAGGTTCAGTGCCGACTCTCCCTCCATGCCCCAGGCCGCACGGATGACCCAGGGAAACTGGCTGGATTCTGCAGGCTTGGGGGGGTGGGGGGAGGGGTGGTTTCCGGCGGGGCACCCGCCTGCACATTTGGACCTCAGGCCCGTCCGGAGCCAGGCACCCTCCCCGGCCCGAGCTCCTAGCCAGGGGTACCCAGGCAGAATTCAGGGATCCGTGAACTTGGCTAGAGGCGACGTCACATCTGTCTGGCCACCAATCTGGCTGATGTTTAGCGTTTTCTTCCGATAGGAATACAGGCAGTAAGCCATGACCGCAGCGGTGCTGGGGTTCCATAGAAACTGCCGGTCACCGCGTCGGAGCTGAGGCGGGGCTTTGGGGGTGTCCTCGTGCTCCCCGCCACTTCAGGAGCTGGTATTAGACGTGCTACTAGGGCAGCACGTGGGTTACTGTATCACGGCTTAAAAAAGCACCCGGTAACCGCATTTTTCCGTATCGGTTTGCTTGGTGATCCTATACGTCTTATGCGTATTAAAGCATCGTTCTAAGAAGGACGCCGTAGTTTTTTTCTAGACCATCAAAGCGCCCGCAACCAAGACTAGGTCAAGAGCCCTGTTCTACGTCCCGTCTTGGGACTTCAGTGTGCTGGGCCAGGAGACCCGCCCCACCTCCTCGGGGTGGGCCCGGAGCCCGTGTGACAGTCTGGGTGGGAGTAGCTGTCACGTACGGGGCGGCAGCTGTGTCTCCCGGAGCAGGGAGGGGCTGTGGGACGGGTGTCTGTGGCACTCCTGCCTCCCGCAGACTGTGTCCGTTGGGAGAGGCCGATGGAGGAGCCTCCCCTCTGGCCCGTCTCTGTAAAATAAGGCTTGGTGTTCGTCACGACTGGGAGGCCTCCCCCTGGCCCGCCCACTCTAGGCAGAGGCCCTCTGCGGAAACCCCGTTTCTCGCCCCGGTGGAAGAGGGGCGTCCCCGTGCCTGGGCCTCCGTCCATGAGGTAGCAGGCAAGCCGCCGTCCCGGGCACGGGGTGGCTACCTCCCTAAGTCTGTGCTCCTGTCCAGATGACGGACGTGAAGAAGAAAATGGAGGACGGCGTGGGGTGCCTGGAGATAGCGGAGGAAGCCAAGAGGAAGCTCCAGAAGGACTTAGAGGGGCTGAGCCAGCGCTACGAGGAGAAGGCGGCCGCCTATGACAAGCTGGAGAAGACGAAGACGCGGCTACAGCAGGAGCTGGATGACCTGCTCGTGGACCTGGATCACCAGCGCCAGACCGCCTCCAACCTGGAGAAGAAGCAGAAGAAGTTCGACCAGGTACGTGCCGCACAGCATGGCCTTGCGTGCGAGGGCCTCAGTGGTCCCCCTCGGGGAGGGCGTCTCTTCCCCTTTCTGGTTCCTTACATCTTTCAAATGGCCTATGATGAGCCCTTTTTACAATGAGTGGGGATGTTTTTTCTTTTTAAGTAAACTCTGCCCCCGACGTGGGGCTCGAACTCATGATCCCAAGATCAAGAGTCACGTGTCTTACCGACTGAGCCAGCCGGGTGCCCCTGTTGTTTAGGGTTTTTATTTATGTGTCGTATCTCTGTCTCCTTCCAAATACTCTGAGGCAGCTTACAGAGACACGGATGGTGGGATAGGATAGAAAAACAGTAAGTCCGGCATCGGCCCAACCGGCCGGGTACGGCCCTGCACTTGTTGCCGTGGGCAAAAGTGCGTTAGACCTTGCCACGTTCCCTCACGTGCCGGTGTCTCCGGCTGCTTTCGTGGTTTCACAGAGTCCTGCAGCGTCTCACGCATTCACTGTCTGGCCCTTTAAGGAGCGGGTCGGGGACAAAGAGGTGTTGGGGCAGAGGGAACAGGAAGGTGGGGAAATAAGGTCTGGCCGTGGGTGGGCCCACGTGGAGGGTGGACACCGGAAACTTGAACTTGCCCGGGCATCCTTCATGAGGGGCACAGGTGGGATCTGGGCCTCTCAGCAGCCAGACCGACCTCCTTTTTAGGGGAAGCGCCGACCGGTTGTTAAGGAGAGCAGAGCCTTTTCTGGTTCTGAGAGGGGAAGGTGTCCCGTGGGTTCCCACGGAAGGGGCACCATGGGACCTGCAGGACCACGATTAGTAAATGGTCAATGCTGCAAGCAGACTTCAGAGCGCACCGGCAGAGGTGATCTCTGCCCGGCTCTGGTTCCAAGGACACCCCGCACGGCACGCGCCACGCTCAGAAGCGGTGGCCTGTGCCTGCTCTTCGCGGTCCCCTCCCCTCGGACCAGCGCCTGGGGCCCTCATCCCCCAAGGAGTTTGGGTCCGCGTGCTTTGCCCGCCTGAGGTCCACACGCTCAACCGTGACCACCTCTCCCCCAGCTGCTGGCCGAGGAGAAGACCATCTCTGCCAAGTACGCGGAGGAGCGCGACCGGGCGGAGGCGGAGGCCCGGGAGAAGGAGACCAAGGCGCTGTCGCTGGCCCGGGCCCTGGAGGAGGCCGTGGAGCAGAAGGCAGAGCTGGAGCGGCTCAACAAGCAGTTCCGCACAGAGATGGAGGACCTCATGAGTTCCAAGGACGACGTCGGCAAGAGCGTGAGCACCGAGCTGGTGGCCGGCCTGTGGTGGCGGGGGGGGGGAGAGGGGCTGAGCGGACACCGAGGCCAGAGGCCTCATCCCTCCGCTTCTGATGTGGTCCCCTTGGGGCGGGGGGGCAGGTCCACGAGCTGGAGAAGTCCAAGCGGGCCCTGGAGCAGCAGGTGGAGGAGATGAAGACCCAGCTGGAGGAGCTGGAGGACGAGCTGCAGGCCACCGAGGACGCCAAGCTGCGGCTCGAGGTCAACCTGCAGGCCATGAAGGCCCAGTTCGAGCGGGACCTGCAGGGCCGCGACGAGCAGAGCGAGGAGAAGAAGAAGCAGCTGGTCAGACAGGTGCGGACGGTCCTCCCACTGCCCTTGCCCCGGGCAGAGGTGGCCAGGGGCGCCCCCCTCGCACCCCAGTTTCCGGTCGGCTTCCTTTCTCCTTCCTCTCCCCGGGCTGTCTTGGGCTCCTTGTCCACCCCTCCCACGTCCTTGCGCCCCAGCCCACTGTCACCGGGGTCAGGGACCCTCTCGGTCAGTAATCGTCCTTGGCCCCAAGTAGCCCCCCCAGGCACGGAGTGGAGCAGGGCTTGGGGGCTGGTGCAGCCGCCCGAACCGCCCTCCCGTCCCCCAGGTGCGGGAGGTGGAGGCAGAGCTGGAGGACGAGAAGAAGCAGCGCTCGATGGCGGTGGCCGCTCGGAAGAAGCTGGAGATGGACCTGAAAGACCTGGAGGCCCACGTCGACTCAGCCAACAAGAACCGGGACGAGGCCATCAAGCAGCTGCGGAAGCTGCAGGTGAGGTCAGGCCGGGCCACGCTGGGCGCGGCTGCCCCCGCGGCTCTGGCCTCGCAGGGGTCTGGGACACTAGTGGGGCGCTGCTGAGTGCCGAGGGGCACCGCCTTCCCCTCTCTGAGGAAGGACCCGCGTGCCCTTAGCCCCATCTCACGGGTGGGGACTCAGACCCAGGGGTCAAGTGGAAGCAAAACAGAAGCAAACTTGCATTAAGATCGTAGGCTTTGCGCCCATTAAACAAAGAAACCCACGTAAACCTGGAAACTCAATGACGTTAGGAAAATAGTCACCTGGTGGCAGATTTCCAGAGTAAACCAGATCTGGCCCACGTAACCACCCAATCCAGCCTTGGGGGACGGCGATGGAAGGTTCCGACCTGAGCACGGAACCCTACATGCAGCACAGAGCACAGAACACATACTTGGAGAGTTCTCACCAGTGATTAAAGTTCACAAGTTTTACTCGCTTACATGTTTTTAATTTTAATTTTATTCAAAAAATTTTTTAATGTTTATTTTTGAGAGAGAGAGAGAGGGAGACACAGAATCTGAAGCATGCTCCCAGGCTCTGAGCTGTCAGCACAGAGCCCGATGTGGGGCTCAAACTCACAAACTGGGAGATCATGACCTGAGCCAAAGTCGGACGCTTAACTGACTGAGCCAGCTGGGCGCCCCTTAATTTTATTCTTACGATAAATTCAGTGTGGTTAACGTACAGAGTTATGTTAGTTTCAGGTATATGATATAGTGATTGAGCACTTCTGTATGTGACTCAGTGTTGATCAAGATAAGTGTTAAAGAGGGGCGCCTGGGTGGCTCAGTCGGTTGGGCGTCCGACTTCAGCTCAGGTCACGATCTCGCGGTTTGTGGGTTCGAGCCCCGCATCGGTCTCTGTGCTGACAGCTCGGAGCCTGGAGCCTGCTTCGGATTCTGTGTCTCCTTCTCTCTCTGCCCCTCCCCCGCTCAAGCTTTGTTTCTGTCTCTCTCAAAAATAAACAAACGTTAAAAAAAAAATTTAAAAAAATAAGTGTTAAAGATAATAAATCGTAAAAAACATCCTTGAGAAGCCACATCACACCCAGAAAACCAGCAACAGGAAGACCAAATTCGGTGTCGGTGGGCGAGGTCGTAGGGCCCAGATGCTCTCGTTGCTGGTGGTGGTTCCACCTGGTACCATCTGGCCTAGAGAATCCCAATTTGGGATTTATCTGCAGAAAGGGGAAAAGAAAACAGAAAAAAGACAAAACAAAACCCTATTTGACCAAGATCTTTAGAGTTTAAATCACAGGAGAAGAACAGAGGAAATGGGTTTCTACCTCTGGCCGGGGCTGACCTGGCAGGTGGGCGTTGACCTAGAGCGGTGGGTGGCACGGGGGGACAGCTCCAGAGCGCCCCACTCGAGTCCACAGGAAGTCGTGGAAGGCGAAACCCAGACAGCAGCTCGAACTAATGTGTAACCAGTGACTAACACTGCCAAAACCATGCCCTGTAACCTTAGTGGTCACGAAAGTGTAAAAAGGACACAGGGTAAAGAAACATTTGTCCTTATCGCTGTTGAGTTGGTTAAATACGGCGTCAGGCCGAGAACCAGCCTCCGGTGCCTGTGGGTAGGGTGTCCGTGCGCAGGGTGGGGGGGCTGGCAGCTGTGGCGGTGGGTGCCAAGCCTCCCTTGCCCACCACAGGCCCAGATGAAGGACTACGTACGGGAGCTGGAAGACACGCGCACCTCCCGCGAGGAGATCCTGGCACAGGCCAAGGAGAACGAGAAGAAGCTAAAGAGTATGGAGGCCGAGATGATCCAGCTGCAGGAGGTGGGCAGGCCGCGAGGATGGCACTCGGGGGGCACTCGGGGGGACGCTGCCCTCTGGCCAGCAGGGGGCAGCGGAGGGCCTCCGTCCAGCCAGCCTGGGCACCCGCCCCCCCTCCCCCCACACCGGGCGCTGCTGGCCAGGAACTAGCCCAACTCCGGCAATGGGGTGGGGGTGGGGGGGGTTTGCTTTATGAAGGAAATCCCCGAGGGGTTTCGTTAAGCAGCAAGGCTCCCTCGTGTGAGTAAAACGTGTGTGTGAATTAAATTGTCACCATTTGGGGCCAGCTCCCTTGCATGAGATGAGGCTTGGTGGTAATCGTCACCTCCTGGTGGGAGTTGGCACCTGGAAGGAGGGTCCTTCTCCAGCGCTGGTGCGCGGCATGCCCCCCACCTGCCAGCCTTGTTGGTCACACGCGAGGGGCATATTGTGAAAACCTTCTGGCGGCCCTAGGCAGTCTCCTGTACCGTGAGCCGACTGGCTGCCCGGTGCCCCTACCCGGGCCCGGTGTCCAGTCTCACCTGAGGGCTGTGCTCTCCTGCCTGGGCCTGGGCTGATCCCTCCCTCTGAGGTCACGTGTGGGTCTCTGTTGAGGCTTTCAGAGCCCCCATGCTCTCACCCTAATTACATCCCTGCCTTATCCCCCCGACTTCTGGTCTCCCCAGAACACAGAGGAACCAGCATATCCGTTAGGGCAGGACGGTTTTTTATTTCCATCCCCAGCATATGGCTTGGTTCCTAACACTTACACGTAGGGGCTTTGCAAACATGTGGTGCCTAAGCTATGGTCTGAGAGGAAGGAATCAGCCCTGTGAGTTAGAGGGGCTCATGAGGAAGGGCTTCGTGGAAGAGGCAGGCCTGGGGGGGGGGCGGGGGGTCGAGAGGAAGGGCCAGGATTCCGGGAGCGTGGCGCTTGCAGAGTACCAGGAAAGGGAGGAGGGGCTCTCGGGGCTCTGGGCCGCCCCGGGGGGTCACCGTCTGGGTCCCCGTGGCAGGAACTGGCAGCTGCCGAGCGTGCGAAGCGCCAGGCCCAGCAGGAGCGGGACGAGCTGGCCGACGAGATTGCCAACAGCAGCGGCAAAGGGTGAGCCGTGGCGTGGCGTGTTCGGCTGGGGGCTGGGGGTGTCCCGCCTCTGGGACAGGCCCCTTCTCACTCCTCCCTGCCCTCGCCCAGAGCCCTGGCCTTGGAGGAGAAGCGGCGCCTGGAGGCCCGCATCGCCCAGCTGGAGGAGGAGCTGGAGGAGGAGCAGGGCAACACGGAGCTGGTGAACGACCGGCTGAAGAAGGCGAACCTGCAGGTGGGCGGGGGCCGGGGCTGCGCGGGCATTCCTTCCAGACAAGGCTCCGCTCCTCCCAGACGGCGGCTGGCGGAAGCCGAGCGCTCGCGGTGCTTAGGGGAGCACGTCCTGGACCCTGGCTCTGGAGGAGCTCCCTCTCCTGGGAAGACCCAGAGCTTGCCGGCCCCAGGGCTGGTGTTATCAGGGGCCCCTCGGGACCCAGCGGCCTCACGTGTGCCCCAGCCAGGGTCCCCAGCCTTCCTCGGGTCACCGGCCCTCCTTCCCGCAGATCGACCAGATCAACACCGACCTGAACCTCGAGCGCAGCCACGCCCAGAAAAACGAGAATGCGCGGCAGCAGCTGGAGCGCCAGAACAAGGAGCTCAAGGTCAAGTTGCAGGAGATGGAGGGCACTGTCAAGTCCAAATACAAGGCTTCCATCGCCGCCCTCGAGGCCAAGATCGCACAGCTGGAGGAGCAGCTGGACAACGAGACCAAGTAGGTGCCCCTGCTCGGCTCCTGCAGCGACCCGCGGGGGCCTCACGGGGTCGGGGTCGGAGCCTGAGGGCCACCTCCACGGCGGGGGTTTTGACAGCTGTCTGGGGGCTGACTCAGACGCAGGTGGGGGTTCCTGTGGGCTCAGCGAGACTGAGGCTTCTTTGGAGGTACTGGGGGGGGGTGTCACACTGGGCCCCACATCTCAATTCCCCTTTACTGGCTCCACATCTGCTCTTTGGACTATGTCACCTCCCTCCCTGAGCCTGTTTCCTCATCTGTGAAAGGGGGCTGGTCACGGCACCTCCCTTAGGGGACCTGGGGTGTTCGGTGGAGGTGGCCCGCCTCGGCCTCAGGGCCTCCCTGGGGAGGAAATGCCCACGAGGCCCCAGAACAGGTTGTCCAGCTGGTGGCGTGTGGCTGGACCCTCGAAGGGAGGGTCCCTGAGCCGCTGCGTCTGTGCCTCGCAGGGAGCGCCAGGCGGCCTGCAAGCAGGTGCGTCGGGCCGAGAAGAAGCTCAAGGACGTGTTGCTGCAGGTGGATGACGAGCGGAGGAACGCCGAGCAGTTCAAGGACCAGGTGTGTTTGCGCGCGGGGCCGCCCGGGTCGTGGCTGGTGAGGGGTCCCCCGGCCTCCCGCATCAGAGCCCCTAACCGGGGCCACCGGCCACACGTCTCTGCAGGCTGACAAGGCATCCACCCGCCTGAAGCAGCTCAAGCGGCAGCTGGAGGAGGCGGAGGAGGAGGCCCAGCGGGCCAACGCCTCCCGCCGGAAACTGCAGCGTGAGCTGGAAGACGCCACCGAGACGGCCGACGCCATGAACCGCGAGGTCAGCTCCCTCAAGAACAAGCTCAGGTGAGCCCGGCCCCCTCGACACCCTTCCTTCTCCTCCCGAAAGTCAGTGCGCTCCGAAGAGCGCGTTTCACCAAATTCGGCTCCTAGAAACTGGTTCCATTCATCAACTAGATGTTCGTGGGCAAGGCGCCCTGTGCTCCGCGCTGGCCCTGGGCCGGCTCTGCCCCCCTGGGCGGGCTCTGCCCCCTGGGCCGTTGCCCGGCCTTTTGAGTAAACCGTGAAACTGGGTAATTCGTTCCCATCTCATCTGAAAAATCTGTTCACGTGGCTGCTCTAAACGCGACGAGGATGTTTCCGTGCTGCGTTTTTTGCATTAGAAGTTGCTGGAAGTGACCGGGCACATCCCTGGCACATGCTAGGTGCCTTGTAAACGTTTGCTGAGTGAGTCCCGGTGCCCAGTCACAAGGCCCGTGCCCACAAGGATGGCTGCCTTGCGTTTCTCGAGGAGCGTTTCCGTTCAAGAAGTATCAGATGAGTCTTTCCCCCAGGTCTCACTTCTTATCTCCTTTTTTTTTTTTTAATTTTTAAATTTTAAATTTTTTTAAGAAAAACTTAATGTTTATTTATCTTTGAGAGAGAGAAGGAGAGCTCAAACAAGAAAAGGGCAGAGAAGGAAAGAGACACAGAATCGGAAGCAGGCTCCAGGCTCCCAGCTGTCTGCATAGAGCCCAACGCAGGGCTCGAACCCACGAACTGTGAGGCCATAACCTCAGCCGAAGTCAGAGGCTCAATCAACTGAGCCATCCAGGAGCCCCTCTCGTTGCTTTTATGCCTAAAGAAGATTAAGACGTGGTTGAGCGTCTGACTTCGCCTGGAGCCTGCTTCTCTCTCTCAAAAAGAAATCAATGTTAAAAAATGTGAAACAGTGACGAGAGCAGATGTTCTAGCCAGGACTTAGTATTTTCTTGCACGTGATGGGAAGAGGGTGTTGGTATCTGTGTACCGTGTGGAGTTATTCTGTATCTCTTGGTTACACCCGTGTGCTCGAAGTTTGAGCGAAGGGTGGCATTTTGCAGAAGGTGCCTCTGCTTCTGGGCGTTCTCCCTCTCGATCAGTCCCAACTTGCTGATGTTTGTCTTCACCAGTGTCTCGGGTTAAAGCGGGAGGCTGTGTTCCCGAGGCTCCGTGTTACTTCTCCCCGTGCGATGTTGGGGCCTGGGGTCCCTCTAAAGTGCTTTGAAATGTGTGAGCTGAACTCAGTCACCCTGGCCGGCCCTGCTGACCCTGTGCCTCTGCCCCCAGGCGAGGAGACCTGCCGTTTGTCGTGCCCCGCCGGATGGCCCGGAAAGGTGCTGGTGACTGCTCGGACGAGGAGGTGGACGGCAAAGCCGACGGGGCCGAGGCCAAAGCTGCCGAGTAACCTCTCCTCCTGCTGCCCGAGACGGACGGACCGACCGACAGACGACTCCGCCTCCCCTTCCTAGCCCCCGCAGCACCCCCTCCGCCTTCTTGGGACTGCTGTGATCGTGACCTCCCCACCCCATCCCACCAGGCCAGGGGACCTCAGGCCTGCACCCCACCCCCTGCCCACCCCCCAGGCCTTTTTGAGGGCGTTTGGCTTCCTCTGCTGCAGCTGCCTCCTGCTCCCCTCCCGCCCCCCAGAATCTGATACCAAAGAGTCAGAGTCTTGGGCCCCTGGCCTGGGAACAGAGCAACCAGCAGGATCTTTGGCCCTCTCTTGCCAAAAAGCACAAGATGGTGAGGCAAGGCGGGCAGGCCACCGGGGACGGGCAAGAGAGTTTTCTACGAATCTATTTTTCTCCAGACTAAGAAGTTTTGATAGCTCGACACCCCAGCAGAGTTGTCACCTTCCCCCTCCTCCGCCACCAGCTCCCCCTCCTTCTTTGCTGTTGGCAATCACACACGGTGACCTCACACCCTCCGGCCCGTCGGCCCCCTACTCCCGTGGGCCCTGGGCGATCGGGCAGGAGCAGGCCCAGGGATGCCACCTCTGTGCAGGGCACAGAATGCGGGGGGGTGGGGGGGTGGGGAAGGAGGGTCGTTCCTCCCCACCCCCTCTGGGCAGCGCCACTGTCCTCTTCCTGATTCTACAGCGTCTCAAGTGCAATGACGGCCCCCCTCCCTCCTTTGCCGAGGGCAGCCTGCCCCCTGCCACAGCGAGGCTGTGGGGCCAAGCAGACCGGGCCCAGGGGCCAAGCTGGAAAGGCCCGCAGTGGCTTCTCCCAACATTCTTGGGGACCAAATATATTTAATGGTTAAGGGACTTGTCCCAAGTCTGACAGCCAGAGCATTCATTGCAAAGGGCCAGTGGCCCTCCCGTGATCTCATACCTACTCTAGGACTGGGGCCCGAGGGTAGATTATCTGCAGCATTGACTGAGTACGGTTTGAATCTCTGCCATCCGCACAGATGTTTTTGAAAGGAAAAAAAAAAAAGTTTTCTTTTTTTTTCCCCTTCTTATAATAAATGATACAATTCCAAGTCTTTATCACTGCCTCTCCTTTGGAACCACGTTTAGAAGAGAATAGTTTGTCCTGCGCTGGTCTACACTGGCTGCTGAATTAATTCACCTGTGTTCCTGTTTTGTATATGCTGCATTTAGACTTACTTATGGCAAAGAAGGCATTTTTTTTTTAAAGGAAACAAACTCAACAAATCATGAAGATACACGAAAGCTACATATGCCTAAAAAGCTCTGAATTCAGGTCCCAGTTGCTGTCACAAAGGAGTGAACGGAGCTCCCAGCCCCACCCCTTTTTTATATAATAAAAGTGCCTTAGCATGCGTTACGGCTGTCACCACTACAGTTAGCTGGTTTACAGATGTTTTCCACTGAGCGTCACAATAAAGAGTACCACGTGCTACGAGCCATGTGTCTGCCGGTGTCTTGTCTTGCCAGAGCGGGTGGCCTGGAAGGGACTGTGCTTTGCTTCCGCAGCGGGCACCTACTTGCACATCTTCTAGAAGCTGCCGGTAGCTCAGCATGGCGGAGGCTGGGCCAGTGGCCAGGGTCTCCTAGAAACCTCAGTCCGCTAAGAGGGACTCCTAGAAACCTCAGTCCGCTTCCGTTATTGAGTACCGACTGTGTGCTTGACTGGGGACAGGGACACAGACCGGGATGCTAAGTTCCAGGAGCTTCCGGAGTCATCAGACGAAGCAAAGCCTGCCCTGTGGGGGGTTCATCCCAAGTTGTGTATAAGCAGGACCCAGGGAGGCGGTGACTGGGCCTGCGTGTGTCAGCACGGGAGACTCCACAGGACTGCTGGGGACCGCTGAAGCTCTCATCTGCTCATTGGTTTATTCGTTCTTTTAACATAGGCTGAGCACAACCCCGGCCCCCTGCTGGGCACCTGGAGGGCAGTGAGAACAAGAGGGAGGGAGGGGGAGAAGGCCTTCCTTAGAGAAGAGCCATGGCACCCACCCCCTTGGTCAGCGTTGTGGACCCAAGTGGCTGCCCCGCCCGCCAGCGTCCCGGGACCTCTGTTTGGCCACCTCGGTTGCTAAGGAAGGCTGTGAGCTTCCAGCGAGGACACTCGCGGGCCCGGCAGATGACAGAGCTGGGGGCGGGGGGGGGGGGGGCGCCACCCAAGGGCTGGGGGTGCTTTTCCTCCTTTTAGCTCTGCCCTTTCCTGGGGGGTTCCAGGGGAGAGCTTGCCTCTCTGGCTCCAGGCGTCCCTCCAATCTCTGCCTCTGCCTGGGCCCTCCCCCCAGCTCCCTGTCGTCTCTCCTCTGTGTCTCTTGTAAGGACACGAGCCATCGGATTTAGGGCCCGCCCGGACAACCTGCAACGATCTCAAGATCTTTAACTTAGAGGATTTGCAGAGACCTAAGGTCTTTCCACATAAAGTCACGGTTAGGGGTTGCAGAGATTAGGTCATGGACACATCTTTTGAGGGGACCGCCCCCCCCCCCACTCAACCCCCTGCAGCTACTCGGCAAATACCGGTTCTCCCCTCTGAGATCCGTGACTTGGCTGCACTTTGCGCAGGGGTAGTGCTGGACGGGGTCCCCACCTCTGCCCACAAGGGCTGGGCAGTCCTGGGGTTGCCTGACCCGCCCACCAGGCAGAGGGGGAAGGAGGTTCACAGAGTGCACTTTGGAAAAGGACAAGGAGGGAGTAAAGAGAGAAAGACAGGGGCAGAGGCGAGGGAGCCGTGCCCAGGACTCTCCCTGCAGAAGAGCAAAGCGATGTGGAAGGGCCACTGGCTCCTGGAGGTGAGACCTCCACACGTGGGGGTTCCGCGGGGGTTCCCGGCACAGCGGAAGGAGGTTGGGAGGGGCCTCCGAGGTCCTGTCCCTCCTTTAGAGACCAATTATTCAGCCACAGAAAGTTAAGAGCTATTTATATAGGCAGCAACCCGGATGGAGCTCCAGGGCATCACTCTGGGTGAATCGTTCATAGGCTGGCCTTGAAGGGTTACACGCTGTACGAATCCGCTTGCGAAATATTCTCATAAGGCCCAAATTATGGAGGTGGGCAGCAGATCGGCGGTCGCCAGGAGTTAGGGACGTCCTGAGAAGGTGTCACCCTCAAGGGTCGGTCCTGTGGAGCGCCCCAGCAGCAACAGAAGGGTCTCGAGTGTTGCGATGGTCACCTGAACTGGACCGGTGGTAACACGTCGCAGGACCATCTTTATGTCTAAAACGAGCGTGTGCGGGAACGAGTGAAATTTGAGTGAGGTCTGCCAGCTAGTTCGCGGTGCTAGGGTCCGTTTGCTGGCCTTGACAATGACTGCGGTTACGTGAGCTGTCCTCATCGGGGAAAGTTGGGTGTAAGGGACACGGGACCGTGCTTTTTTGTCTTGTGAGTCTGTGGTTGTTTTCCTTTTGAAGTCTGTGACTAGGGGCGCCTGGGTGGCTCAGTCGGTTAAGCATCCGACTTGGGCTCAGGTCAAGATCTCGCTGTCCGTGAGTTCCAGCCCCGCGTCGGGCTTTGGGCTGACGGCTCAGAGCCTGGAGCCCGCTTCGGGTTCTGTGCCTCCCTCTCTCTCTGCCCCTCCTCCACCTGCGTTCTGTCGCTCTCTCTCAAAAGTAAACATCACATAAAGGAAATATCAGTTCTTATTAACTGAGCACCTACTGTGTGCCGAGCGCCATCCCTATTTTGCCTCTCGTCGCCCCCTCAGCACCCCTGTCAGGTATGTACTCTTCCCCAAAGCAAGGAAACTGAGTCACAGCGAAAATCGGGGAGGCAAACTCAGGCAGGGCTGCGCAGCGTCCCCACAGTGTGCGCAGGTCACGGACGGGAGACCTGGACACGGCCGAGTCTGGGCCACGGCGCGCTGATGTAAGCGTGCCAGGGCCGCCTTCCTGACCCCCTGGAGGCGGGGCACTAGGTCAGGAGCCCGTGATGCCAAGTGGCAGCCGCCGTGCGTCATCGGGGGCTCAGACTGCCGGGCTCGCCCCCCTCCCCCACCAGCTGAGCGCTGAGACCGGGCAGCAAGATCTCGCGGTACGTGAAGTCTCGTGGACTTATCTCGAGCCAACAGGGAGAGTTTAGGGCCGGCAAGTACATTTCTGGAATACTTGAGGGTTTTAAGGATTTCTCTCCCTCTGGGCTGCCAGCCTTAAAAATCCAAAAGCTCTTTTACCCGCGAAATGACTTCCTTCGGGAACAGCAGAGGAATCGCCCTTCGGGACAGACCATGGCGAACCACACGCGAGTCTGGAGAGACAAAGGGAAGGCGGCTTTTCCTACCCGTCGGGAGGACACTGGGGAGGGTTGCTCTGAATGCGAGTTCAGCGGGGAAGAAGAAGAGTTCAAGGGTGTGGCGGCTTCTCGTTGGCCGGGTGTGTCTGGGCAGGGAGGGAGCCTCCCCCTGTTTCTTAAAAGCAGAGGACGAAATTCCTACCTGGAGAGTGTCCTCCCTCGTCCAGATGATGCTGATCTTTCTTCTTCCTGCTGGTGCCACAGGCTGCGTGGAGAGGGAGCCGCAGAGAGCGCCCCCTGCAGGGCCCGCCCCCCCTTTTCTCCGGGGAAAGGGCAGGAGCCAGAAAAGAAATCAAGAAACCAGAGCAGGCCCCCCCCCCCCCCCCCCCCCGGCCTCCCCACGTCTTGAGCAAATCATCTCGCCCATCTGAACCATAGTTTTCTGCGAGGCAAGGAGAAGAAAGGTTTTCATCGCAGGGCTCTTGTAGCGAATACCGTCCTGGGTGGAGATGCCAAGCTTATAAAGGGATCAGGCGCCCATGCATTACTCTCTTCCACGAAGGTGGGGCTTTTAAGGATTCATTCCTTTCGCTGGTTTGTTTTTTGTTTCATTTTACGTGTAGTCAAGTCTGGTTAATATACAGTGTTATATTCGTTCCAGGTGTCCGATGTGATTCGACAATTCACTGCATTTCTCAGGACTCATCACGGTAACTATACTCTTATTTCTTGCTTTAAAAAAAAAATTTTTTTTTACATTTATTTATTTTTGAGAGACAGAGCACAAGTGGGGGAGGGGCAGAGAGAGAGAGGGAGGCACAGAATCCGAAACAGGCTCCAGGCTCCGAGCTGTCAGCACAGAGCCCGACACGGGGCTCGAACTCACCAACCGCGAGATGGTGACCTGAACCGAAGTTGGACGCTAAACTGACTGAGCCACCCAGGACCCCTGTATTTTTTGCTTTTTTAAAGTTTATTTATTTTGAGAGAGAGAGAGCACATGCGTGCCTGCACAGGGGAGGGGCAAAGGGAGAAGGAGAGAGAGAGAGAATCCCAAGCAGGCTCTGCACTGTCAACACAGAACCCGATGCAGGGCTCGAACTCCTAAACCGTGAGATCATCACCTGAGCCAAAACCAAGAATCAGATTCCCAACCCACTGAACCACCCAGGTGCCCCTGTCCTTTTTTTTTTTTTTTTTTTTTTTTTAAGTAATTCATTAAAAATTTTAATTCCTGGGGCATCTGGGTGGCTCAGTCAGTAAGCGTCCGACTTCAGCTCAGGTCATGATCTCGCAGTTCGTGAGTTCGAGCCCCGCGTCGGGCTCTGTGCTGACAGCTCGGAGCCTGGAGCCTGCTTCGGATTCTGTGTCTCCCCCTCTCTCTGCCCCTCCCCTGCTCATGCTCTGTCTCTCTCTGTCTCAAAAATAAATAAAAACATAAAAAAAATTTTTTTTAAACACTTTCTCTGTGCTGTGGGACCGCATCACCATTGGTTTTGTTTGTTTTTGTTTTTTTGTGGGTTTGTGTTTTTTGTAATAGAATTTCTGATTTAAGCTTTGATTGCCAGAGCATCCACTTCAAAGAGGGCTATCTGCATAAACACGGCTAGATAAGGAGCTGTCTCCCCCACCAGAGGCTTCTTTGTCTTAGAAATCTTAGGTGGCCCCTCGGGTGTCTCCCTCTCTCTCTGCCCCTGCCCTGCTCACACTCTGTCTCTATATTTCCAGAAGTGAGTAAATATTAAAAATATATATATTTTTAAAAAAAGAAATCTTAGTTGAATTCGATAACTGACCATTTAGGTCGCTTGTTTTGTTTTGTTTTGTTTTCTCCCAAGCTTTCTAGTCACCAATAAAGAGTGAGCCCATGGGGCGCCTGGGTGGCTCAGTCGGTTGAGTGTTCGACTCTTGATTTCGGCTCAGGTTATGATCTCAGGGTCGTGGAACCGAGCCGCACATTGGCTCTGTGCTGACAGCGTGGAGCCTGCTCGGGATTCTCTCTCTCTGCCCCCCTCTCTCTGCTGTCCTTACCCACTCGCCCCATGCATGCACGCGCACACTCTCAAAATAAACATTAAAAGAAAAGAGCGAGCCCTCAAAACCCTAGGCCCCCACCCTCAGCCCCAGTAAAAGCAGAAGCCCAGGCCCTTGTACACGCGCTTTCTCTACCCGTGAACTTGCTGCGTGATCCCAAATGTGCTGATCAAGTTCCTGGGCTGGTAAGCAATAAACCCGTATTTTTTTCAGTCTCTCGCTGGTCGTTGCTGCGGGCCACCTTGCAGTCCTAATGAGAACCAAAAGGCTGTCCCGACCACAGCATTGGTTATCAGTTAGGCCGAGACCAGACACAAAATACCCATCGGTCCACATAGCTCTTTTCATCCTGTAGAACCGAAACTCTGCCCCCTCAAACGCCCGCTCCCCACAACCCCTTCCATAGCCCCTGGCCCCCACCCGCCGCCCACCCACCGTCTACTTTTCGTCCTTATGAATGTGACCAAGTTCCGCATCTAAGCGCAATCGTGCAGTATCTTTCTCTTTCGTGACTGGCCTATTCCCGGAGCATAATGCCCTCAAGTTTTAATCCATGTTGCAGCAGGTGTCCGGCTTTCCTTGCTTTTTAAGGCTGAATAATATCCCACCGTGTGGGTGGACCGTGTTTTTCTCACCCGTCCATCCTTGGATATTCCGCTATTTGGATATTGTAATGCTGCTCTGAACACGGGAATACAAATAGCTCTTGGAAGCTTCTCTTTCTGTTATTTTGTGTGTATACCCCCAAGCAGAAGTGTGGGGTCGTGTGGTAATTTTTTTTGCCCGATGTTCACCTATATGTAAATTTTTGAGGAACTGCCATACTGTTTTCCACAGCAGCTAGATGCTATTGATGAGGAAGCATAAGGAAGGCTGAGTACAAGGCAGCACCCACCCCCGCCCCCAGGTGGGATCTGTGTGATATTCCTCGGACACTCCTGGCTACCCAAGAACAAAGGAAAGGGGTTTAAGTGCTTGCCATGTGGGAAACTAAGGCAAGTGAAAAATTAACTTCCCTTACTGCCTACAGCCCATTGCCAAGTCCTGGAAACCAACAGAGTGACCTCCCTCTAGTTGCTCAGCTCCCTTGATGATGACACTTTGCTGGGGCAAAAGAGAACCTTGGCTTAACATTGTTCCAACCTCGAGGATCCTAGAAGTCTACTTCCTTTATGTCAGCTGCCCCAGGATATATGCTGGCAATCATGCTCCAAGCTTATGCCCTCCCATATGCATCTGAGGGGGGTCTCATGACTGAGGTTTTATTAAATGGTGATAAATGGTGTTTCCCTAGCAACAGCTAGCCCCTCAAGGTCCTGGAAACTTGGCTTCCAAAATTCCTTAGAGACATACTCTATCCCTGACCCCCTCCCAACCGGAAGGTATATAATGAGTTACCCTTCACAACCCCAGTGCAGCTCTTTCTGCCCAAGGGTCCTGTCCCCATGCTTTAATAAAGTCACCTTTTTGCAAAGACGTCTTCAAGAAGTTTTTTTCGATCTCCTGACTGCTGGGGGTAGAGGCTGATTCTCGCCCCCCCCCCCCAACACACACACACACACACACACACACACACACACACGCCCGGGAAATGTCTGGTGATGTGGCTCTCACAGCCCATCCCCACGCCCACCATGGCTTACTCATCCTGTTTGGGGACCTGCTGAACTTGAAGCTGCTTCCTCTGGGCTGAAGTTTATTTGCAACACCCTCAGTACTTTCTGACTTGAAATCATTCATCTAAATTGATTACGCAATTACCTGTTTTCAACTGGAATCCAAAAGCTGCTTTATTCACTCTGAGAATGCGTCCAATTCTCTTAAACCTCATACACACATTAACATTAACCACACGTCTACCTGCCTTGGCTTCAACATACAATTATTAAGACGATGCTTTTGAGTTTGTCGTCTGTAATTAAAAAAAAAAATTCTTTTAGCGTTTATTTCTGAGAGAGAGAGAGAGACAGAGCAAGCGGAGGAGGGGCAGACAGAGAGGGAGACACAGCATCGGAAGCAGCCTCCAGGCTCCAAGTGGTCAGCTCAGGGCCCGATGCAGGGCTCAAACCCACGAACCACGAGATCATGACCTGAGCCGAAGTCAGCCGCTTAATGGACTGAGCCACCCAGGCACCCTGAATTATCTTCATACTTTGTTGTAAGCCTTCCTGAACTTGACAGTTGCTACTCGGCGCCCGATTTTACCACTGATGTGAGCAAAGGCAAATAGTATTTGTCCACTGCGTGGTCCTAATGGCCTTGCAACACGTGACCCAGACCCGTGGCTCCCCTTCCACGTCCCCCGAGTGACCAGGTGCCATCAGCATGGATGCATTCACCACGCTCTGAAATCCTAAGATGTCTGTCTCTGCCAGCCACCCTATGACTCCAGATGTCCCCATTGTCACATGCCCAGTTTACAGCTCCCCACTCCCCACCCCCCCCCCGCCACTGTCCCTAGAGAAAGGGAGAACCAAGAGGTGGGGTCCCTGCTCTGAAACATACTAGTCAAGTGCTCGCTTCGGCAGCAGGTACACTGAAACATACAAGTCATAACATCCAGCGTGGCTGAACCGAGCCTGCCTCCCCACGGGATGGAGAGACTGCATGGGGGTGCTAGCTGTGTGCCCGCCTGCTGACTCCCCCCAGCCTCCACCAGATGATGCTGGGGGACACCTCCCTCAACAATGTTAGGGTCCCTTTCCCACTGAGTTGGGATTGCCTTCATAGTGGGCTGAAATTGCTTGCTGACCAACGATTTTGCCCCAAGCCCCCCCCCCCCCCGCCGCCCCCACTCTGGAACTGGAGTCATCCTGGGTGACTCTTCTTGTGATCTTGGGAGTCAAGTTGAGCCCTATTTTATAGTCGCTAGATCTCTAGGGTCCCCAAGTGGGGGGGGGGGGGTGGGGGGAGGGGCTCAGCGCATGTCCCTGGACTCAAAAGATGCCTAATCCTCACTTGACGTGTCTGCAACCCCAGCCTGGTTGGTGGAGTCCATCCGTGTCTGGAATCCATTCTGCGTCCTCAGTAGATAGTCAGGCCGCAGGTGTATGGATAGTTCATTGAATTCTGTACCTCACAGTGGTTTTTATCTGGCCGTCAAGCGGAAGAATCAGGAGGAAGGGGAATTACAGAAAAAATGACCAGAAGATCACGAAACAAGCAGAGGTGGACAAAACATAACTCGAAGCAAGTGTCAAGGGTCGAAGTGACAAAGTGCCTTTGAGCTTGGCTCCCTCCCCCGCCCTGCCCTGAGCTGCTGCACGAAAGCCACCCCCTCTCCCCTCAGCCGTGTTTCCTCATCTGCAAACTCACACCCGCCCCGGGCCCACCGTCCAGCCCTGTGTCCATGCGTCCCCCCGGAACCACACAAGGGAGGAAGCCTAGCTTCCTGCTTTCATTTTCCATTTCTTGACACTCGCCTTCCTGGACAAGTCCTGCGCTTAGAAAGAGGTCTGTGGTCAAGCAGAACTAAGCAGAGGTTAGAAAACAGCAGCCTGGCCTCAGCCCTGTCCTGCAAACAGCACCGGCCGCCAAGGACGGGCCTCCTCGGGCACTGGGGCTGTCCCTGCCATCAGCGACAGGTCTGGTGAGACCTGATTAGATCCAAAGAGGAGACACGGACACGGTGGCGGGGTGGCATGTGTGCTGCGGGTTTAGACTCCTCCCACCCGGTGCCACGGGAGCACGGTAGGGGACAGCGGACTCTGCCTGCGTGGAGGCTGGAGGGCTTCTCAGAGGAGGTGATGCTAGATTCGGGCTTTGAAGTATAGGCCTGATTTTTCCAGGTGGTAGAAGCAGGTGATCCTGGCGAAGGATCTGCCAACCCAAATGCCTAGAGTCCACGCGGGGATGGCATTGAAGCAGCCGCAAAACGGCAAATGTGCAGCGAGCATCCGGGTATGTCTGGCGTCGGTCCTAAGTGCTGGCGATAGGGAGGTGGATAATGCCAGAAGTGAGGTGGGTGGGGCAGAGAGGAGGGGCCTGGGGACAGACCCCCGTGGGGGGGGGGGGCAAGGGGTCATTGGCTGAGGGTTCCTCGGTCCCTCAGCGGCAGGTTTTCCTTCCAGAAGCCCAAGGCAATAAGGGCTGGGGCCAGAAGGACCTGGAACGTCAGATCTGAGGTTCCTACTTGAGGGGGTGGGACGGGCCCTGTGCTTGTGTGTGTCCATCCTGAGTGGCTCTGAAATGGAGACTTTCAGTTTCCCTTTCAGTCCCATATATATTTGGGCCCGGAGTTGTGTGTTAATTACACACACCGCAGGTGACTGGGTCCACACGGCTAAAGAAAAGCCGGACGGTGTTCGACTCAGAAGAGGATTCCTTGGTAAGTGTGGAGGGTGGGAACCCCTGCCCCTCTACTCACCCTCCAAACAGCTCTTGAGGGAAGAGGGATCCTAGCTCGGATTTCTAGCCCAAGGTCGTGCCCCAAAGAGCGGCATAGCCAGGATTTGAAGCCGGGTTTGTCTGACTTCTCCCCCTCCACCCCCGTGCCCCGAAACAGTGGAGAGGGAGGGGGGCACTGCTCATGCCAGGTTCCAGACTGCCTGCGACCTGAGCAGACCCCAGGAGGGAGGTGGATATCGGGGAGGGGGGAGGTGTGGGGAGTGGGCAGGGGTGCTCATCCCTTTGGGGAATTTGGAGGAAGCAGAGGAGGTGAAGGAGGGCAGGTGAGTGGGAGCCTCTCCCTGCGGTGACCTGACTGGCAAAGCATTTCCTCTGAGATGCAAACGATCAAGGACTCAAGGTGTGTCACCCACAGTGTCTCTGAGCCACCTGCTGGGTGCCAGGCTCTGCGGGGAAACTGAGGGCCAGAAAGGGACCTTCTGGCCCAGGGTGCCCGGACCGGGAGACAGAGCAGGACGTCCGGGCTTCCCCCGCTGCCCTGCGCCGGGCCCTCTGTTCCGCGTGCCGTGGGGCGGTAAGAGGAGAGGCAGGCGTGGGTGCCCCTGTCAGCAAGAAGGGAGGCGGTGCCGGGGTGACAAGGGCCACATTGTGATACGGTCCCACCTTTATATTCTTTTTTTTTTTTTTTTAATTTTTTTTTTCAACGTTTATTTATTTTTGGGACAGAGAGAGACAGAGCATGAACGGGGGAGGGGCAGAGAGAGAGGGAGACACAGAATCGGAAACAGGCTCCAGGCTCTGAGCCATCAGGCCAGAGCCTGACGCGGGGCTCGAACTCACGGACCGCAAGATCGTGACCTGGCTGAAGTCGGAGGCTTAACCGACTGCGCCACCCAGGCGCCCCCCACCTTTATACTCTTAAAACACCAAGCTGGGGACTCCTGGGGACGACTGTGTGGGCGTGAACTTACCCCTGTGTGTTCACACAGGCCGAGTCAGACCTAGTATGTGGTCGTTAAAATCTCATTTCTCCCCAAACACCTGGTGTTCCCTTCCACCCTGGCCACCAAGAGCCGTGTGACCCTGGGCGAGTCCCTTCCCCTGGTGACTGTTTGTTCACATCTTTTAAAAAACTGGCTTCAGTGTTTTCATGTTGATTTGGAGGATCTCTCGCGTATCATGCCTGCCCCGCTCTTGTCTGTTCTCAGCATCCATCAGTCGTGTCTCCTAAGGTGTCCTGTGCAAGTTTCCTTTTTTTTTTGAAGTTTATTTACTTTGAGAAAGTCAGAGACCTGTGGCGCTCGGAGGAGGGGCAGAGAGAGAGAGAGAGAGAGAGGGAGGGAAAGAGAGGATTCTAAGCAGGTTCCTTGTTGTCAGTGCAGAGCCCGATGTGGGGCTCGATCCCATGAACAGTGAGATCATGACTGAACTGAAACCAAGGGTGGGACGCTTAACAAACTGAGCCACCCAAGCGCCCCTGCAATTTTTCATTTTTAGCAGGTCAAATACCTTTCCCTTTGTGGTCTGGGATTTCCATCTTGATTAGAAAAGTTAGCCCCAACTCAACATCATTATTGTTTTGTTTAACATTTCTTCCGGGATATTTGTAGCCTTTTCTTTCTAGCTTACGTATGGGTTCTGTTGGGACTGAGCGATTGATTTTTAAAGAGTTTATTTTTTTTAAGTAATCTCTATGCCCCACGTGCGGCTTGCACTCACAAGCCCGAGAGCAAGAGTCGCACGCTCCAGTCACTGAACCAGCCAGGCGTCCCATTGTTGGGGTTGATTGATTGAGTTTGTATAAGCTTTTTGGTTTTTTCCTTCTCTTCCTCCTACTCCCAGATGTTACTTCTCCCCCCCTTCCCCCTCCTCTCCCTCTTCCTCTTCCTCCTCCCCCCCCTTCCTCCCACTCCTTCTCTTTCTTCAGAACGTCTTTAATGGCTGCCACTGCAATCCAAAGGAACACGGCTTTTTTTGTGTGCTTTCCAAGGAGCAGTAAGGAAGCGGCCTCCACCCTTCTCCCCAACGGGCAGCAGTTAGTGAACAAAATTGGGCTAAGGCTGGAGGGAGCTGGGCCCGACATCCACACCTGGCCTGGCCACCCTGGGGGGAGGGGAGGCTTTGGAAGGCGCTTCCTGGGTCTCAGGCATCGGGACACCCATGTTTTTCTGCGGTTTCCTCTTCCTCTGTCTCCTCATATAAAAATATTATGGCTGGAGTACGGAGACACGAAGAAGTGAATGGAAACTCTCAGAAATCTGAGAGGCCTGTCAAAAGCGCACTAAATCGGGGCGCCTGGGTGGCGCAGTCGGTTAAGCGTCCGACTTCAGCCAGGTCACGATCTCGCGGTCCGGGAGTTCGAGCCCCGCGTCGGGCTCTGGGCTGATGGCTCAGAGCCTGGAGCCTGTTTCCGATTCTGTGTCTCCCTCTCTCTCTGCCCCTCCCCCGTTCATGCTCTGTCTCTCTCTGTCCCAAAAATAAATAAATGTTGAAAAAAAAAAAATTAAAAAAAAAAAAGCGCACTAAATCAATAGGGTAATTTGTATCAAACCTGAGGCACAGTCTTATTTGTTCTCGGCCAGAAAGAGCTTCTCTCAAGATAGACAAGAAAAACAAAGAAAATTACTCAACGGTGAATGAAACTGGGGTGTGCCGTGACTCCTACACCCCAGATCTTAGCCTGGCCGTGCCCTGGAGGGCAGAGGGTGCCCCCGGGCAGAATAGGAAATGCGGCAGGGAACAGACAGGGCCTCTGCGTGCTCTGCGTGCTCAGAGTGGAGGAAACAGAAGGCTGCAGAAGATACAGAGAACCACGGAGAGGACAGAGCACAGGCAGGGAGAGCCTGGAGAGTAACAGGGGTCGGGGGAGAAGCAGGCAGGGGAGGGAGCCTTTGAGCTGGGCATCTAAGCACAGATCAACGTTTACAAGTTAAGGAGGGTGGGGAAGGGCTTTCCAGGGGGAGGGAGCAGCCTGAGCACAGGTGTGGAGGCTGAGGTTAATCAGAAGCGAGGGGCAGAACATTGGACCTGCTTGGGCAGTAGGGCAAACGACCCTTGATCTCGGGGTTGTGAGTTCAAGGTCCACGTTGGACGTGGAGCCTACTTAAAATAAAAATTTTAAAAGAGAAAGGAAAAAAAAAAAAAAAAAAAGCAAGGAAGCTCGGGGTCCGTGAGGGTGCCTGGACCAAGGCAACGGGGAAGACAGGAGTAGCAGCGACAGGGGGATGGGGCGCCAGGCTAAGGAGTTTGAACCTGGTGCTGTCTTCACCTCCCCTTTCCCTACCCGAGGAGGATATCCCGCAGCCACTTGCAGGGAGATGCTTTGGTGAGAACCTCTGCCCTACCGCATCTGGAGAGCTTAGAGCTGGTGAGGATGGAAGGGCTCCCAGTCTGGGCCACGTCGTCGCACGGGACAGGCCCCTCTCTTCTCCTCCTCCCCACAACCTGGCCGGGAACTGACCAGTCAGCAGGCTAGTGAGGACCCCCCCGCCACGTACGAACCAAGCAGGAGGGAGCAACGTCCAGGATCAAAACCCAGCAGACACCCAAGACAAGGGTCAGGGCCAGGCCAAGAACAGCACAGGACGGGAAGGATGAGCCCGAGGGTGCAGACACATCTGCAAACGTTTGGTGTCATCCAGGGTCTGGTTCTGTCTACCCACGCAGTCCTCCTGGTCTCTGGTGCTCGTGCTTCATGATGTCACTTGGCGGCCTGGGCTCCCAGGGTCATGCAGCATTCAAAGCAGAAGGAGGAGAAGGCGGCCAGCCAGATCTCCTCTCCCGCCTGTCCCTTGCAGCAGGAAGGCCCCAGACCCCCCCTAAACCGACTTCCCCTTGTGTCTTGTTTTGGCCAAGGCCGGGCCGGACAGTCGCCCGTCGCTGCAGAGGCGCCCAGAAAACACATACCTGGTGTCCAGGCCCCAACATGAGAGGCAGCAGGGTGGGGGGGGGGGGGGAGGCCGGTGGCCTGGGAGGAGGTGGAGGTGCATGGGAACTGGCGGGCTGGAAAGCAGCAGAGGCCGCGAGCATTGCTTTGTCGTTAACATCAAGGCTGAGAGCAAAGATCAGTAGCTAGAAACGGATCAGTGTCAGCAAATGACCAGGGCAGCAGTGGCTTGGACAGAGGAAGATAACCTGCTGGGAGCCGGCCGCACCCTTGCTGGGCCTGCCTTGATCCCCTGACAGCTGCCTGTGTGCGTTCTTTCCTCCTCGGTAGAACCCATGATACCCACTGTGTAGATCCACACCCTTACCTTCCGTGCCCTTCAGCCTGAAGCCGCCAGGCACACTCCTGTGGTTGAGGAAGAGGGCGTTAGAACTGATTCTAGGATCTGGGCTTCGAGGGAGGCTCTTAAGGAAACAGGGCCGCTCTAGATGGGGTGCTGTGCTGCCGAAAGGGGGGGCATTTCTATCAGTGCGTGTCTCAGTAATCTTATCTATTCCAGGAGAGGACAGAGGGCGATGCCTGGCTCAGTCGATTAAGCTTAAAGTCTGACTCTTTTTTTTTTTTTTTTTTTTAATTTACATCCAAGTTAGTTAGCATCTGGTGCAACAATGATTTCAGGAGTCGATTCCTTAGTGCCCCCTTCCTCGTGGAGCCCCTCCCCCCTCCCCCAACCCCTCCAGGAACCCTCAGTTTGTTCTCCATATTTATGAATCTCTTCTGTTTTGTCCCCCTCCCTGTTTTTATATTATTTTTGCTTCCCTTCCCTTATGTTCATCTGTTCTGTGTCTTGAAGTCCTCATGAGTGAAGTCATATGATATTTGTCTTTCTCTAATTTCGCTTAGCATAATACCCCCCAGTTCCATCCACGTAGTTGCAAATGGCAAGATTTCATTCTTTCAGATTGCCAAGTAATACCCCATTGTCTATATACGCCACATCTTCTTTATCCATTCATCCATCGATGGACATTTGGGCTCTTTCCAGACTTTGGCTCTTGTCGATAGTGCTGCTATAAACATGAGGGTGCGTGTGTCCCTTTGAAACAGCACCCCTGTGCCCTTGGATAAATGCCTAGTAGTGCAATTGCTGGGTCGTAGGGTAGTTCTATCTTTAGTTTTTTGACGAACCTCCATCCTGTTTTCCAGAGTGGCTGCACCAGCTTGCACTCCTACCGACAGGGCAAAAGAGATCCTCTTTCTCCGCATCCTCGCCAACATCTGTGGTTGCCTGAGTTGTTGACTTTTAGCCATTTTGACAGGTGTGAGGTGGTATCTCATTGTGGTTGTGATTTGTATTTCCCTGATGAGGAGTGACGTTGAGCATTTTTCCTGTGTCGGGGGGCCATCAGGATGTCTTCTTTGGAGAAGTGTCTATTCATGTCTTTTGCCCATTTCTTCACTGGATTATTTGTTTTTTGCGTGTTGAGTTTGATAAGTTCTTTATAGATTTTGGATACTCACCCTTTATCTGATATGTCGTTTGCAAATATCTTCTCCCATTCTGTCGGTTGCCTTTTAGTGAAGCATCTGACTCTTGATTTCAGCTCAGGCCATGATGAATCTCATGGTTTATGAGACCCAGTCCCATGTTGGACTCTATGCTGAAACAAATATGCATAAAAAAAAAAAAAGGGAGAGAACAGAACAAGGACAAAACTTGCTAGAGAAGTAACAGTCATTCTTTTTAGCCAAGGGAGGGAATATTACCTGGAGGGAGTGCCAGGCTAGCCAGCCAATGTCAGGGCCTCTTGTGGTTTTCTTTCTCAGTCCCTTATCACAATCATATAATAAATAGAAGGGGGAAAATGCCCATAGGTATATATGTATTTTTTAAGTTTATTTTGAGAGAGAAAGCACTAATGGCAGAGGGGCAGAGAGGAGGGATCAAGAAAGAGAATCCTAAGCGGGCTCCACACTGTCAGTGCGGAGCCTGACGCGGGGCTCGAACTCATGAACCATGATCATGACCTGAGCCGAGATCAAGAGTCAGATGCGTAACTGACTGAGCCATGCAGGTGCCTCCCGGCCTTTCCTTCCTGAGCCAAAGTCAGCTGCTCAACCAGCTGACTGAGCCACCCAGGTGCCCCCAAAATGCCCATATATATTAAGACTCCCTTTCTTATTAAGATTAATTATAACTACCTTTTTTCACCTTTATAGCTACCTTTTTTTTGTATATTTTGTCTCATTTGCCCTCATTTGAATATTATTAGGAACTCATGGCTTTTCACTGACTCAGCCTGGCCCAATTAAACATGATCATAATGATCATTATCTATTATTATTATGTAATTTGTTGGGACTTCCCAATGGTGCCCTGTTGAGCACGGCTCTGAACCTCCCTGAAATCATCCTTGCCCCCTGGAGTGTGGACATTGCAGACCCGTGGAATCCAGGAATTCAGTTTCCCCCCCAAAGAGTCTTGCTACCTTTGAGTAAGAAACACCCACGGGTGCCTATGTGAGTGGGTGACATATTGCTAGGAAATATATCTGTTGAAGGTTAGAGTTCACTCTATTCTAGTTTAACTCATGTTATCATCCCACTTTTTTTTTTAACGTTTTATTTATTTTTGAAAGAGAGAGAGATAAAGAGAGAGCACATGCATGTGAGCGGGGGAGGGGCAGAGAGAGAGGGAGACACAGAATCCGAAGCAAGGCTCCAGGCTCAGAGCCGTCAGCACAGAGCCCGATGCGGGGCTCGAACCCACAGACCGCGAGGTCATGACCTGAGCCAAAGTCGGACGCTCAACCGACTGAGCCACCCAGGAGCCCCAAACCTTAAAACAAAATAAGATGGCAACCCCAAGAGCACCCCCTCATGGAGTGTGTGTGACTAATCAGTGAGGGAACCATAAGGAGCCCTGCCCCTCCTAGATACTTGATCCACATTAGCTATCGTCAGTTAATCAACACAGATGTGCCTGACCTCGAGTAGCTTCTAGAACATTCCGTCCCATCTTTTCTTCTGTGTTTGGTTTTATTGCCTCTCTAGCTTCTCAGATGGCAGTCTCCCTCTCTGATTATCTTCTCCTTGTGCCCCAACAGGACAGCAGGACTGTGACCTGGCTTGGGAACAAGCTGGAGTGAGGTGAGTAACCTTCCTTAAATAGCAGCCAGTAGAGGCCAGGAGACAGACGGACATATCAGGTTAAGTCCCTTTTGGCATTTGTGACCTTCCCAGAGGGAACCACCAGGGACCTGGCCCCTTGCTGCTCCCTGTGGTCACCGCTGGCTCACACTTGACCGCACAATTTGTTCTCCCTTTCTCAAGGGTGAAGCGACACCTCCTTCCGACCGGGACGCAGACGCAAGCTGGGGGGAAAAGTCTGAGATCCCACTGCTGGCACCATACCCAAGAAGCCTGTGGGCTCTACCCAGGTAGTCACCTTCCAGATGATTCCCGGAATTGGGGGAGTGCCTCCAGCTGAGTTAACCCACAGCGGAATCAGTCCCTTGATGATGAGGGACTGATGAGTGTCCTGGGCCCTTCAAGAGGGACCAAGGGGGAGCCCCCACCCTTGGTCTGGGAGTCCATAGGGGCCCCTCCCTCCTGTCCTCTTCTCAGGGTCATGGCAAAGGTGCTCACTTCCTCCCTCCCCCTGCCGCCCATCCAATGACCCAGAAGTGAGGCCGGGACAGCCCACAGGAGGTGGGGGACAGCAGGGGGGAAGGAGAGAAGGAAGGAGTCCTGAACTAGTCACCTTGGAGGCTTCTCCTGCCCTCTTGACCTGTCCAGCCCGGCTGGGGACGACTGTGGGGCTTTACCAAGCCATTCCCTCCAGCTCTCGCCCTGCGGCCGGCCTGACTGCTGGTCCGCGAGGGACGGTGGGCCACTGAACTGGACCCCAGGGTGGCCTTGGCCACCTCCCACCCGTGTGACCCGGGGTGCCTTGCCTAACCTCACCTGTAAAATGAGAATATTCCCTTATGTTGTTGTAACGATCAAATATAATGTGTGTATGTGGTCTGGGCCGGGACCTGCCACACAGTGTGCTGGCCCTGAGTCTCGTTGCTGTGCCTTCTACACGGACCCTGTCAGCTCCAGGTGGAAACCTCCCCTCCCCCAGCACCCCCCGGCTGCCACCTGCCCGTGTCTCAGGAATAAGCCCCCGACATATCAGATGTGAAAGCTGAGGCGAGGCCTGAGGGTATTCACCTCAATAGCCCTGCCTAGGCCGGCTTGCAGTGAATACACAGATTTAGTGTTGTGGGTTCCCTCCAGCTAAGCCCCGGTTTCCTCTCTCCCTTAGCGAAGCAGAAAGAAGAAAAAACAAAACAACTCTTCACTTTTATCTTTTCTTTCCCCATCCACAGAGCGATATGGAGGATATCATTGAGTATTTCCAGGACTCAGTGAGCTGGGATGACCTACATCTCCTGCTGACTGACCATGAAGCCTGGGAGAGCTTCATGGCTGAGGCCAACTTGTCCAGGTAACCCCCCGGGGATGCCCCAAGGTGGTCCCCAGATCTCCGCGTGGCAGTATCCTCGAGCTGGGGTTGAGTGTGCTCCTTCTCAACAATCTGTGAGGAATATGTCTCCCATGGCATTTGCTAGCAGGGAATGGCCTCGGGTTAAGAAGAGATGAGACCTGCAGAGGGCAAGTTAGGTGACCTTGGGCCTGAACCTAAAGCAGACCTATCTCTGCCTTGGTTTCTTCATCTGTTCAATTTTATTGGGGAGAAACCAAGATAATGTACGTGAAGGGCTTGGCATTGTCACCGACACATAGTAGGTGCTCAATCAATGTTAACTTTTTATTTTTTTTAAGCTTGTTTATTTTGAGAGAGAGACAGAGACAGCACAACTGGGGAAGGGGCAGAGAAAAAGAGGGAGAGAGAGAGAGAGAGAGGGAGAATCCCAAGCAGGCTCCACATTGTCAGCCCAGAGCCCGACTCAGGGCTCGAACTCATGAACCATGAAATCATGACCTGAGCCGAAATCAAGAGTTGGACGCTCAACCGACTGAGCCACCCAGGGGCCTCAATGTTAACTTTTTAGAAGATTGCCACGAAGAGACAGGGGCCAAGGGTCTTCTTCCTGGAGATGAGGGACTAGTCCGAAGAACGCTGACGTACCAGTCTGTGCCCCTGGGCATTTGGACTAAAGCCTTCCCTCCCCATCTAAGGAGTTGTATGAATACTGCAGGATCCTGCTGGCCCACGAGGTGGAGAGACTGGAGTGGAGTTGGACCAAGCTGTGTTGGATCCAGACTCTATCTCTGTCCAGCCCTGTGTTTCTGGGTGTGTAGTCTATTAGTCATTTGTTCAATGTAAACAGTAACTCATCCTGATAAGATTATGGCGAAGGCCTTAGCATGAACTGCAAGGTCAAAGGTGGGGGCCCAAGGGCAATCGTCTTGTCCAAAGGCTGGGATGGACAAGAGGAAGTCTAGGTTGGAGGACTAGGTAAACTTGGGCAGCAAGGCTAGGACTGAGTGAAGCTCTCGGCACAAAACTCGAGGTCCTGGGAGAGGGAGAGGGGACATTTGTTCCCTTCCTTCTTTAATCTCCTCACCACTAGGCATGCAGGGCCATGGCGGGGAGGGGTGTTGTCTCCTCCATACTTTGCCTGGGAGCTGGGGGGGTCTTGACCACCATTTGGAAGCCTCTCCTCTTCTTACAAATTTTTTTTAATGTTTACTTTTGAGAGACAGAGTGACAGCATGAGCAGGGGAGGGGCAGAGAGAGAGGGGGACACAGAATCCGAAGCAAGCTCCAGGCTCCGAGCTGTCAGCACAGAGCCCGACGTGGCGCTTGAACTCACAAACCGCGAGATCATGACCTGAGCCGAAGTCGGATGCTTGCCCGACTCAGCCACCCAGGCGCCCCATCCTCTTCTACGTAGAGCGGCCCCAGACCAGTGGGAGCCAACGTGGCTCTGCGACAACTAGTGGCATCACAGGGGGCAGCTGCTAATTCTGTACTCAATTCTGGGGAGACGCACAAGTCCCCACCAGAGGGGAAAGTACTTCCTCCACCAGCTTGTCCAAATGTGGTCTTTTCAGGCTTAGGGTTTCATACAGGTGGCTCTTCAAGTCTCTCATATCTTTAAGCAATTTCATAAAAGTTGCACATGGCGTTGATGTGCATGCCTATGAAGCTGTCACCAGCTAAGGTGTGAGTTAGGCTGATGACACCTGAGAGGTTGGGGGTGCTGGGTGGTGGGTCGGGAGTCAACGATGTGAACTGGAAGAGTCTGGGGGGAACCAGGGTAACGGACGTCCTGCTTCTCAGTCAGTTGGGGCAGTCACTGGGCCGTGGTCCTCAAACCGCCGTGAGGTTGGATGATTCCCTGCAAGTGTTCACAGAGCGCACTGAGAGCTGTCACACTCAGTCACGCTGTCTTCCAGGCAAGGGTGCAGGTGGCCACGGGGAGAGACGCATGGGGAAGGGTCTGGGAGGGTTTCAAATGCGAAGCTTCCGTCGTCCTCCTCCGGACGCGTGACCATCCTGCGTTCAATCTGTGACAGTGCAAATGGAGCATGGCCCACCAGGGAAGCTCACACTGTGAGAGAAAACACTTTGACGTTGATTAAAAAGACGACTTAATTCAGGGCTGTGGCCATAGAACGGAGATCAGGCTCTGCTCCGGATACAGAGCTGGGGATTTATAGCCGAGGAGCGGGGCGGGGGCGGCGGATGAGAAATCACTGAGAGAAGAAGGTGGACGACGCTTGCTAAATGGACCCAGCAGGGTTCTTGCTGAAGGTAGGTCAAGAGCTTCCACATCAGGGACGCCCGGGTGGCTCAGTCGGGAAAGCGTCCGACTCTTGATTTCAGCTCAGGTCATGATCTCACGGTTCGCGAGATCGAGCCCCGTGCCGGGCTCTGCACTGACAGTGAGGCGCCCGCTTGAGATTCTCTCTCTTCCTCTCTCTCTTGCCCTCCTCTGCTCGTGCTCTCTCTCACACTCAAAGTAAATAAAAAAAAAAAAAAAGAGCTTCCACATCGAAGGTGGGATTCGATCAGATATCAAAGGTGATCCGTTATCAAGAGTGGGAAGATTCTCATTAAACTGACCTAACAGGGTTCTTGCGAAGCCTGGGCACTATAGGCTGTCACGGACAGGACACAAAAGGCCAAGGTCGACAGGCTACATAGGCACTGCACCTAGTCAAAAAGAGGGCCTAGAAGATCAAGGAGAGAGTCTTTTAGAGTTTTATGGGGGCCCAATGACATTCGCTGCATGGCTGACCTGTCATCTCCAGCCCCTCCTTGAGGTCACACCCATGCCTTTAGTTTCTAGTGCCTCCGTAGGTCAGAACCGATAGCACATGACCCAAAGCCCCCATCATACATCGCGATGTCAGGCCAAAGGCCCAGGCAAAGGAAGACAGTCCTATCCTTCTAGGACCCTTACCATTCCAGGCAGGGGCCTAGAGGTCACTTCCCAGTAGCCAAGGGCAGAGGGCAGACCTCTCTGTGGGTAAGGTTCATCCTTCCGTACACACTAAGCTTCTCCGAACGAAGGTTTTTCTGCTCCAATGCCACTTCCCTTTGTTCATCTACAAACACTGTGGCGCTGAGAGTGTTGACCTGCCCTTGAGCGAGAAGCCATCTTTCCCGAATACCTACCAGTTGGGGCGCCCGGGTGGCTCCGTCGGTTGAGCGTCTGACTCTTGATTTGGGCTCAGGTCGTGATCTCAACGGCCCAGACCCTCCTTGGGATTCTTTCTTTCCCTCTCCCTCTGCTCCTCCTTCCCCCCACCCACCCCTCGAAGTAAATAAATAAATACCCTTAAAAACATGCCTCCCACTTAGAGCATCTGAAGAGGAGCACGTATTCATTCCCTGGCTGAGTATGTGTTACGGAGCACGAGCAAGGTACAGAACGTGTGTCACATGGCAAGAAACAGTCTTCGCATCTGTCAAACTCTTGTCCATTTGATTTGTAGTGCACGTTCTGCGGTCGATGCGGGAAAGATCGAATCAAGCCCACTTGACAGCTAAGCTTTTCCTAATCGCTTGACCTTCACCTTTCCAGGGAGGAGGCAGATGTGCTACACGCAGGTCTGTGTGAGCTGGAGGCAGACCTGTGTATGGAGGGCAGAGAGAGGATCCAAAGAGACCACCTGGAGGAGAGGTTTTTGAACAAGTATCCCCGGTTGAAACGGGAGCTTAAGGGGCAAATACGAAAGCTCCACAAGCTGGCGGACAAGGTTGACGAGGTACACAGGGGCTGCACCATCTCCAACATCGTGGCCAGCTCCGCCAGCGTGATGTCTGGGGTCCTGACCATCCTGGGCCTGGGTCTGGCACCCGTGACATCAGGGATCAGTCTGTCACTCTTGGTAACGGGGGTGGGGCTGCGAACAGCATCTGCTGTGACCACTGTGTCCAGCAGCATTGTGGAGTACTCGAGCACATCGTCCGCGGAAGCCAAAGCCCGTCGCCTGGCATCAGCTGGCGATAACAGAGGGAAGACCATTGCAAAGGCTCTGTGTCAGAACACACCCCGAATGTTTTCCGTAACAAAGAGCTTCGTGCAAGTCCTGCGAAACATTGGAAAGAATGTTCGTGCCATCAGGCTGGCCAAAGCCAGTCCTCACTTAGCAGCCTGTGCCAAGAGGTTCATGACAGCTGGGAGAGTCTCAGTTCGAAGTGACAAGCGGGTGCAGAAAGTTTTTGGAGGCACTCTTCTGGCAATGATCAGAGGAGCCCGGATCATGGACGTGGGCACCGTGGGCACCTCCCTTCTGGTGGATGTGGCCAACCTTGTGGAAGAATCAAAGCACCTGCATCAGGGGGCAAAGGCAGAGTCGGCTGAAAGGCTGAGACAGCAGGCCCAGTTGCTAGAGAGCAACTTGAAGGAGCTCAACCGGATGTATGAAAGTCTAAAGTAGGGCCCGGCCCCGTGACCTCCAAACAGGGCAGGGAGCAGGGTCATGTGCGGGACAAAGGCATGGAGGTACCTCATGAGAGGGGAAGAGGGGGCCAAATAAAATTTTTGAGGGGCGCTTGGGTGGCTCAGTCAGTTACGCATCTGACTCTTGGTTTCAGCCCAGGTCACCATCTCACAGTCCGCGGGTTCGATCCCTGACAGTGCGTTGGGGCTCCTCAATGACAGTGGAGGCTGCTTGGGATTCTCTCTCTCTCCCTCTCTCTCTCTGCCCCTGCCCTGCTCACTCTCTCTCTCTCTCTCTCAAAATAAATAAATAAACTTAAAAAAGAATTAAAAAATTTTTGGAATGTGGTGTAAAGGAGTTTGACATTTCTGTAGCTGCACACGGCGGGGGGGAGGGATTAATGCCAATGACAGGGGCGTCAAAGAGAAGGAAGGCAGGCGGAAGCTGGAAGAAGGAGGGAGGGGGCTAGAGAGTGAGGGGGATGGACCAAAGAGGACACGGAGGACATGGCTCTAGAGAGATGTGGAGGAAAAAGCCGTGGGAAGGCCAGGAATACTACAGTTAGAATTGTTGGCATATGGAGAAGTGCCTCTCTGTTGACCCTCCCCATGGTTTGAGGGACATGCCAGCGAGGACGGACTCCCCCCTTGCTGAGGGGACTCCAGCCCTACCTTTCCTGTCTCGACCCACCTTCATCTTCCAACAGGCTCGCCTTAGGTAGACGGCGACTTCCTCGTGACGGTTGGTGGCCGCGACAAGGATGCTGGCCGCAGTGCTGGCGGTGGGGACGATGGCAGTGGGGTGGGGGAAACGTTTGGCAAGTTGCTGCTGCTCTTAGGGACCAGGGCACACCGAGACACCGATGAAGTTCCAAAGGCTGAGTTGGAATAGTGGTTGATTTGGGGAAAAAACAAAAAACAAAAAAGGGAAGAAAAGCGGAAGACGCCAGCAACAGGTCGAGGAATCTTGCCACATGTCGAGGAGATCAAGCAGCTTGGGGCCAAGAGACATCGCCTCTCTGAGCCTCAGTTTCCTCATCGTCTGGGGGGTGGGGGACAGTACTAGGCAAGATGGTATTTCAAAAAAATTTTTTTTTAGTTTACAGAGAGAGAGACAGAGTGCGAGCGGGGGAGGGGCAGAGATTGAGGGAGACACAGAATCCAAAGCAGGTTCCAGGCTCTGAGCTGTCACCACAGAGCCTGACACAGGGCTTGAACTCACAAACCACGAGATCATGACCTGAGCTGAAGTCAGATGCTTAACCGACTGAGCCACCCAGGCGCCCAGCAAGATGGAATTTCAGATTCATGTGGCTCTCCCAGTCTTGTGTTCTATAAGCTACTTCAATAAATGTGGACTGATACAGCAGGCCTCTGTTGTGTTCATCGAGGGGCTTGCCTGGGCTCTGGACTTCCCTTCCCCATGGGCTTGTCTTCTGGGCTCTCAGAGAGCAAGTCCTCCATTGCTTTTTCCTCAGACCTCAGCACGCTGCAGGCCCCACTGGGACACCCAGGGGGAGCTTGTCCACATCGGGCTTTGGACTGAGCACAGGCGTTTTCCTCAGCTGGTGTCCAGAACCTGGGATTGAGTGGTAGATGACGGTGTTTCTCTAGTGGGTAGGAGGGCCGAGTCTTGAACCCCACAGACTTCCTCCTCCTTCCCTCCCTCATGGAATGTCAAGCATGTCAAGGCCTTCCCTTCCCCACCAAGGAATCATGGCGATTCTCTCTCTCTTCTTTCTTTCCCAGACCCCACCTGACATCCCTTCTTCCCAGAACTGCCTTGTTCCAGTTCTCTCCCAGCAGAGTGGAAGGGAGGAAACTCCGGCCATCCTTGTCATGTGGCTGGTCGGATAAATGGCGGTCCTATGGGTTCACCAGACCAGCCATCAGATTCTAGGGGAAGGTGCAAAACACTTCGCTGAGCATTCAGGTCTAGCTGTCACCCGGGACTCATTACCAGTGATTTTCTGCACGGGTGTTAAAGAGAAGGATTCGCCGGGTATTTCCCCAACGTTAAGTAACCTAGCCCTTGATGTCTTTCCATGTGCCTCTTGTGCCTTGTCCAATTATTTAAGGCTCTACTCAAAACAAGTAGTATTGCTATTTCAGGCTTCCTAATCTTTGGCGAGTGGAATAATTCTTGGCTCCGCGGCCTGTTATTTTCCTCACCGCCCTTCATTCATCCCGTTACAGACCAGAACTGTAATGTGCAACCCCTCTGCTGTGTTCCCCAAGAGGTAGAGAGCCCTCAAGGCATGAGGTTTGACGCCTTCGGATGGTTAGCATTGGGTATGGCCAGGAGCAACAGATCAGCCACCACAAATTCTGTTCTTGGTATTCTTTGAAAAAAATTTTTGATGAGTTTATTTATTTTTTGGAAGAGAGAACAAGGGAGGTGCAGAGAGGGAGGGAGGGAATCCCAAGCAGGCCCACGCCGTCAGCACAGAGCCCGATGTGGGACTCGAACTCACGAACCGTGAGATCATGACCTGAGCTGAAACCAAGAGTCAGATGCTCAACCGACTGAGCTGAAACCAAGACCATGACCTGAGCTGAAACCAAGAGTCAGATGCTCAACCCAGAGGCCCCTGTTCTTTGTTTTCATTGAATGTCATCCACCAACAGGGAAGGAACTGGGTGGGGCCAGCCTCTGAGATGAAATATCATAGGACACAGGGGCTGTCCTTCCCCATCATACAGTGACCGTGGATGTGGAGAGTTCCTGGTGTCTGCCTCAGCCGCAGGACAGTGGACCCCAGGGTTGTATCAGTGAACCAACCCCGGGGGCTGGGGGCCCTGATCCTTCAGATGCTGTGACGTCTCCACTATCCTTCAAGTAGCGAAAAAATCTCAGTGGGATTGTTAAAAACCCAGCAGCTAAGAATTTGAAAGGCTCATATGTAGGCATCTGGTGGCTCAGAGGGTCAGGAGACTGGTTTAGAAGACAGAGTTTGTACTTGCCGTCAGAATGCGAATGCTGGGAGCGTCTAATCCTGGCACATCGAAAGATGATGTGTTAATTGAGCTGAACCCGAGGGGTACCCGGGGGGTACACAGCAGGCTGGACAGACACAACAGGCAGAAATCCAGCTGGCCCCTCGGAGGGCTCTTAAGCTGGGATCAGGAAAGACAGCGGTGTCGAATTGCTGCTAGATCTTGGAAGGGGCAGGGTCCAGAGAGGATGATGGGGACACTAACCCGCACGAGGGAGACGAGATAGAGAAAATAGCCAAAGGCTCTTTGCAAGGCTAGAGATGAGGGTTTGATAAGAACCACGGAGGGAAGGCTAAGCTCTGAGCAGATTTGAGTAGGGAGATCAGAATGGAGTGTTTCAGAAGTGAATTCGTGAGTTTCATGGTGACAAGGATATAGCTGGGGAAGTGAGTCTGCACCTTGAGAAGCAAAGGCAGGGGGACGCTGGGATGTCAGAGGGACAGCGGTCAGGGAGGTTGGGACACACTCAAGGGGCTGGGCGTGGGAATCATGGGCGGTGTTTGGGTCCGAGTTGGGTGTTAGGCTGGTGGCAGATGAACTCACCGACAGAATCGCCCGGCTCCGGGAAGTGAGGGGCCAGATTTGTTCCCATGACAGAAACCACTGGTAGATCTAGAACTTCTTGGCTTCCTGTCTCCAGTGTGGTGGGCCCTGCGTGGTGGACGCCAGAGGCATGCGAACAATGGGAAACCGGGGCCTACACCCTGAAGAACAAGGAAGGAGGGCGCTCTGACCCAGAAAACAGAGCCAACACTACCCAGGCTTGAGAAGGAGCTGGACCATCTTAAGAAACCAGATAAGGTCATCCCTGGGCCTGTATGAAATGAGACCAGGGGCCAAAGAGGAGCCACGGAGGGTGTCCAAGGCTTGTCTCACCTCCACATGGAGGAGAGGTTACTGGAAGCAATGTTACCACAGCAGTCGCATGGGTCACCCAACGCCTGGAAACTCAAAGGCCCAAAGACGTGTGACTTGGGGAAAGGGCCACCGATGGGGTGTGTTGGCCTCCTGACTAGAGTCCTACCCTCTCCCCCTTTGCTACACCTTGAATTTGAATTCCACAGCCTACTGGTCTCTTCTGAGTTATCTTCGTATTCATCCAGTCTGCCGGATCCTTAGCTCACGTGAATGTTGGAAAGGTGTCCCAATGGGGCCTGCACCCCTCCCATGGCCACATCTGTCCCCAGGGTTACAGAGCTGTCTAGCCAATGACAGAAAGAATGAGGAGAGGGGACCTGGGTGGCGGTTGAGTGTCTGACTCTTGATTTCGGCTCAGGTCATTGATCCCAGGGTCGTGGGATTGAGCCTCACATTGGGCTCTGTGCTGAGTGTGGAACCTGCTTAAGATCCTCTCTCTCTCTCCCTCTGCCCTTCTCCCCCAATTGCACATGTGCTCTCTCTCTCTCAAATTTAATAAAAGAAAAGGGAAGGAAAGAAAGAAAAGGAAAGGAATGAGAAAAGGAAAGGAAAGGAAAGGAAAGGAAAGGAAAGGAAAGGAAAAGAAAAGAAAAGAAAAGAAAAGAAAAGAAAAGAAAAGAAAAGAAAAGAAAAAAGAAAAGAACGAAGAGAAAGCATTGTCCCCAGTAGAACCTAAGGAGTGACCTTTGGTGTCAACGTTGGCAGGACTTTTTTGTTTGTTTGTTTTAATGTTTATTTATTTTTGAGAGAGAGAGAGAGAGAGAGAGAGAGAGAGAGAGGCAGTGAGCAGGGGAGGGGCAGAGAGAGAGAGAGAATCTGAAGCAGGCTCCAAGTTGTCAGTGCAGAGCCTAACGTGGGGCTCAATCCCACAAATCGTGAAGTCATGACCCTGAGCCGAAGCTGGATGCTCAACCGATTGAGCCACCCAGGTGCCCCTGGCAGGACGTTTTTATGTAGCTGAAGAAGTGGACCTGAAAGGCCAGTCCCCTGCCATTCATTCATTCATTCCTTCATTCCATCAGTCATTTGTTGAACACTCATTGATACCCTCCCCTTCTGTGCGCCTGGCACTTGCAACGTTCTGGGGACATAAAGATCAGACAAGGTCCCATCCTCTCTGGAGCTCAGGAACCAATGGGGCACTCACGTGGGCACAGTGCAGGAGGGGGAGGGGGGCTCCCAGACATGGCCTCTCCGTGTTCATTCTGTCCCTGCCCCAGCCCCTGAAATGCTGGTAGCTTCCCCCACATCTCCCGGGATGTTCCTCCTCTGTTCCTCGGCTAGTGCCCAACCGTCTGCCATCTTACACGCCTGGTCCTCCTTCACCTGGCCGCCTCCTGCTTATCCTTCACGACTCCCTCAGCTCCTCAGAGGGAGCTCCTCAGACCGTCGGTGGGGATTCTAACGCTCCTCTTCTGGGCTCCCACAATCCCATGGGCTTCCTCTGTCATGACCTTGGCACAGCATATTCTCATCAGCTGCTCCATGAGCGTCCCTTCCTGCTGCAGGGACCTGGGCCGCTCTCTGCACTCCCCGGCTGCTGGAGATGTGGCCGTGGATGCTGTCGGACCCAAATGCAATGCATGTAACAAAGAGGGCTGGCTCGGCTTGTTTCTTGTCAATAGAATCGAGGTAAATTTTTACATATGACAAACTACATCCAACTCAAGTGCACAACTCAAGAATTAAAAATAGAACTACCCTACAACCCAGCAATAGCACTGCTAGGAACTTATCCAAAGGATACAGGAGTGCTGATGCATAGGGGTACATGTACCCCAATGTTTATAGCAGCGCTTTCAATAACAGCCACATTATGGAAAGAGCCCAAATGTCCATCAACTGACGAATGGATAAAGAAGATGTGGTTTATATATAATGGAATACTACTTGGCAATGAGAAAGAATGAAATCCTGCCATTTGCAGCAACGTGGATGGAACTGGAGGGTATTATGCTGAGTGAAATAAGTCAGTCAGAGAAAGATAGATTTCGTATCTATCTTTTCACTCATATGTGGGTCTTGAGAAACTTAACAGAAGACCATGGGGGAAGGGAAGGGGAAAAATAGTTACAAATGGAGAGGGAGGCAAACCATAAGAGGCTCTTTAAATACAGAGAACAAACTGAGGGTTGATGGGGGGGTGGGGGAGAGGGGAAAATGGGGGATGGGCATTGAGGAGGGCACTTGTTGGGATGAGCACTGGGTGTTGTATGTGAGCGACGAATCACGGGAATCTACCCCCAAAACCAAGAGCATACCGTAAACACCGTATGTTAGCCAACTCGACAATAAATTCCATTAAATAAATACATACCTACATACAATACAATAAAGGACAAACAAAAAATGATGGTTGAACTGAAAAAAAAGCGTATTATTCAGAAAATTAAAAAAAAAAGAATTTTAACAGCTGAAGCTTTAAACACCATCACGATACAGAACACATGTATGATCCCAAAAGATTCCTATTTCCAGCCCATTTCTCTCCCAGCCCCAGGCAACCCCCGATTGGTATTTTGTCGCTATAGTGACACATATAAATTGCATGTACAGCGTGGAAATACTATGCAGAGAGAATTTCCTAGAATGGTATATAAATAGAATTACATAGCGTTTCCTGGAATTGTATATAAATGGAATAATATAGTATATATTTGTACATACTCTCTTTCCCAGCGTAATGCTTTTGAGATTCATTCGCATCGTTGTGTGTATCGCAGTTCATGTTTTAAAACTGATGAGTGATGCGTACAGATATACCACATTTTGTTTACCCTGTTCACAGACATTTGCATTCTTTTCTATTCTGTTCTGTTGTTCTTTTCAAGGTTCTCTTTTTAAATCATCTCTATGCCCAACGTGGGGCTCGAACTCATGACCCTGAGATCAAGAGTCACATGCTCCGCCGAAAGAGCCAGCCAGGCGCCTCCCACCCCCACCCCACCCCCCCCCCCCCCCCGCCGGCCTAATATGAGGCCATTGTGAACAAGGCTGCTTTGTCCTACTCTTGGATGGGCATGCTTGCATTTTTCCAGGGTACGTGCTAAGGGTGAAATGGCTGTGTCGTATGGTAGGTGAATGTTTACCTTTTGGAGAAGGTGCCAAGTAGTTTTCCAAAGTGGTCGTACATCTCAGGCTCTCCTCAGTAGGTCATGACAGCGCGGGTTGCTCCATATCCTTGCCAGTCCTTGGAATTGGTAGTCTTTTCCATTTTAGCCGCTCTGATGGGAGTGTCGCGGTGCCTCCCTGATGTTTCCATCTGCATTTCCCTGATAATAATGATGTCGGTGATCTTATCATGTGCCTGTGAACCAATCATCTATCTTCTTTGGTGAAGTGTCTGTTTAAATCTATTGCCCGTTTTAAAACTCGAGTTGTGGGGCGCCTGGGTGGCGCAGTCGGTTAAGCATCCGACTTCAGCCAGGTCACGATCTCGCGGTCCGTGAGTTCGAGCCCCGCGTCGGGCTCTGGGCTGATGGCTCAGAGCCTGGAGCCTGTTTCCAATTCTGTGTCTCCCTCTCTCTCTGCCCCTCCCCCGTTCATGCTCTGTCTCTCTCTGTCCCAAAAATAAATAAATGTTAAAAAAATTAAAAAAAAAAAACTCGAGTTGTATTCTTATTATTGAGTTCTCAGAATTTTTAGTATACTCTAGATACAAGTCCTTTGTCAGATGTTGCGCTGAGATGGTTTTCTCCTGTTCTGGGACTTCTATGCTCCCTCTCTTATTGTCTTGTTGAAAAACGAAAGTCTTTAGTTTTTATAAAATACAATTTTTATCAACTTTTGTCTTTTACGGTTCGTGCTCATTGAGTGTTTTCTAAGAAATCACCGCCTGGCCCCGAAGTTATGATTTTTTCTCCCACGTTTTCTTCTACAACTGTTAAGTTGAAGCTTATGCATTTAGCTTTTCTTCCTTAAGTTTATTTATTTATTTTGAGAGAGAGAGAGAGAGTGCAAGCAAGCAGAAGAGAGGCAGAGAGAGAGAGAGAGAGAGAGAGAGAGAGAGAGAGAATCCCAAGCAGGCCCTGCACTGCCAGCGTGGGACTTGAACCCACGAACGGTGAGATCATGACCTGAGCTGAAACCAAGAGTCAGATGCTTAACTGACTGAGCCACCCAGGTGCCCCCACTTTGTTGATCGTCTTGAAGAACTAGCTTTTGGCTTTGATAATTTTCTCTGTGGTTGGTCTATTTTCTACTTCATAGGTTTCTGCGCTCATCTTCATGATCTTCCTTCCTTCGGCTTACTTGGGGTTTAATTTGCTCTCTTCTTTCTCGCTTCTTGATGTATCTTTCGAGATTTTGATCTAGAATCTTTGGTCATTGATTTTACGTTTTTCATATTTTCCGATATAAACATTTCAAGCTGTTGCATTCACTTCCTGCTACCTCTGTAACAAGTTATCACACACTTGATGGCTTCACACAGCAAATTTATTCTCTTAGAGTTCTAGAGGACAGAAGCCTGAAATCAGTTTTGCCGGGCTAACGTCAAGGTGTCAGAGGGACTGGTTCTTTCTGGAGGCTCCAGATGTGAATATGCTTTCTTGCGTTTTCTAGCTCCTGGAGACACCTGCATTCCTTGGCTCAAGACCCCTTCCTTGCATGACTTCGACCTCTTGCTTTGATCATCATACCTCCTACTTTCTCTTCTATAGGCAAATCTCCTCCTTCCTCCCTTTTATTTTTTTTTTTAAAGATTTTATTTTTAAGTAATCTCTATGCCCAAAGTGGGACTCAAACTCACAACCCCGAGATCAAGAGTCACGTGCTCTACTGACTGAGCCAGCCGGGTGCCCCCCTTCCTCCCTCTTACAAGGGCACTTGGGATTACATTTTATGCCCACTCATATAATCCAAAACAGTCTCCCTATTCAGGATCCTTGACTTCAGCACATCAGCAAAGACATATAAAGTAATAGTCACAGGTTCCAGGGATTAGGACACGGACATATTTGGGAGAGCCATTATTGAGGCTTTCACCACCACAAACATTATTCTAAGTAATGCTTTTGAAGCATCCCGCGAATTGCTATACATTGTCTCTCTCTCTCTTTTTTTTTTAAGGACATGAGAGAACCATAGTTATTTCACTTGGACAAGCATGATTCCTTTGCAGGCTGAGCACGAAAGCTCACGTGAGGAAAGTACCCATAACAGCAGAATTCATGTGCTTTTGTCCATGGGAGCAGGGAGGGTCACAAAGTGATTTTCAAAGATGGTTACCCTTCAAGCAGAGGTGAGACCACGAGCTTTGAAATCTCTGATTTATTTCATTACATTGTCTCTTCATTTTAATTTAGTTCAGTATATATATATTTTTAAGTTTCCCTTGAGAAATCCTCTTTGACCTATGGATTATTTAGAGGTACACCTTTTTATTCCCAAATGGTTGGGATTCTCCTAGATATCTTATTTTTTATTGATTTTGAATATAGCTCAGTCGTGGTCAGAGCACATTTTTTGCATGACTTAAATCCTTTAAATTTATTGATACTTGCTTAATGATCCAGCAAATGGTCTAGTTTGGTGACCATGCCATGTGCCCCTGAAAAGAATGTGTATTCAGCAGTCTCTGTGTTCAGGGTTCTACGAATAGCACTTAGTTCTAAATAATTAATAGTGTTGTTCAGATTCTCCATGACTTTACTGATTGATTGATTGATTGATTGATTGGTTGGTCTATTAATTCCTAGAAGGAGGATGTTAAAATTTCCAGCTGTGAGTTTGGAACTTACTATTACTCCTTTATTTGCATGTATTTTTGCTTCATGTAGTTTGAAGCTCTTTTATAGATGTGTACACATTTTTTGTTATTATGTTTCCCAAATGAATTGACCCTTTCATCATCATGAGATGTCCCTTGTTATGTTTGATAATGTTATGTTTGGTGTCTTAAAGTCTATGTTATCTGATATTAAGAAAGCCATCCCTGCTTTCTTATGCTGATGGTTTGCATAGTATATATTTTTCTATCCATTTACTTTCAGATTATCTGTCTCTTTATATTTAATTTTACATGTTTGTTTATAATCTTTTAAAAAATGTTCATTTACTTTGAGAGAGAGAGAGAGCACATATGCCAACAGAGGAGGAGCAGGGAGAAAGGGAGAGAGAGAATCCTGACACAGGGCTCAGTCTCACAGACCATGAGATCATGACCTGAGCCGCAATCAAGGGTTGGACAATTAACTGACTGAGCTACCCAGGCGCCCCTGTTTGTTTATAATCTTTACATGTCTCTTATAGACAGCACATGGTTGCGTGTTGCTTTCTCATCTATTCTGATCATCTCTGCTTTTTATTGGAGTATTTAGCTTATTAACATTTAGTGTAGTTATTGATATGATTGGACTTAAGGTGACTATTTTATTACTGGTTTTCCCTCTTTCCCGTTCTTTGGCTTTCTCCTTTATCAATTTCCTGTCACTTTCCATCATTCATGATTACCCTGAGTTCTGTCCTCTGGTTTCCATTTTTCCAGAAAGATGGCAGGCTTTCTATCAGAGTTCCAGCCACTTGGGAGTTGTGCCACAATCACACCCGCTTTCAAGGAAAAGCTGACAAAATGGAGAACTCACTCTTTGCCCATCACTTAATCCATATTGACTCCCCCTCAAAATCTGCCTGCTTTTGTTCATTCTCCTGAGCTCTGAAGTGGTCATTTTGTACGTTGTCCAAAGTGTATGGCTGTTATCTGCAGGTGGTTCCACTTGTTAGGAGTTGAATTGAAATTATTTTTTGAGGGGCGCCTGGGTGGCTCAGTCGGTTAAGCGGCCGACTTCAGCTCAGGTCATGATCTCGCGGTCTGTGAGTTCGAGCCCCGCGTCAGGCTCTGGGCTGATGGCTCAGAGCCTGGAGCCTGCTTCCGATTCTGTGTCTCCCTCTCTCTCTGACCCTCCCCCGTTCATGCTCTGTCTCTCTCTGTCCCAAACATAAATAAACGTTAAAAAAAAATTTTTTTTAATAAAAAAAAAAAGAAATTATTTTTTGAGCTTTAGGTCCTTTGCTGACTTGCTGTGTGCTCTTGAGCAAGCCACTGCCACTGCCTTTGTCTCAGTTCCCTTATATACATAATGAGATAATTCTGTCCCTACTCAGAAATATATGATAAAGAAATAAATAAATTGCAAACTGTGTTGTGCTCTTCTGTGATAATAGCATTCATCTTTCTTCTCTGTCTTCACAGGCTATTAAGGGTCCAGGGTGCCCCATGATGTTTATCCTGGCACAACAGTCTTTTATAGTGAGAGTGAACCTAGACCTCTGTATTCCCACCCCACTCCCATCCATTTCCCCTTGGAGATAAATCAGAACAATTAAGACCACCAGCTTTGGAGTCAGACCTGGATTTTTACTTCTCTCTGTGTCTCTGAGCTCTTGGGCAATTTGCTCTCCTCTCTGAGCCTTGATCTCTTCATTTATAAAATGTGTACCTCCCTCCCGGAGCGGATGCGGGAATTCAATGCGAAACTGCTTGTAAAGGGGCTCCCAGGTGGCTCAGTCGCTTAAGCGTCCGACTCTTGGTTTTGGCTCAGGTCGTGATCTCACAGTTGGTGGGTTTGAGCCTCGCATTGGACTCTGTGCTGGCAGTGCACAGCCTGCTTGAGATTCCCTTACTCTCTCTCTCTCTTTCTTCCCCCTCCTCAAAATAAATAAAAACATAAAAAAAAAAAAAAAAACCGAAACTGCCTGTAATGACCTTAGCCCACTAAGCCTTTAACAGCTGACCACTGTTCTCCACAGCCATCGGGCAGAAACAGGTTCACTTCCTTTCCTCGGTACCTTCTGAGTTACTGTAATACTTGCCCCTCTCCCAGCTTCCTCTGTTTCAGGAGAAGGGATGTGTAGTCAAGCAGAGATAAGCTGCTGCAGGAAATCCAGGTTCTCTGGACACAGGCTCCCACAGCCTTCTGTGGCCATCCACACATCATGGCCACCAACTCACGCTTTTCAATTTCTACTTTTATTCAAAGACTATTCACCTCTCCCTACTTGAGTCTAGGCCTTGCGTAGATGCTGGGGACATAGAGGCACCAGAGAAAAACCACCGTGTAGTCACCAGAGTCTAGTAGAAGGAGACAGACAAGGAAAGAGGCATATGGCTGGACTTAAGCACCCACAGGTACCATGGAAACACCGAGCTGGTGACAGTCGACTCTGCGCGGAGGATTCCGGAGTTTCTCCAAGGAGGTTTTGTCTGCTTTAGGCTTTGGAGGACGACCTAGATCTTTCCAGGTGATGGAACCAAGTGTCCCCAGTGGAAGGAATGCCATGAACTTGCACACCTGGATGCATGCCGCACACAGGTGGGCCTATGGCATTCACCATAGCAATCAGGATAGCTGTTTCTTTTTTCTTTTAAGTTTTATTTATTTATTTTGAAGGGGTGGGTAGGGGAAGAGAGAGAGAGAGAGAGGGAGAGAATCCCAAGCAGGCTCCGCACGATCAGCGCAGAGCCCGAGGCGGGGCTCGATCCCACAGACTTCGAGATTGTGACCTGAGACGAAATCAAGAGTCAAACGTCACCCAGGCGCCCCTCAGGACAGCTGTTTCTGATCTGACACCGCCCGGGGGCAAGATCCTGAGCCACAACTAATGGGGCTAATGAAAAAGCTGGGTTGTGAAAGACACCTCACAACTTACGGCACTTTGTACCTGGAGCGCCGGCCCAAACCATACGGATCTTGATAAAAATTCCTCCCCAATTAAACCTCCACCAGCATTTAGACCTGTCATCACAGCCAGTCAATGCGTAGCAGCCTGAAGCCCCGGGGTTTCTGATCCTTCCATCAAGAGGGAAGTCCTGGGGGCGCCTGGGTGGCGCAGTCGGTTAAGCGTCCAACTTCAGCCAGGTCACGATCTCGCGGTCCGTGAGTTCGAGCCCCGCGTCAGGCTCTGGGCTGATGGCTCAGAGCCTGGAGCCTGTTTCCGATTCTGTGTCTCCCTCTCTCTCTGCCCCTCCCCCGTTCATGCTCTGTCTCTCTCTGTCCCAAAAATAAATAAACGTTAAAAAAAAAAAAAAAGTTTAAAAAAAAAAAAAGAGGGAAGTCCTGGGGAGCTTTTGCTTTTAAGAGAAACGATTTTCATCAAAATTAAAATCAGATCCAGGCGTAGCCTTCTCGATCAACCCATCATTCCACCACTGTGGGAAATGACTTCACAGCTTCCTCACCTGCTCTCAAGCTTCGTAGGAGAGTTAACGTCGTGGAGAGCTTGGAGGTCCTTGGACGCGCTAACCCAGCCCCAACCTGCACAGAAGGGGGAACAGGGAGCTGTTCAGGTCTGGGGGCGATGGGAGAAGAAAAAGGTGGTCCCGTGTGTCCTGCGGATTGTCAGTGTTTGCTGTGTGTGTGTGTGATCGTGGGAAAACTTGCCCCGGATTTGTTCCAAAACGTCAATTGCTGGAGAAACCTGCCTGATACTGACATCATTCGACTGGAGGTATTTGAGTGAAAACAAAGGCAAGAACTGCGTTCACTGAAGCCACGTGCTCAGAGCCGGGGGTGCCCCGGGTGTGGGACTGCGGCCGGAGTGGCGGCAGGAAGGAACTAGGCCACACAGCCAGGTGGTGCCACGGCCTGCGTGGCCAGAGGAGAGGCCCCAGCAGGTCTGGACGTGGCCTCCTCTGAGTTGGCCAGCCGAGGGGTGGGGCTGAAACTGACTTACTCCTGTGTGATCTGTTTCTTTTCCGGGTCATCTTGGACATTAGAAGGAGAGTGTGGTTATAATTCAGTCAACTGGGCCCTCAGATTGGCGACCAGAATCTACAGAGGTGGTAACAGCCACACCTCCCCGGTCAGTGATCCCTGAGGGTGTGGGGTCAGGCGGAGGAGGAGCATGGCCTCCCTGTCACCTCTTCCCTGAAATAACCCTTGGCAAACAGGATTATTGCCCCTGTTGACAAACGGAGAAGCTGAAACACGGGAAGTTTGGGCGATTGGTCCAAGTTAGCAGATCCTGGGTTCAAACCTCTGACCGCACTTTCCATGCCCGCACGCCCCTGAAAGGGAGTTGGGGGAGACCGAGAGTTCTCTGGGCTCTGCACGGGATCCCGGACCACTTGGCGCGTGGCCAGGTGATGCCCAGAAGGCAGCGGCTGTGGGCACACGCTTTTCTCGGCCCGCTAGGATCCCTGGTAAGAATGGATCCTCGTCGGCCTACCTATTCCTGACAGGTGCACCGCCACTGAGTTGCCTCGATTTTCTTTTACACGTTGGAGGCAGCGCTGGGTAGCAGTCGGCTCTTGAGGGAGGACTGGCCTCTTGGGGAACCGCCCTGCCTGGTCTGTTGGCTTCACCTTCCCTGGCCTCCAGTGAGGGCCAGAATGACACCGGCAAGGGTAGGCACAAGGAAGGAGTGTCATCCGTGGCAAATGGAGAACACAGAAGGTTCCTTTCCTAGCCACCCAGGCCGGCCTGCCCACTCAGCCACATCAGCTCGCTGGGGCAAACTGGAAGCCCGCAGAAGTTTTCTCACCGAGGCCAAGGTGTCTGACAGGCCCGCATCCCTCCCCTGAAGGTCACAAAGGATGTGTGAGCAGCTGGTCAGGGGGGCAGGGTGTGAATTCACAAGAGCAGTAGGAAGAATTTTTTGCTGTTTGGAAAGGCTTTGGGCCAGCGGGTCCGCCATCATTTCCTGCCGATCCCACATTGGGGGGAGCCTGATAGTGGGGTCTTGACTTAGTCTGAGGAGTCAAGCGTTGAGGAGGATGGGGAAGGAAGTGTAGTGAAGAGTATTGGAGGCAGAGGACCCACACCTGCAAAGGCCTGTGGCTGGGAGGGGGGACACAGGAAGACCTGAGGCCCAGAGTCTGAAAGGCAGCCGGCGTCGGCCGCTCAGGCTCCCCTGTGCCAGGACCCCTGTCGAATCTTCTGGCAAAGGGCTGTTGCTCGAGATCTGGGGCACTGGGGGCACAGGACGCCACTGGCAGCCTCCGAAGGGACGGGAGGTGGCGCTGTTGGCAAAGGCACAGCTGCTATGGGAGCCCGAGGACAACGCTGGCGAGCCGCTGCCTTTGACGTCATCAGTGACAGGAGGGGCACAAGTCAGAGCAGGAAGGGGCTGACGGCTGGCACAGGGAAGGGAAGAGAGCACACCAGAGATGCCGCCTGGCAGGGGGCGGGGGAGGGGCCCTCCCGACTATCAGGAGAACAGGCCTGGGATCCAACAGGGCAGGAGGGGTGGAGCCAAAGAAATACCCCTTTGTGACTGTTTTGCCCTTGAACCAGAGAGCGGGGGAAACAGGCCACATGCAGCCTCACCACCCGTGTTGAGAGTCCGGGGTTTGCCTGAAGAACAGAATGGTTTGGGGGCTGTCTGGGTAGGGTCTAGATGAGAAAGGAGCTCGGCACTCCTCTGGCCTCAGCCCTGCACCTTGACCTATAATCGAACTCCCTCGAGGCCCCTGTGTCCCCCCCCCCCCACTGCCTCCTGCACCTCTCCCACTGCACCCCTCCCACTGTCTAGCCATCCCTCTGGGTGAGGCAGGGACTCTCGAGGGCATCGTGGTGGCTAGTAGGGTCATTGGCTGCATTTTCCAGTTTCCCCCCTTCCAGGCGTGAGGTAGATTTACTCTTCCTGTCCTCCTTAGGGTGGGGCGGGAGGTGTAACCCGTTCTGGCCAGTGAGCTCTGAGTGGAAACGATATGTCTCATCTCTAAGCCATTGCATTTGGCGTTGATATAAGAACCTTTTCCCCCATCACGATAACCAGCGGTGTCCAGAGACTGGCTGCCCCCTTCCTCAGGGCCCAGGAGGAAAAGGTCACAGGAGCAGACTTGCACCTGACCCCTGATGGACATGTGGCACGAGCAAGAAGCAAACTCTGTGCTTGTAAACCAGCGAGGTTTGGGGCTTGTCCTGCAGGATCGGCTCTGCTCTCCTTGGCTGATCGATACAAGCAAAGGCCCTGGAAATCGCGGCGCTGTCCGTAAAGCAAGGTGCACACCTTTAATTTCTTATATAAACGAGAATGATGAGTAACAATAGTGAAAAGCGCTTACTGAGCCCTAACTACGACTCAGGTATGATGCTAGGCTCTTTGGCAAATGTTTTCTTTTTTTTTTTTTTTTCAACGTTTATTTATTTTTGGGACAGAGAGAGACAGAGCATGAATGGGGGAGGGGCAGAGAGAGAGGGAGACACAGAATCGGAAACAGGCTCCAGGCTCTGAGCCATCAGCCCAGAGCCTGACGCGGGGCTCAAACTCACGGACTGCGAGATTGTGACCTGGCTGAAGTCGGACGCTTAACCGACTGCACCACCCAGGCGCCCCTGGCAAATGTTTTCTAATGAATCCCCACCATAGCCCCAGAAATCAGCATCGTCGGCTTGCTGGGTGTAGTCTCATCGTAGAGATCAAGGGATTCAAGCTCTCGACTGAAGGTCAAGATCATAGCTAGTAAGTGGTAGAATTGAGATGAAATGCAGGGTCCTCTGACCCCGTAACCCTTAATCTTTCATATATATATATATATATACACACACACACACGTATATAGTGTACATATATATAGTATTGTATGTATGTACATACATAAATATATATATACACACATATATATAAATTATATATATAAATAGAGAGAGTCTATAAAGTATATATATAAAGGAGACAAGGTCTATCAAGAAAAAAAAAACCTATGCATTTTAAAAAGAAATTATCTCTTAACAGGAAAAACATGAGTATCTGCCTTTTTACTAAATTGAACATGAAAGACGATCTTGCTGCGCCGAACAAAGCCGCTGGCTCTCTGGTGTGATGTTTGACAAGGGGATCGCCATTCATTTTCTCCTCTGATTGGGCTCCCTACCAGATAAGCAGCGGCAGGCACCAAAGGTGAAGACAAATTTTAAGAGGACAATGTTGTCCGTCATTTCAAATTTTTATGTACAAGATAAGAAGCAGCTGGCCTCATGCGCGTTTGCAGTGGAATGGTCTGAGCGCTTCCTGCAGGGGTGGCTGTGGGGAGAGAAGTCCCGAGCATCCCACTTTCTCGTCTGTTCTGCCTGCCTCCAATGTCCTTCCTCTCACCCCTGACCTGCTAACGCATGAGGACCCAGCTCCACTGTGGCTGCTCTGGATGTCCTACTAGTCCTTCCGGGCTGAGCTCCATCATCCCGTTGTGACATGTGGAAGTGACCTGGGCATGCGCGGGGCCGGGGGCGGGGGGGGGGGCGGTGTCTCAGACCCTAGACACGAGCTCCTCAAAGACAGAGGCATGCTTCATTCTTTAAAAAAATTAAAGCTTTGGGCGCCTGGATGGCTCGTTCGGTTGAGCGTCTGACTTCAGCTCAGGTCACCATCTCATAGTTCGTGGGTTCGAGCCCTGCATTGGGCTCTGTGCTGATGGCTCAGAGCCTAGAGCCTGCTTTGGGTTCTGTGTCTCCCTCTGCCCCTCCCCGCTTGCAATCTGTATCTCTTTCTCTCTCTCGAAAAGAAATAAACATTAAAAAATAAAAAAGAATAAATGCTAGAAAAGCAAACACACACACAGATGCAGCACACAACCAGCCGGTTTTCGACTTGGAGGTTAGAGCTGCCAGTTGTATTTTATTGTACCCAGTGGGGTTTCTTCCTCCTCTTCAATATTCCACCCAGGATATTGACTTTGCTACAGTCGAGATGCAAAACGTTTCCATCCCCACAAGGATCCCCCCTGTTGCTCTTTTCTAGCCACGCCCACCTCCCTCCCACCTCCGCCCCCTCTTTTTCCCTCGCATTACCGACCTAGTCTTCGTTTCTAGAATTTTGTCCTTTCAAGATTGTTACATAAATGGAATAGCACAGTATGAAACTTCCAAGGACTGCTTTTTTATATTCAGGACGATTCACTGGAAAGTCATTCCGTTTGCTGCATGTATCAATCGACTGCCTGCTCCTTCTGACTGCCGAGCAGTGTTCAGGTGTGGATTATCATTTACCTATGGAAAGCCTCCTTCATTTTTTAGGCACCAGCACCTCTTGGACAGATATTTGCAGGCAAAAAGAATCCTGAAGAGCAGCATCGGTTGTGATTACAAGTGTGGGCTCTGGAGTTTGAGTCCTAGCTTCAGAATTTACTCTCCTTGAGAGCTGAAGCAAATTACAGCTTTCCCGTCTGTAAAATGGGAACAAAGGTAGTGCCCCTCTTCTAGAGTTATTATGAAAATTGAAGGAATCAATGCTTGTTAGCCCAAATCCTGGCCGATGGTAGGAATTACCATCAATTAAAATTAACAATATGGGGCACCTGGGTGGCTCATTCAGTCAAGTGTCTGGCTCTTGATCTCACCTCAGGTCATGATCTCACGGGTCGTGAGTTCCAGCCCCATGTCGGGCTCTCTGCGATCAGCGTGGAGCTTGCTTGGCTCTGGGTCCTTTGTCCCCGGCTCTCTCTGCCCCTCCCCCCTTGCTTCAAAAAATAAATAAAAAAATAATAAAAAAATAAGATTGGTTCTCATCTTCCTGGCTTGACCTGGCGTGGGTTGAGGCCCTGGATAAACCATCTAGCCTTCTCCCCACCCCTGCCCCCCCTATACCCCAGGCTTGTCCATGTGATTCGGAAATGAACTGCACCGCAGTCACAAAGGGTAACTGGGACCTGGGATCCCAGGGGCTCCTACTCCAAGTGAAGATTTGTGGGAGCCAGCCTTGTTCTCATCATCCGCCGGGACTGCCTGTGCCCAGTGACTGATGGGGGAGCTGCAGTCCGGCCGCAGAGCCACGGTTTTCTCCGCGAGCCACTAACTGGCCCATGACCTTGGCCTCATTAGCTTGGCGCTCTCCACCTGAGCTGCCTGGATCGGGGCCAGCCAGGGAAACTAGCTCAGGCCCACAGGCCCCTGGGAGAGGTGTCGGCCAAAAATAGACCAGAGAGAGCCAGAGAATCCTCAAGCAGGACGGCCCGTGGAGGTCACTGGCTCCAGGATCATCCAAGCTCTACAGATGGAGGCCGAGGCCAGGGAGGGGAGGGGGCCTGGCCAAGATCATGCCACAATTCACGCAGATCTGAGGATGGGCATCACCTGACTCCTGAAGTCCCTCACCTGTGCCTCCCATCAGGCTGTGGTCAGGGAGGGATGCAAACAAGAGATGCTAAGAATTACAGATTTTGCATCGTATTGTGCACCTGAAATAATATATAACACTGTATATTAACTCCCTGGAATTGAAAAAAAAAAAGAATTACAGATGATGGAACAATTCATCATAGGGCATTTGTTTCTGTTTAAAACACACACACACACACACACACACACACACACACAAATGACCCGAAACAGAGCTGGTATGAATTTTTCAAAGAGATAAAGAAGAATACATTAAGAGTGTCACCTACCAAGCGGGAACTCTGGAACCTCCCTGTCTGCGTTTGAATCTCAGCTCCACTCCTTATTTGCTGTGACTTTCACAAGTCACTTAATGTCTCTGTGCCTTGCTTCATTCACCTGTAAGATGGAGACAGCAATGGAGCCTGCTGTGTGGCGGGGATATGATGTGGGGCCCATCCACGGAAAGCACGGTGACCCAGGGCCACTGCAGAACGGCACCGAATCTGTGTTGGTAGGGAGTGTCAGTTGCACAGAAAGAAAGAGGAGAAAGAAAACAAAACTCGGTCTGCTCCGCTGGGCCCTTTCCCCGAAAGGTATGTGTGTTATAGGAGATGGCCCATGCACAGGCCAGCACATGTCTGTGCATGCAACCATGTGGGTTGAGCAATATTCTTTCTTTTTTATTTTTTTAAATGTTTATTTTTGAGAGAAAGAGAGAGAGACAGAGTGTGAACAGTGGGGGTGGGGGGCAGAGAGAGAGGGAGACACAGAATCCGAAGCAAGTTCCAGGCTCTGAGCTGTCAGCACAGAGCCCGACGCCGGGCTCGAACTCACAGACTGTGAGATCATGACCTGAGCCAAAGTTGGACGCTTACCCGACTGAGTCACCCAGGCGCCCCACGTTGAGCTATATGCTTTCAAATATGGCCTTAAAGCACCCTACTTTTCCACATGTTCTGATCTTATCTCATCCAATTAGTAGCATATCTGGACAATGTTTTTTAATCAGTCGGTTCAGATGTACCCCCTTCCTTTTAACGGTGTTCCATCCTATGGATGGGCCATGATGTATTTAACCTGACCCCAAGATAGATGGTCACAACAGGAATGACTCAGTCTAGCAGAAATGGATGGAGTCACAGGAAATAAGGCCACCAAAACAGGTTGTGGGGAAATCGTCATGGGCTTGATTATCAGTTCTGTAGCTCCGTGCAAATAACTTTCATTTGCGCATTGAGTGCCAACTGTTTGCCTCATTACTCCCAGGTCTCACAATAACCTGCTTGGGTAGATCACCATTAGAATCCCCTTTGCAGTTGTATCCCAAGGGGGAGGTTGGTTTTCCAAGGTCATACCACTCACCAGTAGGGTGGCGCTAATGCTAACCCGGGCAGTGTGGTCCAGAGCCCATACTCTCAAAACACATGCAGTGGGAAGTCTGGGCTTCCTTTCGTAGGAAGTGATGAGCCCCCTCCCACTGGTGTGTCTGTGACCTCCTCTTCTCATCAGACACTTCTCAGTGCTCAGAGCTGCACTGCAGCCTAGAATGAGCTCAGGCCTAAGGCATGGAGGGGGGCTTTGTTGAGCCTGAGGGCCTGTAAGTCCAGGCAGTGCTAAGCTGGAGCAGGAGCAGGCAGGAGAGGGCTGGGGTCTCTGCTCAGACCCCTATGGTCCAGCCTGACTCCTGGCTCCCTTTGGAGAGCAGTATAATTCCTCAACAACCTTGAGTGTCTCTAGGGCCACCATGGGATCACCATGGTTTACTGAAACCATATTTCTTCCTGCATGGGTCTTCCATTATTCACTCAGGTGCTCCTCCCTCCCAGGAACCTCACCTAAAGACCACCTCTGGCTTAGTAAAACTTACCATTTTGTATATGGTGGGAAGGTGTCATGCAGACACCTGAGCCTTTGCCTCAGGACCACTTCTTACGAGTTCTCCTCCTCGTTGCTGGAGCCCTGTACTGGAGCCTGCCCTGGGTCGGTGTCTCCAGTATGAGTCTATTTCCCAGAAGGGTCTGCAAAATATCCAAAGAGTATCCAAAGGAAAAAAAAAATGAGAACAGATCCCTACCTCACACCATAACAAAATCAACTCCAGGTGTAAATATGAAAGGCAAAACTTTAAGACCTTTAGAAAAAAAAACAGAATAATATCTCTATGACCTTGGGGCAGGGAAGGAGTTCTTAAAGCATAAAAGGCACAAACCATTCAAGAAAGAAGATCCATAAATTTCACTATGTTAAAGTTCATCACAAGATACCATTAAAGGAGTGAAAAGAAAACCAACCAACCAAAACCCCCATCAGCTAAGTGAAGATATTTTCAACACATAAATTACATAGGATTAATATCTAGAACGTGCAAGGGAGAATGATAGTATGATTTGTTTTTCCTCAAATCGTTAAGGAAAAAACAAACAGCCTAATAGATGGACACAAGGCATGAACAGCATTCAGAGAGGACAGCCAAAGAACATCACCAGAAAGTGGGAAATGCTCATTAAAACCACCACATGACCCTGTTCTGCCTGCCCCGCTGGCTGCAGTTGGGGACCCAGAGATGGATGTACTGAAGAGAGTTTCAGCACTGGGCTGGCTGGCCTCCTGGCTGGCTCACACCCCACAGCCTTCCTGGCATGTCACGCCTGCCTTGAGCAGCTGCCAACCACCCCAGCTTTTATTCCACTCCTGCTTTTTGCTGCCTGGGACTTAGCTTTCCTGGGTTCCTGGTTTCCTAAGCCTGGGTTCCTCTGTTCTTTCCCCAAAATTTCATTCGGAAAAACTGCTTTTCATTCGGAAAAATTGCAGAAAAGTTGAAAGAATGGTGCCATAGATCCTTGTACACCATTGCCCGAGAATCATCATTGGTTACCATTTTGTCACTCCTTATTATTAATTTTACTGTTGCCCTTAAAATATTTTTGCCGGACCATTTGAGGGCAAATCTCAGGCATTTTGACCCCGTGACTCTAAATGCTCCCTGCTGGTTCACCACACCTTCCATCAAGGAAGAAGACGGCCAGGAGGGACAATAGAATGCAGGTCGAAGGGGTTACAATGTTTTTGTCTTCCCATTACACATGAAATCCAGATGTTCGCTGAGGCCTCTCTCCCTGAGGTAGCTTTGTCCCTCATCTTACAATCAAGCATGAAATACCTGCACAGTCACGGAGCATCTGTGGAAGACACAAGGAATTGGTATGTGATTGCCTCCGTGAAGGGAGACCGAGGGACCAGGGAACAAGTCTGGGAGAGAGATTTTTCATTTTATACACTTTTGACCTTTGTAATATGGACTTTTACTACTTGGTCAAGAAAAAAAAAAACACATTTGGGCACCTGGGTGGCTCAGTCCATTGAGCGTCTGACTCTTGATCTCAGCTCAGGATCCTACCGTTTGTAAGTTCAAGCCCCGCATTGGGCTCTACTCTGACAGTGAAGATCCTGCTTGGGATTCTCTCTCTCTATCTCTCTCTCTCTCCTCTCTCTGCCCCTCCTCTGCTCGCTTGCTCTCTCGCTCTCAAAATAAAGGAATAAACATACAACCCCCCCCCCCCCATTTTGTGATTGACCTAACCAAGGTCACTGGGTACCAGGAGGCAAACACAGGACTCAAACCCAGCTCTGCAACCACGAGCCTAAGTTTGTTCTCAGCATCACAGGAAGTTATATAAATCCACCGTTTTAACCTAAATCGATCCACTTGGGCACTGCTGGGACAGAAAAGAGGTAGCCGAAATCCAAGAGAAGACACAGACGCCTGCACCTGCCACACAGAAGTGACATTCTCAGATGCCTGCTGGGATTTGAGCTGCTTTCAAAAGGCAACAAAATTCTAAGGTTGGAGCACGGTGGTATCCTCCTCCGAGAGACTTCCTGAGCTAGTGGGACGGACACAGTCCCTGAGGCGAAACGATATGGGTCCCCCCTCCCCCCATAAGCTATAGTTGTGACCTTGGAGAGGTCATCCAGCCTCTCTGAGCTTTGATTCCTTCATCAGGAAAATGGGGGAGATAATGTTGCCTATCGTATGGCTCCGCATTGTCGTTAGTCTAGCAAACTCCCCAAAGGCGAGGTGTCAGATCACAGCCAACGTGCTGAGGGACGGTGGCAGGTGGCTGGTGCTCTCTGTCCACAGGGGAACACAATGATGCGATCGGCTCTGGGTGGGGACTCTCCAGCGTGTGGAGCGTGTGACCTCAGGTGGTCCTTTCTTCCTTTCTGGTAAAGTGGGTGGGCCGAACCGCGTGTTCTCCCTACTCTGTGGTTTGGACCCAGAGACAGGTCCACAGGCTCTCCCAACTCCCCTCAGGCCTCGGTCCCAACCCCCTTCCCTCTAGGCCTTTCCTACCGCTCCCTTCTCTGCCGAACCTTTGCCCCGGCTCCCGGCCGCTGGGGAGAGGGGCGCTTCCATCGGCTTAAACCCCCCTCCCTCCTGCCAAGGACCCCAGCCCTCCTCTCTGCACTGCCCCCTTCCCAGGCCCCTGGTCCGCCTTCTCCCCCCTCACTTTCCGCTCTGAGCAGTGAAGAGCTGTCCTGTCCCTACGGCGTCACGTCGCTCAATAGTCCTGGAAGGTAAGCGGTGCTATGGTCCCATTTCGCAGCACGGGGAACTGAGACAGACCTAGAGAAGTCCAGCCGGGGTCACAGAGCCAGGAAGCTATGGTGCCACAATTCCAGTGCTGGACAACAGCAGACGTCATTGTCCTGCAGTCACAGCCCTGGCTCCTTGTGACCCAGACGCCCTGGGGAGCCCCTGCTTCCAGCTTGTGCCCAGATTGGAGGTGTGATGTACCCATGCGGCTCCCTTGTCAGTGGCAAGGCCCTCAAGAACAGGGACGAGGCATTATTCGCCCTCCCCGGGGCCAGGCAAGGACCTGGGACACTCAGGAAAAAGCTAGCTGAAGGGACCTTCTGGTGTGGTCAGAAGGAACGTGGGGCAGGGAAGCTGCTAGGTCCCCCGGGGCCATCCTTCACAGGGTCCTGGCCCCACAGCCAGTTGGGGAACACAAGGTCAAGGCGTGCTCTGGGCGCTGGCTCTCTAGCAACAGCAGGCTGCAGGTTACTGCTTATTTCCAGCTACATCTCTGTGAAAACACAAGCGTCCCGCAGTGTTCAGAACCGAGGTGGGCCCTTGCCTTGTTCTCTACCATTCGGCCTCCGTCCTTCCCTCCCGCCTACCCGACCTGACAGCCAGGTGATTGGAAAAAAAGAGACGTAACGCATCTCAAACTTTCTGATGAGAAGGAGTGGAAGTCCCCACCCTTGTAATGGAAAATAAAAGTTGAGGGGCGCCTGGGTGGCTCAGTCGGTTGAGCGTCCGACTTCAGCTCAGGTCACGATCTCATGGTCCGTGAGTTCGAGCCCCGCGTCGCGCTCTGGGCTGATGGCTCAGAGCCTGGAGCCTCCTTCCAATTCTGTGTCTCCCTCTCTCTCTGCCCCTCCCCCGTTCATGCTCTGTCTCTCTCTGTCTCAAAAATAAACGTTAAAAAAAAAAATTAAAAAAAAAAAAAGAAAAGAAAAGTTGCTCCTGGTTTCCTGCTCCCTTCCCTCCCTGCCCCGGGGGTCTCTGTTTCAAACTTGGATTGTTCGCAGAGGGGCAGCGGGCAGCTGCACGGGGCCGTGATGACCGGGCGTGAATGGGTAGAGGGGGATATCCTTCCCTGTGGAACCCTCACCGGAAATGTTACTGGTCTTTGTCCAGAGGACAAACCGTAGGTAGATATATTAATAGAAATGACACGTTTTTATCACTGCAGAGACTCTGTTCACAAGTACTGCTTAAGCGCTGGCATTTTGCACCTCCACTTGATACCTTACGCTCTAGTTATTTGTGCCTGGAGTCAGGTGGCTCTAGGGTTCAAGTGCCTGCTCTGCCATTCCTCGGCTGTGTGACCTTGAGCAAGTCACTTAACCTCTCGGAGTGCCAGACCTCTCATCTGTAAAAGGGCAAAAGTGTCAGCTGTGCTGACGGCTCGGAGCCTGGAGCCTGTTTCGGATTCTGTGTCTCCCTCTCTCTCTACCCCTCCCCTGCTCGCTCTCTCTCCCTCACTCTCTCTCTCAAAAATGCAGATTAGGGGCGCCTGGGTGGTGCAGTCAGTTAAGCGTCCGACTTCAGCCAGGTCACGATCTCGCGGTCCGTGAGTTCGAGCCCCGCATCAGGCTCTGGGCTGATGGCTCAGAGCCTGGAGCCTGTTTCCGATTCTGTGTCTCCCTCTCTCTCTGCCCCTCCCCCGTTCATGCTCTGTCTCTCTCTGTCCCAAAAATAAATAAACGTTGAAAAAAAAAATTAAAAAAAAATGCAGATTAAAAAAATTTTTCTTTAAAGGGATGAGTCGCTTGAATCCCCTCTCCAGGCATTGCTGTCAGGATCGAGTGGAATGCGAAACGCGCACGCACATACGCTGTGCAAACTACAACCACACGCACGTGTCACGTCACACATTACCACTCTGTGAGCGCCACACCTTCCAAATTCGTGTTCACTGGCTGTCTTGCATCAGCCCCAGCCCTAATCCTGCAATTCTACTCTGCTGTTCTCCCCTTGGTCCGTATACGTCACACTCATTTTTTTTTTAAGCTTATTTACTTTGAGACTGTGTGTGTGTGTGTGTGTGTGTGTGTGTGTGCGTGTGTGTACATGTGAGCAGGGGAGGGGCAGAGAGAGAGGGAGAGAGAAAATCCCAGGCAGGCTCCACGCGGACAGTGTGGAGCCCAACATGGGGCTCGAACCGACAAATAGCGAGGTCATGGCCTAAGCCGAAGTCGGCAGCTTAAACCCACTAAGCCACCGAGGCGCCCCTATCCGACTCGTTTTTAAATCTCTGGGCATTTACCGGTGGGCAAAGGGCAGACACAGCAAGGCCTTGGAAATTCATTACAGTTGAGAGCAAGACCGCCAAGGTAGAAACCGAACTCCAACTAGCAGCTGTGTGAGTCCTCGAGCAAACTACTTCCCCTCCCTGTGCCTTAGTTTCCCCATCTGAAAAATGGGACGAATAATGGTTTTTATCCCATAGGATGGCTGCGAGAAGGGAAAACGCCTTAATCCACACGAAGGGCTTAGAACACTGCGTGGCACCTGGTGGGGTCTCGATAACCCCTCCAGCTCCTTGGCTCCCGGCGTGGATGGTATTGATCAGCAGGATGAGTACAGAACGCCTGGGGAAAGCACAGAGGTCGGCGAGCAATGGCTTGGGGAAAAGGCTGACGGGTAAGGGAAGGAAGAAATGGGTCCGGAAAGGCAAAGCGGGGCGGGGGGGGGGGGAGGAGAATGAGAGCAGAGTGAGTTTTGAGAGGGTGTTTAGAGCAGTTCAGACGGGGAAGGAGCGGCTGGGAGCAGCAGATGCTGCACCATGAGAAAAGAGAGAGACTGACCTGTTCAAGATCAGTGAATATTGACCGACCAGGCACTGGCCACGGTCCTTGTTACTCAGTGTTTGTAATCTAGGCCGGAAGGCCAAGCCAACCCATGAGCCGCTGTGGGGTTGCAGTGCAAGAGTGAAATGGTTTGGCTCTGGCCCCTACACGCCATCTCTCAAGGCAGGGCACGCTCAAATGTCAAGGGAGTGGCCCGGGCGATTAATTAGAGAAGTCAGAGGTGGGCCAGGCTTCTGTGGGACCCACCGCAGCCCAGCCCGTGGACGTCCGAGTCGAGCAGAGTCCCCCGAGAATGGTCAGAGCTCAGTTCCCGGCTTGCTGCACGGCAGACCTCGCTCTTGGATTCATTACCACGTTGATTGAAAGCGACTCCGGGTCCGGGCTCTGGCATGTTTATAAAGGTCTTTATGTTCCCCTCTCATATAAGTGATTTTTAGCGAGGCATAGGATTCTTCTTTCCAAATACTTTGCCACGGAACTTTGAAGGGATTGTCCCCGTGGTCTTCCGGCCCCCTTAGTACTGTAGATGTCATTCTGGCCCTGTCCAATCTTGTTTCTTTGTAGGTCATCTGCTTTTTACCTCTAAAAGCTTTTGTGGGGGGACGCCTGGGTGGCTCAGTCAGTTGAGCGTCCGACTGCGGCTCAGGTCATGGTCTCGCGGTCTGTGGGTTCAAGCCCCGCGTGGGGCTCTGTGCTGACAGCTCAGAGCCTGGAGCCTGCTTCGGATTCTGTGTCTCCCTCTCTCTCTCTGCTCCCCCCACCCCACTCATGCTCTGTCTCTCTCTGTCTCAGAAATAAATAAACGTTAAAAAATTAAATAAATAAATAAATACAAGCTTTGGGAACTGGGGCACCTGGGTGGCTCAGTTGGTTAAGCATCCAACTCTTGATTTCGGCTCAGGTCATGATCTCACAGTTCGTGAGTTCGAGCCCCGTGTCAGGGTCTATGCTGACAACCTCCTTGGGATTCTCTCTCTCCCTTTCTGTCTCTCTGACCCTCCCTGCTCACACAAATGCATGCACATGCACTCTCTCTCCCTCTCTTTCAAGATAAATAATAAAAAAAAAACTTTTAGAAAGGAAATAAAATAAAAGCTTCTGGAACTTTCCCTTGGTGCTTGCAAATTTCATCAGCATGGGTGGTTCTTCATTCATAGACCATTCAGTCTGAAGATTTGTGGAGTTTTTTCCAGCCTGGGGGGTTTTCCTATTATTTCTTGGATTATTTCTTCCTTTGAATTATTTCTATTCTTTAAGACAGGTATGGAAGTCTCTGGATCTACATTCATGTCACAACTTTTTTTCATATATTCTATATCCTCCTAATTCTTTGTCTTTCTATGCTCATTCTGTTATCCAGCCCATGTCCCCCACTTTCTTTTTCATAACTGCTGGTTTCTCAAGCTTAGTTTGAATTCTCCAACAAGAAAAACCCTGAAAAAACGACTTGAGGGACACCTACTCGGGTGGCTCCGTCAATTAAGCGTCTGACTTCAGCTCAGGTCATGATCTCAGTTTGTAGGATTTGAGCCCCATGTCAGGGACTGGAGCCTGCTTCAGATTCTGTGTCTCCCTCTCCCTCTGCCCATCTTCCGCTCATGCTCTGTCTCTCTCTCAAAAAAATAAATAAACATGAAAAAAATTATTAAAAAAATGATTTGAGTTCAAGTGGCTGATTTGGGAGATGAAACAAGAAACTTCCCATAGGTGAATGGGGAGGTGAGGTGGGGAAGGGAAGGTAGGCCATGAGGGGTGCGCTGGTGAGCTAGGCACCCTGGAAGACACGTGTCTCCGGGGCACTTGGGTGGCTCAGTTGGTTGAACGACCGACTTTGGCTCAGGTGTTCTCAGAAGAGAGAAAAGTATGGGGGTATGTTCTAGAAGCTGTCTTTTGGAAGTAGGGGGCCTCTGATTGGTCCTAGGTTCTACCAACTACATGGGTCTCTGCCGTGTCTCTTGCTTTTCTGACCCAAGTTCTGGACACATTGCTGTAGTCTGAGGCCAAGTGCCTTGGCTGCCTGATGTTGGGCAAAGGACAGGGTCCACTGCTTGCCGTTCTAAATACCTGTTCTCAAACAACCAACTGGCTGATGACCTCAAGACCTCATCCTGCTCCTCAAATCCATTGTCCATGACTTAGAACTCCCACTACTCACAGCCTTCCTCTTCCGCACATGTTTTGGGCTGCGGTTCCCCCAACGGATCATCTGCCCCTTATCCATGCTTGCTCTCTCTCTCTCTCACAAAATAAATATAAATAAACTTGAAAAAAACCCAACCTTGTTACTTAAAAAAAAAAAAAGATCCCACAATAAGGATTTGGGTGTCAGACTAATGTTTCTTTTTTTTATGTTTATTTTACTTTTGAGACAGAGACACAGAGAGAGAGACAGAGCATGAGCAGGGGAGGGGCAGAGAGAGAGGGAGACACAGAATCCGAAGCAGGCTCCAGGCTCTGCGCTCTCAGCATAGAGTCCGATGTGGGGCTCGAACTCATGAACCGCGAGATCACGACCTGAGCAGAAGTCGGACAATCAACCGACTGAGGCGCCCCTGATGTTTCCTCTTAACAGGCCACGTTGATAAGCGGCATTGAGACAGGTTGTACTTTTCAGCAATGGCTGCAACTTTATCTGCCATTTATCTGCACCTTTATGTAACTTTAACATTCCTTCCCCTGAATGGTAGGATCTGTCGTCTCCCCTTGAGCCCTCTGCTTCACGGCAGAAATCACCTGCTAGCTTCTGGGGCTGAATTCTTAAATTCAGTGCCTCGCACTTTCCACCTTGTTCTTTTGGGACATTCACACTTGAAACACAGCCACCATGCCCCAAGGAAGCCCAAACCGGCCCACATGGAGAGGCCACGTGCAACTCCGCAGACCCCCCAGCAGACAGGCAGCTGCGGCTGCCACACATGTGAGTGAAGCCATATCTAGATGATTCCAGGCCTTACCTGCCAAGCATCCCCAGCTTTTGAATCTTCCCAGCTGAGGTCCCAAACACTGCGGGACAGACGCAAGCTGTCCCAGCTGTCCCCTGGCCAAATTCCCGACCCATAAAAATCCCTGAACATTGTAAAAAGGTTGTTTCACACTTCCAAACTCGAAGTTAAACAACCCCAAAGAATCGTTGGAACATGAACCACAGGGGGCTCACGTGCACAGGCTCATTCTCGTGGTTATCCCTCCCTGGAGTGCTGTGTCTTTCCTCTTCTTACCTGGGTACTTCCTCCCCATTCTTCAAGAATTAGCTCGGTCGCCATAAAACCTTCTTTGACCCGTCCCACTCATGAGGATCTAATCCCTTCTTGGAGGCCAGTGAACATTCTAGTTCTCTAGAGAGAGGTAGGGTGGGGTAGTAAATGTGGAAATCTAGGGGTGCTTGGGTGGCTCAGTCGGTTAAGCATCTGACTTCGGTTCTGGTCATGATCTTGCGGTCCATGAGTTCCAAGCCCCACGTCAGGCTCTGTGCTGACAGCGCGGAGCCTGGAGCCTGCTTTGGATTTATTATTCGGATGATAAATAATAAAAATAAATAAATAATAAAAATTTTTAAATAAAAATAAATAAAATAAAAATAATAAAATAAAAATAAAATAAAATAAAATAAAATAAAAAATAAAAATAAAATAAAATAAAATAAAATAAATAATAAAATAAATAAAAATTTTAAATAATAAAAAGTAAATGTGGAAATCTAACTTTGACATCAGAAGTATTTGGGGGTCTACTGCCAGCACTACACTTTACCAGCTGTATCGTCGTGGGAAAGTTGCTTCATCAACTGCATTGTTGAGAAGATTGAATGAGATGATGTGTGTTACCACAGACTGTCAACCACCGGGGCAGCCAACAACTACGTATTGACCGCCGTCGTGAATACCTGGTGCTGTGTAACCTTCCACCCCAAAAGCCAGTGGTTTGAAATAACAACACCCACTTACTTGACCCTTGAAACTTCGACGTGAGCAGGGCTGAGCGGCGCAGTCCAATTCTGTTCCCTACACGTAGGGTGACTCAGGTGGGGCCGGAAGGGCTGCTTCCAAGATGGCGGACTCACATGGCCGGCAAGTCGACGTAGGCTGTTGACTGGGGCTACCTACTAGTTCCTCTACCTGTGGGCCTCTCCTTAAGGCTACTTGAGTTTCCTTCGGACGTGGAAGCTGGTTTTCAAGAGTGAGTGTTCCAAGAAACCCCAAGTGGAAACAGATGGTCTCTTAAGACTTGGGCCCAGAGGGGTGCCTGGGTGGTGCAGTCGGTTAAGTGTCCGACTTCAGCCAGGTCACGATCTCGCGGTCCGGGAGTTGGAGCCCCGAGTCAGGCTCTGGGCTGATGGCTCAGAGCCTGGAGCCTGCTTCCGATTCTGTGTCTCCCTCTCTCTCTGCCCCTCCCCCGTTCATGCTCTGTCTCTCTCTGTCGCAAAAATAAATAAACGTTGAAAAAAAAATTAAAAAAAAAAAAAAAAAAGACTTGGGCCCAGAAACGAGCACAGTGTGACTTCGGCCTTCCGGTCAAGGCAGTCACAAGGCCCACCCAACCCAAGGGGAAAGAACATAGACCCCCACCTCTCAACAGAAGGAGTATGAAAGACATAGCGGCCTTGTTTAATGGGCCACAAACGTCTTCTGGTATTAGGTGCTCTTGTGTGCTCCACGATTATAGTATAGCACGAGACAGACATGCTGCCCATTCTCATGGAAACTATACTCCATTACTTGTTTTGTTATATGGACGTGTATCTTGTGTCTCCAACCAGCCCGAAAATATCTTCCAGAGCAAGGTTCTGTCTTCTCTGTCTTTCTATCCTTCACACTTGACACACTGATTGACATGCAGGAAATCTTGCGGCATTTAAATTCTACCGTGTGGAATCAGATCATGAGAAAACAGTTTGTAAACTGCAAACCACAATTCAAATATAAGGACCATCGTTACTCATTTAAATGTTTAATGATTACTTACTCTGTACCAGCCGCTATCTTGGCCCTTTTGCATACAGAGATGATGTGACGGAGGCCCTGCCCCCAAGCCCCACATTTCCCCTCTGACTGACCAACCAGGAAGTGGATGCGAAGGCAGTTAACTACCCGCTGAAGCATTAAGGGCACACCCCACAGACACAGCAGAGAGCCCTCAACAAAGGACGAGAGACTGGGTATCTTAAAGCATTTAAGGAAATCTCTAATCATTAGCTGCCCACTTCTAGCTACGAGGTTTACCTAGCAGAAACTTCAGTGGTTGCACATAACGAAGAATGCAGACTTTACAGAATTGGGCCAGGAAAGCCCCTAAACAACCAGCAGCAACTGCGACGACCAATAGCAACAGTAAACAGCAAATAGTAAACGTCCAGTTTTTGACAGAATAGTTATGAGACTTGTAAACCAACCAATGAACCAATGGGAAAGTCTAGCCCCTCCTGGAAAGAAAAGGCAGCCAATAGAAACTGTCCCTGGGGAAGCCCAGGGATTGGAGTCACTGTCAGTTTCAAATCAGCTATTATAATACTCTGGTCTCTCTTCAGATCGAATAAATCTTTTGCCTTTTCAAATCAGCTATTATAAATCTGCTCGAAGAACTGAAGAAAACCATGCCCAAGGATTAAAGGGAAGTATAAGGATAATGTCTGGCCAAATAGAGAATATCAGCTGAAGCGATAGAAATTATATTTTTATTTTTATTTATTTTTTTTAAAATTTTTTTTTCAACGTTTTTATTTTATTTTTGGGACAGAGAGAGACAGAGCATGAACGGGGGAAGGGCAGAGAGAGAGGGAGACACAGAATCGGAAACAGGCTCCAGGCTCCGAGCCATCAGCCCAGAGCCCGACGCGGGGCTCGAACTCACGGACCGCGAGATCGTGACCTGGCTGAAGTCGGACGCTTAACCGACTGCGCCACCCAGGCGCCCCATGGGCCTGTGACTCTCGACCTCGGGGTCGTGAGTTCGAGCCCCATGTTGGGTGCAGACATTATAAATAAATAAACTTTTAAAAAAGAAATTATATTTTCGAAAGAACTAAATACAGGAGTGCCTGTGTGACTCAGTCAGTTGAGCGTAATATTTTTTAAACTTTTTTTAATGTTTATTTTTGACAGAGAGAGAACGAGCGAGCATGAGTGGGGGAGGGGTAGAGAGAGAGGGAGACACAGAATCTGAAACAGGCTCCAGGCTCTGAGCTACCAGCACAGAGCCCGACGCAGGGCTCGAACTCACCGACCGAAAGATCGTGACCTGAGCCGAAGTCGGATGCTCAACCGACTGAGCCACCCAGGCCCCCTGATCGTAATATTATTATTATTAATGATATAATAGTTATTATTATTATTATTTTGGATAGAGAGAGCCAGGGGAGGGGGAGGGTCAGAAGAAGAGAGAGAGAGAGAGAATCTTGAGCAGCTTCCATGCTCAGCAACTGAGCCCAACACAGGGCTCAACCCCACAAGGCTGGGATCATGACCTGAGCGGAAATCAGGAGTCAAACGCTCAACTGCCTGAGCCACCCACGTGCCCCTGTTTATTATGCTACTTCTATGGAGCACATATAATATTGATTGTATGAGTCCACTTCTACGGGGTCTGTGGAATAGTCAAAAACATAGACCAGAAAATAGAACTGTGGTTACCAGGGGTTGGGGGAGGCAGAGTGGGGAGTTATTGTTTAAGGGGTACAGAGTTTCAGTATGAGACGATGCAAACGTTCAGGAGACAGGTGGTTGTGATGGTTGTGCCACAGCGTAAAGGCGCTTAATGCCACTGAAGTGTATTCTCAAAAATGTGGGGCGCCCGGATGGCTCAGTTGGTTGAGCATCAGACTTCGGCTCAGGTCATGATCTCGCGGTTCGTGAGTGCGAGCCACACATCGGGCTAGCTACAGTCAGTGCACTGCTCAGCAGAGCCCACTTCGGACCCTCTGTCCCCCTCTCTCTGCCCCTCCCCGACTTGCGCTCTCCCCCAGATAAATAAATATTGAAAAAACTAATAAATGAGCCGTACACATACAAACGGTGAAAATGGCACATTTTACCATAGTTTTACTGTAGGCATAGTTTTACCATTTAAAAAAAAAAAGCTTCAAACACTACACAGAGACGAAAAAGAATGAAACACCGATGACCCCTTGAAAACGTTCTGCTCAGCAAAAGAAGCCAGGCGCAAAAGATCGCATGTTGTAAAACTCAATTTATACGGAACGTCCGGAACAGGCAGATCTTCGGAGACAGAAAACAGACTGGTGATTGGAAAGACGCAGCTGACGGGCCCCGAGCTTCTTTCTGGGATGTTGGGAATGTTCTGAAGATAGAATGGGTGACGGTCTCACAGCCCGGCGACTGTACTGAAACCAATGAATTGTACGCTTTAAAAGGACGAATTTTATCGTATGTGACTTATATCTCAACAAAGCCATTATTAAAATTTTATAGCCCGTCTTGATTGGCTCTACATAACTTGCAACCAAGGATATCTGGTTAAAGGAAGCCAGGGAGATGGGAGATGAAAGGAGATAAGCTGAAAAAGACATCCCCAGACCAGAGTTTTCACGACATACTTTTGAACTATAAGTGTAGTATATGCTAATCAAAAATTACGAAGAGCATAGAGATATAACTTAAGAGTCTCTTCACTCTCGCTCCTCAGAGGTGACCCCTATGAAAATAGTGTGAGCCTCTGGATCCATGAGGGCATTTTGGTGGCAAGGGACCAGCCCCAGAGAAGGCGAGCAGGGATAGGGGTCATTGGAACGGTGTGAGTTTGCTCAATTTGGAGATCCCAGGGGGCTCCAAGGTCAGAAGCAGCCTCAGGAGGGCGCCACAGCCGGAAGAGGCCACTCTGATCATTTCTCCTCCATCGCTGGGGCACTGCACCCCAGGATCAGACCTCCCCACCGAAGATGGACTGCTTTGTAGTGCCCGCTCCAGGCCTGACTTGTGATGGGACGAGCTTGGTGGTCCAGAGCCAATCGCTGGGGCCGACAAGAGCTGGTGCTCTTGTCGGCCAGGCCTGAGTCCCACGCTCCAGCCCTGGGAACGGTGGGAGGAATAGAATCTACCCCAAACCACTGGGATATAGAATATGGGGAAGATACAGTTCTCCAAAGAGGATCTGGGTACTACTTCCAGAAGAAGGTGGAATGAATGTCTCTGGATAAGCGGAAACAACAAATGTCTACCACGGTCTCCTGGATGATAAGATCTGCGGCTGGAGCTGGGTACAGGTGTAGATAGGGATGTATGGAGCTGGAACAAACACACCTGTATATATAGACACAGAAATAGATTTTATATTAATACACCGTTCTGTAACCCGCCTGGTTTCCCTCTACAACATATCGAGGACATACTGATATACGTCTCATGACTCAGTCGGTCTTTCCTTATCTGTACACAGAGATCTTCATTCTTTTAAAATACCTCCATACTGTCGCCTGGGGGGGGGGGGTTCAGTCAGTTAAGCATCCCACTCTTGACTTCAGCTCAGGTCATGATCTCCCGGTGTGTAAGTTCGAGCCCTGCCTTGGGCTCTGTGCTGACAGCTTGGAGCCTGGAGCCCGCTTCGGATTCTGTGTCTCCCTCTCTCTCTGTCGCTCCCCCACTCGTGCTCTGTCTCTCTCTCTCTCAAAAAAAATGAATAAACATTAAAAAAAATTTTTAATGAAATGTCATGAAATAAAATAAAATAAAATACCCCCATACTGTCCCACCGTGTAGATGTGCCCTAATTTATTGACTCCTTCTTCGATGGGTGGACACCTAGGTTGCCTTCAGTCGCTCCTGATCACAAACACGACCGTGGTGAACAACCTTGCGGGTACATCCTGGCAAGTCCACATGTGAGTGTTTCAGTAGGACGGATTCCTAGGAATGAAATTTCTGAGCCAAAGGGCATATTCCTTTTTTTTTTTTTTTCACTTCCATAATCTTCCTTGACCTTCATGCTGTTCCCCTCCTTCTTCCTGCCCTTCTGTCCCTCTCCAGAGCTTCCAAATGAGGCCAGGTTCCAGGGTACAGAAGGCAGCCTGAACTCTCAAGAACTCCAGCTTTCTATTTCTGTGCAACAAACGCCCCTCAAAACTCATGGACTTAAAACAGCCACCATTTTTCTTATATCTTATGGTATTTGGGGTCAGGAGTTGGGGCAGGGCTCAGCTCGGTGAGTCACCCGCTTCACGCCGCATCAACAGTGGTCATGTGCTGGTGTTCGGCTGGGGACTGGGCTGGGCTGGGCTGGGCTGGGCTGGAGAGGGTGGCATGGCTTCCTTCAAATGTCTGGCGCCTTGATGAGGACGTCTGGATGGCCAGACTCAGTTGAGCCCTTTTTCCTCTCCATGTGGTCTCGGGGCCTCTCCATGTGGTCTCTCCCCGGCAGGGTAGTCAGACCTCAACATGGTGACTCATGCGTCACGAGAACGAGACAGAGCTGCAAGTCTACTGAAAGACATTGCCATTTTTGCCATGTTCTATTCGCCAAGACAGTCACGATCCAGCCCAGGTGGCTCAGCTGGTTAAGCCTCCGACTTCGGCTCAGGTCATAATCTTGTGGTTCACGAGTTCGAGCCCCGTGTCGGGCTCTGTGCTGACAGCTCAGAGCCTGGAATCTGCTTCGGATTCCGTGTCTCCCTCTCTCTCTGCCCCACCCCCACTAACCCTCTGTCTCCCGCTCTCCCTCAAAACTAAATAAAACATTTTTTTAAAATGAATGGGAGGGGCCGCGAGCACATACAGAGGGGGAGGAATTTATTCCACCCAGTGCGAATAGTTATTTGACTTGTTAGTCACATGTTGTGATTATTTATTATGGAATCCATGGCGTGTATGCTAGGTTATCTTCCTACAGATGGAAACATTCTGAATTAGGGAGCGCATTTGGTCCCACTGGTTTTAGGTAAAAGGCTGTGGGTCCTTATTATTAGCCCCATTTACAGAATAAATATTTACAAATTAGGAAACAGAGGCTCAAAGAGGTAAAGTGAGTTGATTGATGTCAGTTCACTTCTGGGACTTGAAGCTAAGAGAAAATGTCTCATTAGCATTATTCATGCCCTGGCCCCTAGCATGGAGTCTAATAGCCCACTAATGGATTAGTATGTGACTTTAGAAGAGTGTCATCCAGCCGGCAGGTCTCAGACCCATGCCCAGGGCTCCTTCCCCTGCAGTGCCCGGAGGGAGGGTCCAGAATCCCCTGCCAGCCCACCTGCCTGGGATGTCTGCGTCCATCCTCTGAGGAGCCTCTGATTGGCTCGATGCGTCCATGAAATCAAGGCAATGGGTGGTGCGTCTGGAACGCAGCCTTCAAGGTCAGAGAAGAGTTAACGTGCCAGCCCCCATCGCCAAAGACCACCAAGCCTGAGCGGAATTTAAACCTGGCTAAGAGTAAAAAAAAACAAAAAAAACAAAAAAAAACAAAAAAAAAACTGGCTAAGAGTAACAAAGAGAGAATGCATTCCCCCAGGCCCCATCCTGCCCTCACTCCCTGTCACGATTGTGCTTTAAGACCAAAGCTTTTCCATACATCCTACCAAATGTTCCTGGAGTAGGAGTGTAAATTCCTTTTTTTTTTTTTTTTAACATTTATTCATTAAAAAAAATCTTTTTTTTTAATTTTTTTTTTCAACGTTTATTTATTTTTGGGACAGAGAGAGACAGAGCATGAACGGGGGAGGGGCAGAGAGAGAGGGAGACACAGAATTGGAAACAGGCTCCAGGCTCCGAGCCATCAGCCCAGAGCCTGACGCGGGGCTCGAACTCACGGACCGTGAGATCGTGACCTGGCTGAAGTCGGACACTTAACCGACTGCGCCACCCAGGCGCCCCCAAAAAATCTTTTTTTAATGTTTATTTATTTTTGAGAGAGAGAGACAGTGCGAGCAAGGGAGGGGCAGAGAGAGAGAGGGAGACACAGAATCTGAGGCAGGCTCCAGGCTGCGCCATCAGCACAGAGCCTGATGCAGGGCTCGAACCCACGAACTGTGAGATGTTGACCTGAACGGAAGTCAGAAGCTTAACCGACTGAGCCACCCAGGTGGCCTGGGAGTATAAATTCTAAGGAGAGGTCCATCAAGGTCGGAGAACATACCATCAGTCGGAAAGAGGGATTTCTGGTTAAAAAAATAATAGTCCATTAAACTTTAAGATACATTTGGTTCTCGATAGGAGCAAGCCTGTGCCTCTCCAGCCTTTCATGGAAATGCAATCACACCATGTTGTGCTGTCACCCTATAAACAAAGCCTTTCACCAGATTTGTCAAAAACCAAATGGAACACAAAAACAACAAAAACCCATGATGCCCCATTACCTTTGAGAATGTGAGAATTTCACATAAGCAACAAGTAACTTTTAGTACGAACACGTCCTTTTAGGACCTATTATTTAACTTATTATTTATTATTTATGCTATTACTTAATATATCTTAAATATTGATCCGAAGATATTCATACTGGCAAATGACTTGTCGCTTTTCTGAAAGTTGAAGTTAACCGGGCATCCCGTATTTTGTCCGGCGACCCTTCTGGTTGCTTGAGGGCTGATGGTTTCTTTGGTAGAGCAGGATTCTGGCTTGTTTATTCAAAGAAAGGCCGCCAGCAGGTCCCTAGCACCTAATGCCTGCCACAGAGAGGGAGCTCGATAAATATTTACAGAATGTTTATCCGCTTGCCGGATGCCAGGACCTGCGACCATGGAAAATCAGAGGCTACGGTGAGTGTATCAGGGGCTGTGACTGGGGAAAGCCTGGATGATGGAGTCTATGTGAGCTGGGATCTGGGAGGGGAGGTCAGGAAAGGCTTCTTAGAATGATGTCAGAGCTGACAGGAGTAGAACAGGAGCAGCAAGGGCCGCTTAAGCTTCTGGAATGAGATGAGAGCTGACCTAAATAAATCAGAAGCAGAAGAAGCGAAAGCGAAGGCAGGGAGGCCGGGGAGAGCTTTCTGAGCTGCACATCATGGGGCTGGCAGGAGGCAGTCAGGTCAGGAGGACGTCGGGAAGGGTATGTCCTCTGCAGGAGGTGTGGAACAGCACACGGAAGGAGGATGAAATAATAGTTTCACCCCAATACAGTGACTGTGATATGACGATGTTTTTTTCATACGCCCACCCTGCCTAAAATAATCCTTAGCTATTACTAGACGCACATCTTTATCTGGTACCAACAACGGGAGGTTAATACCCAATCTGACCACAGCTGCCACCTGGCGGTGATGCTTATGAGGACACCCTGAGGGAAAACCACCACGCCTAGTTTGGATCACTAGTTTTGTTCTTGCCTCGGTGATGGTGATCATTTGTTGAGATCCTACCACGTGTAGGATACTTTACATACTCTCCGTTAGTGCGTTTAATTCCTGCAGCAATCTCTCAAGGTAGGTATTTTTGCTCCCATTTAACAAAGAAAACCGAGCCTCAGAGAGGTCAAGTAACTTCTCAAGGTCACACAGCTGGGAAGACAAAGATCCAGGGTTTAAACTCTGATCATTCTAGCCACAAGGTCCATATATTTGCCAATACACAATGGTGCCCAATCCAACTGTGCCACCTTACATTTAAAGTAATAATAATAATAAAACAGGATAATCATGACGTTTGTGATAGGCAGTCTTCTAAAACAGCTCCGATGGGGGCGCCTGGGTGGCTGTGAACCTGCTACAATGTGGATGAACCATGAAGAAAGTATGCTAAGTGAAATAAATCAGCCACAAAAAGGCAGGTATTGTATGGTTTCACTTGTAAGATTCCACATATATTTCACCACCTAGAGAAGTCAAATTCGTAGTGATGGAAAACAGAACGGAGGTGGGGGTGGGCAGGGGAGGAATGAAAGTGAGTGTTTCACGGGGACAGAGTTTCTGTTTGAGGAGATGAAAATTGGGGGGATGGACGGTACGATGGTCGCACAACATTAGGAATGTGCTCAAGGCCACTAAATTGTTCAAATAGTAAATTTTGTGTCATGCCCATCTTAGCACAATAATAAAAATAATAATAATTTCTAAAAGTGTGACTTCTGTGTTGCTGGCACCTCTCTCTCTCTCTCTCTCTCTCCCACTGCCTTAGATGAAGCCAGCGGCTGTGTGGTGAGCTGCCGCAGGGAGAGGTCAACATGGCAAGGAATGGAAGCCCTCACTCCCAACCGAATCGTGCCCCTGAACGAGCTTAGGAGTGGATCCTGTCGCAGTTGATCTTGGGATGACTGTGATCCCAGCGGACATGTTGACTGCTGGCTTGAGAGATACCCTGAGCTGGAGGGACCAGCTGAGCAGTGTCCAGGTTCCCCACCCACAGAAACCACGAGATAAGAAATGTTTGCTGTTTACAGTGATTTGTGGTGCAGCAAGAGAGAGCTAAGGCACTATTTTCAGCACGTCAGCTTCGCAGATTTCGTTAGTCAAATTAGACGGCGTTTACAAAGGTGCATGTAAATGCCAGGTGGGGTAGAAGGACTAAGACTGAGCTAAAGAGAGGCAGTATCTGGCGGTGAGAGCCCAGACTTTGGGGCCAGACTGTTCCGTTTGTTTACAAGCTCTGCCATTTCCTGGCTATGTGACCTTGGGCAAGTTAGTTCATCTCTCTGTGCCTTGATTTCCCCTGTAAAATGGAGCTGATGAGGGGCGCCTGGGTGGCGCAGTCGGTTAAGCATCCGACTTCAGCCAGGTCACGATCTCGCGGTCCGGGAGTTCGAGCCCCGCGTCAGGCTCTGGGCTGATGGCTCGGAGCCTGGAGCCTATTTCCAATTCTGTGTCTCCCTCTCTCTCTGCCCCTCCCCCGTTCATGCTCTGTCTCTCTCTGTCCCAAACATAAATAAACGTTGAAAAAAAAAATTAAAAAAAATAAAATAAAATGGAGCTGATGAGTACATTCCCCATAGGTCATTGTAAAGATGATAATTTCGGGGCACCTGGGTGGCTCAGTCGGTTGAGCATCCGACTGCGGCTCAGGTCATGATCTCGCGGTCTGTGAGTTCAAGCCCGGTGTCGGGCTGTGTGCTGACAGCTCAGAGCCTGGAGCCTGCTTCAGATTCTGTGTCTCCTCTCTCTCTGCCACCCCCCCACCCACTCTGTCTCTCTCTCTCTTTCAAAAGTAAATAAACATTAAAAACATTTTTAAAAAGATTATAATCTCTTGTAGAGCCCTTAGAACAGTGCCTGGTCTAGTTTATATGACAGGGTTATTTGGGGGATTAGTATGTGAAAAGAAATGGTTAAATATTTTAAGTGAAAATAAATGACCAAATAACACCATCCCGATTTTATTAAAAGAAATATATATATGCGTGCATGCTAAACGTGACTGCACAGAAAATACCTGAATCATCTAGAAGAGAATTCGGGGACATAGTATGACAAAAAGCACACACTAACTAGAGCCCCCTAGTTATGCGGATGTGAGTAGATCACCTTCCTTCTCTGTGCCTCAGTTTCCTCAGTGGGAGCTTAGACATCATGATAACTACCTACCTACTGGGTATGGTTGCTGAGGAAATATGGGCAACACACACAATGCCCAGCACACAGTAGGCACTCAATAAATGCTAGCTACTGCGCTCTGCGGGCAGTGCTCACGAATGATTTTAAGGTTTCCATTATGCTCTTGTGGAATTCGCCAAAGTTTCTATGTCGGTTATGTATCACTTCCACATCTAGGGGCAGAGATGTTATAAGAGCACGTGGCAAGTTCCTGGCACGGAGGGACCTCCTGAGAGGTCACCTCCCCACCAGCAAGCTCCTTCCTCTCTGACGTCTTATGAGAAAGGCACCGAGGGTCCGGTCCCTGGTCACCACAGCAGGACACGGACATTTGTGCGGCCGGAGAGATGGCCACGGACAGAAGAAGGAGTTTGGGGCAAGGAGGGTGCATGAAGCTGTGGGAGGAAGAAGGGGGTTCTCGCTGAATCCCACCAGGGTGGCCTCAGGGAGGCGTGTGGGGGGGGCCTTCTGCCTCAGCGGTCACCACGGAAACAAGCTAAGAGAACCAGGTGGAATCTCCAGGTGGGTATAAGGGAGCTCGCTGTAAAACAGTTTCAGATTTGCTGCTGGTTTGAAAATTCTCATAATAAGATGTCGGAAAAATTATTAGCTCGGTGGGTGGGGTGGGGAAAAAGAGAAAGAGAGATGGAGAGATGAAAGGGGAGAGAGAGAGAAAGAGAACACCTAGGGACCGAGAGAGGCTGCAGAAAACATCTGTGGATCAGGCATTACACCCAATGTAAGGCAGCTAAGTCACATGGGCATCACATGGGCCAGTGCCCCTGCTTTCCAGATGGGGAAAACCTGTTTTCTCATGTCACTGGCCAGGAGCAAGGGCAACATTTTTTGTCATGGTACCAAGCTGCCTCGTGTTTGGGATCCAAAACAACTGAGGGTTTTTCCCAAGGCATCCTTCTCCTGCAGAGGTATGGCTCTGATTCTCCCAGATGGAAACAGGCCAGGATGGGGGGCAGAGGAGCTGTAGGCTGACCCCCCAAAGGGGGGTGGGAGGGGAAGAAGCTGAAAACACTCAAGAAGGGTAGCTGACCCAAGGGACGGGCCAGCCCTGCTCTGAATAAGCTGCCGTGCAGAAGCCCCCATCACGTGTTCCGGCAGAAGGAAGGTACGAGATGGCCTCTCCAGAAGGTGATTCGAGCAGCTTTTGTGGGTCATCATCAGCCCATCAATATTTCAGAATCCCTCCCCATACTCAAGGGGCAACTCACAATGGAAATAAACCAGCATGAAGCCAGGCACTAGGCTTTAAAAAAAATTTTTTTTTTAATGTTTATTTGTCTTTGGGAGAGAGAAAGAGAGAGAGACAGAGTGTGAGCAGGGAAGGGGCAGAGAGAGAGAGAGAGAGACGGAGACACAGAATCCGAAGCAGGCTCCAGGCTCCGAGCCGTCAGCACAGAGCCCGACGCGGGGCTCGAACTCATGAACCATGAGACCATGGCCTGAGCCGAAGTCGGGCGCTTAACTGACTGAGCCACACAGGTGCCCCTAGAGATTAGTGTTGGACACACTTAGCTTCCACCTCTGCTCTGTATCCTGTCAGCTGCCAACATCAGGCACCACGCTTGGATGCTTGGCTCTTGGGTTTCCTCACCCACAAAATGGTGGACCGCCTCACCAGGCCTTTGGGAAGTGAGCCAAGATGACGGACCCAACAGGCTTAGCCCTGTGTCCTACGTGGGGAAAGTAAATGACAATAGCATCGCTGTTTTCGTGGTGCTGGTGTGTGTATTCATGAATTTTTAAAGATTCATCCACTCAGCAGCTTTTACAGGGCGAGTAGCATCCTCTCTGAACCCCAGATTCCTCCTCTGGAAAATGAGACAAGTGACTCCCACCTCAGAGTTCGTAGGGAGAGCTTGGGGTTAATGAGGCAAAGGGCCCGGCTCCCGGCCAGAAAGGACTGACAGCTGACAGCTACTCTCATTATCAGTTGGGCTCAGACGCTGCCTCGGCGTTCCCGTCAATGCATGAGTGAAGTTGAGGGTGGGTGGAGAGGAACTCCATCTGTCATCCTTGGCGTTGTGCTCAATAAATATTAACTCCCAGGATTCTTCTGTATCACCTTTCTTTCCCAAATAGCTACTCTCCAGGTGCTGCCCTGTTCGGGGAGCATTTCGGCTCAGAAGAGGCTGTGCTCAGACTGTAGGTTCCGGCGAGTGACACAGGACTCCAAAGACAGCTTGATGCTGTGTCCCCTGCCACCTAGAAATCCCTGGGTTTCCCAGGAAAGAAAACATGCTAGCTAACGAAACGCCTCCCAGAGGGTCAGGGTTTCCTGTGAGTGTGGGTACGAGGATTGGGATTCCAGGGGCCCCAAGTCCCCCAAGTCCACCATCAGACTGAAAGTCCTCCTTTAAAGCTTTCCACCCTGGCCTCGACACGTTTTGCAGATGAAAATACTTAGGAATACTCTGTAAGGTCTTTTAGTTACTCTGTTATCAGGAGCAGAGAACTGGCTTTGAGAGGCCTGACTATACTAAGGATTGCAGAAAACTATGAGGAATGGAATTAGTTCTGAAAATAAGATTTGACTATGGAATTCTAGAACAAGTGCTGAACTTAAAGGGAGGCAGAACTGAGTTCCAATCCAAGCCAGTACACAACGAACTGTGTCGACGTGGACAGGTCCCTTAACCTCTCTGAGCCCAGATTTTCTCCTATGCAAAATTTGAATAATAATACTTTTTATTTATTTATTTATTATTTTTTTTAAATTTTTTTTCAACGTTTATTTATTTTTGGGACAGAGAGAGACAGAGCATGAACGGGGGAGGGGCAGAGAGAGAGGGAGACACAGAATTGGAAACAGGCTCCAGGCTCTGAGCCATCAGCCCAGAGCCCGACGCGGGGCTCGAACTCACGGATCGCGAGATCGTGACCTGGCTGAAGTCGGACGCTCAACCGACTGCGCCACCCAGGCGCCCCTATTTATTTTTTTATTAACGCTTTCTCCTTACTCTAAAATCCGCTATCAGGGGTGCCTGGGTGGCTCAGCTGGTTGGGCGGCTGATTTCAGCTCAGGTCATGATCTTGTGGTTTGTGGGTTTGAGCCCCAAGTCGGGCTCTGTACTGATGGTTCGGAGCCTGGAATCTGCTTCGAATCCTGTGTCTCCGTTTCTCTCTCTGTGCCCCTCCCCTGCTTGTGCTCTGTCTCTCTCTGTCTCCCCAAAATGAATAGATGTTCAAAAAAATTTTTTTAATCCACTATCAAATGAAATAATGGACAGAAAATGTTTCATAGTACATTTTCCCACCAGAGAGTGGGTGGTTTATCACAAAGACTCGGTTATGAGAGCAATCCAATTCCAACTAGCTGAAACTGTATAAAGGAACTTATTGACTCATGTAATTAAAACCAGAGATTAAAAGGCTTCAGGCTTAGCTTGATCTGGGAGGTGAAACCATACTTTCCTGGCTGTCTCACCATCCCTCTGCAGAGGCAGAATTTTCTTCCACTGTGTAGAGTTTCTTTCATGGGGCCAGGGAGGATGGCCCCAGGGCAAAAGAGAGCTTTTCCACCGCCCCTCCCCCCCAACACACATACATCACCCCATCAATCCCAGGGAAAATCTGCAATGGCATTATTCTGGTCATGAGCTTTCCTTGGGCCACTGTTGCTGCAAAATGGAATGCAGTGGTTAATCTGGACTGAGTTACTTACCTACTCCATAACTAGGGGTGGGTGGGTGGATGGACTTTCTGCCTCATAGCCCCACGAGACCTACCTGTCTGGGGGCGGCTGGGAGGGTGGGGGGGCAGGTTTAAAGGTTCTGGCCAGGTGGCCAGGCTGGGTCTCTGCAGAAGTCCCAAGTTCCCTTCATGAGAGAGACAAGGTCAAATGAGCTAGGGCTGCCATATGGTCCTTCCAGCACTTGGGACATAATAGATGCTGTATCTGCTATTTGTCGTGTTGTCTGTATGCCCAGCACGTTTTCAACATTTTGTTATATTTGAGAAATTTCCATCTCCCCACGGTGGGCTGGGGGGGGGTGGGCACAAGAGCATTCGCTTTCCAGCCTTCCTTGCAGCCAAGGCACAGCACGTGACCCAGTTCTACCAATCAGATGCCCAGGGGAGACTTGGGTAAGGAAGTGAGAACTCCAGAGAAGGAGGCTCTGTGTGGTGAGGGTGGCCTCGGGCCCTTGGTTTAGGGCAAAGCTCTTGGTGCAGAAATGGCCTAGAGGAGAAACAGCCGTGGTGGTGTTCTGCTTATCCAGCTGTTTCTATGGTCGCTTCCGGGCATTGATCCTGGAGGCACAGCCCTCAATGATTCCATGAGTGAATATCCTTTTAAGAAGCTCCTTTTCTGCTTCATCAGCCAGCGTGTTTCTGTTAGCTACAAGGAAAAACTCTAATGGGCACTCTAATCCCCACCACCCCCCCCCCCCAGCAGGTACCAGGTGGGAGAGCTCTCCCAGAGGGGCAGTTTCCCCATTTGCCAAGGAAGACCCGGGGGAGCGGGCGGGGGTGGGGGTGACCGGAGGAGCAGGGGAACTTCAGGCAAACCAGGGCGATGCTGTCAGATCACCTGCTACCTTGGCCCCAGCCATAGGACCTGGAATCAAGTTCCTTAGGGAGAGGACGGCTGACCTGAAGACAAGTCAGTCGGATGAATAAGCCATATGACTGGTCGTACATGGATGACCTGGTATTTATTTTTTTTGGGGGGGGGGGTTATTCTCATTGAGGTAGATTTCACATAACATGAATTTCACCATTTTCAAGATGCACAATTCAGTGGCGTTTAGTACGTTCACAGGGTCGAGCAACCATCATCTGTGTCTAGTTCCAGAACATTTCCATCACCCCCCCAGAGGACACCCCGCACCCATTAAGCAGTCACTCCCTATCTCCCCCTTCCCCCTAGCAACCGCTAATCTGGCTTCATTCTCTATGGATTTGCCTTTCCTGGATATTTCATACAAACAGAAACTTACGATACATGACATTTTGTGTCTGGCCTCTTTCACTTAGAGTGACTTTTTAAAATATATAATTTATTGTCAAGTCAGCTTGACAGCTCTTGGCTTCGGAAGTAGATTCCCGTGATTCATCAGTTACATACAACACCCAGTGCTCATCCCAACAAGTGCCCTCCTCAATGGCCCATCACCCATCTTCCCCGCCCCCATCAACCTTCAGCTTGTTCTCTGAGTTTAAGAGTCTCCTATGGTTTGCCTCCCTCTCTGTAACTATCTAGCGTGATGTTTTTGAGGTTCATCTGTGTCGTAGCTTGTGTCAGCATCTCGTTCCTTTCTATGGTCGAATAATATTCCACTGTGGAATATACTGCATTTTTCCCATCCGTGCATCAGTTGATGGACATTTGGGTGCTCTCCGCCTTTTGGTGATTGAAAACATGCTCCTAGCCACGGGAGAATAAGGAAGGATGATGATTGGGTAGAATCCAATGGGCGCAGTGACACAGCGACATCTTCAGCCTGGAGCAGAGATAGCGACAGAGCCTGGGAGCCTCCTAGTGGGTTCTGGGGATGAACAAAGAACACGAGACAAATGCCAGGAGGGAGAAGGGGGTCTGTTGCAGTAGCTGAGGAGCACAAATGCGTCTCTGGGAGCTTTGAAGGAGAGAAAGTGGGTCTGAATGGAGAGTTCCAGTCATTGGGCCAGAGACAAGGACAGCAGTCGTGAGAGCACAGCTCAAGAGGCAAATAGGCCAGGTCTTAAATCCTGACTCTTACTCACCAGCCCTGGTCATTTCATCTTCCCAGGTCTCGGTTCCTCTTGTAAATGGGGCTAATAACCACCCCTCCTTCACGAGATCGCTGTGAGAACTAGGTTAGATCATGTAAGTAAAGCACAATACCAGATACCTGATAATCTCTTACTATAAAGGTAGTTATTACCCTTATTTTTATGGTTTGGCTAGTGTTATTGTGTCTCTGTCTGTTGCTCCCTGAGCAAGGTGTTAAAAATGTGTAGTAGGTGTGAATCTACGTAGCCCATAAAACGTCTGGTAGCACAAAACGTCTCTTTCCTCGTTTTTCAATGTCAAACCTAAATCTCTTTATTGATTCTCCACTCCTGTCGATGATGGAAACTTATCCGAGTCAGTGTAGGGCCTTCTAATTCTCAACAGGGTGTCAGCTAGCCCCTGGAGGGGACTCACAATGAACCAAGTCCTGGGGAGGGGTGTCACCTGCCTGGACTTCGGGGACTGTATCTGTCAGTCGAGGTTCAACTGGAGAAGCAGAACTACTAGGATGTATTAAGGGATGTGTTGCAAGGCATCAGCTTATGCAGTTGTGAGAGTCCGGAATCTGCCGTGCAGATAGGCAGAAGGGCTGGAACTCTCAAGCATAGGAGGAAACTGCTTTCCACAGGTGGAGTTTCTTCAGGGGACCTTCAGTTCTGCTCTTAAAGCCTACCAACGCATTGAATCAGACTCACTCAGATTATCTAGAATAATCTCCCCTAAAGTGAACTGATTATAGACCAAGGCACAGCAACACCTAGCCTTTGAGTAACTGGGGACCACCGCCCCCCCAAAATGACACGTGAAACTGATCATCGCCATCACCGATCCCAGTCTCTGCTGTCCTTCCCGCCCAGCCTCTTGGGGGTGTCTCAGGCCGGTGGGCCTCCTCGAAAGCCAGCACACCGTGGTGGACGGGAGCAGGGCCTGCCGGGCCAGGGAGCCTGGCGTGGAACGTGCTCGGCCATCAGCAGCTGCGAGGCATTGGGCAAGTTACTTAATGTCTACACGTCTGACTGAAATAGGGAGAATAGCATCCGCCTCCTGGGGTCGTTGTGTGGATCAACTGGGCAAGAGCAGGTAACAAGGACTTAGAACAGTGGCTGATACAGGTTGGGTAAATATTCTCTCTCATCCTGTGCCGGTCCCCTGCGGAATGCAGGAACTCTGGGCTCTCCTGGCCGCCTCGGGATGCCTGCTCTCAGATCTCCAACCTGGGGAGAGGGTCGTCTTGAGCTACTCAAGGGCGGCCGGGAAAGGAGACAGTGAAACCCTGGGGCCGCCCGCCCCCAAAACGGTGCCGCAGCGCGCGCGCGCGCCCCCTCGAGGAAGTGCGGGGACTAACACAGAGGATATAATCGTTCGGGACGCTGGCAGCTTTGCGGTGGGACGGAGAGCAACAATCGGGAGAAGTTCTCTTCCCTTCTGGCTTCAGCAGACACCCGTGAAGCTACCTGCTGGGCTACCACCGCGTTCCAGACGGAGGTGGAAGCACGTCGCGTCCCCACCCAGGCGCGCAGGACCAGCAGCCGCGCGCCTCCAGGGGGCGCCACTGAGCTTCGCTGCGCCCCGCGCGGGCGGGACTCGGGCGCGCGTCCGCACCCTTGCGCGCTCTTGGAAAACACTGCGCTTCCCGTAGCCAGCTGGGTGGGGTCCTGGAGAGTTTGTGATTCAGGGTGTGGCTGTGGCGGTGACTTCATCTGCCCTGCCAGCCTGGGGGACGCCAGTCACGTGTCCCTGTCTGGTTTCCCGCTGGGAGGGGAGTGGCGGGGAGGGCTGTGTGTTCCTTGGAGGCGGGATGTGGTTACCTCTGCCCCCCTCGCTCGAGTCCCTAATAAGCATGTGTTTAGATGTGATGGTGCCAGTCTCCCTCTTCCCTGATGTGGCTGAGAGAGCTTTATTTAGCCTCTGCAGACCCCTCTGGTGCCTGATGGGAAAGCAGGCTCCGACCCTGCTGTTCCATTAACTGGGCATCGCGGAGCCTGGCCTTGTGCAAATGAGGCATCATTTGTGTCGTGGTGACTGACACTGGCCACAGCAGGCTGGAGGGAAAAGAGAGGATCAGGATAAAAAGTGGCACCTCGTGGGGCTTTGTTGGAAATCTTTCCCCCTTTGGGGCGCCTGGGTGGCTCAGTCCGTTAAATGTCTGACTTCGGCTCAGGTCATGATCTCCTAGTTTGTGAGTTTGAGCCCCAAATGGGGCTCTGTGCTGACAGCTCAGAGCCTGGAGCCTGCTTTGAATTCTGTGTCTCCCTCTCTCTCTGCCACTCCCTTGCTCATACTCAGTCTCTCTCTCTCTCTCTCTCTCTCTCTGTCTCTCAAAAATAAACATTAAAAAAAGTAAAAAAAAAAAAAAAATTCTTCCCCCTTTACTAACTCCCCAGCCAGGGTTGTCCCCTTGTCCCCTGAGCCTACATGCCCCTCAACAAGTTCATCATTACCCCCCTCCATGCTTGAAGAGAGGCAGGCTGGGATCAGGGAAGGAGCTTGAGTTTGAGAAAAAAGCAGACCCGAGACCAGGGCTGGAATCCTGTTTCTGCTAATATCACCCTGACCCTGGTTAAGTTCTTTAACATTTATGAACCTCCGTTTTCTCATCTATAACATGGACACTGTAACACCCACCTCTTAGGATTAAATAAAATGTTAAAAAGAAAAAAGGATTAAGATATGTGTGAAGAGCCTAGCACACAACCTGGCATGTATCAATAAATACTTGTTGAATACATATAAATATATATTTATTTCATTTATAATATACATTTAGATCTAAATTAAGTAGTCAATTAATCAATGAAAATCGTAGGGGCGCCTGGGTGGCTCAGTCAGTTGAATGTTTCACTCTTGATTTCGGCTCAGGTCATGATCCCAGTGTCGTGGGATTGAGCCTCTAGTTGGGCTCCACATTGAGTGTGGAGCCTGCTTGGGATTCTCTCTCTCTCTCTCTCTCTCTGTCTCTCTCTCTCTCCCTCTGCCCCTCTCCCTGCTCGTGCACACTCTCTCTCTAAAATTAAAAAAAAAAATTAATTACTTAATTATTAAAAATTGTAGATAGAATCTCAAGGTCATAGACCCACAGAACTGGAGACACTTTAGAGATCATGGCCTAACCCCTTCATGTGAGATATTTAGGGTTTTCCCAGATCCATTAAGCACGGAGAGTAGTCAAGAATGCAGACTGTAGGGCCAAGCCACTTAGTTCAACTCTTGCCCTGACACCAACTGGATGTGTGATCTTGGGAAATTTACTTAGCCTCTCTGCCTCAGTTTCCTCGTGTGTAAAATGAGGATAATGGTGTTTGCTTCATACGTTGCTGGCAAGATTAATGAGAAAACCTGAAAAATATTTAGGGCAGTATATAGTAAAGGGCTCAGCAAACATTAGTTATTGTATCAGGTACCATTAAGGAACGTGTCAGTCACGGGTCATCCAGAGATCAGTGGTGTCCAGACTTTAAAAAAAATTTTTTCGAACAAAAACTTATCTAGATGTCATATCATTCATTCATTCATTCATTCATTCATTGCTTCAACAAATAAATACTGACTGTCTACTCTGGGCCAGGCTTCGTTCTAGGTGTTGGGGATACAGACCTCAAGCTCTCAGAGAGCATGCATGCTACGGAAGGGAAGCATAAAATACACAAATGAGCAAACAAAAATAAATCCCTAACACACCAAGTGGTAATAAGGCTACGGAGAAGAGTAAGGCAGGGCACTTCTAGAGTCTGGGGACTTGATTCCTGCTTAGCGGCCAGTGGTTTTACTCAACATTGCTTTTGTCAATCACTGCCTATGTCAATAAGGCTTTAGAAAGCAAATAATGTGTTAGGAAATAACGTCCCCTCTCCCTCCAGTCTCTACCCACGGTGCTTTGTACAAACTTCATTTACAGAACTTAATATGCTGCAGAGCCTCATGGCCTTATCAACAACTCAGAAATTCCCCCAACTGCAAACTGAACTTTGGTTTGTTAAATCATTTGGTTTTAAAACCTGCCTGGGAGGATCCGAGGCTATTTATAGTCTTTTTTTTTTTTTTTTAAACTCTAATGTGCATATCCACACAGGTCACTACAGCAATATAAATGTGTTTCATTCCCAAGTGTTGCCGCAGGCCCACGGGGGTGCAATGAGAATAATGGTATTATTCTCTTTCCAAAATCTGATGAATTCTGAGATCCAAAGCCCATTGACCCCCAAGGATTTGGGGTGAGGGACCGTGGACTTGTATTTTGTTCTCCTGTATTTTGTACGTCCATTCTCTTCTGCTTCATCGGTATCCGTGATGACGGGTATCGTGTCCTCAACACATTTGTGTTCCCAGATTCCAGCAGAGGGCCTGGTGTGTCGATGCAGCAAACTCTGCGGAATAAGTTATGAATTTTCCATAACTCTATGGAGAGCTCCCACACCAAATCTTAAGGAGCAGATTGGGTCTCGGAATTTTAGGGTAATGTTCAGGTTACAGTGCCAGATTGGACGTACGCATCTAATTTCACTCCTTTCTGAAACCCCACTAGAACTTCTGGAAGAGGGATTAAAACACACACACACACACACACACACACACACACACACACACACAAAACCCCACAATGTTGAGAAAACAGGACGGGAAACCACAGCCACAGGAGGAGGTACAGAGTGGTAACCAATTTGGCAGGCCTGGGAAAGCCGAGGAAAGCAGCCGCGGGAAGGGCTGAGCACAAACCTGATTTATACAGCAGACTCAGCCCAAGACAAAGCTACTGGAGGCACCAGGTCCCTCTGTGAGCGAAGGCGGGGGTCCGGGGGCAAGTGCTAAAGTCACAAGAACTGGGAGTGCTCTCTAGGAAGCAGTTAGGTCCTAGATCCCCTCTCTCACCCCACAATCCCCCCCACACCCCCCCCTGCAACTGACCCTTCCCCGTGTTGGAAGAAGTCTGGAAGATTCTTCTCAGGAGAGGGTGGAACAGAGCTTCTCTGGACTGGGGGGCACGGGGCACAGGGTGGATATGGCTGTCGCACAGAAAGTGGGGAATAAAGAAACCATGTGTGTGTTAATGCTGAGGGTGGAAACACCATACCCTCACTGCTCCACTCCTCACTCCTCAGCTTGGTTCCTCGAACTCTGGCAGCCAAACCCTTACCCTCCCGGGAGGGGGTTGAAAGATGTCTGGCTTAAAGGAAAGACTTAAAAATTAAAAACTCTGGATTTCCCAACAGATAACCCCCAGGTTACTCTGCTCTGAAACTCTGAGTGGACAGTCAGTCCCTCATTTCCTCAAAGCTTGCAAGAAAGAAGTCTTTCCATATTCCGTTGACAGTGGGGCTGAGGAATACCTCACGTCTGAGGAAAACCTTGAACGTTGAGGAGAGCCACCAATACAAACAGGATGAAAGCAACCTGGAGCAGACAGGCACGGGGATTTTTTGTTTTTGTTTTTGTTTTTTTTTAGAAAGAGCATCATGTCTTCAGAGAGATAAGAAAAGATTATTGCATCCCCCCGAACTGAGACAAAAACAGGAGACCTTTAGAAAACATTCAAAGATTTCAGAAGAGCTTTAGAAATTAAAGAGAAGTTGCTTGAGATAAAAATAGTAAAAGGGTTGGAACGAAGCCCACTTTAAAAAAAAAAATAGGGAAAACAAGAACTCTTTAAGGTGTCTGGGGCACCGGGGGGGCTCAGTCAGTTAAGCGTTGGAGTCTTGATCTCAGCTCAGGTCTTTATCTCCCGGTCGTGAGTTCAAGCCCCGTGTTGGGTTCCACACTGTGCATGAAGCCTACTTAAAAAAACAAACAAACAAACAAACAAAAAAAACGAGTTAGAAGCTCAAGTTGAAGAAACACCTTAGAGATCAGAGCAAGAAGACAAGAAGAAGGAAGAAGCCAGAAATGAAGAAAGGCAAATGTAAGTCCAGACTGGGAGATCCAATGTCAGAATGGCAGGGGCTTGCTCCCTGCCCCTGCTATTCTGAGCGGCTCAGTCAGTGAAGCGTCAGACTCTTAGCTTCGGCTCAGGTCAGATCTCACGGTTTGTGAGGTTGAGCCCCACGTTGGGCTCTGCACTATCAGCTTGCGATTTCTCTCTCCCTCTCTCTCTGCCCAGCTTTCTCTCCCTCTCTCTCCCTCCCCAGCTCTCTCTCACTCTCTCTCTCAAAAACTAAGGGGCTCCAGAATAAGGCTCCAGAAGGCTCCAGGGGCTCCAGAAGAAGAGGACAGAGAACATGGAGAGAGGAAATCACTCGTGAAAATCCCAGGAAATTCTGCAGAATGTAAGTTTCCAAACTGAAAGGGCCGAAGGTCCCATGGATGAACATAGACCCAAATCAAGTCACATCGCTGAAATTTCAGAATGCTGAGGAAAACAAGATTCTAGGGAAGGGGAAAAAACCAACAACCAAAAACAAAAAGGAGAACAGCTTAGACTTTTCACAATAACCCCTAGGGCTAGAAGGTGACCCGGTGCCTTCAAAAGTCTGAATGCAAATAATCTTTAATCTGGAATTCTATTCTCGGTGAAGGTATAGACCAGTTATGACGGTTTGACAAAAACATTTTCAGGCACCAAAACCCCAAAGCACTTTCCCACGCAGCGTTTCTCAGCAAGCTACGGAAGGATAAGCCCCACCCAGAGAATGTAAGCCACCAAGTAAGAAGATGTGAGTTCAGTAAACCAGAGACATATTACATGAGAGTAACAGTCGTGCCCCAGACTCAGAGGGCCACCAGTTCAGCCCAGCCAGAGGGAGTCCTGGGCCTCAGCACATAGACAAATGTGTTTGGGGTATTATCACCAGGATCCTAGCTCAAAGAGAAGGTCTAGATAAGCAGAACTCCAAGTTACTTCTGGATCGGACTCGCCTTGGCCAGATGCTAGCGGCGTTGAATTGTTTCAACTCCACGTGAGCGTACCGCTTTGACCCATTCCCAAGGCCGAGACAGAGGTCACAGAGCTGAAAAAGCAAGACAAAAACAAAAACAAGACAGAGTGGCCCCCCTCTGCGTGGAATGTATTTCTGCCATGGCTAACCCTACAGCCCTTTCAGACGCCCTGATAACACCCACTGACTTCCCTGGGAGCAGCCCTTGTAAGTAGCTGGAGTCTCACTGCCGTCCCGCACGCTGTCCCGTTCATTTTCTGGGGGAAAATTAGTAGCAACCTACCAAACATCTGTTAGCAGCAATACTGCCCTTTCCTTACAATGGCTTGAGCTTTCTTCTCAGTTTCCCCCAAAGTAAACAATATGTGGTTTACGGATACACACATAGCCGCAGGCCGATGGTAGGACGGCGAAGAAATGGGAGAGGATACTTCACTGAAGATTCAGACTAGGGCTTACCTTTGTGAGGACAGTGATGCTATCTTGGTGGGCGGGGGGGGAGGGGAGTGGAATCTCAGGGTGGAATTTTTAAGCTACCAGAAATAATCTTCTTTCTGAACCAATTTCTTTAAATGGTATGCACATAATTATAGAATCTTATATATTTATGATTCAGTTCACAATAGAATTTGAAAGTTTAGGGTAAGTGAGGAGGCTTTTGTTTTGTTTTGTCTGTTGGTTGGTTGGTTTTTTGAGAGAGAGATGTGAGCAGGGGAGAGGGGCAGAGGGAGGGAGAGAGAGAATCTCAAGCAGGCTCCACAGTCAGCACGGAGCCCGACATGGGGCTGGATCCCACGACCCTCGGATCATGACCTGAACCAAAATCAAAAGCCGGGTGCTCAAATGACTGAGCCACCCAGGCGCCCCTAAGTGAGAAGATTTTAAATGGCAACTCAGGGATATCAGATATTTGGTTTGTAGGTTTATTTCGTAATTGTATCGCCTTATTTAATATTGTAAACTGCCCCGTCCTCTTCCCATTACCCCTTCCCCGCCATCGTCATCTCCTGCCCCCCACCTTCAGACTCCAGTCCTCTTACTCTCCTTTTCTTTTCTTTTTCTTTCTTTTCTTTTCTTTTTTTTTTTTTGTCCTGGTTCTTGAATTAGCTTCTCACATCCTCTAGGATAGTGGGTCTCAAAAGTTTTTGTCCCAAGGTCCATTTTACCCTCTTAAATATTACTGAAGACTTCAAAAACTCTTGTGATGTGGGTTGTAGCTATTGATACTTTCCATATCTGAAATTTAAACTGAGAAAATGTCAAAACACAAGAATCACAAGCACGTGTGTATGCCACACTGTCAGACATCAGGTAGCCTCTGGAAAACTCCATATACAGTCATGAGAGAGTAAGAGTGGAAGAGGTGAAGTCACACTCAGTATTGTTATGAAAGTAGTTTTGACCTAGGGAACCCCTGGAAAGGGCCTCAGGAGTACCTGGGACTCTACGTTGAAAACCGCTCTCTAGAACGATGTCCAGCATGTGGTAGGCCCTATTCAACAAATACGTGCTCAAGGTCCGCTATGCAGAAAGCCCTCTGCTAGGTGCTTTTGGTGGTACACATGTAGGGATGACCCAGCCTCTTTCCTGAAAGCACATCTCCAGAATCCCAGAAAGATTTCTGGTAGTAGAATATTTGTGTTCACCCTAATTCTCTGTTTCTCTAGAAACCCTTCAGGACAGCAGTCCTGGTGTTCGTCCAAGAGTCTATAACCAGTCCACACTGTTAGCCAGTCTGGAAAGCTGTATGACACATGTGGATGTTTCTCCCAAAGGCCAGTCGCTGCCTTAGAAATGATGAGAGGGGTGCCTGGGTGGCTCAGTTGATTGGAGCATCCAACTCTTTTTTTTTTTTTTAATGTTTATTTTTTTTTGAGAGAGAGAGACAGAGCATGAGCAGGGGAGGGGCAGAGAGAGAGAGAGAGGGAGTCGCAGAATCTGAAGCGGCTCCAGGCTCTGAGCTGTCAACACAGAGCCCGACGTGGGGCTCAAACCCACAGACCACGAGATCATGACCTGAGTCGAAGTCAAACGCCCAACCGACTGAGACACCCAGGCGCCCCTGGACTGTCCAACTTAATTTTGGCGCAGATCGTAGTCTCAGGGTCGTGGGATCGAGCCCTACATCGGGCTTCGTGCTGAACGTGAAGCCTGCCTAAGATTCTCTCTCTCTCTCCCCCTCTAGCCCTCTCCCCTGCTCATGCTCTCTCTTTAAAAAAAAAAAAAAAAAAAAAGAATTAATTAAAAAAAATTGACATGGTGAGAGTTGAGTACATATGGCTCCCTTCTGAGCTAAGCCAAAGAAAGCAGAGCAGGAAGGAGACATGACTCAGGGCCCCTGTCACATGACCCTGGGTGGGTCACTTTCCCAATTTCTTCCGCGGCTAATTAGGGCTATGCCACTAGAGGTTAGTCCCTGGGAGATGGCTGAGATTGCTTCCAGTGTTAACCTTTCCTGGTTCTACTCATGTCAGTGCAATGTTTCTGGATTTTAAGTACTCAGTGGTGAGTTGTCTGTCTGAAGAGTGAACGAGCCCAGCTGAGCCACCTGTGGGAATTCGCCTGCTCTGAAGACATTTGATCTCCTGCCCAAAAAAACCCCAGGGCCACTGGAGTCACGTGGGACAGTGAGGCTCTAGAGAAAACAGACTGCAATCCCGTGGCACGATGCAACAAAGAAAGTGAAGTGCGCCGTTTACTTCCTCTGGAATCCAATTTTGGCTAAGCCAAGTGACGACAATTTAAGTCTTGGACGCCAATGAGAAGAGCCGATCGGATTAATTCCCGTTAAGTTTATTTCATTTATTCATTCATTCAGCAAATATTATTGAGCAGCTCTGTCCTTTCTTATATGAGATACTGAGAATACCACTGTGAGCAAAATGCACTCAGGATGCATTTTATTGCAAATGCACTTAAAATGCACTTGAGAGCTCATATAACTTTTCCAAATAATTCGTTGCCAGCATCGAAATAAATGTCTGGAGATTTCGCCTACAAATTCAAATTTCCAACGTTGTTAAGGAGAATAAGAGAAAGTAATAACCCAAAGGAAAATTAGTTTTCCTTTGATTCCCCAGCTGTCTTCTCTTGCTAGGGTCCTACCTTCTGTACCTGACTCTGTGGGCATTTGTGTTGGTGCCTTGAGGTACAGCTGGAGGGGAAAATAGACGAGTTAATAAGTAACGATGTGTTAAACTCTTCACTGGAGCCTCCGCTAAGTGCTAAAGAAGCACGCTTAGCACAACCACCCTGTGGCCTGCCCCCTTCCAAAGGCTGGAGTAGGGGAGACAGGGGGAGAGAGAGATTTCTGCTCCCCGAGAACCCCTGGTCCAGGAGGAAGGCCAGACGGCTGATGTCCAATTGCAGTGCCATGGTGGTGACAGGTGTGACAGTGCTCTGTCGTGGGGTCTCGAGGGAACAGTTCGTTTCGCTCAAGTTGGGAGCGGAGCGGAGGGCAGAATCCAAGCCGTGTTGAGAGAGAATACGCTCACGTAGGTGGGAAGTGAAGAAGAGTTGTGAGATCAGTCCCCGGTCCCTACTGACTCTTTGGGGCACGGAACCCCGGGGCACTTGCCTCTCACAGACGTTCACCAATGAAGGCGAGTGTTATTGTTAATACCCTCCCCGTTTTGTCACAAGCTCTGAAGCCAGTATTCCCTGAGGACCTTCCCAGATGCTGCTCTCTCTGCGTGGAGTATTCTCCCTCCATATCTTTCCATGGCTGGCACCTTCTTGTCATTCATCTCTTAGCTTAAAAGTGACCCTCAGGGGCGCCTGGGTGGCTCGGTCGGTTAAGCGTCCGACTTCGGCTCAGGTCATGATCTCATGGTCCGTGGGTTCGAGCCCCGCGTCGGGCTCTGGGCTGACAGCTCAGAGCCTGGAGCCTGTTTCAGATTCTGTGTCTCCCTGTCTCTGTGACCCTCCCCCGTTCACGCTCCGTCTCTCTGTCTCAAAAATAAACGTTAAAAACAAAAATTAAAAAAAAAAAGTGACCCTCAGAGGGGCACGTGGGTGGCTCAGTCGGGTGAGCGTCTGACTTCAGCTCAGGTCATGATCTCACACTCTGTGAGTTCGAGCCCCGCGTCGGGCTCTGGGCTGACAGCTCAGAGCCTGGAGCCTGCTTCGGATTCTGTGTCTCCCTCTCTCTCTACCCCTCCCCTGCTCATGCTCTGTCTCTCTCTGTCTCAAAAATAAATAAAAACATAAAAAAAAAAGTGACCCTCAGAGAGGAGCAGCTTTCTCTGTTCTCCTAATGAAAAATGGCCACTCCCTCCCCCTCAATCCTGTCACCCTCTTCTGAGTCTCTGATTCTACCACTATCTAACATTTGCACTGTCTATTTTCTGTCTCTCCCCACTGGAAAATAAGCGGTATGAGAGCAGGGACCTGGTCTGTCTTCTTCACTGTCCTGTCTCCTGCACCTACGATAATCCTGCCACTTAGGAGCCACTCAGTGTGTGTTGCATGTGAACAAACTGTGTATGAGACATGACGATGGATGCAGAGGGACAGTTGGGAAATCCTAAATTACAGGCTGGAAAGAAAGAGAGGCACCAGGATGTCTAAGGCAAGAGGCTGGCTGACACCAGCCGAGATGGCCACAGAGGCAAGGTGGTTTGACAAGAAGCCAGAAGCCTCCCCACGAGTGCTAGGGGAGCTGGCCCTGGAGGGCCAGACGCGTCAGTGCCTGGAGGAGACTCCTCTCTGAACCTCAAGTTTGCTCATCCACAAAATGGGGATGGTAATATACCATGCTGGGTGACAGCACGGACCCTTCTCATTTAGCCATGGTAACATGGGTTGGGCATTCTTTTTAAACAGTCCCCATTCCCTTGACATCTGAAACATCACCTTTCTTGCCGATTCACATGTATGTGGTGCGGGAAAAATTCCAAGTCTTCTAAAAGGTCTGGAGAGAACCTTTTAGAGTGGCGCCCTCTCCTCTTTCCCTTGACGTTGGACACCTTGGTGCACGATGGGAAGATGACCCTTCCGGCCGAAAGGAAGGCGTCAGTTACTACTCAAGATTAATTTTGCATCCACGCTATGTTTTGGGTCTAAATAGGCAGAAGAATTACTGGAGAATCAGGAGAGATTAGGAAATGGGTTTTTCATAGGAGAAACTTCCATCCTTGCTTTAGTTGGGCTTTTTCTTTTTTTTTTTTAAATTTTTTTTTTCGACGTTTTTATTTATTTTTGGGACAGAGAGAGACAGAGCATGAACGGGGGAGGGGCAGAGAGAGAGGGAGACACAGAATCGGAAACAGGCTCCAGGCTCCGAGCCATCAGCCCAGAGCCCGACGCGGGGCTCGAACTCACGGACCGCGAGATCGTGACCTGGCTGAAGTCGGACGCTTAACCGACTGCGCCACCCAGGCGCCCCTAGTTGGGCTTTTTCGAAATGGGTCCTGACCCAAGGACTTGGGTGCAGTGGTTTATTTGGATCGTGGTTCCAGGAAGCACAGGGAGGCAGTGGGGAAGGGAGAAAAGGAGGAAAAGTTACACTGATGAGCAAGTTAACATTTGTGAGCACCTGGGGGCTCACTGCCGCGGTGGATCCTTGGAGAGACTGGGTGGAAATACCTCGAAATTGTTCTACCAAGAGGTGAGGAAGGGAGCGCCTGGGTGGCTCAGTCGGTTAAGCCTCCAACTCTTGATTTCAGCTCAGGTCACGGCCAAGGGGATATGCGTGTGGCAACAACAGCATCTACTATTTCCCCTTTGGTCTTTGGGGACAGATGGGGAAAAAGGAATCCCACGTCTTCATTTTCCCTTAGGGAGAAGGAGTGTAGTAGTTGTATTCTCATTTAAAAAAAATACTCAGTGCCTCTCCCTTCGGAAGGATTAAACATCCCCACGCTCTTAAGGGCAGGCTTGGCCATGTAACTTGACTTTGGCCAATGGAACGAGAGAAGAAAACAGGTGTGCCCTTTCCTTCATGTGGCCCACCGCCCTCCCTCTTCTCCCTTCGCCACAGACCAGTAATGATCAAGACATGGCCCCGCCTGTCATCCTGGGTCCCAGAGCGAGAACAACATACAGCCAGCCCACAAATGGATATGTGAACAAGAAATCTTTGCGGTTGTTAAGCCACTGGGAACTTAGAGGTACTGCCTCCTGCCACATACCTTAGCTGACTAATAAAAAAAGAGTGATTTATCTGATTGGGGATTTGGGACGAAAAACTGGACGTGGCTTGGCTCGGCTCCTTCCTTACTCTTTCTTCAGATCTGCTTGACCCTGAGAGTGGGGGTTTCTGGTTAGCTTTCCGCCATGCAGCAAGGCGCCTGTTCCTACAGGGGTAGCTTGTGGTTTGCCAGCTGTACCAGTGGCCTGGCTGTTGAGCGTGTCTCATTCAGAAGCGGAGATTCACAGCACATCCCTTTGGGTGCACACTCAAACCTCGGGGTTATCAGTAATAAATCAAACATCTTTATTTCCTCCCTCTGTCTCTTGCGTCCGCCTCTAAATTGGTTCCTGACTTGACAGAGAAAGAGAGGTGCTATCTAGCGAGCTCCTTCAGCCCCCAAAGTCTTTCTGCAGGAATCCAAGGATAAAACGGCTTTTTCCAACTTCGTGGCTTTTGCCTGCCTTGCCACGTGGCATCTGGCTCAGCTTTATTTTGTATGTTCGCGTCGATGACAGACAGCAATTGCAACTCGACTTGTGTGTGTTTGCGAGTGTGCAGAGGGCAACGTCCCAGGGGGTTCTGGCTGATAAGCACTGTGTTAAGTCACAAAAGTGGGAGCGGGGACAGGGACACGCCTTCTAGAAGATGATTTCTACCTTGCCTTTCACTATTTATTTTTCTCCTTTTCTTCATCTTTACCTCCTTTGCTCTTCCCCATGAAACCTAAGAGAGTCAATGTCCTGGGTTTAACCAGAGTTGATAGGTTATTGGATTTTTCATTCATTCAGTCATTACTTATGAAGCATCTTTTATGGCAGGTATTCTGACAGGCTGGTTGAAAGAAGGGATTTGAGATGCTTTTCCTGTTTCAACATCAGGCTTTGAATATTGTCCAAAGATAATACTTGGTATTTTCTTTGAATTGGTGTCATTTTATGCACTTTCAATTTCATAGGGTTTAATCCAAATGGTTAAGCTTCTGATTCCCAGTCTCTGATCTTTTTATATGTCGATTATGAGATAGGACAATATTTAGGTATTTTTCTCAGTCAGAGTAAGTAATATAACCTGCTCTAGAATACACACACACACACACACACACACACACACACACACACCTTAAACCTCAGTGGCTTAACACGATTCAGTTTCATTTCTTGTCAGTTGCTGGTGGAGAAGCTTCTTATATAAGCAGCTCTCTTCCAGTTCACGACTCAGGCACCTGGGCTCTTCTGATGTCACTGTCTTTAGCTGGTGGCCTCCACAGCTGCAGCAGAGGGGAAAAGAGTAGGCTAGAGGATTGGCAGGAATGTCTTCAGGGGCCAGGCCTGTAAGTGGCCTCTGTCACCTTTACCCACATCCCATTGGCCAGAATGTTGTCACATGTCCCCATCCCAGTGACAGAGGAGGCTGAGAACCGTCTCCCTGGGTCAACAGAGAGTTAACTCATGTTCTCTCCTTCCCTCTTGCAGGTACCTTCCACTATTCCCCCCACTCCCTTCCTTTCAGAATAAGGCTACTATGGTGGAATTGTAAAGACAGAGAAGAGTCAGGGCTAAGCTTTTCAATTTCAAAATAGACTTTTAAAACACATGGCTGGAGAGAAAAGTCTCTGGGTTTTGAAAGTCTGGTCTTTTGAACTCCCATGCAGTCTAACCCCTGCATGATTCTGGTCATGTAATCTATGCCCCGCGAAACCTAGAGATTTTTCCCAGAATTAGAATCAGCCAGGACGAGTCTGGCGCCCCTATCCAGAAGGGGCAAATGTGACAAGGGCTAAGGAGAGAGAGACAGGCAAACTGCAGACAGGGACAGAGCTGGGTCTCTGGAGGGTCCCTGTCTTCTGTCTCCTCCTAGAGGGAGGCTCAGGGAGGAGACAGGGAGACACAGAGCTCCAGGTGGGTGTGACATCTGTAGGGAGAGGAGATCTGTGCCTCCCATCCCCATCAAGAGGCGTTGGAGGGGACACATTTGCAAGCGTTCCCCTCTAACAAGGGTATGAGGATGAGTGATGCCTCCTCAGTGTGTCTACACAGCAAGGGCCAGAGACAGCCTCCCAGAGATTCCCAAGACCTCCTGGGAGCAGTTAGGGTTTTCCATGCCCTTGGCAGAGGTGTGAAGCCATGAGACAGAGTCTTTCTTGGAGAGACCCTGGGTAAACCACACTCTGGCTGAATCAAGGAGCAGACAGGACAGCTCAGTGAGGGCTGGCCGGGATCAACGTCAATGCCAGATGGGGATGCGGAGGAAGATAACTGAGCAGGTGCCAGCAGGGACAATGAAGACCCAATGCCTTAATGCAACAGAAGTCCAGGAGCTAATGCCCGGGTGGAATGCAGGATTGAGACAGTTAAGTTGTGTTTCAGAGAACAAAAAGTTATCCCCCTCCCTAGAAGATTTGTACCCACCCAAACTAAACCACCGTAAAGGCCTTCACAAAGACACAGGGAAGCAAGGGAGGGGCTGTGGACTTGGAGTAGGGGGACCTTTGTCGGCAGCCACTCAGTGTGACCTTGAGTCTGTCATTTCACCTCTCTGGATCTCAGTTTTCTCATCCGTAAAAAGAGATGTATGGGGCGCCTGGGTGGCTCAGTCGGTTGAGCGTCCGACTTCGGCTCAGGTCATGAGCTCGTGGTCCGTGAGTTCGAGCCCCGCGTCGGGCTCCGTGCTGACAGCTCGGAGCCTGGAGCCTGCTTCGGATTCTGTGTCTCCCTCTCTCTCTGCCCCTCCCCCACTCATGCTCTGTCTCTCTCTCTCTGTCAAAAATAAATAAACATTAAAAAAAATTAAAAAAAAGAGAGAGATGTAATACTACTTGCTTCGCGGATGTGTTGTGAGAATTAAACGAAAACAAAAATGCACCTAGTTCAGGGGCAGGTGCGTGTTAGGGGAGCTCGGTGGACATCCGGACCGTCCCTGTGTTTCCCTTCTGAGGTCATTTCCAATCTCAAAACGCCATACGTCTCTGCGGGAAAGATGGATACACGAGGTTATGTATACCAGGGCCTGGAAGATAAAATAAAGTGCCTTCCCCCACTCTGTAAGGAAGCCATCAAAACCGAGTACAAGGCACAAAACAGACAATGAAAGCCCGACTTGAGACCGGGGTGGGGGTAGGGGGCAGGGTGAGGGCGGTGACTGCACTAAATGAAAAACAACAACTCAATACCCTGCTATCATCCTTCATCAAACTACAGAAATAGAAACCAGACAAACACATTATGTGAAGGGCAAAAGGGTTGGCAAGGTTCTGGCCTATAGGAAAAACCCAGGTTCAATAATGCCATGAGCCGAGGGAGGTAGGGAAGTGAGGTCAAAGTCAATAGCGAGGCTTGTGTTGGAAAGGCTGGTTTTATAGTCCTAATGAGGCTTAAACATCACACGTCCCTCTTTTGCTGAACTCGGTTTCTCATTAGGCTCTGTATCTGCTCCCGGATCAGCCAGCCACATGGCAGGAGCTGTTTTTGCTTCCTCTGGCCGATGAATTATCAAGGGTATTCTCCGCCTTTCTTTTTTGGGAAAAGAAAGCTTTGGAGTAGAAAATGCTCCCTTCTATTTATATCTCCCCTTCTCTGATTAGAGAGATGATAAATTTTAGGGAAGGACTCAGGCCCCAAGCGCTCTGTCTTTGTTTACAAGAGGGCATGGTTAAGACAGCACTTCTAAGCCCATCTGCTCTGCTCTGGGCCTTTATCTGTTCTTCCAGGGGGGGATGTGAGAGCTAGGGCTGGGTTTTTGAATATTTTTGGGATTGATGGAAGAGTCACTTATTTGTGCCAAGCTCCGTGCTCAGTGCTAGGGACACAGAAATCAAGGAAGGGATTAAGAAAGGGTTCATATTCTCGGTGTTTATAAATACAGAGATCGAGGGGCGCCTGGGTGGCTCAGTGGGTTAAGCGCCCGACTCTTGATTTCGGTTCAGGTCATGTTCTCACAGGAGCCCTATGTCAGGCTCCATGCCTACCACGGAGCTTGTCTGGGACTCTTTCTCTCTCTCTCTCCCTCTTTCTTCCTCTGCCCCTCCCCCGCTCTCATGCATGCATGTGTGCGCGCTCTCTAAAGAAGCAAACAAATAAATACAGAGATTTATACCACCAGCTTGTGTGATGGCTGTCGGTAAGCAGAGTGCTGGGTTAACAATAACGGGCATTTGATTAGACCTTTCATAAAGTGGATTACGGTAGTCCCCCTTTATCCGCCATGGATAGTTCCAAGACCCCCGGTGGATGCTTGAAATCGTGGATAGCACTGAACCCTCTATATACTACGTTTTTTTCCCCCTATGTGTACCCACCTATGACAAAGTTTAATTTATAAATTCGGCACAGAAATAACAAATAATAAAATAGAACAATTATAGCAATGACCGTAATACAAGTTACATGAATGTAGTCCCTCTCTCTCTCAAAATATCTCGTTTTACTGTACTCACCCTTCTTGTGATGATGGGAGACAATAAAATGCCTACACAGTGAGACGAAGTGAGGTGAAGGAGGCAGGTGTTGTGGTGTAGAATCAGGCTACTATGGCTTTCTGACAATTTGGCAGAAAGAGGATCATCTGCTTCCAGACCGTGGGTACCTGAAACGGCAGAAAGCAAAGCCACCGATAAAAGGGGACAGTTGCGTCCCCTATGGCCCCACAATAGCCTGCGGTGAGGTGCACCCACTTAGCTCTTCCAGTCTCCAGTCTCAGTTTGAGGACCACAGCTGGTACTGACTCCGGTCCCAGTGATGGGACCCCAACTCCGGCACTCTTAACCTCCTAGCAGAATTTTTCTCTTGCTGAACAGTGCGGAATCCCTCCCAAGCCCTTGCAGGCACACAAGAATTTGCCCACTTTTTATCAGAACCCTTATCCTAGGAAACTCCTCCCCACTTTTATCTTATTTTTAAAGTTTATTTATTTATTTTGAGAGAGAGAGAGAGAGAACATGAGAGCAAGGGAGGGGCAGAGAGAGAGGAAAGAGCGAGAATCCCAAGCAGGCTCCACACAGTCAGTGCAGAGTTCGACACGGGGCTCAAACCCAGGAACCATGAGATCATGATCAGAGCCTAAGTCAGAGGCCCAATTGACTGAACCACCCAGGCGCCCCAACTCCTCACTTTTATTTTTTTTATTTTTATTTTTAACGTTTATTTGTTTTTGAGACAGAGAGAGACAGAGCACGAACAGGGGAGGGGCAGAGAGAGAGGGAGACACAGAATTGGAAGCAGGCTCCAGGCTCTGAGCCATCAGCCCAGAGCCCGACGCGGGGCTCGAACTCACGGACCACGAGATCGTGACCTGGCTGAAGTCGGACGCTTAACTGACTGCGCCACCCAGGCGCCCCTACTCTTCACTTTTAAAGACCCACATGAGGGGCGCCTGGGTGGCTCAGTCGGTTAAGCGGCCGACTTCGGCTCAGGTCATGATCTCGCCGTCCGTGAGTTCGAGCCCCGCGTCGGGCTCTGTGCTGACGGCTCAGAGCCTGGAGCCTGTTTCAGATTCTGTGTCTCCCTCTCTCTGACCCTCCCCCATTCATACTCTGTCTCTCTCTGTCTCAAAAATAAATAAACGTTAAAAAAGAAAATTAAAAAAAAAAAAAAAAAAAAAAGACCCACATGAAACATAACCTTCTCAGTGAAGCTTGTCCTGACTCCCCAAGGCAGGACAAGTTACATCTTCCTATATGCTCCTGGAGGTGCTGGCATATATAATAATCATATTAATAAGGATAATAGGAATAATAATAGTAGTAAAAAGGTCTAAGTTATCATTTACTGAGTGTATCTATGAACCAGGTGTCGTGCTAAGTGTTTTGCATGCATTATTTAATGCTCAAAAGAACCCTAGGGGAGAGATACTATTATTATCCTCAGTTTATAGATTATATGAATTAGGAGTTAAGTTTGGCTGCAGGTAGAAACCTGTTCACAGTGGCTGAACCAAACAGGACCTTATTTTGCTCAAATAACGAAAAATTAGAGGTAGACGGGCTAAGGCTGCTATGGTGGCTCCATAATACCATTCTTAGCATGTGGCTTCTGTCACTGTGGAGACAAGACATCTGCTGTTTTCCAATCTGTGTTCCAGGCAGGAGGAAGGGTAAATGGTAAAGGGCAATGGTTTTGTCTGATTAGCTGGGAAGGGACGCTGTCCCATACTTACCTACGTCTTGCTGGCCAGAACTGTGTGATGTGGCCACCCTTAGCTACTAGGGAGCCCGAGAATTCTACATTTGTTTTTTTTTTTTCTTTTTAAAGCTGGGCAGATTTCTGCCCTGAACAAAGCTGGGGGTCTGCTAGTAAGGAATAAGAGGAGTATGGATATTGGATTGGGAACTACCCAACCTTGTCATACAAATGAAAAACACGGGGCATCAGAGATGCTAAGGATCTTGCCCAAGGTCAGATATGTGGCCAAGTTAGATTCCAACCCATGTCTGTTTGACACCAGAGGCCATTTCCTTGACGGCTATGAGAGACGACCTCCTTATTTGTGATGCGTTACAATTGTCTTTTTTATTTGTTCCTCCCTTCCCCAGATCGTGAGCTCCTTGGTACCAGGAATCAATTTTACTCATCTTGGTATCCCAGACTCTTACCCATAGTTTGTTAAATGGATAAGTGAATAGGGGCGCCTGGGTAGCTCAGTCAGTTAAGCATCTGACTTCGGCTTAGGTCATGATCTTGTGGTTCATGAGCTTGAGCCCCGTGTCAGGCTCTGTGCTGACAGTTCAGAGCCTGGAGCCTGCTTGTTTGTGATTCTTTGTCTCCCTCTCTCTCTCTGCCCCTCCCCCACTCATGCTAGGTCTCTCTCTGTCTCTCAATAAATAAATAAACATTAAAAAAATAGATACATGAATAAATGTCAGGACTTCAGTAGTTCCTTCAGCTAAAAATTCTTTCTAGGAAAATATTCTTTAATTGTTCTCTTCCTCTGGAATGTTTTATAACCTGTTCCCAAACAAGTGGCTGTACATGTATGTGCAAGAAATAATCCTGTCTTTGCGCCCCCATGAGTGCCTCTGGCCTCTTCTATGACTTACAGGCCTTCTTTCCCTACATGCTTAATGCTTATTTACAGAGTAGGGTCCAATTTCTCTTTGTTCTGCCTGGTCATTCAAACATTCCTATGCTACATCATTGTATTTCTTAGGGACCTGTGTGCTACTTGAATAACACTAATTTGAGTCACAAGCAGCCCTGACCCCAAATCTCATTTCTTGTCGGGTCAAAGAGTAGGCTGGAAGGTATTTTGGCAAGGCAAATATGGAGGGGAGAACTCTTTTTTTTTTTTTTTTTTAATTTTTTAAAAAATATTTATTTATTTTTGAGACAGAGAGAGACAGAGCATGAATGGGGGAGGGTCAGAGAGAGAGGGAGACACAGAATCCGAAGCAGGCTCCAGGCTCTGAGCTGTCAGCACAGAGCCCGACGCAGGGCTAGAACTCACGGACCGTGAGATCATGACCTGAGCCGAAGTCGGACGCTTAACCGACTGAGCCACCCAGGCGCCCCTGAGAATTCTTAAGATACCAGTTTAGAAGGTAAAATTTTCGGAAAGCCAACCACTGGTGTCCTTAGGTTAAAAAAAAAAAAAGTCATTATTGTTCCACAGGCCACAGGGAAACATCCTGATTTTTCCACAAAGCCATAATGTTTGGTTTGAGAGTTTCAAGCCCCATCCGCTGTGGGGTATTGACAACAGGGACCCCTGACTTAGGTTGGTGCTGCCTAATTCAGCTCAAGAATAGGCTTGCAGGCATCTAGACTTCCAACTTAATGGCCCACGTAGCAATATATATTTTTTTTAAACTTAGTTTTTTTTTAAGAGGTGGGGGAGGGGTAAAGAAGAGAGGGAGACAGAGGATCTGAAGCAGGCTCCGAGTTGAGAGCAGTGCGGTGCTCAAAACTCCTGAACCGTGAGATCATAACCTGAGCTGAAGTTGGAGCCTTAACCGACTGAGCCCCCCAGGAGCCCCCCAAGTAGCTGTATTGAGATGTCTGGGCTTCTTTTACCAGCTCCATGGGCCTCTAGCCAGTAGCTTACAATCACTAAACAAATCGGATGATAAATATTTACCCCCTGTTAAGCAGTCGCTATATGTTAGGCGCTGTGCTAAGTGCTTTATTTTTGTCTCATTTCATCCTTAGAACAACACTGTGACTATTATCGTCATCTTACAAAGAAGGAATATAAGGCTTAGTGAAAATAAGCAATTTGCCCAACAGAGCGGTTGCATGAAGGGGTGACTTGGGGAGCTCTGTCTGCTCGTCTTAATCTCTAGCAGCTGCACCAGTAGCCACCTTATGTAAATTTAAAAACCCACAGTAGTGATACTGATACTCTTTGATCTTGATAATGAACTTTTTTTTCACTCTCATTCAAAATGTGAATAAAATGATCACAGTAATAGTAACAGCTAATGTTTATTGAGTGCTTACTGTAGGCCAATCTGTTTGAAGTTCTACGCGTGATAACGCATTTAAGACTCACGGTAATCCCTTCAGGGAGGTGCTGTTATTATCTTAATTTTCAGATAAAGAAAGTGAGGCATAGAGAGGCTAGGTAGCTTTTACAAGGCACCATGACTTGTAAGTGGCAGAGCTAAAACTTGGCTATTTTTATTGATCTGTAATTTAGCTTAGGTTAAAAAAAAATGTGCTTGCTATGAAAACTTGGCTTCAAGGCAATTCTTTCAGTTTTTTCATCTGAGCAGGGTGCAGGCCCTAAATCCCTTCCAATAGAACTTCTTAAGTCATCACTGGGCCAACATCATATGGGTAGTGGGTGGTAAAACTTGGATTCAAACTTGTGTTGGTCTGATTCCAAAGTAGGGATCTTTACCATTGCACTGTTCCAGCACTAGCCAGGTTAAACCCAAGTTCATAGGACAAATCATAGACCCATCTGGAAATGCTCTTAGAAGTCATCTAACCAGGGTTTTTCAACCTCAGCTTATTGACGTTTGGGCTGGATAACTGTTGTGGGGACTATCTATCCTGTTCATAGCAGGATACTGAACGACATTTCTGGCCTCTGCCCACTAGATACCATAAACCCTTACCTCCCCCCCCCCCCATGTAACAAACAAATATGTCTCCAGGTGTTGACAAGTGTCCTGAAAGAGGAAGGGGAAAAATCGCCCTGTTCGCCAACCACTGATCTTAAACCATCACCTCGTTTCACAAATGATGGGGCAGGGGTCCAAAGAGATGAAGTAACTTGGTTAAGCTAGTTAGCAGAATCCAGGTCATTTCGCGAAACATCACTGTATCCCTATAATGTACACAGCATAGGTGGAACTCAGAGGAAGTAGATGCCCGCTTGGTCCTTAAAGTCTGGTAGGAGACAGAAGCTATTGCACATTATCTCTGATTGTACGACGCTGAGAAGCAATAAAGTGTCATACAGACAGCGAGGTGTAGAGAAAGAGAATATGACCTGGTGTCCTGAGATCTGAATCTGCCACTTTTTAACTTGTAGTAACTAAGCTTCAGGTTCATCATCAATGAAACGGAGATCATGGTATTTACTCTGCCTATACCATCAGCTTCAAAAGGGGTCTGTGAACCCCTTGTGCAAGCTGTAAAGCTCTTACAAACATCAGATATTATTAAGATGATCAGGAGTGTGATAATTATGATTAAAGTCTTCCAGAACTGGGGAGGGCCATGGAGTGGTGTCTTCATTCCTGGACCTTCCAACCCGTTCTTCTGCGGGAGGGGGAGCTGCCAAAGAGCCCTCTTCCACAGAGGGCCTCGTTCCTCGCCCGGAGCCAAGGCGGCCACCTGGGCGAACTCGGGTCACAGCTCCGCGAGACAAGCCCTCCCCGGCCCCAGGGCCTCTCAAGCTCCGCCCGCCCTGGATCGCGGCCCCGCCCCTAAAGCTCAGACCCCGCCCCCTCCGCGCGGGCTGGCGCTCCAGCGGCGCGGCGCCTCCAGGACAACCCCTCGCCCCGGCCGGAGATTCCCGAACTCCTCCGATCGCTTCCCGGCCTCCCTCGGACGCCCGCAGCGGAGGCGGCGGAGATTGCCGAGGGGCGTTGGCCCCGCCCCCGCCGCCGCCACCGCCCCCGTCCCGCCACAGCCTCCCGCGCGGGCTGGAGTCCCAGATCCCGGTCCCTCCCTCCTCCTTTCTCTCCGCCCGCCTTCCCGGGGCTGCCACAGTGGCGGGTCGGAGGCTCCCGGCCAGTCAGCTCGTTCCGGTCCCGAGCCCCTCCTCTCCCCCAAACAAACAGCCCTCCCCACGCCTCGGGAGCCCGGACCGCCCCCTTCCTCCCTCGGCCCGGCGTGTGGCGAGGGGCAGTGTGAAGGAGCGAGCGCGGGCCGGCGGGCGAGCTCCGTGAGTGCGAGAGGCGGGGCGCGCGGCGGGCCGGGCCGGGGTCGCGTGTGCGCGTGGGGGCGCGAGCGAGTGCCCGTCGCGACCCGCCGGCCGCCGCGAGCGAGCGAGCGAGTGAGCGAGCCGCCGGCGAGCGACGAGCGGCCACCGCCAGCCGCCGAGGGGCGCCGGGCCCGCGCGCGCGCACGCACGCACGCACGCGGGGGCGGGGGCAGGCGCGCGCCCGCCTGTCGCGACAGTCGGGGCCGAGGCCCAGGGGGAGGTGGCCTGTCGCGGGTCGCCCGGCTCCCGGAGGCGAGGGGGGCGCGGGCGGATGGCGGAAGGCGCCCAGCCGCAGCAGCCGCCTCAGCTCGGGCCCGGCGCCGCTGCCCGGGGGATGAAGCGGGAGTCGGAGCTGGAGCTGCCGGTGCCCGGAGGGGGAGGAGACGGAGCCGAGCCCGGCCTGAGCAAGCGGCCGCGCACCGAGGAGGCGGCGGCCGACGGCGGCGGCGGGATGCAGGTGACTGCGCGGGACGGCGCCCGGTTACGGCGGGGGTGCGGCGCGGGGGCCGCGAGGGCGGCGGGGGCGCCGGGGTGGGCAGGGGGTGGGCCTCCGGGGGTCTTGGCTTGGAGGTGGGAGGGGGCCGGTCGGGGCCTGTTTGGGAGGCGCGGCGGGCTCCTCGGGCTGGGAGGCGAAGGGTGCAGGAGGAGCCTGGTGTGTCCCAGAGGGTCTTGATTCCTAGAGGGGTGGCGGGGGGGGGGGGGCGACGCGTGAATAGGTTTTGGGGGGAAATCGAACATGGTTGAGACGGATTCCATTTCTTCAGACCCTTCCTTAGTTCCCGGGGGTGGAGTGGAAGCCGGGAGATCCTGGGTCTGTTGCCCAGAGAGCCGCTGCACTGAGCGGGGGTGGGGGGCGACGGTGGGAAACCTCCCAAGAAGGAGTACCTTTTTGGCGTCCCTCGACCCACACGGGGATGGGGACGGGGAGCGGCAGATAAAGAAGAGTGAAAAGGGAGAAAAGTCCTCGAGAGCCCAAAGGGGATGTGGCTTAGCTTGTGGGTTCAATCAGTTAGTTACACAAGGAGTGTGAGAAGTACGAGGAAGGAGTTTGGTGATGGTGTGGGGACCCCGTGGCGCTCGGTCTCATTAACTTTGTGGAGCACGCTGAGGAGTCTGGAGAGAGACACAGCACGTACCCCTCTTTACGTGGCAAGGGTACCGACCAGCTCTTAATGGTCCTGGGGTATAAGTGTCCTCCTGGGGTATAGGGCTTTTGGGAGACTGGATTCTGTGTTGTGGACTCAAAGATAAGCCGGTTGATTTGGGTAGAGAACGGAAAGGCAGTGATAATAGTCAGTTGACTTTGTAGTTTGAAGAAGAGCTGAAACCTTCGTACCTTTCAGGATTTGGTCCCTGTTCCGAAAATACTTGCCGTGAAATGGTGGAGCTCACCTACCAGCAGTTGTTTAGAGATCTGCCTAATTCTCTTAGAATCATAGAATGTTACAGATAGACGGGACCAGAGACATCATTTTTTTCCCCAGGGGTTCTTGGTCTGGGTAGACTTGGAAGATTCTTACGCACAACAGTTTACTTGCACTTTTTTGGTAGGAGGGGAGGCCACTACTTTTCGTCTCTGTTTTTTTCTGTCCCCCCCCCCCCCCCAGCGGATTCAAGTCTCAAAATGCTTTGACCACCTCATTTTGTAGATGAGGAGTCAAAAGTCCAGAGAAGACTAGTGACTTGGCTAAGGCCACCCAGTTAGCTGGGTAGCAAACCTACAGCTCGAAGCCCAGTCTTCTAATTCCTATTCCTGTGCTCTCTCCATTACACCACTCTTGGAAATCCCTGCAGTGCTAAAAGACTTCCTGTGCTCTGCTCCCCGCTTTTCAAGGCTCTGCCTGACTTCCTGTGTTAGAGACCGAGCTGTATTTAAGCCTGGCGTGGCTGCTGTGTGCTTCTTGGTCTCCTTTGCAGAAGCCACTCTGTTAACTTGTGTTGACTTGGCTAAAGGCACCCTCTTGATGTTTATTTGTGAATTCTTTTGTTTGCCTGCTTTTGTGCTCCACCAGAACTCTTGTCAGGCAGAGGAATTGGGAGAAGTAAAAGCTCAGGGCCTTGGAAGAAGTAGCGAGGAATAGGAAGAGACTTCAGCTGAGGTGGGTTGATGTTGGCTGACCCGAGAGAGATGACCGGATGTGGGTGCTGGTGGGCAGGGTCGGCTTGGTGGGTGCATGTATCTGTGTGTGTCTGTGTTCATTCATTGCTTCTGTCAGTCGCCGTCAGCAGTGAGACTCCCTCCCCTCCCTTTCCTCTCCTCTCCTCTCCTCCTGGGGCTAATTATTTGCTGGTTGCCTTCAAATTGGCTAAGGATAGTAGTATTTGGAAATGGAGCAGTGTGCAGGGACTTTGGAGTGTGCAGAGGAAGGAGGGGATTAGGCCCTTTGGGTGCAAAATGGGCAACTTAGAACCATCCCACAGAGAATCTTTTTTTCACTCTGCGTGTTTGTGGATCTTTATTTATTTTTCACATCATGCATTCTCATTGCTGTAGTTCTGACACACCGGGTCACGCAGGTAGTCACATCTTCATTGATTTAGCCCCCTGCCTTCAACGAGCTGTATGCTTCTGGGAAAAGCCCTTCTTTGGGGACCTGTTTCCTTAGTTGTAAAATTTAGGGTTTGTACAGGATGATTTCTAAATTATCTTCTAAGAAACACATCAGGTTCCCTGACCTTAAGGTACTTGGTGCTTCCATCTGGGTGGAGAGACAAAATAGGTGAAAAATTAAGACAGAGAGAGAAAAAAATGTGTGTGTGTGGTTTTGTGTGTGTGTAAGTCCCAGAGGAACAGGAGCAGAGATACCACAGGGTGGATGCATGATGTCACAAGTCATTGCATAATTTAGAGCCACAATACGCAGAGGATTTGTGCCACTGGGTCCAGAAGAAGGAGATGGTCATTCCTGCTGAAATGGTCAAGGAGGGCTTTATGGGAAGGTTGAAATTTGAGGCATAATCTGAGTAAAGGAGAAAAAAATGTTCATGAAAAGACAAAATTTAACACTCGGTGACCTACAGCTCTAATACTTTCCTATATCATTCTGATAATAATGGTGGGGTATTTAATATTCATTTAACTAATGTTTATTGAACAGCTGCTATGTGCCAGCCTCTGTTTTAGAGCCTAGGAGACATGGCAATAAAGAAAACAGACTCCGCTCTCATGAAACTAATAATCTGATGGAAAGAGACAGTAAAGAAATCAGCAACTGTTATTAGGGGGTGGTAAGTGCCAGGAAGAAACTTAAAGCAAGGAGAGGGCTAGAGAGTGAAGAAGATGGTCAGGGAAGGCGTCTGATAGGCGATCCTAGGGTGAAGTGAAGTGAGAGGAATGGACCCTTCAGGTATTTGAGGGAAAGGGGTTCAGGTAGAGGAACCGGGGGTGCAGAGGCATTGAGGAAGAAGTGCACTTGACGTGTGTGAGAACAGGAGGCCAGTGTAGCTGGAGCAAAAGGAGCAGGGGGAGACAGCCTTAGGAGATGATCGCGGCTGTGTAGAAATGCCTTGTAGGCCGTATGTAATATGCACTTAAAAAAATCTAGAGTTGCCAGTCTTTTTAGTATACTAGTATATGGGTTAAAGCACATTTTTTTTGAAATTTATTTACTTTTAGTGTTTATTTATTTTTGAGAGAGAGGGAGAGAGAGAGGCAAGGGCAGAGAGAGAGAGAGGTGGGGACAGGATCCAGAGCAGGCTCCACACTGACAGCAGAGAGCCCCCACGTAGGGCTTGAACTCACAAACCGTGCAGTCATGACCTGAGCTGAAGTCAGATGCTCAACCGACTGAGCCATCCAGGTGCCCCACATTTTTTTTTTTTTTTTTTAATCTTTACTTATTTTTGAGAGAGAGGCAGTGTGAGCAGGGGAGGAGCAGAGAGAGAGGGAGACACAGAATCCGAAGCAGGCTCCAGGCTCTGAGCTGTCAGCACAGAGCCTGACGCGGGGCTTGAAATCACGAACTGCGAGATCATGACCTGAGCTGAAGTCGGCCGCTTAACCCACTGAGCCACCCAGGCGCCCCTTTTTTTCTTAAATCTTAACAAGTGGAGTTTTCTTGAGGTCATAGGTCCTTCTAGGAAGCCTTCCCTGACAACCGAGGTCACACCAGACTCTCGTCTTGCCTTTTGTTATTTTGGTGCTTAGTTTTGCATCACCTTATGTTGTTCCTTGTCTTATTCTTGTTCTCCTAGTGAGACTGTGAGCTTCCAGAAGACAGGAACTATATTTTTTTGTTCTACCTTTATAATATGTAACAGTTTTGGGTACATCGTAAGTGCTTAATGCCTGTGAAGTTGAAGTTTACTTTTTACAGATGATTAAGGGATGGAAAAGATCATGAGATTGAGAGTTCTTTTATGAAATTCCTCAATCTTCTGAGTGTCCAAGAATTAACCTTTTTTTTTTTTACAGAAAGAAATCGTTTACTGGGGTTAATGTCCCAAGACTGCTTTACTGAGAGGAACTACAACTCAGAGCTGTAGGTTCCGAAGCTGAACCCTGTTGAGTTACTGCCAGTAAGCTTTTGGAGTAAATCATTTCCTTCCCAAAGTGGAGCATAGAGGACATGAGAGAGTCTGTGGTGCTTATGTTATAATCCTTAGGTTAAGAAGGAACCATGGCGGGGAGAGGAAGGATGGTCCTTTTCAAGATCGGTTTGCAGAAGCTTAACATGGACCGAAGAGGAGTGAGCACAGCTCTGGAAACAGTACAGAAGTAGAGAAGCTTGGGCGGGCGAGGAGGGAAGAGAAAATTTCAACCTGAAAATTGAAATATGGTTTGAGAAATGTAGTCGGTTGTTATAGAGGGTGATGGAAATACCGTACCCTCGCCTGGTGGAAAGTTAAAATGCATTACATATATAGGTATGGGAGGTTCATTTCACTGTAAGCCAAGTCTGCTATGTGTGAAACTTGGGCTTTATGAAACATGCTAGGGAAAGAATTCTTTCCGTCAGCTCTTGTGGTGAATATAAATGATTTGATGAACAAAGATTCAGTTTTTGTGCAACTTTATAGGAACTTAGCTGCTGTATAAAAAAGGCAAGGTGCACCCTAATTATTACTTACAACTTTTAGCAAAATTCTTTTTTTTTTTTTTTTTTTAATTTTTTTTCAACGTTTATTTTATTTTTGGGACAGAGAGAGACAGAGCATGAACGGGGGAGGGGCAGAGAGAGAGGGAGACACAGAATCGGAAACAGGCTCCAGGCTCTGAGCCATCAGCCCAGAGCCTGACGCGGGGCTCGAACTCACGGACTGCGAGATCGTGACCTGGCTGAAGTCGGACACTTAACCGACTGCGCCACCCAGGCGCCCCAGCAAAATTCTTTATAGCAGTGAAATGTTGGTATGTGATTATTATACGGCCAGCTAACTGCTTCTGACCATCAAGTCATAAATCCGGGTTAGTTAAGTGGGTTCAGCAGTTGTTCACGTTAGTGGTTGATTCTGGAAGTAGGAAAACTTTCTTCCTGGACTTAGGGCCAGGGTTCCAGCCAGCCTGTGATCGCTACGTGTATGCTGTATCTCTTGTAAGAGTTGATCTTCCCGTTTTCTTGTTCCTGGGTTTCTTTCCTCCTAGGTGGGTGTCTCTTTGGACTCGTGTTTGGCTACTTGGTGCTGATGCTGACCACGGTGCTACCATCGGAGTAGAGCTATAAAAATAATGTGCTTGCTTTCCAAGTAATTTCACGAATGGTGTCTCACAAAAATTACCGAATTTTTCGTATCTATTTGTCTTAGTCTCCTCGAGCACTGTAACAAAATACCGGAGGCTGGATGGCTTGAACAGAAGTTTATTTCTCACAGTTCTGGAGGCTAGAAGTCCAAGATCAAGGTGCTGGCACATTTTTGGTGTCTGCTGAGGGGCTCTCTTCCTGGCTTCTTGCTGTGCTCACATGGCCTTTTCTGGGTGTATGCTCCTGGAGAGAGAGCGACCTATCTCTGTCTTCTTACCAGGGTACTAATCCCATCATCGGAGTCCCGCCCTTATGACCTAAACTAAACCTAATCACTTCCCAAAGGCCCCACCTCCAAATACCACCACAACTGTGTGGGCTAGGGCTTTAACATACTAATTTTGGGGGTGGGGAACACAGACAGTCAGCCCCTAATACTACCAGAGGTGCAACTATTGATGGAGAAACTGAGGCACAGTCACTTTAAAAATTAGTGATTTTTGGGGCGCCTGGGTGGCTCAGTCGGTTGAGCATCCCACTGCGGCTCAGGTCATGATCTCGTGGTTCGTGAGTTCGAGCCCCGCGTCGGGCTCCGTGCCGACAGCTCGGAGCCTGGAGCCTCTTCAGATTCTTTCTTTCTCTCTCTCTGTGCCCCTCCCCCGCTCACACTCTGTCTCTCAAAAATAAATAAACATTAATAAAAAAAATTAGAAAAAAAGAAAAGTTAGTAATTTTTTTCAAGCCTCACAAGGAAGCCTGTCCTGTGAATGTAAAACTCGAAAGGTCTTTGAGAAGGAGAAAGATCTGAATTCAAAGTAGGACTGTTCTTTAGAGTGACTCACGGGATTAGCCTGAGTTGAATTTGTGTCCCACCTCCTTCCCATCTTCTAGCCACCTTGTCATTTTTTTCTTTCGCACACTGACATGTGAACACAACAGAAGCTAACTAGAGATTTAACTTTCATTTTAGTATAAAACAGACTGGTGCAGACAGGCCTCAAGATAACAGGATTGGGGAGAAAGACACTACACTCCTTCGTGTAAACAAGAATGTTGCCAGCGCGGCTCCAATTTGACACCTCTCAGGCCGTCAGTTTGATGCCAGGCTTTCATAATTTGTAGAAACAGTAAAGGCAGTCATTTTAGTGAATGGCTTTGCTTGAATTTTTGTTGATATATGCATTTGTAGAGCATAGTAAACGCCTTTATTCTGGTGCCTATGTGCACTTCCCTCAAAGACCGGAGGGAAGAGCATCGGGGATGATGGGAAGGAAATGGCAGTAACTGGATGAACAAACAGATGGAGGAGGGACGGCGAGTGCATTTGGTGTTTTAGGTGGCCCCGAGGAGTATTGAATTTCTTATTCTTCTCCCCTGCAGCCCCAATACAAGCAGGCAGCTTACATGGCTAAGGTTTCATTATCTAATCCATCACAGATCAGCTTGAATAAACCCATTGGCTGGTGCTGATCTAGTTAGGAGGGCAGTGCAAAGCTGCTTGAGCCAGGATTGGGGCAAATCGGATCAGAACAGCCATGTGAATCTTGGACATATTTCTTTAATTTGGGTGGGTAAAGTAGTTTGGGAAATACTTGAGAGAGCGAGAGAGAGAGAGCGAGCACGCGCGCACGAGTGAGCAATCAGCCATGAGTTTTTTTCAGATATTGTAGGGACTCTGAGGGGCAAGTGTACGGACGATATGATCTATTTCTCTGGAGTGTAGGCAGGTTGCTTTGATTTTTTGAGTCTGAACATTTTTGGGTCATTAATGCTCAGTAGTAATCTTTTGTAGCAGCATTTGGAGATTCCAATTGCGATCACTTAATTATGACTACTCTGAGTGAACCCTTAATCCGAGACTGTACGATATGGGTCCTCTCTCTGTTTAAAAGGGGAGATACCGTGGCTATCACTATTGTGATGACCAACCTTAACGTCTATAATTACGTTTGTTATCCACGTATACTTGAAGTATGGGGTAGTGAAAGAAACGATTTAGAATTTCTCATTTTGGGTTTGACTCCTGGCTTTTCCACTTAGCAGATGAATGACCTTTGGCAAGATGTTTAGTGTCTGAGCTCCTGATTACACATCTGTGACCTGGGAAAATTAATACATACTCTAATGAGCGGCAGTAATGAGTAACTGAGATGATTTAGAGTGTCTATCATGGAGCCCAGCAGTAACCGTTTATTCCCTGCCTCCCTCATAGCCTGCTGCACGACACTCCTTGAGTTCCCGCTTAGTGCTTGATCAGCATGGAGTGGTTAATGCATTTCCGATTGATTAAGTGTCAGAGTCGGGGACCGCTAGAGATGAGCAGTGTGTTAAACTGAATTGCTTGTCACGTGGGTGGGGGACGTGAATGGGCCTGGTTGGTTATCACGGGCTCTCTGGTCAGAGGAGAAGGAGACATTTGCTTCTTTGCTAAGCACTAACAGGGCTACTGAGGTATCACACTGCCTGCATTGAGCAGTGGACGTTTCATGGAACCTGTGAGGTCCCGACTGGGAATGTGCGTGACAGATATGCTGGCCGTTTGGGTGGTGAAAATATCGTTTGTGTTTCCAGTGTTGTAAGGTTTGCTGGTCAGATATATGACCTCAAAGGGATGGTGCTTTTTGTTCTTATTCTGGTTTGTGGAAATTGAGATGGAAAGCCTTTGTCTCTTGTGGTCTCTCTCTGGTCTCTTCAAGCCTGCCCTGCAGACTATGAAGAGTCATCCACCTAAAAGAGCTTAACAACACTTGATGGTTTGTCTTTGTCTTCCGGATAGAGTCCGGTCTCTCATTTGGCCTCCTCCTGGCCTGACTTGTGCTGGTCTTTGTAAACTCATCTCATTTTTACAGTCTACCTCTTGAGTCCTGTTAGGGGGCTTATAGTTTCCTGAGCGCCATGCGGGCTCATTCGTTCTTCTGTGCTTTTGTTTCCGGTTTTCCCGGCTGAAATTCCTGCCTCGACATCTCTCTCTCATCTGTAAGGCTCAGTCTTCAAGAATCAGCTGGGCTGTGGACTCCCCTGGATGCTTTTTGTGTCTGCTCCCATCCCTCCCACATTCCTGCTGGTTTCTAAAACACTGTGTCCATAGCTGTGTGTTAGGGTTTTTTTGCTTTACCATTTGTTTAAATGTCTGCTCCTGCACCCCTTCCCAGACTGTGAGACCAGGGGATCCTTTGGGTTCCCTAGGATTTAGCACTGGGCCTGGGCCCCAGTAGTCAAGAAACTGTGGTTCTTGGTGAATTGAACCTTGTCTCTCTGCTCCTCAGTGGGGCCTGCAGATGGCTTTAATTGTTTCTCCAGATTTTCCCTGGGGGGCCTGGCCCTCGGTCTGCTTTCCTGATCCTGTGAAGACTGGGTGTTGTGGGATTTGTGAATGGTACCTGATCTTTCCATTGATATCGGGGTTAAAGGTGAGAAAGGGGTCTTTGAAAACAGAAGCTGGGGTGGAATTTAACTGTTGAATGTGTTGGGTGGGCATGGCAACCAAATGTTTAGTTTCCTGTGCTCAGATATTAATTGAGTGCACGTGTGTATGTGTAAAAAGCGCCTTTGTGATGGTGTGGTGAACGAAAAGAGAGGAACCGCACAAGCAAGGGGCAATTAGAGCTAACCTGTTCCAGTTCATTGGAGCAGTCTGTTGATCTGCCTTTTACAGTGCTGCCGAGAGATTCTGGAGTGTTGCAGTTCACGGATATTACCACCATTTGGGACTAAGCCCATTTGATCAACTTTCCCTTCTCAACCAATGAATTTCATGAGCTGTTACAGCTTCTTTTGTGGGTACGGGAAAAATACCAAGCTGAGACACCTCACAGAATACATGCTGTTTTTTCAGATCACGCACTGGATATGCTTGCAAATGAGGAAGCTTGATACAGTTCTTTTCAACCGCAGCCTTGGAAATAGATTCATAGATGTATTTTACAGGAATCCTCTCTCCTTGGCCCTTGTTCTCCCTGCCTCCTTGCCTCTCGGCTAATGATTTGTGCTCCTATATAATCCTCGTCTGTTTTCCAGCCTCGAGACTTCCCTTACTAGTTTAGTTGGGGCCCCTTTAAAGGCGATCGGGTATATACACTTTGTAGTGCCTCTGGCTTCTGGATTCTGCTTCAGTAAAGCAGGTTCTAAGAAGGGAATGAGAGAGAGAGAGCAGCCAGTAATATCACTTGCTTCTGACGTGCCCTGTACATACGTGGCATCTAGAAATTTTCAGCTGAGGATTCAAGGCACAGGACACATGGTAAATACCACTTCTGAAGCAGATGACAGTTTTGAGTTGCCAAATGATAATGGTTGAGTAACTGCTTAAAAACCTATTTTCCCAAGGGTGGAAACGGCCTTTGAAGTTTAGGTTTCCACAAGGGTGTGTTCAACCATAATACTTGGGGGTTTTTTTGGGACCTGAGTCCTCAGATAATACCTTGGTATGTGGGATTTTTCCCATGTGAAGGCTGGCTCCTTGGTTTCTCCTTTGCTGAGGAAAAGAGATTTTGCACTGAGTATTGGATGTTTTATTCCAGGCATGTGGTTTCTGAGGAGGCATACTGTTTATTTTTCTTTTTTGGCTGAATCAATTTTGTTGAATCTTAATTTTTTTTTTATTTAAAAAAACTCTTTTAACATTTATTCTTGAGAGACAGAGAGAGACAGAGCGTGAGTGGAGGAGGGGCAGAGCGAGAAGGAGACACAGAGTCTGAAGCAGGCTCTAGGCTCTGAGCTGTCAGCACAGAGCCGGATGCGGGGCTCGAACCCACGAACCGTGAGATCATGACTGGAACTGTAGTCGGACACTTATCCAACTGAGCCACCCAGGCACCCCAGATAAGTTTATGTATTTATTTTTGAGAGAGAATGCATGCATGGGAAGGGCAGAGAGAGAGAGAGAGAGAGAGAGAGAGAGAGAGAGAGAGAGAGAGGAGACAGAATCCCAAGCAGGCTCTGCATTGCTAGGGTGGAGCCTGTTTCAGGCCTCAAGCTCCTGAGCCGTGAGATCATGACCCGAGCCGAAAGCAAGAGTCGGACATTCAAGTGACCGAGCCACCCAGGTGCCCCTGTGGGATCATCATTGTAAATGTCACAGCAGAGCGTGATTTATCATGAAGGATGGGCAGGGGGACTGTCTCAGTGATGGGGCTTTGTGTGGGCAGGGCAGACACGGTACCGGTCCAATTAGAGGAACCGCAGACCTGGTCTGGGGGCACTGTGGGGGCTGGAATATGGGCTGTGGCTCCTGCTTCTTTTGGAACACTTTTGGAACAGAGACTCATGGGAAGTTCTTCCATTTGCTTTAGTTTGAGCAGCTTTTTCCTCTGCACATTGGCAGCTGTTTGGAGGAGGGGGCGTTAATTGCTGTCCGCCAGAAGGATTTCCAAAACAGACCTATATAGATTTCATTTAGGGATTTATTTCAGGGGTAGGTGGTTTGTCCTGAGTCAGGAGGACTTTGGTTCCATTTTCCTGGAAGTTGGTGGGCTTCCATGAGCCTGCTCTATTTATCTTGGACCGTTAGGCGAGTAGAAAAGCAGCTGCATAGTTAGCCCTTGTGTGGAGCTTAGTTTCATAGGTCATTCTCTCTTGGGGATTTTTATACGGTCACATTTACAGCCTGAAGTTTTCTTTTCCTTTTCTTCCCTTCTGCAGCTCAGTGCTCTGCAGAAATTCTGAGGAGGGTGGATAATAATTTTGGGTAAAAAGCAAGAATCGTTTAGCTTCCTCCCTTCTTTTTGTTTCTTTACTAGCCCCCCCTCCCGCCGCCCATCCTTTGCAAAAGAGTCTGCAAATGAGGTCGCTTATCCCTTAATCGGACTGTCTTGTCCCCTAACACTCTGAATATGTGGCTTTGACAGCTTTCACCTGCTATTTCTTGGTTTCCAGGGGATGGGATAGTAGGATTGTGTGATTTCAAAGCAAAAACTGGCAAAATTGGAAGATGTTTTGTGGTGGCTCCCAGCGTCCACAAAGCGTAACTCATTGGTTTGCACCTCGTACAAACTTGCAGGAGTACCGTCACCGTCAATAGCTGGCACAATGGGTTTGAGGACTTTGTTGGAACTTCAGGAAGTCTCCACAATGGCTGCCTCTCACAGTGGGAGCTTTGGCAGGGCTTACCGGGAGTTGGTAGTGCTTGTTTTGAAAGTAGGAGTCTGGTCCTATCCCGCTGGATGTCTCTGTGAGAAGGGCAGGGGCAGATTTGTTTGAAAAAGGGAGAGCGGGGCTCTGTAGCTGTCACTTATGTGGTCCATTTTATAGATGTCTGTGTTTGCTCCACTGACACACGAATTTTACTGCATGTTTTGTATGTTGTATTCATACTTGCAGCCATAGCCTGACTTGTGACTTTCAAGAAGCTGATTTGACTAATTTTGGTATTAAAAAAATTTTTTTTAAGGTTTATTTTTGAGAGGGGGGAGGGGCAGAGAGAGAGAGGGAGACATAGAATCTGAAGCAGGCTCCAGGCTCTGAGCTGTCAGCCTAGAGCCCGACGACGATGACGGGGGCCTTGAACCCACAAACGACGAGATCATGAGCTGAACCAAAGTTGGACGCTTAACCGACTGAGCCACCCAGGTGTCCCCGATTTGGCTAATTTTGATATCATCTCGGACTTTAAAGTGAAGGTGGTCATATTTAAAAGTTCCATGTGGGGGCTTAGAAGTTAATATTTCTGTTGGCTCTTCCCTCCCCATCCCCAGCTGCTGCTGCTTTTATGCATCATAGACACTTTTTTTTTTTTTTTTTTTTTTTTTTTTGTTCCTCTGCTTGGTGTTACAGGTCTCTCGCCTCTTGTGGTGATTCCAAATAGATCTTTTTGCTGCAACATTGTGGCTTTGATCTGGCTGTTTTACCCTGTTGTAGATCAATTGGTTAACTTTGGCATTTTGCATACATACAACAGAAATCTTTTAGAAAGGTGCTTTTCACTGACCATTAGTGATTTTTGTCAGCTGTGTAAAAATGCTGTGATTAATAGATACACGTGTATCTGTGTGCTTGTGTGCTTTTCCTTTATGCTTACTTTGCATTTCTGTTTCTCTCTCTAGGAGTGGTTGGGACTGAGTGCTATCCTGTAGGCTTTGCTTTTTAATCCTGGCAAGCCCGTCTCAGGAAACCTTTGCATTTGATTTTCTTGGGCTGTGTGGGGATCATTTACCCCTATTGGATTTTAGCTTCACTGTGGATTCTTTTTTGCAGTGTTACTTTTAGGCAAATAGTAAATACTTGTTTGGTTTCACAGTATCCCAGAGTTTGAAGAAACCCACAAAATTTGTCACACATACTTTGTTTAAAAAAAAAAAAGTATCAATTCTGATACAAGAAAAAATACCTCACTGGTCCAGCATCCTGTTTAGGCAAGGAAATTGTCTAATTCAGAGTATTCCAAGCTGTTTTCCATCGATTGCTCTTTGAGACATGGTAAGAGGTATCATTCTTCTGAGAACAGAAAAATCAAATAACTTTGGACTAGCGTTAAGCAAAATTTGAACTATTGCATTTTACATTTCATAAGCAGATGTAACTCTCAATTTATAAAAATGCACTTAATGAAGTGTCTCTTTCTCCGCCAGGTTCCCCAAGTACTCCGTACCCCTTCACTAAACCTCTAATCCCCGACGTTCATCACTTGCATTATTCCTCTCCTTTTTCCCCCCCGGATGTTAGCAAACTCTACACGCTTTTCCATGCTACTGTTTTCAATGACGATATCAGAAGTTAATTTTTTTTAAAGATGTTTTTATTTTTTTTTTAATTTTTATTAAAAAAAATTTTTTTTTCAACGTTTTTGTTTATTTTTGGGACAGAGAGAGACAGAGCATGAACGGGGGAGGGGCAGAGAGAGAGGGAGACACAGAATCGGAAACAGGCTCCAGGCTCTGAGCCATCAGCCCAGAGCCTGATGCGGGGCTCGAACTCACGGACTGCGAGATCGTGACCTGGCTGAAGTCGGACGCTTAACCGACTGCGCCACCCAGGCGCCCCAAAGATGTTTTTATTTTTAAGTAATCTCTACACCCCATGTGGCTTGAACTCACAGCCCCGAGAGCCAGAGTTGCATGCTCCAACAACTGAGTATGGCTCTACCAGCCAGGTGCTCTAAGGTTACATTTTTTTTTCTTTTTTAAATTTCATTATTTTGAGAGAGAGACCAAGAGAGAACGCGTATATGAGCAGGGGAGAGGAAGAGAGGGAAGGAGAGCGAGCATCCCAGCTCTGGGCTCTATCTCGTGAACTGCAAGATCATGACCTGAGCCGAAATCAAGATTTGGATGCTTAACCGATTGAGCTAGCCAGGCACCCCTATTTTTTGTTAGTTTGTTTAATGTAAACGAGGTCTACTAATGTTTTCGTGAATGGGTTCTATGTGTGTGTGTGTGTGAGTGATGCTTTGAAAAGTTTTTCCCACTCCCAAGATTATTAAAAGTAGAGTGGGCTTGCAGACCGACAGAGCTGGGTTGGAGCCCCTAGCTTTTCCATATCACAGCTGTATGATCTTGGCTAAATGACTTAACCTTTTCTTCCCTTGTGAAATATACTATAGGATTAGTGTAAGAATGGAAAGAGGTGATGTACATCATATGCTTTTTAGTTCAGGGCCTGACACATAATAGGTATTATGTAATAGCCATTTTTATTATAATTACCAAGCCCTATTTTCTTGTACCCCAGTTGTGTTTCGACTTTCTTAAAAATCTTTAAAAAAATGTTTATTTGTTTTTGAGAGAGAGAGACCATGCACACCGGCGGGGGTGGGGCAGAGTGAGAGGAGGACAGAGGATCTGAAGCGGGCTCTGTGCTGATGGCAGAGAGCACAGTGCGGGGCTCGAACTCATGGACCGTGAGACCATGACCGGAGCTGAAGCTGGATGCTTAACCAACCGACCCACCCCGGTGCCCCTGTCTTTTGACTTCTTTAAAGGTCTCTTAATCTTTGTATCCTTGGCTTCTACATAAGTGTCTGAGAGATACTATAATAAGAACCTGGTAAACGTTTGTTGAAAAAATCAGCCGTTATGTGACTTGTTTGTAAAAATCTCTGTAATAATTTTGTTGCTACAAAATTGCTGCCACAACAACCCACAAGATAGGTGGTTCTTTTTCCTATTTTTCAGACGGTAAAAATACACTTCTCTAAGCCTCATGACTAGGAAGCAACAAAACTGGTGCTTCTACCCGATCTTGTGGCTCTTTATTCAGTGCCTTTTCCTTTGGGTCTCATGCCCCTCGGGCCAAAGGGTATGACTGAGAAGGAATGGAGTGAATAGCGAACGTGAACTTCACGTGACATATATTTACTATTGAAAACGTTTTGTCAGGGCACCTGGCTGGCGCAGTCATTTACGCTCAGGTCACGATCTCACGCTTCGTGAATTCAGACCCGGAGACGGGCTCTCTGCTGTCCGCACAGGGCCGGCTTCATATCCTCAGTGCCCCCCTCTCGCTGCCTCTTCCCCCTCGCATGTACTTGCTTGCTTGTTCTTTCTCTCTCAAAAATAAACATTAAAAAAAAATTTTTGTCCGTTACCTAACAGTTGATTCATGTAGAAGTCAACAGCGATCCCCAGTTTCTTTCTGCAATAATTTGGATCTAGCCAGTGTTTTGAATTGGGATTTTGCTAAAATTTAGTGTGTACTGTATACGCCAAGCATTGTATTACAGACTTTATGTGTTTATCTCACTTTCCTGTAGTTCATATTTGGAGGGGTTAAATGAGATTATTCGTTGCCATATGTATGGTAGTTTGTTATTGTTATTATTATTATTATTTTTTGCCTCAAAGTTTTCCCATATCTAATTTTGTTATTGATCTGATAGATCAGCAGTAGATAAATCAATGGATTGGTAATGGTGGGTAGTATGAAATGATGAGAGCTGAAGTCATCTAGAAGTTATCTGGCCAGCTCCCTGCTTAAATCAAGGAAGGGAGGTGATGTACTCGTTTTCAGGGACAAGTTATTTCAGTCTCCCGAGAGCAGATGGGAGGACAAGCAATAAACTCAAACTTTTGGCTTTAGGTCCAAGTAGAATCTTTCATTTCTTAGTCTTTTTTACTATTCTGGTATTTTCTTTGAGAGTTTCTTATATGGGGTTCCCCCGTCCCCCTGCTTTTCATTGATTTTTTAAAGCATGTGACATATTCACATGGTGAATGGTTCCAAATACGCAAAAGAGTAAAAAGTCTCTGCCTTCTCCCAACTTTCTAGTTTTCTCCTTGGAGGTAACCAGGATGGTTAGTTGTCTGGATATCCTTCCAGAGATCGTAGTTACATAATATTTTCTCTACCTCCTTCTAAAAAAAAAGCTCAGATGGTGATATTAATATGCATACTGTCTGTACATACTACATGTATTTTGCTTTTTTTCCTCTCTCTATTTGGAAATCATAGCAGTGTGTAGATATTTTTTGTCAGATTTCTGCAGTTAGGATTATTCTCTTGTGGGCTGCTGAGATAACTATACCTAAATGTCTCTGGTAAGGATGACTCTGATTAGTACAGGATCTCATAAAATGTGAGTCTGTTTCATGGAATCACAGGGTCAGAGACCTACTCTTTTTTTTTTTTAAACGTTTCATGTTTTTGTTTTCGGAGACCTGATCTGCATCTGTGTTCTTTCACTTGAATACTCTACAAGTCCCTGGCCGATGATAGCATTTTAAAGATGTTTGAGTAAAAGGTAGGCCTCCTCAGCTCTCCACCTGCTCCAGTCAGCTGCTCCTGATCCCGTCTTTTTACACCCTAGAGGCCCTTTTTGGGTCAGATACCCCATTTGTCATTGAGTTAGTAATGATACTCAGGATCTGCCTTGAGTCATTGCACACAGAATCTAACTGCAGTGTGATTTTATTCCGTGTGACATCTTCTGTACCAGGCATATCCAAAATGTCCAGTTTATCCTGATTGAATGTCATTGCTGTCAGGAGGCTGGTCAGTGAGCCAAGTTTGGTATGGAATTGGGAGAAAGGGAGGTTTGGCTCCTGGTAGGTGTTTGTGTCTCAGCAGCCACAATGGCCATTAGTTTCACTTAGCCCCTGTGTTTGTGGAAAGCCTGGGATTGAGTGAATGCTCTTCATCCTTAGGAGATGGCCACTCTGCCACTGAGACTTGACGGGAAGTAAATAGATATGGTTCAACAAACAGTATTTTTCTTTTGTTTACCAGACAGTGGATTCTGATTCAGACGTAGCATCAAGGATTTCACGCTTAGGCTTGACTCTAGCTCAGTTGACCTTTAGAGACTTCTGCATTTAAGGCTAGGAAACTGCTTTTTTTCAGAGTTAGCTTCTGCGATGGACCTTTGTCTCCACAAGGGTGTTATTACAGAGGAGGTAGCGTTCTCGCTGTTGGGCGAATGAGGCCAGTGGAGACGTGTCTTGCACTCTAGGTGAATGCTGACGTCCAGTACATGGTGATGCTGCTCTCACCGCACAATCTTTATGGTCCCAGGGCTTTGCAGCGAGTGAGTTAGGCCCACTCGGTCTCTGGCCCCACGCAGTGAACGGCAGGGCACCAGATGCTGGGTTGTTGCCCCTCTCGCTTCTTCCTTCACACCTGGTATAAGGTTTCCAGGCATTTGTGCAACCTGATAGCAGAAAGCGCCTGTCTTAGCAGTTGAGAGATGGGTTGGCAGGTGGCTCAAGTTACTCCACGTTCCTGATAAGAGCCACTGATCCATGCTGGTGGCTGCTGGGGGCGGGGGTAGGAGCTGTACTGCCGGTGCCCTGCCCAGCAGGAACGGTGGTGGGTTCCATCTGGTGTGTCAGGACTCCCGTGAATGTGCCCAAAGCAGTTCGAGAGGTCTGGCCGGCATCTCTAGGGAAGCAGCAAACTATTGGAGAAGCAGATCTTGCCTTAGAGGAGATGGGTCTTAGGCAATGGTGGCACACAGGGGCAGGAGAGGTACCAACCTTGAAAATATGAAATACAAGCCCAAGGAATAGAAATCACATTTTATTATTGGATCTCTTAAGTCGAAACCCAGCGAAAGACTTTATTGAGTGAGGTGGTGCCAGGCACAGTGATGGCTAAGACGTGACTTTGCAGTGGGGAAGAGGATGTGTGCACAGATGCTTTTCACACCACGTGATCATTGCTCTGACAGAGGTATACGCGGAGTATGTGTCAAAGCCTAGTACTTGGTGGCAGGTACTCCAGAGCAGTTGTCACACCGTATTAAAATATCGGGTTAAAAGGAGCCATTCTGGTATCAGACTGCTTAGGTTCCGACTGTCTCTATGCCTGCTTACCTGTGTGTCCCTTGAGCAAGTTACGTACCTCCTCAGTGCTTCAGTCGTTCGTCTGTGAAATAGGAAAACTAGTTTGTACCTGGCAACATTGTTGTGAATATCGAGGTAATATAGGAAAACGTGTTTGGAGGGGCGCCTGGTCCATGGTAACCACTGTACGTGTCACCCGTTGTTATGGTGGTTGATGTAGCGCCAGGCAGGGGCACCAGAGACCATGGCAGACACACGCTGACCTGTGGCAGTGCGGAGTCCGGTATTTATTGTGCTCCCTGAAAGATTGTTAGCATTAACTATGCCAGGTACTGTACGGAAGAAAATGAGTGAAACGTTAACCATCTGTGTCGCTGTGTACGATACATGATGTGAGTCCAGGTTTTGGAAAGGTGTGTAAAAAAATATACTAACGCGAGAAGCTTCAGTGTCCCATGGCAGTTTCAGAGAGAGAATCTTCCTGTTCGTTTGGGAGTTGCATTGGAGGCCCTTCTTCTTTCTTGACACTCTGAAGATAGGCTGTCTATCTTTAAGGTGGGACAGTACTTTATTTCGGACAAGTATTTCTTGCTTTTTAAAAACCTCTAGGAGAAACCATCATTTGGTTTGGAGGAAACCATTTTAGATTAGAATCCATCCATCTATCCATCCGTTCCTATCCCCCTTCCCCTTACAAAGGGGAAACATTACTAATGGTTAAACCCCTTCCTCATTCCTTATATTAAAAGTAAACCTCTCATCGTGCAAAAGCCCCTACTCTTTTTTTTTTTTTTTTTTTAAAGTGATCTCTATGTCCAACATGGGGCTAGAACTCACCACCCTGAGATCAAGAAGCCTTGCACGCTCAACTGACTGAGCCAGCCAGGTGCCCCCAAAGCCCCTGCTCTTTTGCTTGGTCATTCATTCACCTCACAACATGTGAGTGCTTACAACATGCTAGACCCTGGGGGGTACAGAGTTAATCAAAGGGAAGGTATTATGGAATCTGTGAAGTGCATTGTGGGAGGTGTCTGGAACAGCTGTCCGTTGGAATAAAAGTTTGGTACACGATGTATCGCTAAGGGTGTAGGTGGAGAAAGGGGTCCCCATGTTGCTGGTGTGGTGAAAAGCCGCATACCCTCCATGAAAAGCTGTCTAGCAATATCTGCTGAACTGTAAAACGCACATACTCTTTGACTCAGCAGCTCCCTTTCTAGGAATTCATCCAGTAGATATTTCTGCATCTGTGTGCAGGGAAATACATTACAACATTACTTGAACTGGCAAATGGTTGAACAAGGCAGAACACTCTTCGACAGGAAATCTGTGAACTAAAATAAGGTACATTCACGGGATGGAATATCACGCGGCCGTTACAAAGGGTCAGACAGCTCCAGATGAACAAACAGAGAAGACTCTGAAATACATCAGGTGTGAAAATTCACGGTGCGGAAAAGCGGACAGTTTGCTGCCGGTGTGTCACAGAGAAAAGCATCCATGCAGGTGCACACAGACTCTGCCAGGAAACACAAGATTGCGGTAACGGGTTGCCTCTGGGGAGTGTTCCCGAGTGACGGAGAAGTAGGGGTGTAGGCGGAAGGCTTCTTGTCGTAGCCTTTTGAGTTTTGTGTCATGTGCTTGTATTGTTTAAAAAAATCAAAGTAATTTATTAACGTGACGTAGGAATAACTACGGGAGCCATCTTACTCATCATAATGCTTGAATTTGTCAATTTTCATAGGAAAATGAATGAAGTCATGTGTTAGAGCAAATGTGCTGGTTCTGCTCACCACAAAGAAGAAAATAGTACTGGGGTGGCACGTGACCATTTAAATTCTGTCACATCGTTCACTGGTACACAGGGTGTTGCCAGTGTTTATATGTATTATTTACTATGTTTTATTATATTTATTATTAACTGTGTCTTACTCCATAAGGCTAAAACCTCGGATTATAACGAAAATTCTGATATGAAGGGGAGGATAAGTGTAGAGATGATTACAACCGGAAGTAACGTTAGAAATGGCAGATACTGACCGTGTGTACGGGATGAATTGTGCAACGACGCAGATGATTATAACGGGTCGAGAGCAAATCATAAAGTGAGTTGAGAAGAAATGAGACAACTTGGGACCATTACCGTAAGCCAGTTTGCTTAAATATTTCCTCACTAGATGCACACCTATGGGTTACTTGGATTGTTTCACGTTGGGGTTTTATGAACTAGCGGACTTAGCAACAGCCTTTCCTCCCAGACCTAACCTGATGGTAATAGAGGAGCTTCTGTGCCCTGATAGGAATGAGTGCAGTGTTTCTATGGGAGCATAATAGAGGGATTCTTATCCGGTTGGGTGGCATGGGCCCAGGGAGACATTCTGCAGGAGCTGTTGCTGAGAATTGAGTGAGTGAGGGCTAGGCAGGGAAGGGAGAAGGGAGGGCAGGCCCGTCCAGGCAGACGCAGCAGTAGGTGCGAGGGCAAGGGGCGATAGGAGCTGGGGGGGTCAGAGGTATCAGTGCGGTCGGAAGAGAGGGCGCAAGGACATGAATTTCCCCCTGTCTTCGGTAGGTAGTTCGTCCACAGACTGCAGTCCCCTTGCAGTCTGTACCATTGTTCTTGATGTTGCCATAATGGTGATGGTGATTGGATTATCCTGCCACTCAAGGACCATGGTCCCCTGGCAGGGGGAGTAGTGACAAGTCTCTGTTCATCAAAGAAGAGTAAAAGAGAGAACAAAGAAAACCTGTATTTGCTTTGGTCGTATATATGTAGTTGAGCTGTCTTCTAGCAGAATTCCTTATTTGTTTTCAGCTGTCTTTATCCTTGAAGAGGCTTTCTCTCTACTTGGAATCACAGTTTGAGTGCTGCGTGGAAAACAACTTGAACCTGATGTTCCCTTACATTACATTTAAATTTATGTGAAGCACTTTCGACCTTGCAGGCATGCATTTCGCTCTTGCTTGGAATGCTGTTACAACAATGTTTTGTCCGTCAGAGGCGTTCCAAAAATTTTATGAATGTTAACGTGCTTAATCTCCCAGTATTCCAGGGTAGGTGGCAGGTAGGCAGGTGATTTTTTTTCTTTTTTTTACATATCTTGTGTGTTAGCACATTTCGGTTGTTAATGCCTCTTAAGGAGAAAGTTTCTCCTTTGAAGCTGAAATATGCTATGTTTTGAATTCACTCAAAAGAAAAATTACTCCAGAAAGCTTGAACCAAACCTGGTTAGATGCTTCTGAGTTATGCGAGAGGGATTGAAATAAACTTTTTTAGCTAAAAATAATGTTGCTCCCAAGTTACCAAAAATGGCTGACTAAAATGCTTTTAAGATCCTGTGTAAGCCACCATAAGCTGAAGGTCAAGAAAAAAGTTTAGAACATGTCTTGAGAAACGATTGGCTGTATTTTGCCAAAGCTTTTGCCAAGCTTCTTTTTCCATAATTATCTCATGGGACAAAAGCTGGTGGAAAGTGTTATGCCTTAGATTCGGTAGGGTTCTAGAGATTCTTTAAGTATGCCGCCTGTTTCTTCCGATGGTAACCTTGTACCTGTGGAAGGCATTAGGGTAGGTGAAAACCGGACATTGAATTCTAAAGATACTGTACAGCTGCTTATGCTGATTAATTATTTAAAGCCCTTGTCTCCTGTCACAGAGCAGTTTTGCTCTCGGGCAACATTGGCCATCTTTCACAGAGAGCCAAGTGTTGGGTCGTCAGCGTGTGGAATCGCCACCAGCATTAGCCTTATTTAATTCTAAAACCTCACTGTGCTTTAATGATTACCCAGAGGACCCCTCTGCGGCACCCCTCTGCTGTTGGTGGGGACAGCTTGAGGAACTGGAGAGGCATGTTGACTTTCCTCCTTGACGTTGCTTAGAATTGTAGAATATTGGGGTGCCTGGGTGGCTCATCTGGTTAAACGACCGACTCTTGATTTCGGCTCAGGTCATGATCTCATGGTCGTGAGATCGAGCCCCAGGTCGGGCCCTGTGCTGAGCGTGGAGCCTGCTTAAGATTCTCTCCCTCTCTATCTCTGTCCCTCCCCTGCGTGCATGCTCTCTCTCAAAAAAAAAAAAAAAAAAAAAGTAGAATCAAATCTTGAATTAGAATGAAATTTAGAGGTTTTTTTTTTCATAAAAATTACTTTTTTTTGGTAGAGCCAATATAAAGTCATGACTTTTTCCTTCCTAAATAACACACCTATTTATTGAGCACTAGATGTGTATGAGAAGGCTAGGTAACTAAGCTCATGTCCAAAGACCTCCTTCCTTCCGTTGGGGAAGAATGGTAGCCTGCAGGCAGCGTGTTGTTTACACTTTGAGGAGAGTAGAGAAATTTTAGAAGTAGCTGTTCCCGGGTAGTAAGAACTCATCAAAAATTAGAATAAAAGGATCATATGGCTCAGTTAAGTGCCAGCTTGGATTGAGGTGGTCCTATGGCTTCTTTTTTTTTTTTTTTTTTTTAATTTTTTTTTTTTCAACGTTTTTATTTATTTTTGGGACAGAGAGAGACAGAGCATGAACGGGGGAGGGGCAGAGAGAGAGGGAGACACAGAATCAGAAACAGGCTCCAGGCTCCGAGCCATCAGCCCAGAGCCTGACGCGGGGCTCGAACTCAACGGACCGCGAGATCGTGACCTGGCTGAAGCCGGACGCTTAACCGACTGCGCCACCCAGGCGCCCCAATGGCTTCTTAACTTTATCCAACCACGCCCAAAAGCCCACAAGGGTAGCTAAGTGTGCATTACCCTGGGTGGGGCCCAGGGAAGCTGGAACAAACAGGTTCTAGTGCAGTAAAGGGTCGGAGAAGACAAAGGACAAAGGACGGGCTTGTGATACAAATTTGAGATCCTGCTGTTAGAAGAGAGGGTAGTGAGGATTCCTAAGGAATAGTTATCAGATGGATGATTTTGGTGGAGAAAAGCCCGCCGGAAATTAATAGGAAATAAATAGGTCGAAGTTGGAAGCTTTGGGAGGGTTGTCAGCTTGAGTACTGACATCATTGAGGACTAAACCGGTGGACTCATTGGGCAGATTGAGAGAAAGTCATGGCAGTGGAGAAAGTGGAGAGAATGATATATAAGGATTAACTTGGCTGTTCTTAACCGGGGGATGTTTTGCCTATCACGCAACATTTGGTGATGTCTGGAGACGTTTTTTGATTTTTTGTAGCTGTGGAGGTGCTGCTGGCTCTGGTGGGTAGAGGCCGGGGGGGTGCTGCTTCAACACCCTAAAACGCATAGGGCAGCCCCCTCATGAAGAATGATCCAATCCAAGATGTCAGTACAGTGATTCAATCCGAGGTTGAGATGCCCTGGATTGTTTCTCCTCCCTTCCATTCTGCTCTGTAGAATTCTGCACATCTGTTCGTTCTTTTGTTCCGTGATCATTTATGGAGCTCCACCAATGTGCCAGGCACCGTGCTAGATAGGCATTAGGAACATCAAGATTGGTTAGACATCACCTCCTTTTTAAAGTTTATTTCAAATTATAAATTAATACACGGATATATTCTTATAAGTAAAAAAAAAATCAGGAACAAACACGTAAAGCCAGTGGTGACTTTGACTACCACCTTCAGTCTCTGTTCCTTCTCCAGAGGTACCCAGAGCTGTTACTTTGGTATGTGTAACCGATTATTAGGTCACTTCCCCTGCATCCATTTTCTTTCCTTGTCTTTTATGCTACGCCAAGAAGTTTACTTTCGAATATTTGTACTAGGCTGCACCTTTCTTAAAATGGGGACCAGGTGTTAGGTTTCTCTTTTTGACTTCTCATTATAATATACGTGGTATGTAAAAAAAATATAAATATAAATATAAATGTAAATATATATATGTGGTATACAATAAATGTTTGATGAGTAAAGAATGAAATGAATTGATAGAAAAGCAGCAGTGGGGAGAGCAAAGAGAATGCCAAGTCCTAGTAATGGCCTTTTATAGGCTTTGGAAGGCTGTGGGGTATGTTTATGGGGAAAATGAATTTATGTTAGGATATAGAAATACTGAAAGAGTGAGGAAAAATTCAAAGCTGTACAGGTATGAAAGGGTTTCCTGGGGGCCCAGGTGCTGAGCTGGTACATAGGCAAAGGAGTTGAGAAGGACCAGAGAGCTTCATTGTATAGGGTTCAAGAGTCAAGGAGGGGTAGTAGGGCACCGGTCTTTTGAAGGTTATTGCAAGTTAGCAGTGAAGAAGAACTTCCCAAGGTAGGAGCTTTTCATAGAACTGGAAGAGTCCAGAAGTTCCTTTTGGAGTGTGATGTGATAGAAGCCTTCGTAGTTCTGTTACGTTCTAAAGGAATTCTGCTTGCGCACATGCTTAGAGATACATACCTCTTTATATACCTAAAGGCCCTTTGTTTTTCACTGAACAGAATGTCTTAGGGAACATTTTGTTTCAGTTTATGCAGATCAACCTCATTCTTTTGAAATGACCACATAGTATTCCATAGAAAGTTTTTTTTTTTTTTAAATCATGATTTGTTTAAACATTCCTATTGCTAGACATTTAGGTTGTTCTCAGCGTTCTGCTACTATAAGTGGTGCTGCTTGTGGCTATGTCCTTGTGCACGTAGGTAAGTCCGTGAGGACAGATTCTGAGAAGTGGCATTGTCGGTTTCTACGGGCATGGACATTGACATTTTTGATAGGTATTGCCAGGCAGCCTCCAAAATTGTACACTGCCGTGAACAGCAAAGATGCGATTCGTGAGTATAAGATGACTTTTTCCTGTCGTTTTGGCAAATGTGTTCCCATGCTTTGATTTTTAACAGTCTAAGTGAGAAACGGTACCTTGGTCTTTTATATTTCTGTAATATAAAGTGATCTTTTTTTTTTTTTTATATGTCTAAAATTCATTTGTATTCTTTGTCATCAACTCAGGTTTGAAACAGGTTTTGTTTTTTTTTAATTGGCAAGAACTTTTATAAATTAAGGAAATTAGCTCTGTCATTCATGTTGCAAAAATTTCCCCGACAGTTTGTCATTTGTCCTTTGAATTTATTTATAGCATAGAAAGATGTGTATGTGTTTGTATATATTTTGGAATATAACTGAGTATATAAGAAATTAATTTCAAGTTTTTGGATCTTTGGTTTTTTTTTTTTTTGTCTTGTTTTTTTCTGGGAAAGACCGTCTCCACTTGGAGATTTAAAAATAACTTTCTGTGCTTTCTTTTAGTACTTTAATTGGAAAAACCTGGATTTTAGTTTCATTTCTATCGTCTATTGGTTTTGTGACATTGGGCAAGTTGAGTAATCTCTCAGAGCCTCAGTTTCCTAAACTGGAAGGATTAGAGCAGATGATTTGTACCATTGTAAGGAACTTTCAATTATAAAGTGTCTTGTTTGCTTTTCAGTGAAATTTGCTTTTGTTTTGTGCGGGGACCTGAAGTTGGGGGCAGGGTCAGGGAAAGAGGTAAAGAGACATGGAAGGAAGACAGAGACATGCACAGAGGGCGGAGACAGAAACCAGGACTGTGAACAAAACCCAAAACCGCCCCAGAGAAGATGGAGGGAAAACAAAGGAAAACAGACACAAGGAAGGTAGATACTGAGACCCCAAGTGGGATGCATTTTTCATATCATAGGAGGTGAAACACATGTTGGGTCCCTTTGTTCATTCCCTCTCCCTCTCTTCCTCCCTCCCCCTCCTCCCTCCGTTTTCCTTCCTTCTTAGAATAAAAAAGTTAAGTGTAATACAGAGATTGTGAATTAGCACAAATCGTCAAGTGCAAAAGTTAAAGCTTCAGAGTCTTCCTCAGTGTGTATGTGCATAGTACTTAAAGCCAAGTGCTTTGAACTCCTCGGACACAGTGTGTTGGAATTGTTATTACAATATCGATTTATCTATCGCCTGGCAGTCCCTTTCCAGGTCTAAAATTCTGTGTTTGAATGTAGTGTACATGTTTTAGTATTTCTGTAAGAACTGTATCTTCTGCATTTCCTGCTTTTGGATATTAAATCTGTAAAGTTAATAATGGCTTCCTACGTGTTTTGTATTTTCACGTCTAAGACTGAAGTTCTCCCCATAGATTATGCCTTTAAGAAGCCTAGCTTCAGTCTTTGGACACCTGTCTTCCGTGAAAATTTGGGCTGAGATATTCCACTGCTTCCCTGTTAGTCTCCCTGTCTGCTAAGCATGGGTAATAGTACTCATCCAGCAATGTGTAGTTAACAAAAATTCTTACGTGACCAGACCCTCTAAAGTCTAATGTTCAGTTATTTCCATTGCTTATTAAAAAAATTTTTTTTAAGTATTTATTTATTTTTGAAACAGAGAGAGCACAAGTGGGGGTGGGGCAGAGAGAGAGGGAGACACAGAATCCGAAGCAGGCTCTGAACTGTCAGCACAGATCCTGACGTGGGGCTCGAACCTGCGAACCATGAGATCATGACCTGAGCCAAAGTCAGATGCTCAACCGACTGAGCCACCCAGGTACCCCATCCATTGCTTATTTTTTAAAAGTCAATTTGTATATTGTCCTTAGACCCCAATTTATGATTCTTTCTTGTTGCCTGGTTTGGGGGGAAAAAAAAACCTTAAAGAAAATTGTATGCTTACCACCCTGGCCATATGTGAATTGAATACACTCTGACCTTTTAGCTGGTGGTAATTTCCTCTCACAAACTCTTTGTTGCCTTTTTAACCTCACGGACCCCCTGCCCCTCCGAATGGGCCTGGGACATTATTATCTGATGGCTTCCCCAAGTTGCCCTTCAAAACAGACGGCCGGACTTCTTGAAATCCTTGCTGGTTATCATGGCAGCGGCTGCCACTGTGGGCTGATGGGAAAGGAAGTCATTGCGGTTGTCAGAAACACGGTCTGGAGGAGACGGGGCTGAAAGTGCAAGTACGTGGCTTTGGCTTAATGGCTCCAAGACTGGCTGTTGTGAGCAGTTGCCAGGGCCTCGGATGTCCTCTTGTCCTAAGACTTGATAAAAACTTTCTCCTCCACTTCTGGAGGATGGCTTCCTTTGGAGAGACTCAACCTTTGCTGCTTCCTCATCGTGCGCATTTTAGATGCAGTCCCTCGTCTCATCCCTGCCCTCCTTTTACCTAAAGTAAAACCTAACCGAGAGGTGGTGTTTGAGGTTTCACTCTGCGTGCGGCAGTGTGGGCAGGAAGAGGAAGGTCCAGGGGGTGACCTGCGAAGGCCTTTGATTTGGTTGGGTCGATGGTGTATAAACTGAGTTAAGTAACAGTCTAAGTTGATGAGGTAAAACATAGTAAAGGGTCATAAACCTTGCTAATTCGCTGGTGAGAAAGATCGTATTTAGTACAGGAGTGCCCACAGTTGTTTTGCTGGGTTTGCTGGGCACTTGGAAAGGTGAGACATAAAAGGCGAAAAAATAAAAGGGATCCAGAATGTAAGCTCTGGCGATTGAAAAAGTTTTTATGTGTGACTTTTACAAGTTGTCATTAATTATTGTAATCATAAGCCTGGGAGGCTAAGGGGAAAACTTTCCTCCGGCCGTGGAAGCTGACTCAGACTTTCCTCTGGGCTCCCTCCCCATCTCAGGATCTCCTGCCTCTGGCTTTGGAAATAAGTTGCAGGAGGTCCTGTGTGTGATGTAATATAGCAAATACTTAAATTCCGTGTCAGAAATAACTAAAGTTCTGCATTGGAAAACAGCACTGGAGAGAAGGGAGTGAATGGAGAGATGTTGAATCTTGGTCTCTCGTGGAACAGCGTCACTGATGGCAGGTGGGCAACAGGGGGAGCTGAGGGGAGTTTTCATTGGCTTCTAAAAATCTCTCTAGACTTCTCCTGAAGGTAGCAGTGCTTCTTTTCCTCTGGGTTAGGGTGGCTGGTGAATTTGAGGAGTAGGGACTGCTTCTACCACGTGAGTGTCGGAAATGACCGAGGAACCCACACCTGCCCCCCCCCCCCCGCCCGAGCGCGTGTTGCTAGAAGCCACGTAAGCTGTGGGCACAGGGCTTTTGAAGGATGGCTGTGTGGGTGTGGCAGGGCGTGCGTACTGGTTCTCCACATCTCCTGTGACCAGAGCCCGTTGACGTTGGTTTACGTCAGAGGCCAGTAAGCCCCCGTTCTTCCCTAAGGTGTCGCACTGTGCGGAGTCCTCGTGTAGGAAGGTTACCTGCTGTCACGCTGCTCATTTTAGGACACTCAGCTGGACCAGGCGTCAGCCACCTTTTTCCTTCAGGACCTCAAGGCTGATGTGTGAAGACGGACACAGTTTCGGCCAGTAGGAAAGTGGAGTAGGAATCTGCAGGCTGGTCGCCTTCTGATCATGCCAAGAAACACCCTTCTGGCCTGTCGTCCTGTTTCCTTAAGAGACAGTGTTACGGCGTCATCGTCGTTGTCATCATCATCATCATCATCATCATGCGTGGAATGGGAGTGGAGCTCCTCTTGCCCTGGGACTATGTCTGTGCTACATTTCAGCAGCCTCCTGTTTCCTGGTGATTTTTTTTTTTTGAAGAGTTCTGTTCAAGTCAGAGGTGTCTGCCTTTCCAGCTACTCTTTAATAGTTTCTTCCTTACTGGGGGGGGGGGTGGGGGGGGTTCCCGTTAGCCCACGTCGCGGGAGACACACGGTGGGAGAGGGATCCCACCCCAGGTAATCGTCTCTGGGGGGCTTCAGTGGTGAGCCGGTGGTTGCTGCCTTCACTGGGAGAAGAACTTTTAAGTAAGAAGGGAGAAGAAACTTCTTGTTCAGGCGGCAAAATGAAAACCAGCTTTTCTGAGGCCAGATTGGGATCGTGTGTAATCAACTATGAATTCATCCTCTTTTTCCTCCCCTCCCCGCCCCCTGTTTGCAGTTGATCTCACGACAGCTGTTTCCAGCTGTCCTCTGGATTTTGCCCAGGCCCCTTGGGATGGATGGCTGCATGACTCACAACTGGCTTGTTTCCACAGCGGTTCAAATCTAGCTTCTCAAGAAGTAGGAGCGAGAGGAGAGAGAGGGGGACTCTGGTGGCCCCAGAGTAGATGTTCCTGTGGAGATTACGGTCGGCTGACCGCTCTGGTTTCGATTGGTCCCCCTTCACGGCAGCGAGCTGAGAAGAGGACATTGCTGGGGGAGGGGAGGCCAGTGTGTTAGCTGGAGAAGTGGTTTTGGAGAAAGCCAGATGTTCTTGTTTTGTTTTGTTTTGATTTTTTTCCTTTTTTTTATTAATTTTTTTTTTTTTAAATTTACATCCAAATTAGCATCTAGTGCGACAGTGATTTCAGGAGTCGATTCCTTAGTGCCCCTTCCCCATTAGCCCCTCCCCCCTCCCAGCACCCCTGCGGTAACCCTGTGTTTGTTCTCCGTATTTAAGAGTCTCTTCTGTGTTGTCCCCCTCCCTGTTTTTATATTATTTTTGTTTCCCTTCCCTTAACGTTCATCTGTTTTGTCTCTTAAAGTCCTCATAGGAGTGAAGTCATATGGTATTTGTCTTTCTCTGACTAATTTCACTTAGTATAATACCCTCCAGTCCCATCCACGTAGTTGCAAATGGCAAGATTTCATTCTTTCGGATTGCCGAGTAATAACCCATTGTCTCTATATACCACATGTTCTTTATCCATTCATCCATCCATGGACGTTTGAAGCCAAATGTTCTTTTACTTTTTTTTCTTTTTCCCCCTCCAGATCTGCTTCAGAGCAAACTACAACTTTCCTTTTCAGTGGGACGTAGGGCTGTGTGTGAGATGGGTGGCTGAGTGAGAGCTGAGGGAAGTGTCGGTTAGAAATGCAGGTGATGCTAGGGGTGCCTGGGTGGCTCAGTCGGTTAAGCGTCTTGGGTCATGATCTCACGGTTTGTGAGTTCGAGCCCCTCGTTGGGCTCTGTGCTGACAGCTCAGAGCCTGGAGCCTGTTCGGATTCTGGGTCTTCATCTGTCTCTGCCCCTCCCCTGCTCGCTCGTGTGTGCGCTCTCTCTCTCTCTCTCTCTTTCAAAAGTAAATAAACATTAAAAAAAATTAAAAAAAAAAATTCAGATGATGCTGTCCGTACTCCAGCTGATTCTTGGTAGGAGGGTGTGTTCCTTTCTCTTCAAAGCGGTCCCTCCCTTTCCCAACAGTAAGCACTGCCCTTGCCCCGCCTCCTTCCTTCCATGAAGGCCACTCCTTCCCAGCGTGGGAACCTATACAGTGATACAGCTCGGTAAAGAAAATTTTAAAAATTCTTTAGGTATTTGAAAAATTCTTCACTTTGATCTCTTTGAGCTCTACACTCACATTTCTTAAAGGGTAGCAAGCTGCAGAAAAAAATTCTCTAGACCTGCTCTGATACAGGAGCCATTAGCCACTTGTGGCTGTCGTGGTCTTGAAGCATGGCTCGTCCAAACTGAGATGCTCTGTGAGTGTAAACACACACTAGATTTTATTTGCTTATTGTTTATGTATTTGTGTATTTATTTATTAAAGTTTATTTATTTATTTTGAGAGAGACAGAAGCATTGCAAGCGGGGAAGGGGCACAGAGAGGGAGAGAGAGAATCCCAAGCAGGCACCTGACGCGAGACTCGAACTCACGAAACCGTGAGATCATGCCTGAACCGAAGGCAAGAGTCGGACGCTTAACCAACGGAGCCGCCCAGGCACCCCCTCAAATACCCACTAGATTTTAAAGACCAGTGCAAACAAATTTCATTGAAGATTTACAAATCATTGACTATTGTTGAAATATTGACATGTTGAAACGCTAATATTTTGGATGTGTTGGATCCCTAAATTATATTAAAATTCACCTTACCTGGTTTCTTTTTTAAATGCTGTTAACTAGAAAATTTCAAATTAAGTAAATGGCCCGTATTTCTTGCTGTCGTTATATTTCTGCTCTAAACAGAAGTTACTGAACAACTGGTGTGCTCCTCTCTGGTAGTGTCCGTTTTCCAGAAGCCAAGTGATAGTTTGGGACTCACAAGCCGATGTGCTACAACATGCCCTCTGTAATAGTTGTCTTTTGCCCCAGAACATATTACCCCTACACTTACTGACTCGAAACAACACACCTTTATCATGTCACAGTTTCCGTGGGTCGTAAATCTGAGAGCAACTTAGCTGTGCGGTTCAGGCTTAGGATCCCTCATGAAGTTTCAGTCAGGCAGTTGCTGGTGTCGCACTCATCTGAAGTCTGAACCGGGGCCGGAGGATTCCAAGATGGTTCGTTTCACGGCTCTTGGCATGGTGTCAGTTCCCCGCTGGCTTTAGTTCCTTCCAACATGGACTTCTCCTTAGGCTTCTTGAGTGTCTTCCCTACCTTATGTTGACTTCCCCCTAGAGTGAGTGATCAAGTGAGAGATCGAGTAAGGGAGAGAGCAGGTGAAGGGGGGAGTTGCAGTGCTTTTAATGACCTAGTGCCTGCAGGATACGTTATCATTTCTGCTTTATTTTGTTAGAAGCAAGTGTCTGAGTCCAATTCCTCCTCTCAAGGAGAGGAAAATTAGGCTCCAGTTTTTTAATTTATTTTAATTTTTATTTTATTTTATTTTTTTTAGGCTTCACTTCTTTAAGGGAGTAGTATATAGTATATAGGAATTTGTGGACATATTTTGAAACTGCTACACTTTCTGTTTGTCTGCTGTTTTCCCCTGTTAGTGTACCTGGATTTCATTGACCGCCTCTGAAAATGGTCAGAGTTCAGTGGCTGAAGTCCATTTTACCCTCACCTGCTACCTCAGCAGTGTTGCTCGGAACAGTTTTACCCATTTTGAGACTGCCAACTCTGACCTGTAATCAAAATTGTCTTTTTTTGGTCGGGCAACGGGGAGGCCAGGATGAATTCAGCTTTGCGTGAGCCTTGAATACTGGTGTGTGCCTCAGTTGATTTTTAGTAGCAGAATAAGGCTGGATATTCCATGGTAAATGTGTTGTTATTATGTGGATATTATATTTCTCTTAATTAAGATTCAGAGCACTCAGGAACCATTCTGTATCTCATTCTGCCTCTGGGAGGTTTGAAAGTAAAGCAGGGCCTCATTCTGTTTTCTGCTCCAAGTAGGGACACGGAGGTGAGTTCACTGGTGCAGGAGGCTGAGTGAAGGTGTTGTGAGGGGTGGAGAGATATGTTTGGCAGGGACATAAATGGTACGCTCCGGTAGCTTAAACCGGAACGTGGGAGCAAAGGTACTGTTAATAAATAAGAGTGTGTAAATAACACGCTGCCGAGTTTCCCAAGATGGACTCATCCATGCCTCCCCTCCCTATAGCTGTTTTAGTTTTGGCTCAGCCTCACACTTCCGGAGTGTAGACTGACACAGGAGGCAAGACCTACAGGGTAAGTGGCCCAGTGGACGTAATAAGGGAGGGTCAGTTTTTGGCCTCCATCAAAATGGGGCTTTAGTACAAGGAAACGAGGTATGTATGGGAAAGTGGTTGGGTCAGAATAGGGCTCAAGATTCAGGACAGCAGGGATTCATTTAAAACCACTTGACTTCAGTTTTTTTCTGATGGCTTGGTATGATTTACTCAGGTACTTCCTAGGGAATCGAGCGTGATCTTTTCCATTTGAGAAGTCTGAATGCGTAGATGAATGGGTTGTATTAGAAAGTTTGTTGCCTTGGACAGAAAATCAAAAATCTGTGGAGTCTGGCTGTCTTCTCAATCCTTGTTATCATTATCATAATCTTGGTACTTAAGTTTAATTTTGAATAGTTGTGGGGGGTGGTTTATCTCTTGTCTCTGTAACAGACTTCGTTTTCTTCGCTTTCATGTTTTTTATTTCTTTGTGTTCTAATAATAACTTCTGCGTTGTATATTCAAGAGCATATGAACTCAGGCATGGTGGCGGGACCCACTGGGGCTGGGAGAGGCGTAGAGCGCAGTGGTTGAGAGTTCGGGGTTTAGAGTCCTACCGGCTCTGCTGCTTAGTACGTTGATAACCTCGGACAAGTTTTCTTAATTTCTCTGAGGCTAAGTTCCTTCATCTGTAAAATGTTAATGATAGTTTTTGCCTCATAGACTTGTGAAAACTAATGAGATATTACAAGTAAGCACTTAGCACAGGAGCAGCTACATAAGTTAGATTTGTAAAAGTGTAATTGTCTAGCTTATTAATGCTTTTTATTAGAGGCATCCAAGTTCTTGAATCTTGAGCCTCTCATTACTTATTTGACGTTATTTATTGGTTCATCAGTCACTGATACCAGAAGCCTAAACCGGGTGTGTGTTCTGGTCAGCGTGAATGGGTCCACATCCTGACTGACTCTGCTCAGAGTGTTCTTGTCTGCCGGGCAAAATAGGTGTTCTGGGCCGGGGCTTTTTCCTTGCAGGGCCCAAGGGCGCCCCCCTCTCTCGAGAGACCAGAGGCTGCCGTTGTTTTCTGTACGGTAGAGCCTGATTTGGCCTGCAGTTAAGGCTCTCCAGAAGGTCACTTAAACTCGGCTGATGTGAACTCCTCGCAAAAGGCCCAAGTCCTTCTGCAGCCGTCCAGTTTTCTATTAAGAAACTACTGGGACTGTTTTTTTTTTTTTTTTTTTAAAGAAACTGCAGCAGGCAAACCAATCATTCCTTTCAACTGTGCACTCCTTGGTCAGCATCCAGGATGTAAGCAGCTCTGGCCATCTGTATATTCCTGTGACCTCGGGCCTGACTGTGATTTTTCTCTCCTGACCTGACCTTCCGGCGGCTCCTCCCCTCATAGACTGTCCCGTTTTTCCTGTTGCATTCGTAAACAGTCCTCCCCATCCTCAGCCTTTTCACGGACTCATGTCTACTCTTTCCTCTTAACTAAATCCCATTTCTTTCCGAGAACATCACATCCCCCCTCCTACTGGGTGTTTTTTGTTCTTCTGCTTTAGGGAGGTGGGTATCCTGGCGTCTCTCCTCTCCAGGATTCCTGTCTAATCTTCTTCCCTTGGGCGAAATTGAAATTCCCTGCTCCTTTAAAGCTCCTGTAATCTGGCTCATCTACCCACTTCCCTTACTCAGTGCTGTCATTTATCCATTGCCTTGCCTCTCTTCCTCATTAAAAAAACCAAAAAACCCCCAAACTACCTAATGTTGGCACCGGTTATTGGGCTTTCTCTTGACCTTTATTGTCACGAGGGATAGGAGACCCAGCGTGTGTGCGGATGACTGATCCGGCGCCTGCCTCTGAGTTCTTTGACTGAGGGGCTTCCCTGACTGGAACCGCGCCCTGACTGGAACCGCCTGCTCTGAGGACCCGCCCTCCGTCTTGTCCATCTGGAACTGCTTCATTTCTGAAAATTGAAAGATGGACATCTCATCTCCTCGTTAACACCCTTCCGTCTTCCAGTTCTCTTGTTCATGTTCATCAGCTACCTCTGCGTCTCATCTCCAGCGTCATTGAGAAGTCCATACACTGGCCCTCTCTGCGCTCTCTCCCTTCCTGTGAATCCCGCCCCCCCCCCCCCCCCCGACTTTACTCCCCCCCTCCCTCGTTTAGATTTCTCGGCCTTTTGCTTAAACCACGCTTTGGCCGGTAGTCTCTCTTTATGTTCATTTTGTTTGACCTACTGGCAAAACCCAGGCCTAGATGGATGCGACTGTCTGTCTTTGTGGTTTTCAGCGATTCCTGGATCCTTGACTCCTGCTGGCAGGCTTTGTGTTTTTGAGTGACCTCTCCTGGGGATTTGCCTCCAGAGCTGTCTCAGACGTTCCTCATGGTCCTCCATTCACTTTCCCTTCACTTAAGCAAGAATTTTTTGTCTCTCTCTCTCTCTCTTTTTTTAAAAGTAGTCTTCATGCCCAGTGCAGAGCCCATCATGGGGCTTGAAATCAGTACCCTGAGATCAGGACCTGAGCTGAAGGATACCTGGGTGGCTCGGTTGAGTGTCCAACTCTTGATTTCGGCTCTGGTAGTGATCCCAGGGTTGTGGGATCAAGCCCCGTGTTGGGCTCTGTGCTCAGCATGGAGCCTGCTTAAGATTCTCTGTCTCCCTCTACCCCTCCTTCCAGCTCGAGTGCACTCTCTCTCTCTCAAAAAAAAGACGAGAATTGAGATCAAGAGTTGGATGCCCGTCCCCAGAATTCTTGCCTCTTAATTTATAGATGAAATAGAAGATATCAAATTGAAACTCTTAATTTCCTGCCATCAAACCTACAAACTGTGTCTGTTACAGTGAAAGATGTATTGTTCTTCCTTTGATGAATCCTGCTTGGATCTTTTTCCTGCATTTTTGTTTTTTATTTTTTATTAAATGAAAAAAATTTTTTTTAAGTTTATTTATTTTTGACACAGAGAGCAGGTGTGAGCTAGGGAGGGGCAGAGAGAAAGGGAGACACAGAATCCGAAGCAGGCTCCAGGCTCTGAGCCGTCAGCACAGAGCCTGACGTGGGGCTTGAACTCATGAACCGTGAGATCACCACCTGGGCCGACGTCGGCCGCTTAACCGACTGAGCCACCCAGGCGCCCCTAAAATTTTTTTTAACGTTTTACTTTATTTTTTTGAGAGACAGAGAAAGAAGACAAACACGGGAGGGGCAGAGAGAGAGGGAGACACAGACCCCAAAGCAGGTTCCAGACTCTGAGCTGTCAGCACAGAGCCCGATGTGGCGCTTGGACCCATGAACATGAGATCATGACCTGAGGTGAAGTCGGTCGCTCAACCGTCTGAGCCACCCAGGTGCCCCTTTCCTGGATTTTTAAATCTACCTTTTTGTATCTCTTCTTACCAACATTCTATATGCCTCTCTCATTAAATAAAGTCTAGCATGTTCAGTCCTCTGGTCTCCTCCGTCCTCCGGCTGCTCTTTACTCTTCTCCCTTCTACAAACTACAAAACCAGCTTCTTGACATAATTGTCTTTATCCTTTGAACACATCGAAGTCTGGTTTCTTCTTCGACTACAACGTTTAAACTCCATTCCTCCGACGTCACCAATAACAACCCCTGTGGCTGAACCCAGTGAATGTCCTTTCTGTCTTCCCTGTCCTTGAAATGCCCCTCTTCCCCTGGCTTCCTCTGGCACCATCCTTTTTAACACGTTTCCCTCCCCCGCCACAGCCTTTTCCATGACCCTTCCTCAGCCCCCACTTACAGGTTGCTGTCACTCAGCATTCTGCTCTAGGCCTTTTCCTCTGTGACATGTGCTCTCCTTGGGTGAGCTCATCCACAGCGAAGGCTTTATTCATCATCTAGATGCTGACAACTTCCAAATTGCTATCTGTAGCCTAGATCTGCCTCCTGCACTTCCGATGGCAGTTTCCACCTGCTCGTGTGCCCTGTAGGTACTTACTGCAAAGCCAGCATGTCTGTAACTCATCCCTCCCTGCCTGCCCTTTCTCCAGAACTGCACTCTTGTGTAGCTCTGTGGCCAGTGCCACTGCTTACCCAGGGGTCTTTTTGCCTTCACTTTTGTCCCTTCCAGCCCGTGTCACTGCATCTCAGTGGCCTTTCTTAGAAATGATTCATCTGAAACACCTCTCATTATACCAGTGCCCTTCAAGTGACTTCGGTGATCTGGCTCCTAGCTCATCTCCTAGACCCTTGACCCACTCATGCATGGACCGTACAGCTCTACTTGAAGTTACTTCTACATTTTTTGTTGAATGTTTACTTATTTTTGAGAGATAGAGACAGAGACAGAGACAGGGAGAGAGGGAGACAGAGGATCCGAGGCTGGCTCCGCACTGACAGCAGAGAGCCTGATGCAGGGCTTGAACTCGTGAACCGTGAGATTCTGACCTGAGCCGAAGTCAGATGCTTAACTGACTAAGCCACCCAGGCTCCCCTGCTTGAAGTTACTGGTATAATACTTCTCTTTCCACCTTTTACACACTAACCCTCATCTTAAAGTTCGTGCTTTGGGAACCTTTCGCTGAGTATCTCCAGTGGGGTAACTTCCCTGACTGCTGTTATAATTCCTTGTACTTTTGCCTTCCTGGCATGTATCTCACGGTATATGTAAGTGTCTACTTTGACCTCCTCCCAAACTGTAAGTTCCTTGAGGGTAGGGACTATGCTTTGATCCCTTTTTTTTTTTTTTTTTTAAATCCCATATCTAGCACAGTGACTGATATATAGTAGGCCCAATATTTATTGGATAGTTAATGGTTGGATAGATTATAGGATTTTAGAACTGCAAGAATCTTATCTGTATAGAATACTTGTCCCAGATTTTCAGGGTAGATGATCACTGAGTGGCATTTGGTTCTTTTGCTAGAGATAATAATTTCAAACAAAGTCACATTCTAAGGTCAAAACTTCCTTTGAATATATTACTTGATCTCACTAGTTAAGTACCTTACCCCTAGCTGGTTTGTTTCAAAAGAGGTAGACAGGGGCTCCTGGGTGGTTTAGTCAGGTGTCCGACTTTGGCTCAGATCATGATCTCACCGTTCGTGAGTTTGAGCCCTGCATCAAGCTCTCTGCTGTCACTGTGAAGCCCGCCTTGGATCCTTTGTCCCCCACCTCCCTCTGCTTCCCTCCTGCTTGATGCTTTCTCTCTCTCTCTCTCTCTCTCTCTCTCTCTCTCTCTCTCTCTCTCAAAAATAAACACTAAAACACACACACACACACACACACACACACACACACACACACACACACACACACACACACACACACACACACCAGGTAGATCCACATTTCTCAGTCCTAGCTGCCCATTAACATCATCTGGGGAGCTTTAACAACAAAAAAAGAAAAATCCTCATTACTCCGCACTCACCAAATAAGAGAAGAAATTTTATGCTTATTCTGGGAGGATTGTCATCCATTTGTAACTTGTTAAAGTTGATCAACAGCAGTCTTATTTGTTCTGTGGCTAAAGAAATGGCAGGTAAGACTTTGTAACATCTAATTTCCAGAAGCTCCTGGCATTAAGCATTTGGAAATTAGAGGCCCCTTTCTGTCTGTGACCCTTAGAAGCTTGCCCTGTGAACTCTTGAATTGTGATCTGTAACATAGAATGTGGGCAGAAAGTCTCCATCTGATGCAGTCACTGTTTTCAGGAGGGTCTCTGGTTGGAGTCAGTGCTGTTGCATCACAGGCTCTGTGATGGGATGATAGATTAATTGCCTAGGGGTTGACCTGAAGCAGTTAGGAAAATTTGGTTATCAGCACCAGAAGGAGCAGTTTAATTACCTCATTAAATGCCGTTTCTTTGCTTTTAGGGCCGAAGCATCTCTTCAGCAGCCATTTGAATTTTGTAGACGTTGCTTTTGGTAACTTTGAGGAATCAGGTTAATTTTTAAAATGATTTTTTTTTAAGTTTATTTTTGAGAGAGACAGAGAGTGAGCGAGGGAGATGCAGAGAGAGAGAGAGACACGTGGACAGAAGATCCAACGCAGGCACCGCGCTGATAGCACAGAGCCCAATGCAGGGCTAGAACTCGGGAACCGTGAGATCGTGACCTGAGCCGAAGTCAGACGGTCAACCAGCTGAGCCACCCCCGTGCCCCTAAAATGATTTCTAAAGTCGTGAGCTTACTCTAGACTATACTTCGTTGTGGTAGTAATTGCTTGATAAAATCTGTCTTCTGCTACTCAACTAGTATAATATGTAGGATCCATTTATTGCATAGAGACTCTTCTATTTTCACCGCCTTGGAAGGATGTGAGCAGCGCCTTGGGTTTACTCTTTCCTTGATTTTGACAACAACGCAGTTTTTAGTACCGGGGCCTCCAGGAGTTAACACATTCTTGGTGTGTTGTTTACGAGGAACATGTCACAGATGCAAGGCTGAAAGAAGGGCTTGCGCCAGTGTGTACCATAGATTTGAGGGATTTAAATGCTGAATGATGAAAGGTATTTCACTCTTGTCATTAAAAACCAACACATGACTTTTAAAACCATTTAAAACCATAAAATAATAACACACCGAACCGATCACAGAGACACATGAAAACAAGTTGGGCTCTTTGCCTTTGTTTTTCTCCCCTGGGCCATGTGTGTAGCAGCTTTCTCTCTCTCTCTCTTTTTTTTTTTAAATATATATACAAAACCCTCGTTTCCAACAAACAGCTTATGAAGACTGATTAATATTCAGGATAGATGATCTGTCTTCTTAACTAAATGAGATCTGGATCTCATTTCTTCACTTAGGTTAAGCAGTTGACAAGTAGTCAACTTGTAGTTGGTAAATGGCTCACCATTGCTAGTTTAAAGGTGGTGTTGGTAACTTTCCTCAACCTCAGAAGGGGGATAGGACAGTAGGGGCCGGGAGAACGTCTGTGTACTTTTAACTATTCTGGCTGATGCTTTCTCTTTTGCCTTTCCTGTTACCTTCTTTACTTTGGCTTTCTAGTCTAACGGAGGCCTTCTTAAAGAGGGTGGGCATAAATAAAATATGTATGCTCTTTTCCCTGCGCGAATGACAAGAAAACATCATCTGTTGTCAACTTTGGTTTTCAATGATGCATTGGCTTTCAGAAAAATGACTTGACTTATTCTAGGGGCAGGTCTGTCATTTCTTCCCTGTCCCACCCTCCGGGCAGGCTTTCCGTTTGGTGAGCTCAGGTTGCCTTTTCAGACCGAGGGTCTCAGCTTGTGCTTGACAGAACTTTGTTAAGTGAATCAGGGAGTCTGAATTATTCATTCTCCTTCCTCATCCTGCTGTTCATATCACATTCCTGCTGTGTCTTTGGGGCATCTTGCCAGTCTTCAGCATAATTGATTTCCTTGCTTTGTGGGGTGTGTGTGTGTGTGTGTGTGTGTGTGTGTGTGTATGTGTGTCTGTGTGCGTGCATGTGAGTTGTGCTTCTGTTGAAGCATTCCTGATTGCCTAGGATAGGAATATTTATTGAGCACACGTGGGCAAAAGCACAACGGTTCACTCCAGATCACTAAAAATACAGCAGACTTACTGCTCTAAAGGAGAGGCTGGGATGGATCTTTTTTTTAAAAATTTTTTTTTTTTTTTTAACGTTTATTTATTTTTGAGACAGAGAGAAACACAGCATGAACGGGGGAGGGGCAGAGACAGAGGGAGACACAGAATCGGAAACAGGCTCCAGGCTCCGAGCCATCAGCCCAGAGCCCGACGCGGGGCTCGAACTCACGGACCGCGAGATCGTGACCTGGCTGAAGTCGGACGCTCAACCGACTGCGCCACCCAGGCGCCCCTGGGATGGATCTTTTTATTGTCCAGCACACAAAATATTCTTTCCGGGCAATGAGAATTTACTGCCTGATGAATTAAGAAGAGTCTTCTGGGGCACCTGGGGGGCTCAGTCAGTTGAGCATCTGACTTCAGCTCAGGTCCTATCTTCCGGTTCCTGGGTTCGAGCCCTGCATTGGGCTCTGTGCTGACAGCTCAGTCTGGAGCCTGCCTTGGATTCTGTGTTTCCCTCTGTTATAAACATTAAAAAAAAAAAAAAAAAAAAAAAAGTCTTCTGTGATCTGATAGGAACACTGGGGACAGAGACTGGGGGACTGTTCTTTTCTCTTTTTGTTCTCCAGTCTTATTGTCTCTTCTTGAGACAGAACCCTGTCAAGACCAGAACGGTTTAGAATGGTCTAGTCCAGAGGTTGCAAACTAGAGATGTGTGGTCTGGCCCTTATACGTGGGGTTTTGTTTGGCTTACACAATATTTTGAAGGCATGTGGATTTAATATTTAAGCACTGGGAGAACACACATGAAATCCAGATTTCTGGCTTTTTGAGGCACCAGTGGGCCCACATTCCTGCAGGGTACACTCTGGGAGCTGCATAGTGGCTGTTCCCCTTAGGAGTGCCTGTTCACTCTAGTCCTGTACAGTCTCTGCTTGTGTGCTTCACTTTTTATTTGCCTCTGGTGAGCATTATAATTCCAGTCTAATCCAGTCTACTTATTTTACAGATGAGAGGAAGAGATTTGCCCCAGATCTTGTAGGTAGTGGGAAAAATTTAGGTGAGGATTCATGCTTCTTGACTCTTTTTTTTTTCAATTAAAAATGTAAAAAAAAAAACTATTTTTGAGAGAGAGAGCGAGCGAGCGTGATCAGAGGAGGGGCAGAGAGAAAGAGGGAGACACAGAATCCAAAGAAGTCTCCAGGCTCTGAGCCATCAGCACAGAGCCTGATGCAGACCTCGAGCTCATAGACCGCAAGATCATGACTGGAGCTGAAGTCGGATGCTTAACCCACTGAGCCACCCAGGTGCTCTGCTTCTTGACTCTTAGTTGAAGTTGATTATGATGATTATTTCTACAGGTTTTTTTTTTTTTTTTTTTTTACTTTTACATTTTTTCTTCCCCTTATGTTTTTTATTCATTTAGAATATTCATTGTGTAGGTACTAAGAGTAAATGCTGGGAATGTAAAAGGAATACAGGAAAGCTCCCTGTTCTTGATTCAGTCTTAAAAGATCAAATAAGTCTGCCTTTGGGGAAAGTTACTACTCCCCACCCCTACTCTGTCATGTTGTGTTGCTTTATCTTCTTCATGTCACTTAACCGCCATCTGGATTTATTTTAATTTGCCTTCTTGTTTACTATCTGGCTTCCCAAGTAGAATGTAAGCACTGTGAGACCAGTGACTATATCTAGTACAATGTTGTATCTCCATTGCCTGGAACAATTCCTGACACTGAGTAGATTTCTGGTTTTGGGGAATGAATGACTAAACCAGGCAATAGACAGAACTGGGCTTTGAAGGATGCATAGGAGTTTTCCATGCAGATAGGGGAAGGTCGTTCCAGACAGAAATATTGGTATGAACTGAGGCATGAAAATACATGGTATATTCTTATGCTTCTTTGGAGATTGGCCACAAAAAGCTCTTTTTGTTCAGGTTCTTTTTTTAAGCGTAGGCTCCATGCCCAATGTGGGGCTTGAACTCACAACCCTGAGATCAAGAGTCTCACATTCTGTCGACTGAGCCAGCCAGGTGCCCCACAAAAAGCTATTTTTGATAACAGAAAGACCATCTGGATTTGAAGGACTTGGGTCCTTGGTAAAAAAACAAAAACAAAAATTATAAACTAAATGTGTTTCTGAGTCAAAAGACTCCAGTACAGCTTTCCCCCCTCCTCTACAGTCTTTTAGTGGGATACTGGCCATTCATTGTCATTAGTGATTTGTAGAGCTTTATCAGCATATTTACTAAAGTAGTATTACATGACAGATGTGAATCAAGGGTGTGGTTCTGATGTGCCTTCAGTCTAATAGCTTGCAAATCCAGAACAACAGATTATATTTTGGGTATATAATGGACCACATAGTGAATTTCTGAGCGTGTATGGCAACATTAGTGAGCTGTACATTAGAATCACCTGGGGAACTTTTAAAAATTTCATTCCTTGGCCATACCCCGTCTTGGCCAGTTAGATCAGGAACTCTTGGAGTAGGACCCAGGAATTCATATTGTTTAAAACTTCCCCAGCTGATTCCAGTACATGGCCAAGGCTGAGAACCATTGACTTCAGTGGGGGCACAGAGGAAGGGAGGTAGTTGTTGTAGTTTGGGGTAAGTTGAAGTATAGGGAGGGAATCAAAGGGGACAGTCATTAAGAAAGTAATTGAAGATTAGAGAAAAACATATATGATTTCACTCATGTGTAGAATTTGAGAAACAAAACAAATGAACATGGTGGGGGGAAAAGAGAGGCAAACCAAGGAACAGACTTTTAACCCTAAAGAACACTGATGGTCACCAGATGGGAGGTGGGTGGGGGAAGGGTTACATAGGTGATGGGGATGAAGGAGGGCACTTGTGAGGAGCACTGGGTGTTGTTTGGAAGTGATGGGTCACTAAATTCTGCACCTGAAACTAATACTACACTGTGTGTTAACTAACTGGAATTTAAATGAAAACTTGGGAAAAAAAGAAAGTAAAGAGAATTATTAACAGATTTTCTGAGTGGGAGCGCCTGGGTGGCTCAGTCGGTTAAGCGTCTGACTTCAGCTCAGGTCATGATCTCAACTGTTCGTGAGTTTGAGCCCCATGTCGGGCTCTGTGCTGCCAGCTTGGAGACTTGAGCCTGCTTTGGATTCTGTGTCTCCCTCTCTCTCTGCCTCTCCTCCCTCCCTCCATGCCTCCCTCCCTTTCTCTCTCTCTCTCAAAAATAAACATTAAACAATAAAAAAAATTGTATTAAAAATATTTTCACAGTGGAGGAGAAGGAGTATTTTAGGAAATCAGTTTAGAGACGTATGATTTTTAAATCAGTTGGAACATAAAGGGGTTGGAAATGTTATAGGTGGTGTCGATAAAGGAAGTGTACCTAGTTCTTTGAGGGAGAGTGTCTGAATTCCATGGGGTCTGCTGTACGTATGAATTATCCAGAGATTCCAGCTTTCTAGTCATCTAGAAAGGAAGAACACCTTTTTTTTTTAAGTTTATTTATTTTGAGCGAGAGAGGGAGAGTGCGCATGTGCAAGCATGAGAGCAGGGAGGGGGCAGCGAGAGGGACAGAGAATCCACAGTAGGCTCCACGCTGTCAGCACAGAGCCCAGCGTAGGCTCGACCCCACGAACCACGCGAGATCACAGCCTGAGCCGAGAGCAAGAGTCAGACGGTCAACCGACTGAGCCCCCCCCCCCCCCCGCCCCTCCGAGATGCCCCGGAAAAACACTGTTCTTGAAGTACAGCATTGTGGGTTACAGCCCTAGATTTCCCACTAATTACTTGTGTTCATTTTAGTTCAGTTCAGCAACCGTTTAGGAAGCGCGGAGCACGGTGTTGGGACTCTGGAGATGGATTAGGTGTAGCTCTTGCCATTTAGGATGTGACATTCTAGGGAATTCCTTTGTGTAACCGCAGTTAGGCAGTTTTTCTCTGGGCATTTCTCCATCTGTGAAACGTGGGGACCCGATGAGTTTTTTCCCGAGGTTCCTTTCAGCTTTGACATCTCATTACAGTGATTGCAAATAAAATCTTAGCAAAAATCAGCACCTCTTCACAGCAGTTCTGTGGTTTGCGCTTCCGTAGCAAAGAAAAACCAGGAAAAAGTACAGCTCAGGGTTTAATTCGAAACGCTCCCAGGACCTTACCAGACCCTTTCCCCAGCTTACCTTTCTGTGGGGGTTCTGTTGGGTTTTGACAAGCATACCTGGAAAGGAAGAGGGGAGAGTGGATGTCCCCAGCGGTGGAATTGGCTGCTGGGTTAGAGTCCAGGAAGAGCCTGCTGCTAGAAGCCTGGCAGTTGCAGGGCTGCAGGCCGCTGGGGGAGTGTGTTACCAAAGTATGTTTTTGAGATCTCCCATTGTTCCCAGCGCCTCGCTGAGGACTTCCTGGCTCCATTCGTCCCCAGACGAAGTCTGTAATTGGGAACAAACCGCCAGCCCTTCTTGCCAGCGGCTCTCAGGATAAACTGAGGAGAACTGGGGAGATGTGTCTTCTGAAGATTCTTGGGTACTGCACATATTCGTTGTTTTCTCTGGTAGCTTGTTGGGAGAGTGGAGAGGGGAAAGGGCAGGGGGAGCGGGAGGCAAAAAAGTTTCCCCCGAAAGACAGAAATCAAAAAAAGGAGCCCCGAAGAGCTGTTTGTGTTGAGAACCGGCGCTGGGAGGGGGGAGAGCTGTGGTGGTCGTGCAGGCTGTTCTCAATACTGTACTGCTTCAGGGGACGTGGCACTGATGATTATGGTTAGTTGTTGTTTTTCCCGTGGGATTGGTAGCTTTTCCTGTTGTTGCGAATCTGTTACCGACTGTTAAAGGGTGATTTTCTTTCTTTCTCTTTCTTTCTTTCTTTCTTTCTTTCTTTCTTTCTTTCTTTCTTTCTTTCTTTCTTTCTTCCTTCCTTCCTTCCTTCCTTCCTTCCTTTCTTTCTTTCTTTCTTTCTTTCTTTCTTTCTTTCTTTCTCTCAACATTTTAATTTTAGTTTTTGAGAGACAGAGACAGAGCACTAGTTGGGGAGGGGCAGAGAGAGAGAGAGGGATGCACAGAATCTGAAGCAGGCTTCAGGCTCTGAGCTGTCAACACAGAGCCCGACGTGGGGCTCGAACCCACGAACTGTGAGATCATGACCTGGGCTGAAGTCAGACGCTTAACTGACTGAGCCACCCGGGTGACCCTAAAGGGTGATTTTCTTATGTGAATGTTGCGCTCAAAATATTGGTCCAGTGTAGAGACCGTACCATGATTTCTCTTTAGATATCCTGGATCTTCAGACCTCAGATTACTGTCCAACCATTTCCTTTTCCACTGCCCACTTCCCGTTTCGTTCTGCAGTTCTCGTATGTGCCGCGTGACCCTTCATTCAGAGCCTGCATGCCTAGCACTGTGTTGGCTGTTGAGGGTGTGGAAGGAGGCAGAGAGACGTTCCCTGTCTTTGGGAGCTCAGTATAGAGGGGGAGGTGACTGACATGCCAAGCAGAGGTGTAATGTGGGATGTGCATTGAGAGCGTGAGTGAATGCTGAGATGGGCAGAGGGTACCAAATCCAGCCGGGGCAGGGTGGGTGGCAGGGAACCGGGCCTGGGAGATGTAATAGGAGTGACGTCACTGTGTGTTTAGACAGTAGAAGAAATAGGGAAATACTGGTTTAATGGATAGAACACAGGGTGGGGAGTTAGGACCCTCCCTTAGTGGTCTTTTTATGTGCAAGAGTACAGCAGCTTTTGGGGCGCTTGGGTGGCTCAGTCGGTTGGGCGGTCGACTACAGCTCAGATCATGATCTCACAGTTTGTGAGTTCGAGCGCCGCATCGGGCTCTGTGCTGACAGCTCAGAGCCTGGAGCCTGCTTCTGATTCTGTGTCACCCCCTCTGGGCCCCTTCCCTGCTTGTGCTCTCTCTGTCTCTGTCTCTCTCTCTCTCTCTCTCTCTCAAAAATAATAAACATTAAAAAAAAAATTACAGCAGCTTTCTTTGCTCCCCACTCCTGGCAGTGGATTGTCTATTCCTTTGAAATTATGTGGGTTGGAAAAGAATGGAAAGGAATGGGCCCACCTGCATGGGGGGAGAGGGAGGCATTAGGGATGTGGGTGTTTAAAAGCTCTCGGCATGACTGGCTTTAAGCACAGATGGCTATTTGTGTTGCCATTATTGTAGCTCTTACGCCTGCATTTCCTTTCGCGTGGTGCTCTACAGGGATAATTGTGGGGTCCTAACTTCTGTCTCTTCCTGCTGCCAGCTAAAGTAGATGCTGATGTGTTGTGCATTACAGGGCGGACGACGACTTCTGTGTGGGCTGTCTTCTTAGCGCTGCCTTCAACTTTTGGGGCCCCTGCAGCATAAGGGGAAATTGTGGTTGTTGTTGTTGAAATCCACATTGGTGAACACACGAGTATAACCAGATTTTAGCGAGGAACCGGCTTCTAAATGGAGCTAAAATGAACTTTGGAGAGCGCTTGGATTTTGAAAGTGTTAAATTGCAAGGGTTGGCATATCCAGGGAAAAGGTGATTTGGGAATCTGAGGAACTAGTCCTGTTCTGGGTAAAACTGAGGGGGATGAAAAAGAAAGAGGATGGGTTTGATGGCCGACCTGCCATTTCTGTGTGGCGTGACCTTGTCCAGGCCACCTTTCTCATCAGTGAACTGGAGCTCCTAACGACGGCCACGGAGTTGTTATGACAATGAAACATTTATTATTCCATTTCTGAAGGCCTTTCGCAGGGTTCTTTCCTGGTATTTCTGTCCCAGCAACATAGAATCACTTGCTATTTCTTTCCCCTCTTTGCCTTCGGACGTATCTTTCCTTGTATAGTTTTCACCTGCCTGCTCAGGAAATCTTCCACCAAGTAAAACACACATGAGTACACAAACCTGGCAAATTTGGGTTAATTATGTCTCGTTACTTCGATCTCGGCTGAATGGTGTTCCCCTTTCAAGGAAACTTTCCCCTTCCCGCTCCTATCTGGAAGGTGTTCTTTCGATGATGTTCTGTAACCCTCTTCTTGTTTATGTGTCTCCCTTGCCACATTATGTGTTCTGAAGGCGGTGATTATCATGCCTACTGTTGTGTTACCGCCGTGTAGCCCGTGCCCCCCTCCTTCCCTTCACTTAAATGATGTACGGTCTGAACCTGAGCTACTTGCAAAACTTAGGAGAACACCAGGAGGCACAGTATCCCCTCTGTCCCCAGTTGGTTCATAACTAGAAGAAAACCACTTAATTTACACATAATTGATGGTAAAACCCACTTCCTCTGGGAGTAAATTTGGCTTTCAGAGTCATCGAAGCAGGGAGCCTAGTAAACCTGATTCTTGGTGCTTTGGTAGAGCTTCAGACTTTTGCTGTTTTTCATACATAATAGTTGTTTTTCTGCTTTGAGTAGAAAACCACTAGAAATTAAGAGTATGATTTCTGGCAGTAGTCCAGAGTCAAAACTGGGCCAAACAGTTCTAATCTCACCGCAATCACTACTTGAGAAAAGGACCCCTTTAAACAAAATTTAGACTACCTCTGTGGATGATGCAAACCTAAGGAGAAGAATAGTTTGAGACTCCTCAAATATACTGGGATTACCCACGCCTCGTTTTTTTTTCTTTAGGGCTGTTCAGCCCTTGGAGGAGTGTGTGTGTGTGTGTGTGTGTGTGTGTGTGTGTGTGTGTGTTCATATGTTCATGAGACACAGACCTTTCACTTCCATGACCTAAACGCATCCCATTGTAGCCACTGGTCTATTTGTCCTGTCCGTCGCAAAGTATGACCCTCTAAGGGGTCAGACAGAACTTAGGACAGAGTGAGGGCCAACATTCCCTGCGTAAGAAGGCCAACCGTGGCAACTGTAATCCTTTATTACTTTACAAGGCTGGCTATCTCTGTCAGACCGAATTCCTCGAGGGCAGGGCTGGTCTGATTCTTCTTACATCCTCAGTGGTCAGCACACACGTTGGCCTGTCCCTCTGCAAACAGCGGTCACCCGTTTGGGGAACAAGGCGGCGTGGTGCCGTAGCAGAGTTTGAAGGCCTTCAAGTTTGGCAGACCTCAGGGTGGGGCCAGCACTTGTTAGCTGGAGGACTTGGGGCCAGGTTTTCACTTTTCTGAGCTTCAGGATCAGCTTTTTTGTGAAGGTAAACTCTGTCGTGCCCTGCATACTTCCTGGCATTGGAGGACTATTAATTTTTCATTTATTTTGAAATAACTTCACAATTAGAGAAAAGTTGCCCGAACAACAACTGAAAAAAAACCAAAACCAAAACTCCCCAAAAGAGAAAAACTTTAAAAAGGCCTATATTCTCTTTACTCAGATCTCCCAGTTAGCATTTTATTGCGTTTGCTCCACTGTCCACTCTCTTTGTGTGTGTGTGTTCATGCGTACTATTTACCATTATTTTTTTAGTTTATTTATTTTGGGGAAGAGAGTGAGCGTGAGTGAACATGAGTAAGGGAGGGGCAGAGGGAGGAGAGAGAATCCCAAGCAGGCTCTGTGCTATCAATGTGGAGTCTGATGCGGGGCTCAGTCCCACAAACCGGGAGATCATGACCTGTGCTGAAATCAAGAGCTGGATGCCTACCTGACTGAGCCACCCAAGCACCCCTCTCTGTTATTATTTTTCGAGTTTTGAGAGCAAGCTGTGGATATGATATCCCTTCACTGTGAAACACGCCAGTGCGTATTCCCCCTAGTAAGACTGTCTTCTATAGCCGGGATATGCTCTCCAAATCAGGAAAGTGGTCCTCACCGGACCTCAGGCTCACAGCCTTAGCTGTGACAACTCCTTCCTGGACCAGCCACTTCTGTGATAGTTGCCAAATGGTGATTCTCTGTCTGTATTTATTCGTTGACATTCCACTCTAAAGAAGAATTTTCCCGGGGCACCTGGGTGGCTCAGTTAAGTGTCTGACTTCAGCTCAGGTCATGATCTCGCGGTCCGTGAGTTTGAGCCCCGCGTCAGGCTCTGTGCTGACAGCTCAGAGCCTGAAGCCTGCTTCAGATTCTGTGTCTCCCCCTCTCTCTGCCCCTCCCCTGCTCATGTTCTGTCTCTCTCTGTCTCAAAAATAAATAAAAACATTAAAAAAAATTTTTAAAGAAGAATTTTCCCTTCTCATTTGTTTGTTTATTTCTGTCAGCAGAGACTCATGTATCCTGTTTTGTTCAGTAGGTTGTAATAGGTTGTAATTCTATATTCTGATGCTTCAGCTGTCCTCAGTTTAGCCCGTGGGACCTGCTTTATGCTGGCTCCTTTGTCCTGTTGGCTTGACCCTGTCATGCATGGGACATTTCTTGACACGAGATTTTCCAGGCTTATCTTGTTTTTTTTCCTGCTCTAGCCTTGGAATCAGCCATTTCCAAGGAGCCCTGCTTCTTTTAAATGGAGGATGGTAATTAGAAACCAAAATCTGGGTGCTGAGGTATACACATCGTTGCTGGGGTGTCACTGCCTCTAGGCTCTCTCAGCAGACAGAGTCAGAAAATATATATGTACACTCAGATACCATATATGCATACATCTGTAACTATTTCTCTATTCCTATATGTGTGTGCAGATATATATATATATATGATGTTTGTATGTGTGTGAATATATATGTGTGTATATTATAGATTTTATACTGTAAAATCATGAGTGTTGTCTCATAAAGCCAGAGTTCGTATATTGGTAAGCCCATCTTAAGTCCAGCTAACCTCTTTTCCAGTTTTGCAGCTATATTCTCAAGTAGGGAAAAACTTGGCTCCTCTTATCCTCAGTACATTTACTTATTTCATTTTACTTATCTGCTCAGTGTAACCAGTTTTCCAGCCATGGAGGTTGTCTCTCCCACCTTTGTACCCCACTCCTCATGGCTTGGAATCCTCAGTCACTGGGCCCTCTGACCTGGTTTTTGAGATGGCCTCCCTGCCTCATCATAGTCCTTCAGCTCCCTGAAACACTCTGTGACCGTAGGCTCTGGGCCTGCTGGCCTGTGCCTCTTTATAATTCCTTGTCCCCTGGCCCACCTGCATCTTCAGCTGACTCCTTTATGATGAAAGGAGAAGGCTGTTATTTTTTGAGGGAGACTTACGTTTTTTTGTTTCTTTATCAAAGTATAGTTTACATGCAGTAAAGTTCATCCTTTGAAATACGCATATCTGTGAATTTTGACAAAATTCATGTAACAGTCATGTAACGACTATCACAGTCAAGACACAGAATACTTCGTTACCATAAAGAGTTCCCTTGGGTCCCCATCTAGTCAAGCCTTCTTCCCATCCCCAGCTGCTGGCAGTCACTTATCTGATTTCTATTCCTATGGTGTTTTGCCTTTTCTAAAAGGTCATATAGATGGAATTACTGTGTAGCTTTTTGAGTCTAGCTTCTTCCACTTTGTGTTCTTTTGAGATTCATCCGTCCCATTTTACATATTAGTGATTTGTTCCTTTTTATTATTGGTAGTTCTTTATCGATGCATGTGCCACAATTTATTTTTCCATTCACCAGTTGATGGTCACTGGGTTTTCAGCTTAATTCAATCATGAATAAAGTTCCAATAAATATTTCTGTGTATATGGTTTTTGTGTGGACATTTATCTTCATTTCTTTTGGGTAGATACCTAGGGGCGGGGCTGCTGGTCATATCTTAAGCTTGTTTAAGAAATTTCGGGGCACCGGGGTGGCTCAGTCGGTTAAGCGTCCAACTCTTGATCTCAGCTCAGGTCTTAATCTCAGGTCTTGAGCCAGCATTGGGCTCTGTGCTGGGCATGAAGCCTACTTAAAAAAAGAAAGAAAGAAATGGGAGGAGAGGGAAGAGAAGGGAAGGGAAGGGAAGAGAAGAAACCGCCCAAGTGTTTCCCAAAAGGCTTACCAGTTTTGCATTCCCGGCAGCACCGAATGTATGAGGCAGTTCCGGTTGCTCCACATCCTTTCCACTACCGGGTTTTGTCGATTAAAAAAAAAAAAAAGTCTTGAATGATTCCAATAGGTTTGTAATGGTATCTCTTACCGGTTTTCATGATTATTTCCCTAAATGTTAATGGTGTTGAGCAGCTTTTCATTTGCATATTTGCCATCCATATCTCTTTGATGACGGGTGTGTTAAACCTTTTGCTCATTGTAAAAATCGGGTTATTTGTTGCCCTAATGAGTTTTGAGAGCTCTTTATGTATTCTTGTTACCAGTCCTTTATCAGTTAGGTGTTTGCAAATATCTTTTCCCATTTCTGTAATTTTACATTGCAAATATAGCTTCTTTAGTGTGTAGAAAGGTTGGCCTGGATTCTTCAGGGTTTTCCATATAGCCTTAATGCTGTGAATACCAGGAGAAATCTTTGTAAGAGGACGGATGTAGGCTTGAGGGGGGAGGTGGAGATCCCGGAGGATCCGGTGGCATTAACTGCCTCCTCCCAGTGACTTACTGAGGGTACTTGTTGAGGAAAGAAAGGAAGGACAGACTGAAAAATAAGAGGGGTGATAGTAGTGGCCAGGGCCTTTGGTGAGAGAATGGCTGCTAGAATTGTCCAAGCTAGAAAGACAAGGAGGACGAGAGGAGCCAGGGGGCTTTGGCATGGATTGTGTTGAAACTGTTGAACCTAGGGGCACCCGGGTGGCTCTGTTGGTAGAGCATCTACCTCTTGATATCGGCTCTTGTGGATCTCGAGGTTGTATTATAGAGCCATGTGCGTTGGGCTCTGCACTGAGCACGGAGCCTGCTTGGGATTCTCTCCCCTTCTTTCTCTGTCCTTTCCCTTCTTGTGTGCATGCTATAAATGAATGAATGAATGAATAAATAGAAGGAGAGAGGGGGAAGGAAGGAAGGAAAGAAAGAAAGGAAGGAAGAGTTGAACCTAGGTAAAGTCAAATGGGGAGCTTCACTGGGCAGGGAAGAGAGAGGCTCAGCAAGGGAATGTGGCTTTCTGAAGATTATGGGGACTGTGAAGTGGCAGAGCTGGGACTTAAATTAAGATTTTTAAGAACAGTTGTGAAGGAGGGCCTCAGCGCCTAAGAAACTAGAGTTCAGACCAGGCTGGGGTGACAGGGTTTTGTCATTATGTGTGTCTTCTACATAATTTATAATCATTCTTCCTGGGGCGCCTGGGTGGCTCAGTCGGTTAAGCGTCCGACTTCAGCTTAGGTCATGATCTCGCGGTCTGTGAGTTCGAGCCCCGCGTCGGGCTCTGGGCTGATGGCTCAGAGCCTGGAGCCTGTTTCCGATTCCGTGTCTCCCTCTCTCTCTGACCTTCCCCCGTTCATGCTCTGTCTCTCTCTGTCTCAAAAATAAATGAACGTTAAAAAAAAAAAATCATTCGTCCTGTGTGGTCTCAATATTTAGTATAATATAGCAAAACTGGGTTTACAGCAGAATTGGTGGTTAGATTGGTAAGAAAGAGTTTGACTATACCTCCAATTCGAATGTATTTTGAGTTAAACAGAAAACACTAGAAATCAAATAGGAATGCATTTTTTGGCACAAGAATGTTTGGTTCTGACACCAAAGGGGAAAGGATACTAAGGAGAGTAAGAGATCATAGATCTGGCTTTTGCTGTTATAATTCGCTATGAAAATACTAACTCTCAAGGTTAAGAATTACTGGAATTGGAATTGCCTTTGTATAATAACACTTTTTTAATGTTTATTTATTATTATTGAGAGACAGAGCATGAGCAGGGGAGGGGCAGAGAGGGGTGGAGACACAGAATCTGAAGCAGGCTCCAGGCTCTGAGCTGTCAGCACAGAGCCCGAAGCGGAGCTGGAAATCACGAACCGAACCGTGAGGCCGTGACCTGATCCGAAGTTGGACGCTCAACCGACTGAGCCACCCAGGTGCCCTGGAATTGCCTTTGGATTAAAAGAGAATGATGAAAGGAAATCTCTGGAAAAACGTGATAAACATAGTTATTTTTATTGGATACCTAGTCTGATTCAGGCACTGTGCTGGGCTCCTTGGCATTACATTTTCCTGATCCTTCCATAACCTTGCAAGAGTGTTTGGTGATACTACATTCCTGTTTTATTGAGAGTCCGAGAAATTAAATAACATGTCCAGAGTCATAACTAGTTAAGTGATTGAGCTGGGATTCATCTCTAGGCCTGGGTGGCACCAAAGCTTGGTCTGTTCTCACTGCCCTGGGACTAATCATGGTGCCCTCTGTAGACCAGCATTCTCCCACGTGGTTTCTTACCAGTTCACTCATTACAAGAGAGGTATAGAAGTTGCTTGTGAGCGTTGAGAAACTTTGTAGCAATTTGATAGAGAAATTTTATGAGTATCGAACCTAATAATAACAAGTTTGGGCTTGTATTTTGTATGTCTTTGTTTCTTAAAATTTCCTTTTTTTTTTTTTTTTTTTTTTACCCCTAGTGATTCTTTTTCTTGCATTTTACAAAAGTACCATTCCATGATGAATTGGAAGCTTAAGAAGAACAGAATTGCTGCAGGTTGTTAGAGAAGCCCTCCCCGTCCCACGCTTTCTCTGGTTTTGAAATCCTTGAATCAGCGTGCAGTTTGCTGGAGCATTTCGGCTGACTCAGAGTTCCGAATGACAGGGGGGACTGGGTCAGAGAAAGGGAATAAGGCAGTAGGGAAAGGCGAGGATCTAGGGAAGGAATCTTCGGGAGAAGTCTCCAAACTTTGCCCTCCAGTGGCAGCTGTAAGGGTGAGTCCGGGTTCTCTCCTAAAATGAGGAGGCGTCCCGTGCCTCCTTTGGTCAAATGTAGTGTCCGGATTGTGGTCGTCTTTCTGTTGAGTCCTGACTTGCTTTTCGTTACGCCCCGCGGCGATGGCTGGTGTTGTAGAGGGGGACAAATACGGGAAAAGGAATTGATACGAGTAAAGTTAACTGGAGGTAGAAATTCCAAAAATACTCCTTTTCTCTGCTCACAACCACACACACAGGAACACGTACCTTGAAGCATTTTCCCTTTAAGGAAAAGCCTGCAGTTCTTTGGCAGGGCCAGGAGTTTTGATTGGCCCCCTCCACTGCTGTTTGCCGTGAAGAATCCTGCCCGGTCCAGTTGTGTTTAGAGCTGGTCTGCGAGCCAGCCGAGCTGCCAAGTTCTCTGGGCCGAATTTGAAATGTATTAGTGTTCAGGGAGCGGGCTGGGTGCCTCTGATGCGCCTCCTACAGTTCAGCTTGGTTGTTTCTGGAACCCCATGTGGGAGGCTCTTACTTCTCTCTGAATGCCTTTGAAGTCTTGCCAGTTTAGGGAGGGGGGAGGTGTAACTCAGTGAAGGGGCATGTTTTTAGGGAGCTTCCCCACATGGGACACGCTATGCAGTGGTGCGGGAGAAGCGCTAACCCGGATGGGAGACTAGGCAGAGCCGGCTCAGTTTTATAGGATTATTTGTCTCTCCACTTCTAACATGTGAAATGACACAACAGGCCCTCTAAGAACCAGACCCCTGCTTGACCAGTTTTAGTTATGGAGGAAACCCGACCTGAGATAAAGGCAGCTACCCCACGGTGTGCGCCTCTTGCCAGAAACCTTACATGTGCCTGGAGCGAATTCCTGCCCTTCTGGTTGTGGCTGCGGGCGTGGCCCAAGGCAAGGCTGGGGACAGGCAACAGTTCTAGTCGCAAACCTTTTACTTGCTCAGCTGGTTCTTAATCCCTGCAACCCAGCCTCGGGTCAAGAATTTGTTCCATAGGTACAGCCAGTTGTGGTGGCTTGCAGAGCTCCTGTGCCGGGGACAGCCTAGGCTGGGGGTGATTTGCGTAGATCTGCTTCTCGAAGCTCTGTAGATGTAAACTTACTTAACATTTATGGAGCCCTGTGATAAATTCAGGTGGTTTACAATGCCAGCCTTCAAATTTGAACTGCTCTGTGTCTCTCCAATAGATGAGACATTTCCTGAGGATAGGGTACTTTCTGATCCTTCCTTCCTTCCTTCCTTCCTTCCTTCCTTCCTTCCTTCCTTCCTTCCTTCCTTCCTTTTCTTTCAGTTCCCCAGAGAATCTAGCCTTCTTGGTAGATTCAATAAATATTGGTTGACATCAGTTAAATAAAGAAGACGCTTCTGAGCGCAAAGAACAGAGTTGTATTTCGGTGGTTTATTTGTGAATTGAACTCTCCCGGTCTCTGTGCCATATGTCTCTGATATCAGGTTGCCGGGCCCAGATGACCAGCCTGGTACTTGCCTTTGCCGTTTTACCCCCTGCTGTGGTTATGATGTCGCCAGGCAATAGGAGCACAGGGAATGTGGCTTATAGAAGTGTGCTAGCTGGCAGGCTCTGCCCATTCTCCATGGGCCATCACACACCCAACACCTTTCTGTATGGTCTTTGCGGGCAATAAGAAAATTGCCTTCAAGTGCTGACTCCTAGGTGAAGCCGATGGCTAGTTGTGGACGGAGGCTTATTTTTGTTAGGTGTGTGGAATTGGAGGGGGTAGTGGTGCTGGGAGTAATCTTACTGAGTCTGCCATTACCCCCCCGCCCCCATGTTTTGCCAGTGAAAAACAGAGACCCAGAAAGGTTACATGATTTATTCCTAGCCACGTGGCTACTTCATGGCCATCAAGACTGTTCTCTTGGTCTCCCAGATCTTAGCTCTAGGCATTTACCACACTACTGGAGAAGTCTTAAGTCTTGGTTTTTGTAGAAAGCTTCGGTGAAAATCAGATTCCTGCAGAAGCAAATATTGGCAATTTAACTTAGGAATGTGAGTAGGAAAACGTTGTCCCTTTTGAATCCTAGGAGAATTATCCCAGAGTTTGTCTTTCTATGCTTTGCATGATGTAGAAGACAGAACAGAACGAAAAAGTTTCATAAAGGATCCGCTTCGTTCAATGCAGAAAAAAGTAGGCCACTTTGAATTCCTAAAAATAACATTAAAAAAAAAAAATCCCAGAATTGTGTAAAGAGGTATTTCAGTTGCACGAACGCTGTAATTTTCTGGGGGTTCCTGGGCCCGGGGAGGATGTTAGCTCCCTGAATGCTTTATGACTCTTTTGTTTGAGGGGACCTCCGAATTGGAGATGGAGAAATGTGCTCCAAAGGGTGATTTGGGGGGAAGGGATGAGAAAGTTGCGGGCGGGAAAAGCTCAGCTCAGTGGTTTTAGGGAGTTTTCATTTCATTTTATGTTTTTAAAGGCAAGGCCTGCTAGGAGCTTGGTCCTAACTGATTCCAGATGGGCCTGCTACAGTACAAAGGTTTTCAGTGTGTTTGGGATGGGGCAGACCAAGAGGGCCCCCCGAGCGCTTCCTGTGCAGCCCTGCGATTGTACTCACCTAATCAGAAACAGCCCTGCCTGCTGGAGCTCGGGGACAGCCATCTTGGCTTCTCTTTGTGCCCCGTTGTGCGAGCTGCCCTTTCCTCCTGTTTGGTGCACCTCCGCATTCTCTTCTCCTTTCCTCTCTGATCTCTTCTCCATTTGTTCACAGGGAGCCGTGTGTGTGTGTGTGTGTGTGTGTGTGTGTGTGTGTGTGCGTGTGCGCGCGCGCCTGTGTTTCGTTCCTCCCTATTCCTTGTGGGATAAGAGCTGGGAGGAGGGGAGAGGAGAAAAGGAGGGGGGAGGAAGGAGGAGGGTAGAAGGGCCAAATTAAAGGCAGATGCTGAAAGACATTCTTCCTGGACCCGGGACGTATTTGCGGGAAATGGGTATTGGGAATATGAGAATGTGAAGCAGATTTGGAAGACCAAGCCACTATTCACTGATTCATTGATTCATTCATTCGTTCATTTTCTCCCCCCCTCTTTCCTCACAATCCTGCATTCTTTCCAAAAGGTTCAGAACACTGCAGGTAGATGGTTTGTTCACATTATAAACTGAGTTATCACTGGCCCTTTCTGGTTAAAGGGCGGGTTTGGCAGTGATTTTCAACCCAGTAGGAATAGAAAGGTGTTTTGCACTCTGAGCCCAGCCTTGTTGCCAAGGGAGCATGCCTTCTGTGCCCTGATGGCTGTTGAATTTGGCCAGCTTCTTAACTGTTGCAGGTGCTCTGCTGAGTGTAAGAAAGGATTTTCGGTGACGTTCTGCTGCAGGGACAATGAATTGTTCTTACAGGCTTTCCAGACTCCACCAGGGATATATTTTATACCTAAATTTGATCTTCTGTTTTGGCACAGATGCCTCTTAGACTGAGGGTATGCTTGGTGTTTGAATCTCAGTCTTTTCGATCTAGCTGATGGTTGCAGAATGTGGTCCCAGGGTTTTGTCTGGGTCCCTGTAGTTTTATTCTGATCCATTTGGCTATTGTATTCATGTGGTTGCATAAATGCGAATTTATTCAGATAGAATATGGACAAATACTATGTAGGCATAAAGTTCCCAGCCACATAGGTTTGTTTTGCTGACCTGTCTGTACTTTTCAGTGTCCCCTTTGCCCTCGTGTAAGTATGGTGATCGCACTTTTCCCGCCGAAACAAATGTGTGGAATATATTGTCCAATGAAAAATTTTTATGCTGTTTCTAGTCTTTTTTTTTTTAATGTTTATTTAGTTTTGAGACAGAGAGAGAGAGAGAGAGAGAGAGAGAGCGCGCGAGCGAGTGGGGGAAGGGCAGAGAGCGAGGGAGACACAGAATCTGAAGCCGGCTCCAGGCTCCGAGCCATCAGCACAGAGCCCAGTGCGGGGCTCAAACCCATGACCTGGGAGATCATGACCTGAGCCGAAGTCAGATGCTTAACCGAGTGAGCCGCCCAGGCGCCTCTTTATGCTGTTTCTAGATAGTGAGGTTGTCTGGGAGATACAGTTTGGAAATGGAAATAATATGAATTTCTGGGATAATCTGATGTTAGTGGGAATAATGGATGAGTGTTTAAAGTTGGGATTTAAAAAAAATTTTTTTTTCGAAGTTTATTTATTTTTGAGAGAGAGAGACAGAGTGTGAGCAGGGGAGGGGCGAGAGAGAGAGGGAGACACAAAATCTGAAGCCGGCTCCAGGCTCCGTGCTGTCAGCACAGAGCCTGATACGGGGCCTGAACCCATGAACTAACTGTGAGGTCATGACCTGAGCCAAAGTCGGACGCTTAACCGACTGAGCCACCCAGGAGCCCCTAAAATTGGGATTTCTTAAGCTAGGTCACACAGTTAACCCTTCTTATGAGTGAGCCTTAGCAATATGACATTGAAGCTAATAGAGAATGACCTGATGTTTTTAACCATCAGCTGCTTGTAATAATGTTCTCAATTAACCAGTAGTGTCTTCCTTCTTCACTTTATTTTTTAAAATCCCCCTTTAGGCAGGAAGGGAAGGCAGCTAAGGTGTGTTTGTTTGTCTTTTGAGTGGCTATTATTTGCCAAGTATCAGACTCCTCCATTACCTCCCTTAATTTGTGGTGTGGTGGCCTTAATCTGGTTTGCAGAGGAGGAAACTGCACTGGCCCAGTGTCACACAGCCAGTGTCATAGACGGCTTCAACCCATTATATTCTGGATCCAAAGGTGGTACATGTGCTCTCACACTCTGAGTTCCATAGAAGTCCTAACTAAACTCTTCTCCGAAAAAGAATTTCTTTTCTAAGGGGAATGTAGTGGTTAAGCTTTTGTAAAGATCATGTAAAACTTACTGTCAACTTCCCTTTTTAGGCGTGCTGATTTTCTCCTCAGACATATAAAAGCTGATACCGGAGAGAGGAAGGAGGTGAACCATTTAATTATAATGCCTGTTTATAGAGAGGCTTTGAGCCTCCAAAAGTTGCTTTCTTTAAAATGGAAATTTTTATTGGGATAATTATAGATTCCCATGCAGTTGTACAAGAGCCACTTGTGAAATGGTGGAAAGGCAGAGGTTCTGATTTGGATGCCTTCGCTCATCCTCAAAGGCAGGGTGGAAGGAGAGGACAGGAGGCCCTCTAGAGACCTCCGCTCCACCTTAGCAGCTCCTTGCTGTCTTTGGGAGGCACTTTTGCTGTCAGCCCTGTACTGAGAGAGGCCCTCAGTTGTAGTTTCTAGTTCAGGGAGGCCATACCATGAACTCTTGATTTGCTTGAGCCGAGGCAGCATTCAGAATGCAGGGATAGATTGGAGGTAGAGGCGGCCTTAGAAATTGGAAGAGTGAGTTGGAATTGCTAGAGGTGAATCAGCCAGACAGACATCTTTGGTTGGGATCACCAGGAAGACTCCTTTCGTTGTTTTTGCAGTGGTTAGAAGTCATCATCTGAAGGAGGCCTTCTTTAACCTAAAGTACATTCACCCAATTTTCTTTGACATTTACCATGATTTAGAACTACTTTTTTACGTGGTATAATGTTTTTGTCTGCTATTTGACTAAACTTCACGAGGGTAGGGACTGTGTCGGTCTTCCACACTGTATACGTGGTCCCTAGATTATGGGACCATAGTTAAATATACAGAACATAAAAGTTGGTTGAATGAATGAATACCATGGGAAATTGTGGTTCTTGTTAAAGAGCTTAGTTCTTGGCTGGTCAAGCCTTTGCCTATTATTTTGGGTCAGAGGAATGACTGAAAATTTTCTGGATAAAAGAATTTTAATCTCATAGATTTTTTTTTTTTATCTTGTAAACAAGGTAGTAAACTATTTTAACTTGAGGTCATCCCTTAAGTTCGGCTGATGGATTTTGCATTATTTCAGAAAGTATGCTTAAGGCCTAGAAGCCCAGCCTGTGAAGCATCTGGTCTACTTTGACCTCTAAAATGAGCAGACTTGTTCTTTTCCCTCCTGCTCTACATGTTTAGAAGAGTAGCACAATTCTATTTTGAGGCTCGTTACAAAATAGAATAAAGAAAACTCGATGACTCTGGTTTAAAAACTCTCTGCTCATCTGAATTGGTTTAATGACTATTCTTTACTTTAACCCCTTCAAGTTCTCATCCCAGAATCGACCTTCCTAAATTTACCTCTCATAAAGGGGTCATGTATATTTGATTCCTAACTCACTGAGACTCTTTTTATTCTACTTCTTTTTGTTTAAAAAGAAATTTTTTTTTAATGTTTGTTTATTCGTTGAAAGACAGAGACAGAGCACAAGCGGGGGAGGGGACAGAGAGAGGAGTCACAGAATCCGAAGCAGGCTCCAGGCTCCGAGCTGTCCCGCACAGAGCCCAGCGCGGGGCTCAAACTCATAAACCGCGAGGTCATGACCTGAGCCCAGGTCAGACACTTAACCGTCTGAGCCACCCAGGTGCCCCTCTTTTTGTTTTTTAAAGGTAACCTTTCTCTCCAAGAGCAGGAAGAAAAGGATAAGTAATTATGCGTAAGAAATTTGGAAAACATTGAGGGAAAAAAATTATGTTTGGGTGGGTGTGTGAGAATTTGTGTGTATACATATGTATTTTTTTCCTTCTCTGCTCCACTCTTCTCTAGCTAGGATGAGATTTTTTTTATTTCAGGAAAAATTGCATAATTTCCAGACTCAGCTGTCTCTTTTAGGTAGTTAGGCTATAAAATACTGAATTCGTAGCTGTTGTCTTATTAAGATCTTAGGTGTACTCTTAGGAAAATTGGTAAATGATGTGGTTTTTAGGTGTGTGTATTGAAGAAGCAGTAGCAGTAATAATGTAATGCCTTTGTCCTGCTGTTCCTTATTGAAATAGAAATTTGCTTGGAGAGCTCAGGATGGTGGAAGATGATTTATTATTTTTGAGCTCTGATGTCAAAATCCTCCCAGCTTATATTTGAGTGTCATTCACTTAGGACAGGGATCTCACATACCATTTTTATCTCCTATAGCACCTGACTCAGTCCTGGGCAGTAGGAGGGCTTAATGAATTTAATGTAGTGTGATCTTGCTTAATTCATAGATTGTTTGAGTTGGTTGATCTGTTTGGTGAAAGAAAACCTCCCTTGTTTATATACATGTACATGATGTGCCTGGGAATTTCAAAAAATACACATTTCAGATACTACTTTATTAATAGTTTCTAGAGGAAAACTGCGAGAATATATCTTCATGATATTCTGTACTTGAACCAGGACATAAATACTGTCTATAAAGGGAAAAAGTGATAGCTTGTCTACATTAAAGTTAGGAATACGTATTCATTAAAAGACACCATTAAGAAAGTAAAAAGGCAAACCTCAGAATTCAGGAAAAGATATTTGCAATATAGGTATCTGGCCGGTATCCAGAATATATAAATAACTCCTACAAATCAATATATAAAAGAAATCTTATCAGTCAGGCTTAGAACAACCCAGTAAAAAAAAATGCGCAGAAGATTTGAATAGGTACTTCATGAAAGATCATATCCAAGTGCCCAAAAAGTAGTCAGTATTATTAATCATCAGAGTAAAGCAAATAACCACAGTGTGATGCTACTATACTAACTCCAGAACGGTTAAAATGAAAAACGCGGACATCTCCAAGCGTTAGTGAGGTTGTTCAGCATTAGGAACATTCATGTTCTGCTAGTGGGAATGTAAATTGGTACAACTTTGGAGAACTGGCATTTGCCGATATGTGCCAAAGCTGAACCAGTAGCTGGCAATTCCACTCGTTTTATACCCAACAGAAATGCGTACAAATGTGCACCAAAAGACATGTACAAGAATATACAGAGCAGCTTTTTTAGTAATAGCCTCAGGCTGGAAATAACACAAGTGCCTTTCAATATTACTGAAATGTTTTTCAATAAATGATGATACATTTATGCAATGGAGAGCTTTACAGTGATGACAATGGATGGAACCATTGCTATACTCGACAGATGGATCAGTTTCACAAATATAATGTGGGCTGAAAGAAGCCAGCACAAGAGAGTATATGACGTGTGATTGACTCCATTTATACAAAGTTCAGAAAGAGGCAGAGTAAATCTCTGGTGTTAATTACAGTCATTGTTGTGGGCTGATGGGAGTGACTTCACAAATGCGTGAGAGGGGCTTCTAGAGTGGTGGTAGTTTGTTGCCTAGATGCTGGTTACCTGGGTGGGTTCTCTTTGAGGAAATTCACGGCCCATTAGCCATTTCTGTGTATGTATAGTCACTTCACTAAAAGGTTTGCTTAAACATTAGATTCGACTTTTGTTCAGGGATTGCTGCAGCTGGTAGATAGCTTTTCCCTCATATGCATGCGAATCCTTTGCCCGTCAAAGCTGGTAGAATGTGGGTGTGCACCTACATTTAGGCGTTTCATGTTAGGGCTGCTGTGTGGGCCATGAAAATTCTTTTGTTCATCTCAGCTTGCTTGTCCCATATTCACAGTAAGTTTCAGACATCAGTGGGAAAGGGAAATTGGTGAATACACTGCACTGATGAGTTCTCAAACCAGTTCTCTGAGACGAATAAGGAAACTGCTTCATAGGGAAGCAAATTTGGATTTTGCTCTGTAGACAGAAGAACCTCTCTATTAAGGTTTCTCAGCCACTACAAGTGTCATTTTCAGAAGAATGCACCTCATTTGGACCTTTTTTTTTTTTATAATTGAGATATAGTTGATGTATAATATTAGCTTCAAGTGGACAGCCTAATGATTCAGTACCTGTGTATATTGTGAAATGGCCACCGCAGTAAGTCTATTTAACATCCATGACCACATATAGTTATGCCTTTTTTTTTCTTATGAGTGAGAACTTTTTTTTTAAGTTTATGTGTTTATTTTTAGAGAGAAAGAGAGAGAGTGGGAGGGGCAGAGAAAGAGGGAGAGAGAATCCCACGCAGGCTCTGCAATATCAGTGCAGAGCCCAGTGTGGGGCTTGAACTCATGAACCGTGAGATCATGACCTGAGCCGAAATCAGGGGTCTGATGCTTAACCAACTGAGCCACCCAAACAACCCCCCTCTCCCTACCCTTTTTTGAAAATTTATTTATGTGATGAGTGAGAAATTTTTAATGTTCATTTATTTTTGAGACAATGCGAGAGACAGAGTGCAAGCAGCGGAGGGCAGACAGAGGGAGACACAGAATCTGAAGCGGGCTCCATGCTCTGAGCTGTCAGCCCAGAGCCTGACGTGGGGCTCGAACTCACGAACTGTGAGTACATGACCTGAGCTGAAGTCGGACGCTCAACCGACTGAGCCACTCAGGTGCCCCGAGTGAGAACTTTTAAGATCTGTTCTCTTAGTGGGATACCAGGCTGGCTCAGTTGGTGGAGCCTGTGACTCTTGGTCTCGGGGTCATGAATTTGAGCCCCACATTGGGTATGGTTTACTTAAATAAACTTAAAAACAAACAGATCTACTCTCAGCAACTTTCAGATATACAGTACAGTATTAACTATTTTCCCTATGCCGTATATTACATTCTAATGCGTTATTTATTTTATAACTGGAAGTTTGTGCCTTTTAACCACCATCACCCATTTTGCCCACTCCCCATACCCCACTTCTGGCAACCAGTCTGTTCTCTGTATGTAACAGTTTGCTTCTCCTCCACCCCACTTCTGATTTCACATGTAAGTGAGATTATATGTAATTTGTCTTTCTCTGTCCAACTTATTTCACTTAGCTTAATGCCCTCAAGGTCCATTCATGTTGTCACAAACAGCAGGATTTCCTTCTTTTTATGACTGAATAATATTCCATTGTATATATACACACTTTCTTTGTCCATTCATCTGTCAGTAGGTACTTAGATTATATCTTTGTCTTGGCTATTATAAATAATGCTGCAGTGAACATGGGCTTCATGGGCTTATTTTTATTAAAAATTTTTTTAAACACTTATTCATTTTTGAGAGACAGAGTCCGAGTGTGAGTAGGGGAGGGGCAGAGAGAGAGGGAGACCCAGAATCCGAAGCAGGCTCCAGGCTCCGAGCTTTCAGCACAGAGCCCGACTCGGGGCTCGAACTCACAAACTGTGAGATCATGACCTGAGCCGAAGTCAGACGGACGTTTACCGACTGAGCCACCCAGGCGCCCCTGCAGATATCTTTTTGAATCAGTGTGTTTGTTTTCTTTGCATAAATACCCAGAGTGGAATTCCTGGATCATATGGTGGTTTGATTTTTAATTTTTTGAGGAACCTCCATACTGTTTTCCATAGTGGGTGAACCAATTCAGATTCCTGCCAACAGTGCGTGAGGGTTCCCTTTTCTCATCATCCTTACCAACCCTTGTTATCTTTTTGATAATAGTCATTCTAGCAGATGTGAGGTGATATATCCTTGTGGTTTTGACTTGCATTTCCCTGATGGTTAGCAATATTGAGCACATTTTTATGTATCTGTTGGCCATCTGTATGTCTTTGAAAAAAATGTCTGTTTACATCCTCTGCATATTTTATAATTGGATTGTTTGTTTGGTTATTGAGTTGTATGAGTTCTTTATATATTTTGCATTAACCCCTCATCAGATATACAATTTGTAAATATTTTCTCCCATTCTGTAGGTTGCCTTTTCATTTTGTTGATGATTTTCTTTGCTGTGCAGACGCTTTAAAATTTTTTTTAAAAACTGTTTATTTTTGGGAGAGCACAAGGGAGGGGGGACAGAGAGAGGGGGACAGAGGATCCGAAGCAGACTCTGTGCTGACAGGCTGACAGCAGCGAGCCCAGCGAGCCCGATGTGGGGCTCAAACTCACAAAACATGAGATCGTGATCTGAGCTGAAGTCGGATGCTCAACTTAATGAGGCACCAAGGTGCCCTGCTGTGCAGAAGCTTTTTATTGACCCTTATTTTTATCATGGAAACTATAAGGAGAAGAGCTCTCCACATGGTATGAAACCAACCCCCTGCCCCCCCTCCCCACCACTGCAACCCCCATGGAAGTCTAACTCAAAGTAAGTGTTTTAGGAAAATCTAACCTGGATGAGGTAGAAAATCTAAAAGATGTTGCCTTGCCTTCTCTCAGCCGGCCATATCTCTCAATTCTCAACCTGGCCTTAGCAAAATACTTGAAAGTTCTCCTAAGTTTGCTTTGTTGTCTCATGACCATACCTTTGTAAATCTCTTCTCTCTCTTCCTGGAAGGCCCTGACCTGCCTCATTTACCTCAGCGAACTCCTGGGGCTCGTTCTTTATGGCACCTTCTAGAGTTAGCCATTTCGTCTCGTGGACTCTTAACTGTACCCGTATACACCTCTGCTGTGTCACATAATACACTTAACTCTGTTTATTTGTCCTCCAATGCTAGCCTTTTGAGCTGGCATGTGGTAGGTACACAGTAAATATTGAAAGAAAAGATGAACAATTGGGCATGTGTTCTGAAAGACAATCGCTACTTTCTAAAGAATAAAAGCCAGTTATAATATTTGACATCAGTAGATATATCCTTACAATTTTTTTTCAGGAGTGATACTTTGCATTAATTTCTCAGTAAAACCCGGGGTGTATATTTACAACAGGGTGCATATTATGGTAAGAGGAGAGAGATGCTAACTGGTTCACATGCGTACCAGACACATGACCTTGGCCTCTTTAGCGTGGTTCTCTAATCAGCTGATTTAATTTTAGTGGAATCCCTGGAGAAATACTTTGAAATGCTCTGGTTCTATATGCAGAATTTAGAAATCATAAATCTAATGTATAGATCCTGACTGCATTAGGGTTTATGGATTAAAAACCAGCAGATGAGACTGTGGGCATTAGGACATTATGGCTGGACCAGTGTAGGCATTAGAAGAGTGATGATTTTGTTCATCTCAAATATTATAAAATTAAATTCTATAATATGTTATCTGAAGTTTTGTCATTTCAGCATGTAATTTCTCAAGCCAATTTTAATTTAAAAAGATCTGAGTAGAATCGTTGCCATTTAAGTTTAGAATCATAGGATTAGAATAATAAATTAATAAGTATTGAGCGCCTGCTTAGGGTTTAATACTGTCAGAAATATGTGAAAAGTATAATTTTGCTCTTGATGTCGAGCAATATACTGATGATACGTTTTATTGATGACATCAGAAACCACAGATACGAAATGATTTTTAAATGTTCCTTTCCAGCCTCAACTGTCTATAAATAGGAGGCCAAGTAGAAAAAGCACAGGCTTTGGAGTCCAACAGATCTAGGTTAAAATCTTGGCTTTTTAAAACATTAAATAATGAGTTATATAATCTTGGTCACGCTGACATCTCCGGAACTCTAGTTTCCTCATTTGCAAAGTGAGATAAGAAGGTATACCACTTGCAGATTTTCGGTTTTGAGAATGAATGACAACCCCTATAAAACTTCCTGGGCACGTCGTAAGGGCACCTAACGCCAGTATGAACGAAACGAGCAGGTAAATAAATAGAGCTGTGTTCGCCGCAGTGGCCCACTTAGCCCGGACCCTTGTGGGTGGCTTTCCTGATGATAACTTAACATAAACCAAGCCCAGTAATTGATTGGATGGGCATCTTGGAAACTGTGCTGCACTCTTCCCGTTGTAGCGTAAGGTGACTGACCTTCTGTTTGATTTGAAGAGTGTTAAAAAGGTCTTTTAGAAGAGTGCTCATCGTAGCTCCTGGAGCCATCTGACCCCAGGAAGGTGTATAAGGAAGGGTTTCACCCACGGGTGGCTCGTTAGGAGTCCGTAAGAGGTGAGCTAGGAGAGCACGTAGCTCCAGGATGGGCTAATGCGGCTGAGTTCCTTCTCCTCTCCTTCCGCCAGAATGTGGCTTTCAGTTTGTTAGCAAATACTGCATCCTTTTCCACAACAGTTGTAAAGCCTATTCTGGATGCCTGTGCGTTAACTAGTGGGCATTTGGGACTTTGACTTGACTAAATGTTCCAAATTGTTTAAATTCTGTTTAGGGTCAGTGACTACTTCTTTTACGAAATCATTTTCCTTTCATGTCTGTTTTTTTGGCTGCAGAATTGGTGTCCTGGAGCTGAGTCTTTGCCCCGCAAACCGAAAATATAATTTTCCCGGGTGTGTCTTATTTTAATCGACTCCCTTTCATACTACAGGGCTCTGACCTGCTTGGAGCCTTTCCTACTTGGTTACAATTGATGCTTTGTCCTTTGGAGTCATATAGGACGTAGCCACTGGGTTGATTCCGTGTTGAGCTGTCAAATGTGGCTCCGAAAAAAGATTACTTTCCTAGAATGGGCAGGGGGCAGCTGAGCTGGAAAATGGGGCCCTGGCTCGTATATGTAGTTGTCATTTAGGGAGAATGAGCAGCGGTTTCAAAATGAGACTTAGGGACTAAGCAGAGAAAAAGTAAGGGTAGCTCCCGGTGAGCACTAGTCAGAATTGGCTGGCGTGTGAGGGGAGCATAGCTGGACTTTACCAGAAGTAGACGCTGTTTGGGGAACTCTCTGTGGCTCAAGAAATGATGCGTATTTTGTGGCATATCTGTGCTTCTGGAAGGACAGTTTGCTAGAAGTTCGTGTTCTTCCTCTGGGGCTTATTAATTTCTGTTAATATCCACAGGAATTTCACTGCTAATGATGTCGGCTTACTCTCTATTTATTCAGTCTCTCTTCGGCCGAGGGACTTCCAACTACTTTACATTAATTTTGTCAGTAATTCTTATAACCTCCCTGTGTGGGAGCTGCTTGTAGATGAGGGATGTGAGAACTGGCTCCAGTTTACCTAGCAGGTCAGTCCCTGGGATGGAAAATTGGACCCAGGATTTGTGGTTCCAGGCTTAGCGTGTTTCCTCCGGGGGAGGAAATAATACTGAGCAAACAGCAAGAGAATCTGGTTGTACGAGTTGAGAGATTTCTGCCTTTACGCACGGGGTTCCCAGTCCGTGGCTCGGGACGGAAGCAGGCAGCAGTCTGATGCCCGGTACATGAAATGTCCCAACTGTTTTTTTGACTGGTGCATACTTTTATTTTTGTTCTCTTTTTTCCCCCTCTCCTGGGAGGAGAGGCGGGTGTGAGAATTTTCTGTGTACCAACCTTAGGTGCGGGGGCAGTCTGGCTGTTTGAATGCTCAGCAGGAATTGCCATTTGCTTTTGGGTTGGGGGCCAGGAGGTCAAGCAGCCGCTTTAGGGTGGGGTTGACAGGCGAGTGGACTGTAGGAAGAAGGACGTTTCTCTGTATTCTCTTAGTCATAGGACTCTGAATCCCAAGTAGCTAAATTTAGCTCAGGTTCCTGTTGAAAGCATCATTTTGGAGGGGGGGGGGGGGCGGGCGGTGGGGGGAAAACGGAAAACCTTTTTGTGTATCCTGCTCCATGAAGCCAATAGGGAAGCAGGAGGAGGTGAGGTTGCCATGGAGATGGTAGCTGTGTGCAAGGGGAGAGCAGCAGGGTTTAGAATTCCAGGAAGGAAGAGAGAGTGATGTCATCAGATTCCATGGACCAGCCCAGGAACCCCTGTGAGGTTGGTGGGGAGTTGGGTGTGCGTGGGGGGTGGTGGAGTGGGAGTTTGTGCAGGGGAATTGTGGCTTCAGTAAGGTGTGGGGAGTCCAGTTCAAGCAGAGAGGTTGGTTGTGTGGAATTGTGCTGATCTGCATTAATGCCTGCTTTTTAAAAATCTGTAAAGCATTCTGAATTTGCAGAATATTTTCTTTGTTGAAAAAGGACGTATCCGTTTAAAGAAGGAGCTAATCTAGATGTAGAAATGGTATCTTTCTGTAGTTCTCTTCCCTGTAGTATTTGTGTGTGCCTTTATTCCTTGTATGTGAGGCTGTTTGTGCACACATTTTGGATATGTAGTTGCCTTTGTATGATGCCTTTTATGGGGCTGCATGCAGCTAAATGCTTCATTAATGCCTGATTATCGTATTTATTTTTCTGTGGCTGGGTGTGTATAAATAAAACGTTACTTCTTATGTAAAAAAAAAAAAAAAATTGAAAGAGGATCAAAACAGTTGCTTTTGCAGCAGGAAGGAAAACTGCATGCTCCAAGACCGTCATTCTGAACATATGCTGCGCGTTCGCGTTGCTAGTGAAGGGCAAACGTGTTTCTTTTGGAATGACCGAGAGGCTCTTTTTTTTTTTAAACAACTCTAACAGAATCTGTGCATCCAAACGAGTACTGCCCTTCAAAATAGTCGCTTTGGCTCTGGTGATACAGACATTGCGCAAAACATAAAGAACTCTCATTTGGAATCAGCTTCAGAGATGAGAGATAAGGAGAGCATTCTCAATACCTAACACCGAATTTTTTATTTAAAAAAATAACCTAGTTGCTCAGATGAGGTTTCTTCACAACTGGCTTTTCCCCATTTGGGGTTGTCAAAAAATCAAATCTGTGTGCAAATGACAAGCTTTTATCCCAGTTAAAGATATTTCAAGTCCTAGATGTAGGTTCTGAAGGTATTTTCGGTTGCAGATAAAGAGCTCTTAGATTGTTTAGTTTAGCAGGTGGCAACGTTTTGAATGATGGCAGCATCTGAGGAATGAGAGCAGAGCCTTCCTAGGGCGACATCTTCTGAGGTGACCCATTTGGATTTATTTGTTCAAGAGTGTGTTAAAATCCGTGACGTTACCATTGGGTAATGTGGGAAGCAGCATTATGTGGCGCGTGTGAGAGCACAGACTCTTTGGAATCAGATTGGCTCAAGCCTTGAACAAACCCTGTTCTGCTACTTCCCGACTGACCTTGGACAAATGACAAGTGACAGTCCCGTGGTGTGTTGGTTTCCTCATGTATAAATGGGAATAATAGTGCTAGAAGTATCCACCTGATAGTGTGGAGCTTAGGGGTAAGTAAGCTAATATTTAAAGCACTTAGACCTATTGGCTGCGTTCTCAATCGATGCGTGCTCTAGTTATGGTCATTCGTAAGTATGCATTTCTTTGAACTACGGAGTGATGAGGTAGAAGGTCCCATACACCGCTGCATGTCGAGGAGTGGGGGGAGGGGCGGCAGCAATCTATAGTTTTTAAAGGATTCCCAGAGGATTCTGACGATCAGCCAGAATTGGGGACCGCTATTTGGGTGTAATCTATTTTGAGTGTGGTCCAAAGACCAGTAGCTTCATCATTTCCCCGGAGCTTGTTAGAAATGCAGACTTTCAGGCGCCACCCCAGCCCCACTGCATCAGAATCTGCATTTTTAACCAGATAATCCGACAGTGACCTGTATGCGCATTAAAATTTAAGAAACACGACTTCTCCCAATGGGAGTAATTGGGCGATTACTGCATTTTAAAGGTGAATTCTCTCTCAGTTATTCCCATTGGTGGAAGAGAAGCAGTCTAGCCAGGCTGCTGTGTAGATGAGCGTGCACTTTACCTCCCCTACTGCTCAGCCTAGGGATGAATGCTTTTCTGGGCTGAGTCACCGCGTACCATACAAGGGAAGAGCAGAGTTAGAACTGTGGCTCTGGCCCTACCATTTACTAGCTGTTTGGCCTTGGTCCAGTCATTTAACCTCTGTACGTCTCAGCCTCTTCACCCGGTAACGGAATCATCCCTAGACCACGAAATACTGTGTAGAGAGTATCTAGCACATTACGGTGCCTGCGTGTGTTAGTGCCTTGCCCCCGCCCCCCCTCAACCTTCCAGTGATGATCTGTGTGGTAGTTCTGTCCCTCGGAAAGGGCCACCAGTTGTGACCTAATTCCGTCCTCTCTTGTCCTCCCAGCTATCTCAGGCATCGAGTTGTATGACAGAAAACCGTAGGGATAGTTTTCTTTCCTACTTTGTTCTACAAAATACGTTTTACTTAATGGAGACTGTTACCCAAGAGGGCCGGAAGAAGAGCTATAGGAGGTCCTCTGAGTAGTTGAGCTGGTGCAGGAATCAAGGTATGATGAGATCTGATAGAGGCAGCTCTTTGATGAATTCTTAATAGTTGACCTTATGTTTAAAACAGTAACATTTGTGCTTAAAAAAAAAAAAATGCCCTGTAGGGCTGTCTGGAGGGGCTCAGTAGGTTAAACATCTGACTCTTGATTTTGGCTCAGGTCATGATCTTGCTGTCGTGAGATCAAGCCCTGCGTTGGACTCTGTGCTGAGTGTGAAACCTGCTTGGGATTCTCTCTCTCTCTCTGTCTCTCTCTCTGTCTCTCTCCCTCCCTCCCTCTCTCCCTCTCTCCCTCTCTCCCTATCTCTCTGCCCCTTCCCTGCCCCTGCTCTCTCTCTTTCTTCCCTCTCTCACTACCCTCCCCCCCAATAAATACATTAGTGAACATTAAAAAAAACCAAAAAATTGTATAGAAAAAAGTCCATAAATTCAGGTGGCTTCATTTGAGGTCCATTAGATCACTTCTAAGCAAGAATTAACATGGCGGTTATCAGAAGACCATTGAATTGAAAAGTAAGGAGAATTTTTTTTTTTTTTTTTTCTAACTAGGGTATCAACACAGTAAGAGGAAGTTCAGGGACTTGCTCTGGGGATGCCAGAAATAGATGGCAGAGAGTTTAGGTCAGAGGATCGGCTGCTGTGGCCAATAAGGCATTGGAAGCAGGAGCAGGAGATAGATAGGTCCATTTTCATTCATTCATACAAGTATTAGGGGGACTGAGGGATACAGCAGAATTGTGAACTCAAAGCCTGTAATGAAAATTGTTGTAATAGCTTTCATCTGAAGGGTAGGTAGGTACACTCCTAGGTGCTTTGTATACATTGTGCTTAATCTTAGCATCTGGGCAATGTATAGGCATAATTACATATATTCTACAGATCAGAAAGTTTGAGTAACTCGCCCTTGGTTACCTAATAAGCAACAGAGCTGCTTTGACATCATGTTGGATAGCAATGTGAGGGATGAGACTGTTAGAAAAGGGAAGTTGAAATAGCCAGTAGACACCAGTTAAATAAAATTTATTTTGTCTATGTTGACCTTTTTGGTGAAAATGTTAATTTAAATTAAGGCTATGATATTCAGCATGTTTGCTTATCTTAGAGGGATTTTTTTGAATGCTGCCGAATTATCCTTTTGGGATAGATTTCCTTTATACTCGGAACTAATTAAGAGATCTCTTTTTTTAAATACCAAAGCTTGTGAAGTCTTCAGTTCATGGAAACACCAGTTTGAATTAAATACTGTGGAAAAAAAAAAAAAAAGGGGGCGCCTGGGTGGCACAGTCGGTTAAGCGTCCGACTTCAGCCAGGTCACGATCTCGCGGTCCGTGAGTTCGAGCCCCGCGTCAGGCTCTGGGCTGATGGCTTAGAGCCTGGAGCCTGTTTCCGATTCTGTGTCTCCCTCTCTCTCTGCCCCTCCCCCGTTCATGCTCTGTCTCTCTCTGTCCCAAAAATAAATAAACGTTGAAAAAAAAAATTTAAAAATAAATACTGTAACACAGACTAATTTGTTGGTGGTTATCAATTGGCATATTTAGCCATAATAAGTATTTGCATAATCATGTCTATTATTTCATGCTGATCCAAATACAGATAATTATCAATGATTGCACAAAGTGAATTTCATGCTCCTAGATAGCTTTCTAAGTTTTAGTTGAAAGAACACCAACCTTGCAATTGGAAGTCTTGGGTTGCATGCCCCTTTTTGTCGTTTATTGCCTTGGAGACCTTGTACGTGTCACTTCACCTTAGGAAGTCTAAACCTGAGTTTCCCTCATCAAACAATAATGTTCTCTGTTTAGCAGGACCGTTATGAATAAGAGGATGCGTTTGATACAAGTTCTGGTCCTCACTGACTATAACCATGAGAGAGTCGTTTAAAACCTTGCACTGCTTTGGTTTTCTTATCTGTAAGGTCTGCCTGTGTGTGTGAGTATAGGGTGAGGGGAGTAGAGTGCAGATGAAGGAGCTGGATTAGAATTAGATGGCCTACGTGGTCCCCTCGAGACCTGTGATCTTATAATTGTCAGATCTGCCTATGGTTTGTAGGTGGTGAAGTGTTACAGATAAGGCTTTGTTTCTCGTTCTTGTAATTGTTCTTTAGCTGTGGTAGCCTATTAAGGAACAGGTACTGCCAGGTCACTTTGCATGTATTATCTCAGTTAACCTTTGTAACAACTCTAGGAGGTAGGTGGTGTTATTTAGAAGGGGCAGGAAGAATTTGAGGCTCCGAGATGATCAGGGAGCTGGTAAGTGTCAGGGACATAGGTCAGCGTGATACCAACAACTGTACTTTCCTTTCTGTACCTTACTGTGCATGGAATTATTTGTGACATGTTGACGCTAGGAAGTATTTGTGGGCTTATTATGTATGCCACAGACAAATTGCTTCTTAGGCCTATTATATACTAATGAGGAAATTCAATAAAATATTTTATTTTTGCAAACCTGTGACACATCTACTATCATTGGGAAGAATATATAAAGATGTATAAGATATAGTTTGAGAGCTTATGATCTACTTGGAAAGAGAAGGCATAGGCATATACATAATACATTTAGAAATCAGTCTGTGGGAGAATAAAGTCAAATGTGCAGTAAATGCTGTAGTAGTTACAAGAAAGGAGTAGTTAGTATGGGCTCGAGGATTGTTTTGCAAGCTTTTTTTGACCATGACCTATGAAAAGGAGATCCATTTTATGTGGCAGCCTAGTGTGTAAATACTTACATGTATATATGTGACTAAAACAAGTTTCATGAAATAATCTTTACTCTTGCTAAATATGCTTGATTCTTTCTTGTTAAAAATTGTGTTGTAGTCTAGTATGATGATTCTTAAAATGTGGCCCATGGACCCCTCAAGGCACTTTTTAAAGTGGGTCTTAAAGGTCAGAACTATTTTTATGATAGCATTAAGATACTATTTGTGTTTTTCACTGTGTTGATATTTGCACTGATACTGCATAAGCAATGATGGGTAGGACTACTGATGCTCTGGCAAGAATCAAGGCAGTGTAACAAATTGTATGTGTAGTCATGAAATTCTTCACTGCTACACACTTGCAGTTAAAGATGGAAAAAAAAGCCAATTTCACTTAAGAATGTCCTTGATGAAGCAGGAAAAATTATTGCTCTTATTAAATATCTACCTTGATTATGTATCTTTTTAATATTCTGTGTGACAGTGGGTAATACATGTAAGGCACTTTTACAGACTGAGTAGGAAGGTTATCTCAAGGAAACACTTTTGTGATTGTTTGAGTTACTAGCTGAACTAGCCACTTTTTTCGTGAAACACCGTTTTTACTTAAAAATCAAAATGACTGGGGCGCCTGGGTGGTTCAGTCGGTTGAGCTTCTGACTGTGGCTCAGGTCATGATCTCACCGCTAGTGAATTCAAGCCCCGCTTCAGGCTCTGTGCTGACAGCTCCAGGCTGGAGCCTGTTTCCGATTCTGTGTCTCCCTCTCTATCTGCCCCTCCCCTGCTCATGCTCTCTCTCTCTCTCTCTGTTTCTCAAAGTAAATAAACATTAAAAAATAAAAATAAAAATGACTGAAGGGGCTCTTGGGTCGGTTAAGTGTCCAACTTCGGCTCAGGTCATGATCCCATGGTTCACAGGTTTAAGCCCCGCATTAGGCTCTGTGCTGACATCTCGGAGCCTGGAGCCTGCTTTGGATTTTGTGTCTCCCTCTCTCTATGCCCCTCTCCCCACTCATGCTTTCTCTCTCTCTCTCTCTCTCTCTCTCTCTCTCTCAAAAATAAATTAACATTAAAAAATACTTAAAAAAATGACTGGCTATTGTTATTTAGACTTGTGTATTTGGCATAGATTTTATTAAAAATGAAGTAAAAAAATAGAAATAAAAATGAAGTGACCCGATTTTCAAGGAAAACAATGACAGTATTTGTTATCAGTGATAACATTTGAGCTTTCAAGGAAAATTCTGGTTGAAATTAGAATTTCAAAAAACTTGTGTCCTGGACAGTGGGCTTGATAGCTCTAGTACTTAGACTTATTCTGATGATACTGATGGTGATATTAGTGAATGTCAATTTTTTTCGTGTTACATAATGGGATATGTCAACATATAGAAAATCTTAAAATTTAATGAACCAGCATTTTATAAATGAACCATGCATAACGTTAAATAATCACGATAGGTAGAAATTCATTCAAAATGCAAGACAGACCAATGGATTTTGATATAATAGAGAATGAAGAAGACTATTATAATACTCCTGCCTTTTCCAAATACATATCTATGGAAGGCCAGATTTTCTTCTTATATTTCAACCAAAATAACCTATCATGACAGATTGAATGCAGAAGCAGATAGGAGATTCTAGCCATCTTCTGTTAAGTTGGATGTGAAAGGTATTTGCAAAAATGTAAGACAGTGAAACTGTTTTTTGTTTTTGTTTTTGTTTTATAAAATGTAGTTCATTTTCATAAAATATTTTCATGGTAACATAATGTTTATTATTGGTATTTTAAAATGGATTGACAAATTTCCTAAAAATTACTCAGTTTTAATTTTTAATAGGCAAATACCAATTTATAGCCCACATAAACAAAAGTTCTTTGGAAGCTTTCATAATTTTTTAAGAAAGTAAAGAGATCCTAAGACCAAAAAGTTTGAGAATTGCCACCCTACCTTTTTTTTTTTCTTAATATATAATGGTTGAGATCTCTTAAATATGTCACGAATGGGTCTTGACCCAGAGCTTAAAAGCGTACTGAGCTAGAGTTACAGGGATTGCCTTGTGAAGGGAGTTGGACTTTGCTAGATTTTACTTAGGTTGAATTGATGTGGGAGAACACCCTAAGGTGTGAAGTAAGTTGAGTAAAGTTGATACCCGGAGATAGCTGTTTGCAGTAATTCTGTGTAAACCCCGTTTACATCTTGCCTTCTGTGAGTTCCCCTTGTGATTTCTTCATGCCTTTCTCACTCCATTATCACACCAAGTACACTTGTTCCCCCTGGGCCTTAACATTTTATTGCATGATTCATGCCGTATTTATTTACATGCCTCTCTCTCTTACTGGACCAGGAGTTCCTTAAGAGAAGAATTAGTGACCTATTTGTCTTTCTATTTCTACCATGGTACAAGACCCATGAAAATCCCTTAATAAATGTTTGTTGAAGAAATAAATAAATGGGGAGGAAAAAGGAATGACCAGGTAAGGCCAGATTTAGGGTGTTAGGAGCTTGAACATGGAAGCAGTGAAGGGCCATTAGCATGGGAGTGATATGGGCGATGTTTTATGAAATTAAACCTGGCCTTCCTTGGTAAGAAAATTGGGAAGAGGTGGATGGCGGCTGCTGGATGAGCCAAAGAACTATTATTACGGTAACTTAGGCTTGACTCAGGTGATCCAGGCCTAGATTAGGTGAATGCTTTTGTCATAGATAATGAAAGACATGTATCCTGAGGAATATTTACAAAAACATAAACATAATCATAATCACACCCATGCTACCTAACATTTATTGCATACTTATAATATCCTGAATACTGTGTTAAGGACTCAGTATGTATTATGTCATTTAATTTCCACAGCATCAGGGGCGCCTGGGTGGCGCAGTCGGTTAAGCGTCCGACTTCAGCCAGGTCACGATCTCACGGTCCGTGGGTTCGAGCCCCGCGTCGGGCTCTGGGCTGATGGCTCAGAGCCTGGAGCCTGTTTCTGATTCTGTGTCTCCCTCTCTCTCTGCCCCTCCCCCGTTCATGCTGTGTCTCTCTCTGTCCCAAAAATAAATAAATGTTGAAAAAAAAAAATTAAAAAAAAAAAAAAGAAAAAAGAAAAAAAAATTTCCACAGCATCCTTGAGAGGTACAGTTGTTTCCATTTGTTTGATGATTAAGTAAAAATAATACATGTTCATTGTTGAAAAATTAGAAAATGCAGATAGGCAAAAGAAAAATAGTGTGTATCGTTGTAAATCGAAACTCAACACTGAGAGGGGCGCCTGGGTGGCGCAGTCGGTTAAGCGTCCGACTTCAGCCAGGTCACAATCTCGCAGTCCGTGAGTTTGAGCCCCGCGTCAGGCTCTGGGCTGATGGCTCAGAGCCTGGAGCCTGTTTCCGATTCTGTGTCTCCCTCTCTCTCTGCCCCTCCCCCATTCATGCTCTGTCTCTCTCTGTCCCAAAAATAAATAAAACGTTGAAAAAAAAAATTAAAAAAAAAGAAACTCAACACTGAGAGACATAATCACTGAATATTTTGGGATATATCCTTTTAGACTTAAGAAAAAAGTGTGTGTGCTGATATATGACTGCATATAGGGAAACCCTGAATATCAGGCTTTATGCTGTTTCCCCATCAAAAGGATGGGCTAACCTAAATATATAAACTTTTAGGGATGTTGGCAAGGCAAATGTCTTTAAGATGTTAATTTTATTCATGCATATCCAAAATAATATACAAAATTATATAAGTAGAAACATTTTATCTTTTGGGGTTTTTTGAAGAAGTTTAATACATACTCTACTATATCAGTATCTGTATCTTTGCTTAGAACCATTTGAAGTCTTCAGACAGCTTTCTAGGCTATATGGGGAGATACAGCACTCATATCTGTTATAAGTCGCAGATGATTTTATTTCAAGCTGTAAGTATCCATTCAGATGACACCAGGAAGGTTGGTTTTCTTTATTTGTGCTATGTTGTATACTGCATTGCTCAAAAAAAGTTTTTTTTTCAATTAAAAAATTGAGTTGAAATTCACCTAAAATTCAACCTTTTCAAATGAAGAATTTGGTGGTATTTATTACGTTCACAGTGTTGTGCAGCAACCACTCCTATCCGTTTCCGAACATTTTCATCACCCCCAAAAGAACCCCACACCCACTCAGCAGTCACCCTCCATTTTCCCTTCTCTTCAGCCTCTGACAATCACCGGTCTGCTTTCTGCCTCTATGAATTTACTGTTCTGCATATTTCATATAAATGGAATCATACAATATGTGACTTTTTGTATCTGGCTTCTCTCATTTAGCATAATGTTTTCAAGGTTCATCCATATTGTTGCATATATCAGTACTCTGTTTTTCTTTATAGCTGAATATTCCTTTGTATACATATTGCCACAATTTGCTTATCTGCTCTTTAGTTGATGCACATTTGTGTTGTTCCTGCCTTTTAGCTGTTGTGCATAGCACTTTGATGAACGTGTGTATAAGCATTTGTTTATCTGTTTTTGGTTCTTTGGGGAATATACCTAGGAGTGGAATTGCTGGGCCATATGGTAATTCTATATTTAACTTTTTGAGGAACCACCGAACTGTTTTCTGTAGCAGCTGAACCATTTTATATTCCCACCAGCAGTGTACAAGGGTTGGTTTGTCAATTTATTTTTAATGAGGAACACAATAAGATGGGGGAAAGTAAAGAGAAAATATGTGTGGCCTTTGAGTTTATTAGAGCTTTGTATCTCAGATTTTGCCTGACGGACTTATTAAATATTTAACATCACTTCAGCACTGAGAATGAAATTTAGCGTAGGGAAATGTATCTAATCTATTTTAAGTGGTAGCAGACTAAGAAGTGAAGATTGGAGAAGTGAAAGAAGGGAAATTTAAATAGACTTGAAATTCCTTGAAGGCAAAGGACCTATTCAACTTTGCGTCCTCTGTATTTGGTAAAATGCTTGGCGGGTCATAGGTTGTGCTGGATTTCCCCAAGACTATCCTAGGTCCAGCGATTCACTGGGATGTACAGAACTCAACATGTAGTTCATATACATGGCTCATGTTCATTGTCATGGCTGTGAATTATAACATTGAAAGTGTAAAGCAGAATCAGCAGTGGGAAAGAGTGCATGGGGGTAAAGTCCAGAAGAAATCAGCCTCAAGCTTCCAAGAGTTCTCTCCCAGGGGAGTCACACAGGATGCGCTTTGCTTCCCTCAGCAGCAAGTTGTGACAGTGTTGTCTCTCAGGGAAGCTTATTGGAGACATAGTGCTGAGATTTTTCTTCTTCTTTTTTTTTTTTTTTTTCAACGTTTATTTATTTTTGGGACAGAGAGAGACAGAGCATGAACGGGGGAGGGGCAGAGAGAGAGGGAGACACAGAATCGGAAACAGGCTCCAGGCTCTGAGCCATCAGCCCAGAGCCCGACGCGGGGCTCGAACTCACGGACCGCGAGATCGTGACCTGGCTGAAGTCGGACGCTCAACCGACTGCGCCACCCAGGCGCCCCGAGATTTTTCTTCTTTGAGGGTAAGTGGGAAGGGTTGTTCACAGAGGACCTGTACCTACTACATACCACAAATCCAGACTTTTCCGAAGGAAATGTTCAGCATAAACCGTATTGTTTGCAGAATTCAGGCACGGTGGGCCGCTCTTAGCAGTTCTGGGGACAGAACCCTCCCAGAATGAAATCTAAGTTCTCAGACACCGACCAAGACCAACCTCGCAAGCTGCCCTTTCTAAGGATGGCAGTCAAGCCTGCTATGTTCATTCTTTTCCTATGCTTAGGTGTTTTAGTTCCTTAAAAAGTGTTGCTAGGTTCTGTGAAAAAAAACTAAATACCATGGTAGAGAACCAGCAGGGACTTTAGTGTTAGACAGACCTGGATTTGTATTACTATAGGCAAATTGCATAGTTTTCTGAGCTTCAGTTTTCTTACTATAGAGAGAGACATTATGGAGTTTAATGAGAATACCAAGTGGTAACGTAAAGAACACTGATGACGTAAAGATGCTGCGCATAGTGTCTGCCCTGTGTGTAGTAAGTAGCTGTCAGCATTTTGTTTCAGCTCACCTGTATCAGGAAATAAAGAGAACTCGAAAGAGTGGCAGGTGTACTCTAACAGCAAGTATAACATAATGTAATAATCATATATATATATCATGTATATATTATGTATATATGATTATTACATTATATTATACCTGCTATTATATTACATCTGCTACTGGAGTTTTCTTTACTTCCTGATACAATATTGATATAATTAATATCTAATAGCAATACCCCTGGGGCTGAGATAAGGCACCAAAGGAAGAACCTACTTCCTCTACCCCAGCGGCTGAGATCTAGACTTGGTTGGAGAGGGCATGGCTGTGGCTTTCTGAGTGGCAGAGAAGTAATTCCCTGTGATGCCAGACCTGCAGAACTTGGAACTCTGCCTTTTTAAAAGTTGCCAAAAATCTATCTTCTAGGGTACAGGTTTTCTCTGCTGTCTGAAAGTAAAGTGTTCCTGTGAAACCTTTTGTAATCCAAAATGGAGTAAAGTGAAGAAACGATTACTATTAATATATATGGAGAAATTTTTGAACATTTCTAGTCTCCCAAAACAACTTCTCTTAAGTGTTTTTGGTACCTTTGGACACGCGTTGCTAACGGTTGCACAAAACAAAGATAAAGCACAGATGCTCACAAACCAGATACTAATGTAGCTTTTTCTTTCAAGTGAAGTAGTGTAAGATAAATGTTCAGGAAGAGGGGGATGCGGGTCTTGAGGAAAGCTGTTGACAGGGAGCTGTCCTACCAGAGGTCCTGTGCCATATACCAGCCCAAGGGGGGTTCCTAGGGGAAGCTGCTGATGGCGGGGTGCTGCTGCCTGCTATTTTGCACTGCAGGAGCTGGAAGGGAGGAAGAGTCCTTGTCTTGTGGGAAACTGCTGAGAAAGCACCTTGGGACCTGGAAGCAAAACCCTTTCCGCTAAGATGCATTTCCTGTGCTCTCTACTGACACAGCTTGGCACTGTGCATGCTGTCGAAGGGAAGCTGCCTAAAAGGCCCAGATCCATTTTCAGAGAGCAGGCAAAAAGGATGTATTTGGAGCTGGGAGTCAACTAATTGATAAGCAGCATATGGGCAGAACGCATATTTAATTCCAGATGCTCAGAAGCCAGGAAGAAGATGGCAAATAGAGATCTAAGGTACCCAAATGTCAGTAAGCCACATGCAAAAAACAAACAAACAAATAAAAAAACCCCAAAACAAACAAACAAAACCAACTTGGACACTTATACCATACACAAAAATTAACTCAGAATGGATCTAAGACCTAAACACAAGAGCTGAAACTGTAAAACTCTTAGAAAAAAACACAGGGGTAAATCTTTCTGACCTTGGATTTGGCATCTTGGATATGACACTGAAAGTACAGATAAAAACAACAACAACAGGTAAATTGAACTTCAGGAAAATGAAAAACTTCTGTGGATCAAAGGATATATACCATCAACAGAATGGAAAGTAGCCCCAAATGGGAGAAAATATTTACAAATCATTTATCTAGTAAGGGATTACTATCCAAAATATTTAAAGAGCTCCTTCCTACAACACGATAATAACAAAACAGGTCTAGGTGGTTTCACGGTGGGTGTCTTGGCCACAAGCAGTTTTGCTCCATAGCAAAATGGTTGTAAGGCAATTTTGTACTAAAGGGGAAAAAAATAACGTTGACAGTTTGGTTTGACAGTTGCTGGTTTCATTGAGTGGTGACAGTTTGGTTTCATTTCTCTATCGACATAGTACTCCTGTCTTTATAATATTATATAAGTCTTAGGCCTCCTTGTCAAGGTCCATATGGTGGCGTAGTTTTGAACCCTTATCTCCCAAAGAACTTTGTAATGTCTGTTGGCAAACGTGACAGGATGCCAAGAACAACAGTGTAGAAGGCTTTCGTGATGCAGTACAGAGTCTAGTTATAAATAGACACCCTAGTATTTGGAAACGGATACCTCTTCTAATGAAGTAAGAAGTTCTAGTGAAAGACAAAGTGAGATGCCAAACAAGGAGACCAATCAGGAAGCAAAAAAAAAAAAAAAAAAAGTAAAGTACTAAGCATAATACGATGAATGACAGACTTGGAAGACAAGTGCTAGGTATAATTTAAATATTAAACATAGAATTGCCAATAATCCAGCCATTCTGCTTCTGGATGTATACCCACAGAAGTGAAAGCAGGGACTCCATATTTGCACACCCACGTTCATAGTAGCCTTATTCACTATAGCCAAAAGGTGGAAGCCACCCAGTGTACACGAAGAGATGAATAGTTAAACAGAAGGGGTCTGTCTATACAATGCAATATTAGCCTTAAAAAGAAGGAAGTTCTGACTTAAGCTACAGTGTGGATGAACCTTGAATACATTATTGTTAAGTCAGAACTTCCTGAACACTGGTTTTTTGAACACTGGTTACAAAAGGTTATGGTTCCACTTACATGAGGGTCCTGGAGTCGCCGAATTTACAGAGACAAAGTAGAATGGGGGTTGCCAGGGACGGGGGAAGGGGAGAATGGGGAATCGAAGGAGTAGTGAGTTTCACTTGGCGACAGTTCTGGAGACAGTGGTGAAGGTTCTACAACAGTGCGCGTGTACTTAATGCCACAGAACTGTACACTTAAAAATGGTGGAAATGGCAAATTTTATATTATTTATATGTAACAATGATTTTTTAGAAAAGGAAAAAATAGAAACTGCTGAAGAATATTTATAGTCTGATGTCAGACCCTGGTACCGGAAGGCGTAGATGGAAGGGGAATTTTATTTATTATGTACGTACTTGGAAATACAGTTTGGTTATCATGATTGAATTTTAATTAAAAAAATAAGTTAGAACTGAATGGGTTTGTAAGGAAATTGAAGAACTGGGAGTGTTAGCCAGTCAGGAATTGATCCCAGCAGGGTGGATTGCTAGATTGTGTGGAGCATCCATACATATGTCACAAGAGGCCGAGTTGCTTTGGTCACCGTAGAGCTAATCGCATTGATTTTTCTCTCATTGAATGCTGGAATGGATTCATAATGTTACTAATTGTTACCTAGTGTTTGAACACCTTCAGGTGATGCGGGATGGCCATTCGGCATGTATTTTTAAAGAACTGGCTTTAACATAAGCTAAGAAAAATCGATTGTTGTTTATTTGGAACTTTGTTACTTTGTAGGAATGAGTCCCCTAGACTGATTGAATTTCTGGAGTCATTTGCGACTGATAGACAGGGGGGCGGGAGGGAATTCTTGTGGAACTTCCTCACAGTGTGTTACATCCGAGAGATTAAGGAATTTGGCCAGAGTCACACAGTTAGATAGATGGTGGCACAGCCGGCTGTCTCACTCCCAGAGTCCATGCTTTCTCTATTGCTCATGAGTGGAGCTCCTTACAGCGGCAGTGAGCAGGGTCTGAGGCATCAACAGCTTCCATGATTTGAGAGTCCAGGGTTCTAGGCTGTAGGTTCTCTTTTCTGGCTGATTTGTTGAATGACTGTGGGCAGAGTACTTCTCTTTCAGTGTCAGTTTCCTCAGCTGTAAGAAGAGGGTTTTGATTGGTTATCTCTTTGAACTCTGTGGTTGTTCTTGAAAAGAGGACGTTTTAGTGTGTTCCAAAGGTGGGCTGCCAGGACCCAGTAAATCCCCGTGTCAGCTTTTAGCATGAACGTATTACTTACACTGGGGCATTTTTATTTTAACTTAGAAAAGAAAAAAAGAAGACGGTGTTTGGGGTGGGAGGTGGTGAGTATAACAAAGTACTATCATCAGTTGTCTCGACTGGGATGTAGAATAAATTATGTCTTATTTTACTGGATCATGAAAGCTTGGTTTACCAGTTACCAGTTGCATTTATGTTGGGACCGTGTTGTTAGATACCGCCAGATTCATATCCCTTCTAAGTCTTCATCTTATCTCTGGGTACCTTGAATCCTATATGGCTTGGAAGCAGAATGATGCCCTGTGATTGCTTAGCAATCTGTCTTCCTGAGCCGAAGATTCTTGTTGCTGGGATTGGTTTTTGCATGCCATAACATAGGGAATTTAGGTACATCTTCAGTTCCTGTGGTCTCCCCTCCCATGTCGATACTTGGAAAACAAGTTACTTTGGTTGCAAAACAAGGTAGTGAAATATCTTAGGAAACTCGACTCGCTTCTTTTTCCAGCCAGTATGGTTTAAATCAATCTTCCTTCCATTGTTAAATGTGCATCGGGTAATGTGAGGTTCGTTTTCAGCCACAAATAAGTCTGTGAAAAATCTGGACTTGTTAGCATTGCCCAAGTTTTGTTTGTAGAGGACAGCTTTGTTTCTTTCCTTTGCTTCTTTTTACTTTTCCTCTCCCCAGATTGCCTGGTGGCAGGAATTTACTTTGTTCCATTCTCAGTATTTTTCTTCCTCTTTCATTTGGTGAAATGGGTTTGATTTTGTTAGACACGAAAGACACCCAGGTGCGTTTTGATTTTTTTTTTTTTAATGCTTGATGTAACTTCATTGTGCATTTCCGGTTTTCTACACCCTGCCTCTAGACAGTCCTCATCAGTGATAGAAACCAATGAGAAATACCCTTGTAATAAATCTCTGGATGTTGAACACACAGTCTTTTAAGTAGGTGAAACCAGGGAAGTTTGGCAGAGGGTGTCCTTCATAGGCTCCTGTTAATATTTCATGGATCATTCCATTGCTTAGAGGTTATGGCTAAAGTATTCTATCACTACTATGTTTCTGTATGAATGTAGGGATTTCTTTGATCTTCAGTGTTGTTAATTTCTCCTAACACTTCTTTTTTAACTGTATTTTTTTATTTTTATTTTTTTTTTCAACGTTTATTTATTTTTGGGACAGAGAGAGACAGAGCATGAACGGGGGAGGGGCAGAGAGAGAGGGAGACACAGAATCGGAAACAGGCTCCAGGCTCCGAGCCATCAGCCCAGAGCCCGACGCGGGGCTCGAACTCACCGACCGCGAGATCGTGACCTGACTGAAGTCGGACGCTTAACCGACTGCGCCACACAGGCGCCCCTTTAACTGTATTTTAAAAATGCTTAAGGAAGGGCACCTGGGTGGCTCAGTTGGTTGAGTGTCCGACTCTTGGTTTCTGCTCAGGTCATGAACCCATGGTTGTGGATCAAGCCCTGTGTTGGGTTCCACACTGAGTGTGGAGTCTGCTTGGGATTCTCTCTCTCTCCTCTGACTCTCTTCCCTGTGCTCTCTTCTGTTTCTGAAAAATAAAAGTAAATGCTTAAAGAAACAGTACCTTTTGCTTTTCAAAAAAGAAAAAAGCAGATATGGTGTCTTTCAGAAAAAAGAAATGTGTGTTTGTTTTTTTTTAATTTTTTTTTTTTAAGTTTATTTTTGAGACAGAGACAGAGCATGAATGGGGAGGGGCAGAGAGAGAGGGAGACACAGAATTGGAAGCAGACTCCAGGCTCTGAGCTGTCAGCACAGAGCCTGATGCGGGGCTCGAACTCATGGACCGTGAGATCATGACCTGAGCCGAAGTCGGAAGCTCAACCGACTGAGTCACCCAGGCGCCTCTGAAATACCGTGTCTTTTAAGCATGCATCAGTCAGTCACGGTGCTGAGGTGTGGTCCTCCAGTGAGCACCCCCCCCCCCCCCGATTCCCACACACACTGTTCTAGAAGATCTTCTGGAGGCCTGACGTTTGTTGTTGGTTATGGGATCAGTCACATTCTCTTGTAATTATTATGAGTTTGAGCTCCTCAAGGCAAGGATACCAACGCTGTGCTTGTCATAAGGCGATTGTTCAATCACTCATACTGAATAAAGGAAGGATTCTTTGGCTTAAGTGGATTTTTCAAACATAGGTGCATGTGGGAGCTTCTAAGCCACCTGTGAAAGAATACAAAAGTCAGGTGCTGTTTTTCTTCTCTCGGTGTCCACTCTACACGCATGATCCACTGCAGTTCTCTATTTGACCATTACTTAAGGAGCCTTCTGTTACAGGCCTGCTAACCAGAAGCTTCTAAACAGGTTTACTTGCTGACCTCTAGTCACTAAGGATTCTTGTGGTTTGTATTTTATTTCTTATATCTTCTTCTTATTTTTGAGCAGCCTCTGTGTCTACGCAGAGTCCGTTTTGAACTCTTCCGGTCTTGCTCGGCCAGAACATTTGCTTATGTAGGCCCACGCATAGCTGCTGAAGCCTGTTCTCTTGGAGTTTAACACGTCCGATTTCTAGCCTGTCCGTTCCATTAGCCAGCCTTGTAATTCCATGTCTACTTTAAGTATCAGTTATTATTTTCACACTGATTAAGAACTCAGATCTGCACATCTTGGACCGTCAACATTGTCCCAGGGCCAGAGGAGTGTTCTTTACTGTGGTCACGAGGCAGCAGAGGTACTGGGTACAGAGTTAAGGCCTAAGTGTGAAGGCGCCTCAACCACTGTCATTAGCTATTTGGCCTCAAGCAAATCACTTAATCTTTCTGAGATTCAGTTTTGTTATCTGTAAAATGAGGGTTATAAAACCTATTTTCTGCATCATGAGGACTAAATAAGATTATATGAAGGTGTTTTTGGAAGTTATAAAGCACTACGGAACACTGGCAATGGTGACTTTTTTTAGTTCTTTATAATGTTCCAAGCAATATGTGGATTTTACATTTCGTCAAATTGAAACAATTCAGATAAAGCATGCCCTTTCAGCCTTCCACAGATCATACTCTTCTCCCTAGAGGTAACCCCTGTGCATTTATTTACTTTCTAGTATGCATGTAGAAATACCTCTTAAAATGTTTTTTTTTTAATATTTATTTTTGAGAGAGAGAGAGAGAAAGAGACAAAGTGTGAGAGGGGCAGGGAAAGAGAGAGAGGGAGACACAGAATCTGAGCTGTCAGCACAGAGCCCGACGCGGGGCCCAAACCCACAAACCATGAGATCATGACCTGAGCCGAAGTCGGATGCTTAACCAACTGAGCCACTCAGGCACTCCTGTAGAAATACCTCTTTAAAAAAACAGCACGCTATTCTGCTGTCATTTAGTATGACTTGAGATAGTTCATAGAGGTTTTATCTTTTTAAAAGCTTGCACAGGGGTGTCGAAATAATAGAATAGCATTGTTTCTCATTATTAACGGAGACTGAGGTTCTTTCCAGTTTTTCACTGTTAGAAACAGCACCGCGTTGAAAGTCTTTGCACACGATTCTTTGAGCACGTGTGCAAGTGATTATCTAGAGTGGCTGCACAGGTCAGAGATGTGAAATTACAAGAAGGTATGTGCATTTAGCATTTTAATGATTATTGTCAAATTGCTTTCCAAAGCAGTGGTCTCAATATACTTCTGTTCTTACTATTAGATGTGAAGGTGCCTATTTACTCTTCTTCTTGCTAACTCGTGATGTTTTCATTTTCATTTTTGTCAGTCTCAGGAGTGAAAAATTATACCTCAAATCCAAAAGAACGTTCATAGACAGCATGGTTTGTGAGTGTAAACCGAAAGCATAACTGGAAACAATTTAAGAATCTATTAATAGGAAAATAAGGCTGGTCAATAAATTGTGGCATAGTCGTAAATAAGATAGGATACCAAACAGTCCCCGTTAGTGAAATACAGTAACTGTTCATAAGGGGAGTTGAATCTCATGGTTTCGAGCAAAAAAAGGAAATTGCTGAAGAATGCGTACAATAAGATCCATTTTTATAAATTAAACAATATGCAAAGTTAATGCATTTTGGAGGGACAGATTTGTACATGATAAAGTTAAAAAGGTGAGCGAGCCTTTGTCATTAAGTATAGGCCACTTTCGGAGAGACGGAATTTCTGAGAGCTGGTGAGTTCCAAGGAGCCTTATCTGAGAGATGGGGGAGAGAGAAGAGCTTGACCTTGCTGAGAGGCCAGCGAAGGAGTGAATCCATTTCCTCTGACATATATCTGTGCAACCCTCTGACATATATCTGTGCAACGTATTATATTTGTCTTTGCCGTTAAAGTTTCTTTTCTTTTTTTTTTGTTACTTATTTTGAGAGAGCTAGAGAGAGAGAGAGAGTGCATGCGCGCAGGGGAGGGGCAGAGAGAGGGAGAGAAAGAATCCCAAGCAGGCTTGGCAGCCTGGAGTCCACCATGGGGCTTGACCAGAGATCCAGACCTGAGCTGAAATCAGGAGTCTGATGCTCAGCCAACTAAGCCACCCAGGCGCCCTTTTGCTGTTAAAGTTTCTGACAATACCGGCTTCTAGGAATGTGACTTTTTTCCTTATAAAAAGTTCTCTGCATTGCTGAACTCAAGAATAGAGTTTATATGTGGGGTATTCTCTGGGAGTGATGAATGTTAATTTTGCTTATTGGTGTTTTCCATTATTATCATTTTTTTTTTTTTTTTTTTTTTAGTTTACTCATTTATTTTGAGGGAGAGAGAGGGCAACATGAGCGGGGGAGTGGCAGAGAGAGAGGGAGAGAGAAACCCAAGCAGGCTCCTTGCTGTCAGCACATGGAACGAGGCATGAAGCTAAATCCCACATTGACATTGTTACCTGAGCTGAAATCTAGAGTCAGTGCCTGAGCTACCCAGGCACCCTTCCATTGCTTTCTTAAATGTTGTGGAGTGGTTATTACAAAAGAGAAGTTGATGAAATGGAAATAGCAGGGGCTTTGGAATCCAGCAGACCTGGGTTGATAGTTTTTTCCCAGTTGGTACCTATGCTTTATTATCTCCTTCTCTTTGTTGTTTTCTCTTCCTCTTCCCTTCCATCCTGAAACTATACCTGGATTTCATGTTCAATATCTAGCAGTTATCATCACCTTTATCATCATCATTGTTAAAATTTATAGGGAATGATGTCGAATTAAATTATAGAATCTAGAACAGATAAGGCACTTGTAGATTTCAGAAGAGCCCTGTTCTTTTTGTCACAGACTAAGCTGTATGTCTCCCCTGTAAAAATTAGTGTGAAAGTAGCTAGATTGCCTGTTATTACTATTATTAAATAACAGGTTGATTGACATAGAACTCACAGACCATGGGGCTCCTGGGTGGCTCAGTTGGTTGAAGGTCCAACTCCTGATTTTGGGTCAGGTCATGATCCCAGGATGCTGGGATTGAGCCCTACATTGGGTTCTATGCTGAGTGTGGAGTCTGCTTAAGATTTCATTCATTCATTCTCTTTCTCTCTCTACCCCTCCCCCCACCACCCACCTGACCCCTTCCCCACTCTCACACTCTCTAAAATTAAAAAAAAAAAGGGGCACCTGGGTGGCTCAGTCAGTTAAGTGTCCGACTTTGGCTCAGGTCATGATGTCACAGTTCATGAGTTCGAGCCCCATGTCAGGCTCAGAGCCTGGAGCCTGCTTCAGATTCTTTGTCTCCCTCTCTCTCTGCCCCTAACCCACTTGCACTGTTACTCTCTCTCTCAAAAAATAAATACACGCTAAAAAAAATATAAAAAAGAATTTTGCAGACCATAAATCTCACCCTTTTAAATTGATTTTAGTAGTTTTTAGTGTTGTGGCAGTTTTTAGTGTAATCATCAAGTTGTGCGTCTGTCATCACTAATTCAAGAACATTGTCACTACCATAGACAAACCCAGTACCTGTTACCACTCATTCCCCATTCTGCCCTTTTATCCCCTAGAGCTGCTAATCTCTTTTCTGTATGGATTTGTCCATGCTGGATATTTCATGTAAATGGAGTCATACAATTTGCTGCCTTTGTCTGTTTTTTCCCCCCACTTAGCATGGTGTTTTCAAGATCACCTGTTTGTCTCAGCACTTCATTCCTTTGTATTGCCCAGTAACATTGTAATGAATGTATCATACTTTACTTATGCATTCAGCAACTGGTGAACATTTGGATTGTTTTGACTTTTTGGCGATTATGGAATAAAGCTGCTTCCTACGTTTCTGAACAAGGTTTTATGTGGATATGTGTTTTCAGTTTTCTTTCTTACACCAAGTGGAATCGCCGGATCATATGGTAACTCTGTTTTAACATTTGGAGGAACTGCGGGCCTGTTTCCAAAGTGCCCATACCATTTTACCTTCCTGCCAGCAGTGTATGAGATTCCAGTTTCTCCACATCCTCACTAAAGTTTATCTTGTTCCCGTAACGGGTGTGAAGTATTTTCTCATTACGGTTTTGATTTGCATTTCACTAATGACTAAAGATATTGAGCATCTTTTCATGTACCTACTGGCCATTTGTATATCTTTGGAGAACTTCCTATGGAAATCCTCCGTTTTATTTTTATAGCTTTTTTTTTTTTAATGTTTATTTATTTTTGAGAGAGAGAGAGAGAGAGAGAGAGAGAGAGAGTCAGAGCGTGAACAGGGGAGGAGCAGAGAGAAAGGGAGACACAGAATCCGAGCTGTCAGCACAGAGCCTGACGCGGGGCTCGAACTCATGAACCGTGAGATCAGGACCTGAGCCAAAGTTGGACGCTGAACCGACTGAGCCACCCAGGCGCCCCGTTCTTTCCCCATTTTAAAGTTTGGGTTTTTTTAAGAGTTCTGTATGTATTCTGAATACAGGCCTCTTATCAGACGTATGACTTGCCGTATTTTCTCCCATTCTGTGAGTTGTCTTTTCATTTACTTGGTGGAGTCCCCCCTCACTTTATTGAAGTATAGTTGACCCATAACCACGTATAAGTTGAAGGTGTACAAGGTTTTGATTTGGTACATTTATATATTGGGAAGTGACTGCCAGCACAGTGTTAGCTAACACCAGCCTCATGTCACAGAATTGCCATATATTTTTTATGGTGAGAACATTTAAGATCTGTTTTCTTAGGAGCTTTTTTTTTTAATGTTTATTTATTTTAGAGACAGAGAGACAGAGCACAAGTGGGGGAGGGGCAGAGAGAACCGGAGACAGAATCTGAAGCAGGCTGAAGGCTCCGAGCTGTCAGCACAGAGCCCGACGCGGAGCTTGAACCCACGAACCGTGAGATCATGACCTGAGCCGAAGTCGGACACTCAACCGACTGAGCCACCCAGGCGCCCCCCCCCCCCCCCCCCCCCGCCTTTTAATGTTTATTTATTTTTGAGAGGGCGGGGAGGGGCAGAGAGGGAGGGAGACAGAAAATTTGAAGCAGGCTCTGCACGGTCAGCACAGAGCTTGATGCTGGGCTCAAATTCACAAACTGTGAGATCACGATGTGAGCTGAAGTCGGACGCTTAACCGGCTGAGCCCACCCAGGCACCCCTTCTTCTTCTTTTTTAAATTTTTTTTTTTTCAACGTTTATTTATTTTTGGGACAGAGAGAGACAGAGCATGAACAGGGGAGGGGCAGAGAGAGAGGGAGACACAGAATCGGAAACAGGCTCCAGGCTCTGAGCCATCAGCCCAGAGCCTGACGCGGGGCTCGAACTCACGGACCGCGAGATCGTGACCTGGCTGAAGTCGGACGCTTAACCGACTGCGCCACCCAGGCGCCCCAATCTTCTTTTTTAAAGTTTAGTTGTATTGAGTGGGGGAGGGGCAGAGAGCGAGAGGGAGAGAGAATATCCCAAGCGGGATCCCCGCTGCCAGCACGGAGCCAATGCAGGGCTCCGTCTCTCACAAACTGTGAGATCGTGACACGAGCCAAAACCAAGAGTTGGACGCTTAACCAGCTGAGCCATGCAGGTGCCCTGCAACTCTCAAGTATATAATACGGTATTATTAACTATAATCACTATGTTAGGCGGGAGATTCCCAGAATTGATGGTGTCCTTTGAGCCCCAGAAATTGTTAATTTTGTTGAAGCCCAATTTATCTGTTGTTTCCTTTGTCACGGGTGTTTTTGGTGTCATAGTGAAGAAGCTGTTGCCTAATGAGAAGTCGTGAAGATTTACTTCTGTGTTTTCTTCTAAGAGTTTTGTGGTTTTAGGTGTGTGATCTGTTTTGAGTTAATTTTCTGTATGGGATGAGATAGCGTTCTAACTTCATTCTTTGATACGTGGGTATCCATTTGTTTCACCATTTGTTGAAGAGTGTTCTTTCTTGCTTCGATTTTCTTGGCGTCGTCTTAAAAAATCAGTTGAGGGGCGCCTGGGTGGCGCAGTCGGTTAAGCGTCCGACTTCAGCCAGGTCACGATCTCGCCGTCCGTGAGTTCGAGCCCCGCGTCGGGCTCTGGGCTGATGGCTCAGAGCCTGGAGCCTGTTTCCGATTCTGTGTCTCCCTCTCTCTCTGCCCCTCCCCTGTTCATGCTCTGTCTCTCTCCATCCCAAAAAAAAAAAAAAAAAAAAAAAAAAAAAAAAATCAGTTGATTATAGTTTTAAGGGTTTGATTCTGGACTCTCAGTTGTAGCCCATTGATCTGTATGTCTATTCCTTAGGCCAGTATCACACTATGTTGATGACTGTAGCTTTGGAGGAAGCTTTGAGATCCAGAAACATGAATCCTTCTGCTTTACTCTTCCTCGGGATTGTTTTGGTACCTATAATTTTTCAAGGCTGTTATCTTTGATGTGCTTTCTCTGCGGAGGCTTCATTTATAAACATCCAGAACAGAGACTAAGGAATCAAAAAGGAGAACTTGGATTGTCTATGATTGAATCAGTGGTGGATGGCAAAATAACTTCTGCTTGTTGAGCTCCATGTATGTATTTCTGCATCCTTTTGTGTGCCCACCACGTGTTAGACGCTGTGCTAGATTGCAGGGAAACCACGGTGAACACACAAGGTGTCTCTGCAGTGGGCTCATGTTGGCTCCTCGATTTCATGTTTTTGAAAACAGGGCGGGTATTTGATAACCAAAGGTAAGGATATAATCACAGCGGATGTACCATTGGTTGGAAAGTGCTCTCTTGCCATATGTGAACGTCCCATCTGTGAAAATTCTTACCTTGTTAATCTGCTAGTCTGAATGAAAATATAAATGGATGGAAGAAGAGGATGAGCGTCTTCCGGGGAGCGGTGTTGAGCACGTTGAAAAAAATTACAAAAGCATATTCTCATTTACACTTTTATGGGCACGTGTATCTCTTCCCATTTAAAAGTTCACTTAAAGACGAGGGCCTTGTGTCCCTTACCTTTCTTACTGATGACTATCAGTCACTTAACAGTACTTGAAAAATATTAGGTGTTCAGTACATGTTGACTGAATCATTGAATGGGTCAAGCCATGAATGAGTGCTCAGATCATATCACCTTATACTAATAGGGTTTGCATAGCTTTTATTGACTGTCATTCTTGCCCTTCAGGATTTTGATTTAGTGGTTAACGTGAAGATGAGACACTCACTATGGTATACTGTTACAAAAATCTGATTAAGGCATATGTCATATGAAAAGGAAATTGTACAAATAGCCTCAGTGCATTTTAATTTATACATGTTCGGAGTCACTCGGGTCTCTAGGGTCATAGAGGGTGATAGAGGAAGGGATTTCATGTAGGTTTCAAAGAACTGAAGGAATGCATATTGACAGGGGGGTGTGGCTAAAACTTCCAGACCAAGACGTAGTTCTCAGTAGGGTTGGTACTGTTGAGCCAGGAGACTTCTGGAAATGTGTGAATGTTTTTGGTTGTCCTAGTGTTCAGGATTGCTGGTGGCTTTTAGTGGTTAAGGGCCAGGGACGCTAAAGTCTCACAGTTAGGAGTTGATTTGCCCCAGATCTCAGTTGGCTCCCCGTTTGAGGTACACTGAAAAGGAAACAATTAGCTGAACGAGGAAAACAGAGTTTATGAATGGTGTTTTGAAGCAAATACTATGTTTGTTTGGTTTCGTTTTTGCCGTTGTAGAGGCTGCTGGCAGGGGTACGGTTAGAGTGGAATATAGTGATAGAACATCTTAAGGACTGTTGCAGGAATTTATATTTGATCAGTTTGGATGATTTGATGCTCCTTAACATTTTCTTTTGTCTTATAGTTTGATTTTCTTCTTTTTCTCTTAGAACGAGCCTCTGACTCCAGGTTATCATGGATTCCCAGCACGGGACAGCCAGGTTGGTATCTGCTGTGTCAGATGGGGTGTGTGTGTGTGTGTTTTTTCTAAGGATGCTCTGGTAGAGAGCATTTCCAGAAAGTATCTTGGAGAGTGACATGGTTAGTTTCAGCAGTGCATTTATGTTTAAAGATACAGATAAAATACATGTCTTAATCCTAAAAGAATTGTAATCGTGTTTCTGAAATTGTGGGTGTCATGGGGGAAAAAAATCAGGCACGCACAGACATAACTGCTTTTGTTTTCTCTTCTCCAGGCTGTTACAATAATTTTGTAACCTGGTTTTCTTGGTGTTTCATAATTCTAAGTGCTGGACTTGTCTCTTAATTCTCTGCCACTTAGCTCCTGCCTGCACAGATTTTTTTTGAGTCCTTGCAATAATCTGCAACAAAAAATTCCATTCTCCTTCCTGGGGGAATTCAACCTTACGGTTTTAATCAGGAAGGCTAGCTTGAGAGAGGGAAGTTTCTGCTGCCTTTCTTTGTTACATTGGGAGCATGATTGGAAAAAAGCCCAGGCCCTAGTGTGGGTTAGAGCAGCACTGCTTCCTACGAGACGCGGTTTAGGTGAATGTGTAAAATGCCTTCCTTGTCCTTCTGCTGTTTGAAACCTTGGGCAGGTGGGGCTGAAGATGAGTTAGGGTAGAAGAACAGGTAACTGCTGCCTCAGAGAAATGGTGTGGCCTGAGATACCTACCCTCTGAAATTTAACCTCCTTGGAGCGCCTGGGTGGCTCAGTCGGTTAGGTGTCCGACTCTTGATATCCGCTCAGGTCAGGATCTCATGGTTCATGGGATCAAGCCCTGCATTGGACTCTGCACTGACAGTGCAGAGCCCGCTTGGGATTCTCTCTCTCCCCCTGTCTCTCTGCCCCTCCCCCACTTGGTTGCACACTCTCCCTCTCAAAATAAATAAACATTAAAATTTTTTTCTTTTTTTTTTTTTTTGAAATTTGCCTCCTTGCTGTTTGGGCATATTGGTATTCTCCAGGAGATTTGAAAGGTTACCCCTAGTGATATCTTTGAATGTCTGTCCAACTTCCTCATAGGGTTGTCCAAGAAAGCCCCCAGTTTTAGGCTTGTCCAAGGGACATTGTGTCATCAGAGTGTTAGACTAAAGGGTTGATGTAGTTCCTGTTTCCAGAAATTAATTGAATCTCATCGGAGCCCCTGGAGCTGATCTTGAAAACTAGGTTGGCACCATAATCAGTGGTCATCTATTGAGTGGCCTTCAGTATTCCGAGTATTTGCCCCGTTCTTGCACTTTGGGTGCTGGGTTGGTGTCAGACTGGCCCCAGTTAGGGTGGGGAGGAACAGGGGGAGAGAAGGTGTTGTTCATCTCTGTGTTTATCTCCCAGGGGGATCGTCACTGTTGGGATCGAAGTTTGTCCCTAGGGAAGCTTTTGTTAAAAAGATACAGTCGTTTACTTCAAATCTTTTTTTTTTTTTCATTTATTTTATTTTTTGTTCATATTATTTTGAGAGAGAGAGAGTGCGCGAATGGGGGAGAGGGGCAGAGGGAGGCAGAGAAAGAATCTTCGGCAGGCTCCATGCTCAGTGCAGAGCCTGCCGTGGGGCTTAGTCCCGTGTCCCTGGGATCATGACCTGAGCCAAAATCATGAATCTGACGTTCAGCCGAGTGAGCCCCCCCTCCCCCCAGCCGCCCCTCAAATCTAAAGTCAGAGGATTTTTTCTTTCTGGTTTGGGTCTGCTCTGGAGCTCTTGTAACAAGCTGTGAACTTTATGCCCTTTGATAGTAGTTCTAGATCTTGGTCACATATCAGGGAAGGTACTACTGCCTAGGGATCTAGCCCCCAGAGACTCTGTAAGCAGGGTCTAAAAGTGCATTTAGTCATTCACCTATTTAGAAATACCTACAGGTGATGCTGCTTTGCAGCCGCTGTCGAGAACTGCAGTCCTGTGGGCTACTTTAAAAGTAGTGACACGTTCCGTTTCATCCTGTACTTTTCACCTAGGACCCTTAAAATACAAAGGATCATGGTCAGTCTCTGTCTACCCTTGCATATCAACGCATATGTTTACTTATTTATAAAATGTTGCTTATTTTGGATATAGACTTATTTTATTTTTTTTAATGTTTATTTTTGAGAGAGAGAGACAGAGCATAAGCAGGGAAGGCACAGAGATAGAGAGGGAGACACAATCCCAAGGCAGGCTCCAGGCTCCAAGGTGTCAGCCCAGAGCCCGATGCGGGGCTTGAACCCACAAACTGTGAGGTCATGACCTGGGCCGAAGTCGGACGCCCAACCAACTGAGCCACCCAGGCATCCCTGGATGTCGGCTTATTTTAGATGTAGGAAGGTAAGACCAATTGAAGTAAAGCATGGGAATAGACGTACTGAGTTTAAAAGGATCTGAAAGGTACTGTATAATGCTGTGTTCTTCCTGTGAGGATTACAGATCAATAAAAAACTAAGCAAAAGGAATTAAGAGGAATTTGTTAAAGCGTAGAAGTAGTCTTGTTGCTTGGAACTACTTTATTTTTCCTTTCTCTTGCGGTAGGGACACACTTCTGTAACCTGCGCATTTATCACTCAATACTGTCTCTGCTGTAGGCCTGTGCAGACCCTTTTGCCAAGGTTTAGAGCTGCTAATTTACTTTCAGGCACATTCCGATGGTGACAGGTTTATATTAGCTTATTTTCTTGGGCTTTATTTTGTTCTCTGACTGGATCTTTGAATTAGAGATCTTAGAGCAGTGCAAACAGGCAAATATTGAATGGCTGCTTGTTGTATTTGATGAATACAGAATCCAAATGAGTCCCGCTAATTAATGCGCCTAACCTTGTGAACTCTCACTTTGTGCACTGAGATTTGGGGGACATGTATCAGTGTGCAACGCTGGTCACTGAGCGGCCTGAGCTGGGCAGAAACCGCACTTGTGATCTTTACATCTCCCCAGACTGGTCTGGCTCAGCAAATCCAGGATGGGGGTGGGGGGTGGGTGGGAAGTGAAGGTGAATTTTAACTATGTGTCTTTATTTGCCTTCCTTATTCTGTTGCTGTTCCTTTCTAAACAGATAGGAATCGTCTCCAGACAGGATTTGTATCAGCATCTCATGGTGATTTTAAAAGAGACAGTTACAATCCTGATCTTCCTAGAGCACGGTCATCCGTGTTTTCCCCCCTCGTCCTCACAGCCACCTTTTGAAGTAGATAAAACAGAGGCGGGAAACTGAGGTACCCAGAGGTAAAGTGACTTCTCCGAGGAAACCGTACAAGGTAGTAGCTGCAAAAGAACTGAAATTTTCTTCTCTTTGTGAGGGCCCTTTCCTCTGTGCTGGGGAATCACTGACTCACACAGGCAAGAATGTGGTCGTGTGCACGAGCACCTGCTCACGCCTGTACCTTGTTTGTCGTCTGGGGGCTTCATAGGCCTCTTGGAGCTCAACCACAGATCTAGGAATCCATGATCCCTGCTTAAGGATTATTACCCCTGGCTTCCTTAACACTAAGTATACCAGTATACCACTGTTCAGTGGTCCTTTTCATCCTGTTACGTAAGCTCCCGCCAACACATTTGAATTGGAAACCTGTGGAGGGAAGGAGGGGAAAAACCACCCGCCACCTCGTAGAGGTTGTGCTTTCTTATGTGCCGTTCCCTCAGCCTTCTTTCCCAGTCAGTTAGCAAGTTTTATGGGATGACAGTCCGCTGTGCTCATAGAGCTCTCCCGAGCACTTCATTGTGCTTGCTAACGAGCTCCGTGTGGGAGTGGAGGAGACAAACATTGTCCAGATTTGCAAAGTGAAAACCAGCTCAGAAAGTCCGACTGAGTGTCTCATCCGAGCCGTGCAGTTTGGGTTGATGATACGATACAGTGGTTTAGATTCGTAGCTGTTTCTTTGTGGTTTAGGTATATGCGCAGATGCTTTTTTGAGTATTGGTTCGGTCTGGAATATTTTGTGGGTTTGCAGTATTTTTAAATGAGAGAATATTTGTGTGTGTTAGCTCCAGGGTTTATGGATAGGAGGGGCTTAGGAATAGCAATCTGATTAGAGAGGGCCTCAGTTCTACACAGCAAGCTCACTGTTTTTGCTGACATTGTTCATTTATTTAGGACGGCTTTCAGGGGGCTCCCGGAGAGCACAGTGCGAGTCCGAGTCCATCCCCTCGCCATCACTTGGTGCCACAACTTTACATCTGCTACATCAGGGTGACCATATAAGTCGTCATTCTAGCTGGGACACTCTCGAGAGTGAAAAGTGATGCTTATGTTGAAACAGCCCCGTGCAAACTGGGATGAGCGGAGGTGTGTAGCCACCTTAGCTGTAATTCAAGAACCATAGGGGCACCTGGGTGGCTCGGGTGGCTTAGCGTCCGACTCTTGATCTCGGCTCAGGTCATGATCCCACGGTTTGTGAGATTGAGCCCTGTGTCGGGCTCTGTGCTGACAGCTCAGGGCCTGCTTGGGATTCTCTCTCTCTCTCTCTCTCTCTCTCTCTCTCTCTTCTCTGTCCCTCCCCCACTGGTGTGCTCACTGTGTGTCTTTCTCTCTCTCTCTCTCAAAATAAATAAACTTAAGAAAAAATTAAGAACTCTGGCAAATGTCCTCTTTTTAAAATTTTTTTTTTTTTTCAACATTTATTTATTTTTGGGACAGAGAGAGACAGAGCATGAACGGGGGAGGGGCAGAGAGAGAGGAAGATACAGAATTGGAAACAGGCTCCAGGCTCTGAGCCATCAGCCCAGAGCCTGACGCGGGGCTCGAACTCACGGACCGTGAGATCGTGACCTGGCTGAAGTCGGACGCTCAACCGACTGCGCCACCCAGGCGCCCCTAATGTCCTCTTTTTAAAAAAAATTCTTTTTTAATGTTTGTATGTATTTTTGAGACAGAGCGAGACAGAGCATTGGGGGAGGGGCAGAGAGAGAGGGAGACGCAGAATCGGAAGCAGGCTCCAGGCTGTCAGCACAGGGCCCAATGCGGGGCTCGAACTCTCAACCACGAGATGGTGACCTGAGCCGAAGTCAGGCGCTCATCCGACTGAGCCACCCAGGCGCCCCTAGCAAATGTCCTCTTAACTGATGTGATCGGGGTTTGAGATTATGGCACAGTGCATTGCCTCACATTCAGCCCGCGCAGGAGCGAAACCTTGTCATTTGCTTTTGAGGTGAGAGAGGGAACAGACTCTTGGTTGGGTTTAGGTGTTGAGTCGGGTATGGAAGTGACAGTATTAAAACGTTAAAAAAACTAACGTTGTAAAGTACTTTACAGTGTGCTTCCATGTTTGCTGAGTTTTGGTCTTCACAATAGCTCTGCTAGGTAGGTTGGGTTTTATTATCTCTACAGATAAGAAAACCAGTGGAGAGATTAAAAATTATTTTTTGTATTTTTACTTTTTGAGAGCGAGCGAGCATGTGCTTGTGCATGTGTGGGAGAAGGGCAGAGGGAGGGAGTACCTTTTTTTTTTTTTTTTTAAGTTTATTTGTTTTGAGAGCGAGACCAAGCATGTGAGCGGGGGAGGGGTAGAGAGAGAGAGGGAGACAGAGGATCCCAAGCAGGCTCTGCATTGTTAGTGCAGAGCCCATGGTGTGGCTTGAACCTGTTGTGAACTGTGAAATTATGACCTGAGCCTAAGACTGACGCTTAACCAAGTGAGCCACCCAGGTGGCCCAAGAGAGAGAGAATCCCAAGCCAGCCTCTCTGCTCAGTGGGGAGCCCGTCATGGGCTTGATCTCATAATCCTGAGATCATGACCTGAGCCGAGGTCAAGAGTCAGAAGCTTAACTGAGTGAGCCACCCAGGCAACCCCCGGTGCAGAGATTATTAAATGGATTTCCCAGTGTCACATAGAGGGGAGGTGGCAGAAATGGACTTGAACCCTGGATTTTCAGCTTCCATGTCTTTTGTTTCCCTTTTGTGTTCTTCTGTCAGTGTTTTCTCTTCTCTGAATGGGGATGTTCTCTTGCTAGTGTGACAAGATATTATGGAATCATTAGGGAATGGAGCCTCATGAAAAGGCTTCATGTGACTTGGAGGTCCCTTGAGTCACTTATTTCTGTCAAGTTTTCTTCCTTATTTGCTAAAATAGCTTATGGTCCACAGTTTGTCTTTTTGTATTTATATATTATTTTGTAAATATAAAGAAAAAATTAATGTCATGGTGTTAGGCTCTTTATCTTATTTTTAAAATGCTAGCCAGTGGCTTGCTAAAATTATTTTCCTTTGATTTTCTAAAATTCTGTTGAAAAGCCACTGTATGGACATGTTCAGGTGATTCACAGAAACAAAGGGGGAGTATCAAAGGAGATGTTCAAAGATGTGACTTTGACCGTTAGAGATTTCAGTTGGGAGTGGCAGCCATACTTTTAATTTAGAGGATAGATTAAAAATGACCTAGGGGATTTATTTTTCAAAAGCATTTTCTTTCTTAAGAATTTAATGACTTTTCCTTTTCTTCCTTTTATCCCCGGGATGAACTTTATTTTAGTAGAGGTTTTTATAAATGAACTTTCAGGGCTTTTAGGTATTGATTGGGAGCCATGGATGATAGCAAACACATTTTCTGTCATACTCATTTGTTTTCATGCCAAAGAAATGGTGCTGCTCTTCCTCCTTTGGGAAGAATTGGAACAGAGGACATGGGGAGAGTGTTCAGATTCTAGCTTGGTGCTGCTTTTAAGCTTAAAGACAGGAACCACTAGTAAAGCAATACTTTTTACATCATGACTCAGCACGTGCGTGCATGCACGCGCGCACACACACGGACACACAAATGTAACTTAGAATTAGTCTTCCAAATAGTACTTACCCTTACTGTACTGTAAGCATTTTCCGTTCTTTTCCATTCCATTAAAAAAATTGTTGGTTGTGACCAGCAATTGAGCAAAATTGATTTCCTGGGCCCGCTAATAGATTGCAATCTGTAGTTTTGAAAAACAAAATTCTCATGATTGTTGTCCTTGAAAATGCAACCTTAGGGGCACCTGGGCGGCTCAGTTGGCTAAGTGTCCGACTTCGGCTCAGTTCGTGATCTCGCGGTTCATGAGTTCAAGCCCTGCATCCGGCTCTGCTGACAGCTCAGAGCCTGGAGCCTGCTGCGCATTCTGTGTCTCCCTCTCTCTCTGCCCCTCCCCTGCTTGTGCTCTCGCTCTCTCTCTCTCTCTCTCTCTCTCTCTGTCAAAGATAAATAAACATTAAAAAAAATGCAACCTTAAAGAACTCCATATACTTTAGCAGTCACTTCCCTATTCCCCATCCCCCTGTAACCACTCATCTGCTTTCTGTCTCTGTGGATTTGCCTGTTCTGGATATTTCATGGAAATGGAATCATATAACATCTGGTCTTTTGTGACTTGCTTCTTTCACTGAGCATAATGTTTTCAAGGTTCATCCATGTTGTAGCGCGTGTTAGTACTGCATTCCTTTTTTGGTTGAGTGACATCTCACTGTATGGCTAGAGGAAGTGTTCTTACGTGAGCCCACTGCCTGCCTCTGTGGTTCCGTCTCCTGAAGCTCTCTTATGTACACTTGGCCTTGGCCTTGCCAGGCATTCTTCAACAAGCTTGATTCCGGCTTCAGTGTGGAGCCACTGTCTCCTCTACTACCTTCAGACACACAGTACTCTTCGCCCAGATGCTCACTGTCTTTTCATTCAGGTCACAGGTACAAAATTTACTCCTCGGGGAAGTCTTTCCTGACTATACTCGCCTAAAGATATCCAGATATACAACCTGACCTTCTTCACATCTGTCACCATCATCTAAAATTATGTAGTGCGCATACTTTATTGTGTATCTCTCCCACTAAAATGTGCTGTGCAAGCTGTGACTTTGCTTAGAGCAGAGCCTGATATGTAGGAGGAGATCAATAAATATTTGTTGAATGCATAAATTAAAATTATCTTGTTTAATGTTGACAATTTTGAAAGGTTTTAGGCAGGGAAGTGACGTGATTCATTATACATTTTTAAAAACAATATTCTGGCTGCTATGAAGAATTGAATTTTAGGAGGAGCAACAAAACAGCCTTAGATCTCTCTAGGCAATGGCTTTATTATTTGCTGTCTTTAATATCAGTTCTAACTAGGACTTATTTGTTGAATGAGAAATTTTACTCCCCCGGCCCCCTGCCCCTGCCCCAGCTGGAGACTGGGTTAAAATGACTGGTTTAGAAGTAAATTGTTTCATACCCCTTCTGTATCTCACAACCTATAATAATTTTCTTACTGGCCCCCCTTCTAATGAAAAATACTTCTGCTTTGCTCTTCAGTTACATCCAAAATCGCCTTTTTTCCCTTTCTGCTAGGTTGTACAGAACCCCACTGTCAGCCTTCATGCGAGGTACATTATAAAATGGTTGCTTCTCCCCAATATCTGACATCAGGTTGCCCATCGGTGATTAGGGCCTTCTGCGATGTTGCCTTACACCCTCTAGTGGATGAGGGGCTGGGAAATGCTGCAGCATCTGGTGTTCTAGCATTTTTCTTGAACCATGTAATCAGCTTCAGACTTACTCTTGCATTTTAGATCATTTCATTCTGCACGTAGTTCATAAGATTTTTTCCTTCTGGGAAAGACCATTTCACTTCGTCTGCTGCTGACTGCCAGGTGTCTAAATAACATGCTTATTCTGCTCTTTCTTGATTTACCAAGTTTAGACACCATATTTTGGCTGCCTACTGTTGGAGAGGAGATATTAACAGTTTTTTAGACATGGTCTCCTTCCTTCTAATAAGGTCATTTAGAAAAATCAGTGTTTATTCCCGATTTATGGTTACATAATAATTACACTATTGTGACTAAATATAGCCAAATCGTAAAACATGATTATATTCCCTTTCATAAATACTTTTCCATTTCCCCTGGAGTTACCAAATATATACATACGTGTGTATAGAAAATATATATACATCTATATTGAGTAAGAACTTAGAAAACACTATTGAGATATAATTTCCATACCATAAAAGTAATTCAATGTAAATATACTTATTCAGGGGTCTTATACAGTTTGTAGAGCTATGCCATCACGGCCATAGTATGGTTATAGAATGTTGCCATATCCCCCCTGCCCCCAAATTTTCCTAAATTTTTTTTGCAGTTAGTCCCACTCTCACCTCAGTCCCAGGCAACCGCTGATCTGCTCTCTGACTCTATCCTTTCTGGACATTTCATGTACATGGAATCATATGATGTATATATGATCTTATTTTAAAAAAATTTTAAATGTTTATTAAAAAAATTTTTTTTAATGTTTATTTTTGACAGAGACAGGATGCGAGTGGCTTAGGGGCAGAGAGAGGGGGAGACACAGAATCCGAAGCAGGCTCCAGGCTCTGAGCTGTCAGCACAGAGCCCGATGCGGGGCTCGAACTCATGAGCTGTGAGATCATGACCTGAGCTAAAGTCGGACGCTCAACCGACTGAGCCACCCAGGCGCCCCTATCTGGTCTTCTGTGTGCGACTTCTGTCACTTAGCATGTTTTTGAGGTTCACCCATGTTGTAGTGTGTATCACTATATCATTCCTTTTAGTTGCTAAATAGTATTGTTTTGTATGGATGGACTGCATTTTGTCAGTCCATTTACCAGGTGATGGGTATTTGGATTGTTTTCAGTTCGGTGATTATGAATAATGCTGTTATGAACATTTGCATGGAAGTCTTTGTGTGGACGTATGTTTCAGTTTCTCTTGGGCACATTTCTAGGAGTGGAGTCGCTGGGTTTCATGGTAAGTAAGCTCATGCTTCACTTTAAGAAACTACTACACTCTTTTCCAAAGTGGCTTGATTTTATCTACCTTTTTGATTATACTGAGTATACATTGGTAGCTCATTGTGGTTTTGGTTTGTATTTCCTAATACTGAAAGATGTAGAGTTACCTTCTCGTTTGCTTATTAGCCATTCTTATGTCTTCTTTGTTGAGATATGTGTTCAAGTCTCTTGCCTACTGTTTATTTGGTTCATTTATTCTCTTAACAAGTTGTAAGAGTTCTTTATATATTTTGGATACAAGTTCTTTGTGAGATTTTGCAAGACAACTCTTTCCCCTCCCCCCCAGTAAAGCAAAACTATGTTTTCAACCTTATTTGCTAAATTTGGATAAACTCTATGTAGCTCTTTTAGGAAAGAGACGGTGGAAACAGGCATTTGACTGTCTTTGTTCAGGCCTGGTGATGGCTCCAAGGAGGACTGGCAGGTTTACAGTGGCTTTGTGTTTGGCTAACATAGCCTTCTCCAGATTTTTGGTGGCAGGCATGTTTGGGCAAGAAAGCTCTTTGTGTAGTGACAAGCAGTTATGCTGCTTTCTGCATGTCCTGAGGGACGTGATACGCTGAAGGATCGGCCATGTTCGTTGGCCTTTTTTTTCCTTCTTTAACCAAGACACTGTCGCGTCTGTATAAGGCTGGTTCATGGAAATTCCTCTGAATACACACACATAGACATACACACACACGCGCACGCGCAGACTGCATCCTGGCTTTGGGTTTAACTATCAGCTCTGCCATTGCAGGCTCCGTGACTTTGGGCAGGTTTTTTTCCTTCTGTGAGCCTCAGTTTCTTCATCTATAATATAGGACTGGTATCTACTGTGAAAGGTTGTTGCAGGATCAGAGATAACATACATAAATTTCCTGGCATGTAATAGGGTCATTAAATCATTTTTCTCATTAGTTTTATGGGAAGGAGGCCTTAGGGAAGCTTTTATAAGGGAATATTTAGTTCTTACAGTCTCTGATTTAAGTCTTTCTCTCTCCTTTTTTTTTTTTTTTTTTTTTTTTTTTTAATTCACCATGTAAAATGAATTCTGGCTGTAGATTTGAAATTTCTACCTCGGGAACATAGCTTTACCTTACTTCCAAGAATAATACGCCTGTGTGAGGGGAGTGAAGCCTGCATAAGTTTGTTTACGTAACTCATTATGGATCTTGGCAGCATCAGTAGAAAGAGGGGGTCCGTTCTCAGACCGTCATGACTGGAACGGAATCTGGCCAGACTGCGCCGACGTCCACGGCTCTCTACAGCCATCGTGCTCGCTCTTTGCCCCTCGCACCTATCTCTTCCATGCTGCATGGCTCTTCAGAGTCCTTCACATCTCGGTCCTGGATATTTATTTCTTCCTAGTGCCTTTTACTTGCAATATTTCTCCTGTTCCCAGCAGACTCCTAAGTATCCTTCAAGATCCCTGGTCATAATTTAACTGGGACGTATGAAACCTTTTCTTATCGCCTCTAATCATTTGAGCTCCTCGAACACGCCATCTGCCTGAGCATTTCTGTAAGTTTCGAATCAAGGGAGTTTGGGAAGTTTGGTGAAGACTGAGCAAAGTATTTAACTTCTCCGAGGCTCAGTGTCCTCATCAGTGGAAGTGAGGAGGGGAGTACTTACTTTTGTAAGCATTACATTTTTAAAAATTTCCTAGGTCAAGAGCGACTTATTGGTTGATGTGATGTTTCACTGCCTATACCTGCTGTTTTCCACGTAGGCTAGAAAGTCTTTTCTCATCCCTGGGCTCTGCTGGGTCTGATTTTGTGGTTGTTGGCATGTCCTGCTTCCTTGTGGAAATAGTGGGACTTTTCATCACGTAACTTCCTACCTCTGAGTCCAGCCATACTGCTCTGGATCTGTGGATGGATGAGTGATGTGAGCAGGGAGCGGGGAAATGATGGCTGGCTTGTCTTCTCACCCCTCTTCTGTACATGGTTTCTTTGTCACATCCTGGCAGTCATGGTTTGCCTATTTGGACTCATTTTGAGCTTGCCGTGATTTTAGGCTGTCAGAACAGTTTGGATCTCTTGACCCAGATCCTTATTATTTTGCAGATGGAGGGATTATAACTTATCTGCTTGGCTTTCCAGTAGATTGGCCTAATACTTTGCATGTAGGCAATTGATCTGTGTTGTAATGAGAAGTTTAATATGGCCTTCAAAAAGAATGAAGGATTATGAATCACTGGAACTATTTATAAATTCCTTTGTTAGTGGTTTTCAAAATCAGGTAATTCGTCTCTTTAGGGTTGTTTAGAGCAGCCAAGTAGTTAGTAAGCATAAGCAGCAGATAGTCTCACAGCCAGAGTTGGCTACTGTTTTGTGAGTTACTTTTAAGAAACATTGGAGTGCCTGGGTGGGTCAGTCGGTTAGGCAACGGACTTCGGCTCAGGTCATGATCTCACGGTTCGTGAGTTCAAGGCCCGCGTCAGGCTCTGTGCTGACAGCTCAGAGCCTGGAGCCTGCTTTGGATTCTGTGTCTCCCTCTCTCTCTGCCCCGCCCCTGCTCATGCTCTGTCTCTGTCTCAAAAATAAATAAAACACTTGAAAAAATTAAAAAGAAGAAACATGGTAGAGCTCCTCAACCCTTCATTCTTCAACAGACAACCCGTGGCAGATGGTTTAGAATGAAACCAACTACAAACATTTAAGATAAAGCAAAAGCCCCCATAGTTGGTGGCCAGTATGGTTATGTATTTCAGTTATAGATTAAATATTTTTATTTTCTTGATAGCATCAGCTTATGCCATTATGCTGAGCTGATTTAGGGTTGATTTAGAAAGGCGGGGGAATTAAGATCTTTGTGTTAGAAAACTTTGTGCCACCAGAAAATTTCAGTAAATTCTGGGTAATCGTACACTTAAACAAAGGCACAGCTCTCATCTCACTGGGTAGCATTATTCTGTTTAGCTTTTATCTGTTGAGAACTCTTCAGGGGATACTGTTAAGTGAATACCGTGATTGGGCCCCAGTCTTTTTCTTTCTATGTTGGGTAAGGTACTCTGTGTTTTAGCCACACTACGGGATGGGGTAGTGTAGCTTTGAAATCAGATGTGGGTTTTTTTTTTTTTTTTAATTTTTTTTTCAACGTTTTTTATTTATTTTTGGGACAGAGAGAGACAGAGCATGAACGGGGGAGGGGCAGAGAGAGAGGGAGACACAGAATCGGAAACAGGCTCCAGGCTCCGAGCCATCAGCCCAGAGCCTGACGCGGGGCTCGAACTCACGGACCGCGAGATCGTGACCTGGCTGAAGTCGGACGCTTAACCGACTGCGCCACCCAGGCGCCCCAATCAGATGTGGGTTTTAATTCCAGTTTCTTTACTTATGGCATTTAATGTGTTGAAATACCACCCTTTGCCACCCTTTATTTTTTAATTTTTTAAGTTAAAAAAATTATTTTTATAAGAGCGAGTGCACACATGCGTGAATTGGAGAGAGGGGCAGAGGGAGAAAGAGAATTTTTATTTTATTTATTTATTTATTTATTTTTTTTAAATTTTTTTTAACGTTTATTTATTTTTGAGACAGAGAGAGAGCATGAACGGGGGAGGGGCAGAAAGAGAGGGAGACACAGAATCTGAAACAGGCTCCAGGCTCTGAGCTGTCAGCACAGAGCCCGACGCGGGCCTTGAACTCATGGACCGTGAGATCATGACCTGAGCTGAAGTCGGCCGCTCAACCGACTGAGCCACCCAGGCGCCCCGAGAATTTTTTTTTTAATTTATTTTTATTTATTTTGAGAGAGAGATAGCAAGGGGGGAGGGGCAGAGAGAGAGGGAGACAGAATCCCAAGCAGGCTCTGTGCCATCAGCACAGAGTCCAGTGGGGGGCTTGAACTCACGAAGGTGAGATCATGACCTGAGCCAGAGTCAGTAGGTGGATGCTTAACTGACTGAGCCACCCAGGTGCCCTGAGAGAGAGATTAAGAGAGAGAGACAGAGAGAGAGAAAGGGAGAGGGAGGGAAAGAGAATCTTAAGCAGGCTCCACGCTCAGTACAGAGCCCAATTCAGGGCTTGATCCCACGACTCTGGGATCATGACCTGAACTGAAATCAAGAGTTGGACGCTAAGCCTACTGAGCCACCCAGATGCTCCCCTTTACCACTGTTTAAGTCCCACTTCAAAGGCTGTCTCCTCCTTTAAGTCTTGCGTGATGTACTTATTTGGGAACAGATTCTTAATGTCCTCTGAGCTCCCAAGGCACGTTATTTCCACTTTGTAATAGCATTTTATCACTGCCTATTATTTTATGATGACCCATAATATTCTGTGAGAATAAGGATCCTGTCATACTTCTTTTTTAAAAAATTATTCGTTTATTTATTTACTTATTTACTTACTTTTATTTGCATTTATTTTATGCAGAATTTACCCCTTTTCTCCCCTTCTGTTTCTTCTGGGATATCTTTTTCTTCTGTGCAACTTCCTCTTCTGGTTTAGGACCACTCTGCTCTTTTTCTGTAAGGATCATCTCAACGTGGCAGGGAGAGCTCATGTATGGCAGATTAATCCACCCATGAGCCCTACAAGTTCTCTGCCTCATCTTGGGGACTTTGTTCACCTGGATGGTGCTCAATGACCAGAGACTCTGCATCTAAACCCTTACGTTCAGCTTTACTCTCTGCATTTTTAAGCAGGTGCAATAGAAATTCAGCAGTCTTTTTGGACCACCGACCTTGTGTCCAGCCCCACTGTTTGGCCTTGGGCACACCTACCAACTCCACCACTGTGGCGACAGAATGGCACGTATTGCTTCTGCGAAGTGACATCTTTCAGGTATTTGGTGGCTTTTCGGATATGCACACCCTTGATGGCCTGGGTAGCTTCATGTGTGTTCTTAAAGTGAACACGGAGATTTGCACCTCTTAATTTGCATGATTTTGTCGAGTTTTCCGGGTCAAGTGAATAGCAAACTATTTTCAGAGATCACCTCAGGCCACTTATGGGAAGAGCACTTTTTTTTTTAAATTGTTTATTTATTTATTTTGAGAGAGAGAGCGAGCAAGCAAGTGAGCAGGGGAGGGCCAGAGAGAGAGAGAGAGAAAGAGAATCCCAAACAGGCTCTGTGCTGTCAGTGCAGAGCCTGGTGCGGGATTTGATCCCGTGAACTGTTGAGATCATGACCTGAGCTGAGATCAAGAGCTGCCCGCTTAACCGAGTCACCCAGGCACCCCTGTCTTAGTTCTTGATATTCTCAAATACTTTGCTCAAAGTAAGTATTCAGTAGGAATTTGGTAAAGGGATAAATTAAACAGTAAACTTTCGCCTTCTTGAACTATAGAGACTACTCTGTTGGGACTTTTTCCTGTGGAAGATTAAAAAAAAACTTTGTTCGAGCTTTCATTAGGCTTTTTACCTTTGCCTTGCCAGAGCTATATAAAAAATTAATACTCAAGAAGGTAGATATCTGATCTTCAGCAGGAGAGTGCCTCTTACAAGTTTAATGGTTTTGGTCAAGTGGATCTTAAATGTAAATCTGCCGTTTTGTGGAGCCATACAGAGCTCTTAAACCACTCAATAAACATCCTTATTGAATTAGTAGAACTTTGTGTATCTTTTATTCTTAGGAGTTTTCATTGTTCCTTAGAGTACTTTCAGCCTGTCCTCTCGAAGCTTTGTGGTATCAGGTGGATCATAGAATCATCTAAGCTAAAGATGCTTTGAGTTCCTGAATTCTGTTACTTCCTTCCTGGTATGGGGAGCCCATGCATTCATTCTAGCAGGTGTGTCTCAATTTTAGAGTAACAAGTGAGGGTTCCCAGGAAGAGAGAACTAACATGAATCGAACTTTGACTATGTGTCAAGCCCTGTATGAAGCATTTAGCAAGTTTTATTTTATTCCTCCCATTTGCAGGTGAGGAAACCAAGGCTCAAAGAGATTTAAGTCATTGTCCAAGGCTTTGTAGCTGATAATGAGGAAAGTTGGGTTTTAAATCTAAATGTGTTAGATTGAAAAGTTTATGTTATTTCCACTGAGAACATGTCTTTTCCTTATTTACTTTTCATCGAATGTTTGGGGGTTTTTGTTGTTGTTTTTCACATTTTACTTGCATGTTTGATTTTTCTTTAGTCAGTAGAAATGGTATGATTTCCCTACTGGTTCCCCTCCCCAGCCCTATACTGAGGGGGTGATAATTTGTATTATATTTCTATAGTCCTGTATCCTTTACAGATCACTTTCCTGTTCATTTTCATTTGATCTTGGACGTGTGGGGACGGGGAGGGAGGGAGGAGGCCGGATCTTAATCTCCATTGGCAGATGAGGGAATTAAGGTGCCTGGTGTCATGAGAGATTTGCCAAAGGTGGTAATAAGTGGCAGAGAGAGAAGAGCATAGCTTTTGTTTGGAAGAGGTGCGCTGACCTTCAGACTAAACTTTGTAGCCGCAAAGTCTTTTTCATCTGAAGTATGTGGACACAATATGGGAAAAATGTAAGTGGCGTGGTCCTCCTAGAAGATTTGGAGGACGTGGAGCCCCGCCCTCTGGGCTTCCTCTGACCCCGAGGCCCCTCGGCTGGAACCCGGTTTGAAAACCACTGGGGAATAATCAAAGAACCTTAGCGTCCGGCAGATCTGGGCTCACAGTTTTAGTTTGTGCCTTCTGTTTCATCTCTCTCAGGCTTGGGTCCTCATGTGTAACATGGGTGGGATTGCTGACAAATATTAACTAAAAACCATGCTGAAGCCTGGCCTGGGGGCCCCCTCGGCGTCTCTGGAGGAGAGCTCTAGGTGTCAGGGAGTGTCAGCACTCACCCTGTATGGGGCGCCTGCCAGAGGGGGTGGGGAGCTCGTCCCTGAGGCTGGGCCCCCAGGAACTGACAGCGCAGGCCTTCGTCCTCGACCCGGTGACGACATTCATCAGTACTTCAGAACAAGGGTGGACACACAGGTTTTGCGAAGGATCCGAGAGCAAATGTTGTGGGTTTTGGGGCCCCTGTTGCAGCCATTCAGCTCTGTTGCTGTAGCTTGTGTGCAGCCATAGATACCATGTAAATGAACGAATGGGGCCGTGTTCTAATAAAACTTTATTTGTGGGCTCTGAATTTCATGTAATTTCCACGTCCTGAAATACGCTGCTTCTGATTTGTTTGTCCCCCGCCATTTAAAAAATGTAAAGACCGCGTAAGTCATGGTCTGTATGCGGGTTATACAAAAACGAGTGACAGGCTGGATTTGGCCCATGGGCCATAGCTTGCCGACTCCTTATTTAGACGACTGCTTGTTGATGGTAAGTGCAGTTTTTGACCCAGTGGGAATACTTTCATTTAAAACTGATTGCTAGTAAGGAAGTATTGATACCAGAAAAGGCTTAATTTTGCAGTCGAAAAAGGTAGGATTTTTTTCCTCTCCCACTCCTGTCAGGAATTGTTCCATGCTCACTGCTTTCTTTATCCTCTACCACGTGGCTAAAATTAAGCAGGTGTCGTCCTATTGGTAATGCCTGCGTGAAAAAGTTTCTGAATAAAGACCATAGTACAGTGGGAAGACCATGAGTCATGAGGAAATCAGGAAACTGGCTTTTCACTAACTTTGACTTTGGCTATGTCACTTTACTTCTTTGGGCCTTCAGTTTCCCCGTATAAATGAGGAAATTGGAGACCATAATATCTGAGCTCTTGGCCTACTCTGACATGCTCTGATTCTACCTTTTTTTTTTTAATGTTTATTTATTTTTGAGAGAGACAGAACGTGAGGGGGTGAGGGGGAGAGAGAGAGGGAGACACAGAATCCGAAGCAGGTTCCAGGCACTGAGCTGTCAGCACAGAGCCCGAAGTGGGGCTTGAACCCACGAACTGTGAGATCATGACCTGAGCCGAAGTTGGATGCTTAACTGACTGAGCCACCCAGGCGCCCCTCATTCTACTTTTAGTTGTCTGGAAGGTGCTACTAGACAGTTTTCATGTATAGAAACTTCAACAGCCAGTATATATATATTTAAAATTATTACACATTGTGCGGGGTTTCACATTGTATCAGGGAGTATTTACCAAAGCAGTTTATTCCCGCTGTGCTAATGCTAGCCATTTCTGAAGTGAAAGGCAACCGTGATTTAAATTCCACCTATGTTACCATCACTTCCTGTCCTGCCATCCTGAGCTAGTTAACCTGTTTGGAGATAAGCTGCAAATGCAAAGTGAGGGGGACTGGGGACATCGGAAGAAGAATATCCTGACCATGTAGGGGCTTAGGAAAAAGTTCATAACTGGAAACCTTTTCCCCTCCGAACCTGAGTCACACTTGAAGGACTCTTGGCTCTCCTGGGGTGGGAGGAAAAAAGGGACAGAGCAGCAGAGCAAGTGGCTATGTCTGTTTTTGTCAACAGAGGGCACCCAGAGCAAAGCAAGTGCTTTGTGACCCAGGCTAGGCTCTGCTCTGCTCCCCAGGCAGGCACGGGGCAGCGTGCAGTGGACTCACTGTGCGTCTGTTTCTCGCAGCGTGTTTTATCCGTGCCCACAGTCTCAGACGTTTGTCCCGTGCTAAAGTCAGGTATTTTACATGCAGTCATAATAATTATTATTTGTTTTCGCCTTAAATGGAAAACCAGTTCCTTCCATGTCTTGGAGTGAATTCACTCAAGTTGTAAAAGTGTGGGCTTTTGGGTGGATGTGCAGTCTCAGGTTCTGATGTAATTCAGTCTCTGGGGAACAGGTAGTCCTGAAGGAGCACTCAGGATCTGTGTGGCATATTGAAAGGAGACTTTGTCCTGTGGTTTTCCAGACCAGCAGCATCAGCATCCCCTGGGAACTTCCTCAGATTCGTGGTCTGCCCCCTCCCTCAGACCTACCAAAGTGGAAAGTCTGGGGAGGGGACCCAGCCTTCTGGTTCAACAGGCTCTCCAGGTGTCTCTGATGCACGCTTAAGCTGAGAACCACGGCCTGAGACTTCCTGAAGACTGCTAGAGTGTTCTTCATCATCGCCATTTTCCACATGAGAACACCAAGGCTAAAGGTTTCGTATATACAATAAGTGGTATATTAGGGATGTGAGTCCTGGTCTGACCAGAGCCATGCTACTGTGTCTGCAAAGAAAACAGTGAAGAGACACTGTGTTGTTTAAATTCATTAAAAAAAAAAAAATCCTAAAATATTTTTCTTAAAAGTAATATACACTCGTCAAGGAAAATTGAGAAGATCCAGTAGGCCAAAAGAATAAAATAAAAATCGTCTTAATGTATGTAACTTTATCTTTTCATTGTTTGTTGGTCTACTCTGGTTTCTGTGCAGCTGTATTTGCATCTACACACATTGTAAACTTCCTTACAAAATGTCATCATGCTGTACAGACTTTGTGGGATCCTTCCAGCTCCTTCCCACTCTATTGTAAATATCTTTTCATGCCAGTAGCTATTTTTTAAGTTAATTTATTTATTTTGGGGGGTAGGGGGCAGAGAGAGAGAGAGAATCCTAAGCAGGTTCTGTACGATCAACATGGAGCCTAACACGGGGCTCGAACTCATGAACCGTGAGATCATGACCTGAGGCGAAATCAAGCATTGGATGCTTAACTGACTGAGCCACCCAGGCAACCCTGCCATTAGCTATTTTTATAGCAACATTTTTCATGGCTGCCTAGGGTTCCATTATAAGTTTCCACCCTAATTTTTTCTGAAGGTTCATCTGAAGTTGTTTTGATGCTGTGGTAGTTAGGCTTTTAGGAGGAGTGGGATACCGGGTGCTGTGCTGGCAGTGGCTTACCATATTACAAGGAAGGCAGTAAATACAAATTATGGCTGAGGAGAGAGCATAGAGCTGAAGGGGCAATACTGAGCCTGAGGTTTGAAGTTAAAGTGAGTCCAAAAAAAAGGGAAAAAAATTTGAAGTAAAAAATTCAGAAGGATTAGGAATGGACTAGGGATCTGTGCGTGAGATGGGTTAGAAAAGTGAGAAAGATGAGAAACAATTTGATGGCACCAAAGGCCTGCCTTTTTTGCCACCTTTTTGATAGGCTGACCTGCTGGAGGACAGCATGAAAAAACTGGGCATAAGACTTCTATAAATAACAGTTATTATTTATTGAGTACCTTCTGTGAGCCAGGCATCATATGAATCATTTACTTAGATTTTCCCATTTAACTTTTATCACCACCGCGTGCATTAAATGCATTTGGTGGTGGTTCTCCATTTTGCAGAAGTGGAAACTGAGAGTGAGGCAGAGTCACGTGGTCACACACTGTGATCGGAGCCCAGATTTGTTGCAATTCCCAAACCTGTGCTTCCACGTTATCATTTATCTTCATTCCTCTTCGTGGTGTTACAGGTCATTCGTGAGCCACGGCTGCCCCTGCGGGGGTGGGGGGGTGGGGTGGGGTGCGGTATGTGGTGTGTGCTGGGAGGGGTGGGGGAGGTTTACTACCTTTTCAGGGACAGGGAAGCTAGATGTGGAAGGCAGGACGCTAAAGTCCAGACAGAGCGGGAGTGGACTTTAAGACCCCAAGCAGAGCTGCCATCGAGCCCAGTTACCTCGGGAAAGGCGTCAGCCTGTGCAAAAGGAGCAGTTGATAGGAAGGCTCCAGGGCTGGCGTTTGGAAACAAGGGGCGGCCAGAGAGTTAAACCTCCCTCGTTACGGTTCCCTTCCTAAAGGAGGTGGTGATTCTTTTGAGGCGTTTGAGAACAGCTTTATTGCATTTAATTTGATACTATGCAGTTCATCCATTTCAAGTGTGCAGTTCGGTGGCATCATAGTTACGTTCACAGAGTTGTGCAGCCATCACCGAGGTCAATCTTAGAGCACTGTCATCACTCCGAAAAGAAACTGTGTACCCCTAAGCCATCATGTCCCAATCCCTCTATCCCCCTTACCGCCCCCTGCCCTCCCCCAGCCCTAGGCAACCACTCGTCTCTACTGTCTGTCTCTACAGATGTGCCTTTTCTGGATGTTCCATATAAAATGGATCCCATTTAATGTGATCCGATTGTGTCTGGCTTCTTTCCCTTGGCATGTTTCCAGGGTTCCTCCACGATGTGGCATGCATCAGTACCTCGTTCTTTTCTGTTGTTAAGTAATATTCCATTGTGTGGACAGACTACATCTTCTTCACGTGTTTATGTTGGGAAGGGAAAGGTAAAGAGGAGGGGACAAAAAATAAGACTTCTTCCTTCGGATTTAAAATGGAGAGAATGGGCAACTGCCGCGAAAAACCACCCTGATGCACCCAGATGCGTGGCATCTGCCTCCCGGGTTGTTCGTGGCAGAGCAGCAGCTCGTCTGACCTGGACACGTGCGGCATTCAGGGAGCTCATTGTGTAAATCCTGTGTGTTGGCCGGTGCCGCTGTTCCCCACAATACCTCCCGTGGAACCGGAGCGGCCGTCGCTGATCTGATCTGGGTACATTTCCCTTGGTTGCCGCAGCCCTGGGTCCCCAGAGAGCCCTCTCTAAAGAGCTGCCGGTTTGTTGCGTGCTGGCAACAAGATTATTTCTGACCATACGAGTTGTTCAGTGGAGAGAACACCCATCTTTCAGGCCCTGATCTGTTGGCCAGAAATACTAGCAGCTGCCCCTTCCTGTTTGTCCTTCTGAGCGTCCCATTTGGAGGGCTCCTCTTGCAAGCAACCGATGTGCCCTTCCAGGTGCCAGGTGACTTGACTGTTGCCCTGTTGCTTTCTTTTGCTCTCTTTCCTGGTTTAATGTCCAAGGAACAGAGAGTCCTGACCTTCATAAAATGAACAATCTGGACCAGGACTGCAAGTCCCCACACCTTCTAGTTTGTGTTCCAGAACGGTTGTGGCTGACTTTCTCCTGGGCCTGAACTTTCAGTCTAGTTGAGAGAACGAATTGTAATCGCGTGTCGCAGTGTCCCGGCTCTTCGGTGGCACGTCTGCCACAATGCCGAGGCAGGAATGCGGGGTGGGGGGCATCTGCTTGACCCTCGGGGCCCCCTTGAATGTGAGGGCTGGATGTCGTCCCGTCGCCCTGGTTCTGTGGATGGGAAAACCGAGTCTAGGTCGGAGGGTTACCCAAAGCTGTAGTCGTATGTTCTTAGAGCTCTTGCTAGTGGCAGAGCTGGGTCTCTGGGCTGGAGCCTTTGTTGCCAGTTCAGTGCTTTTCCCCAAGTGTGCTCTGTCTCCTGATGGACGTGTGCTGTAGTGACTAAGGAGTGGCCTAGCCCTGCTCCAGTCCATCAGCAACGCGGGCTTTGAGGTGTGCGTGTGCCAGTTTGACAGACTGGGCTCGTGAGGATGAAAATTTGTAAGCGGGGAGGGAGCCAGAGCACTGTTTTCTGGGTTTGGTGCCACTGGCTGATGGAACCCAGCCCCTTCTGGCCTTCCCCAGTGCTTGGTTTTCAGTGAGAATTCATGTTTTCGATTAAAAGAGTGTCATTCTTCGAGCGCCCCGTGCCTCTTTGCTAAAAAATGTACGTGCCGCTGCATCAGCGCTACAAGCAGTGATCTTGCGGTGCCTGTCTGAAATTGTGTGCTCATGGCTGCTCCACGCTCGATGCAATTCGTTCCTGGTGTAGTGTGAAGAGAAAAGACCACGATACTTCTCCCCCAGCGCATGGCCCCACTCCCCGTCCCCTCACTCTTGGCGCACAGAGCTCCAGAATGCACCCCGTTTTCCAGCGCCCCGCCAGCCTCCATGGTCCCGATAGATTTCTTCAACGTGACCCTCACTGCTGGGATCAGACTCAAAAGCAACCCTTTCACGGCGGAACACAAGCCGGGCGGTCCTGCCCTTTCTCCTCATCACGTCCTTTCCGTCCTGGTCCTGCCCTCCCCACAGCGTGAACTCCTTCGCGGGGAGAGGTTGTGGCCTTCACTCACTCTCTTCCCCTGGCACCCAGCACATTGCTCAGTAGATGGTCATGAAGTAATCCTTGGCTTTTTCCTGCTGTTTACCAGTCTCCGATCTGAGGGGTAAGGTGCAGGGATGCTAATACACTTGTCAGCTGGCGGTGTTTTTTCTTCAGACAAGTTGTGTTATAGTCCTCGAGAATAATTCATAGTGACAGCTACTGTTTATTGAATGCTTCCTGTGCTAAGTACATGCACACACACACACACACACACACACACACACACCCCTCAGTTCCCCATCATTCTCAGCAGCCTTCCCTTTGAGGTAGGCGTGGAAGCCATATTTGACAGATAAAGAAACCGAGCTTTGGAGAGATTTAGGAGAGTTCCACAGAGCTGGAAAGTAGTGGAACAGGTATTTAAACCCAGGCCTGCCTGACACTGAAGCCTGTGTTTTTAATAACCACGCAGAACCTCCTTGAGTAGTTAATTTGCTGAACATTCCTGTAAAAGAGGGCTGAGTCACTTCTGTTCCCTGGGATTTATAAATGAGACCTCTGTGCTAGCAAAGGGCATTTGTAGCATAGTTTGGATTAAGTTTAGCTTTGGGATTGTAGAGCAGAAACAAAGGGGAGACATAAGGAGCCTCTGCAACTTCCTGAAGCTGATTTGCTTTGGCTCCAGGTTGAGGAATCTTCACCCTTTGGGTCAGGTCATTACTAGTCTACGCAGTTCCTGAGGGATGGGTCTGCCCAGCCATTCCGGGTTATTTTGGATGGGCCTTGGCCTGGTTCCTGGGGCCTCAATGAGGCAGGCTCACGTTTGTCCCTGGACTGACTTCAAGGGCCCCCCGTTTCCATCCTTCAGTAGGAGGCTTTCTCTTTGATTTTACTTTGGTGCACGTCCCCGTCCCCCATGTCAGTTACTGGGACTTAAAATTGAGTTGTTGAGTTGTGGCTGTAGGTAACGACACAGGGAATGCGGTTTTCATTGGCTTTTCAGTGACCAGTCCTGTGGAGTCCCCATAGCATATTGGGGATAGGGGTTGGCTCTCTGATTCTCTGCTCAGAGCTGAAGTATTTTGTGTATTGCCTTGAAATGGGAGAGAAGTTTCTGTGGAATCAAGACTTGTCAGGGTCATAAGATTTTGAGGAGATAGGCCCTTCCTGTGCTCTCCCCTGGGGGAAAGAACGCAGCCAGGATTGAAGGGCATTGCCTCAACCAATTCAGTTAAGTGGCCCCGTCCTGGATTAATAACTTGGGCAGACTTCCCAATGGATTTGGCAAGGTATTGGGTTTCTCTCTCCCCCAACCCTCCCTTCTCTCTGCCCTGCGCATGTGTGCTGACATAATTACGGAGTGGTTGCGTCTCACAATAAGATACCCTTTTTAAAAAGGAAGGGCCTCCTCTTCAAGAGGATGGAGAGAAATTCAGGGGAAGGGATGAGGTTGTGTAGTCTTGTCATGTTTTCGGAATGGCAGACTTTGAGAAAAATGGTAGCAGAGAGGCCAACGGGCTGGTTCCTGTCGCCGTAAGGGCAAGGGGGCAGGCAGGATGGTGGCGGTGTTGATTTCAAGCACCTAGAGCAGAAGCGTTCCTTCCCAATTTGGGGCCAGAGTGATATTAAACTGCCTCTTTGCATTTGCTCGCTCCTCTAGATTGTATTACTAGGAATCTGGTCATTAAAGAACAAGCGCTCTCTTGTTCATGAAGGTCAGAGGTTACAGTCTTCTGAGTTTGGTGGTCAAGTGTTCAGAAATATTTTACAGATTTAGTTGAAAACCTGAGCAGATGCTCCCGCTCTCGTTTCCCCGTGGGGATCGGGTGACATTCCTCCCCCTTTCCTCTTCCCCACCCCTTTGGGAGCCGACCAATCACAGCAAGGAGTGGATTTCAGTGCCTCTCTGGCCTCCTCCCATAGGAGTCTGCCCAGCCCAGGCTCTCTGGAGCCTTGGCCCTGGCCGAGGGCTTAACTCTTGGGTGTCTAAACCATAGGGAGCTGCTGACCTTGCAGTTAGCTTGTTCTCTAGTTCACGTCGACCCTCTGAGCCCATTTAACGTTAAGCCAAGCTTGCTGTGTCCCCATGGGAACGTTCCTAACGAGGCAAGGTGCGATGCATCCAGCTTGCAAAAGCTGATTTTAAGCCTTAGTTCTGCCGGTAACCAGCCGTGTAACCTTGGGAAAGTTCCTTTCCCTACTTGGACTTGAGTCCCTTTCTGCTAAGTTCGATGGAAAGGAAAGGGAGAGGACGGACATTTGTGACATATGCCAGCCGCCGGCGTTTTGCATATGGCTAGCCTGAGGTTTGAGGACAAACAACCTGTATTGCGTGCTTCTTGTGAAGCAGTTTGCTTTCTACAGTTTGCCTTCTGCAGGGCACACGCCATTCATCCGATTTTAGAGAGGAGAAGAGAGGAGGTTAGGGAGGCTGTCCGACTTGCCCAAGGTCAAAGTTGGGAAGGCCCATCTGGCTCCAATGCCCAGGCTTTCTTCCGTTCCACTGGGCTGGCTAAAAAAGCCTGAGAATTCCTTCCAGCATTTTTATTCTCATGCTCTGGAAGCTTTAACTCCTTAGTGGCTTTTAGCCCTGCCCTGTAGAAGACCAAACACTGCTGTCTTCCGGTTCACAGCCGTGTCTCTAGAGAAGGTGAGTGACTTAGATGATCCTGCCATCTCCTGAAAGCCACAGAAGAAGATGATTCAGCCATCAGTTTTCCCCTTTCGTACATAGAAACGTTCTCATCCTTTCTGGCCATCATCTCCCACTTTCTGAGCATCCTCCTTACCTCATGTAGGGCATGTATTTCCTCTTCTGTTTGCTATTGTCAGATAAGTACAGTATGGCTGATTTAAGGGAGGGTGGAATTTGGAAGAGTTAAAACAAAACAAAACAAAGCAAATTCCTTTACTCGAAGCTTTTCTATGACATAGATACTGCAGTATTGGGTTTACCCCTACCCAGAATCCCTGACATCTATCCTCCCTTGTTGGAAGCTCCCCCCCTGTGAAGAGCTTTGTTTTTCATGATACCACCTATAAATTCCCCTAGTCATGGGCTCTAATAGGGTCATCTTGCCCAACGGAACACTTTGTGTTTCTCTTCCTGCAGATTTTACTTTGAAATTCACAGAGAAAATAGCTCTCTTTAGGTGAGTTCTTACTGATGTTATGTTGGTACGAATTTAATTCTTTTTTAACGTTTATTTATTGTTGAGAGACAGAGAACACAGCGTGAGCAGAGGAGGGGTAGAGAGAGGGGGAGACACAGAACCCCAACTAGGCTCCAGGCTCTGAGTCATCAGCACAGAGCTTGACGCGGGGCTCGAACTCACAAACTGCGAGATCATGACCTGAGCCGAAGTCGGTTGCCCAACCAACTGAGTCACCCAGGCGCCCCTTTGTTGGTACCAATTTAAAAGAAATTATAACAGTGGCCCTAAAATGTCAGATTTGTCAAGGAGTCCTTTCCATTTTGTGTCTTTTATTGTGGGCTGAGAAAAAAAAATGACAATAAGCACATCTATTAACAATTGTAATTTATTTAGCCAGGCACTAACCTACTAGATGTTTTATGTACGTTATTTCTGATTTTCATAATAAATAGCCCTGCATTTACAGATGAAGAAATAGAGGTTGAGAGAGGTTAGGTTAGAGTCCTTGCTCAAGGTCATAGCTCCTGAGTGGTGATTTGGCAATTTGATTCTACTTACAAACCCAAGTTCTTTCTTTAGTATCAGGCTGCCTCCGAAAAATGAACTTGAGAGTTCATTTAATCATCCATGTCCACGCCTCAGCTCACCCCAGAAAATCCGTATGTCTTCTGTTAAAAAGGGAAGTACCATTTTACGTGATAAAGGTCAGAGTGGAAAACGGCTTTTTAAGAGGAGCATTTCTTGGTCTTTGCCAACTTTTACAATCAGGGAATTTTTAACTGATGTTTATTTTGAGTTATTTTTACTGAAATTTAAATCCATCCGTTCTTGTTATAAGTGAAAATGCTAAATCACGAGCTTTTTCCTGGAGATCCTGGAGAGTTGGGGATTTCACTGTGAATTGGTGGGGGGGCAGGAAGAGGTGGGCATGAGAAGATGAGTGATAAACAGGTAGATGGAAAAAGCAGGTTGAATTTCCTTGGAGTGAGGAAATACTGTCATTTGCCCTGTCATTCGGTGAATCCTGTGTTCACCATGTCTTTGAACGCGTGCGAATGGGGATGAGATCCCCCAGTGGGAGGTGCCTGGGTGTCACCTTCATGGCCGTGTTCTTCTCCCTCCTTTCAGGAATTGCTTGCGATCCAGTGCCACTGCAGTCAGGTTGGCCCTTCCTAAGTTGTGTGCAGTGAGGTTCACGTAAGAGAAGTATACTTTACTCCGTGGCCCCTGCCATCCGGATCAGCCTAACAAATATTTCAGCAGTGAGTACCGTGTGCCTGTTCTGTGCCAGCCGCCTGGCATGACGCGGATGATCCTGAGATGAATAAGACACGGCTTTTGCCCTTGAGGAGCTCATAATCGAACTTGCAGTCTCGTTCAGGATATGAGACCCATAGACATAAAATTAACAAAAGGCAGTTATATACTTAAGGTTGTAAAAAAAAAGTGAACCAGGGACAACAGATTTTACTGGGGTTCAGAGATCAAAGGGGTGAGGGTTTGCCAGAGCAGTAAAGACAGGGTTTATTTACAGTCTCGTCCAGGGTGTGGGGTGGGGCAGGGGCAGGGGCAGTGGCAGGGGCAGGGGCAGGGTGAGAGGGGGTATGGCTCCTGCCACTGCTAGGGAAAGGAGACCATGAACATGGCTCACTGCATGAGGGTAAGGTGCTTACCCTTCTGAAATCGTTGATGGAGGTCCGGCAGTTAGCATTTTAAGTGGGGATGTGTAGATGCAGGCAGCTGATGTGAAACAACATCAACAGCAGCTTGGGCCCTGAAGGAGACAGTCTTTAGGAGAAAGTTAATAAATCTCTTACATTTATCGTTCGGTTCCCTGGTTAGCTGTGGTACAACATCCTCCATATTGGAAACCTTGACATTTATTCTTGCTGGCTTTGTAAAAGATGGAAAACTTGAAGCCAAGTCATACACGGATGAAGACCTCTGTGGGCCCACTTGTCAGGAGCGTGGCTCGCTTGTGTGGCAGTGTTCTTGTGGACTAAGTATTTATTAGGTTCTCTCGCAAACAGCTCACCGGGTGAAGGACTCCTTTCTTCCTCGTTTTAGGTTCCTGAAACCCACCTAAACCCCTCCGCTGGGAGAAGGCTTAGGGAGAGGAGATTCTTTCCTTCTCCCTTCCCCCTCCCCCCAACCCCATGGTAGCTTAACTTAAGTGCCCTGTGGAGGTGAAGATAAATGTGAGAAACTTCAGGATGAAAAGAACATTAGAGAGGAGAGAAGTCAGGGGAGGTCATATCAGGCTTAAAGTGGAAACTATGTTACAGCCTAAGCAAGGAGCAACTGATAGGTCTATAAATAGGACTTTATCTCCTCATAGAAAATTTTTGGCATGGTTGTAGCTTCCCATGTGGGGGACTTTTATATTTACTAAAAATAAACTGTGTTTCAGAAATGATTAAAGTAAGTCCCACTGAACTCATGTATGTTATTAACAGCGTAGTCATGGCCTGAAAATAAGTTTATAGGGTTTGGGATGTACTATCTTTTGGGAGAACTTTGATATGGAAGACATCGCTTAGATCTGGGATGGAATGGTCTGGTTCACTCTAGCATTAGACAGATTACCTTCTCAGGAGATCGTGTTGTTTCGGTGTTTTTATTCTTCCTGCTGGCTCAGAAGACCAGCAAGTCCTCAGTCATACATCAGACTCACAAACAGCCATTAAAAAAGAAGTGTCTCAAACAGGAAAGGTAGAATAGTTCCAATTCCCCAGAGACCATGCTGCTTAATTAAAGCTGCTTGGATATGGCCATTCACGGAGAACGGTACATAAAAGGGCAGTGCCTCTGGTAGCCCTTCTGGGAACAAAAACCTTCAAGATGTCTGACTTTGTCTCTCACACTCCTGTTATCCTGACTGTAGCCCTTTAAAATGTGCCGCAGATTCTTGGCATCTGTCTGCCTGTCGCCTCATCTCTGACACCCCTGGATGGCTCGTTTGCTGCCCGTGGGTATCTTTGAAACTTAGTAAAAAGCATCTCTTAATTTCGGTCTCCTCTTAGAAGATTCTGAAAAGCGGAAGTCTGGCAAAGAGTAAAATCGCTTCAAGCACGTGTCTCGGAGTTACATGACCATGGAATACTTTTCAAAACAGAATGAATTGAACAACGCAGTGCGACATGACTCCCGTACAGTGTCTCCGTGGATTAAAGTAGCCCCCAGAAGCGGTTTCACGGGCGTGTTGATGGCTTCAACAAGTGAATTCATTTGCTTTTTTTCAGACTTCAAGACACATTTTGGAGAAGTTAAATCATTCTTAAGTGTAAAAACGGAAGAGATGAAGCCATTTTTGTTTTAACTATACTGCCTGTGCCTGAGTGCACAGGTTTTAAAAAAAAAAAAAAATCCTTTTTTGTATCAGGGCACCTCCCCTTACTTCTCTCATACTGCATCCCACCTTTAATGATAAGTTGCTACATACTCTGTAGAAGCTGTATGCATGTATTTAGTCTTTTAGTCTAGTTTCTGTCGTATCAAATTTCTATCATTTTGGTTTGTAAATCACAGTAAAATAATTTACTATGGAAAGGCTCACTTAGGATTAAATTCAGCTGCATACAATAGAACCTCCCTCTTCCCCCACCAAGTGGCTAAAACGAGAGTGAGTTTTTATTGTGTTTCAGGAAAAAGAAGTCTGAAAGTAGGTAGTCCAGAGCTGATGTGGTTCTCCATGGTTATCACAGACCCAGGATCCTTACTGTTCTTTGCTTTTCTGTCTGTAGGATGTGGCCCAGATGGTTGCTACAGCTCCACCCATGATTCCTCCCCTGCTTAAGAAGACTTTCAGGAAGTCTCCTATAACATTTCTACTAATATTTCATTGGCTAGAACTTAAGTCTTATGGCTGCACCTTACTGCAAGGGAGGTTGGGAGATACAGTTTTTTTGTTTTGTTTCGTTTTGTAAGGTGTGTATGGTAATGTCCTAGAATGAAAACCAAGTTTTGTTACTAAGGTAGAATGAAAGAAAAAATATTGGGAAGTCACCAGCATTCTCCCCTCAGGGACTATCAAAGTGACCTGACTTTGCCTCCCATATGGTACAGAAGACCATTCTGTAGCTTTCCTGGGAGGTTTTCAACCAATCTTTGCTGGATTATCCAGTAAGATGTTTTTATTCTTGAAAAGTGTACATCTTTATGCAAGCATTTTTTTTTTCAAAAGTTAATATGAGGTCATGGTAAGGATCGTTGCACTTTCTGTAACAGTTCAACTTTGAGTTTTTTGAAATCATTTCACTAATTGAGATTTCAAATAGTAGAGAGTGAGCTTTTTAGTAAGAATAAAATATGTTAAAGAGCCCTAGTTAACTAGTTAACTAGTTAAATATAAGTTAACTAGTTAAATATAAGTTGTTTAGCCCTTCAGTTTAAAAAAAATTTTTTTTTAATGCTTATTTATTTTTGAGAGACAGAGCATGAGCAGGGGAGGGGCAGAGACAGAGAGAGGGAGACACAGAATCCAAAGCAGGCTCCAGGCTCTGAGCCTGACATGTGGCTCGAACCCACGAACCGTGAGATCATGACCTGAGCTGAAGTCGGATACTTAACCGACTGAGCCACTCAGGTGCCCTTTTTTAAAAAAATTTTTTTTTTTTTTTTTAGTGTTTTAGCCCTTCAGTTTTTTGAAGCCTGGGTAAGCCACTAGATTATAGGTTTCTTGGGGATAGAGAACTTGCTTTAAAAAAAACAACAAACTTAGGTGACAGTACATGTATATGGCCCAATATTCATAAAGTACAAAACAGTCGTATAGTGAAAAGTTGCTTCCCGATTCTGGTTTTGAGCCCTCCCAGTGCCTTTCGCCTTGAGACAATAGGCATTTTACCATTTTGTGTATATTTCCTCATCGCACCCTCCCCCTCATGATAATGTGCTATACATTATTCTGAACATTTCTTTTATCACTTAAAAATATATAGTAGAGTATTCCAAGAACTTTCTCTACCCCCTGCCAAAGCTATATAGTGTTCTTTTGTATGGAGGAACCATAATTCCTTGAACAGAAGGATCTTGTCTTTTTCTCGTATCTGTCCCTGCTCTGTAAACAACATTTGTTCATATTGGTTTAACTGAACATTCGTTCATGTTGGTTGAACTGAATTGAAAATTTGACCATACAGAATATATTAGGAATGAGTTATTTTTGGTGGTGGTGTATTCCAGCTCGCTCAGAGGATTTTCCCTTCTCTAAAAACCAAGATGTTTAAGATTTCGTTATTTTGGAAATAAATCCTTGCAAAGTGTATTATATAACTATATAATTTATTTCTTTTTCATAGTATAATAGTAGACACTTTGTTAATGGTTTTAACACAGTTGTCAACATCAATTATAGTTTATGACTGAAAGGATGGTATTTCAGGAACATTTACTGGTTTGGCCTTACTATATGGCCCCATTTTGACATCTGTATGCATTTTAATACCTTACCTGCTTTTTAGATTTTTTTTCTCTTGGTCTCTCTGGTTCCGATGTGGCTGCCTCTAACATAATGTTCCCCTTTCCCCTGGTACTCGGTCCTTACTGCTTCCTAGTTCCTTTTTCCTAATTTGCCTTTTAAATTTTCAGTGGGCAAGTAGCCAGGTAACCAGGACGGAAATGTATTTCTAAAATAAAAATAAATAGATTCTGAGAGAAGGCCTGGTGGAGTTTCCCTGCCTGCTGATGAAAGTACATGAACATCTTGGTATTTTGGGTACTTGGAAGACCTTTTGCTTCCTAGTTACCATGTTCTAGAACAGCTCTGTCCAATAGAACTTTCTGTGACAATGGAAATGTTTTTTATCTGTTCTGTCCACTAGCCTCATGTGGTTCTTGAGCCCTTGAAATGTGGCTAGTGTGACTGAGGAATTAAAAATTCAATGTTAACTAGTTGAATTAAATTCAAATAGTGACTAGAGCTTACTGTGTTGGATGCATGTTTTTATTTATTTATTTATTTATTTATTTATTTATTTATTAAAATATTTTTTAAGGTTTATTTATTTCTGAGACAGAGATGGAGCACGAGTGGGGGAGGGGCAGAGAGAGAGGGAGACACAGAATCCAAAGCAGGCTCCAGGCTCCGAGCTGTCAGCACAGAGCCTGACGCTGGGCTCGAACTCACGGACCGGACCGTGAGATCATGACCTGAGCTGAGGTCAGTCGCTCAACCGACTGAGCCACCCAGGTGCCCCTGGATGCATGATTTTAGACTCTGGATAATTCTATACAGCAAGCTTGATTGTAGTGGAGCTTGGATTGGGATGCTATTTTACTGTGCTTAGCAGAACACATTTATAGTATTGGAAAGGAGGCAGTTTGGAAAGTTGGTGTTCAGTTTAGCTTAAAGTAAATGGATTGGAACTGCTTTTTCATACCAGTATTATGTTTATTGCAAACTACTGTTCTAAAGCCATTGGTGCAGGCATGTATTTATGGTTTGTAGCTATCACAAAACTTTGAGCCCTTTTGGTTACTAGGGCAAAATGAGTAGCGCTCTAATTTTATTTATAGGACTTAGTTAGCTGCCTGAGTGCCAGAAACTCCTACAAATAACTTTGACCTTCCTTAATAAAAAGTCAAGGGATAAAATGTTCCATAGTAGAAGATCTCAGTTGTATGTGGTATATATAAAATACTGCTTTTTATTTATTTATTTTTTTTTAATTTTTTTTTCAACGTTTATTTATTTTTGGGACAGAGAGAGACAGAGCATGAACGGGGGAGGGGCAGAGAGAGAGGGAGACACAGAATCGGAAACAGGCTCCAGGCTCTGAGCCGTCAGCCCAGAGCCCGACGCGGGGCTCGAACTCACGGACCGCGAGATCGTGACCTGGCTGAAATCGGACGCTCAACCGACTGCGCCACCCAGGCGCCCCAAATACTGCTTTTTAATAGAGAAGTTGAAAGCAAATAAGAAACCAAAGGAATAAATAAATGATAGATTTTGATATCTGGTAGGAGGAAAATAAAACGAGCACAGGGGCTCGTAGAGAGCAGGGGCTTGGGCGAAGGATCTCCAACTGGAGAGAGTGGTCTGGAGAGTTTTTTTATTTGAGGAGGTGTTTTTAAGTTGAGATCTGAAAGATAAGAAGGAGCCAGACTTACAGAGGATAAAGCAGGATGAGGAGAGGTTTCAAGAAGAAAATCTTCTTGCGGGGGGGGGGGGGGAGCTGAGGAGAGGGGTGCACTAGATCAGGAATTGGCGTGAGGCCAGTGCATTTAGAGCCTAGTGATTGAAGGCCAGGTAATGATGTGCACTGAGGTTGGAGAGGCAGGCACTTAGCAGGTCATCTAGGACCTTAAAGACCAGTCTAAGGACTTCAGATAGAGGACATTGTTAAGTGTAAGGCGAAGCTATAGAATCATGGGAGTGATAGGATCTGATTTGTGTTTCAAAAACTCCCTCAGGCTGCTCTGTGATGAATGTTTTGAAGGGGAGCCACAGCGGAAGTGGAGGAACGGAAGTGGAGGAACGGTGGAGATGTCCAGGAAGGAACCGACAGTGGCTTGGCTTAAGGTGGTGGCAGAGGAGACAGGGAAGTCAGACACACAGAACTTGCTGATGGGTTTGATGTGAGCGGTGAGGGATAAGGGAAGGGACGCTGCCTTTCCTAATTGCCAGGTGGTCCCACGTATCGAGGTAGGGGAACACCAAGTGTATACTGGGTTTCCAGGGGGTGGTGGTGGCAGAGAATTAAGAGCCCGTAACATGGGACTCGTCTGTGAGATGGCTGAAAGTCCCACTGGAGCGTGAGAAGAGGTCTAGGCTGGGTTATAACTTGGTAGTTATTAGCATGTTGATGGTATTTGAAGCAATGGGAATGGATGAGACAATTCAGATAAAAGAGCATGACCCAGGATTGAGCTGCAAGGAACACTTTCTTTCTAGAGATCTGTTGAGGGAGAAGCCAGAAAAAGGCACTGAGAAGAAGTAATCAGTGATGTAGGGGGATGACGGTGGGGGAACAGTGCCCGGACTATAGTATCTCAGAAGCTTAGAAAAAGAGAAGGTCTGAGAAAGTTGGCAACTGGGTTGAATCAGATAAGTTGAGGACCACAAAATGCCCTTTGAATTAAGTAATATGGAAGTCGTTGACATTGACCATTTCAGTGGAGTTCAATGGAGTGAAGGGCTTGGAAACCTTATTTTGAGTAGATTGAAGAAGAAATGAAGGGTGAAGTGGAGACAGGTGTTGTCAGCTTTTTGGGGAAACATTACTGTGAAGTGGTGAGCAGGGTGGTAGGGAGGTAAGGGGTCAAAGGAGAATTTTTTAAAAACCATGGTTCATTTTGTCATTTGCCTACTATAGGCCATTGGTGTTTTTTTAAAGTTCTTTTGCTCTTACAGATTGCTATAATGAACTTCCTTCTACAGTTGTGCGGCTTTTCTAAGCTAGGCTCCTCGGAGGTTGGAACTGCTGAGCCCTAGGCCACGTGTGTTTCAGATTTTAATAGATACTGCCAAACTGCCCCCCAGAGCGATGGCAGCAGTACGTGCTTTCCCCATCAGTGCGTGAAAGCGGAGGGAGGTTTTTCTGAGGGTGGGCGTATGTTTATTTGCTGGCACGATAGTGATGAGTAAAGAGGTGATGATGATGCAAGAGGCAGGGTGATCAGCAGAGCAGCACAGTCCTTACAGGGGTGCCCGGGGAGGGGCGTGAGCACAAGCGGTGAAATGGGCCGTGACACCAGGAATGCTTCCTTCGTTGTAGCAGAGCCTAAGGAAGAGGAGATTCCTGCATTTCTAGGTAGGATTGTAGATTTGGACAGAAGACGCTGTCTGAATGCTTCTCTTATTTGTTTGTTTGTTTGTTGGCTTGTTTATTCATTCATTCATTCCTTCCAAAGATTTTATTTTTATTTTTTTCCATTCTTTTTTTTCAATTTTATTTTTTATTTTTTAAAATTTACATCCAAATTAGTTAGCACATAGTGCAACAACGATTTCAGGAGTAGATTCCTTCGTGCCCCTTACCCATTTAGCCCATCCCCCCTCCCACAGCCCCTAAGATTTTATTTTTAAATAGTCTCTGCACCCAACGTGGGGCTCAGACTCACCACCCGGAGGTCAAGAGTCACCGACTGGGCCAGCCAACTGAGCCAGCCAGGCGTCCCTGAATGCTCCTCTTTTAAAATGAAATATTTGGGTAGAGCAACAGCTGAAAGTCAGATGGTGGGGAGAGAATTGAAGGAGGTTTGAGGAGAAGGCAAGAGTCATTTTGGAGAGTAGGAAGCTTAAAAGGGCAGCTTTGGTGGGATTGCTTGGCATGGATGAGTGCCCCGTTGAGCTTTGTGATCATGAACTTCTAGTGAAGTCGGCCAGCTTGGTTATGTGATCTTTTTCCAGCAGCATTCAGTTGTGTGGGCACAAGCGCAGAGAACGCAGATAACTGTTTCACCAGGATTGGAGATTGGAGTTTTGCCACGTGGCAGGGATGGAGAGGACACGGGATTGAGGGTGTTTGCAAGGGTGCGATGCTAATTACAACTATGGAATCACAGTTGGACAGAGGACGGAGTGGAAGAAATGGCTGGAGTAGGTAGATAATGAAAAAGTGGTTGGGATATGGGCTTCCCAAGAGGGCAGGAATTGTACTGGAGGGGTAACAGAGCCAGTTACATGGAAGTATGGGAGCTTATTTAAGAGCACGATTGAAACATAGTGAAGGAAGAACAGAGCTCTTAAGGTAACGTAAAGATAACGCATCTTCCTCTTTTAGGGCCGGTTGCTCTGGGTTCCCTAAACACTGCAGGGGTAAGAGCGCTAATACATCACCAATTTGCCTGTAGCTGTACTGAGAGGGGAGCTTTGAGATGCACCCTTTTTCCCCCTCCACCCGTGCATCTAGAGCTCACTTTAGGCTTCATAGAAGGTAACCGCAGTTCAGAAGAGGTTTCTGAAACCATGCTCTTGACGACATTGGTCGTGGGAATAAGAGTGGTACTTGAGTCTCTGGGAACTCACAGTGTGTGTCCCCTGAATTCCAAACCTCACCTGTGTCATTGATTGCTGGCAGTCTTGGTAATGGGCAGAGGTGGCCTGCAGGGTTATATCCAGGGTAAAATTTCCGTTGATTTTGGCAGTCTTGAGTGATTTTATCAGTGAGTAAGTATAGCGCAGTGGAAACTGTCTTGGAGCCCTACAAACTTGTGTTCAGCTTTTGGCTCCTTTGAGCCCCAAGTTCCTTTTATATGTGAAAAAAAATAAAGCAGGGCCTCCCTTCCAGAGACACTGTGAAGATGCATTGAGAAAACGCATGCATGGTTCAGGCACGTGGAATGTTCTTTGTACATAACAGCTGCCGGTGGTGTCCTGTCGAAGCCATCAAGCAGGGGTGTGATACTCACTCCCGGGTTTGTCTTGCAGGGGGTTGAGTCCCCTGACCAGGATGCAGCCACGTCTCCGCCTTTCTTCCTGGAGTCTCCGGCGGCGCTTTGTGAGGACAGTGCTTTATCTGGACCAGCTTTTCAGACTTGAATGTGCCTGCAAACCACCTGGGGCATTTGTTGTGATGCTGATTTTGATTCTGTAGGTCTAGGGCGGGGCCTGAGAGTTTTCCTACTTAAGTAGCTCCCCGCTGATGCTCGGGCTGCTGATACTAGTCTATGGGTCATATTTTGAGTAGCAAAATTCTGTTAGAGAACTGCCCTGTGGGAATCCTTGCTATTTTAAGCTGAGAGGAAGCAAGGTTAAAAGAGCCCTATTCTTTGAACTTTTTTGTTTTTTTAACTCAAATTCAGTTGGCCCTCATACGGCCCACGTCTATAGCTCAGTGTTGTGGTGAGTGTGTGTTGTCTCTACCCGTCCCGAAGGCGAAAGGAATATAAATTATGTACAGAGGGTTGTCTTGGATTTCTTCTGGAAAAATCTTCAGTGCCTGATTTCCCAGGTATATTTTTACGAAATTTTGTTGGCTCCTCAGATGGACACGCTTCCCCCAGCAGCCTTTTATACCCACAGAGAAACCTGCATAAAACATGCAGTCTCTTGAATTGTTAGACTTTGTGGCAGAGAATACGGAATGTGGCTCCAAACCCTTCTGAGCGTCTGGTCCACCAGACTCTTCACATTACAAAATCCAGCACTTTCAGAAGCAGGAATTCGAGATGCATTATAGGGCTAGAATTACTGGCAGCACCCATATTGCTGTCCCCGATAATCTGATTTTTTCTTTCTCAGAAGCAGGCATGCCAGACTTCCTCTGTGGGCCCTCCCTCGGACATTTCCTTCTCTGATGCTCCGATTCACATGTTCTCTCCTCAGAGCTAATACTCAGCCACTGAGTTTCAGAGTACAGTCACACAGCCTGATGAAATGTTCTAACAGAATGAAGTATGTGTGCATCCTGATCGTATGTACGAGAGAAGACCGTGATCCTTTTCAGAGCGTCTTCATGGTGTGGAATTGTTAACACCTTTGTGTCTCTTCACCGGCTATAAATCATAGGTTTCCTTATTTGACTTTGACGATTGGGGAGATTTTTTTCCCCCCTCTAATGTCTTTGTTTTCTTTCCTTCCCCCCCTCCCTTTTTTTTTAAGGTAGGAAAATGTGGACATGCAGGAGCATGAATAAAGAAGGTTCGCTTAGCTTGCCTGTGAATTTTTGGAGTTTTTTTGGTGTCTTTGACGAAAACACAGAAGAGTTTGATTTCTGACCAGACTGTTTACCCAGTTTTAAAAATCATGATCGGAAAAGGAGAAAAGGGAGAGAATCGTTTAGAGTAGGTATTTACAAACTCTCCCTGTGGTTCCAAAGTTTATAATGGATCCACTTACGAGTGTTTTGGAGGTCGTTTTCGGGTTTTTGTGACATATCTGAACTTTTCTTATTTTGTGTCAGAGCTCTTTTCTCTACGCATCTTTCTTCTACTTGGCTCCAGGAGAGTGGGAGTATCTTTATCCCATCCCAAACTTGACCAAAAGATAACACCATAAAGGGACAATACACGAAATTCTGTCGTATTTGTTTTTTTGATACTTGGTTAAGAATGAACGCGTCCGTTTTGTGTGTTCAAAGAGTTTGCAAAGACTGCAGTCGCTTAACAGTGTGATTTTAATGCAGATATTAAGAATGGAGTATAGAGAGGTCTGGTAACTTAAGATTTCCGGCATAGACTATGAAACTAGAGAGGAAAGTTGCATTTAAAAATTGATTATAGATGAAACAGTTTATAGAAAGTCAAGATTTATTTTCCCACTGAAAAAAAAAGGCTGTCTCGGGTTTAGATTTGGACGTTCTTAGGCCTCTTTTGTACTGGAAATGAGGTAATCCTGCCTTCAGAGGAAGCAGAGAGGTTCTGCAGAAAGAAAAGAAAAGGTGTGGGTGAGGCTGAGAATACTGGCCCCACCTCCAAGGTTAAATGAGCTGGGAGTTGAAGGTGGGAGGAGAGAAAAGGTATTTCTTATAAGCTCTCTGGCAGAAGGCAGGTAGTTGGTGGTGGAAGAAAAGGAAAAGTGACTTGTCTCCTACCCTAAGAGAACAAAGAATTCCACTGGAGCGGGCCCTAATACGGAAGCACTACAGCAGGAAAGATTAGGCGGGGAGAGCCAGAGGACCTGTACCTGCGCAGGGCCTGCCTTGAGGGTGAGGCTTGCAGACCTTACTTGGAGATTTTACAAGCAGGCGAGAGCCGTTTCAACATGTCTGAGGGGAACAGATCCCTGAGGCAGCTGCAAGGGGGTAGGCCTCTTGTTTTGGGTTTTTTTGTTTGTTTGTTTGCTTGGTTTGTTTGTCTCGTTTTGTTTTTCCTTTAATTAAAGGAGTGAAATAGTCCTCAAAACACAGAATGTATAGTGGACCTACTGTGTGCTGCTAGGTACTATGCAAAAGATTCCATGGCCCGAAATAGATGGACTCTACCCTGAGAGGTGTGGCTACAGGAGTCAAGATTGGTAGGTACGGGAATGCAGTGGTAACTTAATGCAGAAATGGCGAGGGCCACGTTACAAAGGCCAGGCTCGCAGCGGAGGGAGGGATCATGCATAGCCAGGGTGGGCTTTTGGATTTGAACCTGCAGAAATGGGTAGGAAGTAAGGAAAGAGAGTGGGCATTGATGGATGAAGGACTCGGCTATTTCCTGAGTAAGAACCAGCAGGACAGATGATTTGGCGATACCTGTTGTTCACTGTGGAACCTAATTGATCAGACTATGCCTGGCAAATTGGAGGAAATTTCTAAACGTTTGCGCTGCACTAAATTAGGAAACATGTCACCAGGAACTTGACAGCTTACACATTTCTATCACTGGAGCTAATGACAATGACTCCACAAGGAATACTCCTACACACCGCTTTTGGTTGAGGAAACAAGGGCCTCATCGGGTTGAGTGATTTTCCCCAGGCCACGATGATAATCCTTGCAGACCCAGCTCCCAAACCCGTGCTCTGTCCCCTGCTCTGTCCCCATGTCTAGTAAAGAATCTGCAACATGGTAGGCACTTAGAATCCATGTGACCCTTGTCCTTTCTCCCTTCAGAAGGGAGGCTGTGTTGATCTGAACTAGGGCAAGTGGTAAAAAAGGTAAAAGCCCACTTGAGTTTTATATGGAAGTTTTCTTCTGTTTTAAATTCGGAATTATCCAGGAGAGTGGTGCAAGGCCAGCCTTTCGGGGGAATATAGGCTCTGAGCCGGTTCTGTGTTTATGCTTGGCTTCCGAGGGGGCTCCGGAAGAAATGGACAGGGGAGAAACTTGACTCAATTCCCCTTGATCTTCTTGGAGGGCGGAGTTTTTTGGTTGCTTCATTCATGTTTAAAGAACCCATCTTAAACTAGTTTACGTCCAGCATTAGAAACTGGTGCTGGTGGTTTATTGCTAGCCCCGCCCATCCCTGCCTTTTGCAATAATCCCTGCGAGTGATGATTGTGTTTCTAGAAGTAGAATGGCAGAGAGAGATTCCCTGAAGGCAAATAGAGAGAGAGAGCTGTACTCTCCAGTTCAGACACACGGGGCTGGGAACTCCCAGAGAGAGAGGGGGAGAGGGAGGGAGAGAGGGAGGAGAGAGCACAACAGAACAGTCAGCTGGAGAGGAGGGAGGAGGGGGGAGGAGACCGGTCGTTTCAGATTTTTAAGCTCAAGTGATTGGGGGGGGGTTTCTCCCCACCCTGAGCCCTTGCCCCCCCCCGAGTCTGGCACCTCCTTTCCTCCAGTTCACTGAAGTGCCCTTTTGCAGTCCAGGATCAACTGACCGCTGAGTTTGAGCAGCCCGGTCTGACATGATGTACCTCTGGGTGAGTACAGAGTGCTGTGGGTGAGGGCTTGCACTTGCACATATAAGGAGTGGAAAGCTGCGAGATTGTGCTCTAGCACGAATGGCCTTCCCCTCCGAGCACAGACTGCCACATCCCCTTCTCCCAGGTGTTAGGTTCTTGAAGCCTCGCCGTGATGGTGACACTGGTTGTTTTTTTTTTTTTTTTTTTTTTTTAAAGTGTTGTTTATCTTGTTAGACTTAGGCGCAGGGGTGAGCTCCCGGTGCGGCGTCATCCCCTGGGCTTGGCAGGTCTGGAGAAGGCAGATGGGGGCGGGCGAGATGAGCCGGGCCGCCTGGGAGCTGCAGTCGTCCTCTCGGGCCAGGACCCACCTGGGTTTTGTTTTGGGGGCACTGCGTTCGCTAACCAACCCATCTCTCTAGCTATCGAGAGCCAATAGGTGGTGTGATTCTTGCTGAGGAATAAGCTTTTAAAAGTTTTAAATAATTTTTATTGTCCTCCACAATCGTCTTATGAAGTAGGTCACTGTTGTTATGAAAATTTTATGAGGGAAGTAATTAAGTCACAAAGTGACTTGCCCATGGTCCGACACCAAGTCTGTAGCAGCTAGAATAGTAATTAATAACCAGACATTAGAAAGCATTTTACATTTGCCAAGAGCTTAATACCTTCACATTATTTGAATTTATTGTTCACTGCGGCGTTGTAACTTGGGATGGAGAGAAATCTACTGGGATTGGAGGGGTTTTTAAGTTGTGAAATGTGATAACTTTTAGGGGGATGACAGGGACAACGATACGAGAAAAAAAAAACCCACGCTACTTGTAGTTGCGAACATAAGAGCATCTATAGCCCCTTGCAAAGATGGCGGCGCCCTCTCTTGAGCAGACAGCTGTTGTGTGTTGCTAAGGGAGCCTCCTGGATGTGATGCCCTTGGCCACGAGCCAGCTTTTGAAAGTTTCACTTTGCCCTTTGCCCTTCAGCCTAGATATCTGGAATTGCAGAAACCTACTTGGCTCAAACAGACTAAATTTATAAATATCAGAAGGCAGAATTTTAACTAGGTTTATGGAGACGGAGCTTGGCCACAGAGGGCGTGTGTGTGTGTGTGTGTGTGTGTGTGTGTGTGTGTGTGTGTGTGTTAGAGGGACTTCTTTTCCTCCTTCTCCCTTCGTATTCGAATATGACCTTGAAATGTAATTTCCTCCCCTTATTGATTTATTTTTCTAGCGCTTGTAAGAAGTCAAAGAGCTGTCTGACACACTTTCCATCCTTTAAGTAGTTTTTAGCTCCCCGTGAGCTAGGCATCTGTGTCAAGGGTCCCTGCAGCCTTCTCGGTGGGACTGATCAGCTATCTGTTGACGAGAGGATGGGTTATTCTGTCTTGATGCGTTTGGAAGAGGAGTTATGAAAGGAAGCAAATTGCATTCATCTCATTTCTGCTCATTTATGTTTGACGAGAGCAGACAATGACGGTCTCCTCAGTTGCTTTCTTTGTGCTGCCAGTTATTTGTAAATTTCTCTCAGTCCCCTGTACTTGTCAGCCTTAGAATAGAGCTTCCGAACCAGAGTACCATATGTTGGATTGAGATACACACACACGCCAAGATACCTGTTCCCCTCCGCCCTTGGAGCAGCCACGTGGGGCTAGGATTCCCCTGGTCACTTGGACACATGCATTCTCGTTTGCCACTTTGTGCCACAAAACCACTACAACTGTCTGTGTGTGCCGTGACATCTGAAAGTTTGTGTAGCACTGTCCGGAGGGTGAAATGTGTGTCAGCTCTGTTATTAAATCTGCATCATTTATCCCAGTGCCCCACACATTTGTTGAACTCAGTGAAAATGTCCAGAGGGAGCCATAGCTATGTAACACCCAGATATAGAGAGGGGCATCTAAGTGGTCAAGTATCAAGCGGGGAGGCATTGAGGAGGTCCTGTGGGGAAAATTTATCAGACAGGGAATAGGAGAGCAGAGTTTTGTCTAGGCCAGTGCCCAGCCGTGCAACGTTGGGCAGTCATGTAACTGATGTGAGTGTCAGTTTTTACATCCACGAGATAATAGAACCTCCTGTAATGCTCAGAGTCTGTGAAGTGAGTTTGTGTAGCAGTATACGTGCCAGAAGGACACCCGCGGGTGCAAGAACGCTTGGATCCTGGTAAACTGAGAAATCTGTGAAAAGTAGTCACCTCTGTTGCCTGCTTGGTTCGATACCAGTCGTGAGTTACAGGTGCCATTTCTCGGGATTCTGGAAAAATTCCTGAACCGTGTTCACTTGTCAATACCTCTGAGTGGCATGGACATTCTTAGAACCTGTAGAGCTGAAGAAATAAAGAGCTCATCCAAGCATTTGGGTTTGTGTAGTGAGACGCGGCTCCTCGTTTGCTTCTGTATGTCTAGAACTCTGAGGTAGAATGCCGTCCTGTGCTCTCTGTACATGTCTCTTGGCCAGATCTTCTCCCCACTTAACTGTTGAGTCACCCTGCTTTTTAGAGAACTCGGTAGCCTCAGTGGACAACATGGTATGGCACCAAAATATGCATTTTAGAGACTCTACCGGGTTTAAATCCCACCTCTGCCATTTCTGGTCGCGTGGCCGTAAACAAATTACTTAACCTCTCTGAACCTCGGTGTCTTCATTTGTCCCGTGGGGAAAATAATACCTCATGCGGGATTAATGTCAGAATTTGAGATCATCTAAGAAGTGTGCTTAATGTGGTGTGTGGCACACAGTAGATGTTCAGTAAGTAACTTTTTGCTTTGCACATTTGCGTGGACAGGACCACTCACCACCCCAGAGCATTTCCCCCAGCATGTTAAGAACGCCTTTGAATTTGTGTAGGGAAAACGGTGGTAAACACAAACTAGTTTCATGTGAAGAGTCTCCCCTTCATCAGTATTTTAAGTACTTGTGACTAGAGAACCCTCATTAAAGTTGCCTCCTGATGGAGAACAGCCCCGTTGTTTTTTCTCAACTTTTTTTTTCAGGTACCATCCTGTTAAGCTTTCCTTATGTCCTTTATTCTGGGTCTCCTCTTCTTGGCCTAACACAGGAGGGAGGGTGGGGCGAAGGGGGAGGGGAGGGAAGAAGGGAGACACATAATTCCTGTAGTGAGGGAACTTACTTGTTTGATGAGCATACAATTTATATGCCGTAAACAAAACTATAGACCATTTACTTAAATTCCCAGAAATTAGGATGCGTTCTCCTGGTCTGAGCTGATCTTAGCTGGACTGGTCCCAGGCTCTCTCACCCATATTCTTCTTTTTTTAAATGTTTTATTTATTTTGGGGGCGCCTGGGTGGCTCAGTCGGTTGAGCGTCCGACTTCTGCTCAGGTCATGATCTCGCCGGGTTTGTGAGTTCGAGCCCTGCGTCGGGCTCTGTGCTGATGGCTCAGAGCCCGGAGCCTGCTTCAGATTCTGTGTCTCCTCCTCTCTCTGCCCCTCCCCTGCTCATGCTCTGTCTCTCTCTGTCTCTCAATAATAGATAAACGTTAAGAAAAAAAATTTTTTTTAATGTTTTATTTATTTTTGAGAGAGACGGAGAGAGAGAGCGAGCAGAGCAAGCATGACAGTAAATGGCAGAGGTGGAAACTCAGTCCCATCTGTTTCCAACTCCGTGGCTGTCAGTTCTCTTTACACTATCCTTTTTTGGGAGAAGCTGATGTGTTTGGTTCGTTTACTTTAACTGTTTATTGAGCGGTAACATACATGTTAGGCATCTACCTCGCTCAGTCCCCAGCACACCTGGGAGCTGGCCATTGTTCATTTCACAGCTGGGAGAGCAGAAGCATTAGAAACTTGCTGAAGTCACACAGTTGAGAGTCGGCAGACGTGGCATTTATACTCGGGTCTGTCTGGCCTCGGAGCTTACTGCGCCGTGCTTCCCATCTTCTGTTTGTTCAGTGCCGTTCAGTTTATCACCACCGCCGTCTAGCATGATCTGGGCTAGACTAGAGAAATGAACATAAGTCCCCCTGAATTCTGTTTCCATGCCCATTAATTATTGGAGACAAGTTACTTACCTGCACATGCCTTGGTTTCCCAGGCTGTGAAAAGAAGGTGGTGGTTTGGGGAACCTTCATGGTGTCATCTCAGAAAAATGTACCCTCCATTTTAGAAGTAAAGTCTCAGTAACTGATGGCTTCATCCTAAAACATGGACATGACAGACTGAGTCAGAGGACAGAGTGTTTGGTCTCAATGAAGCCATCTGCCAGCGTCTGACCTTTCTAGCATTAGTTTTCTGGTCTTTGAAATGGGACTGGTAATACCAGACAGATTAGGAAGTAATCTTTGTTAAAGGTTTTTAGAAACTATTACGTGTGAAGCAAATATAAGGTAATAAATAATAACCAGTTATCGTTCAGGTGACGGTCAGGCTAACATTTTAATGCTCACTTTTGGTCACAACTTCGCCATTCTAATTGGTCTCCACAGTGAAAAAACAAGACTGGATGGTAAATTGAGTTATCACAAAATGTAGAAACAGCTCAGTTCAGATAACACTGGAGGCCAGATCCTGTGACTAGATCCTTAGCAGTGAAAAGCCATTAAAAGATTTTAAGTAGGATTGAGAGTAGGCTGAAGTGGAGTCGATAATTAGATTTGTTTTTGAAAAGAGAGAGATTAGAGGGGAGTAAGAGTGCAGAGAGAGAAATGGGGTGATGGTGTGTAATCGTGTAAGTGGCCGAGAGCAGTAATGGTGGCCCGTGCTGGGACCCCCAGACCTAAGGAGAGATGTGCTGCAGGTGAAATTGGCAGGTGTCATGATTTGGTTGGGGAGGAAGAGGTCGGGGATAGTGAGTTTGATTTGGAATTAGTATTTTGGGGTTCCTTTGAGATGTTCAAGGGGAAATTCTGTTTAGATAGTTGGCCACCTAGGTCTGGACATACAAGGGAAGAGAGAGGCTTAAGCCATCAACTTGGGAGAAATCTGCAGGCGGTGGTAGTTGAAGCTGTGTGCAGGTATGAGGATGGCCTAGAAAATGGGAGAAAATGTAGAAGCAAGAAGAGAAATTAATGCCTGGTAGGAGACTAACCAACCCTCGAAGCAGGGAACAAGGTTCCGGAGAGGAGAGCAGAACCTTGTTCTGCGGGAGGAAGACCAGCACACTAGGAAATTAAGGGAAAAGAGTGGCAGGAAGAGAGATCTGAAATATGCTGATAGCATCTAGGAGTTGAAAGAAGTCTTAAGCAGAGGAGGAGAGAGGCAAGCAGAGTGGGTGAGGAGTAGAAAGGGTCACAGATTTTCTAAAAGGGATAGATTGGTGAGAAAGTATGTATGTTTGGGAACCGCATGGAATTCCACGTGGCTTGTATGTGTGGAATCGTGGTGGGTGAAAATGTAAAATTGTAGAGACCAGATGATCTGAACAGTTTAAGACCTTTGTTGGTTTATGCCAGTAAAGAACCTTTGGTGGATTTTAAGCAGGATCAGATAGGATCAGATTTGTATATTAGAAAGATAATTAGGGGCTTCTATTATTATTTTTTAAGCTTATTTATTTTGAAGGGGGGCGGAGAGTGTGTGTGTGTGCATGGGGGCAGAGCAGAGACAGAATCCCAAGCAGGCTTCATGTCAGCACAGAGCCTGACACAGGGCTCGAGCTTACGACTGGGAGATGGTGACCTGAGCTGAAATCAAGAGTCGAATGCTTGAATAGAAGCCAAGAGGCTTCTGTTATTGTTGGAGAATTTATATTTATATTGTGGGTGAAATTGGCTTGATGCATATTTTAAATCTCAGAAAACTGTAAGAGGTTAAGCAAAAGATTATATTAATAATACGAGACGCCGGTAGTTAACACATTTACTGATGACAACTGTGTGCTGATGGCTTTCCCAGGGGTCGGGAAGGAGAATGAACAAGATAAAGTTCTTTCCCATAAAGAGTTTGTATTTTTTTTTTTTTTTTTTTAAATTTTTTTTTTTTCAACGTTTATTTATTTTTGGGACAGAGAGAGACAGAGCATGAACGGGGGAGGAGCAGAGAGAGAGGGAGACACAGAATCGGAAACAGGCTCCAGGCTCTGAGCCATCAGCCCAGAGCCTGACGCGGGGCTCGAACTCACAGACCCGCGAGATCGTGACCTGGCTGAAGTCGGACGCTTAACCGACTGCGCCACCCAGGCGCCCCGAGTTTGTATTTTTTAACTGGGGAAATAAAACTGTAAACATGTGGGGCGCCTGGGTGGCTCAGTCATTTGGGCGTCTGACTTCGGCTCAGGTCACGATCTCACAATCAGTGAGTTCAAGCCCCGTGTCGGGCTCTGTGCTGACAGCTCAGAGCCTGGAGCCTGCTTTGGATTCTGTGTGTGTCTCTCTCTCTGCTGCTCCCCCCACTCGCACACTGTCTCTCTCTGTCTCTCAAAAATGAATAGACATTAAAAAAAATTTTAAAAACCCTGTAAACATGTAAGCAAGTAGGACGTTGAATGTGTGAACTAGGGTGAAATAGACCAGTTTGGGGTATTCAAAGGACAGAAAGAGGGGGTGTGTGGTTGGAGTGTGGAGAACAAAGAGAAAAGAGAGTGTAGGAAGATAAGACTGAGAGGTAGGTGGGGCCAGATCATTCCCCAGGATAGAGATTTGGTTAAGTTGGGAAGGTAATGGGAGATTTTAAGCAGGAGGGTGGCTTCCTTTAGGGAAAGTGATAAGGGAAGTCTGGAAGCTGTTTGCTGTAGGTGGAAGCAAGGGGTGATAGCTTAGACTCTGGAGGGCCTGTCTGGGTGGTGAGAAAGGGGAAGTCTGGGTTCTTCAGCTTTTGGGTTGAAGAATTAGGATGGATGGGCTGTATCCTTACAACAGAACAGAGTCCACAGAAAAACAGTGTTTATGGTTTGGACTTGTTGAGTTTGAAATCTCTGTTAGACCATCCAAGTGGAGAAGTTCAGTGGCAATTTGATATGAGTCTGGAGCTCAGGGGAGAGGTGTGAGTTAGGGTGGTAAGGTTGCGATTCATCTCTGCATATTTAAAGCCTGGGAGAAAACATCACCAGAGAATCTGGCTGGTGCCGAAGCCCCAAGGCATTTCAGTAGAGATCTAAAGGGTACTAAGAACTGAGTAGGGTAGGAGGGAGACAGGGCAAGTATGTGATAGCCTAGACTCTGGAGAGGAAAGTGCTGGGTTTGGATAGTTTAAGACCAAATAATTTGTCGTGGGCCTGGCAGGATGTTGGTTATTGGTGAACTTGGCAAGAGCTCTTTCAGTTGGAATGATGTGGATAAAAAAGCCAGTGGGAATGGGCTGAGTTGTTAATTGGTAGGTGAGGCTGTTGAGACCGTGACTGTTTAGAGTGGGGCAAAGAATTGGGGCAGGGACTGGATGGGTACGTGGGCTCAAGGGAAGATTTTTTTAAAAGATAGGTGATATCCAGGCATGTTTTATGTCAGTAGAAAAGAGCCAGTAGAGGGGAGAAATTGAGGACGCTGAAAAGAAAAGCTAATTGCAGGACCAGAGTATGTTATACCCAGCACACAGAAGAGGGATTGGCCTTAGATAGGGCCAGAAGCAATTTTTCCTTTTTAGTAGGAAGGATGGCAGAGTGTGTGCGTTTAGAGCCGGGTAGGCTGGCAGCATTGTTTTCGGGCAGAAGAGGGAGTCCTAAGATTGTGCCTGCTTTCTTGATAGATAGAAGATGAACAGAGCTGAAAATGGCAGTGTAGGCAGTGGAGAAGTAGGACAATTTGTGGAGAGAGGGCACGGTGTGAAACAGTGGTCATCTCATAAAATGGGAAGTGAGTGTACCAGCGAGGTATGATGGGCTTAAGATCTGTGGTCATAAACCTGATGTGAGTGCTGGCAGATCAGTTGGGTGATTTTTATCCAGCAGTCTTCCGTTCAGATGCAAGAGAGGAGTAAGCAGGTGTTGCATTTGATCAGGAGTTGAGATTTCATCAGATGAGTTAGACAAAGAGAAAAAGGGGCAAGGTAATTAAGACTTAAAAAAAGATTTTTTTTTTTTTTAATGTTTATTTATTTTTGAGAGAACGTGAGCAGGGGAGGGACAGAGAGAGAAGGAGACACAGAATCCAAAGGAGGCTCCAGGCTCCGAGCTGTCAGCACAGAGCCCCACACAGGGCTCGAACCCGTGAACTGTGAGATCATGACCTGAGCTAAAGTTGGACGCTTAACCGACGGAGCCACCCAGGCTCCCCAGGAATTAAGACTTTTGAAAAGGGCTGTGTATAGTGTTAGACCCTCGAATGTAAACTGGCTTAGGAGGGAAGTAAGAATGTGAGGAGGAGGAGGAGGAGGAGGAGAAGGCGTGGAAAAGTAGTAGGTCCACTTGTAGATTTGAGGTCTCAAGGAGGTTGGAGTAATGCGGCGTGGGAGAGCTGCTGGCGTGAGCAGCCTTGAGAGGGTGAGGGTGGTGTCCTCCAAGTGTGCCCGACAGGTTCGGAGATGGTGCTGTTACTGGTGAAGACAGTGCCCCGATATGATGCCAGGTGGGTGCTGAGGTGAAGTGGTGAAAAAAAATAGCTGGTGCTAAAGACATTGAAACAGTGACACAGCTAGGAGGCCGGAGTGTTGAGTGCGTCACCTTAGGCGGGTGTTGAAGTTGTCAAGAAGGATAAGGCTAGTAAAGGAGAGAAGAGAGGGAGCCGTGTGCCAGGGCTTGAGGAGGTGATCTCTGTTTCAGAGGACCTGTAGTTAGGGTGGTGGAAGAGAAATGGTTTGGGAAGTACTGTTGGGAAACGAGGAGGATACCTGTAAGGTCCGAGGGTATATGGTGATGGGGCTCAAGGTGGCTACTTGCCCCCACTGAGGTATGTAAGGGGTGGGAGAAAAGCTTTTGCTGCAGAAGAAGCAGTATTGTGAGGGGCAGTTAGGTTTTCTTTAGAGCAGAAAGGTGAACGGACCATCACAGAGAAGAGAGCCAGTATACAGGAGAGTCTACTGAGGATCACTCTTGACTTCTAGGACTTGACTAGGTCACTCTTGACTTCTAGGGCTTGACTAGGTCGCTCTTCACATCTAGGGCTTGACTAGGTCGCTCTTGACTTCTAGGGCTTGACTAGGTCGCTCTTGACTTCTAGGGCTTGACTAGGTCGCTCTTGACTTCTAGGGCTTGACTAGGTCGCTCTTGACTTCTAGGGCTTGACTAGGTCGCTCTTGACATCTAGGGCTTGACTAGGTCGCTCTTGACATCTAGGGCTTGACTAGGTTGCTCTTGACTTCTAGGGCTTGACTAGGTCGCTCTTGACTTCTAGGGCTTGACTAGGTCACTCTTGACTTTTAGGGTGGGCCGAGTGGGTGATACGATCAGTGGAGCAGATGTGTGAAGCTCTCTGGAATGAGCCATCTGGAAGTCTTGACTTCTGATGATGGTTGAGGCGAATGAGGGTGTGAGCCAGGATGGAATCGTTCTGGAAACCTCTTGGAAAAACAGAGTAATTAGTTGAACCTTTAAGCCAGCATAGTAGTTCTCAAAATTTATAGTGCATCAGACTGCACAGATCACTGAGCCCACCTCCAGAGGTTTTTTGTTTTTTTGTTTTTTTTTAGTTAATTTTTTTGAGAAAGAGAGAGCACTCACATGAGCAGGGGAGGGGCAGAGAGAGAGGGAGGGAGAGAATCCCAAGCAGGCCTTGCGCTGTTACTGCGGAGCCCAACTCAGGGCTCGATCTCACGAACCGTGAGATCATGACCTGAGCCAAAATCAAGAGTCAGACTCTTCACTGACTGAGCCACCCACGCGCCCTTAGAATTTTAGACGCATAATATCTGGGGTTGGGAATTTACATTTCTAATAAATTCCCAGGTGATGCTGATGCTGCTGGTTCAGAAACTGTACTTTGAAAACCATTGGTCCAGAGAAACTACTTGTGGCTCAGTAAGAAGCTGTTTAGAATTGTAGCTCGAGGTGAAGTGTGGCCTGGGTGATGGGCAGGGGTTTCCTTGGGACAGCTGTGTCAGGCATCTCTGACTTTGACAGTTTAAGCAGGAAGTGAGTGTATGGTAATTTCTCTAGAGGGATAGTCATTTCTAAATGATTCAGTTTGTTATCAGCAGACATTTATTGAATATTTTATGTAGCAAAATGAGGGTCCCAAAAGTTGTATTTTCTTTCTTAAGGATAAGGAGGTTAAAGAGACACAGAAGCTAAGTAGATGCATAACTGTAGGAAAGACGACAGTCCGTGGGTGGTATGGAAAGTTGTCAATAGGAGTTGAGGAAAAGGGACAGTCACTGAAGATGGGATTGACTGGGGGAAGGTTTCTTAGGAAGTGTCATTTACATTAGATCCTAGCAGACTAATGGAGACAAGCCAGATGGAAAGCTGGCATAAGGGAAGGTGTGGTGTCCACAATGAACATGAAGCTTGACGACTACTCATGAGCCCCATTGCTTTCACCCAGGCCTAAGACACCGTGATGTCTTATCTATATTATTATAATAATTTTCTGACTGGCCTTCTGGCTTCTGTTCTTTCTCCCCAACCCTGTTCCTGAAGTCTGTCCTCAACGCAGCCGTCAGCAGTCAGATCCCTTTAAATGTCACGTTATATTGTTCCCATGCCCAAAACTCTCCACTAGCTTCCTATCTCACTCAGAGAAGTCAGATGCCCTTGGCTGGCCTACAAGGCCCTATATGATTGGCTCCCCTGGCTAAGTCTTTGACTTTATGTTCTACACTCCTGGCCTGTCTTTGAACATATCAAACACACCCTTGTCTCCGGGCCTTAGCACTTGCCTAAACCCCTGCTCTTTCTCCAGATAGCAGCAAGACTCCCTTGTTTGCATGAAGTTTCTACTCAGTTCCATGTTATCAGGAGCACCCCATATAAATGGTAATTCCTACCTCTCTGCCTAGCGTTTCACCCCCATTTTCCCACCTTTGTTTTCCCCATAGCACCTACCACTGTCTCTTTGACTTGCTGTATGTTTGTTTATTTATTGTCTCTCTCCTCCATGAAGAATGCATACGGGAAGCTTGCAGTTGTATAAGGAAGCTGCCTGTTTTACTAGGTATGATTTATAAGACTCTTTGTTTTGATGTGGCATTTAACCTTAAACAAGTGTCTTTTGTCATGTTTCAAACCAGAGTATGGAATTGCGTGTGTTGTTAGAAAACTTACATATTAAGGGAATAAATTTGGAACCAGTTAAGCAAATAATGTGTTTTTGCAGGTTTTAAGTTGTTTGTTTGCAGGCCTCGAAAATCACTGGTCAGAGCACACCTGTGAGGGAGGGAGGGGGTGAGCCTGCGACTCCCAGACGCTTTCTCAGGTCCTTCGTTTCCTTGCTCAATGAATGAAGCACATTTTAGGAGATACAATCTTCCTTCACTAGCTCCTTTTTTTCTCCTCTTGGTTCTGGAAATGTGTGGCTTTTGAAACTCATGGTCTGGTTTCAAGCACCGCGTTGTTGTTTAGAATTCATGCCCTCCGCTGCTCCCCTTCACACATGCTTTTTCAGAACCCCTCACTTTTATTAAATGAGATAACATATAGTCCTTGTAACGTGAGGCCATCAGAGAACAGGTAGTCTGCAATGCTGGTGGAAAGGTTAATTAGATAATCTTAGTATAATGAACTGTGTATGCAGCAAAGTATCCGACTAAAATACTGGCTTTTGATTCCCCTTAAATCTGTAGAGTTCTGTACTCGTACTGTGTATGCACTCATTTGGTGTTTTACTTGCTTCTTTGCATCTAGATCACTAATTCAGACGTTAAATAAATCAAAGCCTACCTTTCATTCTTTAAAATTACTGTCACTTCTCCTGAGTGCGAGATGAGCCCTTTACTCACTGACTGTTTTAGCCAGATGACCACATCCGTGACCATCAGAAATGAGTGATTGTAGCTTCATTGTGTGTTGCATCATATGCTGATTATGGTTCCATTCCTGGCTCAGCTGCTAACCTGCTGTGTGATCATAACACATCACATGATCTTTATACCCCTTGTTGTCTCTGCTATAAAATGGGAATCATATCACTTACCAGTCACATTGTTGAATGCTATTTCTCAAAAGTGAATGGGCATCTAAATAAGAGCATTCTTTTTTTTTTTTTAAGTTTCTTTATTTTGAAAGAGAGAGAAAACGAGTGCACACAAGTGGGAGAGGGGCAGAGGGAGGTGGAGAGAATCCCAAGCAGGCTCCGCACTAGAACTCCTGAACTACGAGTTCATGTCCTGAGCCAAAGTCAGATACTTAACTGACTGAGCCACCTAGTAGGTGCCCCTAAATAAAACATCCTTAATGTTTTATTCTCTTTATTGCACTTGTAGTTGCCAGTTAGATAAAAAGCAATCTATTTTTTGCTGAGGTTGGACTGAAAATCTCACAAACATTACAATTTAAAAGCAGATGCCAGGGTGGGGGGCACACGTATAGGGAGAGCAGTGGCTCTTTTGTAGATGCTCTCCTCTGCTGTCGTTCATTTATTCTGGGTGTTTATCCTTTTGTTTTCTTGTTTAGTTTATTTAGTTTATTGCAAATAAGTTTCCTGGACTCACTAAAAGTCAAATCTTATTTCTGCATGTTGCTCAATACCATGTTCTCTGGCGCTGGGTGTCTACAGATCACATCCTGTGCCAGAGACATTCTCAGGATTGTTAAAGACGGTTGGGATTGGAAGGGAGAAGCGAAAAGAAATTCCCGAGTACCTCCTATGTATGAGGCCAGTCCTTTCACAACTATAATTTCATGTTCCTATTACACCTTCTGACGCAGAAGCAGGAGTCAGGCCCCGTAGCCAGGTACTTGTAACCAGCTGGTCTACGATAAACCAGGATGGTCTGCAGTGATTCTACACTTGATCTTAGCCAAAAGGCCAAGAAGCGATGGTCTGCAGTGAACCTTACCTCCTGGTAGTCATGCCCTTGTGTCAACCCTTGCCTTTCCGTGTAGGCTGAGCCTGGTGACTCGATTCGAACTACTAGAATATGGCAAGAGTGACGGGATGTCACTTCCAAGATTTGGTTACAGAAGATTGTGGCTTTCACCTTGGATGCCAGCCCCTCTAGCCCTCTCTCTCGCAGAGCCCTTCCATCGGAAGAAGCAAACTGCCGTGTTGAGCAGCCCTGCCGGGAGGCCCACGTGGCAAGGAGCTGGTGTCCAGGGCCAAGGCCTGGGCCTGCCAACAACCCGGTGAGTGTGCTTGGCAGCCCAGCCGTGCCAGTCCAGCCTCGGAATGACTGCAGCCCCAGCCAACACCCTGCTTGCGGCCAGTGGGAGACCCCGAACCAGATGCACCCAGCCAGCTAAGCTTCGCCTGGCTTCCCGATCCACAGAAACTTAGGAGATAATAAATGGGTTTTTTTTTTAAGCCACTGTGTGGCGAGAGTTGATTTGTTTCACCAGAAATAGGTAACTGCCGACAGATTCTGGTACCACAAGTGGCGTGCTGCTCCCCTAGCAGAAATTAATTTGTGGGAGTGACTTGGGAACTGGGCAGTGGACTTCGAGAATCGTTAGTGAAAGATTAGGGTACCCAGCACATGTTACTTGTGAAGTTTGGGACTTTGAGGAGATGGCCTTGAGGGTTTAAAGGAAAGGGAACTGGAGAAAAGGAGATCTTCATTCCGTTTGGGCAGAAAGTTGAGCAACACTATTGTTTGCAGTTATGTGGCAAGCAGCGTGTGTTCCTGCCCCACGAACCGGGAGATCTGGCTAATGTACACTTCCAAGCAAAACCTTGAAGGTGCCCCATGGTTATGTCTTGCTGCTGCGGGTCAAGTGTGAGAGGAGAGAAACACATTGAGGGAAGGACTGTTAACAAAAGGAGCCAGGGGTTGGTGGTTTTGGAGATTCTCAGGCATTACACCTGGCAAATGATGGGCAAATTTAAGACATGGGTTCCTGCAAAGGTCAGTTCGAGGGCACTGCCGGGAGAGAATGGTAGTCTAAAGATGAAGCTGTGGATGGGACCGTGAGACCTTTCGTTAAGACCCCGGAAAAATCAAAGGCGGTGCCTTAAGAGTCACACAGAAGATCCCTCAGTCACACAATAGGGCTTCTCGCCGTGTTAGCAGCACGGGCAGAGAAGGGCTTATCTTGAAGATATTTGTGGATATAGCTTTTGTCTAATGCAGTGAATCTCATCGAGAGTCGCAGGAGACCTACTGCAGCTGCAATGGAAAAGGAAAGGCAACAGAACAAAATGAAAAGAGGCTGTTGAACCCCCCCCCCCCCAAAGTCTTCTGGCAGGAAGCGGGCCCAGCCAACCGCTAAGTTGCTAACGCACGCTGCCTCCCTGGAAGGATGACTGACAAGCCATGGAGAACTGTGGCCCCCGACCTTGAGACCTAATAAAGGATTCCAGCTTTTGCCCAGCTAGATTTCTGAATCACCGTGGACCAGTGACTCCCTTGTGTCTCCCATTCCCCCCTTCCTTCTGAAGAAGTGGTTATGCCATTTGGAGATGACAAGCGATACCCCAGTAGTGGAAACCAGAAGAGGGCAGGAGAGAAAGGTGCCTGGGTACCGTGCCATTTCTGCCGGGCTCCCCAGAAAGCCACACCTGTTGCTGAACAATCAACTTTCGGCTTCTGTTTGCGGATCTTGGCGTTTCCAGAGGATATGTGAGAAAACTCAAGCCATCGGGAGAGTTCTCATCAGCACACGTGCCCATCTCCTGTCCGTGGCAGTAAACCTGTGGTCTCTCCTGTCACTGTACACGAGCCAGTCGCATTCCTGTATGAGGCTCACACCCGCTGTGCACTGGGTCCCATCTCTGCTGGCCCGGTTGGGACCTGGACTCTGCAATTCTGTCCCTTCTCTCTTAGGTCATCGGGTTTTCTGTCTTTACTAGATGAGTCTCATTAACAATGCAACTAAGCTGTTCCTTCATCCATTCAAAAATAATACTCCTGACCTCACTTTTCTGCCGGCTGCTGCTTAATTTCTTTTCCTTTAGAGCAACAGTCAGTAGGGTCATCTGTACTTGCTTACATCACTTCTTCTCCACTCATCCACCCTTACACCCACTCGGGTTTTTATTGCCACCGTGCCACTGAACTGGCTCTTGTCAAGATTACCAGTAACTTCCATGCTGCTAAGTCCAGTGGCCAGGTCTCAGTCTTCATGTTCACTGACCTGTCTGCAGAACATACCATCCCCGATCCTTCTCTCCCTCTGATGCACTTTTTTGGGTACTTGACTTCCAGGACATCACACTTCCCTGGTTTTCTTCTTACTTCTTTGGTGATTACTTCTCTGTTTTAAAGCCATAATACTCTCGGCTAGGTCTTTGGACTTTTTCCTTGATTCTCTCTCATTTAGTGATTTCATCTATCCTCATGGAATGAATGAGCTTTCACTTAAAACCAGGCCAGATAGCCAAAACCGTCGATCATCTGGGTCCAGGGGACTCTCTGATTTTTTATATTGTTTAACTCTTATGATTAACTTAAGAAATAAGAATGATAGTGAAAAACAACTTTATTAGAAATAAGAAAAAAATGCACTCATACAGCTAATTCTATATCACCCTTATAATGATGTACAAATCACATTTGGATGCTATTTGTGTTTGTTTTTTTTTAATTTTTCGCCTATGTTATGCTTTCCTTTTGTATCCTCTGTCTTTTTTTTCTCTGAGACCTGTGCTTATGGTCGAGGGTAGACATTCTCTCCTTCGTTCTGTATTCCTGCAAGCTCATTTCCTAGCTGTGTGAGGAGTTGTCTTAGTAATTTGCAGTCTTGTAATGGAAACTTTTCCTGTCAACTGAAAGCATTCACTGTACTAATATCAGTCACATCAAAGAAAATAGACACAGGCTAGACACAGGCTATCTTGTAATCTTTGGCAAGCATAGATTTTAACTCTCTTATCAATGTGTCTACCACTTCGTTAGCCTTGTTAACAGTGTAGGATCATTTTAGGTGGTTTTGTTTCTGTTTTTAGACAAGGGCCTTCTGAATCTGTTAACATCTGAGAATACATTGAGCTGAGAACATCAACAGTTTTTTGGTGTTTTGTTTTGTAGGACAGAAAGAATCATCGAATCTCTTTGAAATCCAAATAATGTGCTCTTGATTCCTCTTCCTTTCCATCTGTGAAAATACATTGAAATTCAACCCTATTCTTCCTAACAAGAAAGCAAATTAAGGCAAGCATTTTTTTTTTTTTTAACCGAGTAGTACTCAAGCAAATCCCAAACCTATTCCAGAATTGTCTGGTTATATTTATGCCCTGAGATTTAAGTTCTCTGTCATGCTTGTACTGCCTTTGACCCTTTGTTCTGCCCTTGTTCCTTTTGTAGATCTCTACCTGTGTAGATCTGAATCTTCCAAATAGGTATTTCACGGATACGCACGGTCTCAATTTTTGTCCCCTATTTTCCTGTTTTGAAAGCATGTATACCTCAAAAAGGCCACTTCCTTTGAGCGCAGTTTCATCGCTTATCAACTATCATGCCTCAACCTGGAACATATGCATCTTGTGAATTCTGAGTCCAGGTTCTAAATATATCTCAGATGGACTTCTGCTTCTTCTTATACTTTCATAGTCTAAATGCAATAGTTAAAGGTTTTTGTTTTTGCTTTCATCTCTGATAATGCATAATTCTGTTGCTTGGGCCAGTGAAACCTTGGTCACCCTGGATTCTTTTTCCCTCATTAGCTCAGCAAATCCTTTAAGCTCTGCCTTTCAAAAATAAGTTTGACTCCATCCCTTTTCATTAGCTCTACTGCTCCTATCAGTACATCTTCCTTTCTTGCCTAGTTTACCTGGTCTCTTGCTTTCTACCATGGGCTCAAAATAATTTATTCTTTACAAAAAATTTTTTTTAGTGTTTATTTTTGGGAGAGATACAGAGTTGGGGGGGGCGGGGCAGAGAGAGGGGGAGACACCGAATCCAAAGCAGGCTCCAGGCTCTGAGCTGTCAGCACAGAGCCCGACGCGGGGCTCGAACCCATGAACCGTGAGATCATGACCTGAGCCGAAGTCGGATGCTCAACTGATTGAGCCACCCATGTGCCCCAAAATAATTTATTCTGTACACAGCATTTGTCAAGACCCTTTTAAAATATACATCTGATCACGCTCAAAATTCCACCAGTGTGTTTCACTCAGAAGAAAAGCCAGAGTCCCTACAAGGCTCTGTTGAGCTGGCTCCCAGGTACCTCTCTGATCCCCATCTCCCCCTGTTGTCCCCATTCTGTATTCTGTTCTCCTCGTCCGCCAGCCATGGGCTTTCTTGATGTGTTCCTGAAATGTGCGGGGCACTCTCTACTTGTTCCCATGTTTGTCATGCTCTCCTCCAGATCCCCTCGTGTCTGTCGCCTTCGTCTCCCTCACATTTTTGCCCAAATACTAACCTCTTCAGTTTTTTTCTTTAAATTCTCCATGGCCCCTGCCATCTTCTAGCATGTCATAAAAACATCTTTTTTACTACTTGTCTCTCCTATAGAGATGTCTGGTTTATTTACTGCTGTGTATCCTTAGTGTCTGGAATAGTGAATGGCATTCAATAAATATTTGTCAAATGGGTGGTAAATTCCGGAGGTTTTCTACTTGTTACTTTTTCATTAACAAGGGAATACTTAGTAACTATAGGAATTTGTAGGGTGGAACTCTCTTTGTATTTGTCATTCAGTCTTTTTCTCCTTTAGTAGGGACCGTTTGTCCCTGTGTGTGTTTGGGGGTCTATACTGTACCATCAGTCGAGCTTCATGGTACCAGCCTTGGAGAGGTTTCAGATCGGCCTCTGCTGCATTCTGTCTTAATGATATTTGTATTGCGGAAAATGGAAATGTTGTAGGGGTTAAAGTAAAACAAATTATATTTTAGAAAGCCACATTAAAAAAAATTGCATCAGTCACTAAAACCCTTGAAAGTCTTACTTCTTCCCTAAATCTCCATGGGTGTCTCCACTGTCTTTGTCAGTGAATTAAATTTGTTCTCTCCTAAACAACACGCAAGATGATTTTGCATGTAAAAAATAAATCAAAAGTATTTCTTATTTAATTACATCGGCATTATTTGTAATTTGCTGCTGTTTTAACTGTCTTGTTTTCTGTTGATTTTTATTTCAGATGTATGGCATTTTAGATCTGTTACTGGTTGGTGTTACTCAAGCGTTCTTCCCCACCACCCCCGCTACGTCATCACTAAGTTCTTGTTACCTGGTCTGGAAATTCGGCCACCATTTAAATGTGTGTGCATTTCCTTTAATGGGGCAATGTGACCAGAGTTCTAAACAGTTGAAATAAAAATGCATTTTCAGAACACGACCCACTATGTAAATTTTAGGCAGAGTGTATATTGGCTGTATTTTTTTTTTTTTTTTCACAGCAGACAAGATGGGCTCGATAGGTGTCCATTTAAAGAGGCTTTATTTTGAGACTCAATGGGGCTTTCATCTGTAAGGTGTCGTGTGGTATTACCTAAGAGACGTTACATAAGAGAACAGAATTCCTTTTGCTCCCTTTTCTTGGTACGATCTTTTTTTCTGGGTACATTTCATTGACAAATTTAAGACATTAGAAATGCTAAGTGTCTCCCTTCATATTTATAAACTGAGTTCTTCTTATTCTTTTGTTTAAAAAAAATTTTTTTTTTTTACGTTTATTTATTTTTGGGACAGAGAGAGACAGAGCATGAACGGGGGAGGGGCAGAGAGAGAGGGAGACACAGAATCGGAAGCAGGCTCCAGGCTCTGAGCCATCAGCCCAGAGCCCGACGCGGGGCTCGAACTCACGGACCGTGAGATCGTGACCTCAGCCGAAGTCAGACGCTTAACCGACTGAGCCACCCAGGCGCCCCTCTTTTGTTTTTTATATATTTAGCCCACTCACTCATCAGTTTTCCAGTCCGTGGTAATTGCTGGCAACTGCTTTGGAAAAGGACACTACTAAAAGGCATAATTAAAAGTGCAACTTTTGTATATTGGTAATTTGCATTTTTCCAATAACTTTTATTTTCCTTTGAACCCTTAAGACTCACTACTTTTCACTAAAAAGTTAACTAATTTTTTTAAGTATATTTATTTTGAGGGGCGCCTGGGTGGCTCAGTCGGTTAAGGGGCCGGCTTCGGCTCAGGTCATGATTTCATGGTCCATGAGTTCGAGCCCTGCGTCAGGCTCTGTGCTGACAACTCAGAGCCTGGAGCCTGTTTCAGATTCTGTGCCTCCCTCTCTCTGACCCTCCCCCGTTCATGCTCTGTCTCTCTCTGTCCCAAAAATAAATAAACGTTAAAAAAAAAAATTTAAGTATATTTATTTTGAGAGAGAGAGAGAACATGAATGAGTGGGGGAGGGAGACAGAGAGGGAGACAGGGACAGAGTATCCGAATTGGCTTGGATGGGGCTCGAACTCACAAAATGCAAGATCAAGTTGGCTGCTTAACTGACTGAGCCACTCACGTGCCCCAAAAGTAAACTAATTTTTAACCATAATAAAAAATGTATCAGAAAAACTTATTAACAAAAATTTTATTAACAAAAAAAATTGTGTTAGAGTTTACTTTGTTTTCTTTTTGTTTTTTTAAGTTTATTTTTTTATTTTGTGGGGGAGAGAGGGGGAGAGAGAGAGAGAGAGAGAGAGAGAGAGAGAGCAAGCATAAGTGGGGAAGGGGCAGAGAGAGACAGAGAGAATCCCAAGCAGGCTCAGCGCTGTCAGCACAGAGGCCAATGCAGGACTCAGTCTCACGACCATGAGATCATGACCTGAGCCAAAATCAAGAGTTGGACACTTAACCCACTGAGCCACCCAAGCGCCCCTAAAACTCTTTACTTTTATTTTTGCTGTTTACCAAACAAAATATATTAGGCAGATTTCTTAAAAGCTGATAGTAAAAACTTCTTCTGTGTTTTGCCAGTATAACATAAAATTTAAAATGTCAAGGCCGAAAAAAAAAAACCAAAATGTCAAGGCAAGGGGACAAGAAGGGGTTGGGGGAGAGTAGCCAAGTTGAAAGGGTGTTTGCGACTGGGTCAGATTTTTCTAAACGGCAGTCTACTTCTCTGGTGGAGGCTGCAAGCACACACACTTTTGAGCACTTGTTATTTGCAGTTGGTGGGGCCTCGTTTGGGACTAGGTAAAGGATATGTTACTTTCCTGAGTACAGAATCAAGTTTTGGCCATTTATTAGTTGGTTGAAAGTTGACATATGTAGATACCTTGTAGGGAAACTTTGCCTTTGGAAGTGTTACCTCCACCTAGCCAGTGGTTCCATTCTCATTCTCTAACGGAAAGAAAAGAAAAGAAAAAAGAAAAAGAAAAAGAAAAGAAAAGAGGGGAAGGCGTGTATATATTTTAGGCTCAACAAATAAGCTAAAACCTTTCCTTTAGAATACTTTGCCAAAGGACTTCAGTGCCTGTTGTCTTAGTCTGCTGGGCTGCTATAACAAATTACCACTGATCAGGTGGCTTAAACAACAGAAATCTCTCCCTCACAGTTCGGGAAACTGGGAAGTCTAAGATCAAGGTGCCCGCAAAGTAGGTTTCATACTGAGGTGGCTTCTCTTGGCTTGTAGTTGGCCACCATTTCCCTGTGTGCTCATACGACCTTCTCTCCTCTCCACGCGTATGATGAGGGAGAGAGCAAGAGTGAGGATGTGCGGGCGCATGTGTGGGCAAGCTCTCCTTGTCTCTTCTTCTAAGGACACTAATCTTATAAGATCAAGAACTTCCCTCATGACCTCTTTTAACCTTAAGTAAGTAGTTCCTTAGAGGCCTTGTGTTCTAATAACAGCCACAGTGGCGGGTTAGGGCTTTACCACAGAATTTTGGAGGGGAGGGATGCACAAACATTTAGACCATCACCCTTGCCTTTTTAATTCAACAAAAATTTGAGTATTTACTGTGTATTAACCACCTTTATAGACCTGCCATTATCTAGTTATGTAAACTCAAATTACTACTCAGCC